>NC_090276.1:0-1231250 GCF_040414725.1 Anabrus simplex | reverse complement strand
TGGGTGCGACGTAAAGAAATAACTTACGGCACAGTAAGTATGGCTTTCTCCACCATGAGAGGTGGATACGGTCCGCGAGCACTTCTCGTAACCCTCCTGACTCCTCATAGACGTGGAACCTACCTGCACGAGCAATACCTCTCTCTAGGGTGAGCGTAAACCCTGTCTTTCATCGCAAGCCCCTGCGTTGTCGTGATTAGATGAACCGCGCATCACACTTGGCTGATAAGTTGCCTGCAGCGTAGGCGATCCCATACAACCGTGCCCTAGAGAAGAACAGGTCGAGGAATCTGACACGTTAAATACCCTTGGCTCCATGTTCGTGCTGTCCCCAGCATTCACACGCACAATTGAAAGAACAGGCATTTTAATTTGATGCAATTCACGACGTCTGCGCGTCAATTTAGACGTTCCGTTTTACTCTCCCAATGCCCGCTATCTCTCGAATACAAGCCGCGAGTCGCTCTCACTCTATCGCAGGTTTGTTGTTCTCAAGAGACATAACCTTTTGTTGACCCCTTAGCAAAAGCTATTGGTCTGTAAGCCGCTAGGTTCGTATGACATTCAAATAAAAGGAATTAGGCGCATTACAAAATGAAGGCCAGTCGTATGCAGGGCCGCCCAGACCAATAAAACTGTGTGTGTTCTTTATCCAAAGGTAATGTGGCGTGAAACATGCAGCCCGACACCTCGTGTTTTATGGGGCCATGGAACAACCGCCTTCTAGATGAGAGTACGTGTGTCTTTCTGAAGTCAGGTATTGTCTCGTGCGCTACATGAGCTTAAGGCCATGGAACAACCGCCTTCTAGATGAGAGTACGTGTGTCTTTCTGAAGTCAGGTATTGTCTCGTGCGCTACATGAGCTTAAGGCCATGGAACAACCGCCTTCTAGACGAGAGTACGTGTGTCTTTCTGAAGTCAGGTATTGTCTCGTGCTTAAGGCCATGGAACAACCGCCTTCTAGACGAGAGTACGTGTGTGTTTCTGAAGTCAGGTATTGTCTCGTGCGCTACATGAGCTTAAGGCCATGGAACAACCGCCTTCTAGATGAGAGTACGTGTGTCTTTCTGAAGTCAGGTATTGTCTCGTGCGCTACATGAGCTTAAGGCCATGGAACAACCGCCTTCTAGACGAGAGTACGTGTGTCTTTCTGAAGTCAGGTATTGTCTCGTGCTTAAGGCCATGGAACAACCGCCTTCTAGACGAGAGCACGTGTGTGTTTCTGAAGTCAGGTATTGTCTCGTGCTTAAGGCCATGGAACAACCGCCTTCTAGACGAGAGCACGTGTGTCTTTCTGAAGTCAGGTATTGTCTCGTGCTTAAGGCCACGGAACAACCGCCTTCTAGACGAGAGCACGTGTGTCTTTCTGAAGTCAGGTATTGTCTCGTGCTTAAGGCCACGGAACAACCGCCTTCTAGACGAGAGCACGTGTGTCTTTCTGAAGTCAGGTATTGTCTCGTGCTTAAGGCCACGGAACAACCGCCTTCTAGACGAGAGCACGTGTGTCTTTCTGAAGTCAGGTACCGATTGGCTTGTCTCGTTGTTTTATCAGAACCGTACAACAAGTGTGAGTGGAGCTGTTGGTAACACAAATAGAGAACGTGACGCGGAGAGGATACAGTTCTTAAAAAAAGATGTAAATTAAGAAACAAAACGTCGTGCGGCCGTCACATAGGGTTCGAACTAACGCCTTTCGTCCAAGTGGTCCACAGTTCCATTACCGGCCATTAGTTAATTCATGTGGCTCGAGGGCTGTGGTTTGTGTCGTTCTTAACATTTGAAATCAACTTAGGTTGGGCCCTTTTCTTACAGACACGCAAGTTGAAAGACCTGCACACGCCAAAATATATAAAAATATAAAGTGCGGCCCATTCCATAAAAATCTCTTGGTCCCATCGGATAGGTGTAAAACGACAAGAAGACTTAATGATCACTGTGTGAAGCCAGTGACTGGTTGATACATGTACTTTCACATGGAATGTGTCCGACTCGTTGGCTGAATGGTCAGCGTACTGGCCTTCGGTTCAGAAGGTCACGGGTTCGATTCCCGCCCGGGTCGGGGATTTTAACCTTCATTGGTTAATTCCAGTGGCCCGGGGGCTGGGTGTTTGTACTGTCCCCAACATCCCTGCAACTCACACACCACACATAACACTGTCCTCCACCACAATAACACGCAGTTACCTACACATGGCAGATGCCGCCCACCCTCGTCGGAGGGTCTGCCTTACAAGGGCAGCACTCGGCTAGAAATAGCAACACGAAATTATACATACATGGAATGTGAAGCCATCCAATTAGAATTGCGTGTTTAAATTAATGATTTAAAACAATGTATTACCGGGCGAGTTGGCCATGCGGTTGGAAGCGCTCAGCTGTGAGCTTGAATCCGGGAGATAGTGCGTTCGAATCCCACTGTCGGCAGCCGTGGAGATGGTTTTCCGTGGTTTCCCATTTTCACAGGAGGCAAATGCTGGGGCTATACTTTAATTAAGGCCACGACCGCAAGTATCATACAAGTTTTCGTGTGTAGTTGAACTATGTAATGACTGCATATCAAATTGCTCGCAGTATTCAGTAATAAGGCTGCGACACGCTACAGTCTGGTGAGCTAGTACTAGGATAATTCAGAATATAATAATAATGGTACACGAAACACAGGCGAGGTGATGGCAATCATCATATTACACTGTCTTTCTTTCCACAGTGTTTTGAAGCCTGCGACCTTTTACGCGAATGCTTACATTAAATAAACTAACGTTTAGTTGAGGTCGTAAACTCTCAGATTGTTGTGAGTCGTGAAGAGTTCCGATCCGTCAAGGAATGGAGGTATCGGCACGAACTGCGTCTCGCAAACCTAATGCCGTCGAGGTCGGACCAACAGAGGTTCTACACAGTAAAGCGACCCAAGCTCTTCCGTCAGGCAGGAAACATTACGATACATTGTGTCTATATTGTTTACTCCTTGACTGCTAATGAATGAATAGGCCCTACAAAGCAGCCATTTTGCTGGACGTTTCTGACTGCTGAATTGATCTAGGAAGAAACAGTCAGAAAGAGAAGTAAAAGTAAGATGGTTGGCATAGAAAAGAAAAAGAAAAAGCACGGAGACCTGTCAGACAACTCGGGATACTTCGGGACCAATACTGACTTCAAGGTGTAGGTGTCACGTCACTTTAAAACTGATGGCAAATGACCATAGTTATTATCCATGTTGTACGTCACTTGAAGCCAGTACGAGCTCTTTGAGACGTCACAAGAACAGGCTCAGTGTGTGGGCGAAGAGTCACGACGAGTGACCACCAGCAGCCTGAGTTCTTGCCCCTTCGGGAAACTCTCTCCGATCAGTATCATGCTTACTAGGATTAGAATATGGGAAACTCTTCAGTTACTGCTCTCACAGGCTGAGAACAAGCAACCTACACGTCTTGGAACTGCTGAGTGCTAGCCGCCTCCACAGGCTAATCGCCATCTGGAACATTCATTACTATAACAGATCTTCGACGGCGTCATTATTAACTGATATATCAATTAAGGAAAGAAAAGCGCACAACTCGTACTCATTGCGAGACTGTTCGCCGTACTGCCTGTGGATTCACACTATCTGGCTAACAAGTGTGTGTGGAAGGGAGAATTGTAACGTCCAGGTGTTCCCGGACGTTCAAAAGGAAAGGATTGTCTCATTAATTGTGGAGAGAAGTCGTACTCGGAAATTGCAATCATCGTTAGGAGAAGTCGTTCGATTGTTCAGAGCATAACAAACGAGTTTGCTAATAAACAAAGAAAGAGCCGCCCGTACAAACTAAGGAGGAGGGAAACGAGGCTTGACATACAAGAAGGACCCAAAATCTACATCTGCTTATATTGGAGAACAAGCAGTGCAGATTTGAGTTCGCAAAAGCTTGTGTAGCCTATTTCAGAAACAGCGTTGTGTTCTGGCCGTGTTTTGGTTTGGAGGAGGCAACCTGGTGTATGCTGCTCTGAAACACCCACAGGACTTGGACAGTAATGCAGTACTTGCAGCAGAGTTTAAAACACCAGAGATTGTATGTTCCTCCGCTACATGGTGTCGGGAAATTGTGGACGCTAAGTCTTGATAAGTGGTATAACACTAATCAGAGGGATCGGACACTTCGAAAAATGAAGGTACTGACCAAAAGAAGGCAAAGGCGCGAAGGGCGAGAAAATTAAAGACTCGAGATCGGGGTCGGAAAAGAACAAGAGTTGAGCAAAGAAGGTCGGACGAGATACATGAAAGTGAGGAGCCTGACAGAAGTAAGTGGAAGCAATGGTAGGACTCAGCTAAGGGCCCCGGGGTCACAACCCACGTTCCGAAGTTCAGAGCGTCTGGAGGCCCTTTTAGTCGCCTCTTACGACAGGCGGGGCAGGTTAAAACTGTCTCCGTCATGGCCGTGAGACAGAGCCTGCACCGTTACTCTGACATCATCTCTAGTAAAACTGAGCTCAAATAATTCGTTCTCAAGGAACAGCATTACAGCTACAAGTGTGGTACTCAGGGACAGAATTCACCATTGGTTACGTGACTCTACGAATACTGGTGTTGAGACAAGAAATTAGGAGCATTAAAATTACTGTGTGCTTGCATTCAAGTGATTAGGTATCATGAAGTATTTCTAAGAGTACAGTGTATTGAACATATGCGCAAAAGGAATGAAAGGTGCACGAAACCTAAAGGCGTCAAAGTAAGAAACTTTTCTTCGGTTTTTTCCTTCAGTCATGTTAAAAGGTGTTTGAAGAACACGTGACGTCATCTTAATCCACTTCCTGTGGCCGGACAACTTGTACAGCCGCTACCATCACGGGAGTTTTGAAAGATGGAACAGTGTAATAGAACACGCTGGGGTCTCCGGAACATTCCTCTCTGTTAACTGTGGACAACTTCCTTCACGTCTCTCTATTCCTTCATTTGAAGGCTCTACCGTGCGGCTGGTCTCCTGGCCTGAGAGACGGCCTCACCTGCCCCTTGAGAGGTCTTGTGTGAAGATGGGAAACCACGGAAAGCCATCTTCAGATCCTGATACTGCGTGGCCACTAGCTCGGGTAGAGCTGTCCCAATATTTTCTCTGTTCGCTATCTTTCCTTTCTTTTGACCTGTCCATACCGTAATCGTCCTCTTTAGTGAGAACTCCTTCACTATTCCTGCCAAGTGGCTCGGATTTCTCCCGGTAGAGCGCTCCATCTCGCTGCATTTAGTCGGGTGGTCGTTTGTGTTTGTGCATTCAAGTTTTGGCCAGTTATTGTGATTTTCTTTGTGAGACTCTTATTCTATCCCGTGACCATAAAATTGTAGTCGACATTTCCTGAGCTTTTTTGAAACTTGGAGAGATTTCATGTGATTTCTTTTGCAACCAAATTCCATTTTCGGATTTTGGTCCTAAGATCTTCCTGAGGACTATTACGTAGTTTCCGTTTTCTGTCTTTCCAGGTGAGGTCGGGGACGATAGACTTGTCGCAGTTTACAGGTAGGGAATACCACGAACTTCCTAGGTCTTTGAGCCTTTCAGCAACCTGGTCCTCCCGCGCCGACTGTATGACAGTAATTGACAAGCACCTTTGAAGACAATGGCGCTGCTGACATACTAAACGTGATCAATCTCAATATTATTAAAGCAAAGAACTACGCACAGTGATGTGTAGTTCACAATAGGCATCATGAGTTAAATTATCTATAGAAATGTACAACGGGACTTCATAATTCGTTAGCAAAACTTCTTGGCAAACTCTTTAGGAAAGTAAATTCTCCTGCTCAGTGCATTTTACCTACGGTCTGACCAGGTAGCAGAGCCAAGAGCGCAATCAACGGGCGGACCTTGGTAATGTTTAAATGTTAAGTGTTCTCGTTATAACCTTGGTCGTGCCCATAACAGAGGCGTGGTGCCAGGAATTCTCTCTTCTCGTACTCCTATCACTCGCCTTCATACGGAGGAGCGATTAACTTGAGAATACGGAGTAAAACGTTGGCAGATTATATTGTGGTCAGCCGTTGGTAGAAAGACCCTCTTTAATGAGTAAGTATGGAGAAATGTTGACCGTACAGCAAGCGCACTGCTCCATGATAAAGATGTTCCAAGTAACTACTTGCGGATAGTAAGTGCCAATATGTTGTGCATCGTGACAGAGGACAGAGGCCATGGGCGTTTGGATCAGGTAGGGAGAGGATGAAACCCAGTTCTTTCGAATAACACCAATTAACGTCTCCATCCGTCAGACGAATAACCATCATCAGCGCCATATGAACACTGCGGACAGGTTTGCAATCCAGCCGACCACGGTGTGAGATCAGTCTGCCTGGCAAGGTCTCACATTCACTTGCAATGTTTCTCTAAGGAAAGATATCAGACAGAGTTGGCCGTGCAGTTTGGTTCCACCATCGACAGCCCTCAAGATGGTTTCCCGATTTCACAGCAGGGTTTTCCGTATTTTCCCGTTTTCACACCAGGCAAATTCCGGACATGTGTCTTAATAAAGGCCGCGCACCCTACCATCCCAACCCTATCACTTTCTCACCCGTATATCGTTAAAACTATTAGCAAAAAGAAGAATAAGAAGGACTTCTGCCATCTTTACTCAGTGTTCTGTAATTCGACAGGTTCTGTACATGAAATCAAAGGAGAACTGATAATTTGGTGTTCATATTAGAGAAAAGAGCTGCTAAAGACGTACCAACTCCGTCTGCATGTTTATCTGCCAGAAGTGGACGTTGTAAGTATCCGATTACAATACACACCTATTTGCTGTCCTACCAGCAACAACGTGGAAAGCAGAACGGTTTTTCTAACTTTGGGGCGAGTGAAGAGATACCGCGAAACAAGATCAACTCAACGGATTAGTGTCACTTCACTAAGGCCGTGTCTCAAAGCTGAAGCTACCTGCACTCTAGGAATCTTTAGACACGTATGATTGAGAAAGCACGGCATAACAGCGCTATCTTCACTGCAGACCAGTACAGTGTGGCCAGGGCTAGTGCAGCCAAGTACTGGTAGGAGAGTGATATGATTTCAATAAAGAATATACTAGTTATGTATATAGGCCTATCAGTATTTGTTATATTCAGTCTGACTACCTGACGTATTGAGTTATACGTGGTATAGGCCTACAAGTTACAATTATTGAAGTGGTTAGAAATTCTGTGTTGGTAGCTAGGCCAATCATAACATTTATATTATAATACATGTATAGTATATTCATTGTCTCGAATAATGCATGTAATGACTGTAAGCTAGCCTACATTTAGTTTGCTTTACGTCGCACCGACAGGGCGACGATGGGACAGAAAGGCCCAGGAATGGGAAGGAAGCGGCGTGGTCTTAATTAAGGTGCAGCCCCAGCATTTGCCTGGTGTGAAGATGGGAAACTACGGAAAACCATTTTCAGGGCTGCCGACAGTGGGGTTCAAACCCACCATCTCCCGGATGCAAGCTCACATCTGGGCGCCCCTAACCGCACGGCCAACTCGCCCGGTCATTTAAATTTAAAAAATTATAACATTACCATATATCAGGTTGCGTGGTTTTACATATCAGAATATACAACGCAGTATCATAAAACTATACATAGAAATGTACTTTGTACATATGACTTACCGATATGTATATAATCTGAACAGACGCAGAAGATAGAAAATAATATGACTAGTTAACCGATGGGTAGACAAAATTGTATTACCTAGCTCCATATTTATATTAACGTAATATAAGTTAACATAATATTCTGTGCCATTTTACTCGTGGCACTAATAGAAATAATAGCGAAAACCTGCTTCTCTTTAGTGGCGAAAACAAGCAACTGCCATGGTCCGCGGGTTGTGTATAGTGCTCCTTTAATGATGGCTACGGTTTGATCCCCGTAATGAGGAATTAAATATTAGTATCACTTCACAACAGGCCTATAGTTTGACAAAATACTCGTTGTTGCTCGGTGAAAACAAGCAGTTTTCCTGGTCCCAGTGTACTTGTATTCGGGACTCATCGACCACCCGCTGTTCGATTTCCGTGATATGCGACTAATTCTGTGCCCCGGTTCGGTTAGTACTGGTAGATATCCGCTGTGTTTTAAACATTCTATTTGCTACTATCGGTTTTGCTAATGCATTGTTATCAATACCTTCTTCTTTTTCTACCGCTCTTCCCAGAACTGTGGGGTGTGGATGGGAACTGCGTCACACATATGTGGATTTGGTCCTGTTTAACGGCGGGATGCTATTCCTGACGCAAATCGTATATGGATTGATGTGATTACTATTGCGTGTTTCTGTGGTGATTTGTAGTGTGGTATGTTGTCTGAGTATGAAGAGGAGAGTGTTGAGACAAACGCAAACACCCAGTCCCCAAGCCCGAGCTATTAAAATACCCCACCCGGCCGGGAATCGAATCCGGGACACTCTGAACCGAAGGGCAGTACACTGACCATTCAACCACGGAGTCAGACTATTATTGTTATTATTATAATGTAAGAGTAAACTCAACTCGATGCTAGGCGGCACTTATAACCAGCTCCTTTAATAGATGAATAGCCATTAAAGTTTGAATTTGAGAATATATCAACCATAATACCTCATACGGTGAAAATGAATGAGACGTACAGCGAATGATTGGGAGTGACCTTTCCTGTAAGTTTTGTTTCAGATAAAACGGATATTTTCGGGGATACTTGAAAATTTGTGAAAAATAATATAATCGTCAAAATCACTGTTATTTTCGTTACACGGTAACATTGCATAAAACGTAAAATGTCGGAAATTATATTCTAAACAACTTTCCTTATGTACAGGTTTCGATACGGCGAATATTAACGGAGAAATCTGACATTTACTGTTTTGACCTCTCTAAGATTACTAACCCATTTTGTTATTATTGTTACCATTATAATGCACGAAACAACTCTATTCGTTGTTGGGAGCGTCTTATAACGTGCTGAAAACAAGCAATTGCCTAATTTCATTTTAAAAACCTTTCCTGATCTGTTTCTGCAACCGTAAGCATAACAGCCTGGCGTAATTTTCTTCAAAACTCAGACCCCAGAAATACGTAAATTCACACACATTTCTTAACTAATAATACTAAATAATCTTCCGTGTTTAATAAGGACATATTTTCGGTGTATTAAGGTTAAAGCAGGTTGCCTGTACTTCGCTGAAATTGCGTAAAGAGTGATCTTACCCTCTGCTGAATACATACGTTTAAATCGGCTGACGGGACATTTGGCTAAAACATGGCGGAGCACTCGTTGGCCACACTGTACAGACCAGTGGCGTGCACCAGCGCTGCTGGGGTAAAGAGCTTTGCATCAACATTTTCTAATTGTGCCTTCGAACGATTTTTATAATGTTTAAAAAACTGCGAACATCGAAGCCAAGCCAAGTACAGCTCGCACTACCGCAGTTCAGCTTCTCCAGGGAGCTGGGTTTCCTTGCCGGCGCGATAGACAGATATCCTCAGCGAAATTTAAGGTGGCTTGGGTGACGCATGCCCTTGAAGCTTCCTCGAGGCGGAGCTGTGGCCCCTCCCCCGACAGCAATTTACGGCGACAGGCCAGCCAGCTTAGGTAAGGGGTCTTAGTTTTAATACTTGACACTCGAAGTCTTCAGCGCCACACACTAGAGACTGCAAGAAAATTATCAACATATTAACAGTAGAGTTACTTGCACATCGTCTTGCTAATAGAAATACAGCCAGTATATGAAATCAATTGTAATATAGAAGAATATATTTTTGTCTTGGGTTTCGGCATGTATACAGTTTTTTCGAGCAAACCATTGATGGCCGTTGTAGAATATGTGTTCCGATAGCCGCCCACCATGAACACAGAGTTACGCACGAATAGTTGTCTGTAATGCATGTTTGTAGTGTTCCTCTTGGTTTCGCGAGTTCTGTGGCATTCTTCATGAATATAACGTGTGCTCTGCGTCGTGACAAAGCTTTCCCCTCGTTTGTCGATGCACGTACACTCAGCGTGCGAGTGATACCATAAAACTTGAACGACGGTAAAATACCAGTTAAATTTTGCTCATTAGTTTAGATTAGGCTTTTTAAGTAAAATCCAAAAGTTAGCCCCATGACTCACAGTTTACAATGTGCTATGGTGTCGTCACTGCCGTGAAGTATGTGCGAGCGTGTGCTTGAAAATATTCCATGAAAAATATAGCCTTATAAAATGGTAATGTTGACTTTAGAGAGTGGAGTGGGGCTACGATTGTTTATATTTTAAAAACTTTTTTGCAGCTGGGCCCAGCGCACGTCACTGCCTCAGACCTTAGACAAGATGCACACGTGAACGAAGCGTATCCATGAAATTTCATTATGGAAGATAATAACTGTTTTCAAGGAAATTAGCGGTAAGTTAATAAATACCATTAACAGTAGAGAAATATATCACGATTACAGCCCTTCAGGGTGTGTCTTTTTTCGTGTAACACTTTTGTATGTGAAGTCTTAACTTGTTTACTTAGCTTGATGTTGCTTGGTGAGGCGGCTTGTTCACTTATGCCCTTAACTCAACTGCCCGCGCACGATCAAGTAACGTAATTCACGGTTCATTTGTGTGACACCAATTACTATGAAAGTTCATGAATACGATTCGTTCACGTAAGCAGCTAATTAACGCTGGCCCTGCGGTGTAGGGGTAGCATGTCTGCTTCTTACCCGGAGGCCCCGGGCTCGATTCTCAGCCAGGTCAGGGATTTTTACCTGCAACCGAAGGCTGGTTCGAGGTCCATTCAGCCTACGTGATTACAATTGACAAGGTATCTGACGGTGAGATAGCGGCCCTGGTCTAGAAAGCCAAGAATAACGGCCGAGAGGATTCGTCGTGCTGACCACACGACACCTCGTAATCTGCAGGCCTTCGGATTGAGCAGCGGTCGCTTGGTAGGCCATGGTCCTTCCGGGCTATTGCGCCATGTTTTTTGTAATAATTAACGGGGAATTTCCTCAAGGCAGTATTATTGTTTTCTTATATACCAGGCGCCGCATGCACTAGTGATGCATGGAATGCCTAATCACTTGTTTCACTAACAGGTGCTGTATTGTGAATGTTGTGAAACAAAAAGCAGTCATTTTACTGCACGCGCTCCATAGCAGAGTAAATACGCCGAAAGTGCAGAAAAGAAAATATAATAAGTTATTAATTTATACACGTGTAGACGTGTTGTTTGTTTGAAACAAAAACTAATACTGTTCGGCGAAATACGTGTGTAGAAGGCAGAAGCTTCTCACCAGATTCTCCACAGATGTTTGTGTATTCGTGCAGCAAATGTAGTGCTGCTGTACACCAGCCTAGTACTATGCGGTCGTAAACGAGGGGTTGCATTAGACGGCTAGCGCTGAGGAGCATGCTGCGAGCGACCGTTCGGTTGTTATCTCTTCATAGTCTGACGTAACCTGCCTGCTCGCAGTAGTGTCCCTGTTAGTAGACATCCCATTCATCATTTGTGCATGCGGGACATTTATAAGTAGAACGTATGGCGCTCGCGAGCAGCCTGGTATATATCAATGATATGTGTAAAGAAGTGGAATCGGAGGTAAGGCTTCTTGCAGATGATGTTGTTCTGTACAGAGTAATAAATAAGTTACAAGATCGTGAGCAACTGCAACATGACCCCGATAATGTTGTGAGATGGACAGTAGGCAATGGTATGATGATAAACGGGGTTAAAAGTCAGGTTGTGAGGTTCACAAATAGGAAAAGTCCTCTCAGTTTTAATTACTGCGTTGATGTGGTGAAAGTTCCTTTTGGGGATCATTGTAAGTACCTAGGTGTTAATATAAGGAAAGAGCTTCATTGGCGTAATCACATAAATGGGATTGTAGATAAAGGGTAGAGATCTCTGCACTTGGTTATGAGGGTGTTTAAGGGTTGTAGTAAGGATGTAAAGGAGAGTGCATATAAGTCTCTGGTAAGACCCCAACTAGAGTATGGTTCCAGTGTATGGGACCCTCACCAGGATTACTTGCTTCAAGAACTGGAAAAAATCCAAAGAAAAGCAGCTCGATTTGTTCTGGGTGATTTCCGACAAAAGAGTAGCGTTACAATAATGTTGCGATGTTTGGGCTGGGAAGAGTTGGGAGAAAGGAGACGAGCTCCTCGACTAAGTGGTATGTTCTGAGCTGTCAGCGGAGAGATGGCGTGGAATGACATTAGTAGGCGAATAAGTTTGAGTAGTGTCTTTAAAAGTAGGTAAGGTCACAGTATGAAGATAAAGTTGGAATTCAAGAGGACAAATTGGGTCAAATATTCGTTTGTAGGAAGGGGAGTTAGGGATTGGAATAACTTACCAAGGGAGATGTTCAATAAATTTCTAATTTCTTTGAAATCATTCAAGAAAAGGCTAGAAAAAGAAGTGACAGGGAATCTGCCACCTGGGCGACTGCCCTCAATGCAGATCAGTAGTGACTGATTTAAAAATGTACAGAAAGTATTGTTCTAAGTTAGCGTGTACTTACATTTCATTTCCAAAGCTTCTTCAGATTGCATTGAACCGTTTGTGGGAGAGGTGTCTATGTTTAGTCATGAAACAAGCCAGCATTTCGTTGGCTAGCAACTGCTGACTTGATGCTCGCTCTATTTGGCCGTTTCGATCGGCTTTGGAACGCGGTCTAATACTGAATCTGAAGAAATCATAGAAATTTCTCTGGTCAAGCATTTGGAACACATGTAAAGTGCGTTTTCAGTTTCTGAACTTAATATCGTGAAAAATTATTCGTAAAATTGTCTTTTTTTAAAAGAAAAGTTTGCTACTGTGTTTATAACAGACAATTTCTTGTGAAAAAGTTGAAATTTGATGTGTTCTGGATCCGCGTTTGAGTCAACGAGCTAGCTCACGGTAACATGTTTCGTAAAATACGTATACAACTAATTTTATAAAAAACATAACGAAAATAAGTTGTGTTCTTCACGGTCAAATTATTTTATAAAATTCCGAACTTATCGAAGTCGTGTCAGTTTCACGGAACATAACATGAAATGTTTATCAAAGGTTTCATGGGGCTTGAATTTGACCATGCTTGTGCAACAGATCTGAAGGAAATTTTTCCCGCAGTAAGATGCATTACATTCTAGCTCGTTGCTCTGTTAATATGAAAGAACAATGTGGCGGCCTGCGGGGAGGTTCTGTTCATCCCTTGATGTGTGCTGCGCTAAGTGCTGTCAAGAGAAACCTAATCCACTTAATGTATGCGTGAGAGTGACCGCCCACCCCGCATGGGGCTTCTGGAATTTCATCCTAGTGGCCGCCAGTTGGCAGGCGAGGACCCAACCACAAGACATTAGTGAGCGACCCCAACATCTTTAACAAGAGCTGTTCGCGATTGAACGATGAACAAGAATACGTTCTAGATGTAGTTTTCACCACAAATTAATCTAATTCCGAGACTGAAGTTGTCCTCAGTCTACAGATACAACACACGGTGGTCACACGTTAGTATTTCTAAGGAATTTAACACGAAGACTCTGAAGAGAAATGAGGAGTGAGACACAGTAGGTCATGTGATCGAGCACCTCCTGTTTGGTGTACTGGTTAGTACCGGAGGATCTGCCACGCTATTTTGAAAGTGGTACGAGGCCTGGGTTCGATTCTCTACTCAGCCATCCTTTGTCCGTAGTTTTCCCATTTCTACTCCAGGTAAATGCCGGCCGGCCACTTCCTTGTCTGTCCCCCACAAGGCACCTGTTCAGCACAGCAGGTGAGGCCGCCTGGGCGAGGTAATGCTTTTCCACCCCGTCCCAAAGTCTCAGACTGCCCTTGAGGCCGTAGAGCTGAGTGTGAGGAAAAAGCATCCCTGGAGGGTAAAGGGATTGAGTCGGCCAGTTTTTGGGGGGTGGAGTGTACATGTTACCCTGTTAGGTGATGTTGAGAAACTGAACAATTTCAGTGAGTGAAAATAAAGTTCCCGGTCTAGAAAGCCAAGAATAACAGCCGAAAGGATTCGTCGTGCTGACCACAGCAGGCCTCCAGGTTGAGCAGCGGCCATGGCCCTTCGAGGCTGTTGAGCCAGGTCGGGGGGGGGGGGGGAATGTAACTACACATTCGCCACGTAAATAACGGGGAAGTGTTAAACTGATCCATTCACCCAATGCTCTGCTGGACGTATCTGGTTGATTAGTGCCGATCGACTGGACATACCTGTAGGCGTTTGGCATGATGAGCCATAACATTGAGAAAGCGGAAAACAGTCGAGTTCTTGTTACGTTCGCGCGCAAAGTCACATAAGATTGTGATTTGTAAATTATATGTTAACAATCCCATGTCGTTCTTTGTGGATAGCTGACGTTCCCGTGTTACAGACATTGTGTGATCAGGGCGATAGAATACCATGCACAGTATCCACTGCATGTCGTAAAAGATAACTAAAAGGGGCCCCAGAGGCTCTGAACTTTGGAACGTGCGTTGAGGACTAAGGGACATTGCCTACAGTTACTTGTGCCTGGCTCCTCACTTTCATCTATCCTATCCGACCTGTCGTGGTCTGGGAGTTTTTATTTTCACGTCCTTGGTGGGCCTTGTCTTTCTTTAGCCGATAACTTCATGCTTCAAAGTGTCGGTTCCCTTCCATTTTTCTCTGTGATTGGTGTGATCTAGAGTGGTGTCCTCAATAATCACCTTTGTCTTCGGACTACAATCCTGTATGAGAGAGCTCCCAGGCGTCATTGGACCATATCAGTGAGTCATTTTCTTGTCATCTTCTTTGACAGGTTTCCTTTCGGAATTGCCCAATAGTTCTTCATTCGTTCTGATTTGTTTCTGTCATTCCTAATCTGTAAATGCGCTTTTCAATGTGCGTGTTTGGTTTAAATCTTGTTTTTATGTTTTTCACTTTCTCTGTTTTATTTTACAAGGCGCGCACAGTTCTTCGATATCCTCTCTTAACCCATCTTACTTGTTGCAGAGTTTCTCTATAATTTTCGTTCGTAATCTGGTTTCTGGTGTCCTCATATGACCAAGAAAAAAGCTCCTTTTCTTTCGTACAGTATCTGTCTTTGTTCACCCCTTTGATATTGTTTATCTATGCATGTCCTAGCTATTCTTTTAAGATTTTGTTGATTCTGTTTCTCTGAGTGACTTTAAGAAGAATTTCGCTTCCTTCTGTCACCTGCGGATGAATCTTGTTTTTAATCGGTAGACTATTTTGCCATATTAAGTTCTTTCGTGCCATGGACGTTGTTAGTGTTGTGTAGTTTGGGATCTCAGTCATTTCAAATTATATCTGGAGTCCTATTTTTTGTGATATATTTTGTATATCTGTTATTTGATTTCTGGCTTCTTCAATGTAACGCTAAATCATTCGCTAATCCTAAGCAATTTATTAAGTCATTTTTACTTTGTCATTCTAAGACTTCAACTGAATCACACACGAATTTTGCCATTTTCACAAAACCGTTGCATTAAATTCTTGTTTTAAGTCTGCGTTACTATTTAATCAACATATCCGAGCATCGTCCGAGGTTCAATACACAAGAACTCATTCATAATATTGTGTGATTCCGAGAAAAGTGCATTAAAAATCCATCAACAACATACCTCAAATGTTATACCACAAGATCAAGATTATAGGAAAATATGTTATTTTTATGTGGATACGATCTGACACAGCAATGCCGGGTGATCAAGCAGCGTAACGACCCTCTAATTGCCACTGCACTTTCTGATATCATCGCTTATATCAAACTCAAACTATACGAGCAATGGCTTAAAACTTCCACTCGCAACCTCCAAAAGATTAAAATGATATCTTCTACAAAAGCTCACCAGACATGAACAAGTCTTAATCTCCCGAGTAAGGATAGGACACACCAAGATGACGCGAGAACAAACAATCTGCCACCTGCAGTAAACGGAACTGTTCTCGCATATCATCTCAGAATGCCAACAGCACAACATGAAATGGAAGTAGCACTGGCTTCTCCAGCTCTGAGTCATCAAGTCACCAACTTCCTCAAGGACACTGGCTTGCAATCCAAAATCGAATTACATTATACTTATTTATATTTTCCTGAACTGCAATATTATATCATATGTAAGAGTCCCTGGGGCGCGGCTTGCAATGAGAGTGGATGTGCGTGCTGACTGCTTTCGTTTTACGCAATGCGAGTTTCGTGTGTGAATCACTTCGAGTGTTTAGCTGTCCATTGAAGGAAATATTTCACAATTCGGCGAGTTCTACACATGGTGAGACATCTTTCTGAGAAACATGTGAAGTGAATTTACCATTCAGCGACGAACTCGACGTATCCACATCATCTTATTCTTAGTTAAGAACTGGAATATTATTCTTTCCGTTGTTTCTGGATGTATGACACGTATTCACATCATACGAGTTATGTTGATAATGCAGATATTTGATATATTTTTGGGTCATTTCCAGATCCCTTTTCACATGTATTAGGTGATGAAAGTCCGGGTGCAGGTGACAATACTTTTTTTTTTCATTTCCGTACAGGCCATGAAGGCCCTTGGAGGGGTGGAAGGTAACGTAAGCTCGGAACTTGTTGCGGTAGAGTGGTTAAGCTGAGTGAACCTCAGGCCATGTGCAAATCTCCTCAATTTCCTGACGGGGAATCGAACCTACGTCCTTCGGGGCGAACCTAGCACGTCTTTACTGTTTCGGCCCCTTGGTGATAATAGAACGTCATAAAATAACTGTAGGGAATTTATGGCGTTTCCAAGAAAAACATAGAATTTGAGTTTCCGTAATTATCACAAATAAATGTAAAATGTCGTCGCCTTGTGACGAGGTGAGCTCAGGACCGGGCCTAGGGGCGTAGCCAGGTTAGAAACCTTCCTCCCCACCAATGGAACTGTCACAATAAGGAAATAAACATAAACCAAACATTCACATTTGTTGAATCCTCGAAAGTTGTCAAACTGTTTACTTTAATCATCGCTACGCTACCGTAGTTTGCCGTTGCTTTCCACGTGAATGTCACACCCTAGTCATAAAACTGGGATATTAATTTTGAATCTACCGGCTCCATGGCTAAATGGTTAACGTACTGGCCTTTGGTCACATGAGCCCCGGGTTCCATTCCCGGCAGGGCCCGAAATGTTAACCTATTGATTAATTTCCCTGCCGCAGAGCCTGGGTGTATGGGCCGTCTACATCATCATTTCATCGTCATCACGACGCGCAGGTCGCGCATCTGGTGAGCATGTCCTCAGACACTCCGGGCACTAAAAGGCATACGCCATTTCATTTTAATCTGAAAAAATTTGTAGAGACAAAATCAGAATCATAAAAACAAAATTCGTACCAGTTTCATTCTTCTTCTACTACTACTACCGCCTGTTCAGACTTATGGAGTCGCGGGTGCAAAATGTGTCGGACATGTTCATTACGGCCGGATGCCCTTCCTGACGCCAACCCTGTGTTTAGAGATGTGATCCGTATTGCGCGTTTCTCATCGTAGTGTGATTTCTTGTCTCATTATGAAGGGGAAAGTGTTGGCAAAAACGCAAACACCCACTCCCCGAGCCAGAAGAATTAATCAGATGCGATTAAAATCCCCGACCCGGCCAGGAATCGAACCCAGGACCCTCTGAAACGAACGTTGTTCATTCAGCCAGGGCGTTGGACTCGCATCAGTGACTCGCGGAGGGAAATATTTTGTTCTGTCATTCTCAGAATGAACTAAATGAGCATCTACAATCTTGATGCGGTCCAAAGGTGCAAGGCGTAAATAGTCGCCTGAGTTTCAGCGAAAACAACTTCTCTCTCTAATTATGGTATCAAGAAGAAGTACATTTATAAAACAGCGTTACGTCGAAACAGGCGATAGAATGAACTGAGTGTTCTATGTTTTAAATTTAGCCAAACCGAGCTCGATAGCTGCAGTCGCTTAAGTGCGGCCAGTATCCAGTATTCGGGAGATAGTGGGTTCGAACCCCACTGTCGGCAGTCCTGAAGATGGTTTTCCGTGGTTTCTCATTATCACATCAGGCAAATGCTGGGACTGTACCTCAATTAAGGCCACGGCCGCTTCCTTCCCACTCCTAGTCCAATCCTATCCCATCGTCGCCATAATACATATCTGTGACGGTGCGTCGTAAAGACAATTGTAAAAAAAAAAAAAAAAAAAGCCAAGGAAAAAGGATAGAGCCAAACACCCTAGTTACATGAATTATTGCACGTTAAATATGTTAACGGAAATAACATTCCAATAACAAACAGATGCTTGAACTTTCTATTGATATGTACCGTTAATTACCTAGTTGGTGGGTGTGTGACCGCCAGAGAGCAGGGCAGCAGTAGCAGCCGACCTCCAACCTTTTATCCCTGCCAGTCCTAGCGGCATCTCCTTCCTCCACTTGCATATTATTGTAGTATGTGAAGGCTTGCCTACCAGTACGTAGAATAACTCCGGAACAAAATTTCGACACGTCGGCTACTCCGAGGGTCGTTGTTAGGTGATAAACGGAGCTTGAGCAAGTCCAGTGCCGTCCTTGTGGAGGCAAGTGGACATTTCACGACATGTTACCGTTACTCACGACAGCTGCTGATCGCGCCAAGGTAAGAGCTCATATTCGTGACGAGATATGTAGTGCAAGTCACATTCACCCGCTACTCAGGGGCCTTGCCTGCAGGTTTTAGGCCACCCGTCGTACCTTTGTTCTGGATTCGATACGCACTGAGCAGGTCGTGGTGATTATTGTCTTAACAGGAAGTACAACAGGACAACCATCCTCTATTAACACTAACGGTGGTGATTGTGTTAACAGGAAGTACAACAGGACAACCATCCTCTATTAACACTAACGGTGGTGATTATTATGTTAAGAGGAAGTACAACAGGACAACCATCCTCTATTAACACTAACGGTGGTGATTATTGTGTTAACAGGAAGTACAACTGGACAACCATCCTCTATTACCACTAACGGTGGTGATTATTGTGTTAACAGGAAGTACAACTGGACAACCATCCTCTATTAACACTAACGGTGGTGATTGTGTTAACAGGAAGTACAACAGGACAACCATCCTCTATTAACACTAACGGTGGTGATTATTATGTTAAGAGGAAGTACAACAGGACAACCATCCTCTATTAACACTAACGGTGGTGATTATTGTGTTAACAGGAAGTACAACTGGACAACCATCGTCTATTAACACTAACGGTGGTGATTATTGTGTTAACAGGAAGTACAACTGGACAACCATCGTCTATTAACACTAACGGTGGTGATTATTGTGTTAAGAGGAAGTACAACTGGACAACCATCCTCTATTAACACTAACGGTGGTGATTATTGTGTTAACAGGAAGTACAACTGGACAACCATCGTCTATTAACACTAACGGTGGTGATTATTGTGTTAACAGGAAGTACAACAGGACAACCATCGTCTATTAACACTAACGGTGGTGATTATTGTGTTAACAGGAAGTACAACTGGACAACCATCGTCTATTAACACTAACGGTGGTGATTATTGTGTTAAGAGGAAGTACAACAGGACAACCATCCTCTATTACCACTAACGGTGGTGATTATTGTGTTAAGAGGAAGTACAACTGGACAACCATCGTCTATTACCACTAACGGTGGTGATTATTGTGTTAACAGGAAGTACAACAGGACAACCATCCTCTATTACCACTAACGGTGGTGATTATTGTGTTAACAGGAAGTACAACTGGACAACCATCGTCTATTAACACTAACGGTGGTGATTATTGTGTTAACAGGAAGTACAACTGGACAACCATCGTCTATTAACACTAACGGTGGTGATTATTGTGTTAAGAGGAAGTACAACAGGACAACCATCCTCTATTAACACTAACGGTGGTGATTATTGTGTTAAGAGGAAGTACAACTGGACAACCATCGTCTATTAACACTAACGGTGGTGATTATTGTGTTAACAGGAAGTACAACAGGACAACCATCCTCTATTACCACTAACGGTGGTGATTATTGTGTTAAGAGGAAGTACAACTGGACAACCATCGTCTATTACCACTAACGGTGGTGATTATTGTGTTAACAGGAAGTACAACTGGACAACCATCGTCTATTAACACTAACGGTGGTGATTATTGTGTTAAGAGGAAGTACAACTGGACAACCATCCTCTATTAACACTAACGGTGGTGATTATTGTGTTAAGAGGAAGTACAACAGGACAACCATCCTCTATTAACACTAACGGTGGTGATTATTGTGTTAAGAGGAAGTACAACTGGACAACCATCCTCTATTAACACTAACGGTGGTGATTATTGTGTTAACAGGAAGTACAACTGGACAACCATCGTCTATTAACACTAACGGTGGTGATTATTGTGTTAAGAGGAAGTACAACTGGACAACCATCCTCTATTAACACTAACGGTGGTGATTATTGTGTTAACAGGAAGTACAACAGGACAACCATCCTCTATTAACACTAACGGTGGTGATTATTGTGTTAAGAGGAAGTACAACAGGACAACCATCCTCTATTAACACTAACGGTGGTGATTATTGTGTTAACAGGAAGTACAACAGGACAACTATCCTCTATTAACACTAACGGTGGTGATTATTGTGTTAACAGGAAGTACAACTGGACAACCATCGTCTATTAACACTAACGGTGGTGATTATTGTGTTAACAGGAAGTACAACTGGACAACCATCGTCTATTAACACTAACGGTGGTGATTATTGTGTTAACAGGAAGTACAACTGGACAACCATCGTCTATTAACACTAACGGTGGTGATTATTGTGTTAAGAGGAAGTACAACTGGACAACCATCCTCTATTAACACTAACGGTGGTGATTATTGTGTTAACAGGAAGTACAACAGGACAACCATCCTCTATTAACACTAACGGTGGTGATTATTGTGTTAAGAGGAAGTACAACAGGACAACCATCCTCTATTAACACTAACGGTGGTGATTATTGTGTTAACAGGAAGTACAACAGGACAACTATCCTCTATTAACACTAACGGTGGTGATTATTGTGTTAACAGGAAGTACAACTGGACAACCATCGTCTATTAACACTAACGGTGGTGATTATTGTGTTAAGAGGAAGTACAACAGGACAACCATCCTCTATTACCACTAACGGTGGTGATTATTGTGTTAAGAGGAAGTACAACAGGACAACCATCGTCTATTAACACTAACGGTGGTGATTATTGTGTTAACAGGAAGTACAACTGGACAACCATCCTCTATTACCACTAACGGTGGTGATTATTGTGTTAACAGGAAGTACAACAGGACAACCATCGTCTATTAACACTAACGGTGGTGATTATTGTGTTAACAGGAAGTACAACAGGACAACCATCCTCTATTACCACTAACGGTGGTGATTATTGTGTTAAGAGGAAGTACAACAGGACAACCATCGTCTATTAACACTAACGGTGGTGATTATTGTGTTAACAGGAAGTACAACTGGACAACCATCGTCTATTAACACTAACGGTGGTGATTATTGTGTTAACAGGAAGTACAACTGGACAACCATCCTCTATTACCACTAACGGTGGTGATTATTGTGTTAACAGGAAGTACAACAGGACAACCATCGTCTATTAACACTAACGGTGGTGATTATTGTGTTAACAGGAAGTACAACAGGACAACCATCCTCTATTACCACTAACGGTGGTGATTATTGTGTTAAGAGGAAGTACAACTGGACAACCATCCTCTATTAACACTAACGGTGGTGATTATTGTGTTAACAGGAAGTACAACAGGACAACCATCGTCTATTAACACTAACGGTGGTGATTATTGTGTTAAGAGGAAGTACAACTGGACAACCATCGTCTATTACCACTAACGGTGGTGATTATTGTGTTAAGAGGAAGTACAACAGGACAACCATCGTCTATTAACACTAACGGTGGTGATTATTGTGTTAACAGGAAGTACAACAGGACAACCATCGTCTATTAACACTAACGGTGGTGATTATTGTGTTAACAGGAAGTACAACAGGACAACCATCGTCTATTAACACTAACGGTGGTGATTATTGTGTTAAGAGGAAGTACAACTGGACAACCATCGTCTATTACCACTAACGGTGGTGATTATTGTGTTAACAGGAAGTACAACAGGACAACCATCCTCTATTACCACTAACGGTGGTGATTATTGTGTTAAGAGGAAGTACAACTGGACAACCATCGTCTATTAACACTAACGGTGGTGATTATTGTGTTAACAGGAAGTACAACTGGACAACCATCGTCTATTACCACTAACGGTGGTGATTATTGTGTTAAGAGGAAGTACAACTGGACAACCATCCTCTATTAACACTAAAGGTGGTGATTATTGTGTTAACAGGAAGTACAACAGGACAACCATCCTCTATTAACACTAACGGTGGTGATTATTGTGTTAACAGGAACTACAACTGGACAACCATCGTCTATTAACACTAACGGTGGTGATTATTGTGTTAACAGGAAGTACAACAGGACAACCATCCTCTATTAACACTAACGGTGGTGATTATTGTGTTAACAGGAAGTACAACTGGACAACCATCGTCTATTAACACTAACGGTGGTGATTATTGTTTTAACAGGAACTACAACTGGACAACCATCGTCTATTAACACTAACGGTGGTGATTATTGTGTTAACAGGAAGTACAACTGGACAACCATCGTCTATTACCACTAACGGTGGTGATTATTGTGTTAAGAGGAAGTACAACAGGACAACCATCGTCTATTAACACTAACGGTGGTGATTATTGTGTTAAGAGGAAGTACAACAGGACAACCATCGTCTATTAACACTAACGGTGGTGATTATTGTGTTAACAGGAAGTACAACTGGACAACCATCGTCTATTAACACTAACGGTGGTGATTATTGTGTTAAGAGGAAGTACAACAGGACAACCATCCTCTATTAACACTAACGGTGGTGATTATTGTGTTAAGAGGAAGTACAACTGGACAACCATCGTCTATTAACACTAACGGTGGTGATTATTGTGTTAACAGGAAGTACAACTGGACAACCATCGTCTATTAACACTAACGGTGGTGATTATTGTGTTAACAGGAAGTACAACTGGACAACCATCGTCTATTAACACTAACGGTGGTGATTATTGTGTTAAGAGGAAGTACAACAGGACAACCATCCTCTATTAACACTAACGGTGGTGATTATTGTGTTAAGAGGAAGTACAACTGGACAACCATCGTCTATTACCACTAACGGTGGTGATTATTGTGTTAAGAGGAAGTACAACAGGACAACCATCGTCTATTAACACTAACGGTGGTGATTATTGTGTTAACAGGAAGTACAACTGGACAACCATCGTCTATTACCACTAACGGTGGTGATTATTGTGTTAAGAGGAAGTACAACAGGACAACCATCGTCTATTAACACTAATGGTGGTGATTATTGTGTTAACAGGAAGTACAACTGGACAACCATCGTCTATTAACACTAACGGTGGTGATTATTGTGTTAACAGGAAGTACAACTGGACAACCATCCTCTATTAACACTAACGGTGGTGATTATTGTGTTAAGAGGAAGTACAACTGGACAACCATCCTCTATTAACACTAACGGTGGTGATTATTGTGTTAAGAGGAAGTACAACAGGACAACCATCGTCTATTAACACTAATGGTGGTGATTATTGTGTTAAGAGGAAGTACAACAGGACAACCATCCTCTATTACCACTAACGGTGGTGATTATTGTGTTAACAGGAACTACAACTGGACAACCATCGTCTATTAACACTAACGGTGGTGATTATTGTGTTAACAGGAAGTACAACAGGACAACCATCCTCTATTAACACTAACGGTGGTGATTATTGTGTTAAGAGGAAGTACAACTGGACAACCATCCTCTATTAACACTAAAGGTGGTGATTATTGTGTTAACAGGAAGTACAACTGGACAACCATCGTCTATTACCACTAACGGTGGTGATTATTGTGTTAACAGGAAGTACAACTGGACAACCATCGTCTATTAACACTAACGGTGGTGATTATTGTGTTAAGAGGAAGTACAACAGGACAACCATCCTCTATTACCACTAACGGTGGTGATTATTGTGTTAACAGGAAGTACAACTGGACAACCATCGTCTATTACCACTAACGGTGGTGATTATTGTGTTAACAGGAAGTACAACAGGACAACCATCGTCTATTAACACTAACGGTGGTGATTATTGTGTTAACAGGAAGTACAACTGGACAACCATCGTCTATTACCACTAACGGTGGTGATTATTGTGTTAACAGGAAGTACAACAGGACAACCATCCTCTATTACCACTAACGGTGGTGATTATTGTGTTAAGAGGAAGTACAACAGGACAACCATCCTCTATTACCACTAACGGTGGTGATTATTGTGTTAACAGGAAGTACAACTGGACAACCATCGTCTATTACCACTAACGGTGGTGATTATTGTGTTAACAGGAAGTACAACAGGACAACCATCCTCTATTAACACTAACGGTGGTGATTATTGTGTTAACAGGAAGTACAACAGGACAACCATCCTCTATTAACACTAACGGTGGTGATTATTGTGTTAACAGGAAGTACAACAGGACAACCATCGTCTATTACCACTAACGGTGGTGATTATTGTGTTAACAGGAAGTACAACAGGACAACCATCCTCTATTACCACTAACGGTGGTGATTATTGTGTTAACAGGAAGTACAACTGGACAACCATCGTCTATTAACACTAACGGTGGTGATTATTGTGTTAACAGGAAGTACAACAGGACAACCATCCTCTATTACCACTAACGGTGGTGATTATTGTGTTAAGAGGAAGTACAACTGGACAACCATCGTCTATTAACACTAACGGTGGTGATTATTGTGTTAAGAGGAAGTACAACTGGACAACCATCGTCTATTACCACTAACGGTGGTGATTATTGTGTTAAGAGGAAGTACAACTGGACAACCATCGTCTATTACCACTAACGGTGGTGATTATTGTGTTAACAGGAAGTACAACAGGACAACCATCCTCTATTAACACTAACGGTGGTGATTATTGTGTTAACAGGAAGTACAACAGGACAACCATCGTCTATTAACACTAACGGTGGTGATTATTGTGTTAAGAGGAAGTACAACTGGACAACCATCCTCTATTAACACTAACGGTGGTGATTATTGTGTTAAGAGGAAGTACAACTGGACAACCATCGTCTATTAACACTAACGGTGGTGATTATTGTGTTAAGAGGAAGTACAACTGGACAACCATCGTCTATTACCACTAACGGTGGTGATTATTGTGTTAACAGGAAGTACAACAGGACAACCATCCTCTATTAACACTAACGGTGGTGATTATTGTGTTAACAGGAAGTACAACTGGACAACCATCGTCTATTAACACTAACGGTGGTGATTATTGTGTTAACAGGAAGTACAACTGGACAACCATCGTCTATTAACACTAACGGTGGTGATTATTGTGTTAAGAGGAAGTACAACTGGACAACCATCGTCTATTACCACTAACGGTGGTGATTATTGTGTTAAGAGGAAGTACAACTGGACAACCATCGTCTATTAACACTAACGGTGGTGATTATTGTTTTAACAGGAACTACAACTGGACAACTATCCTCTATTAACACTAACGGTGGTGATTATTGTGTTAACAGGAAGTACAACTGGACAACTATCCTCTATTAACACTAACGGTGGTGATTATTGTGTTAAGAGGAAGTACAACTGGACAACCATCGTCTATTAACACTAACGGTGGTGATTATTGTGTTAAGAGGAAGTACAACTGGACAACCATCGTCTATTACCACTAACGGTGGTGATTATTGTGTTAAGAGGAAGTACAACTGGACAACCATCGTCTATTAACACTAACGGTGGTGATTATTGTGTTAACAGGAAGTACAACAGGACAACCATCCTCTATTACCACTAACGGTGGTGATTATTGTGTTAACAGGAAGTACAACTGGCCAACCATCGTCTATTAACACTAACGGTGGTGATTATTGTGTTAACAGGAAGTACAACTGGACAACCATCCTCTATTAACACTAACGGTGGTGATTATTGTGTTAACAGGAAGTACAACTGGACAACCATCGTCTATTAACACTAACGGTGGTGATTATTGTTTTAACAGGAACTACAACTGGACAACCATCGTCTATTACCACTAACGGTGGTGATTATTGTGTTAACAGGAAGTACAACAGGACAACCATCCTCTATTAACACTAATCGGAGGGAAAAATCGGAAGCGGTCCGACACTTCAAAAATGAAGGTATCGGGCAAACAAAGACACGAAGGGCGTGTGAAAATGAAAGACTCCCTGGGCCTCGAATGCTCTAATACCGCCGGGATCGGGAAAGGACAAGGGGGGTCGGATAGTGAGGAGCCAGGAAATATGGCAGCTGTTAAGAATCATTACATTTCTTTGTAACGGAACAACCCACAGCCAGTCGTGATGACAAATCCGTCTCGACTCGTGAGTCCTGATTTCTGCCAGGCAAATCAGTTGCTGTTCAATCATAACAAGGGTCACAACCTATTTCTTTCTTTTGTATTCCCGGCTGTCATAACAGACGTGGCTGACCTGCGCGACCTCGCAAGATGTAGAGCGCTCGTGACCAATTGATTGGTGTCCGTACATCTGCACTAGACACGAAAACTTGTCAAAGATTCACATTTGGATATTTCGCTTCTTTGGATACAGAACGCTTCCCTGTCTCTGTTGGTGGGAGACTACTGACTGCACAAAGTAGTGGGGGCTGACAATTAGAGTAGGTGAAGTGTTATCTGATTAAGAGGGGACTTCCTCAAGACAGTATTATTGTTTACTTATAAGATAAGGCTTTTTGCGGATGATGTGGAGGAGTAAATAAGTTACAGGTTTGTGAGATGGACGCAGGCAAGGTAGGCTATGAACGTATACCCATGCGGGAACTTGGCAATGAGCGTTGTCAGTCGGTTCCTTTCCTCTGGACACAAGGAGCGCATGTCGTTTAAAGGCAAGTGAACGCTGTCAAGAGTAGGGTGGTCATATTTTGCTTCGATTATTTAAACATGTTAGCGTTTAATGTATTCCTAAGACAATTATAAATATAAAAACTCGATAATGAGCTACAGCACAAACCAATATCGCAGAATATTTTGCTTCGTGCATAATCCGTGCAGTGGTCGCAGATGTTAAGAGGGAAGAAAGAAAAAAGGAAGAAAAGAAAGAAAGAATGAATGAAAAACAGAAGAAATTGGCAAATGAACTCGACAAAGAACTTTCAAATAGTAACCGGGATGAACAATCAAGTTGTGTTTCCCTAATTTAATTACTGCGTTGATGGGGTGAAAGTTCCCTATGGGGATTACTGTAAGTACCTATTATAAGGAAAGATCTTCATTAGGGTAATCACATAAATGGGATTGTAAATAAAGGGTAGAGATCTCTGCACTTGGTTATGAGGGTATTTAAGGGTTGTAGTAAGGATGTAAAGGAGAGGGTATAGAAGTCTCTGGTAAGACCCCAACTAGAGTATGGTTCCAGTGTATGGGACCCTCACCAGGATTACTTGATTCAAGAACTGGAAAAAATGCAAAGAAAAGCAGCTCGATTTGTTCTGGGTGATTTCCGACAAAAGAGTAGCGTTACGGAAATATTGCCAACCTTTGGGCTGGGAAGACTTGGGGGAAAGGAGACGGGCAGCTCGACTGAGTGGCATGTTGCGAGCTGTTAGCGGAGAGATGGCATGAAATGGCATTAGTAGACGAATAAGTCTAAGTGGTGTTTTTAGAAGTAGGGTAGATCATAATATCAAGATAAAGTTGGAATTCAAAAGGACAAATTAGGGCAAATATTCATTTATAGATAGGAATAATTTACCTACCTTTGAAATTTCCCGAATCAGAAGTCTAGTTTAATTTTCTAGGGCTACTGATATCTTTAAATTCGGGCTGAAAGTAGACAGCGATTATTATGTATAGTTTTGTTTTACCATTGGTTTCCGTCATCCCACTGAATGAGGACAGTCTGGCTTTTAATAGCAAGGTGATGTCGCCTTTAGGTTTGCCACAAAGACATTGTGTTGCGAGGAAATGTATGGAGTGAGGAATGTTTCAGTTAAGATTACTGCATCGTATGGTTGGAATAAGTTCTCTGGTACCAAATCCATGGCGTTTTCGAGTCCTTCAATGTTCCAAAGTAGTGTCTTTAATAAACCTGGGGTGCGATGTTTATTAATGTTTACGGTATCAATGTTTGCAATTTTGTGGACGTTTTAATTTTTGTTTGCGTTAGTTTTATTTTCAGATGTAAGTATCCAGGTTGATTCCCTGAGATGGCCTGTTTCTTTGTCGACGTTGGAAACGAAAAGGCCTCACAATCACTCCTTTAGGCCAAAATCTTGGGTCTTCTGATGCCTGTAGTTGCCTATATGGGAATCATATTTTGAACGATTTAAAAGGGCCCTGTGAGTTTAACTCTATTCCTTTCTTTTGAAGGAAGTTTTTAACACTTTCTGTTGTGGTGCTTTTGGATATTTTCCCCAAGTGCAGCCATGCATTCCTTTCTGCTTCTCGAATCGTGTTTTCCGTGCAGGTTCCTGTTGGTAGCGCCTACTTCTTTAAAACCGTTATGTTCTTCTTCACCATTTTTGTTTTCATGGTGTTCGAAGTTTTGTCCTACATATTCTATATTCAAGTCATCTCTTGCTTCATTGCTCTATTGATTTTTGTCTTTCCTCTGCCATTTGGCTTGTCTTTGCCTTCCGAGGGTTGTAATCAAATTCTATATTGATTTTGTCTCTTTTCTTTTTGATGCATTCTACAGTTAGCTTGGAAAGTGCTTTGGGCCATTTCATTTATGTTCATAGTTCAGCACGCATGTCTTCCAGTGCTCTTTCCTACTTTAGGCTATACGCGCACGAAATATGGTGCCATCTCTGGCATAACCCATCGCAGGTCACCTTGTCGCATATCGAGCAGGGTGTCGCAGTGGCAAGCCTGGTTCTCTGTACTTTGTGAAGCAGATCCTGTAAAAATCGTGGCTAGTGCTGTTGTAGTTAGTCTTGGCTACTGCGTATGTCTGTGAAGTATGAAGGTCTTATTTTACCTTCAAACGATTATGATGTTCTCGTGTTATATAAGCCCGACCGTTGGCTAGCTCTAATTTATAAATCAAGACCGACTACAATATATCACAATTCAAAACGAAAATGGTGGGCGTCATAGGGGAATCAGCTGCCAACTGTTCCAAGGTTAGGGAGTCTTCTAAATAACTTCATTTCGATGCGAAAGCTCCGCCTGTTACATTTCTTTCCTGCAGGAACTCCAAGATTAATGTCAAAACCATGTCCTTCGTAGACAACAGTTGGAACTGTGCACAATAAACAAGAAGAGGATTACGAGCGAATGCATTACCTTAGCATCGCTTGAAATGTGAATAACATTTCACGATATCTGCTCAACGAATGCCTGTTACCATGTGCCTTGAATGTGAAGGAGGTTTGTAAGAAAATAGCTGCGACCAGTATCCAGTATTCGGGAGATAGTGGGTTCGACAGCCCTGAAGATGGTTTTCCGTGGTTTCCCATTTTCACACGAGGCAAATGCTGGGGCTGTACCTTAATTAAGGCCACGGCCGCTTCCTTCCCAGTCCTAGGCCTTTCCTGTCCAATCGTCGCCGTAAGACCTATCTGTGTCGGTGCGACGTAAAGCCAATAGCAAAAAATAGTAATAAGCTGTACAGTTTGGTGAGTCAGTTTACAATTACGAACATCTTTTCACTTCCAATAGGATTTATATCCTAGTGAATATTTTTTAGGATGCTTTCATTTTTGATGGTGATTTGGATATAGTAAGATGTAGGAAAATAACATTTGCTTTGGAATGATATTGTAGTTATTAGTTTCAGCTTAGGGCACAGTATCCATCAGAGCTTCTGATATGGACTACTACAATTTCTCACACTTATCCAGGAGTATATCACTTGATACAAAGAACTAACATCATGCCTTTATCTCTTCATGTATATTTTTGATAGAATAGGTATCTACGAATACTATTAATACTGCCGCTAAATTTGACCAGGAACTCCTGGTATCCCACAGCTATCGAGAGAAAGTTGGTCTAGCTATTAGCATTTATCACAACAACATATCATAAGATACGAGTGCACTATTATTTCTGAGGGCACTGTCCAATTTGTGAATATAATACGTAAATTGTGGATTAACAGAGGTGTGCCCTGCCTTACTTACTTTGTATTTTCTAACGTAGCAATTCTGTCTTTATATTTCTCTAAGTGCTCAGTTTGAATTGCGTCTACCGGCATCGTGTACCTTAATAACAGGAACGGTTTTTGATAGATAAAATGTATCTATTGCATGTCTATGTTCATTCGTAATCCTATTCTTGTTTATTGTGCCTCATTCGTCTACAAAGTACATGGTTTCGACATGAATTTTGGAGTTCCTGGAGGAAGGAAATCTAATACGCGACGCTTTCGCGTCGAAATGAAGTTACTTATATGACTCCCTAGCCTTGAATAAATGCTCTGGCTTAGTAGATAGTTATGTGCGATGTATTCATGTTCTAATAATAATATTTACTAATGGTACCAAAATTAACTTTTCTTTAAGCTTAGCCTAAACCTATTATAATATTTTTAAGACACAAAAGGCATGAAATTCCAGCAATCGTCTGGGTCTCAGTTAGACTCCATTTTCAAGCAGTGTAGTAGACGAGCCATAGAACTACCGAGTTGTAAGCGGCGCTTAGTTAATTGACCCTGGCTTACAGACTGAACACGGAATGTTTTATCATTATTATTTATTTATTTTGTTACTAGTGTACCTATCCATCATGTTCTGTCTGGATGTAGGTGAATGATAAATCACGCCTATCATATTGACATGGGCACAATAAATTTTCATTTTCACCTCTGTTCAAACTTTCCCTTCATGTTGCTATAAGACAAGTTATCTCCTTCCTGGAATTCTCTCTCCGTGCGGAAAGATGGCCCCCCTGATACGGCGTCAGACGACAAGCAACTTTTATTATCACCGCTTTCTAGGAAATAATATCCGGGCGGGCCGAACATCCTCTACTCTAATGTGTATGTCGGGGATTGACGCGAAGGAAAATGAAAATTCACAGCCTGTTTCCAGTCATCTCCCATCTAGCGGCGAGGATAGGAATTGTACCTGTCGCACTCCTCTGGGGCAGTGGTTAATCACTGACAAGAACGTGTCCCGCCTCCGCTTTGTCCAGCACAAATCTTCCGGGATTTGAACCACGGAACACAGTGGTGCCGCCTGAGCCACGGAAAATGTGATTGACTCTAATCAGAAGAGAAAATATCTCGGCTAAAACGTAACAATCTGCAACTGCACAGATCAGACCGAACGATATCGCACTACTGTCTTAAAAAATGACATAAAAATTGGGAATAATGGCATATAGAAAACCAATCATTCAGAAAAAAATACTTATAATCCGCGAAACTTTTAGTGACACTTCGTTTTAGGACTGTGGGACAAGTGGTTCCGGTAGAACTGAATGGTACTGAAAATTGAATTTAATCGACAGTATGATCGATACGAATTTTCTAGATCTTTATTATCTAAAGCGTACGACTGCGTCACATTCACACAGCTGTTTCCACCACGGTGCGTGGAGATCCGGCAACAGGCGCATGTGCACGTGTACTTTGCTGTTCGTGCAGCCGTGGATTCCAGTTTGAGAACAGTTTTGTTCTGGCATGACTCACACACATGTAACACACAACTTGTCCAAGAAAACAATGTCAGGTTCTGATAGCTAACAACAACTAACAAAACTTGGCAATGTCTTCCACAACAAAATAAGCTGTTAATAGGGTGTATGATTACCTCTAACGGCCACACATGGTTCGCAGCGACGTGACATGCTCTCCATCAGATGGTCCAAGAGCTCTTGTGGCAGTCGATCCAATTCCTCCGAAAGGGCAATGCGAAGATCTTGGACTGTTCTTGTTGGAGGCTGACGGGATGCAATTCACCTCCCGAATTCATCCCAGGCATGTTGTATAGGACCTCGCTGGCCAGTCCAGGTTATGAATGTCTTCCTCAGCTAGAAATTCATCTACCAGAGCAGCGCGGGGCGGTCGGGCATTATCATCAATTAAGAGGAAGTCTGGACCAACCGCACCTCTGAAGAGTCGAACATGGGGTCTCAGTACCTCATCCCTGTCTCTCCGAGCGTTAACAGTGTTCCTCGGACCACCCATGAAGATGTGCAGGTCCGTACGGCCATTCAACATGATGCCGCCACCACCATACTGGTCCCGCTCCACGATGTTCCTGTGGTTGTATCAGCTACCCGGTTCTCTCCAGATTAATGTGCGACGGGAATTGTTCTGCGAACTGAAGCGGGATTCATCCTTGACGAGCACATGCCTCCATTCATTCATGGCCCAGTTTCGATGTTGACGACGGGCCCGTCTCTGTGCTGGAGTGAGCGGTACACAGTTTGTCGGGAAACGGCAACCCCTGAGCTCCGCCGACCATTGTCTTGCAGGTGCACTCCGATTTCGTCGGGCGGTTAAGGCCAGATATCGGTCCTGCTTACTCTTGGTCGACCTGCGACTAACATCTCCTGTGTCTCGAAATCGTCTCGAAAGCCTGCACATTGAAGGATACGGCGACTTGGGTCTGCTTCCAGGCGGCCGAGTGTTCTACCCTGCAAAACGAGGTTCAATGTTGTCACGTTCACCACGAAGCTACACTCCGCACACGACTGACGGAATATGGGGCTCGGGCACTGCCGCTAGTCAAAGCGGGAAACACTGCTTTCCTATACAGAGCGAACACGTAAGATTGGTGGGTGCATAGGTCGTGCGATTTGCGGCCTATGCTTAACTTTTGGACACTAGTGTACATTTGTTCCGTGTTTTTCTTGAAAATAACATTCCTTGACGGCGATGTTTGTTTGTTTGTTTGTTTGTTTATCCTACCCTTGTCCCGTCTCTCTACAGGGTCGGGTATGAGGTGAGATGAATTTGCCGTGGCGGTTTTTCTTATCTTTTAATGACAGGATGCCCTTCCTGACGTCAACTTCATCAGAGGAGCTAATGAGATGAAATGAATGACGTGATGTATGATAGACCCCCTGTGGGTGGGGGACGCAGATGAAGAATACACCCACGGTATCCCCTGCCTGTCGTAAGAGGCGACTAAAAGGGGCCCAATGGCTCTCAACTTTGGAGCGTGGGTTGGCGACCACGGGGCCCCTAGCTGAGTCCTGGCATTGCTTCCACTTACTTGTGCCAGGCTCCTCACTTTCATCTATCCTGTCCAACCTCGCTTGGTCAACTCTTGTTTTTTCGAACCTAGGGAATCCTTCATTTTCACGTCCTTCGTGGCCCTTGTCTTTCTTCGTCCGTTACTTCATTTTTCGAAGTGACGGATGCCTATTTTTTCATCTTTTTTCTCTTTGTCTGCTCCCTGTGCGTGGGGGACGCAGACGCAGAATACACGCACGGTATCCCCTGCCTGTCCAAAGAGGCGACCAAACTACTTGTGGTTAGTATGATTAAGTGAGAAACACCACAATATGGGTCTTGGGAACAGCACGGGAATACCGGCGCACACCTAGGTGAGGAACACTATGGGTTTGCGTTACCTGTGGAACACCGTGAGGAGAAATACTACTTTAGACAACCTGCATCATCGATTCCTTGGTCCGTAGTGAGGCATTGCGGGTCGCATCCACTGATTGTCATTCCTTCATTGTTCATTACCACGTTTTGAATTCTGGTCACTGGATGAATTTTGTACTTTTAAATTGTCATTGCATTTCGTACCATTAGGGGCCGATGGCCTAGATGTTAGGCCCCTCTAAACAACAAGCATGTTAGAGGGAGAGGGTGAAACCCGGCGCCGGTACATAGCCTACTCCTGTCGAATAGCACCAAGAGGTCTGGTCAGAGCTTAAGGTCTCCATCCGACGGACGAATCACCAACACTCCATATGAGCACTGCAGAGAAGTTTGAATCTAATCCAGGCTTTTGGCTCGCAATCTAGTGATTAGAAATTGTATACCACCATCTCCCCTATCCTGCCGGCCAACATTGTGATAGTGATTTTTTTTTTTTTTTTACCAACGGGACTCGAACCAGCTAACCTCGGTGTCAGACTTCAGCGATCATGGCCACGAGGCTGACTGTAGCGTTAACTTGCATCTAGTACACATCGTTAACTAAAAACACTTGTGACTCTTTGTCTGTGCTTGGTGGTAACTAATCATGAATATCACAGGTCGTTGAAGATAAAAAACATTAGTTTTACGAGTAACTCCAGTGAATCTTCAAGTGATGACCACAACCTATGTTTATTTCATGATATTAACCTGAATAGAGCAAGGCTGAAGTATGAAAATCATTATATTGTATTATAAATAAATAATATTAATTCTTTCTTCGTATTATTGTCACCGGTTGAGTTATTAATACTATCCTGCACAAGTCCGTAGATATGAAATAATGTATGTATGTTTAGTCGTCAGCCCGAAGGCTGGTTGGATCCTCAACAGCTCCGCCATCAGCTGTCATAGATGGCCTAGGCGTCACTGAAGAGGCGTACTAGGCAAATGAGGAAGTTTCCCGTTGCTCTCCTCACCGAGCCAGAAGTTGCTATTACATATCAGTCTGCCAAGCCCACTGAAATGCATGCACCAACCGACCCTACGAGCAACAGTTTCACACCATTCATAGCAGGGACTGGCTGCACAAGGAATGGCATTACTAGCATCGCTCATACCTCATGTCAAAGCCAAGGATAAGACGGAGACAGATCAATGAAAGTAACAACATTGCTCTAGCCTATAGCAGAAGACATAGTGCACGTCCCGCCAGCATTTGATATATGGATAAGGTAAGGGTGTATTCTGCCCGAACGCAGGTCCGAACCTCCGCAGAGATATGCCTGAGCCGGAGTTTACGTACGGTAGGGTGGTCAGTTCTTTTCCGCTCCTCCATTCCCTTACACCCCACCAACAGCGCGTGACAGCCCATCCAAATATTGACCACGCCCAATGTTGCTTAACTTCAGAGATCTCACGGGATCCGGTGTTTTAACACGGCTACGGCCGTTAGACTTCAAAACAAGTTGTTTTATTGCTACCTTTCATGTTGCGTGCAAATGTTCCTGCTTTTCAGTCCGTATGAGTGATAGATGTTACGTTCAGTAGAACACATCTTCAATCAATCAATCAATCAGTCGAATCCAATAAAAGTTAATTGCGAATGGTGCTGACATGTTTACTACTACGTGCGCAGGAAACCATTTCGAAGTGTTCCTAACCGCGCATGCGCTCTTGTACAAATCTCAGATTAGCTGCACGAAGAAAGCCGTTGTAAGGCGGCTCGTTCAATCAACTTAGTGAGGCAGAATTTATTTTTGAATATCAACGCAATCTGTTACTTTAGCTATTATTTTTCTGCCCTCACTTTGTACAGACCGCGATGTTCATGTACTTGGATTTTCCTCAGCTCTTTCAATAGCCTATGTTGCGAAAGTTCAGTTTTCATCTAATTCTTTGCTTTGCTGTATAAATAACCACGGCCGACTCGATGAAATAACAATAATACTCGAAATTTTGGGATTACACCGCCAGATGTCTCACGGTGACGTATAATGGTTGCCAATTCGTATCTCGAAGATAACCGAGGTCTACCGAACCTACATGAAAATGGCTACATTCCTAACATTCTGCTGTTGTTTCTGTTTTGACAACTTAGTGCAAAGTTCACTTCCTTATGAAATGCAATAGGAACTAAAGAAACAAAGTTATTGGCACAAAACTTGTGAGTAACTCTCGGAGGGCGGCTAAAAAATCAAATATGACTTAATGATAAATGTAGTAGAATTTGCCTGTTACGGAGTTTTCGTGGACCACAGAGGTGAAAGAAGCACGGTGCGGCCATTTACTACAATCAAAAGATTAATTAGATGCTTTACAAATCAAAGTTATATTTCTTTTCTCCTCTTTTATTTTTCAAGTACAAACATTTAACAAAGAAGTCGCTGAGCGACGGAAGAAGATTTCTGGTACGGTAGTTTAAATACAAGATAGGAGAAATCAACAAAATTTATCAATTAATTCTGTTAGCTGGGGGCTCCCCATTTTTCACAATGTTACTTGAGCACCCTTGCTCCATACAGTCCCACTTTCATTTACAGAGTTTGCTAACACTTCTACGAAATGGAAAGAGCGTCTAGGAGACTGTGCCTTCTCAGGGCAACCTTCAACAACCAGAGCATATTTGCTACACGTTCACAGCCTACATTTTAATACAAACTCTCAATTGTCACTCATTCTACCGGGCCCACACAGGTCAACGTTACTGGCCCAAAAATCAAAATGCTGTGGAGGCTGACCTTGAAATTTGCACACAAGATAAAAACGCTATTTGGGCTCCTGGCCTGACGTTACAGGGGCTACTGAGGTGGCTAGATGGAGAAAACTTAAGTTACAAGGCTACAAAGAGAAAACGGTTACAAAATCGTAGTCACCTCAAATACAAGCTGAGAGGGTGTCACACTCTCTATTCCCTAATTTCGTCTAAGTTTCTAGGCGAGTTTCGAAATTTATATTTGAAGATGAATTTTACATTATTTGAAGATTGTAAATGAAAGGTTACGTAATAAAAGATAGGAAACGTTCCCTATCACCTGTACCTTATTGCGCTGGACTGCTCAATGAAGGGCTCACACTCAGTACACTCGACGATCAAGAAGACAAGGCAGCTCCCAGCTTTTGTACCCGAGAGGAAGGTTCGAGAGAGATCTGGACTAATGCCCGACACACCCCCCGATTTTGATTGGATAATTAAGTATGTAGAAGAAAGCTCTGATTGGTTGAATATTAAATACAGGAAATTTCCAATTGTTTAATTTTGAAGTTGGCTGAAAGAGATCAAAGTGTTGACAACTGTGATACAAAAAAAATCACCTCAGTTTAGGAAACTTTAAAATGACAAATTACTTTATCACTTGAGTAGCGACATTTGTTGACCTACGTCCAAACTTCTTGCACTAGTTGTTTCAAGGTGTCAGTTCACAAGGCACATGGCCAGCAAGGAACACATAAAATATATGAAATGCTCGTAGACGAGAGAGGTGTTGGTCGCCAGAGAAAACTCACGTCGTGCGCCATTGTTGCTCCCATAATTGAAGGCGGTTATGAGTCCTAACCTCCCAATGGCGGGGAGCAACCAGGAGCGAGACGGCGGTCACTTTCCTATACCTTACTTTTTCGAAGCGCGGGACGTGTTCCACAGCCGTAGAGATGGGGAGACTGCCGTATAACTAGAGATAACGTCAGTGTTTTGACATTTTCATTTGAATTGAACATCAGCAAACTCATGCCACTACTGAAGAAACAGCTGTTAAAATATTAACACAAACTATTTGAATTTCTGCTCATCATGAGAATAGACGTGTGTCTAGTCACTAGACTGCGTGCCAAAAGCCTGGGTTCAGTTTCAAACTTCTCCGTAGTGAGGGCGGATGACGGTAATTAGTTCGTCGCATGGGGATGTTAAGCTATTCGAGGCTGTGTGCCAGTCCCTTGCTACCGTCATATATCACGGCATTCATTTCTCATCCCATTAACTCGTCACACACATACTGGAGGAACGTTCTGACACGAGCCACTTCATGTCAAGTTACAGCACAAGATATCGCCAGCCAGGATACTGCAGGGCTGAGTCCGGCCACTCTCCTAAGCCACAGTAATACAGCTTTTGGGAAGATTGTCTTGAGTATTCTGAGCGGAAGAGAAGGGCACTAACAAATTCGAAAAGGAAAAAAAGACTCTAGAAAACACGAACACAGATTTGACAGAAACTTCTCAAGCTTTTCCGTGGTTTCCTGTTTTCATCGTGGGGGCTGTATCTTACTAAAGGTCACAGCCTCTACTTTCCTTACGTTGCGTCAGACTACTACTACTGAACTTTACAACCCTTAGGTTGCGGTTTTGTGCCATTCTCTTCATGCATCCCAGATCCTCCCCGAGTTGAATTCCGGTCAAGAGCCCTCCACGATGGTGGCTAGTAAACTCTCGTATTTCTTCTTTTCTTCATATTCATTAACGAGCTCGGGGTTACTCCACTATCTCTCCAAGGAAGTTTCAGTATTCGTCACACCTCTACGTGTTATTCCGATATTAAAACTTGTAATTATTTTCAGTTTTACTGTTAAAAGATGTGCCATTACATAATCCGTACTTGAAAGAACACGTTGTGGTTACGACTGACAAGAGCACGGATGCTGTGAGCAAGTGATGTCAGTGTGAGGTCGGCAATGACGTCAAGATCTCAAGGTGCAGCGGTTCCTATCAACGGTATTATGTAAGAATGACGTGACATCTGGGATGAGACCATCAGAAGGAGTAGCTGGAACAATCGCAGAAATGAGGGGGGTGAAGGCGCTAGAATCATGTGAGGCGGCCAATGGAGCCTTGCCGACCGAACGCTGTGCTTGGACACGCCTCCCTACACCCACCTCTTATCAGCTTGAAGCAGAACACCACTCATCTCGTTATATCGCTACCTTTATTATAGAAATCATAAACTCATTTTGTAAGGATTTTGTCTTCATTGTGTGCAAGACACTTGTATTCTTTTAGACATGTGTCAAGATGAGAGAACTTTGCTCTGCACGCCTGAAGGTATGAGAACCCTCTTCACCTTGTTTTCTTGACTCAAGTGTACAAGTACGAAAGCATCAATGTGAACAGCATTGCGCGTTGATGTTCACATCCATCTGCAGCTTTACGATCTCGAAAGTTTGAACACCCTTAACATTTTCTTGGACAGACTCACATCGCTCAAGTGGCGAGCACTCAGTTCTTATTGCGTTACCATTTCTTTTTCGAGCAGACAGTGAGGGTTTCCTAAAGGACTGGAAATGTTGTTATTATTATTATTATTATTATTATTATTATTATTATTACGATTATTATTATTATTATTATTATTATCATCATCATCATTTCTCTGTTAGGGACCACGTGACAGTTTCAATGCTTCATCCTTCGTTCTTCCTCCAATATTCCTCCATCTGCACACTTCGCCTCCTTTCCCTCTCCTCACACCATTTTGAGCCTGTTCTCTTTCCCTCCCGACCTTGAAATCCTTCCACTTACAACACTTTCTCTCCGTCTGTTGGTTCTTCTTCTTTTATGTTGTTTCTTTCCAAATCTTTCTTGAGTTCATGAATCCAGGTTGTTGTTGACTTCTTGTTCCGAAGATATTTGAAGATCTCTTTGATTAACCTGCTGTCGTCCATTCTCTGTAGATGTCCAAAAAATATCAGTCCCCTGTTCCGCTTTACTTCATCATTACTTCTTGATTAGTTCTCAGCGCGCCGACAATTATCCGTATAATTTTTCTTTCCAGTACTTCTAATTGGTTCAGCTTGTAATTAAGTACTAGACATTCACTCGCGTGTAGCCATTCCGCAGTGGCGGCTCGTGGATATGAGCAGTGGGGGGCGCGCCTTAGTTTCATAATTCCATAATATATCTCAAGTTGTTCAAACCACGTCATCAAGATACACACTTCGAACACTATACGGTGCAATGCATATATTATTATTATTATTATTATTATTATTATTATTATTATTATTATGCGTGAATGGTCCCTTTTGGAACACACGAAGCTTTATTTATGATATGCTTTCATCTGTTGACTAAAGATCCTCTTCCTTCCTTACGTCCATTTGGTACCTGCTCTTTTTGGTACTTCATTCTCTGGAGTAACTTCCCACGTGTCAATTTTCTTTCTATATATGTTTCTTTTTGTTACGGAGTTTTCCGTGGTAGGTAGAGGTGAAAGAAGGTGCGGGTGTGAATAGGTCTCCAGCTACGAAAGCAAAATTAATTTAAATTTAACAAGGTTATATTTTCTTTTCAAAAACAAAGAAATAACAAGCATGGCAGGTACAAAGTAGCAAATCAAAAAGGATAGTTACAATATTTACAGGAACTGGGCTTCGCGCCCTGATTTTACACTGCTTGGGCAATCAGCTCAGTTTTACCCCAAACACGAGTTTTAACAGAGGGGCAGAAAACCCCATTCATACCTAGGAGCCCTTGCTCCAAATTACACAGAAAAGCCTCCACGAGGCATACAACACTCAATTTTCAAAGAGCCACTCGCTCTCAAAATTTAAGCCTCTCCCAGGCCACACCAAACTCCACCTTCAAGTTGTCCTCAACGGACATAAACACAGGGGTAAAATACCCAATCTACTGAGGTCTATTAAATGAAAAGCAGGTTAATTAAATGACCTCTAAAATAACAATTTGAGAGGAGGCGAACTTGCACTCCTAATACACTTTGATTAAGACCTACTTGGCACTAGGCCGTTAATACAAGGGCTAATCCCATGCTAAAGAGGTGACTTAAGAAAAGAACAATTTGTTTTACATTAACGAAGAATAGGTTGAGAAAATAAGTTCACCTCAAGACAATGTGAGTGGGAGCTCGAGAGGGTTAGCACTCTCTATCCCAATATGCAGCTTAAAAGAGAATAGAAGAAAAGATCGTTACATTTTAGGAAAAGGTTACATGGAGGAACGCTTCGCACCCGCCCCGAGAGTTAAACTGCTGAGCTAGCAAAGAAAGAATTTATTAATCGGCCATTACCTTATTGATGACCGCTGCCGAGGAAAGAGGCGTTTCCCGCCTCCTGCTATGTACTTTATACACTGAAAGATGGAACAGAAGTGGCCCGGAGACCCTAAAATCAGCAGTTTATATCCTCTCGCGGAAGGTTCTAGGCGTTAGGGGAATGAAAACACCCTCCCACAAACTTTTTATTGGCTCGGGTACAGAAACATATCCAAGTTGGGGGAAGATACATCGGATTGGTCGGAATAACTCAAAGAAATTCAGGATTGGTTAAATGCAAAACAAGGGGAAAGAGAGGGGTATACAGCCAACTTAAACAATAACTGAAAAAAAATTTAGCAAAGACAAACATTTGAAATAAAAATTTCTCCAACAAAATAGTTCTTTGACTTCGCACTAGGTTGCACTATTGTTGATCTTCAGTAGTGTCCTCTAGAAGAGAAAGTTCACACTTCTTACTTCAAGCGAAACAAAAACACATCACAAATGACACAGTTCAAAAACTCAAAGTTTTCCATGTGGTGACATCTTCAGAGAAAGTAGAGAATTAATAGCGTAGATAAAGTTCAGACTTCCTCCAGCAGAGGAGTTTCAACTGGCGCACATTTTGAATTAGCGGTGTGGAGGTGTACCGCCCGGTACAGACCTCCCCCCCCCCCCCAAAAGTTCCTCCCGGGGTGACACATGAAATGGTTTGAAAACAAGGTCCAAGTTTTGATGTAGATATGGAGATTAATGGCCAAAAAAAAAAAAAATTATAAGATTTTCTTAGTTTGGTTTGATTTAGTTTCAAAATTTTGTTGTTGCAGATGAAGTATAGTTTTTAAGTTTGTAGAAGTAGAATTCTGAAGATAACCTTTTAATACTTAAAAGTGATGAAAAATTTTGCAATGTCCACCAAATATTGCAGTTGAATTCCCAAGTGTAGTCATTGCTTATAGTAACTGTCCAAGTAGTTGATGTTGATGAAGTTGGATGGCCAGACCGGCCGTTGCAGCTTGCGTCCAAAGGAGGCCGCTCGGACCCCTCAAGTACCGTGAGATACCGCTCGCCCGCACTATGAGGGGAGCAGAGGTGTAGAAGCACGCCGCACCCGCGGTGAACATATACAGGCTGCGGGCATGTAGCCGGTCGTGCGCCGCACATCAGCCTAGGCCGGGAGGAGAGCTCCGGCTCGCCGTGCACATGTCGTCCTCGCTGGGGCCGAGGGGGCCCGTCCTCGAACCCAGCCGCGGCACAGCGCCGCGCGGCTGCGGGGGCACTGAAACATTAAAGCTAGGCGGCAGAATTGTGTTGGACCATCATGTTTCTTTTGAGGGCACAGGCATGTAGAGAGATTGAGGGGCCAGCGGCGTGCAGATATCCATGGCATTTCATCTAAGCCAGCCGCTGCGTGTAGTGGAGCAGGAGACGGGAGCGTGGTAATGGCCGTGGCAAGGACAGGATGGCAGTTTAACAAATCGGGGAGGTTTACAAGAAATGCTTAAATATAGAGAAATATAATAGAAGGAGCAGAAAGCCTTAAGAGTGGAACTCACAAAAAAAATATAACCTTCATATTCCTATCAAATTATATGAAGCAAGTTGAAACAAAATTTACACCGGTTTCACCTGGGACAGGTGAACCCTAAATATCCTCTCGGTGGCTGGATTGCTTACTAACAATGTAACCGGAGTAAGAAAATCGAGAATGATGCATGGCCCATGAAATCTGGGGGCAAGCTTGCCCGCGGGAACAAAATTCTTGACCATCACCTGGTCACCTACCTTCAAAGTGGTGGGTCTCCGTCCACGATCATACTTTTCCCTAACCTTTTCATGAGATACCTTAAGATTGGCTTTAGCCTTCTTCCAAAGATCTTTAATATTATCCGGATCTATTGTCTCGGGTAGAATGTCACTCAGAGACCAAAGGTTAGAGAGCGGCGTGTTGGGAACAAACTTGAACATCAAGGAAGCTGGAGTGAACTTATGAGATTCATGAACCGCCGAATTCAAGGCAAAAGCTAACCAATGCAGGGACGTGTCCCACCTGGAATGATCTTCATGATGATAGGCAATAAGTGCGGACCTGAGATTACGATTAACCCGTTCAGCCAGAGATGGTTGAGGGTAATAAGCAGAAGTAGTTACATGAGAGATGGATAAGTCAAAACAGAATTTACGAAATAAGTTAGATGTAAAAGCCTTAGCATTATCAGATACAATATATTGGCACGGACCAAAAGAAGCAAAAATAGAATTTAAGCAAGTAATGGTAGACTGAGCGGTAGCCAGCTTAGTCGGAAATAACCAAGAAAATCTGGTAAAACCATCTACACACACAAGGATGAACTTGTTGGCATTACCCTTTGACTGGGGGAATGGTCCTACATAATCAATATACAGGCGTTCCATGGGGCGCGACGCTTGCTGAGAAGACAAGAGGCCTACCTTGGTGGACATGGTCGGTTTACTAAGCAAACAGGATTTACAAGCCTTTACTAGTTCACGGATTTCACCGTCCATACCTTTCCAGATGAACATTTCACGAATCTTTTCACGGGTTTTAAAGATTCCAAGATGCCCTCCTAATGGGGTCTCATGATAATACTTGAAGATCATAGGTACAAGAACCGCTGGAACAACAACTTTCATCATCTTATCATGCCTCGAGGGGCAACATAGAACACCATTCCTCAGAACATAAGGGACAACATGTTCCCCAGAAGAAAGGGTTTCCATTATCGGAGCCAGCGTCGGATCTTCACGTTGGTATTTCTCGATATCCCTAAAGAGCATGGGAGCATCTGTTAGGATGGCATTAACCTCAGATAGTATGGACTCGGAAGGTGATGAACTGTCGACCGGTTCGTGGGTCTCGACGTCGTTAGAAAACATACGGCTGAGTCCATCAGCAACAACATTTTCGGTACCTCTGATATGTCTAACATCAAACTGGAAGGCAGAAATACGGATGGCCCAGCGGGCTATACGACCAGTTCGACGCGGCCTACCTAAGACCCAGCTTAAGGCTTGATTATCTGTCTCCAGGTCGAATTTGACATATTCCAGATAGAGACGGAACTTCTCTAAGGCGAATAAGACTGCCAAACCTTCGAGCTCATAGATGGAGTACTTGGCTTTTTGAGCCGACAAGGTCCTAGATGCATAGGCGATGGGTCGCCTCCCTAGTTCAGTCTCTTGAAGAAGGACTGCAGCTACCGCCGACGACGACGCGTCGGTTTGTACGATGAATTTCTTCGAGAAATCAGGCATAGCAAGAACAGGGGCATTACAGAGAGCTAATTTAAGGTCTTCAAAAGCGGCTTGTTGAGAAGGTCCCCACTCGAATTTGATGCCTTTCCTACGAAGAAGGTTTAAGGGCGCCGCTCTATTAGCGAAGTTAGGAATAAACTTCCTGAAGAAATTCACCATACCAATGAACCTGGCGATACCTTTAATGTCCTTGGGAGGTTTAAAATCACGGATGGCCTGTGTTCTAGAATGATCGACTGCTACACCATCCGGTGACACAATATGCCCTAGGAAAGACATAGAGGGCTTAGCAATGGCAACCTTGGACAACTTAACAGTTAACCCAGCCTTACGAAGGCGATCGAGAACTTCTCGCAGATGATCTAGATGTTCTTCAAAAGTCTCTGAAAATACGACGACATCGTCCAAGTAGTGATATAAGTACTCAAATTTGATGTCGGAGAAGACCCTATCTAGTAGCCTAGTGAGTACCGCTGCTCCCGTGGGGAGCCCGAAAGGCACGCGGTTGTATTCGTATAAATTCCAGTCCGTGGCAAACGCTGTAAGATGTTTAGACTCTTCGGCAAGGGGAATTTGATTATAGGCCTGATTCAAGTCCAAGATAGTAAAGAACTTGGCCTTACGAAACCATGAAAAACAAGAATGAAGGTCGGGAAGGGGCACAGATTGTAACACCACCTTCCGATTGAGAGCCCTGTAATCAATGACAGGCCTGAAGCCTCCTTGGGGTTTCGGGAGTAAAAAAATAGGCGAAGGATACGCTGACTTAGAGGGCCTAATAATACCGTCCTTCAACATCTGATCGATGATTTCTTTTAGAGCCTTCATTTTAGGTGGAGATAGCCTATAAGGTGGAAAACGGACAGGAATCGAATCCGTGACCTCAATTTTGTATTCAATAAGGTCAGTAACACCAAGAGTATCAGAGAACACCTCGGGAAACGACTGACACAATTTGCGAATACTATCAGCCTGCTCCTCAGGTAGATGTCTAAGGTCTAACAACATCTCATCCTGGGTAGGCGAAATAGAAGAACATGATGCAGAATTACACTTTAATAGAGGGATATTACAATTAGAGGCAAATTTGAAAGTGCAAGACCTACTCTGAAGATCGAGCACAAGACCAGTGTGAGAAATAAATTCCGCTCCCAATATAATGGGGCAAGACAAATGCTTGGCCACAAACAATTTAACTTTCCATGTGAATTGAAAAATACGAATTTTGACATATAAGGAACCGAGAATTTCTAATGGAGAGGAATTAGCCGAAACATATTGGATCGCCGACAAACAATAGTTAGGAAGCTTACAAACAGATTTCAATTTTGAATACCAATCAGCCGAAATAATAGAACAAACACTACCTGAATCTAAGAGAGCTGTTATAGGCTCGTTATTTAACTCAGTTTTGAGAAAGGGGACCGGTGCGGGGGAATCCGCCGCAATCCTAAGACACTCTTTGGGACCTTCAAAAGATGAATTTGAAAATTGCTCGTTCCCTGAATTTACAACCTGTTTACCCGGGGCTGAGTCTCGGGAAGATGGATTAGTCGACTCAGCCGAAGCCACTAGTCACTTTTTATTATAGGTGGAATTTGCACCAGAAGTTGAGCAGGAGGGGGTGCTATTCGAATTGGGACAATTCTTGGCGATATGTGAGAAAGCCCCACATTTAAAACAGCCTTGTGATGACCCGGCTCCATTCCTTGTCCCACTTGACTTGATCAGAGGACACTTGTTGCGCAGATGGTCAGGCGACCCGCAAGCATAACATTTACGGGGATTGACTGGTCGGCGAGGTGGAGGCCGAGTATTACTAAAGGAAGGCGGGGGTTCTTTCGCGACACGCAAAGAATCGGCGTAACTAACTCCTTCCGCTGAGACGGCCAATGCTTCAAGTTCAGAGAAAGTTTGCGGGCACGCCGCGAAACACAAATATGACCTGTAGGGTGGTGAAATCCCTTCCACAATAGCTTGTACAATCTGATCCTCAGGGAAATGAAGAGCAAACACCCTAGTATAAAACTTAATGTCCTGTATGAAATCGGCCAAGTTTTCATCCAAGCGTTGTACACGGTAATAGTACTTCTGAATAAGGGAGGACCTGGCCCTAGCCGGGATGAAGTTAGCTAGCAAATGGGCATGGAAATCCTCAATAGATGATTGCTCGGCAATGGCTCTTACGATTTTATCTGAGAGAATACCAATAGCATACGGATAGATGATTTGCAAAATTTGACATGGAGAAAGAGAAAACACAAGGGCATGATCCTGAAATTCAACTAGAAATCTTAAAAAAGAAATTACATCACTGGTGGTATTAACGGAAAACTTAGAGATACCTCTGAGCAACATTGCCAATGGATGAGGCAAGCTGCTAAACCCGGGTGACATAGTAGGTAAAGGTTTCAATGGCAAGGAAGTTAATTCAGAACGGATGTTACTCAATGATGCACGACGTTCAGATTCGTTGTCCAATGGGGCAGGGATAGCTTGAGCAGCAACGGTTATCCTATTAACTTCTCCCTTGGGAGGCGCTTCCTCACTACCTGCATTCACTGTGGTGGGTAGATCGCTTTTGGGAGGAACCTCCCCAGTTAACAATTGAGTGACCTTGCTAGATAATTCAGACATATTTTCAAGCAGCGTACTAGCTTCCTTCTTCTGAACGTCATTCAACTTTAGAGACAAGAGATCGTTAACCCTATTTGAAAAATGATATAGCCTAGCTTGCACACGCTTAATTTGATTAGGAGAAGGATCATTTTCATCAAAAAAACTAACTACAGAAGCTAGCCCAGTAATATTCTCCGTGATCGTGGAAAGAGAGTCGTCAATTTCTTTCTCTCCCAAATTGGGGATGGAAATGGGCAAAACTAGGGACTCTCTAAGCTTGTTTGTGTCTACTGCAACCGTGCCTCCAGATTGTACATTTCTAATAGTCAATTCATAGATCAACTCCTCCTTGCGCAAATAGTTAAGATGGAGAACATCGCGAGGGCCGGGCATGGTGACAGAACAATTTTGAAAAACTCAAAAAATTCCAGCAACTGGGAAAATAGTTAGAGTTCGGAACAAACAATGTTTAGCCGTCAAAAGGGGCTAAATTGAGACCCATTCAACCACGCTCTGCTACCACTTGTTACGGAGTTTTCCGTGGTAGGTAGAGGTGAAAGAAGGTGCGGGTGTGAATAGGTCTCCAGCTACGAAAGCAAAATTAATTTAAATTTAACAAGGTTATATTTTCTTTTCAAAAACAAAGAAATAACAAGCATGGCAGGTACAAAGTAGCAAATCAAAAAGGATAGTTACAATATTTACAGGAATTGGGCTTCGCGCCCTGATTTTACACTGCTTGGGCAATCAGCTCAGTTTTACCCCAAACACGAGTTTTAACAGAGGGGCAGAAAACCCCATTCATACCTAGGAGCCCTTGCTCCAAATTACACAGAAAAGCCTCCACGAGGCATACAACACTCAATTTTCAAAGAGCCACTCGCTCTCAAAATTTAAGCCTCTCCCAGGCCACACCAAACTCCACCTTCAAGTTGTCCTCAACGGACATAAACACAGGGGTAAAATACCCAATCTACTGAGGTCTATTAAATGAAAAGCAGGTTAATTAAATGACCTCTAAAATAACAATTTGAGAGGAGGCGAACTTGCACTCCTAATACACTTTGATTAAGACCTACTTGGCACTAGGCCGTTAATACAAGGGCTAATCCCATGCTAAAGAGGTGACTTAAGAAAAGAACAATTTGTTTTACATTAACGAAGAATAGGTTGAGAAAATAAGTTCACCTCAAGACAATGTGAGTGGGAGCTCGAGAGGGTTAGCACTCTCTATCCCAATATGCAGCTTAAAAGAGAATAGAAGAAAAGATAGTTACATTTTAGGAAAAGGTTACATGGAGGAACGCTTCGCACCCGCCCCGAGAGTTAAACTGCTGAGCTAGCAAAGAAAGAATTTATTAATCGGCCATTACCTTATTGATGACCGCTGCCGAGGAAAGAGGCGTTTCCCGCCTCCTGCTATGTACTTTATACACTGAAAGATGGAACAGAAGTGGCCCGGAGACCCTAAAATCAGCAGTTTATATCCTCTCGCGGAAGGTTCTAGGCGTTAGGGGAATGAAAACACCCTCCCACAAACTTTTTATTGGCTCGGGTACAGAAACATATCCAAGTTGGGGGAAGATACATCGGATTGGTCGGAATAACTCAAAGAAATTCAGGATTGGTTAAATGCAAAACAAGGGGAAAGAGAGGGGTATACAGCCAACTTAAACAATAACTGAAAAAAAATTTAGCAAAGACAAACATTTGAAATAAAAATTTCTCCAACAAAATAGTTCTTTGACTTCGCACTAGGTTGCACTATTGTTGATCTTCAGTAGTGTCCTCTAGAAGAGAAAGTTCACACTTCTTACTTCAAGCGAAACAAAAACACATCACAAATGACACAGTTCAAAAACTCAAAGTTTTCCATGTGGTGACATCTTCAGAGAAAGTAGAGAATTAATAGCGTAGATAAAGTTCAGACTTCCTCCAGCAGAGGAGTTTCAACTGGCGCACATTTTGAATTAGCGGTGTGGAGGTGTACCGCCCGGTACACTTTTCAAAATGTCTTCGGGTTGAATTTGTGCGTTCTTCATGTCCGCTTTTGTTTGTATTATTATTATTATTATTATTATTATTGTACCGGGCGGTACACCTCCACACCGTTTATTTAAAAGTTGCGCCAGTTGAAACTCCTCTTCTGGAGGAAGTCTGAACTTTATCTACGGTCTTAATTTCCAAATTTCTCAGAAGATGTCACTACCTGGAAAATTTTGAGTTTGTGAACTGTGTCATTTTCGACGTACTTTTGTCTTGCTTGTATTAAGAAGTGTGAACTTTCTCTTCTAGAGGACACTACTGAAGATGAACAATAGTGCACTCTAGTGTGGAGTCAAAGAACTATTTTGTTGGAGAAAATTTAATTTCAGGAGTTTGTTCTTTGTTAAATTTCTTTCTGTCATTGTTTAAGTTGGCAATATTTACCCCTTTCTTCCCCTTGTTTTGAATGTATCCAATCACGAATTTTTTCAATTAATTTCTGACCAATCTGGTGTATCTTTCCCCAACTTGAATCTGTTGCGGGGTCCTACCCAATAAAATCTTTGTGGGAGGGTGTTTTCTTTCCCCTAACGCCTAGAACTTTCTGCGAGAGTATTTAAACTGCTGATTTTAGGGTCTCCGAGCCACTTCTGTTCCATCTTTCAGTGTATTAAGTACATAGCGGGAGGCGGGAAGCGCCTCTTTCCTCGGCAGCGGTCAACAATAAGGTAATGGCCGATTAATAAATTTTTTCTTTGCCAGCTCAGCAGTTTAACTTTCGGGGCAGGTTCTAAGCGTTCCCCTATGTAACCTTTTCCTAAAATGTAACTTCTCTTTTCTTCTATTCTCTTGTAAAGCGACATTCTGGGATAGAGAGTGTTAACCCTCTCGAGCTCCCACTCACATTGTTTGAGGTGAACTTATTTTTTGCAACCTATTCTTCAGTTATGTAAGTTAGTAGTTTCTTAAGTCACCTCTGTAGTATGGAATTAGCCCTTGCATCAGTGGCCTTAGAGCCAAAATAGGTCTTAAAGACAAAGTGTATTAGGAGTGCAAGTTCGCCTCCTCTCAAATTGTGATTTTAGAGGTCATGTATTAACCTTCTTGTCATTTAACAGACCTCAGTAGATTGGGTATTTTGCCCCTGTGTATATGTCCTTTGAGGACGGCTTAAAGGTGGAGTTCGGAGTGGCCTATGATAGGCTTGTATTTTAAGGGGAAGTTGCCCTTTTTGAAAATTGTGTTTCTGCCTCAAGGAGGCTTTTGGATGTAATTGGAAGCCGGTGTTTCTGGCATGTTTGGGGGTTTTCGGCCCCTTTGTTGTATGGTGTTCATTGTAAGGTTGGGCTCATGGCTCAAGAATTATGTTTCTGACTCTTTGAAGCCCCAAATGGGGTACCTATGTAAATGTAATTGTCAATCGTGTTTCGGCTACTAAGTACCTGTTCTATTTGTTGTTACCTAATTTTGAAAAGAAAATATAACCTTGTTAAATTTTAAAATTAATTTCACTTTAGTAGCTTGAGACCCCTTCACCACCCAGCACCTTCTTTCATGCATAACTACCACCAAAACACGGTAACAATTATTATTATTATTATTATTATTATTATTATTATTATTATTATTATTATTATTATTATTATTATTATTAACATCTGCCTGTTCTTGTCCACGATCGAATTTTTACGAATAGTTTCGCTGTAGTGATCACTCAAACAAGACACGACATTGACTTTACCAAGCATTTCAAAGTCCATGGTACTATTGATATCACCCCTGTGGTGATCCATTTATCTCCTTTCCTAGAACGGGAGAATAGCAGGCAAGGAATGCAGTAAAAGGTTTCTGAGATATCACTTCCACATATCCGCGCGTTCTTGTTATATACGTCAGGAGAATTAATTTGTCTTTGGAAAGCTCTATTTTCATTTTCTTTGGTCTCCGGTCTTTTCAACGAGAAGTCTGGTGTCGGCCTACCACACTCCTTCAGTTCGACTTTCTTCTCGATAGAAAGAGAAGAAAACGTTAGTTCTTTAATATGTTCGATGGTAATCATACTGTACGAAATGCAAACATAACACTACGCCTACATATAAATCACAACCTTTCTCCTAATTTCACCTCGTCACAGTCACCTCACGAGATCATTCATCAACACACAGCTAAACATCGCGCTCTCCAGTGAGTATGGCCAACATGAGTCAAGTGCGAGGAGACAGTAGTTACAGTCGTTACTCGTTTCGTTAGTTAATAATCCTAAAAACTACAAGACTATTTTAAATATATACCGGCACATTTAACTCAGGTAAGTGCCTCAGTAAAATAGTTCCTAGTTTTAGGAGAGAAATAGCACAAACTGACCCCTGTTAAATATAAATCAAATCAGCAATGTTTCGGGTAGGTTGGCTGCAACCATGGGCCGCGGCAGAAACGCGCCGGAATCTCCGTTAGAACAGCACATCTCTACTGTGCCTCTGATTGGCTCCCTCAAGGCCAGTCGAGCGAGACTCGGAGTATTTGGTCCGCTATGAGAGAGCGCCCTCCTGCGCAGGGCCAGCAGCGCATCGGGCCGCAGTACAGTACAACTCGCGCCCTTGATAATAATAGTAAAATATTTCGCTTGTTAACATTTAAGATTAAAATTCCCTAATTTAATGGAACCCCATGGGGGGCGCGCGCCTTAGCGCCTCCCAAACGAGCCGCCACTGCCATTCCGGTTTAACTACTGTCTTGTATTTTGAGGTTTTTAGATAAACACTTTTTGTTGTAATATTCCTACTTATACCTAGATATTATTATTATTATTATTATTATTATTATTATTATTATTATTATTATTATTATTATTATTATTATTATTTAAGACAATTAAATTACAGTTGTCAATAAACTAACATGTTCGTTCAAGTTTTGCGTTTTTTACCGTTTGTTAGTGTTTTTTATTATTTTTAGGCAGTCAAAATGAAGACCCCCTAATGATCAAGCTGGCGGCGCAGTGCTCTGGATAACATGCAAGAGATCCAACAAGGTCCCTATGCTCGACGTGTACGCTGTTCTACTGTAACTCGTGCTCATTTGACTGTGGGTTCCTACAGCTCCTCCAAGGGCCTCCGGAGCTTCGCTCTGACACAAACTGTACGCATTTTACAAGCCAGTGAACTGCTGCTGACAGTCAAGTGTGGATAGTAGCAGTTTTACGGTCCGATGCCCTTCCTAAGGCCAACCCTATGTGCATCATTCCATGTTCTGTGAAGAGGAATGTGTTGGAGTAAAGACAAACAGCCAGCCGCGGTCTTCGTCTTGTTTATCCCCTCTGTTGTCATTTCCAGGTCCTTCCCCGGTATGGCTCCACCAAGACGGTCGCCATTTTCAAAAGAAACAGCTTTTCCCTTTGCGAAAATCAAATGTCTCTCGGTCATGGTATGACAGGTGCATAACTAGATATGTTTCCCAACACCAGAGTAACCAGTGTACGTCATCAAATCTTTGAGAGCACGATATTCCGTGTTTTCACAAAAGCCCTCTTCATTTCTCTTTTTGCTCTTACCAAAGAATAACACTAATTATTGTTGCGCGAACTGTCACCACCAGATGGAGCTGGTCTCACCAAGAACGAGTCGTGAAATATGGAGCAGAGCTATCTTACGTAGAAGCAGTGTCACAGCGATGATTGAGCATGGTTATGTGCCATGGATGAACGGTCTAAGTACCGGGCGAGTTGGCCGTGTGCGTAGAGGCGCGCGGCTGTGAGCTTGCATCCGGGAGATAGTAGGTTCGAATCCCACTATCGGCAGCCCTGAAGATGGTTTTCCGTGGTTTCCCATTTTCACAGCAGGCAAATGCTGGGGCTGTACCTTAATTAAGGCCACGGCCGCTTTCTTCCAACTCCTAGGCCTCTCCTATCCCATTGTCGCCATAAGACCTATCTGTGTCGGTGCGACGTAAAGCCCCTAGCAACAACAACGGTCTAAGTCACACTTTTCTTCTAGAATATTAATAAGGAGATGGCCTCATTAGGGAATTACATGAGGTGGTAATTGTGTTCCGTGCGTGGCCAATCGCTGTGCATACGGCAATAAGCTTAGGTAATACAGTCGCGTCTTGCAGCGGGATTACTTCATTGAGATTGAGTTCCAGAATGTTTACCCTTAACACCACTCTTTCTTCCTTGGCAAAATAATAATAATAATACTAATAGAAAACATCTGTGAATGCTTGCTAAGAGCAACTGAGACAAGTACTGGTATTGTAGTGTTATTAGTGTATCTTGAAGACGACTGTGGCGATCTTCCTCATTACCTCCACTCTAGAAATCTTCAAACAGAATGAAAGCCAAGGCGAGTGACACATAACCTGAGGCTTAGAATAACATTTGTAATGAGTAGTCACACTGTATTGCTTCATCGGCGTCACTTGAGAGAACCAGCCTTACTCCGTACTCCAGAACTTCATATGATCATTTCGGCAGTGATCTGCTATTCAAAAGCAGAGATTGTATCTGTTATTGAACAGGGTTTCTTACACGCACTTCTAGGTCATGGCCTCCCACAAGGACTCAGTGTCACCACTTCTTTTCATCTTCTGCACGAACACCGTCACGGCGGGTATTCACCATTTGGCCGCAAACACACTGTATTTCAGTGTCACGAAACTATCGCAGCCATCCAAGTCGGCGGCAAAGTTTACCTCGACTCCTTAATCTGGACAATTCCCGGCGTTCAGTATAGGCTCGTCTGAAATTGTGTGAGCATGTCATGCGTATTGAGGAGCAGAGGCTGGACTCGGCACTGCACCTAATGACGTACTCGAGGTCGACGATACTGGTGGATGTTTCTAAATGTTGGGTGAAGCAGCGCACTTCCGTCTCGGACTATTGGCAGTGCCTGGACAGTGAAACAAGTTCACTTCACTGAATCAACTCTTCGACGTTCTGATAACGATACAATATGAGGTTTATGAAATATTTAATGAGCAGATGTGCTAAATGCATTATGTACAATATAATAGTTGGTTTGTACACTAAGCGCTTACTAAAAGGGATCAGTTTTACCATTTAAATCACTCTAAAACAGTAAGTAATTTCAATAATTATATAATGATTAATGACATTTTAGAAGAGTTCAAAATAGATAATAACCAACGTAATCTACTCCAGTTACAAAACCATACCTAGAAAAATAATAGCCTAAGTAAATGAACTAACTTGGATAACTATGAAATGAGTAATGAAATCTAAGAAGAGTCTTAAATCGGAATTTTGCGTACGTTAACAAGCAACCTAAACCACTTAGGAAAGCGTAGTAAAGCAGTTAACAGACTAAATTAACTAATTTGAATTATTATTAAAATGAGTAATTAAATCTAAGAAGAGTCCAAGATCGGTGTTATATTGAACCCTTTAAGGTCCTACCTTCGGCATGAGATCGTTCTCTTGGCTCGTCTAGGGTTCTTAGGTAAGAGGCGGGTTTCTATCTGCTAACAGAGAGAAATTGAGTCAAAGAAATTGATGCTTATTTAAATAATTTAAATAGAGGTCAAAATTGTGTGAGCATGTCATGCGTATTGAGGAACAGTGGCTTTAGACTGCATGTACCATCATAATGATTTGTGAAGATCCAGCCCCCGTAGCACGAGCTCTGGATTCTTGGCATAACTAGGGCAGTCCAATCTGTGTCTGCCACACAGTGGTTGTACGGCATGGACCCTTAATTGAATCGATGTGACCTGCGACTATGTCATGGGCCGACATCACACTTTGTCATTTACGTTAAAGTCATTGTGGATGATGACCGAAAGGAAAATGATGCTGTAATCGACCTAATCTAAGTCACTGAGGTTGATGACCCCATGATCATCCAAATTTATGAGCTGAAGGCTGAACACAATTAAGTTACGATAGTTGATGACGAAGGTTTCCACATTAATAAATTCCCAGCATATCTGATGCTTAACAAATCACAGTAAAAAATGATAACAACAACAACAAACGCCCACAACATTTGTGGCGGGACATCGGACATGTCCCCTTAATCGTTTCCTTAATAAATTGAGATTTCTCATCAAAATAAACTAAGATTTCCAGAACACATTTTCAATTTAGTCAATTGGTTTTAAGTTAATTCTCAAAATACTACTTCACTGAATCTAATAATTTAATAAATTGAAATAATCTCATAATCTTAATTAACAACAAATTGTATCTACCCCGGACGAATGGTTTCTTTTAAAATCCCTAAGTATTTAATTAAATCATTATCTCGTTTTATTGCTTACTTCATTCATTGCTGCTGAAAATGGGATACATTCTTATGATTCCCAATACTATTTATTTATTTCATGACGTCACTCAACAAGATTACGTTAACACTAACAATTATTAAGAAACCAACTTGGATAATCCTAACATTAAACCCTACATTCTGCACAAATTAACATACAACGCAAAATAACAAATCCCCGTCACATCGCTTCGTGACGTTTAAAAATAAGACTTTGTACAACGCTCCAGACAACATTAATACAATTCTCAAATTTTGGCATCCCCTCCAACATCGTCTCATTTCCGTCGCTTCAAAAATTAATTCAAATCTCTGACTACACATGACAAGTTAGATTAAGAGCTGGTTCGAGTAACGGGACACTAGTCTCTCCTACGTTATCTTGAAACGAAACACGTGTGTGCTGGTCGTGTTTTTAACTGGCATTAAATGAACAGAGCTCGATAGCTGCAGTCGATTAAGTGCGGCCAGCATCCAGTATTCGAGAGATAGTGGGTTCAAACCCCACTGTCGGCAGCCCTAAATATGGTTTTCCGCGGTTTCCCAATTTCACACCAGGCAAATGCCGGGGCTGTACCTTAACTAAGGCCACGGCCGCTTCCTTCCCACTCCTAGCTCCTTCCTGTCCCGCCGTCGCCATAAGGCGTGTCAGTGTCGGTGTGACGTAAAACAACCTGTAAAAAAATTTAAAAAATAAATGAACAAGAAAACTCGGTCTCGCTGCAATTCACATAAAATATAATTCTTAATACACATAGATTATGCGAAGAGATTTAATTTAAGACGTCACTCAAATATTCTTATCCATCACGGACCTACGGTTTAACGTAAAATCCTAATTATGGACTGATCCTATTCCATAGCAATAAATTACACAAAATAACTCCACGGGTTACCTACACTGAACATTTCGGCATCAATACTACAGGATTTCAACAACCTGATTCACAATCCTTCATTACCTCCCATTTCGCAAGACTTGTAACACTCGCTTAACACAAAATCTCAGCACGACACTAATATGGAATATCTCTCTTGGGTGACACACACTGCTGTTACACAAACCCTCTGTGACAACTAACCATCTCTCCTCGTATATCTGAGCTAATATTTCCCAAACGGAAATAATTACAACTTGACTTACAAAAATGTTACTGTTATTTTCCTCTCATCAACTCTACACATATTTCAACAGACTTTGGAATAGTAATCCCGTAACAAAATTTTATCGATCTCGCCTCGTAACTTCCCTTGAATAAAATTTACATCGGCTAATACAATGGTGTGCCTTCACGTCATGTCTAACTGAATAACACCGGATTACGCTTACATGAATTTCGCCTTTACTTCGAACAGAATTTTATGAGACATTTATATCTTAACTTTGACAAACCACAAATATAGAAAATAAACATACGGAATGATCCTTTACTTTATACATTAAATTCGTTTCTCAACCATCACATCTTCAACTTTACAACACTTCACGTGCTAGTTTCGAGACTTTTCCGATTATCCAAGAAAATAAAACAAATAACCTTTTGTCATATTTCTCTGACGTTTTCACGAAATAAAAGGGTGATCAAAATACGTCACAGATACACACACAAGAAAAATTTGGTGACATCATGAAACAAATAAAAGCGTTTTAACAAGGTGGTAATTCACATACCTGTATGCGTGCGTCTTCTCCCATCTTTACAGATTCACGAGCCTCTCAATCGTTTTATTTAGCCATCTCGACAGATATTGGCTTACAATCATATTTTCCTTTTATTTTGTTCACCTGAAAACAATGACATAAACAAAAAATACCATTCACACGTTGTCTTCCTTGCACGGACCGAACACGTCTGTCAAACGCGAAGTTATTATTTCTAACTTCAATTGCAGGATCGCGACATTAGAATGACCGTCTATTACCTGTCCCTGAAGAAATGACGTGATGTTTAAAACTTATCTCCACTTGGAGATGATATTACAGCCACCTCCGGCCAAAACCTATCTTCCCTTGGGACTTAGTCTTTCAAACGCTGAAAGACGTGCACTCGTGTTTTCAAGATGGCGCATCGCTCTTTTAAACATTTTACTCTCACTATCATGCCATTTGCGCTTACCGCCAAAAATTTTATAGGCACTTTTTCTACCCCATAAAATGTACTGGTGGGAAGGTCTCAGTGTAACACATAATTGTTTAATTTAGTAGCAATGTTATTGATAAGCATCTAAGGTTTGGTCTTAACGAATTGAATCGTTAAATTACCTCATAAGATAGGCACTATATTTGATCGATGTAACCGAGTTGGAACGAACAGGCGCGTCTTTTAACAAATTTCCTTCTAAAGCTCTGTATCGTTAATAACCAAATTGTTTCTCTTACGGTTTCCTAACGTTCACTACGGTAGTTTCGTCGCCAATTCTTCTTAAATGTACTTTTAATTAGAACGAATAGTCCACCAAATCCATGCTCCTGTTCTACGTGCGGGTGGCCTGTTCCTCCACGTGCAGCTCCTGACTTGGGGACTGTGGTTCCTTATGTAGAGCAACAGACGGTTTAAAAGTGTACTTCAATTTGAAGTTCGAAAACATAATTTTCGAAACTTGTGCACTTGAGAACCGGGAGCGTCTTTCTGTTATAGTATGACCTTTGAGAACAAAGACATTACATTGCTATTTTCGTAAAATGACTCACGATTCGGAATACGAAGCGTCTATTAACGAATATGGGCTCATCTTCACGCGGAGTATTTCTTTTGAGGCGAGAGGATAAAGCTGAACTACTGGAGTTTCTGTTCACACGAAGGAATCTCACTGTTTCGAGCAGACATACACAAGATCAAACCAAACCTCATGGCGCCGAAGGGCCTTGGCCTACCAAGCGACTGCTGCTCAGACCGAAGGCCGGGAGATTACGAGGTGTCGTGTAGTCAGCACGACGGATCCTCTCGCCCGTTATTCTTGGCTTTCTAGACCGGGGCCGCTTTCTCATCGTCAGATAGCTCCTCAATTGTAATCACGTAGGCTGCGTGAACCTCGAACCAGCCCTCAGATGCAGGTAAAAATCCCTGACCTGGCCGGAAATCGAACCCGGGGCCTCCGGGTAAGCAGCAGGCACGCTACCCCTACACCGCGGGCCGCGCATACACAAGACTACTCTACTTTCTTTTTTCCTTGCCTTTCGGTTTTGCGGCCATGGAGCCACGATACACAATGAATGGGATACATAAGAGAAACACATGATAAACAAATAAAACAGTCACGACTGAAAGAGAAGACACTAGAAACACTTCCTGATGGTTCATATGGTCAAATGAGATACTGAACACGGTAAGACTGGTAGGGAGGGCAACAGAGCAACTTGATGCTTCACACATGGGAGCGAATGGCTGTGTCTCAAACGCAGGCGGATGATGGATGCAAGGTGGCGCCTCTGAAGACGTAAATATTGAAACCAGGATCTTGTTGGATGATTGCATAATGTCGTCCTCTTTGAGTCTGTGAATTTGTCCACTCAGCCGACCATTTTACGACAAATGGTTGACTTAGTGATGGAAGGATATCCATATAAACCTTCAATAATACTTAGTTTTACAAGATGATTTTTGTGACAACTGAGGAGCGGGGCAAACGTTTGGAGCTTATCACACAACGAGAAATACTGAGAACATGGTCCTCAATGATACTACGAAGATGCGCGAAGTTCTTCCCGCTCTGTCAACATTGTGCTGCCTCCCACACGTTGGTGAATTTGTGAGAATGGGTTGATGAGAGACCATGAATATGTCACTAAATGTTACCGTAAACAATCAACCAGATGAACACGAATCTGTTAAGAAATGTGACGTGATATAAACAGCTGTGTCACATACCCCGAGTGTGTGTCCGTTGCTGGGCTGGACGACTCACGCTGTCCTAAAATATTACATTACACTCTTCATGAGCACTGCACCAGTCACCGTGAGGGACCTGTTCTGCCTTGAATGCAGATTAATTAATGCACCAGCACTTCATCGCTTCCGTTCCTTCTTGGTGGTGGTGATTATTGTTTTAAGACGAAGTACAAGCTCCTTTCCATAACACTAATCATAGATAAAAGTGGAAGGGATCCGCCACTTCCAAAAATGAAGATATCGGCCACGAAGAGCGTGAAAATGAAAGACTCCCGACGGGTCGGAAAATAACAAGAGTTGTCCAAGAGAGGTTATTATTATTATTATTATTATTATTATTATTATTATTATTATTATTCAGCTGGTCTACCGATACACAACCTACATGACAAAGTTGTCATCCTTGCACCTTTCTCTTTACATTCTAGCGAAAGGTTTTTGAAGCTCAGGCTTTTCCTCTGTGATTCTACTGCTGTAATTTAGCTCGTTGTTTCTCGGGATTATGCCTGAATTCCGCAAAGTTCTTTCACGAAACTAGTGTGTCTTCAAATCTGCTGTTTTTATGTGCATATTTGTGTTCCTGTGTCAGCCAATGGTTTTTCTATTTCTCCTGAGGAATTAGTATTTCATGAGCCGTTTCTCTGAGCTGACTGTTGTTATTCCTAGTTGGTATTTGTACACATCTACTCGCCGTTTCGCGAGAGCCTTTTCTGATCCCACGGAATTGCGAGGGAACAAGAACATGTACCATAACAGATGCACCATCAGTGCGGTCTGACGGGAGAAAAAAACAAAACACGTGTAGCAGCTAATCGGTGTTCGGGGCGGGACAAGTTCCGGGTGTAATAGCGAGTCTTGTGGTCAAGGGACGGTAAAAAGAGGCCAGAGCTGACCTGATTAGCCCTAATGTGTGACAATTATTACCCTCGTTCAACTACGGGACTCGTATCTTCCCGTCTAAGTTCATCAAGATAAAATTATATCTGATCGGAACGCATTCGTTGCACTCTCTGGTCAGAATCCATTGTATACAGAGTTACAATTGACGAGTGTGATTAGAAATACTCTTACTGGTAACGAGGTGCTCGCCAAAGTGTTCAAAATAATTGGAATAGATTTCATCTTAATGGTTATAATAATAAGTAGTTAGTGTACTAATGTTTCCTTGCCTATCAGCTCTTTGACGTCGTCTGTTTATAAATGTTTGAATGACAGCGTCTATACCGTCGTAAATATGTCCTGCGAAAATGACACGAGAAAACTCAATGAAATGCCTCGCGTACAGAAGTACATCAGTAGTCCGATAGAGAACAGAGCTGCAAACATTTCTTGCAAATGTTAAATTCAATTTTCATTCGTAAAATATATTTTTGTAATTAAAATATGTATGGTGATGAAAATAAATCAGTAGCTTCAAGAATTCGGAAAATGGAAATTGGTTTTCAACACACAAAATGCTTTTCCTGGAACAGTAAAATTCGTCATTACTTAAGAGTGATCAAAGCTGAAGCTCTTTATGCTTGAGAGTTCACAAATTTAGAGGAACAATCAGAGATTAAAGAAAGGAAGAATTAAAAACGGAACACTCCAAACTGAGACTGCGACTTATAAAATACACAAATACGAGAAGAAATTGGTATCAGCAAGTAGAGAACGAGCAGCATCAACACAGGCAAAGTGAGGACGTACGCCGTGCTTGGTCGGAGGAAGACAAATAACTATCGACGAAAATGAAGCTCAACAAATATTGACCCATTCGCGCCCAAGTAGAAGAAGAAGAGGAAGTCCCTTTAACTCTATGGCCATTTCAGGAAACAAAACAGTTTCTTTGGAATTCTTCTTCTTCTTATGACGCCATCTCCCTCCGAAGGTTGGCGATCCAACTGATTATGATTACACGCGAAACGACAGCACGGAAGATTTCTATCGACGTGTGTCCATACCACCGCTGCAAGTCTTTCAGCCAGGAATTTCTCCGTCTTCCCACAGATCTTTTCCCATCAGCCTTCCCTTGAATGATCAGTCGGAAAAGTTCGTATCGTTCACCTCTCATGATGTGCCCGAGGTAGCTGAGCTTACGCTCCTTGATGGTTATCAGAAGCTCTTTCTTCTTGTTCAAGATGTTGAGGACTTCTTCATTTGTCTTCTTTTCTACTCAAGATATTCGGAGTATTCTTCTGTATAAGTAGAATTCAAAAGATTCAATTCGCTTCTCCAATAAAGGGCTAAGCGTCCACCCTTCGAAACCATACAGAAGGACAGGAAAGACATAACAACGAAGCATTCGAACTCTGAGCTGGAGGTTGAGTTCTCGGCTGGTGAATAAGGTCCTCATGGTATTAAATATATTTTGGAATGATTAAGTGAATTAATTATCCCGTGCGTGAAATAGGCGAGCGAGCTGCTCTTTAGACTGTGAGCGAAGCATCAGAAAGCTGCTGCTTTACGCACATTAAGATGTATTTCAAGCCACTTAAAAATAAATAGGCCTACCTATTTTATTGCTGTATTTGATATAGTCAGCCCCGTGTATAGGAAAAACAATTCGATTCCCGGTCAAGTCAAGGATGTTTATGAGGAAAATACCAAACGATGTGGCAAATCGTAGAGCTCGTACACGCACAGTATGAGGCAGTGGCGTGCGCTGAACATAGCCCACACAACACTACCATTTTATAAGGCTGCATTTTTCGTGGAAAGGTCTACCTGAGAAAGATCTTTGAAGAATATTTTCAACCACAGGCTCGCACATACTTCACGGCAGTGACGACACCATAGCATATTGTAAACTGTGAGTCATGGGACTACCTTTTGGATTTTACTTAAAAAGCCTAATCTAAACTAATCAGCAAAATTTAACTGGTATTTTACCGTCGTTCAAGTTTTATGGTATCACTCGCATGCCGAGTGTACCTGCATCGATAAACGAGGGGAAATATTTGTCACGACGTAGAACACACGTTATATTCACGAAGAATGCCACAGAACTCGCGAGACCAAACCAAACCCCATGGCGCAACAGCTCCTACCAAGCGACCGCTGCTCAGCCCGATGGCCTGCAGATTACGGGGTGTCGTGTGGTCAGCACGACGGATCCTCTCGGCCGTTATTCTTGGCTCGCCGTCAGATAGCTCCTCAATTGTAATGACGTAGGCTGAGTGGACCTCGAACCAGCCCTCAGATGCAGGTAAAAATCCCTGACCTGGCCGGGAATCGAACCCTGGACCTCCGGCTAAGAGGGAGGCACGCTACCCCTATACGGCGGGGCCACCTATAATCCAAGAGGAACACTACGAAAATTCACTATATACCACCATCACAGACAACCATTCGCGCATAACTCTGTGTTCATGCTGGGCAATCTAAATATTTTTTGCGGCTATAACACGTGTCATCAATGAGTTGCTCGAAAAAACTGTATACATGCCGAAACCCAAGACAAAAATATAATCTTCTATATTACAATTGATTTCATATACTGGTTGTATCTTTATTAGCAAGACGATGTGCAAGTAGCTAGTGTCAAGTATTAAAACTAACACCCCTTACCTAAACTGGCTGGCTTGTCGCCGTAAATTGCTGTCGGGGGAGGGGCCACAGCTCCGCCTCGAGGAAGCTTTACGTGCATTAGTCACCCAAGTGACCTTAAATTTCGCTGAGGATATCTGTCTATCGCGCCGGCAAGGAAACCCAGCTCGCTGGAGAAGCTGAACTGCGGTAGTGCGAGCTGTACTTGGCTTGGCGTTCTAAGGAACAATTAGAAAATGTTAATGCAAAGTTGTTTTACCCCAGCAGGGCACGCCACTGGTATCAGGAGTGGGTATGAGAACATTCCCTTATTTGCCATTACCATCTAATTTGCTCTTAAGAGGGACTAACGTGAAACAGTGAAGAGAAAGAAAACATTAAAGATTAGAATAAAGTGAATGTTTCTGGAGATTATCATTTTATCGTCCAGAAAATACAAATACATTGTAAAAAAATGTTTAAACTTGTATAAAAGCTGCACTAAGTCGCGTGTTTCTGTGCTGGTCGTGGTGGGCTCTGTGCTAGGGGTGTTTGTTCTAGATTCTGTGGGCGAGTCCATATTCTGGCATCTAATTGCATTCGCTTTGTTTCGATTTCATTTTCATGAGTTGCTATCTCCATTATTGTTATTGCCAGCAGTCACTCGGCAGCGAAAGCAGGCCTGCTCAGAATCACGTCCCTGTGTGGTTTCTCCCCCTGCTCCACATAACTTGGCCATCAGCCTCCTTAAGTGAGAACCAGACATGTCAATAACGTGCCGCACACTTCAACAGGGGTGTTTTTCTGGCGTGGACTAGATCAGAATTGATGGCGAGTGCACGCCACTGGTATCAAGGATGGGTTTCCCGGGTAAGAGAACTTTTCCCTTGACCATCTAATTTGCTCTTAACAGGGACTAAGATGAAAGAGTGAAGCGAAATAAGTGATCTGTCGCAGGCTCATCTTTATGGAAGTGACTGAGGTGCGAGCGACTCCATTCCTCATGCAGCCAGTCTCTGTTATGAATGGTGTGGAAATGACACTTGCGGTGTTGGTTGGAGCGAGCATTTCAATCAGCTTGGCGGACTCCTGGTTTGATGAGGAAATCAACTGGAAACTACATCACTCCTCAGGAACACCTTCATTTTCCGAAGTATCGGGTCCCTTCCACTTTTCCGCTCTAATTAGTGTTATATAGAGGATGGTTGCCCAGTTGTACTTCCTCTTAAAACAGTAATCACCACCACCAGCACTTTCCCTTCAGGGCAGGAATAAAACTACTGCGAGCCTAGCAGATGCGATTGCGAAGAGTACAGTTCCCTGTGGCACTCCATCATCTTGAACGTGTACTCGGACTGGTAATATTTAAATGGCCCCCTTAAAGCACGGGTGCCCGTCAGGAACTACCATGGAGCGGGCGCTCTACACGTCGTAGCTAGTGGTATATTTTCCTTCCGGTTATTATTTTTTTTAAAGTAGCTTTATGTCGCGCCGACACAGATAGGTCTTATAGCGACGATGGCATACGAAAGGACTAGGAGTCGGAAGGAAAATACCGTAAGGTACAGCCCCAGCATGTGCCTGGTGTGAAAATAGGAAACCACGGAAAACGATCTTGAGGGCTGCCGACAGTGGGATTCAAATGCAAGGTGACAGTGGCGCGCCGCTAACCGCTCGGAAAACACACACGGTCCATTTATCATTATGAACGCAGTAATCAACACTTGCTATATGATAAAACATGGAAATGTTCCTCCCTGAGAGATCTGAATCCCTCATGGACTGTGATTGATAAGAAACGGGAGTAGCAAGCCTGTCTTCTGAGCAAACCAAGTCTGTACAACGCAGAGTTTATTTTTCATTTGAATTCACAATAAATTCCGTCATGTTTTGTGCCTTACTTCCATGGACTTTGCATGCAGTGTAGCATTCCTAACGTCTTGTTTATTCAGAGTAAAGAGATGACCGTTGCGATGGAGTGAACTTTTACACGCCCAAGGATGGCCCGTGGCGAGTAATTACGACATCCGGGAAGTGCTGGTGAGATTCCTTCAAGTGTGCCTGTAGCCTGTCTTGTTTGCTTTTCATTTTAACATTCCGCACCCCCTTACGTTGAGGCGCAGTCAGGTGAGTGCCTCGGAGGAACTAATCTTCCGTGGACTAATATTAAGTTAATGGTGATGATGACCGCGTCTTCGAAACACAGTGAGCAGGCCTGTTAAAGTCTTCCTGTTCAAGACGTGAAACTGAACAAAGACCGGTTAAGGCGCAACGCGCGAAAGTGCCACACCTTGCCTTTCGTATATTTCCCCCTGTGGCTGGGAGCGGTAGAATAACACCCACGGTATCCCCTGCCTGTCGTAAGAGGCCTAGGGCCTCTCAACTTGGGAGCGTGGGTTAGCGACCACGGGCTCTCAGCTGAGTCCTGGCGTTTCTTCCACTTACTTGTTCTGTTGCGACCCCAGCGGTACTAGGTATCGAGGCCTAGGGAGTCACGCCCTTCGTGCCCCTTGTCCTTCTTTGGTGGATACCTTCGTTTTTGGAGGCATCGGACCTCTTCCCTTTTTTCTCTCTGATTAGTGTTATTTTAATTGCCCAGTCGTACAATAATCACCAGCACCACATCATCATCACAGAACCCCTCCAGCGTGCCGGATAGGGTGGTGTTGAACAAGTCTTCAGCATCGTTGTCTCTCCTCGTCTCTCCACATCCTCTCTCAGCCGGTGTAGCCGCCTCTTCCCGTGGTGTTCTTGTGCTTTACTTGTCCTTAACTTCTCATCTATCGCGTCCGCTTCCTCTTCTGTTGTACATTGAAGAACTTCATGTGAAGAATAAACTTTGTGTATCTGAGATTTTACGCGCTGCTCTGTTCGTGTGCATCAACTTTTGTGAATCCAAGCGATTATGTCCTTTACACATTACATCATCTGCTAAATGTCCGACTCCCTGGCTAAATGCTGGCCTTTGGACACAGGGTTCCCGGGTTCGATTCCCGGCACAGGGTCTGCGTGTATGTGTTGTCTTCATCATCATTTCATCCTCATCACGTCGGGCAGGTCGCCTATGGGAGTCAAATCGAAAGACCTGCACCTGGCGTGCTGAAGACTCCCAGCACTAAAAGCCATGCGCCATTTCCATTTCATTTTTTATCTAAATGCAATGTAAATGCGACCTTTTAACGATATCTACCGCCCCTGTTTATAATAATTACTTCTTACACTTAAAGAGCTGACATCCTTGTATCATCATTTATAAGAATTGCGGTAAAATGCGATAGCGAAGAAAGGACTGGACAGAACTGTCTCAGACACAGGAATGTATATAACTACAACTTCATAATCTGTCGACGCGGTGCACCGATCGAAACATCATAACAAAGTTGCTTTACGTCGCACCGACACAGATAGGTCTTGATAACAGGATGGCACTGGGGTATTGTTCTGCTGCTGGGAGTACTTCTTACATGTCGTTCATGTCCAGGGTCTTCTGGCCCGTGAGGGGCGTATAACAACTTGATCCAGTGTAGAAAGCATCCATGACCCAGACGCATTCTAGCTGATGTACCCGTGCTTCGCGACGGAGTTCTACATTGCATAGCTCTTAACGCTACCGTAGAAACGCGACAGGGAAGTCACGAAACGTCTTTTCTTATGTGAAGACTGGCTTAGGGAACTTAATAATGGCGGACCCTCTTGCCTTCCATCAGTCACAATCAAGTTTGGGAGTTTTCATTATAAAGGTAGACATTCTCCACCTGCCTTTTTACATCCTCAGAAGGACTGTCTCAGTGGTTTTCCCAACTGAAATCAACATAGGCCATTACAATGACGCCAGTAGGAATGTCACGATTAAAAACAATCCTATCATATGAAATACTCGATCAAATGAAAAACAACACAGTCTCTCACTTTTAACGAACAGTCCTACGCTGGCAATATAACAGTCCAAAGTTTCAGAGCTGGAATAGCCAGGCCGCAGACAGCCGTGAACACACTTTTATTTGCGGCGGGGGAGGGGGGGCAGGGTGTGAATAGTGCAGAGTCCCATGGCAAAAGCTGTGTCCTATCTATCTATCTAAGCTAAGCTATCTGCTTCCTTGGAGTACCCATTGAGTCTGAAAATCTCAATTGACTGCACTGGCGGGGCGGGGAGACTGTCTGACTTGGAGGCAAATTTCCCTTCTAAGCCAGAGGAGAAACCCCCCTCTTAGCTGCCAATTTGGAGTAAATGAATGTACAATTTAATAAAACTGAAGAGGAAGAACTTTTTCGTAAGAAATGGCTCTTTTCACGGTTGAATTTTGAGTTATTTAGTGAACATTGGTACTATAACTTGGAATAGGCCGAAATTGTAATTCTAGACCAGGTCATACGCGAGCCTCTGCCATTCTTTCATTAAGTGCACACGCTGATCATTCCAATCAGCGCGTCAGAGTAGCGATCAAATAGCTGGAATACTAAGATGAACCAGTGTGTTACCAGAAAATGTATCAACCGGAGGAATGGCATGCTAACTCCCCAGCTATTTCCCACCAATATTCAGGCAGGCTGTTATACTCGGTACGCAGCAGTAATCCCATCTATCGGAGATGAGTGGCAGCAGAAGAGACAAAGAACGTTACAACAAACAGTGGTCAATGCAATGTTGTTGTTGATCAATTTTATGAGCTTTCGATATTGTAGGCCTTCACATTTAGTTTTCGTTCGACTCTGAAATACCACTCTTATCATAGTCGGTACGGTAAAACTGAATAAAACATAAATGATCGGAAATTGTATTCTCTGTAGCTTTTGTTATGTAGCCTAGTACTTTTTGATAGGACGAATAACATAGGTATTTAAAAATTAAATTTTAGGCGCGTTCCCCTAAACTACCATTTCATTCAGGGTAAATAATATTGTTCATAGGTTAGGGTGTAGTTCCTTATTCCCTGACTCCATATACGGATTTTCATTAAATTCTGTTAACCTATTTTCATAGGCGGTGTTGTAACCAAGGTTGAAGTTTACAAAACACAACTTTTATTGCTTCACTTTATGATATTTACACAAATAACTGAAATTTATTTTGAAGCAAAAAGGAATATTGAATCTTGAGAAAAGTCTGTCTTTATACAATATGTACAGGTTTACAGTCTTTATATACACTTCTATCTTGAAAAGATAGTCTTGGTGAATTGACACGTTGATAGTCGAGAACTATCTGGCACACTAACATAAATGTCTTTGAGAGTCCTTGTTTGTTGAAGTGCCTGAATTCCTAAAAAGCAAGTTCAATTGTTTGAAGAAATTCCACCTAGCGAAACTAAGGGAGCTTGCGTAACTTAGGGAATGAAAATGGCTTGTAAAAGAATTACGGAACATAGGCAGCGGAAACAGGTAAGGGAGCGGTGACCAGAGGTGAAACCTCGTACTGCCAGAAATTCAGTCCACCTGGTCGAAGCACATTTTCAAGAGGAGTAGCCTCCGTGCTCGACGTAGGGTGTATTCTGGAGCTGGACACCAGGGCAAGTGGGCAGTGAGCAGGCAGGGAGCTCCTATTTATAGTACACTCGATGGTCAGGCACGCGCACTGAGGGCTGCGCGTCGAAGCTAGCAGAATGATACACAGGCGCGCGTGCAGCTGGCTGGCGGAGCGAGAAAGGGAGCGCCGGACATACAACACCCTCCCCTCCTAAATACGCCGGTACGGCGTGAAACGGCGGCGGCGCTGGGGGCGACTGCGATGCTGGGGCGGAGCTGCTGGTGTCTCTGTTGTATTGTCCGGAGCTGGAACTGGGCGGAGTGGCGCTGTCTCGTCCTGAAAGGAACCCATTGTTATTAAATGATCTAAAGCTCGTTCAGCAATAGATTTATCTGGTTTAGCAATAGCATCAATAGCTGGACAGGGGCGGTAGCGCAGACGTATCTGATCTTGATGGCGGCAGATACGTTTCTCCGTAGTCTGTATCTCGTATAGACGATGACCCAAAGATCTGCAGATGACTCCAGGTATCCAGAGTGGGTTGGATTTGAATGTCCTGGTGTAGACCTTGTCGTTGAGGGAGAACTTCGTTGGTGATGTCTTATGCTGGGCCGGAAGAGGCTGTAACAGAGAAAGTAAAGTTCTGTGAGGTCGTCCATGGAGCTTCTGTGCAGGAGTGATATTATCAGCGCCGGGTAGAGTTCTGTAGTTGTTTAAGAGTTGGAGCAAGGCTTGGTCTTTAGTTAAGCCTGAAGAGACAGCTTTCTTCATACTTCTTTTAAATGTTTGTACGAAGCGTTCAGCTTCACCATTAGATTGAGGGTGAAAAGGTGGTGCTAGGATATGACGAATGCCATTATGTGTACAAAAGTTCTGAAAAGCAGTAGCTGTAAATTGAGGTCCGTTGTCTGAAATGAGTACTTGCGGTAAGCCTTCTGTAGTAAAGATTTTCTGGAGAGCACGAATGGTAGCTTCGGTTGTAGTAGTCGAATGCATATCCACGACATATGGAAAGTTTGACAGTGAAGCGATGACTATTAACCACATGGAATTGAGGAAAGGACCTGCGAAATCGATGTGAACTCGTTCCCATGGAGTAGTAGCAGGAGGCCATGAAGCAAGATCAGAAGACGGGGCGTTCTGATTCGTTTGACATTGCTCACAATGACGTATTAGCTTTTCGATGGCGGCATCAATACCGGGCCAGTAGCAGTGTTGACGGGCGAGTTGCTTTGTTCTGGAGATACCCCAATGGCTTTGGTGTAATAATTCGAGAACTTGTTTCTGTAGGCTAAGTGGGATAACCACTCGGAAGATGGTGCCTGCTTCTAGTAATACAACTCCGGCACGAGTCGTGAGACGATGCTGCATACGATGATAAGGTGCCAGGTGGGCAGGAAGTGTGCTCTGAAGAGGCCAACCGTTGCGGATGTAAGTACGTACAGTAGCAAGTGTACTGTCCTTATCCGTAGCTTTAGCTATGCAGGTAGCATCAATAGGAAAACTGGATACAGTATCTTCAAGTTCTATGTCCAACTGAAGACATTCAGATTCTTGAGAATCGAAGGCAGTATCAGGACCAACGGGTAAGCGGGAGAGGGCATCAGCATTACAATGCTGGGATGTGGCTCGATATACAATCTGATAGGAATAATCAGAAAGGAACATGGACCATCTTTGAAGCTTTCTGAGGGAATTCTCTGGGATCTTATTACCAGGATGGAATAAGTGTACGAGAGGCTTATGATCGGTAATGATCAGGAAATGGTTGCCATAGAGATATTCATTGAAACGGCGAATACCAAAGATGATGGCTAAAGCTTCTTTCTCTATCTGTGAGTATCGACGTTGATGGTCATTAAGTGTTTTCGAAGCGAAGGCGATGGGGCGTTCTTGTCCATGACGATCCTTCTGGGAGAGAACGGCACCGACACCGTAGTCTGAAGCGTCAGTAGCTAGCGTGATGATCTTGTCGGGCTGAAAATGAGTGAGTTGTATAGCTTGAATTAAGGCGTTGTTGATTGTTTTCCATGCCTGTTGGCATTGCGGAGTCCACTGAAACTTAACACCTTTTTTACGTAGAGCGTTTAATGGAGCTGCCACTGTAGCGAAGCGTGGAATGAACTTATTATAATAGTTCGCTTTGCCTATGAAGGACTGAAGCTGCTTGAGGTTCTGAGGTGCTGGCATGGTTACTATCGCTGAGACATTCTGTGTACTAGGACGAATTCCATTTTTATCAAGTATATGTCCTAGGTAGTGAACTTGAGGCTGAAAGAAGGTACATTTAGCGAGATTCGCTCGTAGGCCATTGTCTTTCAATTTCTGGAGAAGGAGGCGTAGATTGGTTAGATGTTCCTGATGATCTTTTCCAGTAACAATAATATCATCCAGGTAGTTAGCACAACCGGGAATGGAGGCGGTGAGTTGAGCCAAATAGCGCTGAAAAATAGCCGCTGAGGATGAAACACCGAATGGGAGCCGCTGGAGCTGGAGCAGTCCGAGAGGAGTGTTGAGTGTGAGAAATTTCTTAGATTCTTCGTCTAAAAGCAGCTGGAGATATGCTCCTTTAAGATCAACTCGAGAGAAGAATTGTCCACCAGAGAGACGACGGAATAAGTCTTCTGGACGTGGAATAGGAAAGATATCTGTGTCGAGGTGTGCGTTGACTGTAGATCGAAAATCGCCACAAAGTCGAACATTACCATCAGGTTTCTTGATTACCACGAGTGGAGTAGCCCATTGACTAGAAGTAACTGTACAACAATTCCAGTTTGTATCCATCTTTCTAATTCTTTCGTGACCTGGTCTTGAAGTGCTAGGGGTACTGGACGTGATTTGAGGAAGCGAGGCTTAGCTCCGGATTTCAGCTGTATGTGAGCTGTATAGTCTTTGGCTGTTCCGAGCTGAGAGTCGAAGACTTCAGGAAACTGCGCTAGGAGAGCGGTAACGTCAGAAGTAGGATGCAATGTAGATACGACGTTAATGTTGTCATGTATCTGGAAACCAAATAAGTTAAATAGATCCATGCCCATAATGTTTGATGCAGTGTAGTTGTTAACTACGAGAAGAGGAATGGCCTTCTGAATTCCTTTATAACTAGCCTGAAGCTTGATTTGACCTTTGATGTCAATTTTCTTCTTGTTAAATGTCACGAGCTGGATGTCAGCTGGAGAGCATGAAGGTGAACCTAAGTCGTGGTAGGTAGTCAGGTTAATAATAGAGACAGGTGATCCAGTATCTAATTGAAAATCGACAGATCGATCAGAGAAGGAGAGAGGAATGATGATTTTGTGAGAATCCTTTGTGGGAAGAATAAGATTGATCTGATCAACTTCCATGTCTTGGCGGGGCTGTATATGCTTCCGGCGTGCTGCAGTAGGCTTAGCAGGGCGGAGCGAACTTTGACAGACAGTCTTAATGTGTCCAAGTTTATTACATCGTTCACAAGTAGCTTTGAAAAAACGACAGTCACGACGTTCATGATGCTTGAAACAGCCTCGGCAGGAAGGCAGGAGTTTCGAGGTGCTTTTAGAATTGGGCTTCCGTGTAGCATTACGAGAGGGAACCTGGCGAGAATGCTTGGTGGAGAGCGCCTTATCCGTACGGTTCACTGTAGCAGAGGACTTGCGGGCCTGAGGCGAGACTTGTGCAACTTCGTGTGGAGAAGCTATGGCTGCGGCAGTCTTGGTAGTAAGCTCATAAACCGTAGCAATACGCTGGACATCTTCTAAAGAAGGGTTACTCTGCTTGACAGCGTCAAAACGTATTTTGTCTTCAGGAGTATGTAAAATTATCATGTCCCGAATGAGAGAATCAGTGTAGGATGAACCACAACCGTCCTTGGAGCAGATGAACTGGCAGGGTTTAGCTAGACCACGCAATTCAGTTATCCATTCAGTATGTGTCTGATGGGGTTGCTTTCTGCTCGGAAAAAATTTATAGCGAGCAGCGACTATGTGAGGAGCTTTGGCATAGTGTTCCGTGAGACGGGCCAAGAGCTGCGTGAAGGGTACCTCAGATAAGTGTTCTTCCGGACTTAATTTACGTAGTAATTCACACGTAGCATTGCCAACCGAACTAAGAAATAGTGCGCGGCGGCGTTGATCATCTGTGACAGAATGGCAGATGAAATGCTGTTGTAAACGGGCTAAATAAACTGACCATTCTTCCTTAGCTGGATCAAAAGCAGAGAACGGAGGAATAGCTGATGGCTGTGTAGAGACAGAAATAGCTTGAATAGCCTGAATTAATGCTGCCTGTTGTTGTTGGATAAACTGTTGTTGTTGCTGCTGTAAGGCTTGGAAGACCGTAGCGAGTTGTTCCGCAGTAGCCATTGCGAGATGCGTGCAAGAAAGAGTAAGGTAAGCTGTGTGTCAGAACTGGTTGGAGTGTCGTTGTTGTTTAGCACGTCGCCGTAGAGTTGACAACTGGGCCTGTTGAATTGTAGTGTCGTGTATACCTCGTTACTATAGAGTTGGCGATTGGGGTCGATGACGTGTAGTTTGTTGCTTTTTAACCTCGTCGCTAGAGAGTTGGCAACTGGGGTCGAAGAATTGTAGGTTGGTGCGTTTTTACCTCGTCGCCATAGAGTTGTGTTGTAACCAAGGTTGAAGTTTACAAAACACAACTTTTATTGCTTCACTTTATGATATTTACACAAATAACTGAAATTTATTTTGAAGCAAAAAGGAATATTGAATCTTGAGAAAAGTCTGTCTTTATACAATATGTACAGGTTTACAGTCTTTATATACACTTCTATCTTGAAAAGATAGTCTTGGTGAATTGACACGTTGATAGTCGAGAACTATCTGGCACACTAACATAAATGTCTTTGAGAGTCCTTGTTTGTTGAAGTGCCTGAATTCCTAAAAAGCAAGTTCAATTGTTTGAAGAAATTCCACCTAGCGAAACTAAGGGAGCTTGCGTAACTTAGGGAATGAAAATGGCTTGTAAAAGAATTACGGAACATAGGCAGCGGAAACAGGTAAGGGAGCGGTGACCAGAGGTGAAACCTCGTACTGCCAGAAATTCAGTCCACCTGGTCGAAGCACATTTTCAAGAGGAGTAGCCTCCGTGCTCGACGTAGGGTGTATTCTGGAGCTGGACACCAGGGCAAGTGGGCAGTGAGCATTTTTTTTTTTTTTTTTTTTTTTTTTTTTTTTTTTTTTTTTATACGGGGGGCCCCCGTAGCCCGCTCCCCCGTCGTGACCATCGACTCAATCTACATGGCCTCCGACATGCTATTAATTTCTAAGTAGAAAAGAGATAGCTGGGTAGAGTGGGAAGTGATACAAGGAGTATCTGCCTGTTTCCATGTCGGACACGTTACCAGGCGAGATTGTGTTAGGTATATGGTATTGGTGTATGGTATTGAAGGGTCAGGGAAAAACCACATAGGCAGAAAGAAGAAAGAGCCTACATGTAAAACCTGACATCTTTTGATAGCACATGCAAGGATGTGGGCTGGAAAAAGACCAGAGGTTGTGTTAGTTAGGAATATGTGTCATGCAATCATAACCATTTACCTAGCTTTTGTCAATTATTATGGGGGATCAGTCCTACTTGTCACTGCCTGGTGCGGCTCGGGTCCGCTGGCGTCTGGGCTTTGGGCCACAGGTTAGTCCCTTGGTCCAGCAGCCAGCAGTCCCTGGTGCCAAGTCTCCTTTTAAGGAGAAGGGGAGTAGTGCCAAGCCTTACTTGTTGTAAGGGGCATCTTCTTTCCCGCCTGATGACGTCCCTTCTTTGCGGTGTTGGTGTCACACACTTGTCTCTGTAAATATATACACATATATACACACATCCTATTATATATACATTATTCCTTTTCTTCTGTAGAGTGCGGGCCGCTTTTCCGCTCTCGTGTCCTGTAGAACAAGTACAATTACAATTAGTAGATTAATAGTTAGTGGTATTAGCAGGCGTGGGTGTTTCGTCCACTCCTTTGTCGCTGGTGGGGGCGAGGTTGGATTGGATCGTCTCTTTCATGGCTGTGTTGCCTTCGTCGTGTTGTATTTCTTCTCTCAATCCTCCCTCGCTTGACTAAATCTGTAACATATTAATAACATAATCTAGGACAAGGATGTAGGTAGTAGACAAGCATGTACATATATACAGGTTTTGTGGTGTGTGTGCATATTGTTAAGTGGTGCGGTTTATTGCGTTGGTGTCAGTTTAGGAGCGAGGGCGGTTTTGGGCCCCCGGCCTCCTGGCCCTGTGCCTGAACAGAATGTGTTTCGGTGTGGGGTATTTGGTGTATAGGTCGACGTCATAGCGTCCTATTCCACTGACTAGTGGGTTGACCTTACTACCCCATGACTTCTTGTACATTCGGAGTGTTTGCTTACGTATGTGTTGCCTTATGGAGGTGACTTTCGCAATTGCGCGTAGGTGGCGAATTGGTGTGTCATACGGGAGTCTAGCCGCTGCTCGAATGCATTTGTTTTGTATTAGTTCCAGCTTATCCAGGTTCGTCATAGCAGTGTAGCCCCAGGCGGGAGCTGCGTACGTTATTATCGGCCTAATTAGGGCCTTGTACATGTTTATTGCTACTCGCTTGTTAATACTGGATCTTTTATTCAGTATCGGATAGAGCTGTGCCAGTCGTGCGTTTGTTTTCCGCTGGATGTCTTTGACGTGATATAGCATGGTTAGTTTTCTATCTAGGACTACTCCTAGATATTTGACCTTGTCGTGCCATGCTATATCTCGATTGAACAGTTTGAGCGGTTTTATGTTAGCTGGCATACGTGTGCGTCTGTTCTTCCTAGTAAACATCACAGCTTGGCATTTGTCAACGTTGACCTTGATACGCCATTTGGTTAGCCAGGGCTCGAGAGTTCGCAGTGCTTCTTGTAGTCTCTTTCGGGCGCATGCTAGCTGAAAGTGTTGTACTGTGATAGCAGTGTCATCCGCGTAGAGGTGCGTGGTAGTAAGTTCCGCTGTCGGCATGTCATTCGTAAATAGAATGAACAGGATTGGCCCTATTAGTGACCCCTGGGCTACGCCCGCCCTAATTGGTCGCGTGCTTGACAGTGTGTTATGAACATCTACTTGGAACTCTCGGCCTTCCAGGTATGATTTAATTAATCTTATGTACCCTGGGTGGAATTCGAGGTCTATTAATTTCGCTAATAGGCCTTCGTGCCAGACTTTATCGAATGCCTTCTGGATATCAAGGAATACTGCGCCTGTGTCTCTGCGCTTGTTTAGTCCGATGGTCGCTTGTTCTAGGACCCGGGTAAGCAGTTGCGGGGCGGAGTGGCCGTTTCTGAAACCGAATTGTTCGTTCCGAATGATTCCTCTTTCCTTGATATGTGCTATGAGCCTTTTCAGCAGTATTTTCTCAAATACTTTGCTGAGGGCGTCCAGGAGACTGATGGGCCTGTAATTATTGGGGTTAGATTTGTCCTTGCCTGGTTTGCCGAATACAAGGATTCTCGCCTTTTTCCACTGTTCGGGATAATACTGCAATTGGAACATTGCATTGTATATTTTAGTGAGTAGTGCGAGGGCTTTCGGGGTTAGCTTTTTGAGTATTATGTTCTGAATCTCATCTGGGCCGGGTGCTTTCTTCGGGTTAAGGTGATCTATTATCCACTTAATTTCGTGGATATTAGTCTTCTTAACCTCGGGCTTGGGTGCGTTTGTTAGGAATTCCGCTACCTTGGCCTCTGTTTGCCTAATGAAGGCGGGGTCCGACGGTTCGTCATTGGGCTTAAAGGCCTCTTCGAGTGAGTCGGCTATCACCTCTGCTTTGTCTTGATTTTCATATACTGGTCCGTTAGGTCCCTTAATTGTTGGGATCACGTGTGGTTCTCGCGTGAAATATCTTGCTAAGTTCCACACCGGTCTGGTATTTGTGTCAAACGTACTGAGTTTGTCATTCCAGATCCGAGACCTATACTCCATTATTTCGGTTTCGATTTCGACCCTGAGTTCATTTTTGCGTATCCGGTCTTCATCGCGGTGGTGCCGGGCCCAATTGCGCTTGTGTCTGTTGCGCTGGCGTATTAGATCTTTAATGTGGGCCGGTATTTCGATGTTGGTGTTTCGTCTAGGTTTGTGTACCGGGATGCTCGCAGTTGTGGCTGCCTGGATCGCATTTATTAGCGTTTTAAGGGACTCATCCGTTTGGGCTGGGTTTACTATTTGTATGTCCTCAGTCCCCTGTAGGAGTGAATCGAGTTTTCTTTCAAATTTACCCCAATTGGCTGCTTTATAGTTTAGGCGGCGCTTGGGGTTATTCTCGTATTCCTCCGGATTCGCTTCCAGTGTAAATATTACTGGTTGATGCCTCGACCCTAGGTCATTAATGACCTTTATAGTGTGTCTTTGAGGAATATTTCGCAGTAGGGCGATGTCCAATATATCGTCGACCTGTTCGTTTGGTGCCAGGAACGTGGGTTCGCTGGGGGCTGTTACCACATAGTCCTGGGATAGCATGTGGTTGTACAGCCTTTCGCCGTCTGGGTTAGGTTTCAGGCACCCCCAGCTGGCGTGTTTCGAATTTAGGTCGCCTCCTAGGATCGTGTTTCTATTTTGCCTTAATACCGATTCTATATCTTGTGTGTTAAGGTGTTTAGGTCTGGAGTATGCCGATATTACATTGACGAGTGTTCCTCGCACTGGCATGGCAATTCCGCATGCCTCCAGCTCGACCAGTTCTGGTAAGTCAATTTCCATATGTTTAATGTCCTTCCTTACCAGAACTGCCACTCCTCCGACTCTGTTGGCCTTGTCGCTTCGGTGTATTTTATAGCCTCTTATGGTGAACTTCTTCCCCGGTGGGAGGAAGGTTTCTGTTAGGAGAGCTATGTGTATGGTGTTCGCGGCTAGGAAGGCTTCGAGCTCATATTTCCTGGATCTGACGCCTTGGCAGTTCCATATTAGAACTCGAAGCTCCTGCGTGTTATTATTATTATTATTGTGGTCTTCGCCGTGTTGTTCAGGCATCTTGGGACAGGAGGTCAGCGATCGCATTAACCAGATCCCTTAGCCAGGAAAATGGGAGCATGTTGGCCATCATTACCCCAGTGGTAATGGCTGCCGTGAGGTTCAGGTTCGGAAAGAAGGTTTTCAGGATTTCTTCTATCCTTTCCCTGAACGCCTTTACTGCCATGTTTCCCTCTGGCTGTTGAGCCTGTGTTAGTGTTACATGTGCAGGTGGTGAGATGGGTGTGACTGTTGTTGTGTGGGGTTTGGGGGTTGGGGGGGGTGGGTCGGATGCTGTTTTATTAGCGGCAGGTTCCTTGCGGGGGGTGGAGCTGCTCTGGGGCGGGCCCTGAGGCTGCTCCGGGGGAGGGTGCGTGGACTTGACCTGCCTTAGGTTGGGTCTTTGGGGTAGGGCCTTCTTCCTGTTTTTATTTTCGGAGGTCTTACTTTGGACGGAGGTGGCGGGTGCTTGGGCTGAGGGCCCGGTTTTGTGTGTACCCTCCGTCCTTGGGGGTTGCAATGTTACTTTGCCTCCACCTGAAGGGTCTAATTTGCCTGATGGGCCTTGCTTTCGGCCCTTGGTGCCTGAATGGCCTGTAGGTCCTGATGGGTCCTTTTTGCCTGAGGGGCCTATTTGTTGTTGTTGTCCACGTGAAGCGTCTGTGCCTGATGGGCCTGCTGGGGCTTTAGGGTTGCCACGCTTATTACCCTTAGGCCCTTTGCCTTGAAAGGCGGCTTCGTAGTCCCTGCGGCGGGGGCATTCTCTATAATTAGCCGCGTGTTTCCCCTCGCAGTTGGCGCACTTTGAGTACGCTGGGTCATTGCCGTGGGGGCAGTCGCGGGACAGGTGGGAGGCGGCGCATCTGCGACATCTGGGATCCAGCTGACATGTCGCTCCTGAGTGCCCATGCCTCTGGCACACCCCACATTGTGGGCCAGTGGTTTGCGGGCGGTACGGTTCGACTGTCACCAGCATGTTTTTCAGCATCCGCATTTTCCGCAGGCTGTCCGCTCCCGGGGTATCCGCCACGGCAACTAGGTAGAGGCAGCCCTTGGCTGGCCTGTTTCCTGTTCGCATCCTGTGTACAGACAGTGCTTGGATACCTTGGGCTCTCATGGCAAACCCGATATCGTATGGCACATACGTATTATTGGGCGTTCTCACTACAAATCGCTTTACTGCTGAGTTGGGCAATATCTGTACAAACTTGATATTAAGCCCTTTCAGCACGTTCATAGCGATTTCGTAGCTTTCGAAGCTGGACATATGTAGCCGGATCGCTTCATGTGCGTTTATTCTCGGCTTGGAGAAATAATAATTTCTCTGCTCATGTGTCAGCTTTTTGAGAAGCTCAATTTCGATGAGTTTAATGTTGTTACTGTAGACCGTAAGGGGTGGGGGGGTCGACCCCTTACGGGTGGCTGGTTTACTTGTTTGTGCGTGCTGAGGTCTTATCTGTTGTGCCTGTCTCGTGTTAGTGTTTGGTGGTGGCATGATCGAGCTGTATGAGGTGTCGGTGGAGCTTTCGGCTCGGGTATTCGGATTCTGACTCCCGCCCTGTTGGGCCTTGCGGCTCATGGGCTTGGTGTCTTTTCCTTTCTCCTCGCCTTTTCTCCTTCTCCCACTCTTGGCCTCCCTAAAACCGTCATCCTGGTTTCCCGGCAGGGTGGCTGGGTCCAAGGTTTCGGTCACCCCGCGCTCGCTCGGCTCCTCTCCCTCCGTGCCTTCAGAGTCGGCATCCTGGGATGTACTTGATACATCTATCACCAGTCTTGCCTCATCTTGGTCGGAGTCCGATTCGCCGGCTTGCCCGGGGGGGGGTTGGACTTTACGTGGCGCCTTCCGCCGAGCCCGTCTTTTCTTGCCCTCTTTCCTTCCCTTGGGCGCCGCCTCTTCGCTCGGGTAGGCGGAACTGGGTCCCGCTTTCCCGGCGTCCAGCTGGCTTGCCACTAGGTTGGGCTTGAGGGCAAGGTTTGTGTTGGGGGGAGAAGTAGTCTCCTGTTTGTTTTCAGGTATCTCCCCAGTCACTTTCCCAAGTGCGAGTTCCGGCACTTCAGGGTCGAACCCCGGTTCCCGTTCACTCGCACATAACGTCAGGCTGCATGGTTCGCTTTCCCCGCGCTGCGCGCTCCTTTCTCGGGGCTCAGCTCGAGTAGAGCCGGCCGGCCGAGTGGGCAGCAGCTGCACAGGTATGTGCTTGCCAGCGGCTACTGACGGGGTGGCTATGGGGGTTGTCCTGGTAGTGGTGGTGGTTGTTGTGTTCGTGGTGGTTGTTAGCGCAAAGTATTGCAAGGCGCACTCCGTTACGTGAGTTTCGTGCGCCAGGTTTACTTGCACAGAATCAGGGGTGACTGTTCTGTGCTCCTCTGGCGCATTTCGCTCACTGCTCACGGGGGGCACGCTGTGTTGGGTAGCCACCGGTCCCCGCTCGGCCGGGTCCTTGGCCGTAGCGGGGGCCGTTAGCTCTGAGCTGCGCGCTAACGGTCGCCCATCCAAGTGCTGACCAAGGCCTATGTTGCTTAACTGCGATGATGGGATTTTCATCGAAGTGTTCAGCATAGCATGGCCGTTGGCCGCCTGGGCTGGGCTCCTGGTAGACGTGTTATGGGTTAGGCCCATAAAGATAGGACTGGTCAGTCCATGTCTACTGATGATGGTTGGCGGGGGGGTGCGCTGTAATAACAGCGCTATACCCTCCGCTGGTGGGCTGACGGCCGTGGAGTGAGTGGCTTGCCGTAATAACGGCAGCCCTTCACTCTCCGTCAGTTCTTCCGGATCGTCGCTGGTGTCTGTATTAGCACCGGGCTCGCTGACAATTTGCTCTTCACTAAGCGTATTGCTCTTTTGAAGTTCTCGAGCCCGGAGCCGTGTGTTTGTATGTGGGGGCATCTAATACGAACTAGTGGACGCGGGATTATCCCTTGTTACGGGGGTCCCTGGGCCACAGAATCCCTATCTAACCCTAGGTACTGAGAGGCAGTAACCGATTAGGACAGGTAGTGTATCCACTTGAAGTTCTAGAGGTTCCCGGTGAGAGGAGAGTGAGAGCGGAGAGAGAAGCACATACGTGTTCTCGCTAGCGCAGTCGACCTCGTCCTCGGGGCAGTGAGCAGGCAGGGAGCTCCTATTTATAGTACACTCGATGGTCAGGCACGCGCACTGAGGGCTGCGCGTCGCAGCTAGCAGAATGATACACAGGCGCGCGTGCAGCTGGCTGGCGGAGCGAGAAAGGGAGCGCCGGACATACAACAGGCGGTACGGTAAAAACGTTTAAGACATAAATGATCAGAAATTTAATTCTGTATAACTTTAGTTATGTAATATTTATCGACAGGAGCACCAATATCATAAATATTTGAGAATTACATTTTAGGCATTCCCCTAAACTACCATTTCACTCAGCGCGAATAAAGTGATTTATAGCCTAGGTTGTAGTGACTTATTCCCCGACTTCACATACTGATTTTCATTACATTCTCTTCAGCCGTTTTCTCGTGATGCGCGTAGGTATATACAGACAGACAGACGGACAGAAATTACAGAAAATCAAAAAGTGCATTTCCTTGTTACTGTGGACACGACCGATACAGAAATACCATTCTTTTTATATTCCGAGCAATGTACAGACACAAGAATTATTTTATATATATAGGTGAAAGGTGTTTGCGGGCTGAGTTGTTACTATGGACATGTGGCTGATCGCGCTATGAGACGAGACATTCTGGCAAATAGTTGGAAGACAGCCAGTACGGTTGTAATGTCGGAAAACTCGGAATTGTTCGGTAAATGAGGCATAGCAGGATTTAAAAGTATTGTGAGTATTATCCACAAGAAACACACTAGACTAGTCCCGTAACTATTTGTTTCCTGTATTTCTTCGTTATTCGATGACGAATGTAATGATGAGTCTTGTGGTTAGCCACTTCGACTACAGGTGATTATAGCGTAAAGTTAGACTTGCCATGAACTGAAAGTGATTTATTTCCACACTCTGACTCAAATTTGTATAATGATAATTGACATTATATCAATAGATAATACTTTCATGTAGTAATCATGAACGTCTAATGATTGAACAATAACCTGAGCTCCCCCGCAGTCATATTGCTTGTGGTAGTCATATTGCTTGTGGTAGTTATATTGTTTTGCTTGCCCTTTTCTATGCTTTTATGAACATTTAATAAGAAGCGTATTATGGTCGTATTTTTTAGTCAGAATTCATGCATTCTGTCCATCATGCCGTCTGTTTGCTAAAAATGTATCCATATACTGTATTAGCTTTTTTCTGCTGCAGTTCCTGAACTAAAGCTTCGTATTGTGTCATGTTCTTTATAGAACGGTTCTCTTTGAGCTGACAGGTTTTTTGCCAGGCAGAGATAACTGGCCTTCGCTCTTTCTAGTGTAGCTAGGTGTTTGTAGGCCTACCTACTCTTAGCATTATGCCATCTGTTGGAAGCTGGGATCAGAGGAAGTGTCAGGCCCCGTGCAATGACGTACATCATGACTTGGCAACCTGATTAGCCTACTCTCTTCACCGACAGCTAATTCCGGAGAGAACAGAACAACAACGAAGCACAACGATCGGATGGTACTTGGTCGTAGTCCGGTTCCATGGCTAAATGGTTAGCGTGCTGGCCTTTCGTCACAGGGGTCCCGGGTTCGATTCCCGGCAGGGTCGACAATTTTAACCATCATTGATTAATTTCGCTGGCACGGGGGTGGGGTGCGTGCGTTGTCTTCATCATCATTTCATGCTCATCACGACGCGCAGGTCGCCTACGGGTGTCAAATCGAAAGACCTGCACCTGGCGAGTCGAACATGTCCTCGGGCACTAAAAGCTATACGCCATTTAATTTCATTTTTCCCTTGGTCGAAGGAAAATATGTTGTCTTTTCATTTAGTTTAGTTTGCTGTATTCACATTATTTTAATATTGCAGTAAGGTGTAAACCTTCGTCAGAAATTATCTAATATTTGTTATTTTATGAACAGACGATCAATACATTCATTAACTTGTGGTTAGGGACACGAAAATGAATTTTACTTAAAATGAAACACAATGACCTTGATAGGGACTTATGTTATAGACGAACGTATTTGCCTTTCCAATCACCTCACTCAAACATTGTTAACGTTTGTTACTTCCGCTTATATCGATGTGTAGTATAATACAACATTCCACATTTCAGCATTTGGTCTTTGTAGTAGCACCGCAGTACAAACTCATTTTACTACTTTCTAACCGAATGAAAACATTCACGCTTCACAATCAGTAGTCTACGGATAGTTTAAAACATTGTATATTCCCATCCCCATACCTGAAGCTACTCATAATGATGGCAATTGGAGTGCTAGCTTATGTTTGTTTTGATTAGTGGAATCCGTGTTGTTACCAAATGTGTATGGAAATTTAAATATTATTAATCGCAAATTATACTTATTTATAACCTTAAAAATGCTGTATAGCCTATTTCAGTGCCGTAAGAAACAGTTTGTTATTAAAAAGCTTACGTATTCGAACAATTCCGGTACTCATGTTCTTACACGCTGTTGTCAGTTGCCTGTGCAGTACTGCGGGCCTGCGGGGCAGAGCAAACGCTTCAGTGTTCAGATTTCCAAAAGAACTCATGTTAACGTAAATTGGTTAGGTGCATTCATAGGCGAAAAAAACGAACCAAGTGATTAATCATTTCGATATCAAATTTATTGCAGAAAGGTGCCACGCAAACTTCCGAAGTTACCTAATTATGCCTATCCTAGAATTTGGCAAGTCAGCCAACGAACCTAATTACAAAATTAAATCACTCCCGTAAAAATCCCAAAAGTCGCGACCCAGAGTTACGACTGAGATTTCAAACTGGTACAAGAACGATGCAGTCGACTGTTTTACAACGGAGGTACTTAAAAGAAAATCGTGAGTTGATTACCTCCTTATTTTATAACTTATTTTCTATACAAGTTGCTTTACGTCGCACCGACACAGGGACAGGAGAGGGCTAGGAGTGGGAAGGAAGCGCCCGTGGCCTTAATTAACGTACAGCCCCACAATTTGCCTGGTGTGAAAATGGGAAACCACAGAAAACCCTATTCAGGGCTGCCAGCAGTGGGGATCGAACCCACTATCACTTTATAAATTACGAGAGGATGGTATGCCATCATTTCCGGCGAATTTTAAGGTGATTAGTGCTTTAGATGTTCCAGAGTATCGTACGAATATCACTGTACCTACTTAACAATTCAGCTGGATTTTGGAGAGTTAAAATTTTATTCGAGAAAAACATGTATTTGTTTGCATGTTTAACATAATGAGCTCTGTTTAATGATGATGTTGGATGGTATTTCAGTGGTAGTGGTGATTATTGTTTTAACAGGAAGTACAACTGGACAAACACCCTCTATACAACACTAATAAGAGAAAAATGGAAGGGATCCGATAGTTCGAAAAATGAAGGTATCGGCCAAAGAAAGACAAGGGCCACGAAGGGCGTGAAAATGAAAGATTCCGTAGGTGTCGTGTGCTCTAATAGCGTCGGGGTCAGAAAAGAACAAGAGTTGACTAAGAAAGGTCAGATAGTATAGGTGAAAGTGGGGAGCCTCCCAGAAGCCTGCCAGGAGTCAGCTTAGGGCCCCGTGGTCGCCAACCTCCACTCCGAAGTTAAGAGCCCCTGGAGCCCCGTTTGGTTGCCTCTTACGACAGCCAGGGGTCACCGTGAGTATTATTTTACTGCCCCCCACCCACAGGGGGAAAATGGTATTTCATGTAAGGTTTATAATGTTATTCGTTGACATCTGTTTATATTATTTGACGTCCGGAGTTTCATATGTGAAATATGTTGATAGTGTGTCAACCTGACGTTGATGAAATAATTCTCCCTTCGTTATTTTCCCACTGAAATTTCAATTAGATTTATAATAGAATTGCGTGATAACGTTGGTGGATATTTAGAGTTGTGATGACTCATATAAACACATTCAACCTCTTGTCGCCCACCGATGTCCGCCATGCTTTTTCTGGGTTACGAAACAAACGCTGTCGACCAAGCAGAAGATGCTGCCTTTTATTCTCGAACGAGAAATATCGCACACTCTTTGGCGACTGAAACTTCATTGTTTGATGAATTTGTGGCTGATCAACTTCATTTGTATTGAGCAGCTGCAGACGTGCTTATGATCTATTTAAATTCGGTGATGCAGGTGGCCTTGGAGTGACGTATTATATTCCAAGGAGCAACGTGACGTCACCATAGAAACGTAGGATTCTTTCTGTTGTAAGCGACAGACGCGCAAAGTTCCGTAATTTCAAGCTCAGAAATAAATTGTCCTCATCATTGCACAAGACGTGCAAACAAAACAAGTGGAAAACTATAAGTCTTGAAACAATACGTGTTGTTGTTGTTGCATGAGTCCTCAGTCTATACAACTGTTTGATGCAGCCCTCCATGCCACCCTATCATGCACCAACCTTTTTCTTTCTACGTAACTGCTGCATCCTATATCTGCTCTAATCTGCTCGTCATATTCCAACTTTGGTCCACCCCTACTGTTCTTACCGCTTACACTTCCCTCAAAAACCAAGTGCAATGTCTTCAGATGTGCCCTATCATTCTGTATCTTTTTCTGGTCAAATTTAGCCAAAATGATCTCCTCTCGTCAATTCAATTCAGTTTCTCTTCATTCAAGATTCGATCTGTCCATCTTACCTTCAGCATTCTTCTGTAACTGCGCATTTCAAAAGCGTCTATCCTCTTTCTTTCTGAGCTAGTTATCGTCCATACAATGGCTCGCTCCAGACGAAAGTCTTCAGAAACATCTTTCTAGTTCCTATATCAACGTTCAAAGTGAGCAAATGTCTTTTCTTAAGAAAGCTCTTCCTTGCTTGTGCTAATCTGCATTTCATGTCCTCCTTACTTCTGCCATCGTTAGTTATTTTACTACCCAAGTAACAATATTCATCTACTTCATTTAAGACTTACTAATAATAATAATGCCGGCCCCGTGGTGTAGGGGTAGCGTGTTTGCCTCTTACCCGGAGGCCCCGGGTTCGATTCCCGGCCAGGTCAGGGATTTTTACCTGAACCTGAGGGCTGGTTCGAGGTCCACTCAGCCTACGTGATTAGAATTGAGGAGCTATCTGACGGTGAGATAGCGTCCCCGGTCTAGAAATCCAAGAATAACGGCCGAGAGGATTCGTCGTGCTGACCACACGACACCTCGTAATCTGCAGGCCTTCGGGCTGAGCAGCGGTCGCTTGGTAGGCCAAGGCCCTTCAAGGGCTGTAGTGCCATGGGGTTTTGAATAATAATAATAATAATAATAATAATAATAATAATAATAATAATCGTATGGCCTCAGCTACCGTGTGCAGACATTTCAATTTGACGCCATCTGGCTGTCTGCTCGTCAATTTCGACGTTCCGTTTTACTCTAGGTCCGCTAGATGGCAGACCGAGTAAACCGAAACTCTCTTGGGCGTCTATGACTGAGATTTAATGAATTTTGTCAGGTAAACACCAAATGTGTCACCAGAGATCTTTTACATGCCGACATTGTACGACATGGAGTGTCGAATGGATTTTTTTCCGCCCTTCAAAAATCCGACTACGTCTGCCGGGTTTGAACCCGCTATCTTGGGATCCGGAGACCGACACTCTACCGCTGATCCACAGAGGCAGCTAAGACTTACTTATCTAATCTAATATTTCCTCCATCCCCTGACTTCGTTCAACTGCACTCCATTACTTTTGTTTTGGACTTACGGTATTTAATTTCATCTTGTATTCCTTACCTAAGACTTCGTCCATACCATTCAGCAATTTCTCCAGATCTTTTGCATTCTCAGATAAAATAACAATATAATCAGCAAACCTCAGGGTTTTGATTTCCTTTCCTTGGATTGTGATTCCCTTTCCAAATTCCTCTTTCATTTCCTTTACAGTCTGTTCTACATGAACATAGAAAATGAGAGGGGACCAAGACCGACTACAATATATCAGACCCTGATATCAAAACCGCGTCATAGGGGGATCAGCTGGCTACTGTTCAAGGTTAGGGAGTCTTCTAAATAACTTCATTTCGATGCGAAAGCTCCTGCAGGAACTCCAAGATTAATGTCAAAACCATGTTCTTTGTAGACAACAATTGGAACTATGCACAATAAACAAGAAGAGCGAATGCATTACCTTAGCATCGTTTAAAATGTGAATAGCAACACTGACACACAGCTGGTTCCACTCAACATAGTAATAAAGGATGACATCGTTCCTATTATTAAGGTACACGTTGCCGGCAGATTTGACGACATCGATCAATGCAATCCTAACTGAGCAGTTACAGAAATATTAAGGCAGAATTGCTATAAGTTAATGTGAGCATATAGGCTGGGCACACCACTATTTAGGTCTTGCATTCAGAAATTGGATAGTGCCCTCAGATCTTATGATATGTTGTTATATTATGATAAATGCTAATAGCTACACCAACTTTCCCACGAACCTACTACGCTGGCGTAACAGGGGGAGAGGTGATACTCCCACGTGGCGCGTCCCAGGTGGCGGATAGGGGGGTCCTAACCGGCTTGCCGGCGGACTTGAGGGAAATAAAATACCGCTCGCGGACCAAACACACTACCCCTTGCGGGTGGGGGACGCACATGTAGAATACACACGCGGCATCCCCTGCCTGTCGTAAGAGGCGACTAAAAGGGGCCCAAGGGGCTCTCAACTTGGGAGTGTGGATTAGCGGCCACGGGGCCCTTAGCTGCGTCTTGGCATTGCTTCCACTTACTTGTGCCAGGCTCCTCACTTTGGTCTATCCTATCCGACCTTCCTTGGTCAACTCTTGTTCTTTTCCGACCCCGACGGTATTAGAGCATTCGAGGCCTAGGGAGTCTTTAATTTTCACGCCCGTCGTGGCCCTTGTCTTTCTTCGTCCGTTACTTCACTCTTCGAAGTGACGGATCCCTTCTTTCTTCTTTGTTCTCTCTCTTTACCCCCTGTGGGTGGGGGACGCAGACGAATAATACACCTACGGTATCCCCTGCCTGTCGTGAGAGGCGACTAAAAGGGGCGACCAAGGAATGATTGAATTAGAACCATGAAACTACTGTTGATTCGTACCATCATGCGGGGAACACCATGGGTTGCCTGTACTTGCGAGTAGTACCACTAAATTCGGTACGCAATAGGTTTGTGACTAGTAGCAGTAAAGAGGCTGGCCGGGTGGGTTTCCAGTACCCGTGCGTTGTACCCATGTGTGCAACACCGCGGGTCTGGGTGTAGCCTGTGAGTTGTACCACTATATGAGCGGCACCGTGGGTCTGCGTTGCCTGTGATTAGTGCTCCCTATGTGAGGAACACCACGGGAATACCGGCGCCCGTGACTAGTACCCCTAGGTGAGCGAACTCATCGGTTTGCGTTGGCTATGAGTGGCGCCATTGTGTGTGAAACACCATAGGTTTGCGTTCCCTATACGAAGTACAATACTTGAGAGTAGTACCATCTTGTGTGGAACACCGTGAGTCTTCGCTACTTTTGATTAGTACCCCAACATGACAGATACCATGATTCTACTTTACTCGCGACATGTACCATTCTGTGGGACCTTAGTCGTGGATTTTGCTCCCCTGTAGACATCAAGCATTATTGTGCTTTATGAGTGGTCCCTTGGTCAGTAATTTACGATCTTTTTTGAGTTTGATCCACTGTTTTTGTTTGTTTGTTTGTTTTTTGTAGGGTTCATGTCCATCCATTCATTCTTCATGACATTTTTTATTTTATTTTTATTTTGGTCAGTGGATTAATTTGAACCTTTTGTTATTTCATTTCGTACCATTAGGGGCCGATGACCTCGATGTTAGGCCCCTTTAAACAACAAGCATCATCATCATCATCAGACCAACTTTCTCTCGATAACTGTGCGATACAAGGAGGTACTAGTCAAACTCAGAGCAAACGTTAATAGTATTTGTACGAACCTATTCTATCAAAGATATAAATGAAGAGATAGAACCATGATGTTAGTTCTTTGTAACAACTGATAGACTCCTGGATGTATGTGAGAAATTGTAGTAGCCCATATCAGAAGCTCTGGTAGATACTGTGCCCTAAGTTGGATCTAATTACTGCAATATCATTCCAAATACGTTGTTATTTTCCTACATCTTACTGTATCCATATCACTATCAGGAATGAAGGCATCGCCAAAATCATTCACTAGGATATCAATCTTATTGGAGGTGGAAGGAAATATGCTCGTAATTCCAAACTGAGTCACCAAATTGTACAGCTTATCCCAGCTGTTGTAGAGAAGGTCTCTGTTGGTTCACATCTTTTTTCTTATAAAACACCTTCACATTCACACTTCGAAACAGGCATTCCTTGACAAGATATAGTCAAATCTACCATCATCGTTTACCTTAATAAAAACAGCGCTATAATCCACGTTATCTGGAACCATGAGTTTGTTCCAAGGTCATCAAAAGTAGATTAAAACTTAGCAAAATTCAACCCGTCTCCATAAAATACTACCACTTTCTTTTGGAAAGACGCTTCCTAGCCACAAGCAAGTGTGGTGATGAGCCTCTTCCAACTGCTGCCACGGCGTGTTGGACCGTCCGATGACTCCTCCTACAGGGCTGGTATGAATTAACTACTAAATAATGAATAAGATTAAATTAAGTATAATTTTATTAATCCAAAAGCAAATAAAAATTAAGTTAACTTTTAATAAAATTGCAAATCAATGAAATTAAATTGTAGTTAAATAAAAGTGAAATTAAATAAAGTAGCAGAAAATTTTAACATAATAAAATGATATTAACAGACCTGAGATATAATAAATCACGTCGGAAACAAACATCCTCTGACTGAAATCCCAGAAGAAACTTCAACTAAATTGATGACTTAAAAGTAACTAGAATATCGTTAAGATTGAAAAAAAATTTTTTTTTTTTGGCACACAGTAATTAATTAATGGCTCTAAACAGTCAGCGTAGAACTCGCCAGGCATGGCGGTCTTTACAGTCACCATAAGTAAAATGCTAATATTAAATATAAGTCCACTTTCAACTTATTGGGACAATTACATGAGCCTTCTCTCCAATTGAGAATTATTACCATTTGCCGCTGTTTGCGTAAACACTCGCATTTGTTTGCGTTACATTATACATCACTGACACTAGCAAATATGTTTCACATTCATAGTGGTGGTGATTATTGTTTTAAGAGGAAGTACAACTAGGCAACCATCCTCTCTATAACACTAATCAGAGGGAAGAATGGAAGGGGTCCGACACTTCGAAAAATGAAGATATCGGCCAAAGGAAGGCAAGGGCCACGAAGGGCGTGAACATGAAAGACTCCCTAGCCCTCGCAAACCTAATAGCGTCGGGGTCGGAAAAGAACAAGAGTTGACCAAGAGAGGTCGGTAGGATAGATGAAAGTGAGGAGCCTTGCACAAGTAAGTGGAAGCAATGCCAGGACTCAGCTGAGGGCCCCGTGGTCACCAACCCACGCTCCAAAGTTCAGAGCCCCTGGGGCCTTTCACATTCATAGCTAAGGATGCGGCGTTTAAATTTATTTACACATGACCAATCGGTTTGTTGAGCTGACCTTAAGTTTATTATTACGCTTAATTCATTGTGACATTTAACTGTATAGGTTTTGTGTTGCCGTTCTAGGGAGTAAAGATAATGGTGCCATTATTTTGACTGAGACTAACGGGCTGTCCATTCTGCCTAACTCTATCGTCTATTTGAATATAAATCCACAAGAAAATGTATATTTACAAAAACGATAATAACAACGTAGTGTTCCAGAAATAGGACAAATGACTCAAAACTGGCACAGTTTATCTACAATCTATTATTTACATAACCTAATGTTCACGACCTTCCTAACTTATTTAAATAATCGTCAAACCGTTGATTTAAATATTCATAAATGACGCACATGTCTGCAAAAAATTTATGATAATTAACATCCGTTAATTTGTTCATTCAGTGGAAGGCAACGAGAAACCACCACTCTTATTTTCCCAAGACAACCTCATGGCTTTACTCAATCTCGAATTAGATTCCGGAGTAAGTCCCCCAGTCGGATCTCCGAGGGGGGGGGGGGGGACAAGGTTGAGAGGAGCTTCGGCTATGAAGATTTACCTAAACCATCCTTACGAGTCGTCAGAAGAATAGCAACCTACAATGTACGAGGTCTCTTGCAGACGGGCAAACTTCACATCATTGAAAGAGAAATGAAACTCTATGATCTGGACAAACTTAGACTTAGTGAGACACATTGGAGGGGCTGTGGGCATTTTATGACTCAAACGAATAATACAGTATATTTTTCTGGAAGTGAGGATATGAGTCGTAATGGTGTCGCTGTAATAATTCCAAAGAGTCTTAACAATGCTGGTATGGGTTATGAGCCCATCTGTGATAGAATCATCAGTATTAAGATGAAAGCTTCTCCTTGTAATATCAACATCATTCAGGCTTACGCCCCCTCTTCAGTTACTAGAAGAAGAAATAGAAGAATTTTATGACCATCTGGAATATACCATCAGTAGGATACCTAAAAACGAAATATTAGTCATCTAAGGGGATTTCAACGCGAAGATAGGTAAGACTATAGGTGACAGACATATGGGACCTGTGGTTGGACTGTTCGGTCTGGGGGTGAGAAATGAAAGCGGAGAGCGTTTATTAGAATTTTGTGTGAATAACAACTTTATCTATCTGTAACACCCTCTTCCAACATCATCCAAGGCGTCGCTACACGTGGATTTCTCCTGGGGATAACGTTAGGAATCAAATTGATTTCATTTTGGTGAGGCAAAAATCCTGGATTGTAAGACCTACCCTGGAGCAGACTGTGGTAGTGATCATATACTGCTATCTATGAAAACGCGGATAAAATTTAAATCACTGAAGAAGGTGAGAGTAAAACAGGTATGCATTACTGACAAACAAATTCTCCATGAGTTTGGTGAAAAAATAAGAACAAAATTCCAGCAAGTAGAGGAGGAAAGAGATTCTTCTCAAACATGGGACAAGATGAAGGAAATCATCAATTCATCCCTTCCCGAACAAGTTCCTAAGACCCTTCAAGCAAAACATCCCTGGATTTCAACATCTACACTACTGTTGACTGAAGGAACGTGGTATACAAACTGCAAAAGATGAGGAAACATATAAAGAACTTTGCCGAAAAATACAGCGTAATTGTAGAATTGACAAAACACAGTATCTTACCAATATCTGTAATGAAATAGACCACCATCACAAGTTAAATGAAACACGTGACCTTTACAAGAAGATAAATATCATCACCCGAGAGTTCAAACCACGTACATGGGTGATCGAAGACACACAGGGAAATGTAATTGGTGACAAGAAAGACGCATTATCCAGGTGGAAACAACACTGCGAAACCTTATACTGCAAAGGTAATAGCATAAGAGAAGAGAACAATTGCATTGAATGTGACATAGAGCCTGCTATCCTATTTAGTGAAAGTGAGAACGCCATCAAACATTTGAAAAACAACAAAGCCCCAGGCATAGACGGTATTACTGGAGAAATGCTGAAAGTAATGGGAGAAGAAGGCCTCAATGCTTTACATTCAATATGTAATAAAGTGTGGAAAACTGGAGAATGGCCTAAAGATTGGACTACATCTGTTCTCACCCCCTTTCACAAAAAATGGTCAGGGACTGTTCTAATTACCGCACCATAGCATTATTATCACATGCTAGCAAAGTCCTGCTGTGCATAATAAATCAACGACTACACACTTTCTTGCAGTCTCAGATTTCTGTTGAACAAGCAGGTTTTGTGGCAGGTAAAGGTACACGAGAGACAACAACAAACATGAGGCAGATAATTGAGAAATGCCGCGAGTTCTGTGTCCCTGCGTATATTTGTTTCCTCGATTATAAAAAGGCCTTCGACTGTGTCAAATGGGACAAGTTGTGAGAAGTGCTCAATGAATGTGGAGTCCCAAAACACTTAACGTCATTATTGAAAGGTCTTTATTAATAGTCATAATGCAACCATAAGGGTGGATGGTGAATGCTCAGAATTTTTCAATGTGAGAAATGGAGTCAGACAAGGTTGCATAGTGTCACCCCTACTCTACAATATCTACGCAGAGTATGTAATGAAAAGGGCACTGGATGGCTAGGATAGTGGAATTTCAATCGGTGGTAGGAAAATCAACAATTTACGCTTCGCTGATGATACCACACTCATTGCAAGAAGTCGACAAGAACTTGATGAATTACTCTCTAGAGTGACAATAATTAATTCGGATTTTGGTCTAGAAATTAACATGAAAAAGACCAAACTAATGGTTATCAACCGACAAAGTCTTATCCCAATCGAAATAACAGGATGTCTGAAAGATCTGGAGTTGGTGAATGATTGTGTATATCTGGGCTCCATAATCAGTAACACGGGAAATTGTGATAAAGAAACAAAACGACGGATTGTCCTCGGTCGTGCCGCAATGGTTAAACTCACAAAGATGTGGCAGAACCGAGCATTATCCAAAACAGTGAAAATAAGATTGGTGGAATCACTGGTGTTCTGTTTTCCTGTACGGTTGTGAGACCTGGACTGTGAAGGCTAGTGACAAGAACCGAATAGATGCCTTTGAGATGTGGTGTTGGCGGAGAATGCTCCGTATACCATGGACAGAAAGAAAAAATGCCTCCATTATAGAAGAACTGAGCATCACAAAACGTTTATCTTCCCGCGTTAGTGAGAGTTACCTTCAGTTCCTGCGACACATTCTGAGGAGAGAAGGAGACAATTTAGAAAAGACCATTCTGCAAGGCAAATTGAAGGCACCAGACCAAGAGGCAGAACAACAAGTAGATGGTTAGACCAAGCAAAGAAGATCACCGGTCTATCTCTTCACAATATCTTAAGAAGAGCTGAAGACCACTCAGCATGGAAAAATCTCGTTAAGGATGCAGTTACTAATGAAGTGAAGAAATGAGGTCACGACGCTCAGCAATGAGTAAACCGACTGATGATGAATTTATTCATGATTATTATAAACGGGAAATTCGTAGTAATGAACATTAATGTTCACCAAATCAATTTAATCAGTTATTTCAATTCGTGAGTTACCCCGGTTAATCGCATGCAAACATCCATTTGGAATGTACAGTGTTCCTCTACAGTTATAATATTTAATGTTGCAATTATTATCAATTTTAGTTAGCGTTGTCCCAATCATTTCACATTTACAAAACATTATCATTTATCATCAGACATGTTAACATCTCACAAGCAACGCTTATGTGGTAGCTCGCTTATAAGTTGATCTCATATGGGTCCATTATATTCAATTAATTCCTTATCATCCCTGTTCATCGTTTGCGTCTTTAATATTCATCCCTCTCACATGTCATCGTAGATTTGCTCCTATCCATAGAGCTTCGTCCTTAAGACGTATTTTGCTCATTCGTCGCGACGCGTACATTGGTTCACTTCTCATATTATCTTCAGTTGTCCTTTACATTAAAGATAAAATTCACTTCTCACATTTTCGGGGATATCTTATATTCAACACTCTCTAGCTTTCAGTTGGACCTGTATTTCATTTATTTCTGTATCTTGCGAGTTAACAATGATTCTTTAACACATTCTGTGTCATCGTCAGCCTTCACAATGATACACCCTATTCATCAACTAACATTTACGTCTAATGCTTAAATTTATCCAATTTATCCAATTTAAATTCTGAACTGTCACTATTATATTTATCATACTTTAAATTCAACACCTGCATTATACTGCGTTATTTGACAATCAACACGCTATCTTATCTCCAGTTATCCACTTTGAAAACAGAACCGAGCTTTCAACAATTAGCCAATCTGACTGCTTTAATCTCTTAATTTGAAATGTGATTATACATCACATAACTGTCATTATTATTAGCTTGTCCGGTACGTGAACTTAATATTTACAATTACTCTACATTATAATAATATCGGACCTACTGTCTTAATTTATCAAGATAATAAATTGAGCGTTTCTTTAGCTCATCTGCTGGCCGATACTGCATTCCGCCGGACTTAGCACATCTCGAATCTCATAATTATGACGTTATTTGCGTAGCACTTGTGAATTAACGATATTTTAATTATTCGTAGCACACGCATGTCTTCTTTCTTGATGTCTTATAACATAACTTACAGACTAACACAATTTTACAAAAATAAATTTTGGATCAGCGTTTGTACTGTGAAAATGACGTAACTTCACTACTGGCGTATCTCTTCTGGCTCATGGAGCTGATATTACGGCGCGTACTTTCCCTTTTAAATGTTTGTAAGCAAAACAAAGTTCCCGTCCATTGACGTTCCTCTGGTGAGCTGGGGATGTTCGTCCTTGCAAACCAGATTCCTGGAATCGGCTATCTGCTAAGTGTACCCCTTCTCCTCTCTGAACAGTCCCTGGTATACATTGTCTCTCATAACCTCAGTTCTCAATAACGTTTTTTTTTTAAAAAAATGTCTATTCTTTCAGCTTCCTTATTGAGAACTGCCGTTGAAAAAAGTCGTTACCGCTTTGCACATGGCAGTGACTGTACGTGACTGAAAGTGTTGAGTACAGCAGAGTTCAATCCATAGAGATGTCTTACGAATCGCGATAAAGCAACATTTTCCTAAACTGACTGTAGCCTGAGTTAAATAACACATCAGACCAAACATTGACTGTCGCGAGTGCATAGTCTAATGACAGCGTTCCTGTGTTAGATTAACACTCACCTCGATCAACAACGACACTCGGATGATAATTGAAGACCGCGCTTCAGAATATAGCACCTGAGCAACTCAACACTGAGTGACAACTGACTGACTATCTGCTTCAACGGTCTCTTTTGTATCTTCTTACGGCACGCCCCCGTTTGTATTACACTTCGTCGAATCCATTTTGATATCCATCACTTATTAAATTATAGTCAGCGACTCCATAAATTTTTGTGGCTCTAAATTTTCTAATAAGTATGGAAATCGATCGTAGAGTTTTACACAAATTCAATAGCGTCATTGGTGTTAACCGAATTGGTGAATGCACTACTTTTGTCGCCTTGTGCATTCCTACTTTGGACGAGCTCACTCCACTTACACTTAGGGCGTGGATGCTTGTACTTAATTAATTACGAAATAATTAATTATGAAAATTACCAGATAATTTCACATTAGGTTGTTAGAGATGCGAGCACAGTCTTTTTTCTTTTGCACAGTTCAGAATCTCGAAATTGACTGATTAACAGATTTTTCTCGGTAGGCACCTGTCCCTTGAATTTTTCTGATTGGCTGTATTTTGCTTCCGGCACTAAAGATGTCTTCCGACTACGATCGTACCAAGTTCGGTAAGGGGTAGCAGGTATAGGTGCATCCTCCTCCTAAGAATGTAGTCTCTGTGCGACACTAAGGTGTGGCTCTCTTTGTTTCCAAAATTTCGCTTCCCACGATAACGTTAGAACAGAAATACTGCAGGCGGCGCATTAAGTTTATTGGAGGTGGTTTATGGCCGGTTGGGCCTTCCGGTACGTCTTGTCTCTTTGTTATCAAAACTAGAGACTATCTTCCATGGATTTTCAATGCGTATTTCATACGTGAAATGGATATATTTAATTAAATGATCCCTCGGGGTAATCGCATATTGGGTGCAATACATTGAATGGTTTGGCTTTTGACTTAATATTCCCTGTATATATTTAGATCTGTATATTCGGGGAAATTAAAAACTGAAGCACGGTGTCTGCAACAGTACAATTTAATCTACAACCTAGTACGCAGCACGAACGATCCATTTTGGCAAATGCTACAGCCGTTATAGCAACACAATAGAACACCTCCAACACTAGGCCTAAACAATATGAATTACTCGTTAATAACTACATATATACTTAATAACACGGGTGAAATAGTACTTTCTATCCTCTAAGCACAATGACACATGCCTTACGACCACCACGAGTCTCGCCAATCGATAGTAGCATTAAGTCGGTCTTGGGGACAAACTGCAGCCATGTCGCACTCCTTTCTGGATTGCTGCTTCTTCTTCAAAGTCCTCGATTCTTATTACCGCAGTCTGGTTTTTATACAAATTGTAGATAATTCTTCATCCCCATCACCTTGAGAATGTCAAACAGCTTGGTCCAATCAACATTATCGAATGCCTTTTCTAGATCTACGAACGCCATGTATGTCGCCTTGTCGTTCTTAATTCGATCCTCTAAGATCAGACGTAAAGTCAGGATTGCTTCACGTGTTCCTACATTTCTTCTGAAGCCAAATTGATCTTCTCCCAACTCAGTTTTCTCTTGTCTTTCCATTGTGCTGGAAATAATACTTGTGTTGTTCCGCCATGAGATGAGTTCAGGACAGTTGCCAGGATCGACCGATAGGGGGAGTTGATGTGCGCGCAGGTCATATCTTCTACAGCTTTCCCCACATCTGTGTCGAGCATGATGATTCAGCCCTCTTTTACTGCCAGATGCCCTTGCTGATGCCAACCCTGTTTTGAGGAATGCAATCACTATTGCATGTTTCTGTGGTGGTTGGTAATGTGGTGTGTTCTGTGAACACCTTGAGAATGTCAAACAGCTTGGTCCAATCAACATTATCGAATGCCTTTTCTAGATCTACGAACGCCATGTATGTCGCCTTGTCGTTCTTAATTCGATCCTCTAAGATCAGACGTAAAGTCAGGATTGCTTCACGTGTTCCTACATTTCTTCTGAAGCCAAATTGATCTTCTCCCAACTCAGTTTTCTCTTGTCTTTCCATTGTGCTGGAAATAATACTTGTGTTGTTCCGCCATGAGATGAGTTCAGGACAGTTGCCAGGATCGACCGATAGGGGGAGTTGATGTGCGCGCAGGTCATATCTTCTACAGCTTTCCCCACATCTGTGTCGAGCATGATGATTCAGCCCTCTTTTACTGCCAGATGCCCTTGCTGATGCCAACCCTGTTTTGAGGAATGCAATCACTATTGCATGTTTCTGTGGTGGTTGGTAATGTGGTGTGTTCTGTGAATATGAAGAGGAAAGTGTTGGGATAAACATAAACACCCAATGCCCGGGCCAGAAGAATTAATCACACGCGATTAAAGTCCCCTACTCGAACCCGGGACCCTCTAAAGCGAAGGCCTCAACGTTGACAATTCAGGCAAGGAGTCGGACTGCCATTATAGGGACATTGATAGAAGCGACAGTCAGAATGCAGCGAATTGTGTGTTCAGTAAAATCCAACTTTCGAGGCTTATTATTATTATTATTATTATTCCTTAAATTGTACATGTACATGTAGATGGAGAAAAGCAAGCACCACATACACGAAAGTGCCTCCATTCCCACGTGATTGTTTACATAAACTCTACTGAATATTTACATATGTGTAGACAATGCTAAAATGTACTTATTTACACTCAAAACTCTGTACTCTTAGAATAATATTTATATTGATTTATGCTATACATACTAGAATAAAAATACCTAGTCATTTCTACCCTCACTCATACCCTTGGGTTGCGTTCCCAAAATACGACACCGGGTAGAGTGGAGGTGGAGTAGAGTATCGCAGAGTAAGATTAACTGAGGAACGATATTTTGTGAATGCTTGGGGAGAATTCAGAGTAACAGAACATGGCTAATCAATTAAGGAAGGTTATTTGTTTTACCATAACCTCAGTTGTGAGATGTTGAATAACTAATTTTTAGGCGAGGTTCGTCATAGCAGTGTGCTGTGTGAATTGTGCCTTAAAACAGTATCCGTTATTCTTTAACTCGTAGGAACATTCTCCTGACGATATCGGCTCTACTCTGCTGCGCGATAAGCCATTTACAATAACTACGACGAAACTGAATTTAAACAACGTTTCCGATTGCAGAGATCAGCATCCGAACATCTGCTGAGAGTCATTGGCTCTAAACTTTGTAAATCTAAAATCAGGGAACGAGGAGGACCATTGCAAGATTTTTTTTTTTTTAAATTAATTTATTGGCTTTAGGTGCCAGACCAAACAGCCAGCTAGATATACATTAGATAACAAAGCATATACATTAAATATTCACTTAGAATACATATACACCTATGAATCTTCCATAGTATTATAATGGTATTACGTTCCGAGCCCGTACAGAATGCGCGCACACACATACGAAGAGAAAAAAAAAATAGAACAAATTGGGACACTGCAACTGTAGTATGTTTACGTAGTTTTTCTGAAGTAGTATCACATCAAACTTTATAATCTTAAATCGGTATCTTTTAAGAATATGGCGATTGCATTATACGCTTCTAGTTGTTGGGATGATAAAATGCACTGGATGTTGAGTGGTAGTTGGAAGTTCAATGAAAGTAAAGTTGTTATAAATTTTTCCTGCTGTACATTATAAAGATGGCACGAGAAGAAGATGTGGTTGAGGTCAGCGATTGCTTGGCGGTCACAGGAACAGTAGGGCGAGTTTAGGACTCCTATCCGATAGAGATGATTTGCAAAACTGCCGTGGTTGAACCTCATGCGAATAAGAGAAGTGATGTATCGGCGACAAGCATTCCATTTGGAGAACCAAGGTGAGTGAGGAGGGTATGGTTGGACTGCAGCGTATTGTTTTCCCCGTTGCCCTTTTGTAATATACCATTCTTCTTCAATTTGCGTCCAGGAACGCTGCTTGATACGTGGCACGTAGTCTCGAATAGACACTGGTGAATCTAGCCGTTCGCCCAAATGCGTTGCTGCTCTAGCGAGCCGGTCAACATACTCGTTGTGTTTGATACCTTTATGACTAGGTATCCAAAGAAAGTGTACAGCAATATTGAGACGAGTAAGTTGTCGAATTCTCTGAATGATCTGAATTTGATGAACCGTTAGTTTGTATGTGGCAGGTGACTGTAAAGTCTTCAAGACACTGAGAGAGTCAGTAATTATAAGAACTGCAGAAGGTTTAACTCTTAAACTATATGCTAGAGCTTCGGAAATAGCGACAGCTTCTGCTGTAAAAATAGACCAGTCATTTGGTAAAGTGAATAAACGAGATTCTTCAGTTGCGGGACAGTAAAAAGCGCATCCCACTGCAGGTGGTGAGGGTATTTTTGAGCCATCAGTGAAGATTTGAAGAGCATTGGGCCACTGTCTTTGAGTATATTCCACAAAGTAAGACTGAACTGTGGTTAGAGGAAGTAAGTCTGTTGTAAAAAGATGTATTGGAACAGAAAACAATAAGTAGGAGTACGGAATCTCAAAAGCAAGGCAAGACTTGTGGGGTGTTGACGATGGAAGTATGGGGCGTAGAAACTGAAGACTGTTCAGAAGGCATATATTTTTCATCCATTTTCGCTGTCCGTGTTCTCTCATAACTGTTTCTAAATCATCCAGACTGCTGCAGATTGGTGGTTCATTGTTGTACATCCTGGATAATACAAATTTGTCTGCTAAATATTGTCGACGTACAGCAAGAGGAGGTTCGACGCACTCTAGTAACAACGCATTTGTTGGGGTCGAAGCCATTGCTCCAATGCAGGTTCTGACACAGCTATATTGTATTCTGTCCAGCTTGCGCAAAGCGATTTTGCTTCCGTTATGATAAAACATACTCCCATAATCCATTTTGGATCGGATCAAACTGCGATATAGTAGAAGGAGAACACAGGGATCAGCCCCCCACCATGTTCGGGTGAGAGCACGAAGAATATTCATAGATCTTTCCAGTTTTGGTGTAAGCTCAGATATATGTGGCGACCATGTCAGTCGAGTGTCATATGTGAGACCTAAAAACCTTGCCTGAGGTTTGACTCTGATGTTGTATGGACCCAAGTTCAAGGTTAAGGGTAGGACTCTCAGGTATTTTCGCGTAAATATCACTACTTGAGACTTGGAAGGCGATAGGGATAAATTATTTTCAAGAAGCCAATGGTCTAATTGATATACAGCTAAAGCCATGTGGGCTTCTGCAGTCTGGAGAGAGCTTGCACTAGTATATACACACACATCGTCAGCATATTGTAATATTTTAATCCTGGGTGAAAATATGGTCTCTAGATCACTGGTGTAAATGGTGTAGAGCAGGGGACTAAGCACAGCACCTTGAGGCAGACCTTGTGAGACTTTCCGTGGGCCAAGTAGTTTGTCATGATAACGCACATATATCCATCTGGTGTGTAGAAGATTGTAAATGCCCTTGATGAGCGGATGAGGAAGGCCGAGATCCATCAATTTAGATAATAATCTTGAGATATCAACATTGTCGTATGCAGCAGAAATATCCAGAAAAAGGGCAAGCATATAACTGTTCGAAGCAAATGTCTTATATATGTCCGTAGTGAGCAGTGCATGACTATCATAGGTACTTCTTCCTTTTCGAAAACCATTCTGAGTTCGTGGTAGAAGATTGTGAAATTCTAGCCACCATTCGAGTCGAAGTTTAATCATACGCTCGAGGGTTTTCAGTATACATGAAGACAAGGCGATAGGACGGTAAGCGTTCGGATCCTCAGGTTCTTTTCCGAATTTGAAGATGGGTATCACAATCTGTGTTAGCCAGGATAATGGAAATTCTCCTTGAGACCATATTTCGTTTATGATCCGAAGCAGCCACTGTAGAGCATGGATTGATAAATGGGCCAGCATCGGGTAACAAATATTATCAAAACCTGGTGCAGTACTGGAGGACTGTTTTATTGCATTTTGCAGCTCAGCCAATGTGAAGGGAGAGCATAAAAAATGAGTACTCGGGTTCGTGTTAAACTGAAGGGGTTGAGAATCAACAAACGGTGGAGCTATTTTGTCAAAGAATCCCTCTATACAGGCTGGTGAGATCGTATGGGATCGTGGACTATGATCTTTGTGGCGGAAGGCTTTGATTTTGTTCCAGACGTCGGAGATGTTGGCATTCCTATCTAATGATGCACAGAATTCCTTCCAGCTGTGTCTTTTCCTTTCTTTCAAGAATCTCCTTACTTGAGCTGTAGTGTGCAGACATTGCTGGTACCTCTCAAAAGTGGGTTGTTCCCGGTATTGCCGAAGCGCTGTCCGTCGTCGTGCAACAGCTCGAGAGCAGTCTGGGGTCCACCAGACAGCTGGTTTTCCCTTGTGTATAGATCCAACTTTCTTCAGGGGAATCGACTCGGATGCAGCTTTCTCCATAGCGGAGATATAGAGGTTGTAGCTGACACCACTAGGATTTTGCAGTGGAAGGCGTAATATCTCTTCATCCATATTGGCTGTAAATACTGGCCAATTTGCTTTAGAGCAGTTCCATTTTCCTGTTGACACTTTCTGCTGATGAGGTGGAGGAGAAGTCTCTATTGTGATCAAAATGGGAAAGTGGTTGGAACCCCCAGAATCAGTAAGGACGGACCAGTTGGTGGACAAGGATAAAGAGGGGTTGGCAATCGTGAGGTCAACTGCCGATTTCTGCCGATTCGGTGAAGGAACCAATGTAGGGGAATGATCATTCAGGATGACTAAATTATAATGTTCGACCATATTGACTATATCATTGCCGTAGCGATCGGTGGTTGGACAACCCCATGCTGTGGAGTGAGCGTTGAAGTCTCCACAGATGATCTGTGGGGGAGGAAGTTGCGACATGATTTCTTGCCAAATATCCAAGGTGACTGCTGTTCTCGGTGGGCAATATCCAGATGCTATCGTAAGAGTTCTAGAAGGTAGTTGTATACTAACTGCAATCAGTTGAAAAGGCGATGGTACACTACGTTGGATAGTTAGCTGTCTGTAAGATAATGTCGTGTGTACCAGAATAGCAACGCCACCATATCCATCATCACGGTCTTCCCTTAAAATGGTATAGTTGCGAAAATGTATATATCTTTGAGGTTTGAACCATGTTTCTGACAGGACAACAACGTGAGGGTTTATATTGTGAAGTGTATTATCTAGACTCTCTTTGTTTGAAATAGCCGATCGTGCATTCCATTGAAGAATTTTAAATGCCATTAAGAGCTTGGAAAATCTGTCGCAGAATATACTTGATCGCCATGGGTTGTAGAGAGTCAGATGGTTGAGACGAAAATAGTTGGATCAGTAAAGTAAGTAGCCATGTCCCAGATAGTGCGATTATGGATGCATTTTGGCTTTGAATCTCACGCTGTAGAACACCTCTGTTCGAGATCACCGACCGGCCGTTCCACTGTAAGATTTTAAAGGCCATTTTCAGAGGCGAAAATATTGGTAATCATGTCGCGGATTGTTGTTGGATGAATGTTGCTGGATGCTGAAGATTGGAGCTGACCTACGATGAGCATAATAATATTGAATATATGCTCAATGAGTTGTTCGTTGTTTTGAGCAGGATTTGATGTTACGCGATGGGGTTGGGGAGGGTAGGGATTGTGAGTAATCGGAGTAACAGGTAAATGTGGAGGAATATAGGCCAGTTGAGAAATTGGTGGGAAATGGGGTTTGAAAGGTTGTACCGGACGTCTTAACGAGTTTACAGGAACTGAAATTTTACGCTGAGAGGCGAGTGGATGGTCGAGTTGTTGGTTAAATGTTGAATGGGGAGAGATCTGTTGTGTGATATTCCATGGGGTATCTTCCTTCATTGGTGGCTCTGCTGTAACACTTGGTGTCAAGGGCTCATGTTGTTTTGGAAAGTTTCTTGCTGTTGACATGTTAGAGGTTGCAGAAATATTAGGTAGCGGGGGAAATTCCACCTGATTTTGATAATTAACTGGTGGGGGTGCCGCTGAGTCCGCGTACGCTCTGTTGTTATAAATATCAAGCGCAGCCACTTGAGAGATATTGTTAAATGCCATAAGTTCCCGAACAGAAATCCACTTTTTATATTCTATGCAGTTTTTATCAGTGGAGAGATGAGCTCCTTTGCAGTGAACACAACAGGGAGTAATTAAATCTGAACACTGACTAATATCGTGAGGCCCTGAGCAACGGCTACAGCGTTGAGCACTTCGGCATTGCAGGCTAGAGTGATTGAATCTGAGGCATCGTTCACATAATCGCACAGACATCACAAATGGTTGCACTGGGCACCTAGTTCCGAGTAAGTGGATATATGCTGGCAGTTGTTGTGCCCGAAAAGTTAACAGACAAACTGGGATAGGCCTTCTCTCCCCGCGAATAACCTTACTGAAGCGCTTTACACGAACAACTGGTAACGGGGTTTGTATCTCCCGTAATATTTCATCTTCACTAAGTGAGGGGTCGACATTTTTAATTAAACCTTGTCTTTGAATAACACTAGACGGAATGTAAGCTTCTAGTTTTTGTTTACGAAAAAATTCTGTTTCCACTAGTTGATTCGCCACTGCTCCTGAAGTGGTTTCAACTCGAAGTCTGTTTCGCCCTATGGGTTTTATGTCCAGGATGTTTTGACGGCTAACGACCTGCTCGTTAAATAAAAGCCTACCAAGCGCCATTGGATGGAGACTACCTACGTCTTTGTTTACACTTTCAACGATAACAACGAAAGGGCCATGATCATTGGGATTGTATCTATTTTCGCTACTATTGCGATATATAACTCTTTGATTAGTGTTGGGCTGATTTACAGATGAGGATAAAGTATTTATTTCTCCCACATCTGCACCATTAGAACTATTCGTGGTATGAGTTGAACCGGAACTGTTTGTGACATCAAGGATCATGTCAGACTCCTCAGTAGGACGGGGTTCACTTCCACTAGGACGCATTTTTTTGCACTGGGGATTGAATTCACTTAAAAATTCAGAGTCAGAATTACCTGATTTGTTTGCTGGTTGTGCTGATGCAATGGATACTGGTACCTGACCTCTTTGAAGTAATGCGGCAGATGCTCCTTGCATCTCTGTTGAGTAGGTGTTGACAGGTTGTTGAGTCGACAGAAGTTGATGTGGATTCGGAGGAATTTTAGCATTTAAAGTAAAGTCTGGAATCATCGATGGAGAGTTGCTGTAGCATGCTTGTAAGGCAGCGTTAATTACCTGACCCGTGTCAGGAGGATCGTTCATGATGCACTCACATAAACACACACAAAAGGAATTTTCAAGCTGCTGTTATTCTATTTATTGCAGTTGAGATGATAGTAATTCCTCAAATTCGCGTAACTTCTACTTTCCCGTGAAAATGGATTAATATTCTTCAAGCTTTCTATTATTTCGTTTGCAGAAAATGAAACTTCTCTCTTCTACAACTCCAAGGAACTTCGTTGTCCCGACCATTGCAAGATGCACGAAAGCAACTTCTGGCTTTAATTTGGCTCTTAGCAACGCCTGATCCATTCAGATCTGTTTCGTGAGGGTTATAAATGCATTGTATCGTATTTTTGATAATATTATAATTAAATAGTCTCATTTAGCAGGTCGTCTAAAATAAGCAAAGTTACATATTATACATTTACCAAATAAATCTTAGAAATGTGAGGTTAATAAACCAGCTGCAATAATCAGCTGATCATTCATAACATGGGTATTCTTATAAAACATGTTATTTCTGCCGATTATCAAATGGGTACCTCCTTCTTTACTCATAACGTTCTTCTTTGTCGACAACTAGAAAATAATTTGAATTCATCGCCATGTCAGTATACTCGTACTTGTATTTCAATATTTTTCACCGCTACCAATGAATGCATTACTGCGCATGTCTGCCTACCTATTTACGTGGAGTAAAAAGAGTATACTCTGAGTTAACTCGAATGCATTTTCTGAACACCTTGTAGAGTTCACTCTTCGCTTTCGTGAACGGATAGAGTGAACTCTGAGTTTACTCGGAGTTGGAGAGTAATATTTTGTGAACGCAACCCACTGTATACACATTCAGCTGCACTTGCACACATCATTGTTGTAATTCTAATGTGTACAAGTTATATACATCACATATGGGTTCCTATTTATATATTTACTGCGTGGAGGAAGTGAGGAAGAGGAAGCACTTTTACTTGAGTTTGTAGAAGATTCCGCAGACGAGCAGATCATGCGTAAGATCCATTTAAATATGAGCTTGTTCTGACGAGGGGTGGAACAAGAGTGATTCCTTGGCCTCTCTTAACAGAGCGGTAAGGAGGCTAAGAGATCCGTTGAATCTACTTTCACCTGTTCATTGACAATTTCTGTTTATTTTCTTTTGTAGAAATCTACTTCGTTGGGGGGGGGGGGGGTTAACCCCACGCTGGCTTCGCGCGCGACGGATGTTAACAATCCTTCCCATTTCTAGAGACATAGGACCGCTAGGATCCAGTGGTGGTAAAAATGCAGTGTAATATTCTCATGCCCGATACTTGTCAAGAATACTCTCTGTTGGTGACTTATAACGGGAAATCCAAGCTTGTCATCAACTGCCTACGCAGGTACCTTAATGCATGATAATCTGCACTCAAAGTCCGAAAGCTGTATGGCAAGTACAAGCCCTCATTTCGAGGGGAAACTCAAAATCTGAATCTATTGTCCAGTAATCAGAAAACTCCGTAACAGCACAACACGCCGATGTCTTTAAGAATTTCCACACAAGGAAAAGTAAGAACGCTTAAGCCTTCTGATAAAATAAGATAATCCATTATCAGCGGATTGCGAGCTGCTGCACAGACGAAGATCACTACGCGAATTTGAGAGAGAGGGCACATAGACTCGGCCATTGCTTCTCAAACCTCGGTGGAGTACGTGAGGAGCCTTCAGAGAAAAATGAATAAAAATCGAAATATGGAAATAAAGAAGAAAAAAGTAGAATACGTGGAGCCACGTTTCGCTTCGCTTCAGCTGGGCTACTGGGTCATGGCGTGCACTAACTCGTCCGTATTTATTAATTTAATACTGAGGCTAAAGTCAAGTCATACAAACACTCTTGGAATGTGTTCACAGTCTCTGCCTTAATACTTAGCCAGGTACTCATATTTTTAAACCTATCATTTAAAGGATTTTTTGTGGGGGTACGTTGAACTTTTACCCATAAGTGAGAGGTACAATCACATAACGTCTGGCCTGGCTTAACATCCCCATTCAGCGGACGAATGACAGCATCATATGAACATTGCAATTGAAGCCACGCTTTTGGAAGGAATATAAATGTATATCGCCACTTCCCCTGCCCCATCTCGCAACGTTGGGATTAACGGGACTCCAAGCTAAAGACAGGCGGGCTGTTTGGATGTAGGTGGTACACTAATCAGAGAGAAGAGGTCGAAAAGTGAAGGTATTGGCCACGAAGGACTCGCAACCTAACACCTTCTGGCTCGGAGATTGGATTACATAGATGAAAGTGAGGAGCCTGGCAGAAGTTAGCCAGAACTCAGCTAAGGATCCCGCGGTCGCCAACCCATGCTTCCAAGTTAACAGCCCCTGGGGCCCTTTTAGTCGCCTGTCGCCACAGGAGTATTTGGATAGACTGATGTGACACCTCGGAGGAGGGCAGCCGCACATATCACGTGATTAATTCCAGCCCGTTATAATAATTTAGGGTGGCGGAACAAATCCGATGTGAACAAGGTCGTCCTGTCACTTGGAACATGGAATTGCGGAATTCGTACCTTTCTCATGTAAAGTGCTGTCAGATCTGTCCCTTCTGTTAAGCTGTTCGCAAGACAACTGCCAGACATGGCATATCGTTACTGCGGTCACGCGAATCACTCGCAGTGCAAGAACTTAAATCGGGAGAGCACTTAACCAAAACCAAACGGTTTTCACTGTCTGATCTGCTCAACACTCGAATTTACATCGGAAAGTAAGGAGTCTTAGTAAAGTTATTGGCCGGAAATCTAAAAAGTTGGGAGGCGAACATTTTGCGCTCCTCTGAAATACACTTGAAGAATACCTAAAACCCTATTTGGCCCTAAGTCGCAGAGGCTGCGAAGGTGATTAGATGATGAGATAGATTTTAAAGATTACAACATGATAGCCACCTCAACACCAAGTTCGCGCCCCTCAGGTCTTACACGTGGTTTACCAAGTTATATTAATAAACGAGTTTGAAACCTTCCCCTCCATGTAGCTGTCCGCCATTACCTTCAGCTGGTTGACCTGCCTCCTCTACTGCGGACTGGAGCGATCAAAAGACGGTCCCAGCTTTTATAGCCGAGAGGAAAGTTAAGTCGGCGGGAACAGATAGAAGTGGTAGTAACCTAGAACATCAACAACAGTCTATAAACAATTTAGTTTAGGAAACCTTGACACACAAAATTGATTTTAAAATTAATTTTTCATTCTCACCCCAGGGGCGCACATAAGTTGATAGTAGAGACATCTCTCGATCAATGTTCACACTTGTTTCAATGTTCATGTTATAGATGGCCTTCTAAAGAGCGCACGGGGTGGGTACAATTATTATTATTATTATTATTATTATTATTATTATTATTATTATTATTATTATTATTATTATTATTATTATTATTATTATTATTATTATTTCTTCGTTATGCTCATTCAAAGAGCACGTTTCAACTTGTTCATCGCCGTGATGGTCTTAGCCTCCCAATATATCTTCATGAATGCACTGTGTTGCATCTTGCGTTCAGTGGACCGCTTCCTACCAGTTTTCTTTACAGGATTCTCCACGAATTTGTGCTTGCTACTGGCTCCACGATATTCATTTTTTGGAAGTCCGCCTTAGTTTCTTCTAGCCAGTTCATTTCGACCCTCTTTGGCTTGATTACTTTAATTTTTCTTTTCGTGAGTCTGTCGCTGCCCATTATATAGATATGGGCGTCTCTTGAACCTGTTCGTTAATGAGTAGAGGTCCGCTCTTCTCCTCTTAATCCACATGTCATTATTGTTATTATTATTCTATTAATGCTTGTTGTTTAAAGAGGCCTAACATCTAAGGTCATTGACCCATTATTATTATTATTATTATTATTATTATTATTATTATTATTATTGTAAATCAAATTTTAAATTTGTCCCAGAGCATTAAGACTCACGTTTCGTCAAGACACTTGAGGTTTGAATTAGATAAAGGGTGCTATTACATTGTCAAAGAACTTCGATCGAAGACATTTGGTAATATTCGATAAAAGAACTTGGAAAAGAACCACCTTGCATCATTCTTGACAGACTTTCCCTATGTTGCTATATTTGACCAAAGACTTGGTGATAAAGGTAGGTAAAACAGAGCCTCCGTGCGGTGAAACTCCTTATGCATTGCGGAGGAGAAAGGCTGCACACTATGACAATCCGATTAAATTCATTTTTAGTGCTTCATGAATGACTCTGCACATTCCAGGGATGATTAGAAAAATTGTACATGAGGCAAGAGGCTGTAGCGCATCGCTAATAGAGCAACTTTCTCACTGAAATGTGTCCGGATCTTCGATATCATTCTGTCCAGTTGAGTGTACAGCGCACTCGTAGTCTGCTCATGCCCATATCGTGTCAAACTTCGCTGAAATTATTCGCTCAAAATTGCATGCAGGTTCTTGGACCGGCCTAAGACTTGTTACTGTCAGAGTACCACTGCACAACCGGCTGATGTGTTTTAGTCGGAAACTTTCTTTTGACACTTCGTAACTACCCTCCTCTCGACGTGAGGGATAATAAAAAAAGGGAGAAAATTTGGGGGCCAAATGCAACAAAATGGGTCCCTGTAAGTTAATTTCATTAAACGTGATAACTCTTTGCTCTCCCGGGCATATGGTCTGATTGCGACCTTACCTAACTCTGTGAAAGTGTGGGAACTGGCCGTACAGACAGCTCAGCTAAAACACAGTAAGATACACTGAAAATTGACATAACAAATACATAATATGTTCTTGTTGATGAGGTATGGAGACTAACAATTTCTGCGAGCAAAGTTGACATTCTCGTTGTTGGTGGTCCGTATTCTACAGAAGTGTTTGTTGCTGTGAAGTAAAGCGGTTCTCCTACGACTCTCTGTCACATGTACTACACAGGGTGTCGGCAACATGAATCCCAAATACACGATTGAATCTAATTCTGATTATGTTTGTGTTCGAATTCCATTTAGATAATTTTGGCTGCAACGGTGGATGAGGTTCATTCCATACGTGAGCTGTTCGTCGTTGAGTCCTAGTAATGAGGCCCAGTGGATGCAAGGTATTTCTCAGAGGATGGCCTGATTCTCCGCTTGTTTGGCGCGAGTTTCTCCACATATTTGTAGAGCCCTGCACAGATATACGCGAAGTTAGTGTCTTGATGGATACATACTGTATGGCAGTGCGGGTAATTTCTAAATAATGACGTTTAATGGTTTTCACTGAGGTATACTCTTGTGGTTAGGCGACCCTTGGAGAATAGTAACATATTGAGACCATAAAGCCGAAAAGCCGGTTCCTATCCTCAATTAATGGAGGTCAATACGTCGCAAGAGGAAGTCCCTCATGAATCTGTTCTGTTGCCAGGCCTATTGTATTATGTTCGTTCCAATGCCTTGGGTGTGATATACTGTAGTTAAATATTTATAATACCCGCGGATATTATTTTCTATATCCGCGCAGGGATCTACATATTTCTTATGGACGGTTCCGTTGTGGGCTGATATCGTTACAAGAATGATACGGAATGGCAAGTATCTCCCCCCCCCCCCCCGTCCCCGTCCCAACTTTTGCACATATATGATAAACCTAAATAAAAGTACATGGGGAAGACGTGGCTCCTCTTGTCTCAAGATGATTTGTATAATTGACAAGCAATGGCGATGTATTTGACACAAGTGTCGTACTATTGACACACAATACCTTACCGTCACTGCTCACTTTACAAAACAATTCACAGAACTCAGCAGACTTTTAACAAGATAACAGATAATGGGCACACTTAGTACAATACTGTCGAGTACTTGCCCTTGTACAGGTATCGAGCTCTCCTTTCGAGCTCGCTTTCTAGTCATACAGACTCACTTCATTTTCTCTTTAGCTCTTTGACACACCAAATAATCACCTGGTTATTACAAAATGCATGTGTTATACCGTAACAACCTAATGAAACAAATTTGAACATATAACACATTTTTCATAACGTAGTATATTATACAATTCTTCACATTATATTACAAAAGGATCAAAATTAAAACATTCAGATTTGTATGCAAGTTTATTTTAAATAGTTATCTGTTGTCTGTAGACGCTATGGTGCATGGCAACTCTTGTTTAACGTGAACAAGAGACTTTATCTAAGATTTTGCTGTTTGTGGTAATGAGTGCACTAAAAGAACAGTTGATTTAGATCCTGAATTAATCGCCCATCACATGTACAGTGTCCACCATATTGATACGATATAGGTGACTTCTGAAACTTCTGTGCTTGAATCGCATTCCATTGTGCGAACCAAGGACGTCGCACCATTGATAGCTCTTCCCACTTCTTTGTCCAATGACAATAGGCTCTTTTGTATAATCCATGAAATTGCTCTGCGTGCGCAGTAACGTATGCTTCCTTCACTAAGGCATCTGGTCCGGGCGGGTATTGCGTCTTTGGAGTTCATCTGTTTTCTTGTCCGACTAGTTGACTGAATGGTCAGCGTACTGGCCTTCGGTTCAGAGGGTCCCGGGTTCGATTCCCGGCCGGGTCGGGGATTTTAACTTCCTTTGGTTAATTCCAATGGCCCGAGGGCTGGGTGTTTGTGCTGTCCCCGACATCCCTGCAACTCACACACCACACATAACACTATCCTCCACCACAATAACACGCATTTACCTAGACATGGCAGATGCCGCCCACCCTCATCGGAGGGTCTGCCTTACAAGGGCTGCACTCGGCTAGAAATAGCCATACGAAATTATTATTATTATCTGTTTTCTTTGAATAATACTGATGTGGTTTCTGGAAGATAGCCGATGTAGATAGTGTGGAAAGGACGCTCAGTGAATCACTAAGGATAGTGATAGTTTTGCGGTAGAATCGTCGGGCATATTTGAATAGCAGTAGCTTCTGCTGCATCAGACGGAAACCTTGACATATCAGCGCCAACCTGCTGTACTCTTCTCACATAACTGAGACATATATATGCGATAGCTTTCATTCAGAGGAAGCCGAACGTGCTCGTGTACTAACTGTTCTAATCTTCGAACAGATGTTAGAATTGTCGACTTGCTTCAATATGAACTTATCAGAAAGAAAATGTGGTTTTTGGTAGGCAAGTTTGAATCCACTGAAAGTGAAGACTGTACAGTTCATTAGTAGAGCTTTTTTGCCACTGAAACAAAACCCACAGTTCAGGCAAGCAACTCAGTGTTGAAAACATCTTAGGTAAATAAAATATAATAAAGTATGAGAATATATTCTTTATTTATTCCTAAACATTACCATCCTTTTCTTAATCATCGTTATCCGGTCGATTAGATTAGCAGTTTGCCTTTTTATTCTACTACGAGCGCTAATGTGAGTCAGTGCAGAGTTTCACTTAAGCACCACCACGAGCGCTAATGTGAGTCAGTGCAGAGTTTCACTTAAGCACCACCACGAGCGCTAATGTGAGTCAGTGCAGAGTTTCACTTAAGCACCACCACGAGCGCTAATGTGAGTCAGTGCAGAGTTTCACTTAAGCACCACCACGAGCGCTAATGTGAGTCAGTGCAGAGTTTCACTTAAGCACCACCACGAGCGCTAATGTGAGTCAGTGCACCAAGGAACATATTACAGAAAGAATTATGTAAATAAGTTAATTTGGCCAGGATTTGGATCAAAAAGAAAAAGAGTAAAGAAACAAGCGATTTTAGGCTGGAACTGCATTTGGGCCGGAAGTGATGTTCGATTTTTTAAAAATTTTATATAATTCTCCAAAACTCATAATTTGAAATGTTTCCGGGCCCTTTAGCCCTTCAACTTTCGGCGCAGTTGAGGAAATTGCGTAATTTTACGTGTTTCGTAGCGGGACGACTTTTTTTAAGATGCTATTTATTCGGGGCGCCGACCTCTACTTTGCACGGTATGTTGCGAACCTGCCTGCATTTGGAAATTGGGGAAGTGTTGAATGTGAGGAAAGTAACATTAAGGACCTCACAAACACAGACTACTTGTACAATTAAGAACCCCTGACCCGGCCTGGAATCGAACCCGGAACCGGCGGGTGACGGGCGGACGCGTTGCCCCCTAACCGCGGGGCCGGACATAGGACCCTTACTTTATCCGCTGAGAAACGTTTTCAATATTAAAATATGCTTCCCTATTCCAGCTTTGAGGGAATGCGGGTGTGATGGATGAGCAGTCCGAGTGTTTTGTGATCCAAGAACATTACTGCCGACGATTTTCTTGCAGAGAAGTCTAAACCATGATTTAGTTGTTGGATAGCATCTGGCAGCAGGTGTTCTCCTCGCTGCAGCGTGCTGAAGAATGCTAACTCTAGAACACACAAGATTCTCCAAATAAATGGTGTGTAGTAGGGGACTAAGCACCGCTCCTTGAGGGAGTCCTTGGGTCACATGACTCATCCACTGTTGTTCTATTTACTGAATGTAACAGATTTCCCAAGTACTGTGCACACACAAACAGTACGGAATATGGAAACCTTGCAGCTTCTACATTTAATTCTAATTGTATGAGTAATAGTTTTACGCCCCACTAACTAGTGAGGTGCCAGTAAATATATCGACATGACGTTGGAGCACTTTCAGATATCACCGCACTGAGCCGGGATCGAACCGACCATCTGAGCTACTCAGTTCGGACTAGGCCTATAATATGAATATCTCGGAGTCGTGATTTGTATCTGTAAACTATTGTAGAATTTTGCCTCCGGAAAAGAAACATTTCATGAATAGGCGCAGTGGTTCGTTCACAGGAGTGCGCTCTGTCGCTGTCTATTACAGGACCAACCTGGAGACCACGAGTCAGCCGTCTGGTTGCTCATCGCTCAAGGAGAAATGACAAGGCCAATGTGAAATACGTGTGCTTTGCATTCTAATTATAGACTTAATATTGACTTTGTTATCGCATTAGAGAACAAAGAGAAATACAGGAGGCTGTGGTTGACGCCCACGTTGATGGCCGTGTCCAAAACGTGCGGCTTAAAGAAACCGTGCTCGGGATGTTAGGTTATTAGGCTTTAGCAATCAATATTCCTCATCAGTCTTGCTCTTGCATGGCCAGTGTTGTACGTGGTTGTTAAGATCCACTCGTTAAAACGTGGCGAGGGTAAATGGCCGATTAGGGATCGTCATTTATAAGCGCTGACATGTAGAATTCACACAAGAAATTCCGGTGTGCTAAAAAATCTGGATAAAATATTGGTCCGCTTCAGTTAATAAACTTGATGTGTTCATAACACTTCTTTATTCAGACACGAATTTAAAAGGAACACTTCTATCAAACGAACGTCAAGTTCTTATAAGAATATTTTAATTATAAAAATAAATAGCAGCGCAAAACAGGTGTAGCCTTATTCCTTAGTCAAAGAAGTAATAGATATTTCGAGAGTTCGCGCTGAAAAGAGTTGTTGCCAGTCGGCCGATCTCCAGTAAACAGGAAGATGATATCAAAAGGCTGAAGCCACTACTCATTAGAGGATGGCCGTCCAAAGTCCTCTTCGTGAAACCTCTTTAGCACAAATGAAGACGGAACTTCCGCGATATAGGAATTGGACATACTGTACGAGGAATGGGGACGTGGGGGCGTATTTCAATTACCTGCTAGTAACACAGTGGAACCGCAAGTGCCGTTACCCCAGCTGCAAAAATGTTTTTTTTTTTTTTAATATAAGCTATCGTAGCCCCCACTACACTCTGTAAAGTCAACATTACCATTTTATAAGGCTGCATTTTCCGTGGAAAAGTCTACCTGAGAAAGGTCTTTCAAGAATATTTTCAACCACACATATTTCTAAATTGATCTTCGCGGCAGCGATGACAATCCATAGCAGATTTTAAACAATGTACTTACAGTTTCATCCGGTGACGCTTCACAAAAATACACTGGGACTATTTGTTTTTAACTTCAAAGCCTAACCTAAACTGAATCAGGAACATTTAACTGGTATTTTACCGAAGTTTTATAGTTTCACTCGCTTATTCGGTGTATGCGCATCAACGACAAACGAAGGAAAATATTCGTTACGGCGCATAACACACGTTATATTTATGAAGAATGCCACAGAACTTCGCCTATAATCCAAGAGAAACACTACAAGAATTCACTATATACCACCATTCGCGCTTAACTCTTTGTTCATACTGGGGAACCCAATATTTTTTCTGCGGCTATCGGAAAACATACTCTACACTTGCCATCAATAAATTGCTCGAAAAAACTTTATATATGTCGAAATACATTAATAAAATATCTTCTTCTATATTACAATTGATTTCATAAACCGGCTCTATTTTTATTAGCAACACGATGTGCAAGTGGCCATACTGTTCAGATGTTGATTTTTTTCTTGTTGCCTCTAGTGTGTGGCGCTGAACACTTCGAGTGTCAAGTATTAAAACTAACACCCCTTACCTAAGTTCGGTGGCCTGTCGGCGTAAATTGCTGTCAGGGGAGGGCCCACAGCGCCGCCCCACTCCCAGGACAAGGGAGCTTCAAATGCATGCGTCACCCAAGAGACCTTAAATTTCGCTGGCGGTAGCTCTCTTTTGCGCCGGCAAGGAAACCCAGCTCCCTGCAGAAGCTGAACTGCGGTAGTGCGAGCTGTACTTGGCTTGGCTTAGATGTTCGCAGGTTTTTAAACTTTATAAAAAGCGTTCTAAGGAACAATTAAAAAATGTTAATACAAAGTTATTTACCCCAGCAGCGCTAAAGTTGTTGTGACTTTGGACGAGCTTTCAGTAAACAGTCCTTCATCCCACGAAACTCAACATTAACGAGTCATTATCTGTGGTCGCTGTTGCCGTGAACTTTGCGTCTTGGTGGCATGTGAGCTTCAGATAACTGACATACGCCTGCGCACTCCTTATTGTTCCATTCTCTGCTTATCATCCTTTGCCAACACCACATTTCAAAGGCCCCTCTACCGCTGTGTGTTTGAGGGATTTGCTTCTCAGAACCTAAATGGAGCTCGTCCCCGAGCTCGTGTGAAGTTGTCTATATTTGTACTACGGGCCTTGGCCTACCAGGTGACTGCTGCTCAGCTCTAGACCGGGGCCGTTATCTTCATCCTCTCGTCTTCCAAGCCCAAAAACAAACCTGTACTGTACTTTGCAGTGTAGCGCACAAAAATAGAGTGATTTTTATTTAAAATTCTCCTGAAACTGAAACTGAAGAAGTGAGGGAAGCATGTAAATGTTGACGGGATATCAGGAACTAACACACCGTACGTCCAGTTAGGTGGTAATGAATTGTGCTGAGGAAAATGTGTTTCTGACCTGAAGATATCTCTCTCTGTGATATCCCAATCGCTTGCTTGCTTGCTTTTACGGTTTTTGGAGACGCCGAAGTGACGGAATTTATTCCCGCAGGAGTTCTTTTACGTGCCAGTAAATCTACCGACAAGAAGCTGAAGTATTTGGGCACTTTCAAATATCACCGGACTAGCCAGGATCGAACCTGCCAAGTTGGGGTCAGAAGGTCAGCGCTTCAACCGTCTGAGCCACTCAGCCCTGCTATATTATTATTATTATTATTATTATTATTATTATTATGAAAATAGGGTGGTGTAATTTAATTATCTATTTACTAAGTTAATTGGTTTTTATTAATGTTTTCTTATATTTATCGATAGCAGAAGTATTATTATTACCTTTATCTCCGCCTGACCAGAATCACTATAGTTTAGTTTATTCATTTAATTGTATTGCGTATTTGTTGCCTTGTGCATCATTTTATCCTGCCACCGGTTGCAAGTCACTTGTACCAGAAATACTCACTCACCCACTCACTCGCATCTTCAACGATATTTTTCGTTGCATGTTGAACGTGGAAGCGGCCTATAAGATGATATATTTCGTTACATGAAGGAGTTTGAAAACCAAAGCGACGTTAGGGGTGCCCTCACACCAAACGCGGTAGTTGTACCTAGAACAAGGGGAGTCAGCAACAATGGGGTCAAAGGGTGATGTACATCACCAAGGGATTGAGTCAATGGGCCTCACTTAACGGGAAAATTGTCCTCGTGCTGAAGATGGCACGAACACCCACGCGCCGACCCGACAAAGGGGCAGCATGCTATTTAGGTATCTTCTGAGGAGAATAATAATAATAATAATAATAATAATAATAATAATAATAATAATAATAATAATAATAATATCAACAAATTCTTGCACTTCTTCGACGCGATACAGAGCCTAATTGCCACCCTCTGTTGGTGGCAGACGCCGTCGAATACACCCACGGTATCCCCTGCCTGTTGTAAGAGGCGACTAAAAGGGGCTACCAAGGGATGATTGAATTAAAATCATGAAACTACTTGTGATTAGTACCATCGCGCGGGAACACCATGGGTCGCCTTTACTTGCAAGGAGTACCACTATATGTAGAACACGACGTTGGCTGTGAATAATACCGGGCGACGCCGTGAGTCATTGATTAGTAGCCGCTATGTGAGGAACGCCACGGGATAGTACGATAGTACTCCTGGGTGTGTGAGGAACAGCATAGATGTGCGCCAAACCGTAAGTCTACGTTGCTACGAGAGAATGCCATGGTTCTACTTTTCTAGCGATAAGTACCATTATGATGGGCGTTGGACGCCTTTAGACAAGAAGCATAATCGATTCAGGATTGTGCTTTGGAAGCAGCCCCTTGGTCAGTGGTGGGTCATTGCACATCGGATACAGTGCACTATGGGCTACAGCAGTTTCATTGTCTTGTCCTTGGCTTTGACAATATGAAAGTGGGTGAGGTATGAGCGATGCTAGTCCCTGCTATGAATGGTGTGAAAATGTTGCTCATAGGGTCGGTCAGTGGGATTGGCAGACTGATATGTAATAGCAACTTCTGGCTCGGTGAGGAAAGGCAACGGGAAACTACCTCACTCCTCATTTCCCCAGTATGCCTCTTCAGTGATGCGTAGGCCACCTATGACAGCTGATGGCAGCCTTAGCGCTGAGGGACTGAACATTCATACATACAAGCATTGTTCATCGCCGTCTTTTTGAATTCTAGACAGTGGAATTATAACTTTGAGTGTTATTATGCGCTAAGAGGCGGTGGTGAACAACAAGCAGACGTGGCTATATTTTTAAATTAAAATAAATCCAAGATACAATAAATTAAACAAAACCATGCAATAAAGATGTGGAAGTGACACATCTACTGAAGGACACTGCAAAAAATGACATCAAAGAAAAATATATAGGCCTACATGGGAGATGTAAACATTGACATTCTTGTGATCTAAGACTCAGAAGATGGAAAGATATGTCCCTGCATCGTTGTGCCTCCACACCACTTATGATGAAAACTGAGTATCTTACCCTCCATGACCAAGTCCATTATTCCTCCATTCGCCTCACATGAGCCAAGCACCGAAGCCGGATTATGCGTGTCCAGATTATTCCTAACTGAGGCTTCTTATTTTCATTCTGACCATGCCCCCACCATTATTCGCTTCTGTTCCTACCGGCAATCATTCCGTCCAACTTATGAATAAGATAACCTGAGTCCACCCAGCTTTCACTCCCGTAGAGACCGAAGTTCGTCCCAATACTCGCATACATCGGGCAATTACTTTTGCAATATTTGATGTTGCGTATCCTATTTTCTGTGGAAACACCGAGCGAATTTGCCTTGCGGTTAGGGACGCACAGCTGTGGACTTGCATTCGGAAGCCTACTGTCAGCAGGCCTGAAGATGGTTTTCCGTGCTTTCCCATTTTCACACCAGGCAAATGCTTCCTTCCCACTGCTAACCGTGTGCTATCTCATCGTCGCTATAAGAGCTGTCTGTGTTGGTGCGACGTAAAGCATTAACAGCCTGCTCTCTGTGCTTGGACCATTCTGCTTCATTCAGTGGTCATACTGTACTGTCATCTGTTGAGTACATTTTTTTTTTTTTTTTTTTTTTTTTTCGTGTGGCTATTTCTAGCCGAGTGCAGCCCTTGTAAGGCAGACCCTCCGATGAGGGCGGGCGGCATCTGCCATATGTAGGTAACTGCGTGTTATTGTGGTGGAGGATAGTGTTATGTGTGGTGTGTGAGTTGCAGGGATGTTGGGGACAGCACAAACACCCAGCCCCCGGGCCATTGGAATTAACCAATGAAGGTTAAAATCCCCGACCCGGCCGGGAATCGAACCCGGGACCCTCTGAACCGAAGGCCAGTACGCTGACCATTCAGCCAACGAGTCGGACGTTGAGTACATTAAGAAGCTGGGGAAGAGTATCCAGGACAGACCAAGTAAAGAAACATGGCTGCATGTATTGCGGGTTAGGGTAAGCTTTCGCCTGAAATTATCGGACTGATCATTTAAAGTTGGCTGACCTGTCAATTCACTCCGCGGACTGAAGCAAAGCTGTCACCTTCCAAGATGTACGGGTTAGTAGACCCATCCCTCGAAAGTTCTTGTAAGTTATATGTGACTGTGTGGCCAGGTCTTTATGACTACCGTTAAATATAGCATGGAGCTTTAGAGTGAACACTTCTTAGCCAGAGTTTCAACTACATCTTCGTTTTCGCTTGCAGCATAGCAACCTTGCTCCTTGCCGGAAACCTCTCATTTCACTCCGTAATCACACTTCTGACTGAAGAAGTCAAAAATTCCTTTCATCACTCGCTTGCCGCCCATCCTTACTTTGACATCATTTCCACCACTCCTGGTAGGAGAGCGAGCCGCTCAGTGAAAGAGGCACTCGACCGTTCCAAGAAAATGACGGTCCAAGTTTCCTACGTCCTCTATGTGCTTTCCACAGGCGAGCCGTGTTCGTGTCCATTGACATTGATCGAGAACAATTTGGTTGGCGTACTTCTAAATTCTAATTGTTTTACCTTCGAACCGCGAATTACGAGTATATTGCAGTTATACCACAAGTAATAAATGATTGTGCTGGATGTCAAATAGGGAGCAGTGATAAGGGAACTGGAAATGAAGTAGGGATGACATAAAAATGTTAGTGTTGAACTGTAGAAGTATTGTAAAGAAAGGAATAGAATTCAGTAATTTAAGAGATATATACTTACCAGATATTGAAATAGGAGTTGAATCATGGCTGAGAAATGATATAATGGATGCAGAAATTTTCTCACGGAACTGGAGTATGTGTCGTAGAGATAGGATAGGCATGGTAGGAGAGGGAGTGTTCATTCTCGTGAAAGAAGAATTTGTAACCTACGAAAAAGTTAAAGGTGACAAACATGAAATTCTAAGTGTAAGGCTCATCTCATAAAGATAGTAGGCAACTTGATGTTTTTGGAGTGTACAGACCGGAAAAGGGTAGCGCAGATGCTGATTCAGAATTATTTGATAAGATAATCAGCTATGTGGGAAACTATAAGGAAAGGAACGTGATTGTAGCGGGTGATCTCAATTTACCAAATGTCAATTGGGAAGGTAATGCGAACGACAGGAAGCATGACCAACAAATGGCAAATAAGTTAATATGGGAAGGACATCTGATTCAGAAAGTGATGGAACCAACTGGAGGGAAGAATATTCTGGACGAGGTGCTGATAAAACCAGATGAGCTCTATAGAGAAACTGAAGTAATAGATGGTATTAGTGATCACGAAGCTGTTTTTTGTTTTAGTTAAAAATAAATGTGAAATAAAGGAAGATATTAAAATTAGGACTATTAGGCAGTACCATATGGCTGATAAAACAGGCATGAGGGAGTTTAAAAAAAGTAACTATGATCGGTGGAAAACGGTAAATAAAAATGTAAACAGACTCTGGGATAGGTTTAAAGCAATTCTTGAGAAATTTGAAAATAGGTTTGTACCTTTAAAGGTGGTAAGAAATGGTAAAGATCCACTATATAATAATAATAATAATAATAATAATCGTATGGCCTCAGCTACCGTGTGCAGACATTTCGATTTGACGCCATCTGGCTGTCTGCTCGTCAATTTCGACGTTCCGTTTTACTCTAGGTCCGCTAGATGGCAGACAGAGTAAACCGGATCTCTCTTGGGCGTCTATGGCTGAGATTTAATTAATTTTGTCGGGTAAATACCAAATGTATCACCAGAGATCTTTTACATGCCGACATCGTACGACATGGAGTGTCGAATGGACTTTTTTCCGCCCTTCAAAAATCCGACTACCTCTGCCGGGTTTGAACCCGCTATCTTGGGATCCGGAGGCCGACACTCTACCACGGATCCACAGAGGCAGCGATCCACTATATTATAACAGGGAAGTTAAGAGACTAAGAAGGAGGTGCAGGTTGGAACGAAATAGAGTTAGAAATGGCTGTGGAAGTAAGGAGAAATTGCAGGAACTTACAAGGAAATTGAATCTAGCAAAGAAGTCAGCTAAGGATAACATGATGGCAAGCATAATTGGTGGCCATACTAATTTTAGTAAAAAATGGAAGAGTAAGTATAGGTACTTTAAGGCAGAAACAGGTTCCAAGAAGGGCATTCCAGGAATCATTAATGAACAAGGGGACTGTGTATGCGAGGATCTTCAAAAGGCAGAAGTATTCAGTCAGCAGTATGTAAAGATTGTTGGTTCAGTCAATCACTACTGATCTGCATGTAGGGCAGTCGCCAAATTGGAAATTTATTGAACATCTCCCTTGGTAAGGTATTCCAATCCGCAACTCCCCTTCTTATAAACGAACATTTTCCCCAAATTGTCCTCTTGAATTCCAACTTTATCTTCACATTGTGATCTTTCCTACTTTTAAAGACATCACTCAAAATTATTCGTCTACTAATGTCATTCCACGCCATCTCTCCATGGACACCCCGGAACATACCACTTACTCGAGCAGCTCCTCTCCTTTCTCCCAGTTCTTCCCAGCCCAATCTTTGCAACATTTTTGTTACGCTACTCTTTTGTTGGAAACCATCCAGAACAAATCGAGCTATTTTTCTTTGGATTGTTTCCAGTTCTTGAAGCAAGTAATCCTGGTGAGAGTCCCATACACTGGAACTATACTCTAGTAGGGGTCTTACCAGAGATTTATATGCCCTCTCCTTTACATCCTTACTGCAACCCCTAAATAGCCTCTTAACCATGTGTAGTGATCTGTACCCTTTATTTACAATCATATTTATGTGATTACCCCAATCAAGATCTTTCCTTATATTGACACCTAGATACTTATAATGATCCCCAAAAGGAACTTTCACCACATCAACGCAGTAATTAAAACTGAGAGGACTTTTCCTATTTGTGAACCTCACAACCTGACATTTAACCCCGTTTATCATCATACCATTGCCTACTGTCCATCTCACAACATTATCGAGGTAATTTTGCTGTTGCTCACAATCTTGTAACTTATTTATTACTCTCTACAGAATAACATTGTCTGTAAAAAGCCTTATCTCTGATTCCACTTCTTTACACATATCATTTATATATATAAGAAAAACCATAAAGGTCCAATAATACTGCCTTGAGGAATTCCCCTCTTAATTATTACATGGTCAGATAAAGCTTCGCCTACTCTAATTCTCTGAGTTCTATTTTCTAGAAACAGAGCCACCCATTCAGTGACTCATTTATCAAGTTCAAATGGACTCATTTTTGCCAGTATCCCGAATCCAGGATATCTGCTATATCTTGCTGGAATCCTACAAGTTGAGCTTCAGTGGAATAGCCTTTCCTAAACCCAAACTGCCTTCTGTTAAACCAGTTATTAATTTCGCAAACATGTCTAATATAATCAGAAGGAATGCTTTCCCAAAGCTTACATACAATGCATGTCAAACTTACTGGCCTGTAATTTTCAGCTTTATGTCTATCACCCTTTCCTTTATACACAGGTACAAAAATACAAAAGTTGAAAATTAGAAAAGCACCTGGAATTGATAAGTTTTCGGGGAATATACTAAAAACAATGGGTTGGGATATAGTACCATATCTGAAGTACTTATTTGATTATTGTTTGCATGAAGGAGCTATACCAAATGAATGGAGAGTTGCTGTATAGCCCCTGTATATAAAGGAAAAGGAGATAGACACAAAGCTAAAAATTACAGGCCAGTCAGTTTGGCATGCATTGTATGTAAGCCTTTGGAACGCATTCTTTCTGATTACATTAGACATGTTTGCGAAATTAATAACTGGTTTGATAAAAGGCAGTTTGGGTTTAGGAAACGTTATTCCACTTAAGCTCACCTTGTAGGATTCCAGCAATATATAGCAGATATCTTGGTTTCAGGAGGCCAAATAGACTGCATCGCGATTGACATGTCTAAGGCTTTTGATAGGGTAGATCATGGGAGATTAGTGGCAAAAAAGTGTGCAATTTATCAAAGAGTGACTGAATGGGAGGTTATGTTTCTAGAAAAAAGAACTCAGAGAATTAGAGTGGGCGAAGCTTTGTCTGTCTGTTTAATAATTATGAGAGGAATTCCTGAAGACAGTAATTTTGGATGTTTATGTTTTCTTATATATATCAATTATATGAGTAAAGAAATGGAATTAGAGAGACGACTTTTTGCAGATGATGTTATTCTGTACAGAGTAATAAATAAGTTACAAGATTGTGAGCAGCTGCAAAATGACCTCGATAATGTTGTGAGATGGACAGTAGGCAGTGGTATGATGATAAACTGGGTTAAAATTCAGGTTGTGAGGTTCACAAATAGGAAAAGTCCTCCCAGTTTTAATTACTGCGTTGATGGGCTGAAAGTTCCTTTTGGGGATCATTGTAAATACCTAGGTGTTAATATAAGGAAAGATCTTGATTGGGGTAATCACATAAATATGATTGTAAATAAAGGGTACAGATCTCTGCACTTGGTTATGAGGGTGTTTAGGGGTTGTAGTAGGGATGTAAAGGAGTATGGTTGTAGTGTACGGGATCCTCAGCAGGATTACTTGATTCAAGAACTGGAAAAAATCCAAAGTTAAGCAGCTCGATTTGTTCTGGGTGATTTCCGACAAAAGAGTAGCGTAACAAAAATGTTGCAAAGTTTGGGCTGGGAAGAATTGGGAGAAAGAAGAAGAGCTGCTCGACTAAGTGGTATGTTCCGAGCTGTCAGCGGAGAGTTGGCGTGGAATGACATTAGTAGACGAATACGTTTGATTGGTGTCTTTAAAAGTAGGAAAGATCACAATATGAAGATAAAGTTGGGATTCAAGAGGACAAACTGGGACAAATGTTTGTTTATAGGAAGGGGAGTTAGGGATTGGAATAACTTACCAAGGGAGGTGTTCAATAAATTTGCAATTTCTTTGAAATCATTTAGGAAAAGGCTAGGAATGCAACAGATAGGGAATCTGCCAAGTGGGCGACTGCCCTGAATGCAGATCAGATATTAATTATCATCATTATGCCGCTTGCTGTCCGCACTGCACCACCTCAGCCTGTTCCCCAATAATCCTCGTGTTAATAACTGAGCGGTCAGCAGTGTGTTCCTGGCATTTTCATTGATTAACGATAACCCGATTGCTGGACCACTGGAGTCTTCTCTTGTGGTTTCGTGAGTGGAATGAGGACGTTTTCATTCCCTGGCAACGATAATACGGGCATACTAGACTGCTGTATGTGAATGAAACGCGAAATTAAAAAAGAGCAATGCGACACACGTAGTCTAGTGGTAGACCAAAACAACATTTCGTTGAATCTCTTTTCTGAACTCATATCAGTTTGAATACCTCGTAATCTGGAGCTCTTCGGCGATACCTTCGTTGTCTGACAGCTCACCGAATCCGACTACTCAGCCATGAACAAGACACCCCAAACGTTGAGTCCTCGTTGTTAGACGTAGCAAAGCACTGAAGGGCAAAGAGCGCTCGATGAATGAAAGAAGTGAATGTGGTGTCGAGTTCCGTAATGTACATGGGTCAACTTCAAGGTCATGTGTCCCACAATGCGGGCATTGAGTAGTCGTGGTCAGTAACAGCTCCGACATTTCCAAGAATAACTATTGTTCCGGGGTTTCCGTGGAACGCAGAGGTGAAAGAAGGTGCCGGGGTGAATGGGTCTAACTACAATGTCAAGAATTGAATTAAAACTTTAACAAAGGTTATATTTTTTCATTATAAAAACTTAACAAATTTCCACAAGGGAAAAATAACAATCAGGTACAATGCCAAACTAGAAACGAGATTAGGAGAATCCAGGATTCAGAACCTTAACACTTTGGGCTTTAAGCCCCTTAGTTTTACAGTTTTACAAAAGGAACAACTATCATTTGACGAGGGGCAGAAATCCCCTAATTCAAGAGCACTTGCTCCCTAAATCACAATATCGAGCCTCCCCAGAGGCACTAACAGGCTCTCAGTTTCTTACTGCCTACTCGAGGTCTCTCAAACCACCATTTACAAATTGAACTTACAGGGGTATTTAATACCCAACCTACCGGGCCTTCATGGAAACGAACAGGTTAAATAACTGGCCCAAACTCAAAAGGAATGGAGGCGTACACTGCGCTCCAAGATAATGAAAATTAAAACCTGCAAGGCTCTCGGCCGATGAAAATAGGGGCTAATCCCAAGCTACTCAGGTGACTGGTATAGGAATAACTTTAATACATGGCAGAAACGAAAGGTTACAAGAACGTAGGCACCTCAAAACGAGATGAAGGGGAACTCAAGAGGGTACTTCACTCTCTATCCCCGATTTATAGTTAAAGACTTTCGAAGATTTTACATTAGCAAAAGAAAAGTTACATTTTAGAAAGTTAGGTTACATAGTTAAAGATTCGGACCTTTCCCTCGGGTTAACCTGCGGAGGTAGCAAGCAACAAAGAAGTTATGTGGCCATTACCTTGTAGATGTTCTGCTGACCTATGAAAGAGGCCGCCCGCCTCCTGCTTAACACACACACACACACTCAGATAGACGACGATCAATTGGCCAAAAGACGTGAAAAGCCGCAGTTTATAAATCCTCATGGAAGATTCGAGATCTTTCACGACTAAACCAGCCACACCCTCTCAATTTTATTGGTTAAATCCAAAGAGAAGAAGAAATACAGGATTGGTTGGAAATTAATTACAAAAATTAGGAATTGGCTACATTCAAAGCTGGCGGAAAGAAAAGGAAGAATTGCCAACCCAAAAATAAATGAACATCAATCAGTTACAAAACTTCTTTAAATTATATGTTCTTCCACTTCGCACCAGGGTGCATGATCATAGTTTTAGTGGTGTCCTCTATGGAGAAATGTCCAGACTTCTTAATGAATGTCAAACAAAACAAGTAGAAATTCACTGAGGTTAGGAAACTGCACAATAAGAGAATTACATCATATTTCTGTGGTGACATCTTCTGATTAAAGTTCCAAGTTGGTGAAGTTTCAGTTTCACTGTTTTACCAATAGAGGAGGCGCTAGTTTTGAATGCGCGGCGTTGAGATGTACCTCCCGGTACAGCTATTACAGCATTATAAACGGAAGGAGTTCAAATGTTTTAATAGCGATGTGAACAACAAGAGTTGACCGAAGGAAGTGAGGAGCGTGACGCAAGTAAGTGGAAGTCACTTCAAGCTCTCTAATTGAGAGTTCGCGTAGTAGCTTTTTCGATTGGCACGATCGTCATAGTTATTTTTTGATGGGAAAACTTAATTACCAGTCCCTCTTCAATTAAATGCCAAACAAAAATTGAAATTAACTTCAGAACAAAAATTTAACGAAGCAATTTCGAAGGAGGAAGACAGGTTCACCGTGAATACTCCCTGGCACGTAATCCTCGCCTGTTAGTACTGAAGGTAGTGTTATTTTCTAACTGTTGAGTGTCGCTAACCGCACAGTTTAGGGACCCTACGACGTCTTGACGTATTGTCAGTGCTGTATTGTTAAAATCACTAGTTTTACATTTAGGGAATAATTAAAGCATAGTTTCTGTGGTACTGTAAGCCTGTCCGGGTGTGGCATGTTTCAGTAACGAACTACGGGCTTACTTCGTCCAACAGAATGCAATTACGATGTCTAAGAAGCAAAAATAATCTGCAAGAGCTCCTCCGGAAAGGAAAGCAACATTACCTCCTCTACAAAGATCAAATGGAAGAAAATTCGCTGTCAACTTAACGTTGTCTAGTACGGACTTAGCTCTTGTGTATTCTTATTGACATACGGCTTGTGTGTGTTATTCATACATTCAATCCGACAAGTGAATTATTGACATCAGTCAAACTCCGAAAAATACGGTTATAGTAATGCGTATATCACATTAAAGTCAGAAATATATACAGTGACTCGCATAATTATTCGGACAGACATGATTTATTATAGTTTCCTTTGTATTAGTGCTTTCAGTAATAATAAAGCACTCATATAAATTAGATACAAGTTTCTGTATGGAATGTAAAAACTAAACATCCATCATTCTTCTAATGAACACGTTCAATGAAAATATAATCATTAAAAACAAAATCAAAACCAATATTGCAAAAAATTATTCGGCCACCTGCCGTTTTACTTATGGCCCTAAAGGTTCAGTATCTGGTGGGTTTTCCTTTCATCATAATTACTTCCCTGAGTCGACTTGGCATGCTCTCCACTTATTTCCGGATATAATCGGGAGATATCTTCTGCCACTCTTCTTGAAGTCCATTCTTCAGTTATTCTCTAGATGTAGTTGTTGTTTTCCTTATTTCTTTATCCAGTTTGTCCCAAAGATTCTGAATCCCATTCAAGTCTGGTGATTAAGGGGGAGGATGAAGCACCTTTGCGCAATTAAACAATAACCACATCCTTACATTGCAGGCCATATGCTTTGGGTCGTTATCTTGATAAAACTTAAAATGGTCATCAATCCCCATCTTTTCGGCACTCTTTTTCATATTGTCCCTCAGTCTTTTAAGGTATTGAAAGTGGTCCATTTTACCCTCAATAGAAACCAATTCACCAACTCCATTCGCCGACATGCACCCCCACACCATTACATGTCCACCACCATGCTTCACAGCTGCTTGCAGATTTTTCTCTTGAAGCTCAGTATTAGGACGCCGCCAAACTGTTATCCTGCCACCAGACTGAAATATGTTAAATCTACTATCATCAGCAAATATAACGTCATGTCACCACTCATTTTCCTCCCTAACATGCTCTTTGGCAAACAGCATTCTCTTTCTTCGATTTACTTCATTTATAAAGGGCTTCTTCTTGCAATATGGCCGTGAAAGTTACCTCTTCTGAGCACTCTTCGTATTGTTTCGGGATGCACTTTATATCCAGTGTCTGCGGCAATCTCCGTAGCGAGTTTTGAAGCACTTAACTGGGGTGCCTTTTTTTATTTTTCTGTTCCCTCTCAGAAAAAAGTTCTTGGACGTCCCGTATGCGGTAGATCTCAATCCTATCTTCCTCCCGGAATCTTGTGATAATATCAGAGACTGTAGTTTTCTTCATTTGTAACATTACAGTAATTTTACGACAACTTTTACCTTTAGCATGGTGAAAAATTATTAGCTGCCGCTGTTCGATTGTGCCCTCTCTTCCTCTGCGGCCCATTTTCACCTACGTTGTACACAGCACTCTAACACACCGTCCGTGGCTCTTTTACATACGACCTCTGCACGGCAACTGACTTTTGTTGAAGCACGTTAACTGTGTTCTGAGGTTCCGTGCTCACTGGTTCTCTCCTGTTTTCTAAAAGTACACATTTGAACGTCAAACTGGGTTCTGTCAGGAACTAGTTTGCGTGTACGATATTTTCTCTGAAATATAGGGCCAGTGTGTAGCAAACACTATAATTACTAACGTGTCACTGTAATTAAATTGAGTGAGGGTGAAAGAGTGTAACGGAACCGCTTAGTTTGTTGATAGTTGGCAGCAGTGAATAGCGCTACGTGCAGACATGATATAGGCTCATGCTGTGTCAAGAAAATAAGATGAAATTCTTTACGTTTCACAGAGAACTTTGCTGTGCGTCATCAGAAGAAAATCTCGACTGTCCACGAGAAATGCTTCTCAAACAATGAGCTGTTGCAATAGAAGTGGAAATAACAAGTTCAACAGGAACACTGGCTGGTTGCCAGCCATTAAGGTAGTCCCTTCGTACGTTCGTCATTGACAGATGTTTCATTGCGCGCGTGTGTCAGTGTGCATACACCTGTTAAGTTATGCGAACCTCTCAGTCTGATTCTGATGGTTCCGTCACCTTCCGCTTCGAACGCTAGCGCTGTACCGCGTCCGGGAAGCCATCTGGTGACGAATGGACGTACCATTTCCACTTCTATTACAGCGTCTAAATTCAAACACCTCATTGTTTGAGAAGCCTTTCTCGTGGACAGTGGGTATTTTCTTTTCGTGACGCAGAGGAAAGCGTAAAGAATTTCACCTTATTTTCTTGACACAGCATGAGCCGATATGACGGGCCGTGAAAGCATCTTGTTGCTCTTGTTTGTCAACATCGTTTTCTGAAGAAGTCAGTTCTGTTCTGAACTGGAACAAACATCCCGGCAAGGACTATCACTGAATTGTCAGTTCAAATTAATAACACTGGTCGGCAAAAATCAACCTTTTTTCTTTCACAAGAATAAAAATACTAAGACATTCTATGAGTATTTTTCATGCTGAATTCAAATATAATTTCAGTTTTTCCGCATCAGGCACCAGTTTTGTGTCATGTTCATTTTTCTTAATAATTTGTACAGGGAACTCTTCATCGTATAAGACTGGCCTCAGTGCAGACGGCAAATTCGGATACGTATTTGTATGTTTAGATGTGATTCCTTTAACAATCGCTTCGATGATGGTTCGGTTCCCTTCAAATCATGGGAATTGCAAATGGCATATGATGTGTCCACGCAGTCAAACACAGCTCTTATGAAAATTTCCACTCGACCGTCAAAGTAGAGTTCTCTTTCACAAGTCGCGTGTCCACACTGTCAACAACACGCTCACAGTCTGCTCCACGTCTGTGCGTGCTCCAGCATGATATTACATATCATTTCCGAATGAAATCGATGCATATGAAATAAAGCTTCCTGTGACGGGTGAAAGAGAATGCTAAAATCAAATTTTTAAAAGTTGCTGTCCCTGATGGAGAAATTCTGAGTGCATATCTGACAAAATGCACTTAATTCACTAATGAGGTTCCTTGATGTACCGGTACAAGTGGACGCTCTGTTCCTCAAAGTAGAGCGATATAACCGCCTCCTTTCAGTGCCCATTTCACTTGTTTCACGACAAATTGGCACGTCGCTCTCTCAACTCCACAAATGTTTTAGATTTCGTCACCTCACGTCATTTTACTTCCACACTGTCTTTGCTGTTCTCAGTTAGAATTTCATTCACAAAACGCATTCTTAAAGGGAGCCTTAGGTGCTGAAGGCTGAGGTTCCAATTCTGGGTTGAGGTTTTCATCGTAAGAATCACGTGGCGTCAAGAAGGCTAACCTAGAAGAAGAAGAAGGTGACTTCTGGGCTCCATTTCTAAACAAGGTTATGCTATAGAAAATGTTAGGAAAATAAAGAGCTATTTCGTTCTGTAAAGATTAAAGTATCAATTTCTTATATCGTTTGGCAGCAAGCGCTGTTCCCCTCCCTTCTTACACCGACGGTATTAGGTTTGTTACGCCCTTCGTTGCCCTTTCATCTGCTATCGGACGTCCTCACTGCTCCAACGAACATTCCTTATCCTCCATGTCACTTTCCACGTGCGTGGGGGACATTTTCATGATTGAAAGATTCTTAAGTTATAATGTGCTCATATTTGATACACAAACATGTGCTGTTTCCCTGTTCGTCTCGAGTTGCACTCACTTTGTGATCAATGTTACAGAATCTCTAACTGCATAATGCTGCATCAATCAGATGGCTAGTACTCGTCTTCATTAAGATTACACAATACTTAAATTATGTCGGTTGAACGTCGGGCTGTGACAGATGGCCTAGGCGTTCCTCAACAGGTAGTTGCCCGTTGCTTTCCTCTCCGCGCCCATATTCAAGTTTGAACTTGACTTACCTTACCTCTAGCGAGGGAACAGCACCTGTTGTCGTGGGAAATGTTTCTCAGAGGGTCCGTGTTAGCGGGACTTGAAAATCCACACCCTGTTTCGACTGGGTCGGGAATGGAGTAAATGAGGCCCCATCTAGCGGTGAGGATAGGATCTGTGCCGGCTGCCGAAGCCTGTGTCTGTCCTCTGGGCCAACGATTAACGACTGGCCGGTCAAATGAAATGATACTGCAGAGTGTTGCTCGAATGAATTATTACAGGGAATACCGGAGTACCCGGAGAAAAACCTCTCCCGCCTCCGCTTTCTGCAGCAGGAATCTCACATGGACTGACCGGGATTTGAAGCACGCAACCCGGCGTTCTGCCACCTCAGCCACGCAGGAAATTGGCAGGACGTGAGTTTACGTTTCTGAAAGAGGCACTTTGTGTCTCGAAGTATACGCCTTGAAGGCTTGTATATGAGTTAACTCGCGAACCTTTCTATGTAGAAGATGTGCGTTGTCGCCTACCACTACCAACTACACCAACATATCTACAGTTCATAGAGAAATTACGAGCAAAGAAGAGAGACATATGGAGCGAGTTTTACTCGACGGACGCAATGGTTTACAAAGACTGGCAAGCAGGAGCATATGAGCTCAGACACATGATTACACGCTTTGCAATACACGGATTTCATTATAAGCTGTGTAAAACAAGTCAACCAGACACGGACTGTGTATGTGAACGATATCATGCCATGATTTGTACTTGTCGATGATAGCCTTCTGCAGAGATGACTAATGTTGTGTATTAATGTAAATATCTTTTGGCCATTGGTTGTAATAAAATATATTATTATTATTATCGTTAAATACTAGAACGTGTTAACATGTCGTCTCACGTTGTTTACAGACACACGTGCGAATGTGATGTCATGCTGGTAAAGCACAGCGTACGTCAGCGGGTGAGCAGGTAACGCGAAGTCAGAGTTGCAGGATAAACTGGCTCATCGTTTGTAGTCTTGAAAGAAGACTTGTGGGACTGTGATCAGTGTTGAGAAACATTTTAGGTTTCTGTTACACAAAATATCAGTTCTATAATTTTCATGATTGATAATAATATTGATGTTATAGGATTTACGTCCCACTAACTACTTGTTCGGTTTTCGAAGACGCCGAGGTGCCGGAATTTGGTCCCGCAGGAGTTCTTTTACGTGCCAGTAAATCTATCGACACGAGGCTGACGTATTTGAGCACCTTCAAATACCACCGGACTGAGCCAGGATCGAACCTGCCAAGTTGGGGCTAGAAGGCCAGCGCCTCTGAGCCACTCAGCCCGGCATTATTATTATTATTATTATTATTATTATTATTATTATTATTATTATTATTATTATGTCGTTGTTCTCTGACAAAACGCGGGCAGTATATGGAGCAAAACACAGCTCTCCTTTGCAAACCACGACTGGCGGGCCAGACGGAAGATGCTGCCTGGCTACTGGACGTGACCTTCCCAAGGACACTGAGTGCTCTCTCTGGAATACAGAGCGACTTCCTCCTTCTGAGATCAATGACAGCACAAGTACACACTTCTCTAGTTCAAAAAAGAAAAGAAAATCTCTTACGATTATGTCGAGGATGCTCCTCATGGATTCGTATGACAAGTATTTCACAAAATTACCACCGTGGTTCATTTCTTTACGAACTGGCATATGTGAAGTAATTCAGTACATACTTTATTTGTCAGTGTTTCCGGATTTAGTACAAATTTGAGGAAAAAGTTACATCTAGTTACATAATGGTCCATATCTTATTCCGTTTCAAATTTATTTTAGTAGCACAAAGCTGCATTCTGGTATTAACGTGAAAAACAAGTTATTTTCTTCGTAACTGTGACACGTATTGAACTGTTATTTTGTGGCTTGCGCTCCTTTGTCAAGGAACGTACACTTAGTCCCTAGCCCTGGCCACGACTGCCATAAAGATCGGAGACGGCAGTGGATCGCCAAGTCAACGAGAAATGAAGTTGTGAATAAGGACAAAGATTTAGCCACAGATACAGGAGATCAAGTGTAAAGTACAAGTTTCAAAAACTCATCTTTAAAGATTATTTTCAATTCTATCAGTTTTGGAGGTACGCTGACCGCGTGATTTCATTAATGATCTTATGGTGTCCCGGACCAGCATATAAGAACAGGTCTACTGAAAAGAAATGTGAACACTTGTTTCCAAATTATTTTACCATGTTTGTTGAATGCGTAAAGTATACAAGTAGTAGTTGTTCATTTCTCAGTTCAACCACTAATTTTATTCCTAGAAGTCCTTATTTGTCGGCTGAACACTCACAGAGCTGCACCAGCATTGATCTGTGAAGTGTATACATACCACAAAATTGTCCTTTTCTTGTCATGCAAAATTAACATTAACAAAGAAGCAAAATGCTATATGAACTTGATGCGCCCTGGTCGTCGCCGATACTTCCGTGCTGAAAAGTGAAGATCTTCATGAACACCTCTGTCACAATATCTCGTGTTAATATTTGCATTCGATGTAACTACTAAATCCTCCATCTACTCTCATCTGTTTGTCTTATTCATACCTTGGTCTACTTTATTTATTTATTTATTTATTTATTCATTCATTCATTCATTCATTCATTTATTTATTTATTTATTTATTTATTTATTTATTTATTTATTTATTTATTTATTTATTCGCTACGTCACTGAACATGATGACGGGAAGATCAAAGTAGAAGAAAGCTTTACAGCCTATCGAGTGGCCAAAGTAACCACTGGGGAAGCTCTGGCTGACTTCTGTTCAAAAACATTGAAGAGTGTGATTTGAACATGTCGTGGTCAAAGATACGATAACGGCGCCAATATGGCAGGTGTACATAAGAAGCCGGTGCACTGGCCATCTTCCCTTCGGCTGCGTACATTCCTTGTGGGTGCCAGAGCCTAAACCTAGTAATTGCTGATGGAGCAAGTCTACATCTTTACTTGGTATTTTACAACGCCTCTTTACCATCTTCTCTAGTTCAACGAAGCGCTGGTGTGTAATAAATGACCGTGCTAAAGCAAGTGTGTGAAACGCGTTGGGAATCTCGCATAAGTGCTGACCAATACGTGGAAGTTAGGGATGCATTGGTTGAGTTAGGCGACAAAAGACATCAGTGACTGTTCAATAAGTGTTTTGGAGTTTTTAAACAGGTTTTAGAGAGAATGGATATGTGAAAGGAATAGCTGCTGAACTTGGTATCGAACCTATTTTTCCAGAGAAAAGGATTCGTACACGATAACGAGTCCCCTGAGGAAGTGCAATCGTCACCTGAAGAAACCTTTATGAGAGAAGTTCACTTAAGAGGTCAACTGCGTTGAAAGAACACCAACAAGTGTGGGGATTGCTCAACTTCGAGGAAAATAAGATTCAAAACAAAGTTGTTTGGACCTTGAAAGACATTTAACTGCAAAAGGAACCAAAGTGCCTGATATCAACGGTGTATGTAAGTCACACCAAAAGAAGTATTGCGTATGATCAAAAACACAAACAGTAAACTTAAGAGTGTTACTGACAATACTTGTGAAGGAAGCTTTAGTAAGCTTAAGCTTTATAAACACTCATTTGCGCTGTTCAGTGGCTCAGGAAAGGCTCAACTCCCGCGCCATTCTAGCAATAGAAAAGGGCACTGCAAAAACTTAGACTTTAGAGAAATTCTGACAATATTTGCTCATGCAGAATCCACGCGAATACCTTTCAGTGTTTGAAGTTTGTATATAGACGACAAAAAAGAGCACACAAGACGAGAACAAATAATGAAAAATCAAAGACTGTGTTTTGTATACCAAATATGTAGTGGAGGGTGGGTGGTTCATGGTGCTGCCTGTTTTCCAGTCCGCAACGCGGCGGGTCCATAGAGTGGCTCTAAAGAGCTAGAGTATCATCTCCCCGGACCAAAAGTGGAACGAACAAAATTACGAGTTTTACCGGGGGTAAGCCTACATACCACGCGACGGCCTGGTCAACAGGCCTCAAATGTAAAAGAGTCAACAAACAACACACCTATCAAAAAGGATCAGTGTTACCTTTCGTCCCTATGGAGGAACGAATATATATCAAGTAAACATAAAGAAAAAGGGAAGACACGTAAACAGGTCCGCCACAATAAACATAAAAAACAAAATAGCATAACTGTGGCAAGCCAAGGAAAAGGAAATTTAAACGAATACCTGGAGTTCGAAGGATAAGAATCCAAACATATTAAGCAATCGTGTACGTTGACTCCAAGCAGAGAGTCACGTAGGGAAATCATAAATCCTTTTGTAGTACCATTTAAAAGATACGAGAATCATCTCGTATCCTTGCACCCCCATCTTTTTTTTTTGCCCAACCATTCTTTTTATCTTATAGTGAGAGAGCATACAAAACAAGTTTTATACTGAAAGAAATGCTTTGGCAATTCATAATTGCATGTAGTGCCATCTTTTTCATCGAGAGGAAGTAGACGTGAAGTTAGAGAATATTTACCATTTTATGACATCGATATCAGAGAGTAGAATATGTGTGGGCGTGCCACAAAACTCAACTAAGACTTTTGATGTGGTTACAGCCTTTAGTGTTGTAGTTGATACCGCGAGCAAGTCCTCTTCTCGTATGCGAAGAGCGCACCACCACCACATTTTATACACTTGCTGCCAGCTTTATCTTTCTCAGCTTTTCCATGGAGCGATTAAAAATTCAGCTGAAAGTTTCCTATATTGATGTTTGTTTGTGTTTCCATGAAGTTTTCCTTTTTCCCAGTCACTCTCCAGAGGTACTCATTGCCGTGTTTTCTTTCTTTTTGAGAAAATGCACAGTAAGGTTTCTTACAAAGATGGTGCCGCTCTCTGCCTAACACGAAGCATACACGAACATAATTTCTACCCGGCGAGTTGGCCGCAACTGTAAACTTGCATCCGGGAGATAGTCGGTTGGAATCCCACTGTCGGCAGCTCTGAAGATGGTTTTCCGTCGTTTCTCATTTTCACACCAGGCAAATGTTGCGGCTGTACCTTAATTAAGGCCACGGCCGCTTCCTTCCCACTCCTAGGCCTTTCCCGTCCCATCGTCGCCATAAGACCTACCTGTGTCGGTGCGACGTAAAGCAAAGAGCAAAACAAAAAGTAATTTAATTAAACAGAATGTAAGCAGATATTTGTTGGTGTGTTGGCAGGTGCGAGACGAGCAGCGGGGAGCCCGGCGCCCTGGGTCGCTGGTTCCGCGACCTGCGGCCGGGCGCGCGAGAAGTCGCCCCCCTGGAGCGCTCCAACCCCGTGTACCACAGCGAGGGCAAGGGACTCAGGAGGCGCAAGGACCGAGACCGGCGGCGACACTCCTTCAACGAGCAGCAACCCGAGGGGAGCAACAACAGGTAGGTGCAACTCTACTGGAGAAACTGGACCAACTTATAAATGTATTTAGAAGATGTCACAACAGTAATTTGTTATTGTGAAGTTTCCTGAACTGACTGTATTACTACTTGTTTTGTTTGCTATTCATCAAGAAGTTTGGGCTTTCTCCCATAGATGTCACTGCTAAAAACTATAAACATGCACCCTGGTGCTAAGTGGAAGAACTTTGATTTGAAGAAGTTTTGTATTCATAAGTTTTTTACTAATTAATGTTCCTTTATTTTTGGGTTGGCAATATTGATCTTTTCTTTCCGTCAGTTTTGAATCCAGCCAATCCCTAATTTCTGTAATTAATTTTCCACCTATCATAGCCTTCTTCTTCGATTTTGAATGTAACTTTTAAATCCACCAATAAAACTGAGAGGGTGGGGCTGGTTTATTCGTGAAAGGTCTCGAACTTTCCCCGAGGGTTTATAAACTGCTGATTTTCACGTCTCTAGGCCAATTGATCATCGTCTAGCCTAGTGTGTGTGTCAACTGTAATTCGGGGATAGAGAGTGATGTACCTTCTCCAGCTCCCCTTCATCTTGGTTTGAGGTGACTACATTTATTGCTGTTTTTCATTCTGTAATGTGGTAAATTACTTTCTTATACGAGTCACCTCCATAGTTTGGGAATAGCCCCTGTTTCATCGGCGTAGTGTCCCTAAGGTTTTAAGAATTCATATCTAGGAGTGCAAGTACACGCCTCCATTCAATTTGTATTTCGGGCCACTTACTTAACCTGTTCTTTTCCGCAACGGCCCAATAGTTTGGGTACTAGATACCACTGTTTCAAATTTTGTAAGTTGTGCCTTGGTGGCGAGTGATGGTAATTTTTTTGATATTGCCTTGAATAGGCTTGGAAAACTGAGAGCACGGCAGCTCTTCTCTAGTGTTGTAAAAATGCCTGTGGGAGGCTTGATGTTGTAACTTGGGAGCAAGTGCTCCATATATTGAGGGATTTCTGCCCTTATATACATTTGTGCTCTTTTGTAATTTTGAGCTGGGAACTCAAAAATTGTAAAACTAGGGACTTGTAGCCCAAGAGAGTTAAAGTGCTGAAATCTGGGATTTTCCTAAGTCTTGTTTTTAAATTGCTATGTCATTGTTATCTCACTAAGTGAAAAGTTGTTAAAGTTTTGTTGTTTTTTGAAAATCTAACCTCCAGTTTTAATTTTAATTTTTTTCTGGACACTGTAGTTAGACTCATTCATCCCGGCACCTTCTTTCACCTCTCCATCCGCCGAGTAACCGCAGAACGAAAGGAATTCCATTAAATAATAACTCCGTTGTTGCTTTATGTTCTGCGTTGCTTATCCGTCGTCGAAGACAATATTGGATCCATGCTCCAATAAGCGCTCCTACAGAGCAAGAGAATGTGATTACAAACTATATACAATTGACACAAGACAAAGCTTTCCAGCCACTGAATTAAATTTGGAGAGAGTCTGGACAAGTCATCCGGAAATCCAGAGTGTGAGTAAAGAGGGCAGCGTTGCGCGAGATGTTCAATTGTCTCTTCTCATTGTTGAGCAGATCCAAGCGCATTTGTACAGAAAGTAGCCTTACTCTGTTGAGACGACACCAAAGGTGGGCATTTGTTCCCACTCCTTCCTCCGCATTACGCTTCCCTGCGATGACACTTCCTGGTCTTTCCTGATGCAGTGGTAAAGAGGGCCATGCGGAGATTTTCTAGCCTCCCTCAGAAGACCTTATTGTGTGGTTAAGACACATTTGAAACGCTTTTCTATTTATTGAACAATGCTATTAGCAAACGAATCACAACGTCTCTTCCAACACAGCGCATCTGTCTTCATGTCTTTGTTTCTCAACTATTGGTACTTTGTATGCAAAAGTCACTGGTATTTTTGTACCTAGAGAATTATTAATTCACTGCCTAACTCCCTTCTGCAAAGCGAAAGTACAAAACGAACCCGCAGTATTGAAAGAAGAGCACAATACCGCAGCATCTTGTTCCCGCGAGGCGAATTCTGTCTCGCGGCGTAGCCTCAGCTGGAATGATCTGCGCGTCTCGACTGGATGTGAGATGATAATGATTTAAGAAGAGAGCGAAAATTGGTGTCTACTCCTATAGAATAACAACCCCTCAAGGGTTAACGTATCCATCCGACGAACGAGGTGATACTCCATGCGAACATTGCGGAGAAGTTTGGCACGCAATCTAGCGGCACCGCTCCTACTGGTTTTCCACCAACGGGACTCGAACTGGCGAACTGCGGTTAGGGGAAGAGTGTTTGGTATTGAACTTGACGAACCGCTCGAAAGTGTACTACGCAGGTTCGTCACATATCGATTTCAGTGAACTGTTCAGAAAAGAGTTCAAACAACTCGTTTTCAATAAAATCTTGTTTAGATTTCGTGTTTTTGTCTACCACTACACAGAGCTCCTGCTGCATTGCTCTGCTTTTAATTTTTCGTTTCGAAATCCACTAATTCGTTGAGTGTTTCTTCAGTAAGTGTGTATAAGTTGCCTGAGAAGGGAACATCGCTCTACGGTTAAGGAGTTTCCTTCGCCCAGCCACGATATACAGTACATGTTAGTTACCACACGAGAACAGGGTGGTTTAGTGCCTGTCATCCCGGAGACAGTGGTTTGGTTCCCGGTGATGTCAGGGCAAGGTGCTGAACATGATTGTACTTAATATTATTTGGCATTCAGTAACAATAATTTGTTATTTCCCGTATAATCGCACTATACTCATACTTGGGGGTACGGCAACCAACAAGTTTATACCACTGGCTTACATCACCGGCTGGTACGTCACTAAGCCGCCCTCTAGTGGGTGTGGCTGTCCCATCTCAGTCTATCTCCCCTTGTTCAACTCTTCTTCTCTTTCGACCGGTACTATCAGGTATGTGAGCCCTTTTAGGGATCCTTTGTGCCTCCTCCATTTCTTGTGGCGATACCTTCATTGTTGTAAGTCTAGGACCACCGCCAGACTTCCGCTATCACGAAGCCCAGACTCTAGAATGATTGTCGATGTTAATGTGAGGCCCGCCTTCGCACCTTTAACACGTGGCTAAAACCTAATTTATTAACGATACGAGAAAAAGTATTGGTTTTTTTTGCCTTAATTACAAAGGTGGGACCAGGAATGTGTCCACTGGAAATGAAGTATCCACGTTATTTGGAATCTGACCTTGCGACAGGAGTGATACAAGGTCAATAAGTGTGGGCCGAGAACGTAGCCCTGAGGCATCCCCACACCAGTTCTATCTGACAGCAGTTGGCACGCCATACGTGTTCTGATATGAGCCCGCTCGGTATACAGTCTGTGACTACAGTGGAAATGACAAAAACACCCTACATGAAGCAGTAGTTTCCTTCCCGTTCGTGTTGCGTTAACAAGGAGATCTTCCTTTTTTCGAGCGGAAATTCGTATAGCAAGATATTTGCACGTTGTGGTTGTAACTTAGAATAGCTATACGAGGATAACCCCGATTTCGGCGTAATGCCCTGTGTGCCAGTTAACTCTTCAAAGGGACGTTAAAGTCCCGAGTTTTGATTTAATGAAAAATGTTCGTAAAGAAGAGTAACAGATAGCGACCAAGAGGCCACGATAATATTCATGTTTTGTTTGATGCAGTGGGTTTTCGTTAGCTCACAGTGTGACTGGACAACTCAGAATTAAACTGGCGAGATATTAAGCTGTTAAAAGAATATTCATATTTTGGACAATGTTTAAGACACGGACAAGTCTGTGGGCTGGCATTTCGGAGATGGTGGGTTGTCGGCAGCCCTGACACGCCAGGAAGTACGGAGACCTCACTCCACGAGGCAGTCAGTTTACATAACTTCTAACTGCTGTTTTATGAACTAGTTTTATGCTTTATGTATTGGTGTTAGTTGACTTTTATAATATTTATCAGTTTACTTATAAATAAATTCTTTATTGAATTGTATTACATTTTAATTCATGGTTTTAATCATTTTATTGAAAACTAGCAGTTACCCGCGGCTTCGCTCGCGTAGATTTGGTAATTTGATCAAAGTAATCGTTCCTCGGCACTGTACATTATCTGAAAATCCGAAAGTACAATGTAGTTCTATTTACCCCAGGAACTCTTTGTAAACCACGTTTCTGGTCTTTCCTTTTGGGGTAAGATGACCATGCGACGTACAGTCTTCTCTCAAGTTGAAAAAAAAGTCTTTATTTTTAAAGGAGATTCGAAATACCAATTTTCACGTCTGTAACATCTTTAGGTTTTTTAGATAAAAGTATTCTCATACCTTAAGTGGATTTACGTATTTGTTTATTTTAATAGAAATTCTGAATACCAGTTTACACGCCGGTAACGTTTCTGAGGTACACTGTAGACATAATCTTTTTAAAAGTTCACCTCCTTTGTAGCTCCAAATGTGGTTTATAAAGATGTTCTAGTAACTGAAACTCAATTTTTCGGTGAGTTTTTATACTTAAGGGATTTTCAGATAAAATCTTAGTGCGGAGCGATTACTTTTATGAATTTACTGCAGATTGCAAACCCTGTACTTGACAATCACCATGGGCATGTTCTTAGAGAAAACACCAATAAAGAGCACTTTGTACCCTTAAATCCACAGCAGTCAATGGTCTGTCATGTCTTCGCGTTAAGGGGTGTACAATACTTCCCCAGTACTCGAATTTCCCCATACATTGTGATGTGTCGCGCCATACACAAAATAAAGGAAAAGTAACACACGGCCAGGCTGATTTTGGTTTTGGCCGGGGGTGTAAGATTTTCACAGCGCGTGGTTTTCGAGATGGAAATCTGAACCTAGGATGGACGGGGATTGCAACGTCAGCCTTCAGACTGGGGACCCACGCGCCCTCAGGAAACCTTCAAAAATGACCTATAAATAGCCGGAAGTTCGCGTCGCGAAAATTTTCTGTGGGCCATTATCACTACACCGTAAACAGGTATTGCAGAGGTCTGTGGCTTCCATTCTCAGTTCGGTCGCTGATGTCAAGTGGCTCGGGGACTGCGTGTTTGTCTTACTTCACATATTCATTAAATCGAATGCATCTCGCTAGCAAGGACGTCAGGGAGGGCATCCCCAAGTAAAAGTGGGTACAAATCACACAAAGTCCTGACCGCGAGAAATGGTGGTGGTGAAGAAGAAGGAGAAGAAGAAGGTGGCGTGCACATATGACCACGATGAAACTTGACGATCAGAATGATGGAGGTCTTTAGAGTGATCATAGAGGGTCTGACGATGGAGGGACGTTAAGTCTTGAGCAGACTAGTTGGAGTAGGCTATATGCCGACACATCGCACGTCCTGTAAAGTAATGCAGCCCAGCAGAGTGCAGTGTGAGACCTGAGGGAATGTGGTCTGGCTTGTCTTTGTTCGCGTTCCTCTCCTTACACTTTCCTTTACTAAACTTGTACATTAAACCGAGGTGCTGCATTCAGGCTGATCTTTGTGCGTACGCCGCTTGTTGTGTTGGAAGACCTGCACCAAACTAACTACAAGAACAAAATTGATACCAAAATGTCGTATTTTAGTTAAGAATTTATACTTTCGTGATGTTTGAGATCGTATTTAGCACAAAGTTTGCAAAACATTTAACTTTTGTCACTTTCTTTTGTTCGATAACAGCAATAAGAACAGTCAGTCAATTCGGTTTCGAACGAGCTTTCTTTGCGCGAAGTTAATAACTAGGCTTGTGAGTAGTACGGTTTGATATTTATCTAACTTTATGTGAAATATTTTTGATTTAATTTTGTTAGTATATTTTTCTGTGTTGTAAACTGATATAGTTCCATGGCTACTTCAAAATGAAGTTAAGTACGAACACGCTTGTCAGTTCAGCAGTGAAATAGAACGTTCTTTAATAATAATCTTCATATAACTTCACTTCCCACACCTGCGGCCCAGTTTTACAGCCGGATGCCCTTCCTGATGACAACCCTATATGGAAGGTAACATAGCGTATTTCTGTGCTGGTCCGGCCCTGCGGTGTAGGGGACAACGCGTCCGCCTGTCACCAGGCAGCGCCGGCGGGATCACGGTTTTTAATTGTAAATGATTAATAGCCTGGGTGTTTGTGTCGTCCTCACATTACACAGGTTCCTCTCATATGGTAAAAGTAGTGGCAAAAGATCTGCAGAGGTCGACGCCACGAACAAATATGATTTTTTAAAAGTTGTGTTGTCTGAATATGAAAAGGAAAGTGTTGCGACAAACACAAACGCCCAGTCCCCGGGCCAGAAGAACTAATCAAAGGCGATTAAAATCCCCGTGCCGGCCGGGAATCGAACCCGGAACCCTATGAACCGAAGCCCTGAACGCTGACCACTCAGTCAATGATTCTGACTGTTCATGTAACTTGACTAGCTTATTACATTCGTTACGCCCCTGAGCTAGGGACATTTCGCAGTTTGCCTGTGGACCGGCAACCCGCTCGACATGACAGTGAAGATCGTGTCGTTATTAGCGACACAAAGGCGACTCCAGGCAAGGGAAACTCAATGCAGCCAGCAATTCAGAATACTCATGGTGTGTGTTCATATTACTGCTACTGATAAAGACACTTTTAACGACCCTCAAATAAAATATCGAACAATTCAAACTCCCAGGACTACGAGGTGTGAGTTCTTTCTCTGGCAGCAAGTATTTCGAACACAACATAGTGCACAGAATTTGTACGATGGAACAGTTACAATAATAATATTACATCTTGTTTTCGTGTGCCGGAAGTCTTCGTAGCGAATGTAAATAATAATAATGTTACTTGCTTCACGTCCCACTAACTACTTCCTTACGGCTTTCGGAGACGCCGAGATGCCGGAATTTAATCCCAAGAGTTCTTTCACATGCCAGTAAATCTACCGACACGAGCCGGACGTATTTGAGCACCTTGAGCCAGGATCGAACCTGCCAAGTTGGGGTCAGCCAGCCCGCTAACTCAACAGCGAATGTGAACACTACCATCAGTAGGAGTGGCTTGTCTATGTTCTTGTTATATTGTTAAGTGAGCTACTACTCCTGGCTAAGGAGGCATTCTTCTCTTCTCAGAGGAAATGTTCTTCGAGTATTGCCGAAGTACCCATATCATTTAAAATTAAATACCACAGTACGGTTGACTGTCTCGTCCTCAGAGTTGTGTGGAAGTACGATGGAGAACATCCGGTGTCTTGTTCGAGCCCAGTACGTTGTGGCTTCCATTAGCTTACTATTAATATTATTATTTACCACAGTTCTGTTCAGAAATATGGAAGGTCTAGAGAAAAAGTCTGTACTTATAAAATATTCCCTGGGAGGTAAAGACAAGAACGTAGAACTATACAGGGCGGTGCCCCTGTCGTCCACAAGGACCAACTGAGGGATGTTTCCTCAGCCTTCTGGTAAAGACAAGAACGTAGCACTATAGAGGGCGGTGCTCCTGTCCTCCACAAGGACGAACTGAGGGATGTTTCTCGGCCTTCTGGTAAAGACAAGAACGTAGCACTATAGAGGGCGGTGCTCCTGTCCTCCTTAAGAACGAACTGAGGGATGTTTCCTCAGCCTTCTGGTAAAGACAAGAACGTAGCACTATAGAGGGCGGTGCCCCTGTCCTCCACAAGGACGAACTGAGGGATGTTTCTCGGCCTTCTGGTAAAGACAAGAACGTAGCACTATAGAGGGCGGTGCCCCTGTCCTCCACAAGGACCAACTGAGGGATGTTTCCTCAGCCTTCCCGTAAAGACAAGAACGTAGCACTATAGAGGGCGGTGCTCCTGTCCTCCACAAGGACGAACTGAGGGATGTTTCCTCAGCCTTCTGGTAAAGACAAGAACGTAGCACTATAGAGGGCGGTGCTCCTGTCCTCCATAAGAACGAACTGAGGGATGTTTCCTCAGCCTTCTCGTAAAGACAAGAACGTAGCACTATAGAGGGCGGTGCTCCTGTCCTCCACAAGGACAAAGTGAGGGATGTTTCCTCAGCCTTCTGGTAAAGACAAGAACGTAGCACTATAGAGGGCGGTGCTCCTGTCCTCCACAAGGACATAGTGAGGGATGTTTCCTCAGCCTTCTGGTAAAGACAAGAACGTAGCACTATAGAGGGCGGTGCTCCTGTCCTCCACAAGGACGAACTGAGGGATGTTTCCTCAGCCTTCCCGTAAAGACAAGAACGTAGCACTATAGAGGGCGGTGCTCCTGTCCTCCACAAGGACGAACTGAGGGATGTTTCCTCAGCCTTCTGGTAAAGACAAGAACGTAGCACTATAGAGGGCGGTGCTCCTGTCCTCCACAAGGACGAACTGAGGGATGTTTCCTCAGTCTTCTGGTAAAGACAAGAACGTAGCACTATAGAGGGCGGTGCTCCTGTCCTCCACAAGGACGAACTGAGGGATGTTTCTCGGCCTTCTGGTAAAGACAAGAACGTAGCACTATAGAGGGCGGTGCCCCTGTCCTCCACAAGGACGAACTGAGGGATGTTTCTCGGCCTTCTGGTAAAGACAACAACGTAGCACTATAGAGGGCGGTGCTCCTGTCCTCCATAAGAACGAACTGAGGGATGTTTCCTCAGCCTTCGGGTAAAGACAAGAACGTAGCACTATAGAGGGCGGTGCCCCTGTCCTCCACAAGGACAAACTGAGGGATGTTTCCTCAGCCTTCTGGTAAAGACAAGAACGTAGCACTATAGAGGGCGGTGCCCCTGTCCTCCTTAAGAACGAACTGAGGGATGTTTCCTCAGCCTTCTGGTAAAGACAAGAACGTAGCACTATAGAGGGCGGTGCTCCTGTCCTCCTTAAGAACGAACTGAGGGATGTTTCCTCAGCCTTCTGGTAAAGACAAGAACGTAGCACTATAGAGGGCGGTGCTCCTGTCCTCCACAAGGACGAACTGAGGGATGTTTCCTCAGCCTTCCCGTAAAGACAAGAACGTAGCACTATAGAGGGCGGTGCTCCTGTCCTCCTTAAGAACGAACTGAGGGATGTTTCCTCAGCCTTCTGGTAAAGACAAGAACGTAGCACTATAGAGGGCGGTGCTCCTGTCCTCCACAAGGACGAACTGAGGGATGTTTCCTCAGCCTTCTGGTAAAGACAAGAACGTAGCACTATAGAGGGCGGTGCCCCTGTCCTCCACAAGGACGAACTGAGGGATGTTTCCTCAGCCTTCTGGTAAAGACAAGAACGTAGCACTATAGAGGGCGGTGCTCCTGTCCTCCACAAGGACAAACTGAGGGATGTTTCCTCAGCCTTCTGGTAAAGACAAGAACGTAGCACTATAGAGGGCGGTGCCCCTGTCCTCCACAAGGACAAACTGAGGGATGTTTCCTCAGCCTTCTGGTAAAGACAAGAACGTAGCACTATAGAGGGCGGTGCTCCTGTCCTCCACAAGGACAAACTGGGGGATGTTTCCTCAGCCTTCTGGTAAAGACAAGAACGTAGCACTATAGAGGGCGGTGCTCCTGTCCTCCACAAGGACGAACTGAGGGATGTTTCTCGGCCTTCTGGTAAAGACAAGAACGTAGCACTATAGAGGGCGGTGCTCCTGTCCTCTACAAGGACAAAGTGAGGGATGTTTCCTCAGCCTTCTGGTAAAGACAAGAACGTAGCACTATAGAGGGCGGTGCTCCTGTCCTCCACAAGGACCAACTGAGGGATGTTTCCTCAGCCTTCTGGTAAAGACAAGAACGTAGCACTATAGAGGGCGGTGCTCCTGTCCTCTACAAGGACAAAGTGAGGGATGTTTCCTCAGCCTTCTGGTAAAGACAAGAACGTAGCACTATAGAGGGCGCTGCTCCTTTCCTCCACAAGGACAAACTGAGGGATGTTTCTCGGCCTTCTGGTAAAGACAAGAACGTAGCACTATAGAGGGCGGTGCTCCTGTCCTCCTTAAGAACGAACTGAGGGATGTTTCCTCAGCCTTCTGGTAAAGACAAGAACGTAGCACTATAGAGGGCGGTGCTCCTGTCCTCCACAAGGACAAACTGAGGGATGTTTCCTAGCCTTCTGGTAAAGACAAGAACGTAGCACTATAGAGGGCGGTGCTCCTGTCCTCCTTAAGAACGAACTGAGGGATGTTTCCTCAGCCTTCTGGTAAAGACAAGAACGTAGCACTATAGAGGGCGGTGCTCCTTTCCTCCACAAGGACAAACTGAGGGATGTTTCTCGGCCTTCTGGTAAAGACAAGAACGTAGCACTATAGAGGGCGGTGCCCCTGTCCTCCACAAGGACCAACTGAGGGATGTTTCCTAGCCTTCTGGTAAAGACAAGAACGTAGCACTATAGAGGGCGGTGCCCCTGTCCTCCACAAGGACAAACTGAGGGATGTTTCCTCAGCCTTCTGGTAAAGACAAGAACGTAGCACTATAGAGGGCGGTGCTCCTGTCCTCCTTAAGAACGAACTGAGGGATGTTTCCTCAGCCTTCTGGTAAAGACAAGAACGTAGCACTATAGAGGGCGGTGCTCCTGTCCTCCACAAGGACATAGTGAGGGATGTTTCCTCAGCCTTCTGGTAAAGACAAGAACGTAGCACTATAGAGGGCGGTGCTCCTGTCCTCTACAAGGACAAACTGAGGGATGTTTCCTCAGCCTTCTGGTAAAGACAAGAACGTAGCACTATAGAGGGCGCTGCTCCTTTCCTCCACAAGGACAAACTGAGGGATGTTTCTCGGCCTTCTGGTAAAGACAAGAACGTAGCACTATAGAGGGCGGTGCTCCTGTCCTCCACAAGGACAAACTGAGGGATGTTTCCTCAGCCTTCTGGTAAAGACAAGAACGTAGCACTATAGAGGGCGGTGCTCCTGTCCTCTACAAGGACGAAGTGAGGGATGTTTCCTCAGCCTTCTGGTAAAGACAAGAACGTAGCACTATAGAGGGCGGTGCCCCTGTCCTCCACAAGGACGAACTGAGGGATGTTTCCTCGGCCTTCTGGTAAAGACAAGAACGTAGCACTATAGAGGGCGGTGCTCCTGTCCTCCTTAAGAACGAACTGAGGGATGTTTCCTCAGCCTTCTCGTAAAGACAAGAACGTAGCACTATAGAGGGCGGTGCTCCTGTCCTCCTTAAGAACGAACTGAGGGATGTTTCCTCAGCCTTCTGGTAAAGACAAGAACGTAGCACTATACAGGGCGGTGCTCCTGTCCTCCACAAGGACCAACTGAGGGATGTTTCCTCAGCCTTCTGGTAAAGACAAGAACGTAGCACTATAGAGGGCGGTGCTCCTGTCCTCCTTAAGAACGAACTGAGGGATGTTTCCTCAGCCTTCTGGTAAAGACAAGAACGTAGCACTATAGAGGGCGGTGCTCCTGTCCTCCTTAAGAACGAACTGAGGGATGTTTCCTCAGCCTTCTCGTAAAGACAAGAACGTAGCACTATAGAGGGCGGTGCTCCTGTCCTTCTTAAGAACGAACTGAGGGATGTTTCCTCAGCCTTCTGGTAAAGACAAGAACGTAGCACTATAGAGGGCGGTGCTCCTGTCCTCCACAAGGACAAACTGAGGGATGTTTCCTCAGCCTTCTGGTAAAGACAAGAACGTAGCACTATAGAGGGCGGTGCTCCTGTCCTTCTTAAGAACGAACTGAGGGATGTTTCCTCAGCCTTCTGGTAAAGACAAGAACGTAGCACTATAGAGGGCGGTGCTCCTGTCCTCCACAAGGACAAACTGGGGGATGTTTCCTCAGCCTTCGCGTAAAGACAAGAACGTAGGAGCACAGAGCTCGCGGCTCGTCTCCACTTGAACTCGCTGGCAGTAACTTTCGATTGTCAACTTCTCCTCGGTCTTTTGTTGTTTTCTACGCGGGCACCAAGTGGTCCATGGCTGCGCGAACTGCTGTTCTCACGCCGTCATGTCCTTCCCAAGGATGGACTTCTGTTTTCTACCCAAATGAATATTTTTTGTGAAAACAATTCTTCTATATTTTTTTTTTCTTGTCGCACCAACTAAGACTTGGGGCTGCCGAGAGCTGGACAGCGGCAGGTTATTCACGTGGAAACAAGGTTATGTCTAGCATGTAGATGTGTTCCCTATTCGTTCACCTCCGCGGTCCATGGCTTTGCAACAAACAAAGTGCTTGAGCTGGTCACACCACGCCGTACTTTGTGTAGGCTAGAATGACCTCGCCACACCGTACACTAGTTCCTCTACAAGTGAACTGACTCGTTTGATTGTTAGGAAAAACGTATTGTGCGCGTGACATTTCGATGAAAAATTTCCTTTTTGTGTTTAGTTTAGAGTGAAATAAGAACATTTAAGACTTGAGAGACTGTTCATAGCACATGGAATGTTTTCGTTGCTCAGAATAATGTGTAAAGTGTACGTTAAGGGAAACACACAGTAGAGTGCACACCACTATTGAGACGCCTTTCTCTCGTCAAGTGTTTGTCGGTCGGCGCGTTTCAAAAGGCGACTGAGCCGTGGTCTATCATTGTGTTTGTACTTTCTACTCGGTCCCCCATTCGATGCCCTTCTGGGACATACTCTACAGTAACAGTACAGAGGGAAAGTGCCGGAATAAGGGGGTGTTCTGTACTGTCCATTGCGTGCTCCATCTTTGGTCCTCAATTCGCTTTACTTTCTTCATATTTTTACTGTAAAGCGCAACACACTCCCTCCACATTAATTTTACGAGTATTTAAGGTACTCGGGGGTCGAAAGTGGAATATAGGGCAAATAGTGTTGATTTGTATTCCCACTAGTGTTTCCCTAAGTGAAACTCGCTAATGAGTAATCCAAGACTGGAACAGCTTCCGGTACGGGACTGAAAGCAGGGTGGACAAGTAACAGACATAAACAATGATTGCTGGTACAAAAAGGTGGGAACAATAGCAGGAGGGTAATCGGATGAGGAGATAAAGACTAAGTTAGCAATGTGTAGGTGTACGCATAAAGCGGCTTCGGTGGTGGACTCATGTGAGGCGAATGGAGGAAAGGTGATGGTGGTGGTGATTATTGTTTTAAGAGGAAGTACAAACCGTTCTCTACATAACACTGCTCAGAGGGAATAAATGGAAGGGATCCGACACTTCGAAAAATGAAGGTATCGGCCAAAGGAAGACCAGGGCCACGAAGGGCGTCGAAATGAAAGGGTCGCTAGGCCTCGAATGCCTTCGGAGTCGGAAAAGAGCAAGAGTTGACCAAGGGAGGTCGGATAGTGAGGAGCCTGGCACAAGTGGAAGGCATACCAGGACTCAGCTAAGGACCACGTGGTGCCCAACCCACGCTCCAAAGTTGAGAGCCCGTGTGGCTGAATGGAGGAGAATAATGGACTCGATCATCGAGGGTAAGACAGGTATAGGAAGTCTGGGACGACCGTGGGTAGACTCAGTTTATAATGATTTAAAGATAAGAGGACGCAGAAGTAGTTACAAATAGGGGAGGTGTTGAGTGAATTCACAGAGCCTTGTGCACTGAACTCTGAAAGGAAGATGTATAAACAAAAATAAATACTTCTACGAGATACAAGAACCTGGAAGTACATTGTGCTTAGCAAAGTACAAGAGATATATGACCTATTTGAAGAGATTCAAGAAGCTAAAAGATCCGTTAGTGAAATCCACTTTCTGTGGATAAAAGCACACAGTGGAATTAGATACAAGTATAATCACTGGCATGTTTCAAGGGATACAGCTGTATTCCGATAGTCAAAAGAAGGGCCTATACTAGCCACCACCGAGGAACAACAGTACCGCAAAAACGCTGGTTCTGGAGTTACCCTCAGTGACTACCCCCACATGACGATTATGATGATGTGGATCTGAATCACATAGTCTTCTCTTGTTCCACGTATGAGCAACAACGAAGAAGACCACGGTAGCGAAACCTGATCCAGTTTCTACAAGACACCAGTCTAACTCTATAAACCAACTGTTACACCCCGCCCACCTTGTAGGCACCATGGCCACCAGCTGGCCACATGGTGTCTTAAGAGGTTTAGTGTGAAAAGTGCCGAGATCTGTGTTCATTGCACTGAACGTGCTCTAGCATTGTCGCTCTGAAACTAGACTGAGAAATCTGCCATTTACAGCTCACCTATGGCAAAACAGTGAGCTCAAGTCAACGGCCTTTGAAGGAACTGAAGGATAAATATTTAATTTCCCAACATATATTTTAATAAAAATGAAGGGCGGATGACCTTCGATGTTAGGCCCCTTTAAACAACAAGCATCATCATCATCAATAAAAATGATAAATTAATTGTGAATGAATGTCATTAAATGCTACAACAACAGTTTAGAATGATTGTCCTCTAGACGAATGTAGCATAAGAAGCGCGCCTGCTAGCGAGTGCGCGAGAACTGATATCATTAAGCAACTCGTAGTTAAAAACCACTGATCTCTATACCTGGATGGCTGGTAGCTTGGGTAGCAGTAAGCCGAATAGAAGATGACTGGCGTAGTAAGATGGCAGCGAGCGCACGGTGCAGTAGACCACGAGGAGCGCGCTTGCTTTGTTTATGCTTAGTTCAGTGACGCCAGGCCTCTTGATTGTAGTTTCACGAGTGTTCTGTGCTGTGTTATTGCAAAGTAAATAGTAGTGTATTTTACGAATTTAGGTTCGTTGCCTTGTAGTATACTTGTGAATTACAAGATTCAATTTAAATATGTATCTGTTTATCTGAAATATGAATGAAGAAACATTCTACGGGGTATTAACATACCGCAGTGTTCAGCTTATGGACGTACAAACAGAACCGATCAGCAGAAGGAGAAATCATTCCATCGGGGAGTTTCATACTGTACATAAGAATCTTCCTAGGGTAGTGTTTTGAGTTTTAGGTTTATTGTATCTTATTTCGCATATTCTGGGAGCAAAATAGCAATAAATTTTTGTAGGTTTCCTTTCTCGAGACCCGAACATCTAACAACATCGATTAGGAGTATCAAGCAGGAGAATTGGGAGCCTTCTAAAACAGCTGTTCTCTGCTCGGATCACTTAGAGCAGGGCCATCCAAACAGCGTTCCCCGAGCGCTAGCGCTCTGGCCGCGCTCCAAGCCAGTGCTCCGAGCGCTTTGGGGGAAGATAGTTTCGGTAATGGTGGGAGGAGCTTGGCTAGCTGAGCGAGCGGACTGCCCGCCGGGCCGAAGAGAGCAGCCGATTTTTTAGTGTACCACTGAGGTTTTATGTGTTTTAAAAAACACAATTTGTAACGGCATTACAATGCCAACCACAGGGATGATTACGGTGATTTGACAGACGTCAGTCGCCAATCGAATTTGGACGAATTGAAGGAAAATTTCAAGCAGCACTGTTCTGTATTATTGTTTTAATTTTTAAATGCTTGTTTACAAACGGGAATGAATAAATGATTGAATTATCTGAAGAACACTAAAGTTGCGAGTTGCCGTATTTTTGCCTGACAGGAGAATGAGGAGATTGAGGTTGGTGGACCCACTTTACGAACAAGCTACAAATATTAGTCGCAAATTGCCAAAGCTGGGAAACCCTTCGCGGAAGGGAAAGTAATCAAGGAGTGCCTAATGGACGCGGCGGCATGTATTTGTCCTATGGAGCTAGTTGAGAAATTTCACAAAATATCTCTTTCTCCTCACACTGTGGCTCGCAGAATAGACAATATGGCCGTTGATATGGAATAGCAATTAATGGAGAAGGCAGCAAATTTTATATCCTTTTCCATCGCCCTCGATGAATCAACCGACATTGCGGACACAGCTCAGCTCGTTATTTTCATTCGAGGGGTGGATGACGATATTCGGGTCACCGAGGATTTCCTAGACTTGGTAGCTCTCAAAGACACCACTACCGGTTTCGATATTTTCAAAGCGGTGTGGGATGTTTTTGAGTCAATGGGATTAAAATAGGAGCGGCTGACGAGTGTAACGACGGATGGAGCTCCTGCATTACGTAGTCTACGCACGGGGTTCCTCAGCTATGTAAAATTAAAAATGACTGAGAGCGGTACTACCCTAATGACGGCAATCCAGTGCTTGATACACCAGGAGGCAATCTGTGCAAAAGTCGCCGAGCTTAAAGACGTAATCGGAACGGTTGTGCGAGTGGTAAATTTTCTTCGATCCCATGGACTCACGCACCGTCAGTTCGAAGAGTGCCGGGCGAGTTGGCCGTGCAGTTAGGGGCGGGCAGCTGTGAGCTCGCAATCGGCAGATAGTGGGGTCAAACCCCACTGTTGGCAGCCCTGAAGATGGTTTTCTGTGGTTTCCCATTTTCACACCAGGCAAATGCTGGGGCTGTACCTTAATTAAGGCCACGGCCGCTTCCTTCCCAGTTCTAGCCCTTTCCTGTCCCATTGTCGCCATAAAACATATATGTGTCGGTGCGACGTAAAGCCAATAGCAAAAAAAACTTCGCTTCAGGGCGAAAAGCACAATATCTGCGATTCGATGGAAGAAATTCAAGCGTTCAAAAGAAAATTGATTTTGTGGGAAAACCAGTTGCGTGCAAGGAACACAGGACATTTTCCATTGCTTGAAACAGTGAAATAAGGTGTCGACTTTGATGAGTAGTTGCAGGTAATTCGCCAATTACAAGAAGAGTTTGAAAAGAGATTTTCAGAATTATCAGAACCCCAAGCGGTGTTAGATGTAATTGTTCGAACATTTATCTTAGTGCAGACAGTGTTACACAGCTATTTCAATTAGAGTTGGTTGAACTGCAGTCCAGTGTTCGTCTTAAAGACCGCTTTCTAATGTCACGAATTTTGGAAGAATTTTACAGCGGCTTTCAGCAATAAGAATACCCCCTTTTATATAAACATGCATGTAAAGTTCTATCAATGTTCGGCTCAACGTACATAAATTTGTGAGCATTTCTTTTCGGTTCTTAAGTTTACCAAAAGTAAACATCGGGCAACGATGAGCGATAGAAACTCGCGTAATTGTTTAAGAATATTGGTAAAACATTGGTAAAATGTTGTTGAATTTTCCTCTCAGATATGTTCAAATTTCAGTTCTGAATAAATCGCATTACTGCATTCTTTACTTAACACTTGATTTCGTTTCCTGCATATTCCATACATCGGAGTACCTTTCGATTTGTATATGCGGTATATTGGTTATGGCAAAACTGCCTTATCAATATGATGTCAACGGACGCACGACTGCACGTACGTATCTAGTCAGCGCGGTCCGAACATAGTCCGTCTCAGGTCTCCTCGCTGCCACACTGTAGTGGTGGTAGGGGAAGGAGCGCTAGTCTGACTGCCCAGTGCTCCCCGAGCGCGGGCGCGCTCTCGGAGCGCAATAGCTGGATGGCCCTGACTTAGAGGAAGACTGTTTTGATAGAAATGGACAAACTGTAAGCCTTAGAAGTGATGTACAGCCAACTGTTTTCAATTTTACGGAACATTAACTGCAAGTAAAGATTTACTTATATTTTTATTTATTTGTCATAATTAAACTGATGGTTTTGATGAAATAAAATGAAATAATCGACGTGACCTTATAACAATCTTAGAAAATGAAGTCTGGAGGAATTCTAGACCTTATTTACATCAGTAATAATTATGTGTTTCAGACACTGGAGTGGTGGGAGAAGGGGAAGTGTCGTTGGTGTTTTGGGCTATCCCATTATACTATTCGTGGTATTTGGGACTCTTTTAACTGGTGTTACATATTTCTGATGATGACTATCAATATTGCTTTGCTAGCTGAATTTAATTAAAGAGGTCTGTAATAGTACATTAAGCTGCAGGTAATGTGATATATTGACAAGTTTTGAATATTTGCTGGTTTTATAAATGTGTACATTTGCTTCAATGATATTTTAATTTGATAAACTGCGCGTTATTTCATGGAAACAGGAAACAGAAATTCATTATCAAGCACCGATTACGATATGTCGAATCTACGCCTGTATAGTGACCTACGTTTGTAGGTACATCATTTTAAGAATGCATAATTTCGTGGCATACATGTATACAATTTACAGCAATGTTTCCAGAAACTGGTTTTCACTCGTATTGTGTTACCGATCGCTAATTACATGTCTTCAGCACCTAAGTTAATATTTGTCGGCCGTTATTATACACACATGTCCCGGAGATTTACTGACCTCGGAATGACGTGTCAGTGATCCCAATGTCCTTATGCGTTGAGTGAACATGTCTCTATATTTTTAATTATTCCAATGCGCCATTAATTGCGATTTAAAATTGACTATATTATCATTGCTTCCCCATAAGGAGAGCTCTAGGTTGGGTACGCCAACATGGCGAACCGCGCGCTCAACTTGGCGTACTTTCTCCTGCAGCGGAGAGCTGCCATCAGCGATCCATGTATAGAGATCAGTGTTAAAAACTGATTGGTTGTGACCGCCGCACTTTCCCATTCTCTACAACTCAGCACGCCGCCATCTTGTAACAGAGTATGCTTGTGACGTCACATATTTTGAAGCGTTGTTTCATGAAAAATACGTTTCAGATTTTCCCAACAGGTAGCGTCCTCTTTTATCTGTCAATTGTTTCCATGTACCCATTGTCGTTACATCGTCAGTCGATGTACTTATGGTACAATTTTCAAAAAGAAATGTCATACAGTTTTTCTTCTAAACTCACACAGGTGCAGGTTCCCTACTGCTCTTACCAGCTGCAGTGAAAATTATATCTCGTACAGAAAATTGTGTCAAACAAGAAAAATGAACAATAGACGGTCTATAATTATTGTTATGTAGAGTTTTTGCATAGAACTAACATTTGCGGAGAAAGATTGAAAGTGACCTGTTTTATAGATACAGAGAAATGCGACGTTACGTTACTGCACACTCTCCAGTTATCCCTGAGCCGAGTTGAGACAAACATTCTCGCACACCTCATCCCAGAAAAATACGAAATATGACGTCAAAATTATAGCAGCCGCATCGAGCATTTGTTTCTATGTATAACCACTACATTGTGTGCGAACCACTTGGCACTGTTGATGGTGATTCCTCTGCGGATGCAAACGTTAAGGCTTGAAGTGGGCTACGTGCCGGCACCAAGTTTCACCACGTCATTGACTGCATCTAATCAGTTTGACGACAGGAAGGGCATCCGGTCATACAAGATTCATCTCACCTCATACCCGACCCCGTAGAGAAACGGGACAAGGGTTCGAACACACATACTGCGTTACTTAGTGACTGACACACAAATAAATAGAACTTTTAAAAGAAAGCACTTTTCGCCTTTATAGCTAGCAGAATTTCTCATACATGAGTATAGAGATGCTCCTAGAGTGGTGGTGGTGATTATTGTTTTAAGTGGAAGTACAGCTGGGCAATCATCGTCTATTAACACTAATCAGAGAGAAAAATGGAAGGGTTCCGACACTTCGAAAAATGAAGGTGTCGGCCAAAGGAAGATAAAGGCCACGAATCGCATGAAAATTAAAGACTTCGAGTGCTCTGATGCTGTCGGGGTCGGAAAAGAACAAGGACTCAGCTAACGGCCTTGTGGTCGCCAACATACGCTTCAAAGTTGAGAGACCCTGGGGCGACTATTAAGCGCTTCTTACGACAGGCAGGGGATGCCGTCCCCACCCACAGGGGGAACAACTTGAACAGCGTAGTAGGTATTCTAGCCAGGGTACTGGTCAGGTACTGGATCTCCAAATATCCCATAAGATGACCCGAAAACTAAAAATTGATCAAATTTTTGAATGAAACTGACATTTCATTACACAAAAAATGCAAACAGACTACCTCATTGCATGTTGAAGTAATTTTAATAGGTACGGCACCTAATATAATGTAATTATTATTTGACAAATACGAATTACTTGCTCACAAATACTGGTTGTTATTTCAGTCTATTGTTTGACACTCCAAGCTCTGTGTTCCTCAAGGAAATAACACTTCATGATACGTGGAAGTTTAACGCTGCAACATCTGAAGAACAAAAAAACATTTCGCCGTTAGGTACTCGAATTCTTTATGAGATTAGAGGTGTGCTTACCTCAGTCCGCGTTACTCTGACCATAGGAAAGAGAAGGGCGATTGTTGACCAGCACGGTTTTGTACTTTGGATGCTATTGGAGCATACTTGAAGTGAACTGTTTGTAAGTTCTTCTTCCAACACCCGAGACATGGAGCACAAAACACGTTCTCTCTCTCCGGAAGACGACAAGGAACTGATGTACGCTAGTTTCCCCTCCATTTGCGCATCCGAAAACAATTCTTGAGCCATGTGAATGACCTTGGCATCTTGTACGTGGAAAGAATCTGTTACATGCTTCGCTGTCTGAAAGTGGTCACAATACAGGCGTCGATCCACGTACCCCACCGTGTGATGCAAGGCTGTGGTGGTAGTGAAATGTCGGGTGCTTGGGATCTGAAAAGTTCCCTGCGTGATGGAGCCTAAGTAAATACCTTCTTAGTTAGGGACACAACCTTGTCAACTTCAGGGAAATTTGATCTGAGTTCTTCGGCATGAGTTAGGCAGGTTACATGCACCATTTTTGAGTAAAATGCTTTGATTGCGTTGGCAGATTTAAGGCGCTGCATCAGTCACGAAGAGCAGAACTTACACCCTCAGGCCAATAGTCCCGTCGATTATGGAACAGGCGACATATTGTAGAATGCTTCACAGATTGCTGAACTTCGGTCGTGAGCAATATTTTTCCAGGGCTATCTACTTGTAACATTGGCAGTGTAACGGCCCTCTACATCACTAGTTTCATCGATTGAAATTAATATTCAGTTTCCGCGGACTTCTTCTCTGATACTCGTTTTTGTGTCGTCATAGCATACAGTAGTTCTTTGTCAACCGGAATTACACGGCCCGTATACGTTTCTAAGAACTCTCTCAGTTTAATGTTGTTCAATTTCCAGAGTGGAAACACAAGTCTTTACAAAACACAGAGGAAGTACCACCATGGCAGAGAGTAACAGTTGAGAAACTTGTCGGTTTGGAATCCACGTATGTGCTTCTATCGAGCCATATGCTGCTGAACGGTAAATCTGCGACCACACGCATCATAAACCATTAATGAGTAAATGACCTAAAAATGAAATACTTAGAAAAATGACGGAAATAGACTTAACAAATATGTATGTATTTCTATAAAAGCGGGGCCATGAGCAATGTCTGTGGCGAACCATTTGGAAGATGACATGTCATGTAACATTCGAGAGAAGTTCACTCACCGAGCTCGATAGCTGCGGCCAGTATCCAGTATTCGGGAGGTAGTGGGTTCGAACTCCACTGTCGGCAGCCCTGAAGGTGGTTTTCCGTGGTTTCCCAATTTCACACCAGGCAAATGCTGGGGCTGTACCTTAATTGAGGCCACGGCCGCTTCCTTCCATCTTCTAGACCCTTCCTGTCCCATCGTCGCCGTAACACGTGTCTGTGCCGGTGCGACGTAAAGCAACCTTTAAAAAAAAAAAAGTTCACTCATCCGTTCTGCAATATATATAGCTCTTGGTAAGTTTAACATTTGAGAAAACCAAGTTATAAATTATGAAGGAGGAAATGCCGTACTCTCGCTCGATTGCAGTCCAACTGTTTCATGAACTACCGTATTTGAGGGCCGGATTGACCTCCACTAATGACCCTAGCTCACAGCGCGTCCACTTTAGTGAGTAGAGCTCAAACTTTCACCAGCGGTGGGTGAAAGACGAGACAAAAGGCGCCCTCTCACATCTTCAAGTACCAGAAATATTTTAGCATTGAATTGTGGCTCAAGGAATGCGGTTGTGTCAGGAAGTGACGGAAGTTTCTAAAAGGAACACGAAGACCAGTGACAGAGATCCACAGTTGTAGCCCTTCAGTGGAGGGAGATGAGTCACGAATGAAGTATGACAATATGTTCTTTATTTATTCCTAAAAATGACAATCCTTTTTTTCTTAATCATCGTTAGTCAAATATCTTGGAACTTGAAAATAGGTGCAATGAATACGGTATGAAAATTAGCCTCTCAAAGACTAAATTGATGTCAGTAGGTAAGAAATTCAACAGAACTGAATGTCAGATTGGTGATACAAAGCTAGAACAGGTCGATAATTTCAAGTATTTAGGTTGTGTGTTCTCCCAGGATGGTAATATAGTAAGTGAGATTGAATCAAGGTGTAGTAAAGCTAATGCAGTGAGCTCGCAGTTGTGGTCAGCAGTATTCTGTAAGAAGGAAGTCAGCTCCCAGACGAAACTTCCTTTACATCGGTCTGTTTTCAGACCAACTTTGATTTATGGGAGCGAAAGCTGGGTGGACTCAGGATATCTTATTCATAAGTTAGACGTAACAGATATGAAAGTAGCAAGAATGATTGCTGGTACAAACAGGTGGGAACAATGGCAAGAGGGTATTCAGAATGAGGAGATAAAGACTAATTTAGGAATGAACTCGATGGATGAAGCTGTACGCATAAATCGGCTTCGGTGGTGGGGTCATGTGAGGCGAATGGAGGAGGATAGGTTACCTAGGAGAATAATGGACTCTGTTGTGGAGGGTAAGAGAAGTAGAGGGAGACCAAGACGACGATGGTTAGACTCAGTTTCTACCGATTTAAAGATAAGAGGTATAGAACTAAATGAGGTCACAGCATTAGTTACAAATACAGGATTGTGGTGACGTTTAGTAAATTCATAGAGGCTTGCAGACTGAACGCTGAAAGGCATAATGGTGTAAAATGATAATGTATGTATGTATGTATGTAGCAGTTTGCCCTTTTATTCCACTACGAGCGCTAATGTGACTCAATGCAAAGTTTCACTTAAGCCCTTATAACTGTGTGGTCATTCTTCAAAAAATCAGAATACGTCTGACGGTATTGAACCAAGGAACACGTTACAGAATCAAAAAGGAAACGGTCGAAATGTGTTTGTTACTGCTCTCCGGGCCCTTTAACTCTTCTCCTGGTGCGGGAAGCCCCACGTTATCTGCTAAGAAATGTTTCAACGTTGAAACTAAGTTCGGTCCGTGAACAAAGCAAAAAGAATTTGTCATGAAATGGCATTATGAAAGCAAGGAAGGCCCTTCTTAAGAAAATACATTTTCTCACTTAGGAATTAGAAAGATGTTTTTGAAGACTTTCGTGTGGGGTGAGACATGCACGATAACTAGCTCAGAAAGAAGCTTTTGAAATGTGGTGTTACAGAAGAATGCTGAACGTCAGATGGATAGATCGAATCTCGAATGAAGACATACTGAATCGAATTGCTGAGAGCAGATCGATTTGCTAAATTTGACAAGAAGAAGAGAGAGAATGACAGGGCACACCCAGGACTTGTTCAGTCTCTTCTTGAAGGATGTGTAGAGGGTAAGAACCATAGGTATGAATATGACAAGCAGATTAGAGGAGATGTAGGATGCAGTGAAAACCTTAGCAGAGGATAGGGTGGCATGGAGAGCTGCATCAAACAAGAGGGAGGGAGCCCCGCCACACGGCAATAACTTCGCTTCACCCTGTGAATACAAAGAATTACGACATGAAAGAAATCTGTTTAACGATGAAGTGTTCATTGAATGTCATGCACGCCGTCCCTGCGTCTCGTGCACGAGTACAATGTTAGCGCTTTTATTTTTCTCATTTTCCGCTCCGGAGAACAAAGAGCAAATCGAAGGTGCATAGTATTAACTTTTGAACGCATATGTTGGATGATTTTCTTGCGTTGCTCGGAATTCCTTCAAATCTAGCGTACTAGTCCTACTAACGCGGCTGTCAATCATCAGTCCGATGAACTTCACTCGAGGCAAATGCTATACCCGTCTCAGACTCCATACAACGTAAGGCAACGTCCGAACTATGCAGATGAATTACTCCGGTAAATATGAAATTTAACATCATTAACTCAAGAAGAAACGGTTCTGTCCTTAATTATTTTAAAATTATTTATACCTTGTTTTATTATTATTATTATTATTATTATTATTATTATTATTATTATTATTATTATTATTATTATTATTATTATTATTATTATTATTATTATTATTATTATTATTATTATTATGCGTGAATGCTCCGTATTTCTTTTGCGGATGATCCAGGCCGTCCACTTGGTACCTGCTCTTCATTCTCTGGAGTAACTTCCCACTTGTTCTTTCTGTATATATTTCGATTCAAAATTTCTTCAGGTTGAATTCTTGCGTACTTCATATCCGCTTTTGCTTGTTGTGTCCAAGGGAAAGTCTTCAGTTTATCACTCTTTCAAGAATTTGGTGGGTTAGGCTGGTTTCTGGAAGCCTCTTAACATGTCCATAACATTTTAGCCTTCTTTTCCTGAAGTCTACCGCAATATTAGATGTTTTTTTCTGTAGAATTACGGGATTCGAGGCGGTAGCCTTCCTCCGTGTGTCTTGGTCCTAAAAATATCCTTATGATTTTTCGCTCTTCTTTTAGGATATTTTCGAGCTCTCCCTTTTTTATGAAGTGTTAGAGTTTCCCCTGCATAGAAAGCCTCAGGTTTGATTACAGTATTGTAATGCTTAATCATAACGTGTTGTAGATTTCTCTTGTTCTCCCATATGTTCTTCTGAGTTTTTGGACATGATTACTTTGGCCTATATTTTGTTGTCCGGTTGGTTCGAGGATTTCGCCCAGGTATTTGAAGTGAGGGACCGTATTCTGCATTGAGACTATGGATGTCTAGTTTTGAACAGAAAAATTCACTTTTCTGGAAGGAGATATGGTCCGACGTTCTTGGAGAATTTCAAGTTGCTTTATCGTTGTGACTTCATCGCTGGACAAAAGGGCCAGGTCATCTGCGAAGGCTAACCATGGAATTTCCAGCTTGATTTTTTGTGTCTCAATGTTTACTGGGTTGCAACTATTTTGCGCTTTCAGTTCTTTTTTCCCATTCCCCTATCACCTTATCTGGGACGAGGTTGAAGAGGAGGGGTGACAGTCCATCTCCTTGCCGGACACCAGTTTTTATCACGAATTCATCTGACATCTCTCCCATGAATTTCACTCTTGACTTCGTGTCAGTGAGGGTCTGTTTGGTCAAGTTTAGCGTCTTGCAGTCTAGTCCCTGTTCTTTCAGGATGCTGAACAGAGATTGACGATCAATTGAATCATAAGCCTTCTTGAAATCTACAAAGGTACAGATGACGGGAGGGTTTCTGAGGGCTCTGAATTTTAGAGCGGTTTTGAGGTTGAAGATCTGTTCATTGTCGGATGTGTGAGGGCGGAACCCAGCTTGATATTCACCAATCTTATGCTCGAGTTGTTCTTGTATTCTTTTTAACAGGCATGCAGAGAAAAGTTTGTAGCCGACTTCAAGGAGGGAGATTCCCCTATAGTTGTTGACATCAGTTCTGTCTCCTTTTTTGTGAAGTGGGTGAATCAACGCACATTTCCAGTCTTCGGGGGGACAGATGACCTTCAATGTTAGGCCCCTCTAAACAACAAGCATCATCATCATTCTTCGGGGAGTTGTTTGATTTTCCTGATGTTCTGTTTGATTTCTGTAAGTTCTTTGAGTGAATTTGGACCAAGATTCTTAAGGAATTCTGCAACAATCTCGTCTCTTCCTGAGGTTCTGTTGTTCTTTAGTCGTTTAATGTGGCTCTGAATTTCTTCCTGGTTTGGTGGAGGTGATTCTGGGTGAGTGAAACGGGTTGCTTCTTCAAGAAATCTTTCAGTGGGTTCGGGGCAGTTAGGAAGTTCTGAGAAGTACCGTGCAAGTTCTTGGCAGTTTTCTTTATTAGTAAGCGCCAATTGACCATCTTGTTTCCTGAAACATAAGTTCTGTGGAATGTACCATCGGATATTTTCTGTGAACATTCTGTAGAAAAACCTTGTGTTGTGGTTTCTGAAGTTTTCTTCAATTCAGCCCAGTTGTTCTTTCAGGTGCTTTCTTTTTTGTTGCCGGATGGTTTTGGATACTGATTTATTTTCTGGTCTCATAAAATTCTTGTCGAGTTTTCTGGGATTTTCTACTTTGTATTTCTGAAATGCAGATGTTCTTATCTCTAGGGTTTGGTCGCATGTTGAGTTCCACCAGGATGTTTTGTATTCCTTTTTAAGGGTACCATTTCTCGTGCCGTCTGTATGATTTTGGTGTGGAGTTCTTCCCATAGTTTCGTTGGTTGATTTTCTCATGCTTTTTTTTAGATCGGTAACAGGAATCCTTTATATGTCAAATTTCTGTTGTTGGATTTTCTTGGAGTAAGCTTTAGTTTAACGCTTGTCACATAGTGATCAGAGTCGATGTTCGCTCCTCTTCTCACTTGGACATCGTGTACCTCTTTCTGTAGGGGATATGAGATTCGCCAGTGGATTCAATAGGGGAACTCCAGGTTTTTTGCTTCCTCAAGGACACAATGAGTGTTCAAACGCTTTTGCTGGTACATTTTTTTCGCCGGGTAGAGTTTCTCGGCCGATTTGTGTACTGAAAGCGTCTAAGAGAATTTTGACGTCATCCGTAGGAATCTTTGACATTACCTTTTCAAGTATGTTCCGAAATTTGTCCACGATTTAGGGGTTCTTCTTGTTGTCTATATTTGTAGGGGGTGTGCATTTATTAATGTATAATTTTTATTGGCAGACTGAATCGTCATGGTCATTAGACGATTGTTAATGGAGTTAACTTCTTGGATCGAGTTCAATATACTTTTCTTGTACTACGAGTCTCATACCAAATAAAGGGGTCCTGTTTAGAATGCTTTAGCCTGTTTTACTCTTCAATATACGATAATTTCCGTAATCGAAGGTGGCATCATCAGTAAATGGAGTTTCCTGCAGGGTAAGGATAAGAATTTTTTGTCGATCAAGTTCTGTGATTATATTTAGTAATTTTCCTGGTTGAATCAAGGTGTTGATATTGAATGTACCAATGTATGTGGGGTTTTTGTGGGATAGTTCCGACTCTCTCCCATGTTTTCGTGGTCGTCCAGGCTCCCGAGAATCCGAAAGCCTCGTTGCCGTCTCAATGCGACGGGTGGATTGGGTACCACCTGAGGTAATGTTGTTACTACGCTCACGAATCATGTCTGGCTTGTAATAGGAGAGGGTGCTTAGAACCAGGGATTGTTATTCCCGCCGCTCAGACGCGGACCAGGAAGCCGGTGGATACCACTCTGACGCACCTGGCTAATGGTGGCTCTTCGGCCAGTTCCGCCGTGCCGATCATCTTCATTCTGCCCTTGAGGTCTGAGCTGGGACCCTTACCAGATGTGCTCATAGGCATGTTTGTAATTCGTTACTGCGCTGCCATGCCCGGAGGTCCGGGTTCGATTCATTCTCAACTCTGTCACGAAATCTGAAAAGTGCTAGAGGACAGGAAGAGCGTCCACTCAGCCGCGGGAGGTCAACTGGGTAGAGGGGGTTCGATCCCCATCTGAGTCATCGTGAAAGTGGTTTCCGACTTCTCCTCCAGGCAAATGCGGGGATGGTATCTAACTTACGGCCACGGGCGTTTCCTTCCATATCCCTCCTAATCTTCCCATACCCTACAAGGCATAGCAGGTGAGGTCGCCTGGGTCTCCTCCCCAGTTGTATCCCCCGACCTAAAGTTTGACGCTCCACGACACTGGCCTTGAGGTGGGATCCCTTGTAGAGTCCGAGGGGAAAGTAAACAGATTAAGAAGGAAGGACATTCACAGCAAACGAGAAGCTGAAATTGGCACCAGTTGTGCCTTTTTACAGGAAAAATACAATAAACCTGTGACGGCCTGTTTCTGACGGTAATGATTCCCTGTGTCAAGAACCTGCGAGAAGGAAGACTTTGTCCTTGAGTTGTGTAGCACCAACTCCTCGCCTCGTGCTCTGGTTGACGCCCATGGGCACGTGCGCGCAGGTTTCGAGTTGTTGGCACGAACCAGGTAGCCTATACTATGACGCAGAGGCACGTAAAGAAACCTCCCAAACATTTACTCGCAGCACAAGGACAGCTTAATACTCCCAAATGTATTAACAACTTCACCTTATTTGCACCGGCCGAGTTGGCCGTGCGGTTAGGGTCACGAAGCTGTCAGAAATAGTGGATTCGAACCCCACTGTCGGCAGCCCTGAAGATGGTTTCCCGTGCTTTCCCATTTTCACAGCAGGCAAATGCCTTAACGCCACGGTCGGTTGCTTCGCACTGCTACGTCTTTCCTGTCTCATCGTCGCCAGAAGACCTACGGTGCGACGTAATGCAATTTTCTTGAATGCGCTTATTTTCAACTAAGAAAATAAATGAATACGTAACTTGTTTCTATGGCGTGTCAGTTCTATTTACAATGACACAGGAAAAAGCGCCTCTTCACAGTTAGACAAGTTTCGTGTGGGTGAGGTGACTAAAAGGGGGACCTGGCAGGAGGTGGTTTCCTATCTCCAGCTTAAGCCCAGGGCCGCTTCCTACGCGTTCCTGCCCCACGAGCTCTTCGGGTCCTCACTGACTAATTCGGTGTACATGCTCACTAAAGGTGGATATTTGGATATTCCGGCGGTAACGGGGTAAAAAAAGGGGGTGAATTTTTAAAATGAGAATATCTGTATCTCAAAAACTTAAAAGTTTACAGACGTAAAAATTGGTATTTGGAATATCCTTTAAAAATAAAACACACGTTTTTTTCTCGCAAAATCCCATTAAGGGGGTGAAAATCGGGAAAACCTTTTATGAGGAGAGTTATATCTCGAAAACTGAAGATGTTACAGATATGAAAATTCGTATTTGGAATCTCCTTTGAAATTAAAGAAACACGTCTTTTTGTGTTTTTGGATAATCCGATGAATAGGGGGTGAACAGCAGTGACAAACGAGATAAATTTTTAAAAAGAGTGTATCTGCAAATTATCTCAGACAGATAACATATTATTGATTTAAAAACTGGTATTTCGAATTTTCTGTAAAAGTAAAGACACATTAATATTTTTTAGGAAAATCCACTTAAGGGGAACTGAAAAAGGGGGTGACATTTTAAAATTAGCGTATCTACAGTTTACCTCAAACACTTAACATGTTGCAGACGTGAAAATTGGTATTTGGAATCTCTTTTAGAAATAACGAAACACGCATTTTGGGGGATAATCAACTTTGTGGGTAGGGGTGGGGGGTTGAAAACGGAGATGAATTCCTTTTATTTCAAAAACTGAAGATGTTACAGTCGTGAGAACTTGTATTTGGAAGCTCTTTTAAAGAAACGGGTACTGTTTATTTTTGGAAAATTCACTTAAGTGGCGAGTGTGAAAGGAGAAACTTACATCTCAAAACTGCAGGTTACAGACGTGGAAATTGGTATGTGGAATCTCCTTGAAATATGAAGAAACACGCATTTTTGGGGAGGGGTGAAACGAACTTAACGGGCGGGGGTGGAGTGAAAAATGAGTTGAATTCTTTTCATGAGGATACTCATATCTCAAAAACTGAAGATGTTACAGATATGAAAATTGGTATTTGGAATCTCCTTTAATAATACTGAATCACGTATTTTATTGTTTTCTGAAAATCCAGTTAAGCGGCTGAAAGGAATTGGAAAAGCGGGTGAATTTTTAAAATCAGTACCGGTATACCTACATTATATGTCAAAAACTTAACATGTTAGAGACAAGATACTTGGTATTTGAAAAGTCCTTTAAAAATGCCTTTTTGTTTTCGGAGAAGGCACTTAACGGGGGTTAGAAAAGAAGTGAAAAGTAGTTGAATCACTTTTTATGAGAATACTTATATCTTAAAAACTGAAGATATTACAGACGTGAGAACTTGTATTTGGAATATCCTTTAAAAATAAAGAAATATGTACTTATTTTTTCGACTTGAGAGAGGACTGTTTCTCACATGTACAGTTCTATGTCGCATGGTCGTCTTAGCCCCAAGAGGTAATACTGTACTACATACATGGTTCACAAAGAATTTCTGGGATAAATGAAACTCAATTTTTGGGTGAGTTTTTATAGTTTAGGAATTTTCAGATAATGTCTTAGTACAATGCCGAGGAACGATTACTTTGACCAAATTACGAAATTCAGGCGGGTGAAGCCGCGGGTAATTGCTAGTGATGTCATAAAGTACGATAATAGAGCATATTCCTTATTTATTCGTAAAAATTACAATCGTTTTCTTAATCGTCTGTATCCTGTCGATTAGGTTAGCAGTTTGTCTTGTTCTACCACTACGAGCGCCAATGTGAGTGGACATTTTTCAAAAATCAAAACACTTTGAACGCATTACAGAAAGAATGATGTAAATCAGTTAATTTGAATAGAAAAGAAAACGAGTAAAGAGACAAGCGATTGAGCTGCACTTAGGCTAGAGCTATCCAAGACTCGCGTTAGCGTTTCAACTGTCGGCACAATTGACGAAATTGCTTTTTTTATAGTTTTCGTAGTATGTGGACCCCCTAGTTTGAACATTAAAAAGTGAACACCTTCTGGGAGTTCGATCATACAAATTAATTTCGACTTGATGGATCTTTCAATACACGACACTATAGATCGTGGTTTAGGAAAATAATTTCCCACTGAGTTAAAACATCGTTTGTTGTTGTTAACATGACTCGTATTTTATATAATGTGCAAATCAAAATGTTACTTATATTCCACTAATCAACTACAAAGGGTGCGTGTTGAAGTACTAACTGCCGACCAAAGACACACCTCGGGGTCGAAAAACAACAAGAGTTAATACGACACATGAAAGTGGCAAGTAAGTGGAAGCAGTGCCAGGACTCAGCTAAGTGCCCTGTGGGCGCCAACCCAAGATAATATCCTTTGGCGCCCCTTTTAGTCGCCTCTTACGACAGACAGGGAGTGCCATGGATGTTATTATTCGGCTCCTATTCACAGGGGAAACGTCCTCCTAAAGTGTAATTCCTCGTTATTAATAATAATCGGTGTATAGCCTCTGCTACCATGTTTTAGGCCTTTCAGACTGCCCGTGTGACAATTTCGCCCTTCCGTATTATTCCACCAGATGGAGAACTCGGTACAGCCTGTATGGCTGCGGTCAGAAACTCCAGTAAAGTTAGTGTGACGTGAGGAGCGGGAGAAAGTCCACACACTGGTTTGATGCAGCTCTCAAAGCCACCCTGTGCCCCGACTTTTCAAATGTCCTTACTGGGGAAAACTCTGCATGACCCATTTTCCATTTTTCTTGTTGCTTTGGAAAAGAAGCAGCAGTCCTGGGAGGAGTGAGGCAGGGCTGCAATTTTCCCCCTGCTTTACAATGTTCACATAGAAGAGGCGGTAAAGAGGAATTTGGAAAGGGAATCTCAATCCAAGGAGAGGAAATTAAAACTCTCAGATGATTTTCGTATTTTATCTGAGAGTGCAGAAGATCTGGACAAGCTGCTGAATGGTATGGACGGAGTCTTGGGTGAGGAGTACAAGATGAAAATAAATACCGTAAGTCCAAACAAAAGTGACGGAGTGCAGTCAGGTGGTGAAGGAAATATTAGATTAGGAAATGAAGTGTTAAAGGAAGTGGATAGCACAAGCAAGGAACGCCTGTGTTAAGAAAAGAAATTTGCTCACTTCGAACGTTGATATAGGAATTAGGAAGATGTTTTGAACACTTTCGTCTGGAGCGTGGCATTGTATGGACGATAACTAGCTCAGAAAGAAAGAAAGAGAATAGAAGCTTTTGAAATGTGGTCTTACAGAAGAATGCTGAAGGTGAGATGGATAGATCGAATCACGAATGAAGAGATACTGAATCGAACTGGTGAGAGGAGATCGACCGGGCGAGTTGGCCGTGCGGTTAGGGGCGCGAGGCTGCGAGCTTGCACTCGGGAGACAGTGCGCTCGAACCCCACTATCGGGAGATGGTTTTCCGTGGTTTCCCATTTTCACACCAGACAAACGCTGGGGCTGTAGCTTACGACCACGATCGTTTCCTTCTCACTCATAGCCTTTTCCTATCCCATCGTCGCCATGACGGCGTGACGTTAAAGAAATTGCAAAAGAAATAGGAGATCGATTGGACGAGAGAGAATGACGCTCAGGATTACAGCAGATGTAGAATGTAATAATTACGTAGAAATGAAAAGGTACCGGGTGGCATGGAGAGCTGCATCAAACTGATGACTCAAACAGCAACACTTCACAGAGAATGTCGGTAATCTTCGTGGCGATCCTCCTTGTCCGATCTGCGTGCTTCTCTCAGTAATTTTTGGTTTTCTGTCCAAAGGAAACAAATTTGTTGAACAGATTCTTAAATCTAGAGATTTGCTCATATATATTTTCAAATTTTCTGATTAAAATGTGATTTGACTTATGGTTTTATCACGATCTGGTTTTCTTACATAATGTCTCAGGTTTTTACGTATAAATGGAGGAAATTTCTAGTTTGAAATGTATTATTGAAAGCGAAGTCTACTTTCCTTAAGACTGCGTGTGTTTTGCACAGGCGGGGAAGCTCAAAGTGAAATACTGTACTGTAGCAGGAGATGTTGTCCGTGCCCGACATGATCTGGGCGTGTCGCAAGGCCCACACAGCCTGGTAGTGAACCGGCGACCTCAGGGTGGGGTACCGCAGCCCAGATGTTCGACAGTCCCTATGAACTATGAAAATGGCGCCGTGCTAAGTTGTTCGCTAGCGAATCAGCGCACCATTACGCGCTCATTGTGAATTAATAATTCAAGGACAAGAAATATTCGTCTAATTGCTCGGCCCTTCCCCATCATAGGTGTTCTCCTCCATAATATGTTGCAACTACAAATGAATGTCCGAAAGGATTGCCAGTCTTACGTAGACCTAACGAGTCTGTACTGTGTCAAGTTGCGAAATGTTTTGCTGTTGTTCGGAAGCTGGAATTAGCCGACCTTAAAAACCACAACACTGAACGAACAACTTTTTTTTTTCCTGTGGCTATTTGTAGCCGAGTGCAGCCCTTGTAAGGCAGACCCTTCGATGAGGGTGGGTGGCATCTGCCATGTGTAGGTGACTGCGTGTTATTGTGGTGGCGGATAGTGTTATGTGTGCTGTGTGAGTTGCAGGGATGTTGGGGACAGCACAAACATCCAGCCCCCGAGCCGTTGGAATTTACCAATGAAGGTAATCGGGAATCGAACCAGGGATCCTCTGAACCGAAGGCCAGTACGCTGACCATTCAGCCAACGAGTCGGACAACGAACAACTTATGGTGATAGAAGGAACATTACACTGGTTATTCCTTGGATGTTGGAGTAAGATGCGTCGTTGCAGTCCATCTAGCAACAATAATATAAGAACTCGGCAAGTTTGAGTTCTCTAGCCTCTCTTGTAACCCACAGAGAAGCCCTTGTTAAACTGAGCAACCCAGTGAAAGGTTGGGTATCCAACCCCAGCGGGAAACTGGGTCAGTGAGCAGATCACCACTCTGTCATTCATTAAAGTGTGGTATGGCCTGCTGCACTGCTTGTAGCCGTAGACAACTAGAAAGACGCTCCTGGAGGATACCATCATTGTCTCCAAATGTCGAATAAGGTACAACTCCAACTACACCTGATTATGTCCATGAGGTCTAACAACCTCAGCAGTTTTTGGATCTCCAGTCGTCGTAGACTCTATGCCACTGGGCCAGCGTCCCGAAACTGTTAAGGGCCGTGTGACTGTTGATGTGCACCAGCATCCCCACGTACAGGCGTCATTTGGAAAGCAACACCATCTGCTCAATATTAATGTCCTGCGCGATCGGCAAGTTGCGACGGGGGGCAGGATGATGTAGTCTGGGAGCTCCTAGTGATGAGTCGGCAGGTGTGTGATCGCCGTTTTGCTCAAGGACAGACTGTATAGCTACACCCGTCACTGAGCAGCCCTCTGCTCACCCTGAATGGTAAACATAGGCAGTCTAACTTCTCACCTAACTAGATTACCGCGTTCACTAGGTACACCAATTTGTGGAATATTCGTACTCTTATGGACACTGATGTAGATAACCGACCAGAGCGACCTCCAGTTGATATCGCTGCTCTTAGTGAAACTAGGCGAGCTGGAGAAGGACAACTCAAGGAGCATGGCGGTGGCTATACATTTTTCTGGAAAGGAAAAGATGAAAGCGAATGAAGAATTCATGGAGTAGGTTTTGCAATAAGGAATGAGCTCATTCACAATCTTAATGAGTTCTCATCTGGAATTAATGAAAGACTCATGACACTTCGTCTGAAACCCAAGAACAACCAAAGAGCTACGGTAATTAGTGCATATGCCCCAACGCTGAAGTCAGAAGAGGATCAAAAAGAAGCGTTCTATAACCAACTTGATGAACTCCTGTCGAATGTACCCAAGTCAGATAAGCTTATTCTGCTGGGAGACTTACTTTGGCCAGGAACTATTGGTAAAGAGGGTGCAGACAAAATCAACGCCAATGGAACCGTTCTACTCACGAAGTGTTCTGAATATGATCTTGTCATTACGAATGCACTCTTCCGCCAGAAGGATAGATTTAAAGAAACATGGCAACATCCCAGATCAAAGCACTGGCACTTAATCGACTACATTATTGTCCGCGCCAGAGATAAGCGCGATGTTCATATAACCGGTGCTGATGATTGCTGGACCGACCACCGCTTAGTTCGATCTGTGATGGCTATACAGGTTCCTCCATAACGGTGGATTCAGGGGAAAGCGATAAAACACAAACTAAATACTGAACATCTTAGGAACAACAGTATCAAATCTGCCTATCAAGAACTATTGGCTGATAAACTTCTAAATGAATACCCAGAAGATATTGAGCAGCACTGGTGAATCAGCTACTATAGCAGCTGGCAAAGAAGCAGTTGGTGATAACAAGAAGAAACATCAGGACTGGTTTGACGAGACACCTGATTGATGAAAAGCGGAAAGCCTACAACGTGTAGCAAAATGATCCAAATTAATTTCCCAAGAAACATAGATATCAACAACTCAAAATGGAAGTGCAGAAGAGATGCAGGATGATCAAGAATAAATGGTGGGTAGGCAAATCAATGGAAATGGAGAATGTAATCGCCTCCAAACACTAGCGCCTTCCTCAGTGCTACCAAAGCAGTTTATGGCCCCTCCACCAAAGGTCTTAATTGTCTAAAATCCAAAGACGGTACTGAAGTTCTTAAAGAACCCTGATTCGACAGCTTTCCGTTGTAAAGAACATTTTCAAGACCTCCTGAACAGAAACTCGCATGTCGAGGAAGATGTGTTTGCTGATATTCCAAAACACCCAATTCAAGATCACTAGGTGAAGTCAAGAAATTGAGAAGGCTATGCGTCAGCTGAAGAATAAAAAGGCACCCGGACAAGATGGAATTCCAGCCGAGCTCTTCAAGGAGGGTGGTCCTGTGCTAATTCAGCATAAACACATGTTGATTGTGAAAATATGGAACATGGGAACAATTCCTGCTGATCTACGGGATTCTTACATCATCACTATCTTAAAGAAAGGGGACAAGACTCTGTGTAACAATTATAGAGGACCGAGCTCGATAGCTGTAGTCGCTTAAGTGCGGCCAGTATCCAGTAATCGGGAGATAGTGGGTTCGAGCCCCACTGTCGGCAGCCCTGATGATGGTTTTCCACGGTTTCCCATTTTCACTCCAGGCAAATGCCGGGGCTGTGCCTTAATTAAGGCCACGGCCGCTTCCTTCCAATTCCTAGGCCTTTCCTATCGCATCGTCGCCATAAGACATATCAGTGTCGGTGCGACGTAAAGCAAACAGAAAAAAAAAAGAAAAAAATACAGGAATATCATTACTCTCTGTTGCAGGAAAAATTCTTGCTAGAGTATTGTCTAATCGTCTACTGCCATTGAGTGAAATGTGCCTACCAGAAACTCAGTGTGGTTTCAGGCCAAACAGAAGTACAATTGATATGATTTTCAGTGCGAGGCAAGTGCAGGAAAAGTCTAGAGAGCAAAACCAACCCTTGTACATGGCTTTTATAGATCTTGTCAAGGCGTTTGATTCTGTTAATCGAGAAGCTCTATAGAGAATTCTACATCTGATCGGATGTCCAAACAAATACATACAGATACTCAGACTGCTACACGACGGCATGTTTGCTACTGTTCTTTCTAATACAAAACCAGGAGACCCTTTCCGTATTTCTACTGGAGTAAAACAAGGTTGTGTAATTGCTCCAACATTGTTCTCACTGTTTGTTGGAACTATACTACACCTTGTGGATGATAAACTGCCATCAGGAGTAGAACTTCTGTATAGAACTGATGGAAATATGTTTAATATTAACAGACTGCGAGCTAAGACCAAGGTGTCGTCAGTGTCACTTAAAGAGCTTCAGTACGCAGATGACAATGTTATCTTAGCCAACACAGAGGAAGATCTGGAATCAATCCTCAATGCTGTTAATTAAGCATGTGAAAGTATCGAACTGGAAATTAATATTGATAAGACTAAAATCCTTTACCAGCCGGCACCTGATTCGAATAAGAGAACTCCGACTATTACAATCAATGGCCAGTCTCTTCAAAACATAAATAATTTACCTTACCTTGAAAGCCATCTGTGGACATGTGCAAACATTGATGCAGAAATCCAATATCGTTTAAGATGCGCTAGTGCGGCTTTCGGTCGTCTCCTAAGAAGAGTGTTTGACAATCATGATATCAGTGTGAGAACCAAACTATACGTTTACAATGCTGTTGTAACTCCTACTCTTATCTATGGTTGCGAGACCTGGACAACCTACAGGAGAAACCTAAAATGCTTGGAAAAATACCATCAACGATGCTTGCGGAGAATACTGAAAGTTAAATGGCAAGATCGTCGAACGAACATTAGCATCCTCGAGGAAGCCAACACTACAAGCATAGAGGCAAAGGTAGTCAGGCATCAGCTACGCTGGGCTGGTCATATCGTCCACATGCCTGATACACGCCTCCCAAAGAAAATCTTGTACTCCCAACTAAAGAATGGCCAGCGTAAAGTATAATCTTAAAAAATGTCATATGGATACGATCAACTGGGAAACTACAGCCGAGGATAGGCCCAAATGGCGTAGCATTGTATACAATGGAGCTGAACATCTAGAAAAAAAGATAGGAGAAGATTAGAAGCTGAGAGGATGAACTGCAGGAAAGAACGAGCGAATGCGAGGGATAGCGTTCTTGCACAACCATCTGCTGCAACTACTAGTGTGTGCTGTCATTACAATAAAATCTGTGCATCCAGAATCGGACTGTTCAGCCATCTGAGACGACAGAGTTAATATGTCCAAATGACATTGTATTTATGTACTACATATTCGTTGACGAATAAATGCCTATGATGATGATGATGACTTTGTACGACTTGACTTCGCTGTGGTTCCTCTCCTTCTCCTCCGATCACATCTTCCTGGAGCTCCTTAGCCCCTAACATTTCTTTTGGATTGATGTCAACTTCCTGCATGTCTTCTATTCATTCAGTAGTTGCTCTTAATGTAGTGAAAGATGTTCTTTGTTAGTCGACTTTCGTTCATTCTCGTGAAGTGCCCAGTCTGTCTCTCCTCTTCCTCCATGTACCATCCTTAAATCTTTCTCGAGATTTTTCTTCCTTCCTTCTCTAGGTCATCGATTTCCCCTTTCTTATTCAGTATCAGACATTCTGAACCGTAAAGTTCCTCTGACTTTCGTGTCTGATCTTTGCTCTGTAAGATATCGTTCTTTTGTTCTGTCTATTCTAACTCCTTCTTTGTGGCCTTTCCCTTATTTGGTTCTTAAAGTCATGATGAAAGAGAAGACCGCTTAGAGACTGAAAGTCAAAGTCATATAGTTTGGTCTCTTACAAAAATGGTCGCGCTGAGCAGATTTTAAACCTTGGTTTTGAGCGATCTTTGTTGCACTCGTTGAAAACAGCCTGTAGTCGAGCATTTCAGTTTAAAAGCCTCCAAAGCCCAGTAAAAGTATGTTTTAGTATGTACAGGGTCTACACCTCACCGATGAATGTTGTACGTGGCCCTGCCGCGTGTTACTTCCAAAGAAAATGTGTTTGTGCTGGCCTCAGATGAAGAGTCCAGTGCGAAACCGGGGCGGGTCAGCTAGATAATTATAATGCCTGTGTCTGCTAAAACATTAACTCTAAACTAGCAAGATAGCCGTTCTTCGCTGCGGTTTTAAACTGAAAGTTGTTATTGAAATTTTTGGGAAGTCCACTGTCAGCCGAGGCAGTAAAATACGCCCTCAAACGGTTTTGGGGGAACGTGAACCCCATACGGAAGAATTTAAATGTTTTAAAACCTATCTCATTTAACATCTAGGATGTAAAACCTGTGAAATTTTGATTTTGTACGTCATGGAAGATTGATACTTTTTAAAAGATGAATGTTTTTAAATATTTATTAACATCTAGGACATAGAAGACCACCCTTCATAAAAAAGTTCATGGCCGAAGGAATGGATGAGAGTCAACTGCCATCTCCCCTTAGGAGAGAAATATTTTGAAGTATGCAGTGGACATGAAAGAAGACCCTTCTCGTAAAAGTACGTGAAGCGATTTTGGAGGGATGAATAATTTCCTTTAAGGAGCTAACTCCGTTTAACACTTTAGGGGTGGAACATTTCAAAATATTTCCTATTTCACAGCTACCGCTATTTGGGATTTTGTCTTCGTACGTTAAACCGTTTCGGAGCAAGGAGTGCTTTAGCATCTCAACCCCCATTTAATGCTCTGAGTGGTTAAATTTGTTTCAAACTTTGTGTGACAGTATTTAGCACTTAGGAAATTTTAACTTCATAATTGAAACGTTTTCATGAAGAAAATGAAAATGAAATGATAGATCCGTATTGAACTGTGATTACAATACAGTAAATTAATGTATTATTTGAGTCCACCTTTTCAATACAAAATGTAAATAGTTTAAATTAGCGACTAGTTTCGAGGTCACCGTCAGCCTAAAGCAAAATTAAAACACAAATTAAACAATGTAAAGACACGTACGGTACATACCAAGTGAGATAATAACTCCAGTGCATCATTAAAAAGATGAGTTGCTGGCTGCTTTAAGATGCAGGTATCCAATTGAAGAACCACTAATCCGAAGTTACGTCGTTTATTTACGATTAAAGACCAGTGCGCCGTATAGCATTAAAAAGTTGATAGGGATGGAAATTTGTCAGTTGTTGGTCAAGCAGTTCAACATATGGTGGCTTCTTAAATTTTCTGCTGTATAACAACTGGGATGAAGTTACGTCGTTTCCAGTCACTGGACCGGGTCAGGAATGGAAGCGGCGATGATATGTCGCACTCGTCTGGGGTAATGATTAATGACTGACAGACGAAATGAAATGATTTTAGAGAGTGTTGCTGGAATGAAATATGACAGGAAAAACCGGAGTACCCGGAGAAAACCTGTTCCGCCTCCGCTTTGTCCAGCACAAATCTCACATGGAGTGACCGGGATTTGAACCACGGAACCCAGCAGTGAGAGGCCGGCGCGCTGCCGCCTGAGCCACGGAGGCTCTTGAAACGTTTTCATATAAATGTATATTTTTGTCACCCCTCAGTCAAAATCCCCTTAGGGGTGTACACTTTTTATTTTTATCCTCGTAAAAGTAATTCAGCTCCCCCTTAAGTTGATTCCACGCGTGTCTTTTCCTTTAAAGGAGATTCCAAATACCAAACATTCTTTGCCCGTAACATCGTTCGTATCCTCAAGCAAAGAATTCAACTCATTTTTCAATTCATTTCTCCGTCCCCTTAGCCTAATTCGATTGTCCGAAAACAAAAGAATACGTATTTCTTTAATTTTAAAGGAGAGGTTCCAAATACAAATTTTCGTGTCTGTAACATCTTCAGTTTTTGAAATATAAGTATCCTCATAAAAGATTCTAACCCCTTTTTCAGTCCTTTTTAAATTCCCAACACTTGTGTTTTACCGGGATAAAAAATACGTGTTACTTTATTTTTAAAAGATTAAAAAATACGAATTTTCACGTCTTTTAACGGTTAAATCTTTGAGATACAGTGCACTCATTTTAAAAATTAACACCCCCTTTTCACTCCCATAGCGACGCAACATCCAAAAATCCTACCTACATTGTAATATAAATGTATCCTCAAAATTTCATTTCTTTATGTGCAGTAGTTTTGGCTCAGTCAGTGAGGACATCCACTAGCTATGTTTAACAAACGAAACATAAGTTGTTCCTGGTAAATACAGTTCTCAGATCATCGAGGTCGGCGAGCCCGCGAAAATTCACTTGTTTGCAATACGTTCCCAGGACCGAATGCAGCACCTTCAGCCGTACACTGACCATCATCACCTGCCTGTCGCATGTATTTTCCAAGTCTTCTGCCATCCTTCTAGGCTTTCAGTACCTTCCAATGATTTTTACACTGTCCTCTCTCAACGTGCCTGTGTGAACAAGCATTTCCTTCGTAAACAGTGACCTAACCAGTTCTTCTTTCTCTTTCGAATGGTTTCCTTTCCAATACTACTTCATTCCTTAATTTGATCTTCTCCATACCCACATTTCAAAAGATTTCAATCTTCTTTCTTCCTCCCTTGTCAGAGACCGAGTCTCCATACAGTGGTCCTCAACCTTTGCGATCTTCAACAACGTAGATCACTTCTGATTGCTCTGATACATGTCCTATTGCTTCACCCCACAGAGCTATCTTTGCTCTTACATCATTCTTCTTACTCATCATCATTGCCTTCTCTTAATTTTAATACCAAAGTTTTCACACGATCCGAGCATGATATTCATCAGTTTGTGCAAGGACCACCACGCCATTAGCAAATCTCTTTCCTCCCTCATTAATTACCTTCATAACAACTCCGAATTATTTCCTCAAGGTGTATATTCAACAAGCTAAATAATAATAATAATAATAATACTAATAATAATAATAATAATAATAATAATAATAATGAAACAAGATTTCTTCAAAAATCCTGGGTCCAAAAACCCCTCAAAAGGACGAACATACTTTCCGGGGAATATCGAACTAGAAAATCGAAGAAATTACAACAGCTATAAGGGAAAGGAGAAGGGACATTAAAAGAATAAACCAAGCGAGGTGGCCAACAGAACACCTACTTCTTCTGCTAGAAAAGTGGGAAAAAGCAGTTTACACTAGTAGAAGTGGGTGTCAAGCAGGAAGAGGTGAGCAATGCACGCGAAAAGCCACGGAACATCTCGGCGAAAAAGACTTAGGCATCTTCGTTCGAGAGTGCAAAGTGCTTCCCACAAATGGTCGTATCGATAAAGAACTAGATAAACTGACATTACTTTTCTAGATTTCGAAAAAAAGCGTATAACTCTACACACCGTCAAACACTTATCAATACTCTAGAAGAATTTCAAGTGGATAAAAAAACAAGGGCATTAATCAAACAAACATTAACTGGCACTAGTTCAAAAGTTAAATTCCTAGGGAAATATCTGAACCTTTTACTATTAACACCGGGGTCCGTCAAGGAGACGGATTATCTCCGTTACGCTTCAGTCTCGTACGTAAGAAAGTAATCAGGACCTGGAAGAACCCTTGGCACATACTTAAAGATAGAATTCACTTGCCTTTGCGGTTGACATAGCAATCCTTTCAACAACAGGCAAGAAACAATTCATTCCATGCAACTGTCATCAGAACGGGACTTCTAATCTCGTACGTGAAAAGTTAAAACATGGAAGGAGCTTCATGACAAGTAAATTCTGCAAAATCTTTCAGGTGAACCAATTCAAATTATTCAGCCCTCTGGTTTGAACCACGAAGCAAATAAAGAAAGAATTTCCAAACTACGGAAAGCTTACAGGATCACTTGGAACAGGTACAGTATCTCGGAAAGCGAAAGTTAGACACTATAACACAGTAATCAACCCTGAAGAAACCATCACCATTGGTGATAGAGAAACAGGAAAGGAAAATTTTAAGAAAAAAATGTTTGGCCCAGTTTGTACGAGGGAGTATGGAAGAAAAAATCATCCCAGGAAATATATTGTCATTCTGAAAAAAATATCTCACACTTTTCGGAAAAGACGATTGGAATTTTATGGACACACTATCAGAATGAACAGTAAAAGACTAGCTAAAAGAATTCTCAACCTGACCCTGTCATCTAAAACCAAGAACAGCTGGCTTCGTGAAATTGAAACAAATCTGCAGGAAATCAGCATCTCGGAAGACACTGTACAGCACAGATGTAAGTTCAGAACGAAAATCGACAATCTCCAGTTTGAAGACAAACCTACTGTAACTTGGAGAGAAGAAGGAAGGAACAAGCTCAGCGAGAAGATGAAGAGATTTTGGGAGAAGAAGGCAACAGACCACCTAAGCTGGCTCTGTCGAGCTCCTAAGTAGGGCATAACTATGCACAAACTAAATACATAACAGTAGAAGAAGAAGAACTTAGTTATGTCATCCCCGTCTTTTCAGTCACGACATTCTGGTAGCCATGGCAACCTTTCGGAAACTTTTCGACTCTACATTTCGATGCGAGAATGCTCTGCAGTTCCACCTTGGAAAATGAGTGTATACGAGTATCTGTGTCCAAGCGAGATGACGCCCTTCCTGACGTCTCGGAGGCGATAATGAGAGATTTGACAGGAGGGATGTTCCGGCACATAGCACCACGAATCACCATACAAGCTCTGCGGAGAGGTTTGCTCTTGGCACGCAGTCTAGTTAGTACTAGCATTCTGATGGTGAAATACTGTGGCCGGCGGAGCGGTGTCATTAGTGTGACGAAATATGGAACAGTGGACTAACGGACTTCTCAGCTGCACGGGGCCACAAAGAGCCTGGAATCTCCCCTTTCACCTGCCTTTCTTCCACCTGGGAGACCCCACAACCTCATCCGGGTAGCTCAAGGAGTCTTGAGTTCGACTCCTGGTTCGATCCGGGATTTGAAGCTTCATTGGTTATTTCTAATGGTCGGGGACGGGGTATGTGTCGTCTTCAGCAGTAGAATTCATCTTACAGGTAAGAGACGCGCAGGTCACTGTAAGGCCACAGGGCTTCATTATTGTCGTCACACCTGGACAAGTTGTCATACACGAAGTATAGCTTGTGTTATTTGGAACAAATATCAGAACAAGTGGAAAAAACGTTGGTTCTCTCGTCTTGAAGTGAAGTCCCAGGTCACACTGTGGTGTGTAGTGGAGCAGCTGACGGTGTGATCACGGGTGGGAACAACGGAAAGAGGGTACTCGGAATGAGGAGATGAAGACTGAGTTAGGGATGGACTCGATTGATGAAGCTGTACACATAAGCCGCCTTCGGTGATGGGGTCATGTGAAGCGAACGGAGGAGGATAATGAACTCGGTCGTGGAGGGTAAGAGAAGTGGGGAGAGACTATTAGACTCATTTTCTAATGATTTAAGGCCTAAAGAACTAAAGAAGGCCACAGAACTAGAGAGGTATTCCTGCCATCATTCAGACCATTATCTGATCTATAGTGAACTTGTATATAGGAAACGAATATATGCCTGAGTTCTAGTAAGTTCACACAGCCTCACAGACTGGACTCTGAAAGACGTAATTCTCTACAAAGAAAATCTGTTTATGTATGTGATTTATTTATTTATTTATTTATTTATTTATTTATTTATTTATTTATTTATTTATTTATTTATTTATTTATTTATTTATTTATTTATTTATTTATTTATTTATTTATTTTGGTAGACTCAGTCTCCCCCTGACGTACTGGTTCGTGTTGAGACCTTCCGAACTCATTATCTTTGTTCTGGAACGTAGTACGCCGGGTTCGATGCCAAGATATGAATATTAAGAACATATTACAGCATTGTTTTCAGGTTTCCAGATCTACTCCACTTGTAGATGAGACACTCGATGTTAATGATATTATTCTCACAAGCTGCACTATTCTCTCGACCGTGTTTTCCATAGATGTTAAGGCATTTATTATCCGTAATTCGTGAGCATCAACGAAATTAATATTTCGCCCTTCTTCGCACGACAAATTGCTGGAATGTTCACTGTTATATTTTACTTTTGCCGTACATTGTACGTGTGAGACGAACCAAAGGACGTGCAACGCGCCAGACCTTTACATGGGAGCATAGCCGAGGTCACATGCTGGTGGTTTTACCGTCCATTAACACTAGTGAGGGGGGGGGGGGAGAAATAAAGGGGCCCAACACTACGAAAAATGAAGATATCGGCCAAAAAACGACAATGGCCACGAAGTGCGTGAAAATGAAAGACTCCCTAGGCCCCGAATGCTGTAATACCGACGGGGTTATAAAAGAACAAGATTTGACCAGGAGGTCGGATAGGATAGGTGAAAGTGAGGAGCCTGGCACAAGTAATTGGAACTAATGCCAGGACTCAGGTAAGGGCTCCGTGATCGCCAAACCACGCTCCCAAGTTACGGGTGGTACAGCGCTGTAGTCGCACAATTCTTACAGACAAATCCTGGATACAAGACATCAAACTTGGCGTAAACAAGAAATCCATATTTGAATACGCTAGTTGAAGTTGCTTCTACTGACCTCTTTTCACTGCAACAAACTCTGGAGTTGATGTATGTTGCAGTAGGGTCTCTCGGTCAACTGGTGAAGGCCGGACATCATCAACGTTCACGATTGCGATCGTAGCTGGAGAGTTGAAACTCACTGAGAGAATGAGGAAATTAAAAAGAAAAGCCACGAGATCAGATCCTATCGAACACTGAGTGGAGGAACAACACTCTAGAGCCGTCACGTTCAGATGCACATGGAGTTTCCTTGATATTCCGTGCGTCATTCCAAAGACGGTGGCCATTTATAATATCAGTAACTTAAGAACATCTGGACCGTAAGTACAACATGACTTGGTATAATATAACCGAACGTCTTACAGTAACCATCATTCTACACACGACCGAGCTCGATAGCTGCAGTCGCTTAAGTGCGGCCAGTATCCAGTATTCGGGAGATACTAGGTTCGAATCCCGCTGTCGACAGCCCTGAAGATAATTTTCCGTGGTTTCCCGAAATGGAGGAAATTAAATTACCGCTACAGATTGGGGGAAGAAATATAATTGAGCATTTGTTGACAAATGATATAAAACAACTTGTTTTCATGTTTAGCTGCTTACTGCGAACTTCAGAAGACGATTCTGACCACCATTACCTCGTAATTAACATATTGTATTTATCTGTCTGAAATCAATATAATTTCCTCTGTTTTGATCAAAGAATTCAGCTAGCAATAAGTTATAAAACATGTCTTCCTCTCGTCACTGAATTCTTAATTGGAAATAGTTAGGAGTAAGGAATACGATAAACTGCGTAAGTTACCTCCTGTGTTAACTGAATTTCGAAAGTGTGAACACGTCGAGATCTGTGCTACTGAATGTCCACAACGCTGTGTGGTAATGGTAGTGAGGACATTAATCAGAGAGGACAAGTAAGGGATCCGACATTTTGAAAAACTGAAGAAGGACGACGTGAAAATGAGACTCCCTAGGCCTCGTCGCTTTCCGAAAAGAGCAAGAGTTAACCAAGGAAGGTTCGACCGGATGGATGAAGGTGAGGAGGCTGGAACAAGTAAGCGGAAGCAATTCTGGGACTCAGCTAAGGGCCCCGCGGTCGCAAACCTAGGGGCCCTAATAGTCACATCTTACGACAATGGGTTTTATTCTACCGCGCCCGGGTTCGCTGGATTAAGAAATGTGTACGTCCCTTGGGGAAGGAATAATCTTTTTGTGACAGAACGTAAGTTTTTTTGCTTTGGTTTTTAATTTACGTAACCATGCGGGAGTTTTGAAATTAAGAGGCACGTCCCTGGAAGTTTGCTTCCTTCCGCCCTTATAAGTGGCTCAGGCAGTTGAGGCTTGGCCTTATGACCCCAACTTGCCAGGTTCGATCCTCGCTCAGTGCGGCCTTGTTTGAAGAGATTCAAATACGTCAGCCTCGTGTTGGCAGATACGTAAAAGTACTCCTGCGGGACTAAATTCCAGTACTTCGGCGTCTTCAAGAAAACTGTAAAAGTAGTTCGTGTGATGTAAAGCAAATTTATTATTATTATTATTATTATTATTATTATTATTATTATTATTATTATTATTATTACAGGCTTGCATTCGGGACATAGTGGGTTCGAATCCCACCATTGACAGCCCTAGAGATGGTTTTCCGTGGGTTCACCAGGCTGTACCTTAATTAAGGGCATGGCCGCTACGTTCCCATTCGGAGCCCTTTCCAATTCTTCCATCCCCAGAAGCCTTGCGACGTTAAACACTAGCAAAAAAATTAATTTTGAAAAAATTCACAATTGCTCACGCTTCATATTTGAATGAGCTGCTATTTTCCTTTGGCCGTGAATACTCTGATGCCTTTCGACTAGTACTAACATAATTACCCAAAGAGTCTCAGGAGGTGGTCAACCATCCTCAGCTACCGCGTGCATTTCGCGCCATCCTTGGGAGACATACTGGTCGTTTAGTAGCAAAGTTAAAATGCTCTTAACGTGCAGAGATGGGTTTAGGTTCGACTCCAGTCAAGGTCACTCATGAGAAAGAGACAAGGCAACGTGGTCTCAGCCAACACAATGTCAACGGCCTTGGTTGTGCAGTCATCGCCTGACAGCTAGGCCTGCCCGCTCAGGATGCATAAACAAAAAGTCAGGCGGCAGCGGTACAGTCGCCGCGCAACCAACTGGACCTGTATGTGGCAACTGTGCAAATCTTGTTCAAGATTGCTGATCTCTACCGGCTGGTGCGTGTTGTTCTAATTTACAACAAGAGCACAAGGAAGTCCGCCTCGATTCTTCGACATCATTTATTATTATTAACAAATATACCACAGTTGTGATGACAATGGTCAGTTATAGTAGTGTGATTAAAACTGATTTAAAACATAATTACCCAACAACAATAAGAGAACAACAAGCAATTCCATGGAAAGAAAATATTACAGCAAATACAACTAGTTTTAACACTCTAAATCCAGCATCATCTTGTCGCACCGACACAGATATGCCTTATGGCGACGATGGGATAGGAAAGGCCTAGGAATTGGGAGGAAGCGGCCGTGGCCTTAATTAAGGTACAGCCCCGGCATTTGCCTGGCGTGAAAATGGGAAACCACGGAAACCATCTTCAGGGCTGCCGATAGTGGGGCTCGAACCCACTATCTCCCGAATACTGGATACTGGCCGCACTTATCGAGCTCGGTGCATCATCATATACAAATTTGCACACTACCTAAGTATTTCCAGTGCGGCTTACAATGCTACTTACTACACGGAACTCACCGAAAGTTAAAACATAATTGTATGGAGTTCGTAGCATTTAAAATGGTCAGTTGTAACCTTGATTATTTTTTCATATTAATCTGACTTATTTGTTCAAAAATTAATCATGTTTAATCAACATTTTTACTGTGTATTACTCTCATTTGGAAAATTCACAATGTCCCGGGTCAGATTAAATAAATTAAAAATGTCTTCTTGGTTTACACAGTCAACGGAAGACCCCAGGTATATTGTTAAACGATGTACAGCCATCTGTAAACGTGGTGTTATGCTAGAGTTTGCTCTAAAAATCAACCTTAAAATTATAAACTATGTTTTGAGATTAATCACGCAACCCCATGGTTGATAGACGTTGGCTTGTCAAGCGGCCGCTGGAGCGCGACGAAAGCTCTCGGCTGCCTCAATCGTACTCCGAACCAACGTGGCTGGGAGAGGCAGTAGACCACGGGGCGGGCTTCATGACGCAATCCTAATAATAGGCCTAATGGTTTTACTTCCTACTAACTAGTTTTACGGTTTTCGTAGACGCAATATGGATTGTTCGATAATCTTATTAGAATAAGTAGATAATTTTCGTGAATGATACAGGAGTTGCCGTTTTAGAGAAAGCGCAGGAATGGTTTAAATATCTCCTGGGGAGAAAGGAGCGGAGTGTGTTCCCTCGTACTCGTACTTCTGCTCACGACGTCTTCTCGCACGGCCAGTCTTCCTGCGGCCTCCCAAATCCAATCATAATTTAATGATCATTAAAAGAAATGCTGCTGGACCAAGAGTAAACAAATCAGATTTCAACAAAAATAGGCTGTCAAATAATTGTGTAAGGCTCCGAAATGTCGCCTCTTACTCACTAGAAGACATACGGACTGTAGTTTAACAGAAACAGACTGAAATAACAAACACGTAGTCTTCAATGTTTCGAGCAGACCGGTAAATAATGTACTGGCCTAATATCAGCTTGCGATCTGTCAAAGGTGCTCTTGTGGATCGGTGTATGTTGGCCAAACATCGCAGGCAGCCAGAGAAGTCTGCTGAGGCAGAACATGCCGTACTTAATGACCATTAAATCATTTTGGATCCAACTTCTGTCATTTATAAAGAGAAACATTCGTGAGGCGATAGAAATTGCTAAACTCCTTTAACAAAGGTGACGGCAATATTCAGTAGATCATAGTTAACTCGTCAACATCTTTCTCCTTGACTCTGGAAACCCTGGAATGGACTACATTTCTAACAGGGTCTCTCTGGTTACAGTTACTGTTACTGCTCTGAAGACGATCCTGGTCGCAGGATCGAAACGTGTCAGCAGATTATTAACATTACGCGACCTAATATCCCCAAATTATTATAATCTCAATAACAATAAATGTTAACAAAAGAGATGAATTTTGTGGACCACTTTTGTTGAACGTAAGGACAGACTGAGTTCTTCACTCATTCCTGGAAACCGCCGCCTTCTTTATTGATTGGTTTCGAAAAGGCAGAGATTTTAGTAAAAGCGTTCCTTGCTTCTAAATTGAGATTCTTAGCAATAAATACATCAGTTTAATCAGGAAATTCCAAACTGTTTTGTAGCATGGTAACGTAATATGCCAAAATGACTGATTATTGGTATTTGAAACTCCACCTGTAAGAGTTACAAAGAAATATTGTCCTCACCTACTTCAAACTAGAGAACGAAAAATCTGCTTTTTCACTCTCTTCGTGTCCGACTCGTTGGCTGAATGGTCAGCGTTCTGGCCTTCAGTTCAGAGGGTCCCGGGTTCGATTCCCGGCCGGGTCGGGGATTTTAACCTTAATTGGTTAATTCCAATGGCCTGGGGGCTGGGTGTTTGTGCTGTCCCCAACATCCCTGCAACTCACACACCACACATAACACTATCCTCCACCACAATAACACGCAGTTACCTACAAATGGCAGATGCCTTACAAGGGCTGCACTCGGCTAGAAATAGCCACACGAAATTACGTGTGAATCAACGAGACTACAAGAGACAACGAGCAGAAATGTATAAACACGATCAGTTCTACATCGCTGACGCCGTATTTCTTAAAGATTATGTTTTCACCTCGCATTTAATGAGTCAGTGACATTTTATACTAGCCTCATTTCAGTCAGACGTTCTATGTTTGCGTAGGCCTACTCCTCTGTAGTGATTACCTGCCACGCCCGGCTCTGACACGAAATTTAACAACTGCTACAAGGGCTGGAACGAGGTCCACTCAGCCTCAGGTCAAAAGATTCGAGGGTGGGGGGCGGAGGGTCCGATTCCCACCTCACTATCCTCGAAGTAGTTTTCTGTGATTTCCCACTTCTCCTGTAGGCAAATGCCAGGATAGTACCTAACTTAAGGCCACGGCCGCTTCTTTCCCTGTTCCTTGTCTATCCCTTTCAATCTTCCCATCCCTTGAAAAGGCCCCTGTTCAGCATAGCAGGTGAGGCGAACTGGGCGAGGTAATGATCAATCCTCCCCAGTTTTATCTCCCGACCCAAAGTCTCATGCTCCAGGACTCTGCCCTTGAGGTGCTAGAGGTGGGATCTCTCTCTGAGTCCGAGGAAAAAACCAACCCTGGAGGGTAAACAGATTAGAAATAAGTAAATATGTTTGCGTTGTTTTGAGATTTACAAAATCCGTAGCATAAGAACCTTGGCTTTCTCTGTGGGTGGGGGCGGTAGAATAACACCCATGGTATCCCCTGCCTGTCGAAAGAGGCGACTAAAAGGGGCCCCAGTGACTCTTAACTTAGGAGCGTGGGTTGGCGACCACGGCGCACTTAGCTGAGTTCTGGCATTGCTTCCACTTACTTCTGCCAGGCTCCTCACTTTCAACTATGCTATCCGACCTCCCCCGGCCAACTCTGGTTCTTTTCTGACCCCGACAATATTAGGTATCGAGTCTTTAACTTTCACGCCTTTCGTGGCCCTTATCTTTGTCTGGCCGATATCTTAATTTGTCGAAGGGTTGGATCCCTTCCATTTTTTCTCTCTGATTGATATTATATAGAGGTTGGTTGCCCAGTTGTAGTTCCTCTTAAAGCAATAATCATCACCACCACCTAAGAACCTTTGCCAGCAGATACTGTCAAGCTGAATAATAAGCAAGTTATTTTAGCAACACAGCTCAGCCCATGAAATGACTAACCTAAATCTCTTTGTATGTCACTGGCTCCTCCACGTAACATGAACCATGGTGTCGCCAGCATGATACTCGCCATGTCTGAAATTTCTGGTAGTAAAATGGAAAATTACTCGCATGGCGAGTATCATGCTGGCGACACCATGGTTCATGTTACGTGGAGAAGCCACGCATTTCATTAGGTACTGTTAAGGGTGGTAGTCTGGACGAGAACACACCACTCCCCAAGCTGCCGTTGAACTCTGAGGAATGTGCTGGGTTTTTTTTTTTCTCTCCAGTGCAAAGCAGTATCGAATGGGTTCTACATAGCTGACTGGAAATTTGATCGTATCGCGTGTGTCAGCCAGTCGTAAGGGAATTCGAGACCATTATTTGGCAACATTTTGAAATAGTGGTCGGCCATTATGACAAGGACATTATCAAAATGTCTGTTAAACGGGCCGTAAAATGTCAGCACACGCACTAGATGTCACAATGTAGTCAACTTGACGGTTCGATTCGGGCTCTGAGTTCGACCAGTTTCCCGTTTAGGCTGTATTTCCCGACATTCGTGACAGTTTTTTACTTCCCGGCTATCGACAAATATGCCCCGAATTTTTCCCCTTTACACTGAGAAAATGTGCTTCCGTAGCTCAGGCGGCATTCCGCTGGATTCAGTGCTTCATATCCCGGTCACTCCATGTGCGATTTGCGCTGGACAGGTTTTTCATTCCAGCAACACTCATGTTAATCATTGCTCCAGAAGAGTGCGACAGGCACAGTTCCTATTCTCGCCGCTAGATGGGGGCTTCATACATTGCATTCCTGAGCCGGTCCAATGACTGGAAACAATAATGTTCATGAGTTTCATTTTGACACAACGTCATTATGAACAGTTTGTTGGAATAGTCGATTCTGCGTCATATCTTCTGAACGAGGTAGATCGAGTAATCGATGGCACGTGCGAGGAATTAGGACTCGATGTGAAAGAGGAAATCTGAAGACCTGGTTGCTGGTTCATGCCCTGAAACATTCTCTCTGCAGGGTCGTATATGAGATGCCCTTCTTGACATCAAGCTGATCAGTTTAAAACATCTTACGGTGGCTGAATTTAAAACGAATTCTCCCGTTGCCATCACATTTTTCCTGATAGACCGTCAGCTCTCACTGCCACTCCACCCGGACGAGCGTCGATTGGTGACCGCGAGCCTCTTAGTTGAGTCCTCGTGTCACTATCCGACCTCCCTTGGTCAACTCTTGTTCTTCTCCGATCACGTCGGTCGAGGCGTAAGACGCCATTCGGGCCCTTGTCTTTTTCTTGGCCGATATCTTAATTTTTCGAAGTCTTGGATCCTCCCTAGTTGTTCTTTCTCTTGAAACAATAATCATCACCACCTCTCTGTTTCACTGATGAGACTTCTCTTCTCATTTAGTTCACCAACTCTATAATCGTTCGGTTTCATCGCCTCCAAAACCATATCTTAGCTGTCTTTTTTTTTTTTTTTCCAGGGGCCATGTTTAATTTCCATCACTCTAGGCTGCGAAATTGTGGGGGTTGGTGAAGGGAGGCTTTTCCCCCACTGACCACTGACGAATTTAACTCAAAGGTTCCACACCAACAAAATTGTCGGGGGCGGGAAGAGCAGTTCTTTCCTTGTAACATAATGAGCAAAATCTAGGACACATTTAGGACTATTACTGAAATCAATGTCTTTTTACTGTGACATGAGCAATATAGGGTGACTGCCAGACCACCCACATGTTTTACTCTGGCAAGACCTCCTGAAACCCGGGCAAAAATATAAATTACTTGAAGCCCTGCTCCCTCTAAGTATTTCTCTCTACCCCCACCATTTCTTTTTGATTTCGCACCCTGCATCACTCTACAGATAAGCCTTAGTAAACCTTTTAACACGGCAATGGAATTGAAGTGGATGGGTCAACGTTATGAAGAAAAAAGGAAAATATTCACATACAATATATTGGTAGGAATTTATGTTTGTAGAGGCAGAAAATTCACCCCAGTAGAGGACAATTTAATCGCAAGCACAATATATCATATGAGCTGACATTTTCCCCAGGAGATAACCAGCCCTCAGTTTACATTGAAGATGGCAGGTAGTGGCTTGCGAGCACAGAGTGTCAAGAACCGAGATTCCTCACATTCCAGATAGACTTCGTAAGCTCACAAAACGGACCTCGCAAAATTTGGTTCGTGATTTGTAACTCAATCGCCTACTAAAGAACATACCATGTGTTGCGCTGTGTTAATAGTCTATTGTGGATGCAGAAAGAAATAGTTATATTATGAGAATGATGTTGGCAGACCTGTGAGGCAGGCGACTGCAGCGCGCGCTGCGGCTATTCCGGCCGCATTCTACAGCATTCTTGCTTCCTTGGCTCCAAGGAATACACGGACGGACGGAGGGTGGTCGTGAGAAGTGTCTTGAGTGTCTGCAAAGTGTCGTGCAGTGTTTACAGTGGAATATAACAAGGAGAGTGTTGTGTGTGACAGTGTAAGGTTGTGTGTTTGGTGTGCGTGCGCTGCGATTTGAACGGGACGATAAGAAGAAGCCACTTGGAAGATCAACAACCTGCCTGTGATCGGCGGTGCTGTAACTGGATTTTCAAGGTACGTTCACTTCACTTTGAAAGTGCTCTGCAATGGGAGGCTTCACGTGCTGTCTTTCTTAATTCATTAACATGCTAGCATTTTCATTATTCCGTGCGCCATATCTCCTCCCGCCGCTTTTCTCTACTTGTTTGTGACATCTCTGTGGCCCAGTTTTCCGACCGATTGCCCTTCCTCACGCCAATCCTCTATGAAGGGATGTATTCACTGTCGTAGTGTGTACCACGTGAGGCTGACGGACCCGTCCAACGACATTCAGCCGATGGGTTCGAATCCAGAGGACATGAGAATCTAATCAAAATTTTAATTGTTATAGAGGATTTTCTCAAAACCCTTCCAGTTTATTTTCACAAAATTTGACACAGGTTTTAAAATCTATCTATAGTCAAATTTGACGGAGAGTAAACCATGTTTACACACTTTGCAACAATTTATTAATATACTGGCACCATGAGTCACAATTATTTTTCTAAGGTGATGCAGTGAGCTCTGGGACGGAACAGACCGACTTGAGTGAAAACTGGGAGCAGTGGAATGAGGAGATAAAGACTAATTGAGGAATGAACTCGATGAAGCAGTGCGTACAAACCAGTTTCGGAGGTGGGGCGAATGGAGGAGAATAATAATGGAGACTCATTTTTTAACAAGTGATCACAGAGGTAGTTATACAAAATAGAGGAGGCGCGTAGTAAATTAACAGAGCCTTGTAGAATGAAAGACTACCGACATATTTTGTAAATGTAAAATATTCCCATGTAATACAGAAATGCGGAGAACTGCTCAACTATCTGCATCAAAATCTCGCGAAGGTTAATTTCGTTTGAATTTGTTAGTGAGACGCGGTGTATGCTCGAAGACAAAAGCCTCAACATCTTTGTGTGTCCTGGTGTGTATTAGGGAAAGGACTGTTTTAATATGAAGCTCAGTTCTGAATTGAATGTCGGCAGCACTGCCAGAGTTTATGTCGCACCGACACAGGCAGATACGTCTTGTGGCGTTGATGCAATACGGGAAGGAAGCGCCTGGTACATCCCCAGCATTTGCTGGTGTGAAAATGTGAAACGACGGAAAACCATGTGAGGGCTGCCGACAGTAGCTCGGCTAACTCGCTCATGTGGCCGCAAACACGTCTTTGTTGACGTACAGTGAGAACAGTGTGTGGGCGACGCAGCAACCGAGCCTCGTGTCAAAATGGAAAGCCATGGAAAACCATCTTGGGGTGGGCGGACAAGCTCACAGCTATCATAATTAGAGCCCTGCGCATGCGCCAACTGTTATCTGCCTAGTATGGCTCATTTTGGTGCTGCCATTGGTTTTTGGGGTTTCCTTATAACCGCATAACCTTTGGTGGTACTATTTGAGGATCCAACCAGCATCTGGGCTGATGACCTAACAGACAAGATATTGAAACCGACAACATAATAGTAGTGCTGGGGACGGAGCGGAGCGGAGCGGAGCAGTTGTTGTGACGTCATCACCCGGTAGTACCGAGTGAACTACCGAGTGAATGTCCTGACGCGGGACGTTTAAACACGTTATAGGTATGCACTGCGAAGGTATTGCATCCCTCTATTAATACCCTTCTCTCACAACGTAACAACTGTAAATAACTGCATATATATTCACTATAATTGTTATATACGTAACTGCTAGGGAGTAGGAGGTAGTATGTGGAATAAATGTCAGTAACTCATATAGTTAACTCATTCGAATAGTGAAACAAAGTATGGCGCATACCTACCGAAAGGGTACAAGGGGATTGGAAGTTAACAGAAAAGTAATGTATTAACAATTATTTCGTAAGTTCATGTGATACGGTACACTGTTAATGAGAAGAATAACCTGAATATAAAGATCTTATCAGAATATAATGAAAAACACTGACATAATTTCATCTACAGGATGACAAAAGTAATTACGTAAATGGACGTTGACTGGAATGTCCTTCTTTGCAAATGTGATTACAAAACATATCTGACAACATACTACTACACGTCCCAATGCCAAACAGCTATCAGTAGAATGCTTCTATAAATACAGTTATTATATGATTATATGATTATATATTATATTATATTATATTATATTATATTATATTATATTATATTATATTATATTATATTATTATATTTGATGTGCCACCACCCGTCGTGTATGTGCGGCCACAAAATTTGCATTTTGCGTGTTTCCTATTATCAGTGATGTCAAAAAACTGCCAGGCATCCAACGGTTTTCGTGGCATTTGTGGAACAACGTTCTGTAAAAATTTCTTTAAATTCCTTTAAATATTCTAAATATATAACTACTATCTACGAATATGTTTAAATATCACACTAACACCACAAATATAATCTAACAGACTTTACATTATCTACAAAACATAACAAGCGTAGGAAATATATACGTACATTCGAAACACACAGATTGAATACAGGTACTTTCGTACGTGTGTTGTGCGCTCCACTGCGCTCAGGTCCTCCGCGAGTACTCGCAGTTGTAAGCGGAGGGGATCGGTGGAGCGCTGTACCGCTACAACCGGATTACTCATCGGTATTACTCGCTCCGTCCCCACCTCTACATAATAGAATAGACCTCGCACCAGAACAGTTTTAGGAGGCATTTCTCTTGGAACAACTACCGACATATTGACCTTTGTTCCCTCCTTCCATTAATTGCGGACATGGGCCAGTTAGGCTCGGGTCAGATTATCACTATTCCCCCATACCATTGTCGAGGGTCGCCTGATCACCAGAAAAAATAAGGTTATACCCGAGTGAAAATCAATAAACGTCATTATTTAGAAACTATTAGCAAAATTATCCGCACCACCAAGACACTGCAGGATTCTACTCATAATGAGTGCAAAGTTTTGTTCGAAGCGACTAAACAAATTCAAACGAGCCTCTTCGACCTTGAGTTGCCTGCGTAGAACGGACAAGTCACCTTCCTCCAGGATCTCCTGGGCCAGCCGTCTTTTGTTCCCGCCCCATTGAACAGATGTTTACAGCAGGTGGGGACTTCCTCGCCGTTCGGGAGGATCTGCTTCACAACTAATTCGAGCGGAACAGTTTAAATTACGTTTGTGTTTGGTTTTTTTTATCTTCTCGGTGAGAAATAAAATACTAGACTATTTCACAACTCTCACACCCTTCCTTTCTTTTCATTTTGATGCTCTTTTACTGGAAAACTTCTTTCAACAGTATTTTACTTAGATATTGTATTATTAGTGGTGTGGGTTCTTTCTTACACTTAATTGATTTGATTTGATTGATTTGATTGATTTGATTCATTCAGAAAACAATATATTTATAATAGTTACAGAAAACACTCCTTATAAACGGCGAGAGTAACTTGACCGTTATGACCTCCACTAGTAAACAGTATGTTTGAGTGTATTCTGAAACATTCTCAATACAACACTTTAGACTGCAGTGCACACTTCCTTGTTATAGACTTATTGAATCCACTGAGCACTGCCTTTAAAACTTGAAACTAATACTAATTATTTTATTGGCTTTGCGTCCCACCCACTAACTACATTTATTTTTTTCGGAGAGGCCGAGATGCTGGAATTTAGTCCTGCAGGAGTTCTTTTACGTGCCAGTAAATCTACCGACATGAGACTGATGTATTTGAGCACCAGCGGACTGAGCCAAGTTGGGGTCCGAAGGTCAGCGTCACTGAGCCCGGATAAACTTGAAACTGGGGTTGGAGGTTGTAGTACCAACCTTTCAGCTTTTTCTGCACGTACGTGAAGATCTGTCAGGTGTACTGCTGGGACTTGAGAAGTAGTTGTAATAAGCTAGGGTTGGCAACATCTGAGGATTCACAGATAACTGTGGAGATTTTGGGGTTGTCCTTTTGCGAAAAAGTCAAAAATCTTTTGTTGTTGTTTACTCACGGCTACGAACTGAACTGATGGACATTTAAAGCTGCATGTGACTGAGCTCTCAATGACTGGGATTTCGTGTCTAATGCAGACAAAGTAATTAATTCGAACCGTCTTTAAATGTGAGACAGGTCACCGAGCGAGCCAGGGTTGTGCACCCCTCGCCGAGTGCTCGTTGTGCGACCTTGAACGCATTCGCTGTGGTAACTCGTCCCATGCCTTGCATCACTGTTAAGTGGAAATTGTTGGTCGTAACTGGAATGTTTATCCGGGGGCGGTCTGTCTCTCGTAAGAGGGGGACTTACTTGGCGACCACGGGACCCTCAGCTGAGTCCTATCCTGGTCAACCTTTGTTCTTTTCACGCCTCCGTGACCCTCGTCTTTGTTTGGCCGATGTCTGAAGTATCGGAGCCCTCCCGTTTTTCTCTCTGATTACTGTTTTAAAACAATCATCACCACTTGGAATGTTTACTGTTGAAATCTCTTTTTAAATTCACCCGCTTAATCAAAATAACTAGCTCATTGCATGTGAAGCATGTGCGTTTTGCGTCTGCACGTTCAGAAAGATTATTGCAGTTCTCATACAGGTCTCACTTTACGAAACAATAATCAACAGCACTCAGTGTTGTCGGCCAGAGGACGTACATTACTGAAAAGTTTCACTTTCTTTCTTATCGTGCAGGTCCGCGAAGAAAAGAATTGGGATCCGAATCCGGACCGGAGTCCGCCATTTGAAGAGTCCTCTGTCATCACTGGACTGCATATGTATAGTTCTCAGCATTTCTTGTACCTCTCGCCAGTTGCTGTCTTCATCCAGCCGGGCGCTTCACGCTCGTGAGGTCTCTTTGACGATATCTCGTTCCGTCAATTGGCAGAGCCACTCCGAGCGGGTTGGCTACACGGTTGGTGTCGCATCCCGCCAGAACAGCGCTGTGTCTTCATCCAGCCGGGCGCTTCACGCTCGTGAGGTCTCTTTGACGATATCTCGTTCCGTCAATTCGCAGAGCCACTCCGAGCGGATTGGCTACACGGTTGGTGTCACATCTCGCCAGAACAGCGCTGTGTCTTCATCCAGCCGGGCGCTTCACGCTCGTGAGGTCTCTTTGACGATATCTCGTTCCGTCAATTCGCAGAGCCACTCCGAGCGGATTGGCTACACGGTTGGTGTCACATCTCGCCAGAACAGCGCTGTGTCTTCATCCAGCCGGGCGCTTCACGCTCGTGAGGTCTCTTTGACGATATCTCGTTCCGTCAATTCGCAGAGCCACTCCGAGCGGGTTGGCTACACGGTTGGTGTCATGTATTTGTGAGTTTGCATTCCGGAAAATGAAATGAAGTGGGTATGACTTTTAGCGCCGGGAGTGTCCGAGGACAACTTCGGCTCCCCAGGTACAGGTCTTTTGACTTGACTCCCGTAGGCGACCTGCCCGTCGTGATGAAGACGACACATTCATCCAGCCCCATGGCAGGGGATTAACCAATAATGGTTAAAATTCCCGACACTGCCGGGAATCCAAGCTGGGACGCCTGTGACCAAAGGCTAGCACGCTAACCATTTAGCCGGACTGCATTAGGGAGACAATTGGTTCGAACTCCTGAGTCGACAGCCGATTTTCCCACCAAGCAAATGCTCCGAGTATGTCTAATTAAAGCTTTCTTCCCATTCCTAGCCTGTCCTATCCCACACCTGACTGAGTCAGTTCGGCGTGAAGCGAAAAGAAATTCCTCATACATGTATGGCATGTTCCCTTCTTATAAAAACCACTGAACCTTTGTTGAAAACGGGAAAATATGTTTCGTAATCTTGACATGGTGGAAAAGGAAGTCTTGAGCCCTTGCAAGGCAGTCACTATCACTTTGTCCCTACTTCACTGTAATATACCAAACTGAACTCGTGAAAAGCAGGGCTAACAAGAGATAAGTTGCCAGTGAAAGCAACTAACGTTAACTTGGCAACTCATGCCCTAACCTTTTTTTCTCCCCTTTTCTTTCTTCCTTGCGAGATCCTTTCTCTAAAGTAGAACGGTGTTCACGAAGTCGAGAGAAATTCTTATGTTCACTCCCACGATCTGTAATCCCAGGAGAAGACAGGCCAATGCTCGCGTTGTAATAACAGTGACTGACACTTAAAGGCATTCGTTTTTAGCGCAAACTTCCGACATTACATTAGCCTTTGAGCAATGAGTCTGCGAACCTGTGTGTCCTAGTTCAGTGCCACCCTCCATAGCCTATGAGGCCCTCTCAGCGTGTACAAGGACCCCTTCAGTAAACAAAGAAAACAACAGAATTTTGTAATGTTACCATGTTTGATTTAATTCGTATAAATTAGGACTTCTTTCTTCAAAAGTTTAATTTAACTTCACAGATACTTTATACATGCACAGAAACTATAAAACCGTGTGGCACTTGGCTAATAATTCTCGATGTCAGAAAGTTACTTGTTGCGGTTGTTGGCATGCTTTACAAGCGTAGTTACTCGAACCCAAGATCAGCCGCCGCATTACTTCGTTTTCATCTGTGTGAGAGCAGAAAAGCTACACTCACACAGGTATGTTTTCATGAAAGGCATTAAATGCAGAATTTTCTTTCTAGGATATAAGGGATGTCATGGATCCAAGACGTGAGCTGTGATACATTCATGGAACTTCCTGGAGCTAAACATGTCACATTCTCCTCCCATCATAGCTCAGTTCATTTTCAGCTTCAAGGAAGGCATTTCTGATCCATGAGATTTTCTCAACCAGAGTGTAAGTGATGTAAGTTATACAAGAGTAGAGACGGTTGTGTCCCATTTGCGATCACTTATCAGCAGCCTGTTGGGGTTCTCCAACGTCCATGCAGCAGGCTAGACTCAGGGATTCTCCCCGTAGTTCTATTCGCACGAATATAATGTGATTGATTTTACGTCTTCTAACTACTTATTAATATTGAAAACATTTCCTAGCAGACAAAGTACTACGAAAAACGTAAAATGCAGCAATTTACTCAATTGTGCCGAAAGTAAAAGAGCTAAAAGGCCTAAAAAGGTTTCAAATCGCGAGTCTTGGATAGCTCTATCAAAATAAAAATAAAATTAAAATCTGAAAATCACTTCCACCTGGCAAGTTCGCCGTGTGGTTAGGGGCACGCAGCTGTGAGCTTGTATCCGGGAGATAGAGGGTTCGAACCTCACTGTCGGCAGCCCTGAAGATGGTTTTCCGTGGTTTCCCATTTTCACACCAGGCAAATGCTGAGGCTGTACCTCAATTAAGGCCACGGCCGCTTCCTTCCCATTCCTATCCCATCGTAGCATTAAGTCCTATCTGTGTCGGTGCGACGTAAAGCAGCTTGAAAAAAAAAAGTGTCCCTTATTGTATAATGGGGAGAAGGAAGTGTAATTTTACTGCTAAGTTGGAGATGAGCTACAATTGCTTCAAAAATGGGTGTCGTCCTGATTGCGAACAGAATTGGGGTCACTATACGCAGTCCTAAATTACTAATTCATCTCCTTCGTGTACAATCTATCATGCGTTATTTAATGTATAATGGGAAAGTGCCAAATGCATTGGGGGTGGGGGGTGGGGGGGTGGGGGCGGCATTCATCATAAAAAATATTGCAAAGCAAATCTATCACCGTTCAGACCAAGGACTTGGAGTAGTGGAAGATAAAGGCTTCTACTATTCGTAAAATCGGGAGTAAATTGTTAACTCTATACCCGGCAGCCGTTGTCCACCAAGAATCTACTTCGTACTCACTTTTAGTGTGAGCTGAGTAAATCCCAGCAAAGTGTGCCTCTCCAGAAGTGAACATCTCGCCTCTACATTTTTCGACTTCCTGACAGGGAATCGAACCATGTCCTTTTGCGTGAAAGGAGCACGCCTTTACCGCCTCAGTTAAGCAGCCCCTGTTGATGCAAAATATTCACAACTGTATGCTTTCGAACAATAATACACTGTTGAACAGGTCTTGTGAATATTATGTAAATATATGTCTATGGAAATACGGTAACTGTATATAAGCACACTATGTAGAATATAATTGCATATTTTAATATTGTAATTTTAAGTGGGGATGGAGGCACATTCGTGTATGTGGGGCTATGACCTTTCGCCATTCACCGTCCCTCAATTGTACCTACAATTTGAGGAAAATAAAAAAATAAAAAAAGAAAGAAATAAATAAATAAATAAATAAATAAATAAATAAATAATAACAGTAGTAGTAGTAGTAGCAGTAGTAGTACGGTCTCAACTATCATGTGCAGACATTCTGATTTGATGCTAATTAGGTTGCTTGAGTGTAATCCTGATGTTACATGTTACTCCGCCAGAAGGTAAAGAAACCTCTCAAGGGCGATCTATGGCTGATTTTTTAAAATTATGTCTGATAAACACTACATGGTCCGCCTCTGTGGTGTAGTGGTTAGTGTGATAAGTTGTCACCGCTGGAGGCCTGAGTTCGAATGCCCGGTCTGCCACGAAATTTGAAAATTGGTACGAGGGCTGGAACGGGGTCCACACAGCCTTCGGAGGTCAACTGAGTAGAGGGGGGTTCGATTCCCTCCTCAACCACTCTCAAAGTGGTTTTCCGTGGTTTCCCACTTCTCCAGGCAAATGCCGCGATGGTACCTAACTTAAGGCCACGGCCGCCTCCTTCCCTCTTCCTTGCCTATCCCTTGCAATCTTCCCATCTCCCCCCCCCCCCACAAGCCTCTGTTCAGCATAAGGGATGAGGCCACCTAGGCGAGGTCCGCAGTTGTATCCCCGGACCCAAAGTCTCACTCTCCAGGACACTGCCCTTGAGATGGTAGAGGTGGGATCCCTCGCTGAGTCCGAGGGGAAAAACAACACTGGGCTGTAAACGGATTAAGAAAGAGAGAAGGAAAGAAAGAAAGAAAGACTTATTTTACTTTTAGGATCTGCTATACGTCGTACCGACACCGATAGGTCTTATGGCGACGATGGGATAGGAAAGGGCTAGGAGTGGGAAAGAAGCGGACGTGGCCTTAATTAAGGTACAGCCCCAGCATTTGCCTGGTATGAAATTGGGAAATCACGGTAAACCATCTTCAGGGCTGTGGTCGCAATGTCCAGGAAGTAGAGTGTTACAGCAAAACATTTATTTTGAATTTGAAGAAGTTTAACGGTTTAATACGCCCTGCTTTTGTTCTGCATTTCAAAAATCATTTGATCACACCCATAACCATCTGCTAACCCTAAATAAAAGGTACAAATAAGTCCTATTTAGTCTCCTTGTCCCGATATTAACTCATCGTACTCAAGCGGTAAACATAATTAATTTAATGAGTTTCAGCATCCGAATCCTAGCACGCAGCTGTCGCCAGTTATTTGAAAGGCTGTCTGCCTGTACCAGTCCTTCCATATCCCCACTGATAAGAGTGATCGCAAATGGGAGGACACCGTAGAGACAGTTCCTAAAATCAGTATAATGCTCTGTGAATTGTGTGTGTGCAGTAAAACTTCGTTCTTCAAAGGCCTACAGCTTACATTATTATTGCGGTCCCATTTGATTATCTTGCCACAGTTTGGGAATGGCTAGCCTACTCTGTTGTTCTCCTCGGTGACCTATCTTCCTCCATTCGCCTCACATAATCCACCCCCGAAACCATTTAATACGTACAGCTTCATCAAGGTCATTCGTAACTTAGCCTTTACCTTCCAATTCCGAGTACCGCCCACCTACTTTCATGTGCGTTATGAAAGTGATATCTGCCCAGTTTTCACTCCCGTACAGCAAAAAGCGAGCTTACTGCATTAGTTTTGCTGCTTTACAATTTCAAACTGTTACCTGAGGACGGCCCAATCCCATTTGAACACTTTATTATTATAGTCCGCTGTTGGAAGTGTATGTACGTTCCATTACCATGAAGGGCCATTCAGACCAGAATTACCAATGCGTTCCGTTAAAATTACCATCCCATTGTCACAAAATTTACCCGATTTTCACCCATAATACCTTTTGTGAATACATAGAAGGTTTGGAGACGGCACAGTTCCCGAGTAAGGAGCGCAGCGAGGGATCTAGTCGGCCGTATTGACAGATAAGGGATATAAAATTTAAATAATTATTATACATAATAAAAATAATGCATTATGGAATGCTAAATGTGTGTCTCTTTGCACCCTAGAATTGTTTGCCATTTTTGCTATTTGGCTTTACGTCGCACCAACACAGATAGGTTTTATGCCGACGATGGGATAGGAAAGACCTAGGAATGGGAAGGAAGCGGCCGTGGCCTTAATTAACGTACATCCCCAGCATTTGCCTGTTGTGGAAATGGAAAACCATCTTTAGGGCTGCCCCGGATGCAAGCTCACTCGCCCGATCAAAGGCTGTGGAACTGCTGTTCCTCCATCTCTGACGACTCTAGTAACTTTTACGAGCCATCGGATGGATATCAAGCAGGCAGTGCTTTTTACTAACACTTTATTAGTGAGAGATCTACAAGTCGGCACTCAGGTAATTGTTAAGCCTTCTGCTGGTAATAGCAATAGATATTGTGATTTATAGTTTCATACACTGCAAAAGATGACCACAGAACTAACTCTACTGTCAACATACGGAAATAATTCCACGACAGTACGTCCTCTTTCGCCTCACAATAACAGCTCCTCAATTTAATAGCAAAACATATTCGATTTTGATAGTAAACAGTGTTATTTACATGAGAAGTTACAAGAGGTTTTCTCGACTCCAAAACGTTTGTACGTAGAATTAATTTTTATTCTATTGCTTATATAATGCGGCCTTGATTCACTGTCCTGCGATGGTTTCATTGCTGCCATCCTGTATTGCTTTTTAGGATGACTTCTGCATCCTGAATCAGGATCCGATGTTAATTTATTTTTCCCCATCACATCACATTTTCTCCAAAATCCTATATTACGTTTATTTCATCACATGGACTAATGTACTTCTTACGTTGTTAGGAAGAGTGTTGCTTTAATTTACATTTCCACATTCTTTTATTAATTTATTTTATTATTAATTCGACGTCCTCCAGCCATCTCGTCACGCTCATAGTGTAGAGCCGGCAACGCGCGGCGTCATTCTCTCGTTGTGCTTCGTCCGCGGTGTTTCGCTTGCTACTGGAAAGAGATTTTTGTCTTCATAAGCGTTCTATATGTGAGTGACGCACTGTGTTAGTATTTTTATTGAACTTCCCCCTATCAACATGCCAAGATTTGCTGCAAGAACAATCCAGATACATTCTGCTATGTATGTGGAAGTTTCGTGCCGATCAGACAGCGGCCCAATATAACCAGGTTCGTGAGAAAGGCCTACTATGCCTACTTTGGCTTGAAACTTGGAGACCAAGACAAGCCGTGGGCACCACATAAGGCTTGTAGAACCTTGCGTTGCCATTCGGTATTCCACTGGTGTGGCGAGAACCCCCAGAACACAGTACTCACTGCTACTTCTGTTCTGTGAATGTGAAGGGATTTAACAGCAGCAACAAAGGTAGCATTGAGTATCCAAGCAATGTTCGATCTGCAGTTTTATCTGTTCCTCATGGCTCTGATACACCAGTACCACAGCGTCCAGAACATTTACAGGATTGTCCCTCTTCTGAATCTGACGCAGAAATGGCGGGCATTAACTCTCACTGTGATTTCTCCCCTGAATGTGTTGAGAAAGAACCGAGCGTGACTTCGTTCGAGATCTTGGCCTTACAAAGGAATCTGCCGAGTTACTCGGGTCTAGACTTCGTGGAAGGAACATGTTGGCACCAGGGACGGCGTACTATTGATACAGACATCGCGAACAAGAATTTACACCTTCTATTCTGAAGAGGGAGCTTTGGTTTCCTGCAACAACATTCCGGAGGTTATTTAAAACTAGGAGCACCACAGTATGACCCTATTGACTGGAGACTTTTCATCGACGCTTCCAAGTGTAGTTTGAAGTGCGTCCTTCTTCACAACGAAGACAAACTTGCATCCATTCCCGTTGCTCATTCAGTTATTATGCGAATAATCTGGAAATGCTGTTGTGTAAAGTGAACTACCAGAAACACAAGTGGCAAGTGTGTGGTGTTTTCAAAGTGATAGGTTTTATGTTAGGTTTACGAGGAGGTTAGACAAAGCACTCCTGCTTTCTGTGTGAGTGGGACAGTCGAGCAAGGTTACATCACTGGATTAAAAAAGAATGGCCACGTAAACAGTGGATTGTAGAGTCGAAAAACATAAAACAAGAAACTCTTGTTCACAAGAGCAAAATACTCTTACCTCCGCTTCATATCAAACTAGGGCTCATGAAGCAATTCGTTAAAGCCCTAAACAATGAAGGTGGTGCTGTGTCATGGATTCCCAGGCATCAGTAATTCCAAAATCAAGAGGGTATTTTCACAAGTCCAGCTATGAGAAAACTTCTTTCTGATGTTAATTTTGAAGACGTTATGTGAGCTGCAGAGCGATCGGCATGGGCAGCATTCCGGAATGTGGTCAAAAAGTTTCTTGGAAACACAAAGGATTCAGACTACAAACAAATGGTGGATGGATTGCTGGTTTCTTTCCAAGATTTAGGTTGTAAAATGAGCTTGGAAGTGCACATGTTACATTCACACGTGGACTATTTCCCTGAGAACCTAGGAATGCTGAGCAAAGAGCAAGGAGAAAGATTCCATCAGGATCTACAGTTAATGGAACGCAGATATCAAGGGAAAACATGCTGGCAGATTACTGCTGGTTACTAAAGAGAGACTCACACACGAAAAGCAAGGTGAAGAAGTTTCTTATACTAAGGCAGGACCGTAGACTTACGGTACGTTATGAGGCTTAATGACAGTACTCTACATATCTTTATATTATGTTCGTAAGTATCAGGAGTGTTCATACGAGTGAAAATAATAAGAAAGAAGCGTTCTTTAATGTGATAATAGTAATCTTGCATGTGCGCGCGCTGCACATTTATCAGTTTTCATTTTTAATGTGCACAAACCCTGATGTGATAGGGGAAAATTGACTTCAGTTCCGGAATCAGCATGCCCGAAATATAAAAGATCACCATCGCAGGTCAGTAATTCTCTTGTTCAACCGAGTATTATTACAGTTCAGTTACACCAAACCGGAGATAATACTCAGCACGAAAAGGAAGGCTCCAGAGAAAGAATTTTAGGCGACCTGGTGCTCGGGATTTGTCGTGCCTTGGTGTTGACCGTTCATTCGTAGAACAGGAAGTTAAAATTTTATACTTTACAACAACTAATAATGTATTAGGCCAGAGTCCAGTAGTCTTAAGAGGAACTTTGCAAGAAACATTGCTTTATACTGAAATGAAATCATTCTTCTTAATTCATGCGAAATTATCTTGGTATCGAGCTTTTCATTTTCTGACGAAAATCTGGTAAGCCAATCTTCGTAGTGTCGGACCTCTTCAGACAACCACCTTCGCTCGTTTTAGAGGTAATAGTGTTATGGCAATGCGGTGAAGCACTCGATGGTGTTGTAGGCCACACTTTCCCTAGCTATATCAACACTAGTGATAATATTTTAAAAGCTTTGTGCTGAGAACAGCAGCCATGAATTCTTGACATTCTTGTTGGCGCGTCAAGGGATACAGTGTGCGCCTTATTTAACCTCGAGGGAAGAGCGAATGTTTAATAACTAGGAGGAAGAATGGGAAGAGTACACACCGTGTGTTCACTCCAAGTGTGCTAGTGATAATAATTGGAGCTGAATGTGTTTGTACACAAAGCAGCTGCGAGCTGCACACGACGGCTTTGTCTGCTTCAACTATGAGACGACCTGGCAGCTTGTAAATAGCGAGTTAGTTTGCCTATGGTCCCCCTGCGTTGACTAACCGGGAAAATGTTCAGAAGCCTGAACAATACAACGATCGGCGTGATGAGTCTATTTGTGTGAAGTGAAGGAATAGTCTTGAGCACTCTGCATAGAGGTACAGCGAGTAGCAACATTAACTCCATCTACTGCAGTATTCAGCAACGACTTTTCCCGTAGTTAGTTGCTCATAACATGCACATTCTCGTAAAGCGAGACGAGTTACGAGCTGTTGATTAATTATTTCATTGTCTCACCGAGTGTTTATTTCTTACAGATGGCAGCTGTTTCTCCGATCAGTCTTCTAATATGTTTACAACTCGCTGTCGTATACCATTTATAGCAGACGAGTTTTTTTTAATTCGCCAAACGTTTTATGTTTCGTGAAATGAGAAATTAAAAACCACAGCCTGTTTCCAGTCACTCCGCCGGGTCAGGAATGGAATGAATGAAGCCCCATCTAGCGGCCAGGATGGAACTGTGCCGGCTGCCGAAGCCTGTTACAGTCCTCTGGGGCAATGATTAACGAATGACAGATGAAATGAAATGGTACTGGAGAGTGTTGCTGGAGTACCTGTCTCGCCGCCGCTTTCCCAGCACAGATCTGACATGGAGTGACTGGGATTTGAACCTTGGATGTTCCTGCAATGTTTCGTGCTGAGCAGTAATTTTAAGGTGCATAAACGTGAATTTATTGGCGCTATAAAAAGGAACATTTTGCCATTCCGAGATGATTATACCAGTAAATCGAAGTCGGTTCTTATTTCGATACTTTAACTATTCTTCTCGACTCATCATCATGAACCGTTCCATAGTTGACTGGTCAGCTTCTTGGACTTCACTCCTCGCAGCCCTGGGTTCCATTCCCAGCCGGGTCGGTGGAATTGTGGGGGACTGCGTGTTTGTGCTGTTCCCAACTCATTCACCACTCAACACTATACTCCCTGTCGATGGGGACGCTTGTACAGTGGGGCTACCATAGCAACACCGCATATCAGCTATGCGCTTCAGATAAAGCACAATACCCCAGAAATGTGAGGCACTCGGATGTATTGTATTTCACAGAAAAATGCTTAGAAATTCCAATTTTAAAGGGCATTTAAAGCCAACTGGAGCAAGTTAAATATATTGTATATGGCATGAAGTTTACTATCGTCTCAGAATTAAATGAACTGGCACGATATTTTTTAAAAAGTAATTGCTTAGATATGTGCAAAAATGTTACATTCTTGACATAATATTACTAAGAATGTGTAAAATAAAACACCATATCGTTGACAAGTGAAGGAGTGTTGAGCTTTACGTCGCACCGACACAGATAGGTCTTATGGCGACGATGGGACAGGAAAGGGACCGTGACCATAAGTAAGGCACAGTCGCAGCATTTTCCTGGTGTGAAAATGGGGAAAGCACGGAAAACCGTCTTCAGGGCTGCCGACATAGGGTTCGAATACCGTCACTTGCTGGGCATAATGTATCAAGTCGTCTGACATTACGAGTTATTCCGTCCGTTGCAAAATCAGGCACCGCAAGCGTCTTTCCTTCCAATCAGCATAGCACAGCCTGCCGAGGACGCTCATCTTCTTCTGTACGACGGATAATATTTAATGGGCATTCCCGAGCGCCTAGAGCAGGGATGGCAAACCTTTTCCAAGTAGCGCGTCATTACGGTTTTGTTTTTAGTGACAGCCTCCCTTCATTTGACTTGATTTAGATCGCATTAGCCCACAGTGCACTGAGTGTTTCTGATGTTATTTTGCAAACATCGCTGAAAATTACAGTTAAAAACCACGTACTTTTTAAAAATAAGGTATATTTTTTGCTTTGACCTAATGAAATTTGTAAAACATACGGCCATGTAATTGTGGTATACGTCTTTATTAAAGCGTAATATTAAAACATGCTGTGTTGGTAGATTACATGTTGCGGGGCGTGTGACACAAGTCGTGGCCTCTCGCTCGAGGTTGGCAGCCCTGGTGTGGCACAGACATCGTGCGAAAGTTCCGTCTAGCGAGCGCAAGTACAGTACAAGGACACTGTGTGAACAGTAACGCAAATCCCACCTCCCTTCTTTCTTGGTACTCTGCAAGATATCTCCATTCTTCGAAAGATCTATCTACCTCAGCACATTGCTCTCTCCGAGTCGCAAAACCAAGCAACCGGACAAATTATTCGCAATTGACCGAGGAAGGACTGAATATAAGGTGGACTCGAGCAGCGAGCCACCACGGTTGTAGGAACCATATGAATATTCTGAGTTGAGTTTTTCAAACGTGTGTCCATCTTCGAGATTCTATCCTGTGATTTAGCCGTCTTCGCCATTAAAGGCTCCCTCAATCACCTGTATAGTGAGGAGGAAATGTTTAAACGCACATTCAGTATTTGAGTGTTATGGTATGGCAGTGAAACAGTTCCCCGTTAGTGCAGAGGGACAGTTTGCTTGTTACTTAGTATTTGCTTTCATTAGAAATATTTTGTGGTTTGCCACTGGTCTGCTGTCAAAATTGTCTTTAAGTACAACTTTGGACACTATTTAATTTATTTTGCAACATTTTCCCAAGTTTTTATGTCATATTTTGGTATTTCAGAGTATACATGAATCCATAGGCTATGTGTCGTATCAACACGAACGTGGTCCTTCCTTTATTATATGTTGAAGTCCCGATGAGTAACACCACGAAAGGAAACCTCCAATATGCCATACACCCCCCCCCCCCTTCCTCTACCGTTATTAGAAATATTTAATTTATTTTTAAGCCTTCAATTGATGTTAGAGACTGTATGTTAATAAAATAAACTTTAAAAAACAAAAGAAAGAAAATAAAACGCCAGATTTGTTGGACATGCCATAGACGTCGATCCGATACTGCGAGATCGTGACCCCCCTTTCCTCTACCGTTATTAGAAATATTTAATTTATTTTTAACAAAAACGTGGAATAAATTAGATGATTTAAAATTCACTGTAGGAAGTACAACTGGGCAACACGTATCAGAGGGACAAATGGAAGGGGTCCGACACTTCGAAAAATGAAAAAAAGGGCCACGAAGGTCGTAAAAATGTAGGCCTGGTTACCGCCGGGATCGGAAGAAGAGAGGTGGGATGGACTCAGCTAAGGGTCCTGTGGTCGCCAACCTCACGGCTCTTACGACTCATTGAGAGCAATGCTTCGCATCAGCAGCGGGATAAACATGGGCACCTACACTGTTTCTCGTAGCGGGCGACTGTCGGCAGGCCACAAGATGGTTTATCTCCCACTGTGGGCTGCCAATAAGGGCGCAGTAGTAGCCTACCCATAATCCGTCATTCCGACAGCCTGCGTGGTAAACTGAGCGACGAAATATTTGGAAACTTCTTCGCCATTTGTATGCCATAAGCTTGTCCTGCCGATAGCGGGCTCCTTATTTGGCGCTGGACGTGCTGTTTATTTTATACGCGTACTCGCTGTTTTGCATTCCGCTGTCGGTGTTGGGTAATCTTCCTTGTTTTGTCACCACTGCACTTTACACGTCTCGAGCTAGACACACAGAGCAAAACTCTAGAGCTAAAATTGGTAGAAAATAGTATCAAAACTCACGACTACAAACTAGTAGATAAATAAAATGTCTAATGAGTCTGAAAATTCACTCCGAACAGCAGATGAACGCAACCCACTGCGATATCCCATGTATTGTTAACACCGTACCACAGACCAAATGTTCCAAGTATAGCACTGTTATTCTGCGTGGTACACAACAAACGGGTAAAGTGAATTTAATGTACAGTAGTTTTATAATCAGCGAAGCAGTAGACTCTCAAGCTGATAACCTCCTACGCTACTCTCGTGTTCCAGGGGTCCTTTCCGCACAATTAGCCCTTATGTGGCTAGGATGAGCATTTATCCATTCAAAGGACAAGTGGCCCAGGGAAAGCTATTTTGCTTTACGTCGCACCGACACAGATAGGTCTTATGGCGACGATGGGACAGGAAAGGCCTAGGAATGGGAAGGAAGCGTCCGTGGCCTTAATTAAGGTACAGCCCCAGCATTTGCCTGGTGTGAAAATGGGAAACCACGGAAAACCATCTTCAGGGCTGCCGACAGTGGGGTTCGAACCTACTATCTCCCGAATACTGGATACTGGCCGCACTTAAGCGACTACAGCTATCGAGCTCGGTGCCCAGGGAAAGAAACGTACTCTGACTCTTCTTGCATTTTGTGAATTTTGAGACTCGGAGTTATGAGTCGTCACGGAGGGAGACGAACGTACAGTCACCTATATCCTCAGCTGCACACTTCCAGAAGCCCTTGAGGTGTGATCACGTGTCGCATGCCTCAGTGAGCTCAACTTCCGAGGCAAAGAGCAAACAGCACCACCTTCATGACAGAATTTAGCCACTTCTGATACTCCTTTGACCGAGCTCGAGAGCTGCAGTCGCTTAAGTGCGCCAGTATCCAGTAATCGGGAGATTGTGGGTTCGAGTCCCGCTGTCGGCAGCCTTGAAGATGGTTTTCCGTGGTTTCCCATTTTCACACCAGGCAAATGCCGGGGCTGTACCATAATTAAGGCCACGGCCGCTTCCTTCCAACTCCTAGGCCTTTCCTATCCCATCGTCGCCATAAGACCTATCTGTGTCGGTGCGACGTAAAGCCCCTAGCAAAACAAAAAAAAAAACCCACTCCTTTGAAGTCTGTGATAGACATTTTAAGTGTTTTAGTAGTTGTGTTTTTGGGAGTACTCGGAATTTCTCAAATATTTTTTACTAAAATTCATGTCGCCGGCGACATATCGCAAATTGTAAACATTTCTTGGACTCCCATTTCCTCAACTGTGTGGAGAGCTTTCAAATTGTATTAAATTAAGAAAGAAACAAATTTCGAAAATAATTTCCGGCCTAAAAAACTGCTTAAAATGGCTTCTATCTTTACTCGTTTTCTCTTTGTTCAAATCCTCCTCGCTTCAATACGATCTTTGACTTTTTGAAAAATGTCCACACGGAATGTACTATAAGAGCTCTTAGCGCTCGCAATGTAATCGACCGGAATAGCCAAGTTGCGAAAAAAGTGACCAAAAAGCCCAACTCAACACTCGAAATGGCCAAATGTGGACACATAGGCTAAATTGGCACTTGTCACCTCGCGTTCGGGAGATATTGGGTTCGAATCCCACTGTCGGCAGCCCAGAAGATGGTTCTCCATGGTTTCTCATTTTCACACCAGACCTTAATTAGGGGCACGGTCGCTTGCCTAGCGCTTTCCTATTCCTCCGTCACCATAAGACTTATCTGTATCGGTACGACGTAAAGCAACTTACTAGGAAATTGAATCTAGCAAAGAAGGCAGCTAAGGATAACATGATGGCAAGCATAATTGGTGGTCGTACAAATATCAGTGAAAAATGGAAGGGTATGTACAGGCACTTTAAGACAGAAACAGGTTCCAAGAAGGACATTCCAGGAATAATTAATGAACAAGGGAGTGTGTATGTGAGGATCTTTAAACGGAAGAAGTATTCAGTCAGCAGTATGTAAAGATTGTTGGTTACAATGAAAATGTCCAGATAGAGGAGGTGACTAATACTAAAGTATTAAAATTTATATATGACAGCAATGGCATTTACAATAAGATACAAAAGTTGACAACTAGAACAGCAGCTGGAATTGATCAGATTTCTGGGGATATACTGAAGACAATGGGTTGGGATATAGTACCATACCTGAAGTACTTATTTGATTATTGTTTGGTCGGAGGAGCTATACCAGACGAATGGAAAGTTGCTATAGTAGCCCCGGTGTATAAAGGAAAGGGTGATAGACATAAAGCTGAAAACTACAGCCCAGTAAGTTTGACATGCATTGTATGTAAGCTTTGCGAAAGCATTCTTTCGGATTATATTAGACATGTTTCTGAAATTAACTGCTTTGACAGAAGGCACTTTGGGTTTAGGTAAGGTTATTCCACTGAAGCGCAACTTGTAGGATTCCACCACGATATAGCAGATATCTTGATTCAGGAGGTCAAATGGACTGTATCGCGATTGTTCTGTCTAAAGCATTTGATAGGGTGGATCATGGGAGACTACTCGCAAAAATGAGTGCAATTGGATTTGACAAAACAGTGACTGAATGGGTTGCTATGTTTCCAGAAAATAGATCTCAGAGAATTAGAGTAGGCGAGGCTTTATCTGACCCTGTAATAATTAAGAGGGGAATTCCTCAAGGCAGTATTATTGGAACTTCGTTTTCTTATATACTGTATATCAATGATATGTATAAAGAATTGCAATCAGAAGTAAGGCTGTTTGCAGATAATGTTATTCTCTTCAGAGTAATAAGTAAGTTACCGGATTGTGAGCAACTGCAACGTGACCTCGAAAATATTGTGAGATGGACAGCAAGCAATGGTATGTTGATAAACGGGGTTAAAAGTCAGGTTGTGAGCTTCACAAATAGGAAAAGTCCTCTCAGTTTTAATTACTGCGTTGACGGGGTGAAAGTTCCTTTTGGGGATCATTCTAAGTATCTAGGTGTTAATATAAGGAAAGCCCTTCATTGGGGTAATCACATAAATATGATTGTTAATAAAGGGTACAGATTTCTGCACTTGGTTATTTAGGGGTTATGGTAACGATATAAAGGAGAGGGTATATAAGTCTCTGGTAAGACCCCAACTAGAGTATGGTTCCAGTGTATGGGACCCTCACCAGGATTACTTGATTCAAGAACTGGAAAAAATGCAAAGAAAACCAGTCCGATTTGTTCTGGGTGATTTCCGACAAAAGAGTAGCGTTACAGAAATGTTGCAAAGTTTGGGCTGGGAAGACTTGGGAGAAAGGAGACGAGCTGCTTGACTAAGTGGTATGTTCCGAGCTGTCGGTGGAGAGATGGCGTGGGAGGACATCAGTAGACGAATAAATTTGAGTGGTGTCTTTAAAAGTAGAAAAGATCACAATATGAAGATAATGTTTGAATTCAAGAGGGCAAATATGGGGCAAATATTCGTTTATAGGAAGGGGAGTTAGGAATTGGAATAACTTACCAAGGGAGATGTTCAATAAATTTCCAATTTCTTTGCGATCATTTAAGAAAAGGCTAGGAAAACAACATACAGGGGATCTGCCACCTGGGCGACTGCGCTAAATGCAGATCAGTAGTGACTGATTGAAGTTGTTAAAAAAAATAATAAATAAATAAATAAATAAATAAATAAATAAATAAATAAATAAATAAATAAATAAATTGGATACCCTGCTACCAGCCAACACAGAAACATGTGGTAGTGGTGGTTATTGTGTTTAGAGGAAGTTCTCAGTTATAAAAGGGCGTAGCAATAACTGTTTGAACAATGGAGATTTCGGGTAAAGAATTGACCTCACGAACCTAGTACAATCGGCGTCAATCGCATTTGTTCTTAAAGTGATCAAACAAGTCATGAGCTGCTGCTTTATTTCAAATATCCGTAAACATGCTGTTCTTTCCTCTGAGATCTGCATTTACATTTTGAAATGTGTTTGAGGAATACTCGTCTTCACAAATGAAATCATGTCCTCATCACTCGAGAATCAGGAGACGTGAACTGTTGGCTGGCTATGCTAGGAGCGGGGCTGAGTATATTTACTGGCTCGTAAACGCGGGACTAAATTCCGGCAACTCGGAGTGTCCGAAAAGCGCCGAGTAGTTAGTGGGTATTGCGCTAGCACAGTGGCCGGATGCCCGCTGTGGACTGAGGCGTACTGCGCTTCAAAAGTTAAATATCCCTGCCCAACTACTTGGTACTGTCGGAGTGCTGGTGGTGAGGAAGTACAACAATCCTCTACTAACACAGAAGATTGAAGGGATTCGACACTTAGAAAAATGAAGGTATCAGCCAAATAAAGACGCCTCGCAACTTAATACCGTCGACGTGGTGGAGGATACACGAGTCAGAAGCCAGAAGCAATGTCAGCCCCGTGGTCGCAACCCACCCTCACAATTCGAGAGCCCTTGGGGGCCCTTTTAGTCGTCTCTTGCGACAGACCCCCACCCATAGGGGGTAAAACACATGGAGAGCGGCTGAAACAATAATAATAAACTTTGTGATCGTGCATGTGGTCAGGGACAGCAACCATGAAACAGCGAGAGATCCGCGGAGAATGACCGGGCAAGAGCCACTCATGTCAACACGTATTCACTGTCCATGAGAAATGAACTACCAGCGAATTACGTCACATCCCGATATTTTAATATCTCAAATGCCCGAAATGTAAATACGTAATAAATCATCCACATGTAAGGAAAATTCACACTTTTGATATTTCAATTAAATACTATTCTATAAGGGAAATATAGTTTTGAAAACGCAATATGAAACACAGTTAAAAAAGAGGAATTCACCTAGAATCTGATAAAGGACGAACTCCTTCCAAGTCTCTCTCCTTCCTTTCACACTCTTACTCGTATCATCCGGATTAATGAGAAGACATATCGCACAGACCGTCCGATTCTCAGAATCTCAGCTCTTCCGTCACCTTCTGAGAAACTGGTGGAGAAGATTGATACCAAAGCAGATAGGGCGCTAGTGCGTACTTCGTACCGCAGAGAACTTAAGAAAGTCAGTAGCAGCAAACAAGCAATAACCATCGCGGCGCAAGCACCTTCTGTGCCGGATAACGTTTCCTGAGAATTTCAAAAATGAACCGAGGTTTGCACAAACCATTGCAACGTGAATGTACCAGAGTTTGCGCAAACCCTTTGTTGCGCAAATTGTTTGATTTTGTATGAGGGCCTTTACACTCATCAGTCTCGTTAATATTCTGACTTCTACGACTTTTATTATTACGCGCAACGTATCCGTTTGCCAGGCGAATGGAGCTAATGTTTCCGTCGAGCCTTTGCGAACGGACGCTAGAGATTCAACATTGCGGGTAAACCATGAGTCCCCGGCATTCTTCAGAGTGAATTACTTGCTTATATTAATGACAATGATCGGTTCTTGCATATTATTCTGGCTGAAATTATGCGAGGAATTATATTTTGGACATTGTGCACGTAGGATCGCTAACACTCCGCGCAGGCGTTCTGCGGTAGCAAGAGAGGTGGCTGGCCACGTCACACTGTCACGTTGCCTTTTGACAGTCTCCGATACATTCATGTTTGAAAGGCGACACGCACTTCTTACAATGCTTGTTCTACATCGGGATCCCTACGATTGGTACACCGGACTTTGAAGAACAGCAGCTTCAAAATTAACCTACATTTATTTATCAAGGGAAAATATGAGAGAATCCTTATCTGCATTTAGGACTGTTTACATACCTACTTGCAACTGCTGTGTCTTTCAGCGTTACTAAACGCCGCCACAATCCTCTATTTAAAACTACACTCATGTTCATAAAAACCAGACCACCTCGAACGACTAGAGATAGTGTCTGCATGTGCATTAGTATGTACTGAAGAAATGATTAGCATTTGAACCATGTCGGCCCTGAGGTTCAAGGACCACATCGATATCTCGGCCTACCACTACTGAGTGGTAAAATGTGCCTGCGGCTCTCGTTGTCGCTATAAACCCGAAGTAATGGATCAGTCTGACTGGAGCAGACGTGCAGCATGCCGCGCAGACGTATGCGAGAACCGTAGCGTCAAATGACTGACAAGGACGCATTCCCTACTCGTCACCACCGATTTCGCTCAAATTTATAGAACTTGCAGGGCTTGGCTAGAAATGAAAGTACCCGAAATGGGGACACCAGATGGCCAAGCGTATAAAAAATAAAAATGTTTACGCGACTCTCGCACCGTATAAGCCACTTACGTTAGTCCGCACGCCGAGCAGCGCTAAGAGCTCGGACTGGTAATTCGATGGTCGTGGGTTCGACGCCCTGTGTGGAGACTGGTATTTTCTGGTGATGAGTAGGGAATGCCCCCTTGTGAGTTTGAAAGAGGGCGTATTATTGACCTGAGAGAACGTGTTGCTCGTGCGAGACGAAGTGTGTTGGCAGTGCAACGGGTGTGTACAGAATGGTTCACAGAAGGCCGTAGAACACGACGAGATGGGGCTGGTCGTACCACACAGAACCCCGCCCCCCACGCGAGAAGATCGATACTTCATAGGACAGACATGCGTCCTCCTCGGTTCTGGTGCAACAGTGGAACACTGTAACACATCGTACACTGTCGCTGTTTATTATTACGGTCTGGGTTACCACCTCTCAGCCTACCTTTGACTAACGTGCTAGACTGCCGAACGACGTCACTGGGGACAGGAATGGCATGTTCGGAGGAATCTAGGTTCTGTTTGTTTGAAGAGGGGAGAGGCATCACATTGACTGCATTCGTACAAGACATCTAGCGCCAACTCAAGACCTTATGGTGTGGGGTGCTATTGGGAACAACAACAAATCAGAGTTGGTGCGTGTCCACGGCAGTTTGACCTACGTGAATGACATCCTGCGACCCGTAGCCATAGTCTTTCTGCGCGACAACCCAGACAACATATTTCAGCAAGACAAAGCGCGAACAGTGAACACGTGCCTTATTGTTGTCACAGGATGTCAGACTTGCCCTGGCTCGCACGATCACCGGACTTGTCGCCAATCGAAAAGGTGTGGGATATGATCAGACGACGGGTGACGCAATGCCAAGCGCCAAAGATGGACTGTGGAACCAGGTGAAAGCAGGATGGATGGCTGTACCCAGGACGCCATTCGCCTCATGTACGCGTCGATGCCATCACGCATGGAGCAAATTAACTGTGCCCATGGAGGACCTAGTGCCTGCTAGGAAACAGGACACGTGGTGAACCTAGGTGACTGAAATGCTAATCGTTTCTGCAGAGCGTATTAATGATCTCCTGTGAATATCAACTTCCTCTCTCTAGTCTTTCATTTTATGAATATGAGTGGCCTCGTTTAGTTCTATACCTCTTATATTTAAACCGTTAGAAACTGAATCTAACCATCATGGTCTTCTACTTCTCTTACCCTCCATGACCAAGTCGATTATTCTGCTGGGTAACCTATTCTTTGTACATATCGCCTAAAGTAAGGCGACCTTTCTTCTTTGTAAAAAAAAATAGGAAGATTCTTAGCATAAGGCCATATTTGTATATATTTGTTCCAAATGTTTAACTCAGACTAGACCTGGGTCTTGACCTTAAGATTGACAATAGGCTGAAGATGCAAAAAAAAAAAAAAAAAAAAAAAAAAAAAAAAAAAAAAAAAACAGGGCGAAACATGTACCTATGTTGTATACAAATCACTTGGAATTTAATCACCACAAACGGTGAATTGTATTGAATAGGTGGCTACAATAAATTTTATTCGGGTAGAATCTTACTTACTGTTATCTTCAGTACGGAACAAACCTATCTTCCTCCATTCGGCTCGTGGATAATGCCGAAGAAGTTTCCCCTTGATAAATATATCTCTTACCTAATTCCTGTAGTTGTAGATGCAGAATTGCAGCGATGTTATGATGTTTCGGACCTTTCAAATTTGGGAGACAGTTATAAAGGAGAGCTGTTGTTACAGCTGCAACACTTGCTATTTATGTGGAACCCCGGTGTGTGTGAACTCGTGAGATAGTTGGAACCACGTGAATTTCACAGCGAATTTTAATTCGTTTAATTTTCTTAAGTTCTTGTCTGCGACACATGATCCAGGGTGAGGTATGTTGTTCAGCAAATGGCAGTGGTCACTAGAGATTGGATTTGTAAGCATATTTTGTTTGCCGATAGACCTCCAAAACCGACAAGGAAGTGCGTTTGAAGGTGAAATTAATGCATACATTTTCAATTTTGGATTTATTATGCGTATTTTCGACTTTTATTTTGCATATAATGTAAAGTAAGTAATGCCATGAACTCTTTCGGCAATGAAACGGTTGAAAGGGGCCTGGCACTCATGAAGAGCACACTTCCAAATCATACCAGAAGTTAGAAACTTTTGGGTTGCGTCTTGGTGACTTGCTGAACGGACCTACGCTCCTGCAGACAGCTGGAGGAGGGATGAGAAGGAACATAAATCCCTATCGTTCTCATTCAGTTTCGCAGGCGAATGATACAAAGTCCAGTAAACGGAAGCGTGAACTGAAAGGTAACCGTCTGCAAGCAAAATGTCGTGACATGACGATGTCTGTAAAGAAATATTTGGCAGGTACTGACAGTGTGGATCTACCAGAATGTATCGAGATCATTCTGCGCACTGAAGCAAGTGTGAACAAACACCACATATTGATACAAAACTTGGAGAAGACTGTTGTAGTGTAGTACAGGTGCGGTACAAGTGTGTCTTCATGTTCGTGGTGGGTTGGTGACGTGTACGTCTCAACAGCTGCTGCTCTAAGTAGTGTGATCTGTTCTTTCTAATGAAGGTTTTTCATGATTGCGATTTTCTGTATTGATGTGGGTGAATCGCGCGTGTCTAGTAAGGGAATGTTACGTTTGCGTGCCATACAAGCATATTTCAGCACTTTTTGCAGCACAGTTGCAAACTTATCCGATGTCTGATGAGCACATATGAACTTAGGCCTCTCGGACGGGAAGTCCATCATTCTCGTTCTATTTCCCAGGCCAATGATACAACATCCAGTAAAGGGAAGTGATCTAGAAACTCGCTAGCAGCTGCGAATGAAATGAGATCGCTTTACATTTTTCTTGCTCCTAAGTGCTGTTGCTACAGTATGCCGTGAGATGCACTTTTGGTCGTACTGCAGCTTCTCCGTATGTGCTAATACAGGTAGTGACGCAAAGTGTTATGTTTAATTATAAAATCACTAAGCCTGTGCACACAGAAGCATGATGATAATGGAAGTGGTGATAAGCACGTCTCAGCTGGCCTGTGAACTGACGAGCAACGACTTCACGTGAAATGAATAGTGAAGGCTGAACTTTGTCGAACATCGTTGAGTTCCGAAGAAAACGCATATGCCATTTCATTTCATCTTTCAGTTCGAAATGGTGAAACATAACAAAGTCAAAAATATCCCTCGAGTTAGTCGGCTTTTCAAGCTATTTCAGCTCCGTGCGGAACTAAGAAACAAGCAGACGTAATATTTTAACTTTCATTATAAACGACGTACAATTATTATTAAAATATTTTGATAGTACGCAGGTTTGTAGAGTGGTGGTGTCCGTAAGCTCCGAGCCGCCAGGGTGGTTCAGGTGACGAATTTAGGGTAAGAAGGACAGATAATCAATCATCTCTGATAACTTCTGCGTCCAGCGACCACCTTCTGGGCTGTGTGATGCTCGCGTAAGCATCTCCGGAAAGTAGTTAAAGGGATGTCAAACCAGTTGAAGACTCAAATTCACGAGTATCAAGAAGAGGATTAGTAAGGGTCTCAGTCTCAGAACTCGCGAGTTTCTGTTTCGCCCGACTTCTTTTCTCTCTGCTTGTAACAGGTATAACCGCTGTACTTGACCCTTTTGCGAAGTAATCAGTCGCGCACCAAGCATAATAACTGAGTTAAGATCGGTGTGCTAGGTTGATAATACCTCCTGAAAGTGGATGGACAAACATGGCTTAAAGGGCAGCGAGTCACCGGACACCTCATCCCTCCTGCATTCATCGCTGTCCCGAGTGAATTTTGAGACGGGTTAGAATGTTAATTTTAGCTACTCACTCGTGAGTTTTGAGACTCGTGAATTTTCAGACGTAACCGTAAGACCTCGACAACCATGTATAGATATTTTAATTTGATGTCATCTTGGCAATCTCCACGTTCGTTCTTGGCAGAGTTAACTTAGATCAACAGCAAACAAACATATAATGTGGAAGTGACTTGTACCGTACCGGCTTTGAACGACGATCTCGAAGATGTCGGTCGGCTTGACCACAATGTGCTTATCGTCCTCGGTTTGACCGCGAGGCATACACAGTCCTTCCTTTCTGTTATATTATAACAGAGTGGAGTTTCATAGAACGGCGAGGAGTCTCGCATGGTTTTCCTTCTCTAAAACATCACAAATATATCAGTAAACCCTCCCTCCACATCTCAAGAGGCTCCACTTGGAATTCTCACAGAGACGAGTTCTTGCCCAATCATCGCCACCTTTTATTATAACAATCGTTTTATTACTGACCTCCTTGTTGGGCTGGCAAACATGTACAAATTGTTTAAAATACTTCACTCTCTTCAATGATTTAAACATGAATAACGTTAAAGGCGTTCGTAGATCTAGAAAAGACATTCGATAATGTTGATTAGGAATTCTGAAGGTGATCGGGGTCAGATATTATCCACAATAATCAGGTCGTGCAGTGTAAGGTCATTGCTCTCCCATTTCTCAGAGAGTTTTATATATAGGTATTGTTATTAACTCGTGATAAGTTGAATCTGAGTTTGGCTGATAAAGCAGAAAGATGGAGGTTGTATCAAGGTAATGACGTAGATGATGTGGCTCTGGAACATGAAGAGGGTGTTGACGCTGATGAAATGGGAGACCCAATTTTGAGGTCAGAGTTTGACAGAGCTGTGAGAGACCTAAATAGGAACAAGGCACCTGGAATTGAAGACATTCCCTCTAAATTACTGACTGCCTTAGGAGAAACCAGCATGGCAAGGTTATTCCATTTAGTGTGTAAGATGAGTGAGACAGGAGAAGTGCCATGGGATTTTTTGCAGAATGTTGTTATACCTATTCCCAAGAAAGCCGGTGCTGACAGGTGTGAAAATTACCGGACCATTAGTTTAATATCTCATGCCTGCAAAATTTTAACATGTATTATTTACAGAAGAATGGAAAGACAAGTTGAAGCTGAGTTGGGAGAAGATCAATTTGGCTTCAGAAGAAATGTAGGAACACGCGAAGCAATCCTGACTTTACGACTGATCGTACAGGATTGACTTAAGGAGGACAAGCCCACGTACATGGTGTTCGCAGATCTAGAAAATGCATTCGATAATGTTGATTGGACCAAGCTATTTATGATTCTGAAGGTGATTGGGATCAGATACCGAAAACGAAGAATTATCTATAATTTGTATAAAAATCAGTCTCCACTGATTAGAATTGAGGGTTTTGAAAAACGAAGCAATAATCCAGAAAGGGTGCAGTTTTTCCCCCCTATCCTTTTCACTGTCTACGTAGAACAGGCCGTGAAGGAAATCAAAGAGGAATTTGAAAAGGGAATTACAATCCTCTAAGCCTGAGATTTGCCGATGATATTTTATCTGAGACTGCAGATGTAGAGAAATCGCTGAATGGTATGGACGAAGTCTTGGGTAAGGAGTACAAGATGAAAATAAATAAGTCCAAAACAAAAGTGAAGGAGTGCAGTCGAACGAAAGCAGGTGATGCAGGAAAAATATTAGATTAGGAAATGAAGTCTTAAAGGAAGTAAATGAATACTGTTTCTTGGGTAGTAAAATAACCAACGATGGCAGAAGTAAGGAGGACATAAAATGCAGACTAGCACAAGCGAGGAAAAGCTTTCTTAAGAAAAGAAATTTGCTCACTTCAAACATTGATATAGGAATTAGAAAGATGTTTTTGAACACTTTCATCTGGAGTGTGACATTCTGTGGAAGTGAAACATGGACGATAACTAGCCCAGAAAGAAAGAGGATACAAGCTTTTGAAATGTGGTGTTACAGAAGAATGCCGAAGGTGTGATGGATACATTGAATCACGAATTAAGAGACACTGAATTGAATTGGTGAGAGGAGATCGATTTGGCTAAATTTGACAAGAAGAAAAGATACAATGATAGGACACATCTTCAGACTTGTTCCGTTGCTTTTTTAGGGAAGTGTAGGCGGTAAGAACCGTAGAGGTTGACCAAACAGATTAGAGCAGGTAGTACATGATAGGGTGGCATGGAGAGCTGCAGCAAATCAGTCTATGGACTCATGACCCAACTACAACAGAATGAACAAAGAAAGTGACTGGCCATCGCGGCAGATGGAAGAGAACAGTTCTGTGGTTTGGAAGAAACAAAGTTTTATTTACAACGACCTATCTGAATCTGAGAAGCACGAAAGTTACGTAGCAGATCTGAACACAAAGGCGCATTTGTTTCACCGGACTTTCCTCGCTAGAAGAACAGGAGCTGGGGGAGATGGGACCACCAAGGAGATGATTTTGTTTCAGATTTTCCTCAGGCGGTTTTTGAGAGAGATAAGAATGGTGAATGATGGCAATTTGCAAATTATGGATGGTGAATATATCTTACATTCATCAAAAGACTCGCTAAGCACATATGAACCAACTAACGGTTAAGGTACATGTGTTTGATGTAAATATTACTGGAAATGTGTGGGTTTGTGTGTAGCGTAGCACATTTCATTTGAGGACAGTACCGTCCTCTGCTGCTCATATTTCATTTTGTTAGTATTTGGCGCAACTTTGGGTACTAATGAACTGCAGAGATGTCAACAAAGTAGAACGAAAGTGGTGTGATTAGTTTTTCAGTAGAACAGTTCCCATCATGAATGTTTCCAGCTCTGCACCGACGTTCACCACCATGACTTATTCTCCTAGCTTCCAATCGTGTAGCTATGACGAGATTAACGGTTCGAATCCCACTTTCGGCAGCCCTGAAGATTTTCTTTGTGCTTTACCATTTTGACGTCAGGCAAATGCTCGGGTTGTACCTTAATTAAGGCTACGGCTGCTACGTTGCCATCGATATGTCGCTGAAAACCTCGCGTGAACTGGTGTGACGTCGAACAGTCTGCCAAGCGACCGGGGCAGTTATGTCTCCCATCAGATAGCGAAGCAAAACCATGTCCATACTGTTAAACCAGGCGTAACTGGGCTTCATTCGTGTGTCCTCTCGTCTTTTACGTACGCTACTCCTCATCTGAAAGGTCGTTTTCGGCCCTCGCAAGGATTACAAATGATTTACGATTCTCTCAAACTGACATTGAACATGAGTGAATTACGAAGATGTGATGCGGGTTTCAGTAGTGTTCAGCACAGTGCACAGTAGTCGTAAAGTACAGGAAATAGATTAGTGCATTCCTAGAACGCCTCAACACCGTAAAGGGATATATTATTGCTTGTATAGCAGGAAAACGTCATTTACTACGGTAATTTCTCACGTAATAAAGCTACTGCACTCCCATAAGGCTTGCTGATCCTAAAGATTTGACGGATTGTTATCGTAGCATGTCAGGGTTTCACAAATGACGGTCAATTTCCACGTTCCACAAACAGATGTTCGGGAGAGCGTGGTTTTTAGTGGATGACAGAATGACTCATTTCTTCATCAAGTTGTGACTTGTAGCTGCAGGACGTAGTGAAGTGGAGGTCCACCACTTCTGAAGATCTTTTGAGATTTTGCCGCTATAACACACGCATCGTTGAGTACAGTAACGGGATGCTCTCCGCATCACAAAGTTTAATTGCGTCGTGAATAGCACGGCTAGCTGAGCTCACCTCTTAGCGGAAGATACTGTACGCTTCCGGAAGACCTTCTACGTAGGGATCATGGATGGCTTAGAGGTGATGTAGGAGCGTTCTTCCCTTTGCATCCCTGTGGGTGGGGGCATGCTCCAGGGGCTCCTGTGTCACCTGTCTTGGTCAAAGCCGAGGGAGTCTTTCATTTTCCGAAGTGTCGGGTCGGATCCCTTCAATTTTTTCTCTGATTAGTATTATAAAGAGTATGGTTTACTAGCTCTTGTGTGACCTCCTTTGGTCAACGTTCGTTGTCTTCTGACACCGACACAACCAAGGAAGACAATCTCCCGAATACAGGCGTGCCGGATCGCGCAGTAGGGATATCTTCGTAAGGACGCACTTCAACTTCTTTGAGTATGTAATATATTGAACAATACGGCGGCTTAACGTGTTTAACCTCCTGTGGAGTACACCCACGGTATCCCCTGCCTGTCGTAAGAGGCGATTTAAAGGGACGTTCAATTACCTGTGATTACTACCATCACGCGAGGAACACAGTGAGTCGACTTTTCTTACGATTAGTACCACTATGTGTGTGCACCACCCGCCACTCTCCGCCCGAGGAGAGACTCGCTGGAGTGTTGCCTGTGATTACTACGACCATATGAGCGACGCAACACCACGAGGGTTAGCAGATTTCTGTTCCAAGTGCCAGTTGATCCTCTAATGTTGGCGTGTCGCCCACACTACTATAATGCTGTACCGTTCTCAGTTGGCAGTGATGTGAGTTTTACCCTCCCACAACGTTCCGGTTCAAAAAACTTGTTTCTTCTTCCTCCAGGAACTGCCGCTTGCCATAACGGTCCGAACACACGGCCAAGTGGTGGGAAAATTGATCAACTTTGCTGATCAGACTTGCTGTCTTCTTCCTGTGTCAACTCCTGATTTGGGACCGCTGAAACATCGGAGCTCTACAACATTGTTCCTTTTCCTTAGATAATTATACTCCGTGAATTTGCGAAATAATTGTTGCCTTTATTTGGGACAAAGTTGGGACATCGTTCTATGACCTCTAACGTGTGTTACTACTTGAGAAATTGCTGTTATTATGTGAGATCTCTGTATGAATACATTTACCACGTCTTGAGGTAGACTGGGTGAGAATAGTGCAGAATGGTGTAAAATGAACGGACACAGACTCCTGAAAGTGGTCTTCTCCGGCTCCTTGATTCGATTCTCGATCGGGCTCAGGAACTGCGTATTTGTGTTCTTGTATTCGCCTTAATACAACACACCACACTACCGTTGGATTGCCGTAAAACTGGGCTCCATATGTATTGCCAACCGCGGAGCAATGGCACGAAAACTACCAACATTCACATCCCCCCCCACTTTATTGAGGAAAGCAACGGAAAACTACCTCACTTCTCATTTCCCTTGTAGACTTGTTTATTGACGCCTAGGTAGAGCTGTAGATGATCGAACCACACTTTCAACTTAGTACCACATGTACATTCGCTGTGAAAGCAGGCATGTTGCTGTTCTGTTCCTCTTGCAGCGATGTCTGTACGAGCTAATCAAAACATCGTGGTGTTTGTCCAACTCTTGTCGGGTATGAGGTGAGATGAATCTGTCGTGGTGGGTTTTTATGACCGGATGCCCTTACTGACGTCAACGTCATCAGAGGAGTTAATGAAATGAAATGAATGACGTGATATATGATAGTGAAACCCGGTGCCGGCACATAGGCTACTCCTGTCGAATAGCACCGAGGGGTCATTCCATATGAGCACTGCGGAGAGGTTTGGAATTCAATCCAGGCTTTCGGCATGCAATCTAGTGATTACAAATTGTATACCACCACCTCCCCTACCGTGCCGGCCAACATTCTGATGCTGAAATTTTTTTCGACCAACGGGACTCGAACCGGTTAACTTCGGTGTCAGACCGTTTAGACTTCAGCGCCTTAACGATCATGGCCACCAGGCGGGCAATCAAAACTAGTTTCCACTGTCTTTGACTGGCGTTGCTCCTAGGTCACAGGCACGGAGACGTCACATACCAGCGACCTGGAATGAGAATGGAGAGTTTTGCGTGGACAAAAAAGTGGACACTGCAACCAGTGTACGCCACAAAGATGGAAGAACGACGCCATATGTTAGACGTATTAGATCTTGTTTTAAAGGGGAAAATAAAATAAATTCTGAATACTGCGAAAGGAAGAGAAAATTGTTTATTTGCATCTACCGGAAATCTTTATTCCACTGTGGGTGGACTAAGAGGGGAACACTGTCTCGTCTCCGTGTAGCGGAGAAATATACAGATCCTCGATAAAGCGTACGTGTATCGCCGATGACACATAGGAGGGGACTACCTGTTGAAAACAATCTTCATCGCTATTCGCTTTACGTCGTACCGACACAGACAGGTCTTATGGCGACGATGGGAATTAAGGTATAGCCCCAGCATTTGCCTGCTGTGAAAATGGGAAACCACGGAAAACCATCTCCGACAAACCCACTATCTCTCGGATGCAAGATCACAGCCGCGCGCCCCTAACCGCACGGCCAACTCTCCCGGTGAAAAAAGTCTGAAACGTAGTTTTCATGAAATACTGCTTCACTTGCGTCATATGCACAGTCTATTTGAAAATGAAAACCTGCAACCTGTTTTCCAGTTGTATAGCGCCACTCCTAGGGAAAACCGGAGAGAAACCTGGCCCGGCTCCGCTTTGTCCAGCACAAATCTCACATGGAGTGACCGGGATTTGAGCCTCAGAGGTTCCCATAGTCTATATATATTAAATAAGAGCTATTCCGTCCAGAGTGTGAAATCGGGGCGGGGGGCAGGGATTTCCCCCATGGACAATTTTATCTCAAAGCCCCCCCCCCCCAACTAAAACTGCCCGGGGGATTCTTTCATTATAAAATAAAAACTTCGCACCTGTTTCACTCTGACAAGACCATTTGAAAGTCGCGCAAAAACGTCAATTACTTTTGAAGCTCTCCGTTATCATTGCTGTTACACCACTCGTGTACTTCTTGTATCAATAGGACAACATTCACTTAAGCAGTGTACAAACCGACACTTAGCCCTGGTAGAGGAAGGTTTCACTAATAAAGCAACAAATCGCGCCTCGTCGGACCTTTATTAACACAACGACAGTCTCTCATAAACGTCTCAGCTGATTGGAATAACGTTCTAATTTTTATCATTCTCATTATAACAACAAAATTCAAACAAAAAGATTGCAAATTTACATTTTTCTAGGGGAGGGGGTAATTAAATTACAGGCGAATTTTACAGTGGCTACAGTGGCTGTACAGAGCCCTCAATGCAATATGGAAGGATGAAAGCATACCTGAAGATTGGCAACAAGGAAGCATTGTACCACTGTTCAAAGAAAGGAAATAGGAAGAAATGTGAAAATTATAGAGATATAACTCTATCACATCGGCTAAAAATAATAGAGAAAATCATAGACAAAAGACTGAGGGAGATAATAGAAATACAGTTAGAGGAAGAATAGATAGAATAGATCAATAGACTTGATATTTACAGTGCGAACGATAATGGAAAAACATCTGGAAAGGAACAAGGAAATCATCTTCGTATTTTTGAATTTGGAAAAAGTTTATGATACAGTTAAGAGAAAACATGTATGGAAATGCCTACTGAAAGGTAATGTACCAAAATAATTAATTAATAAGATGAAAATGTTGTATCATGAGAGTAAAAGCAGTGCACAAGTGGGGAGTGGTTACTCTGAAAAATTTTATACAAAAAAGGTCTCAAGCAAGGAAGTGCACTGTCACCATTATTGTTTATTATATTCATGGATGAAATCATAAAACGTGTAAAACAGAGTTTCGGTAGTAATGAAGTGAATGCTTTGATATTTGTAGATGATGTGGTCATTTGGGGAAAGGGAGAAAATGAAGTACAAAGGACACTGGACATTTGGAATAAAAATCTGAAGTTTGAAATGGTAGTTAGTAAAAACAAAACTGTGGTCATGCACTGCGGAAAAGAGAAAAAGGGAAGCCAAGTGAACATAGACGGAGAATGGTTAGAGAATGTAGAACAGTTTACATATCAGGGTAGCATTATTAATGGAAGTAATGAAATCAGTCCTGAAATTAATAACAGACTAAGTAAAGGTACAACATTTTATCATGAAGTCAGAGAGCTTTTATTGGTTGACAAAGTACCCAAGAGAACGAAATTAGGATCCAAGCAGTAGAAATGAAATGTTTAAGAACATCGATTAAAAAGACAAGAAGAGATAGAATTCAGAATATTAAAATCAGAGAAGAGCTGAATATAGAACCGTTAGTACAGAACATACAGAAAGCAAGACTAAGATGGTTCGGACTATTAAAAAGAATGGGAAAAGAACGGTTAGCAAGAAGGGAATTATAAAGAGAAGTTAAGGGAAAGAGACCAGTTGGAAGACCAAGAAGAAGGTGGATGGACCAGATTTGGAAGGACATTGGATAAGCTGGACTGGATGTAGCGGAAGTAATGGAGCAGGAAAAGTGGAAGGACAGGAAGGAGTGGAGGAGACTTGTTAACCACACCCGGGCGACTGGAGTGGGACATTGATGATGATGATGATGATGATGATGATGATGATGATGATGATGATGATGATGGTGATGGTGATGGTGATGATTAATACCCCCTCCCCCCTCCGGATACTCCTTGAAATAAACACTAGTTAAGTCTTATGTTGCTTCCCCCTCACCACTTCTTTCTGACTTCGCACCCTGATTCGATCCCTACTCTGATGCGCTGTTTTGAATGAGCAGTATTCACGTTTAAGGCAGAGGCTCTCTTACTAGTACCTAGTATGTACTGGTATTAGGCCTATTCCAAATTATAGCACTACGATTCACTAAATAACTCAAAATTCAACCCTGTAAAGAGCCGTTTCACGGATCGCGGATGTCTGCGGCACTTTCGACTGTTAGATCGGCAGCGTAAAAAGTGAGAAAATGTGTGGTTTTTCATTTGATCGAATATTTCATATGAAAGCATTTCTTTTAATCGCGCCATTCCTACTGAGGTCATTGTAATGACCTATGTTCATGTGAGTTGGGAGTCTTTGTGAGGATCTAAAAAGGCAGGTGGAGACGTTTCGTGACTTTTCTAGGGTAACGTTAAGAGCTATGCTTACAACGTGTGCACTACCTAGCGAAGCGCGGGTACATTAGAAGATGGCGCTGTGTTCACTTGGGCGCTCAGTTGAATGTTGATTTTCTCGAACACCAGCAGATTGGGCAGTTCATTTATTGATCTTACTTTTACCCGAACTCTCGTAGTACACCGAGTTATTACCCACATAACGTTTATTGTCCACATAGAAGTACAGTATGCCACTTTCTTATTCATACAGTTTCATTTTGTGAAGAGAGCCCTATATTTTGGACATTCAAATGGATGTTATAGTAATTGCCTTTTAAGAAATTTATTTCTGGTAGATTTCTTTTCACTGCAATACAAAAATAACACTTATAACAATATATAGTACAAAATACTGGAGAATATAACAAAACATGAGCTTTTCCTACGTCACAAGATACTAGTTGTTCAGCTAAACATGTGAATGAAATGCACCAGTCCTAGTACTTTGTGGCTTTATGGCTGATACTGCACCATAACTCATCATCTAGTCTTCAAATGTTCAATAGTCCGCAGACTGGGGAGGTCTTTTTAATTGTTTTGGAATGTTCAAATTAACCACTCTGTTCAGAGCAGCGGTATGTGTGGGGTCGTTATCCTGTTGAAACATGTAGGTCGGTAGCATTCCCAATTTTTCACCACTTTGTTTAAAAATTGCTCTTCAAAATATTTCTGTACACTACTTTGTCCATCCTGCCTTCATAAAATGATACACTCCTGTCACTGTGGGAACTGTATTGGCCACATCGTTGTCCGTATTGGTCTGTCTCCATCGCTACCAAATAGTCGATTTTAGTTTCATCGGACCAGATGACATTATTCCCAAACTCCTAGCCCTTGTTTACGTGTCCTTTCGCAAAGAGCAGTTCTTCTTACGGTTCTTCTTACTAAGATAGGGCCTTTTCCTTGGAACACGGCCATCGTAACCGTTTCGTTGTCAAACTGGCCGGACCGGCTGTGAGTACACATTTTCTTCCCAGTAGCAGCTTTGGAGCACTTGTCAGAGTGTTGGATCTTTCTGCTTGTGGGTTTTGTTGTCACATTCTTCAGTGACCCTTCACGACATATTGAACAGTGGCATGACTCCTATTTCTCGCTAGGAGTGCTGTTTCAGTTCATACCCTTGGCCACTCCACTACCAGCAACACCTCTCCTCGCAGTGTTGCTGTACAACGCCATCTATGACTAGAAGTTTTGGAGTGTAAACACTAATTATTTGCACTCACAAAAAATTGTGCGTTGAGTGTTTACATTCACGACACACAACTCATTGGAACGCTTATAACGAAATGGGTTGTGTAAAGTCTAGAAACGTGGCTATTGCAGTTCTTGTGCGCGGAGCAGAGAAACGATCATCTGACGCTGTGTGGAGCAATTGTCGAATATAAAAGGTAGACGTTTTAAGTTATAGTTAGTAGTAGCGATGAGGGGCCGTTGGACCCCTCTAGACAACAAGCATCATCCGTTCAATCCGCTGATTGTTTTAAGTTCATAATCATTGTTCATCGTCGTTTTTTTAAATTCTAGTCAGTGGATTGATTTTAGAATTATTTTTAGCTTTCAAAATTCCCATTCATCCATTCTTTCTTCATCATGTTTGATCAGTGGATGAGTTTTGGAATTTTAAATTGTCATTACATTTCGTACCATTACGGGCCGATGACCTAGATGTTAGTCCCCTTTAAACAACGCGCGTTATCATCAGCCCTAACCAGTTAAATGTATTGTCGGTTGACCTCTGTACTGTGTATAAGTGAACACGCTTGTGGGTATTTTCCCCTTAAAATGCAACAAACGTACGTTCTCTGACTCAGACTGGTTGGGTCGTTGAAGAAGCGCCAATCCTGATTGACAATTAAGTTGGCTGCGTGTTGGGAGGTCAGCAACCCTGCGGAGAGCACGTATGAGGTGCCTAATTCAGACTAGAGGGCACGCCATTTCAGTTCTCTCTGCTTCTGCTTTGGTAATAGAATGGCAGGGTGCAGACATGTAATATATGCTAATTTTTATACAATACATTTACCGGGTGGATAAATGAACGTTTGCAGACCAATAATAATCAAAACTAGAACTTTCATAGCAGCTCGTAAGTGAAAATCGACACGTCAGATAAGTATGTTTATGATGCCCAGTTTATACGCTGTCATGGGAGGACATTTCATTGACAAAATATTCCCTCTCTCTCTCTACGTGAAAGTTTTTAAAGGACTGGCAGCCTAAGTTGGAGTCCGTTTGTTGATGAACAGAGTTAATCTGTGTACGAGTGTTGCCTTCACATCGAAGGTTAATTTGATCCCCAGCTGTCGTAAAGAGACCGAGTGTCGTTCTAGGAAAATAACAGAGAGATAGTTTGCAGTTGCTTTCCTCACTCAGGCCCATATTCACTAACGCGAATAAAAGCTTTTATCTTGGTTTACATCCAAGAAAGCCGAGAGAACACTTACATTATATAGGTTTAAAATTTTACCGGAGAAAGGTTGCCCGGTAAAACAGCAAATCTAAGATAATAGTCTCAAAATGGCAGCTCGTAGACGGCTGGAAAATGTAACTGAAAGAGAAAATCACAGCGACGAGGAATGTAACAGAGTTTTCAGTAATCGGGAGATTGTCGGTTCGAGCCCCACTGCCGGCAGTCCTGAAGTTGGTTTTCCGTAGTTTCCCATTTTCACACCAGGCAAATGTCGGGGCTGTACGTTAATTAAGGGGACGGCCGCTTCCTTCTACTTCCTAGGCCTTTCCTATCCCATCGTCGCCTTAAGACATATCTGTGTCGGTGCGACGTAAAGCAAATAGCAAAAAATAACAAGAGGTTATGCAATAAAACGCCGTAGGTGGATAAAAAGAACGCCTTACATGCTCTAACGACTATGGTGACACTGATTTTGAAATACACTTTAGGTAACTAAAGCTGGGACTGTCAGTGGTATACATGATGAAGCAATTTGTATTACGTCGCACCGAGACGATGTTGACGATGGGATTGGAAAGGCCTAGGATTTGGAAGAAGCGGCCGTGGCCTTAATTAAGGTACAGCCCCGGCATATGCCTGGTGTGAACATGGGAAACCACTGAAAACCATCTTGAGGGCTGTCGACAGTGGGGTTCGAATCCACTATCTCTCCGATGCAAACTCACAGCTGCGCGTCAGGTTAACCTGGAATTCAAGAAAGGAAATATTAAATAGTGTCTAAATCATAAGGCTGCAGTTGGTATGCCGCTGATCTGATGCGATGCGAGGAGAGACTGCAGCTAAAAGACACAACGCATTTCTTGCATTAATTTAATTTCGTGAGGCAGACCCTCCGATGAGGGTGGGCGGCATCTGCCATGTGTAACTGCGTGTTATTGTGGTGGAGGATAGTGTTGTGTGAGTTGCAGAGATGTTGGGGACAGCACAAACACCCAGCCCCTGGGCCATTGGAATTAACCAGTGAAGGTTAAAATCCCCGACCCTGCCGGGAATCGAACCCGGGACCCTCTGAACCAAAGGCCAGTACGCTGACCATTCAGCCAACGAGTCGGACCTTGCATTAATAATCTGAAAACTTGTTTCAACAGTTCCGCTGTTTCGCGCTGAGAGGAGATGGCACTCCGAGCTTGCAGGGCACTGTTTTTCTATCCAGTCTACGTATTCACTACATTAGGAATTAAAGGTAATACGGACCAGGTGGTATTTCATCTTTGGAATAATACATTTCTTATATTATCTTGGCTACCTATTATCAGATCCATGAGAAAATGATGCTTCACTGAAATGGAACGGCTTTTAGTGCCGGGAGTGTCCGAGGACATGTTCGGCACGCCAGATGCAGGTCTTTTGATTTGACACCCGTAGGTGACCTGCGCGTCGTGATGAGGATGAAACGATGATGAAGACAACACATACACCCAGTCCCCGTGCCAGCGAAATTAACCAACTAAGGTTAAAATTCCCGACCCCGCCGGGAATCGAACCCCTGTGACCAAAGGCCAGCACGCTAACCATTTAGCCCGACATGCTTCACTGTTGCCATGCGTTGTCCTCGCATGGGGCTAAAATGGCGTCCGTATTACATCTTAGGGCACCACTTTCGGTTCTTTGTTGCTTTCTCTTAGCACCATTTGATGCGTCATGTCTTTTCCTGATTAAGAAGGGCAAGGTTCCTTCATTACACGGTATAAACCCAAAATATGCATCATGAATAATATATTTCTTGATATATTTGAGAAATTTTAAGTCATTTTTGAGGATTTGGAATCATATTGTTACATGTATTAAGACGTCACAACCTGGGCCCGCAGGATTTCTCTGTTTTTCTGATCCTGTACAGATTTTTGTGGCAAATGTCTTATTGTTACTATTGTACACTGATATCTCCTTTCTCTTGTTACAGGTAAGGTTTGGTCGTATCAAGAACCGAGTTCGTCGGGTAGGAGGTGAGATGAATGTCGTGGCGGGTTTTTATGTCGTCAACCTCATCAGAGGAGGTAATGAAAAGAAATGAATGACGCGATGTATGATAGTGAAAGCCTGTGCCGGCACATAGCCTACTGCTGCCTCATACGGCCTCACTCCATAAGAGCAGTTTGGCTTTTCGCACACAATCTAGTGATTAGAAATTGTATACCACCACCTCCCCTATCGTGCCGGCCAACATTCTGATGGTGAAAACGGGACTCGAACCCGCTAACGATCACGGCCACGGCAGATAATTTTTGTGTGTTTGCAATCTCTAGTTTTGGATGTCCACATTATATCCACACCTTTCATTCTGTGGGAGATCAGGTTTAAAATCTGATTAAATACGTAGTTTTGTTGTAATTGCTTTATTCAACTAAGGAGCGCGTCCTTCTCTTCCTTTCACTTCATGCTGTCGGGTGGGCTTTACACAACATGATTTTGTCAGTTAAGGTTCGGAATTTTCTTCTATCTTGAATTGTTAGGTCTCCACTCATTTCCTTTAGCCAGTTATTTTGGTTTTTCGTTAAGACTGTTATTCTACACAAGTGACCATATAATTGTAATCGCCGTGCGACTTGATAGATTTCTTTTTCAACCAGATTCAATTTGGTGCTGTGATGTTCCTGAGGATTTTTCTTTCAGATCATCTTTATTCGACATCTGCCACCGATTATAATAGTTTCAAATACATAAAGTGCTTCTGTTATAATGTCGCATTCTTTTATTGCACATATCTGTTTCAAGTCATTTTGTACGCTCTTTGAAGTTCGTGTTAGTTCGCTGTTGGTTCAGAAATTTCACTACTTGGGCGATATTTCCATATTTGGTGATTAACGGTGCAACCTGATCTAGTCGCTTACATATACTTTGTCTTTTCATAAGAAATTTGAAGTCCAGTTTGATTGTTATGATTATTATTATTATTATTGTTATTATTATTATTATTATTATTAATCCCTCTTCGGATCAGTGGTAAAATTAGCCTTCGGTTTCGAAGATCACAGGTTCAAAGGGGGTAGAGGTGGTCGTATTTTTCAAGTCCGTTCCACCGTGCATGTCGTAAAAACATGTCTGGTCACACATTTGGTTTTTTCTCAGCCATAGACGCCCCATCTGGTGATGTCGACACAGAGGCACCCTGGATGGCGATGTCAGAGGGGTCTGAGCTGATTGCTTCCAGTTACTTGTACGATCGTCCCACCCCGTGGTACTTCCTCCTGACTTTGAGGGTGGTGGAATACACCCACGGTGCCTCTTACCTTTCCTAAAAGGCGACTAAAAGGGGGAGCAGGAGCTCGGAACATGGGATGGCGAAGACGGTTCCTCCAGCTCAGTCTGGTGTCAAGCTCCGACCTCCCTTCTTTTCCTACACCGATGATACTAAGTTTTCGAGCCCTTCTTGACCCTGTTGTACTTTCTCATCATCACTCAACTCAAGGTTGTTGAACTGCCAGTCTGGTGTGGTTGTCCTGTTATCGGACCTCTGTCACTCGGTACACATTCCAGTGGAGGTGTGAGTCATGTCCACCTCTGATAAGATCTAGCACTTGTCCCAGGTCAACTCACTGAGTTACAGTTTCTTCCGGAGATGCTATGTAACAAAACTCCATCTGTTTCATTACTCTGATTTATTTCAGGATATGTATAAACACAATTCAAGCAGTTATGAATGACCACACTTACTAATTACTGTCTTTTTACAAATTGCTCTTCCTTATGGTCCATCTCGTTGCTATACCAGCCTAACTTTCCCTAAGTCCAGCCAGCCATCTCATATAGCAGCTGGATCTGAACACAGGGCTACGGGCCACTCGACAACTGTTCGTAGGTTCGACTCCAACAGTCACATGCAGCGAACAACAGGACGACACTCACAACAGCGAGAATTAACATAGGTCCATTTATCCTCGCACTCACGATAGCTGATTCACGGCGATCCTCTGTCTACAGAAGTATTATCCGCACACTTTATCTTGGTGTATTTGTGTACGGGGGTGAGGAGTGAGGAGGGAACTGCCTGGTGCTGCTAACTGAATGAAAATGAAATCTGAATTGAATCGAGAATATGATCGATCGATATGAAATTTCTAAACCGTTATCATCTTAAGCCAACAACTACGTCACATACACATTATATAACATACAACATTTCTCGATGCGAATCTTGTTCCTAGCATGAATTCTATACTTTGGCTTTGTTGTGTAAACAACAACAGTACTAGTACGTAAAGTGTACGCCAGATGTCGCACAACGATGCTTAAGCGATTCATAGTTTGTGTTTCAAAAGTCTCGAAGATCGCCGAGCACTAGGGTGTAAATGCACCAAGATAAAGTGTGCGGATAATACACAAGCACACAGTTCTCTCATGTAATACACGTCTTCTGTTCCGTCAACTCACTGCTCTCTCGGACACCTCGTTCAGACCTCGCTGGGACACTGGCTGCGTCTAGCCTCCCTTGTTATAGCTTGGTGAATTGAGGCCACCAGAGGCAGAACATTCCCGCTGGGAGTCACTAGCCGGCACGTAGACTGTGTGCTTATGAGCATGGATGCCGGAGATGGATGGTTCCAATCCCGCCATCCGCAGTCCTGTAGACGGTTTTCCGTGGTTTCGCATTTTCACACCAGGCACATGTTGAAGTTGTGCCTAATTAAGCCCTCTCCGATCCCTGCGTAACCGAAAACCTTCGACGTTAAACAGATCTGGAGACGAGCTGTGAAGTGCACCGCATTGAATCTTGAGAAGAAAACTCCCGATGTCATGGGTAACGACAAAGGCAGCAGTGTTGTGAGAGGCAGACATAAGAATACATGTTGACCATACTGAAGCATCCGAAGTAGGTTATTGCAGTCAAATGAAGACAACTATTAGATTCGTTCAGATCAGTAAGTACCCAGCTGCTTTGGTAATGTCTGCACTTTCTTTTACCGCTTTAAAAATCATACGAGGCCTTTGCAATTTTCGAACGACATCGTCCTGTACTTTTTGTAGAAAATGTGAATGTAATCTGCAACTTTTCAGTGGATAAAAAATAAGACGTTTGTTTTACTTTCTCTTGGAAATGAAAATGCGTACGTTAACATAAAGTTCGTCCTCGCGTTCACTGCCAATACAAAGATGTCTGTTGGTGTGTTTACAGTGGGAACTATCCATAACTTCTAAAGTGTTATCATTGTCGGTGGTCACGAACAGAAACCATAACGAAGTAATTACCCTCTTTGGCGGTGGTGACAGTGTTACCAATCCCTGTGCTGAGACATTAAAAAGCCGCTAAATTGAATAAAAATCCCTTGACTGCGATGTTTATTCGCCACAATTAATGTTTCAAACAGCATATACCAACAAATAACTTCATCGGCGGGAGAAACTTACATCTCACCAGGTAGAATCTTCACAAAATAATAATTCTTCTTCTTCTTCTTCTTGTTTTCTTTGGGCTCTTCTTGGGCATTGCTGTAATTGGTTGTTTGAAGTACACTTCTTCTTTGCTCTGTTATGTTTACATTGAGAGTACTTCCTAATTGTGTTCTTTTAAATGGTTTGTGCATCAGATTGATGTTATGTAAACATTATTGATGTCTGGGTGGAAAATGAAGATCCTTTAGACTCTTTACTATTATAGAGACCAAAACGTTTGTCAGGCTTATGGGGTTAAATTACAATTATCTAAAAATTCTGTTATCACGGTGGTCTAAAGCCATCCGGCGCCATCTAGTCAATTATGAACCATCTTGTTACGTCCCAGATTACTTCTTTTTCTTCTACTTTAAAACAATTATTTAGTTGTAGTGTTAATGTACCTGACAAAGAAATGAACATCACAGGAGAATATGATTGTTGATACTGTAGAAGTGGCAAGCTGTATTGGTTGGTAGGGGTATATGATTGTCTAGAGAATTTCGTACATTGAGGCTTAAAGAATACATTATTTGCTGTACCAGCATCGTGTGAACATGGACATATGTTTTGATTCACTTAAATTAAGTCTAATTGAGGTAATGTGCTTTCTAGAGTAGTTGGTAACTAGGAACTAGGGTTTGTGCAATGGTGGTTTCTGTATTTGGAAATAATCTTCACCCCCCCCCCCCTTTTCTCCCCACTTGTTTCTTCTCAGACTAGAAATGTCGTGTTTCGGTGTAATAATAAACTAGTTTACAGCAGTCATGTGACCAGGTCAGGAATGGAACGAATGGAGCTCCTCCATCCAACGGTCAGGTGAGGAATTGTGCCTGTCGCACTCCTCTGGGGCAATGATATTAGAGAGTGTTGCCGGAATGAAAGATGACAGGGAAATCGAAGTACCCGGAGAAAAACCTGTCCCGCCTCCCCTTTGTCCAGCACAATTCTCACATGGAATGACCGGGATTTGAGAGACCGGCACGCTGCGATCTGAACCACGGAGGCACATATTATACAGAGTTAATAAATAAGTAAATAAATACTTCGTTGCTGGGGAAAGGGGGGCACTAGATACCAGTAACTTGGATGTCTTTTTTGGAACGTACCGTAATAGAATTTAATTTCAATTAAACAATTAATCAGCATAAAAGGATTGCTTTATAAAAGAGCAGTAATAAAGTACAGTATTACGTTTTCGCGAGCTTTCGCCCACTGCAAATTTGGCGCCCGTTTATAAACCCGGCATTGCTAAATGCGAGTCTTTTAAACGAGCATTTTCCAGCCACGAAGGGAACTTGGTTAGCTTGTTGGAAGGTTACGGAAGCACGCGTACATCTTACCAACATAACGGAATAAAGCTACAGTATATTGTTTGTACACCCCACTTAGCAGATTTAATGTGTCTATAATTTCTAAATAGTACATAACCAATTCGCGAGACTTGGGTAAGTTGTTGCACAAGCTGTTGAGAACTTAATGTTGGCGATCAAAAGTCTCGGTACATCATTTTAAAAGAATATGAGTGAAATATGTTGTATATTTGCTTGCAACAGTCTTGTTTGTACATGTTCGCTACCTCGTATTTGCTCGGGAACACTCCTAGTTAGCTGCTGTGCAAGTGTGTATAGTGTACCAGGTCGTATGTTACATAATAACAGAGTTAAGTGTAATTGTATATCTCGGATTGCGTGAAATTGGACCCAAAGTACACTCCACAGTACACTATGCGTTGCGCAAATTGAGATATAGAGGAGCACGAAGAATTTGCCAAGAAAAGCAAAAGGAAAGATACTGAATAGGCGGCTTGAACATTTAAGTGCGCCAAATATTCGCGTAATGCTGTGTCGAGTCAGACAATTCGTGAAGTATGATTATCACGGTACGGCCGTTTGCTACTAAGAAAAATTGACGAGCCAGAATGAAATTTTGCAGAGAGTTTGAAAACAAGGATTGTACATTCTGGAACAAAATTATTTGGTCAGAAGAGACCAAAGTAGCCTATCTTTATACGGTTCAGATGGAAACAGTTATGTATAAAGAAAAGTAAATACAGCCATAAATCTGCAAATATGCTACCCACCCTAAATCATCAAGGTGGATGAAATATGATTTGCGGGTGCATATCTTCTTGTGGAGTGGGAAATATCCAAATCATGAATGGCAACATGGACAGATTTTAAAGAACAATGTCAAACAGAGTGCAGTAAAAGTGGGGCTGAGGTCTTTCAGCAAGATAAGCACACGGCTGATATTTGCAAGCATTGGCTGATATGGCCAACTCCTGCCCAATGCCCTGATTTGAACCACATAGAACATTTGTGGGTCGATCTAAAAAGAAGGGTTCATGCAAGGAAACCTCAATCGCTTGAGCAGTTAAAAAGTATAGTCAGCAAGGAATGGGGTAAACCTGATCCTAGAAAGATGTGATAAACTGGTTCATTTCATGCAGCGAAGGTGCAAGGCAGTTTTGAATGCCAGAGGACACTACTATAGTGTTGTTTCGCCTACACAGTTACCATGATGGGGTACGCCAGGACCCCCAAGACGTTTGTGACAACAGTGTGCATAGGCTGTAACTGACTGATTATGAACAGACAGCAAAAATAATACATTTTTGAACCATCATGTAATTTTGAAACAAAATGTAAAAGATGTACATTTTTGGAAACAAGATCAACATTCTTCTGCACTGATATTTGTAAAATTCACAGTCACTGCAGATAACTTTCCCGATAAGCGCCTGGACAGCAACTACTATTGTGACCCCTTCTCTCCATTTTACCGCAACTCAGCGACAAACAAGGAAAATACCTCGAGACCCCCACCATAGTAGTTGGGGGCTTAAATCCAAGCTAACAAATGTTTTTGAGTGAACTTTTCATTTTCTTCTGTAAGTGTTCAGATAAGATGAAACGTCCAGTTTTGGTACATTGCTTCTTTTTGTGTTAAATTGTAAGATCACATTGTTTATTAATGTATCTACTACGGTATGGACAAAGGATACAACACAATAATTGTATGCAAAATGTAACCGTTATTTCGTTGCAAAAGTTTGGTGTACAAACAAGACGTATGCACTGTGTGTATTAAACCAGCGGGAGGTGGCTCCTCCTGAGATGTCGCTGTGTACGCACCTCCTTAATGTTCAGTAGCAAGGTCGGAGTCATCGTAAATAATTTGTAATTCTTGCAAGGGCTAACCAATTGATCAGTACTTGGTTTAGGGTCAAATACCCTACTGTTGAGATTTTCTCTTTCCCCTAATTTGATCCTCAATAAGGAACGCCTCGCCAAGGAGCTCCGTGTGTGGATCCTAAATGTGGTGGTCTGAGTCTGAAAAGTGATCAAATATCATAAGTCTTTGACAACACTTTGAAATTATTAAGTTAGTATCATATCACTCGGACAGTTTCTAAGTTACAACACGAGTTATTGTTTTATAAGTCTTATCGAAAACTTTACCGTAGAGTTTGTACGATGTGATGTCATGAGTTCGAACCTCGCGGACACGTTAACGTGAGACAGCATGACTACACGACGGCAGCGAGTTGAGATTTGAACTGACTTGACCTAGCAGGACCTCGTTCTTTTATACCAATCTGTCGAGGTCAGCTTCCTCCCCTCGTGGAACAATCAACTTGAATTAAGTCCGTAAGCCGATATTAATGACGTTGCAGTATGTTTGCCTGTAAGTAATGGGCTATACGACGGCATATCTCATTGGGTTCCAAAGTTAGTAAAATTTATTCTAGTACGTTCGACAATATCTGGTGGTGTTCACGTGATAGTCCTGCGTGACGTGGCTGTATGCATGCCCGAGCCGTTGCATTAAATAAAATTAATGTCCAGTCCATACATGGTTCCTGGTACAATATTTAATTCTTGGAGAATCTCTCTCTCCACTAGTTCCAACTTCCTGTTTTCTCAGGTTCAAACACTCAGCTGTATATAAAGCCTCCGAGCAGATTATTGTCTGCAATATTCTTCTTGTTGTAAGTGTTCATCTTGTTGATTCTCGATAACAGTGCCCAGCAATCTGAATTTCTCTATTTTCTGAATCCTTTCTCTCTCAAGTGTCATCGATCTGGCTCCTCTTTCGATGTTGGTCATGTATTGTGTCTTCTCGAAGGAGATCCGTACGCCTGCCTTACTTACTTGTTGCTGGACTTAGGCAATTTGCTTCCTTGCCTCTGACAGAACTACAACGTCATCCGCAAAAGGCTAAACAGTCAAGTCCAGTTCCTTTGTTCTTGCATCGCCTATTCCTTTCATTTTGCGGCGCCACTCTCTAAGCACTTCAAGAACACAATTGACCCCTGTTTGAATACTAAAAGATTCCGATAGGATCCTTCTGAACTTGACCTTGGATGTTGTGCCAGGTTTCCTCTCTAGATCGATTTCTTCTAGGATATGAATCATTGTTTCCCTTACTACAGAATCATAGGCCATTTTGAAGAGCACAAATGTGAGTACGAATTTCTTATCTCTGTTTCAATTTTAGATTTAGGATCTGTTCCGCACATAACGTGCCCTTTCTAAAACCTCCCTGATGCCAATTTGTGGCTCGACTTGTTTTCTGGTCTGTGTAGCAGCACCTTATTCGGTGTAGAGGTGTCACTCCGTGGGGTTGAAGATAGCTACCCAACGCCAGAAGATCGCTGTACTGGTGACAGCGAACTGCAGTGTCGACTACCTGATATATTCCACTTCTGTTGCGAAAGACGCTATCCTGCAACGCGCCCCATTGACTGCCATACCTCATGGAATTGCTTCTTCCACAGAGTTTCGTCACATTTTCGGTGAACCAAGGATGGAAAGCCCAAACCGCATGTCATATGTCTGCATCATTAAATAGGGAAGAATATGTCTAGATTTTTTTGCTGGTGGCTTTACGTCGCACCGACACAGATAGGTCTTTTGGCGACGATATTTTAATTTTTGGTTCCGGTTTTCCTATAGTGAATTAGCTGTGGTCGACGAAGATTTACTCACTGGCAAGAGCCACGCTGAATGCGTTTCTAGTACATTCACGTAACCAAATCCCTTAGGGATATGAGCTACGAATTTTAGGTGAATAAACTATGCGAATATATTCTTCATTTATTCCTAAAAAGTATTATCCTTTTCTTAACGTTATCCGGTCGATTAGATTAGAATATGAGTCACTGCAGAGTTTCGCTTAAGCCCTTATAACGTCATTCGGTGTGGATACTGAACACATTACAGAAATAATTATCTAAATAAGTTGATTTGGCTAGAAACAAGCGATTCTAGGCTGCACTCAGGCCAGGAGTGATTTTTCGAAATTTGCTTTTTTAATTCAATAGAGCTATCCACAATTTGAAACCTTCCCGGGCCCTTTAGCCCTTCAACTTTCGGGACAATTGAGGAAATTGCTTAATTTTACCTTTTTCGTAGCATGAGGAACATTAAAACTGATACCAAAACAAAGCACGTGAGTTTAATAAACCTGTAACGTTACGCACGAATCCTAAAGCGGCTACAGATGACCACGACCTCTGTTGTCTTGGAAACTGACATCTGTTTGTTGAACCAACCAATGCACTGAACGTAGGCTAATAGAATGTGACACGTGACGTAAACACGGAACTTGTACTCAGGATGCGAAATCGCGGCGGGGAAGGGAGGGATTTCCCCTTATGAACGATATTATCTCAAAGATTCCTTCCACTAAAACTGCCCGGGAGATTATTTCATTATAAAATAAAAACTCCGCACCTGTTTCACTCTGACAAGTCCGGACAAAAACGTCAATTACTTGAAGCTCTCCTCCGTTGTCATTGCTGTAAGTAGCTCGAGCTTACACCACTCGTGTACTTCTGGTATCAATAGGACAATATTCACTTAAGCAGTGTACAAACCGACACTTAGCCCTGGTAGAGGAAGGTTTCACTAATAAAAAAACAAATCGCGCCTCGTCGGCCCTTTATTAACACAACGACAGTCTCTCATAAACGTCTCAGCTGATTGGAATAACGTTCTAATGCTTATCATTCTCATTATAACAACAAAATTCAAACAAAAAGATCTAAAATGCACATTTTTCTGGGGGAAGGTGTAATTAAATTACAGGGACATTTTATAGGCCCTCCCTGACCCCGCCGTATACTGCTAGTAGTTAAGCTCTATGTTGCCTCACCCCACCACCACTTCCTTCTAATTTCGCACCTTGCTTGTACTATATACACTGAAGAAAATGGAATTTGCAACACGCAGAAGGAGTGGCGCTATATTGCTGCAATTGAACATGCAGGACGAGTGTTCAGTTGTGCTTCGATGATTACACTTCCAGGTCCCTCTGATCGCAAGTTTGGACAACAATCAATACAGGATGTGCCCACCACCAGCTGCAATACATTGATGAATTCCTCGAGGCATGGAGTCAATAAGGCCCTGGATCGCTTCCTGAGGAATTGTGGCTCATGCTTGTTGCACTGCACGGGTTAGTTATTCCATAGTTGTGGGTGGCTGAGGACGGTTGGCTAGTTGTCGACCCATCATGTCCACACATGCTCAATAGGACTGAGGTCCGGGGATCTGGCGGGCCATTCTAAGGTTGTGATGTCGTGGAGAACTTGTCTGGAGATGCGTGCAGTGTGAACCCGGGCATTGCCCTGCTGAAACATCCCATTAGCAATGTTCGCCATCATAGGGACAACCACTGGATTGAGTACCCTATCAACGTACTGTCGAGCAGTCATAGTGCCATCAACAAGCACTAATTGTGATTTCACATTAAAGCCAATAGCTCCCCAGACCATAATGCTTGGTGTTGGCCCTGTGTGCCTCTCGACAATAAGATCTGAGCGGCCCCTCTCCCCGGTACGTCGGCGCACACGATTTCGGCGATCACTGCGGGCAAGACAGAAGCGCGATTCATCAATAAAGACGACCCTATGCCATTCGTCGACCCACGTCGATCTTTCTCGACACCAGGCCAGCTTTACACGTCGCTGTTGTGGGGTCAATGGAACACTTTCTGCAGGGACACGGGCTCGTAAGCCAGCTGCACGCAGGCGATTACCAACTGTTTGTTGTGTAACGTGGGGTGCCACAGCTGCTCGAATTTGCGCTGCTGTTGCATGGGGTTCCATCCGAGCCATCCGAATGATGCGGCGATCCTCTCTCACAGTTGTCTGTTGCGCACGGCCTGTGCCAGGTCTACGAGTGTGGGTACCTTCATTTGACCACTGCTGCCATACACGTTGTACCGTAGATGCCCGTCGGCCAACTGGTGCAGCGCCAGTCCTTAGCGATAATCCAGCCTCACACAGCCCAATTATCCGAGCCCTCTCAAACGGCGACAGTTGTTGATAGCGTGCTCTTCTCTGTCGTCAAGGCATGTTTGACGGGGAACACTTCACTGCACAGATTGCAAGTCAACTACGCTACATCAGAGTCCGTATACCGGAGTTGATTTCTCCGCGACCAATCACGTGGGGAGACCTGTAGCAACAATCCAATGGGTCTGAAACTTTGATCGTTTACATACCTACATGGCATCGTTCCATATCTTGAAAATCAACACAAACGACCAATACCTTCATGGTGTTGCAATTTCCATTTTCTTAAGTGTATTATACTGTCATTTTCTCCATATTATCCTTTATGTTGAGAAATAGCATCGCAAGCTCTCTGGTCACCGCCAGAACCCTACGCGGTCGGTTCTGAAGTCAGATGTACTACCGGATGCCCTTCCTGACGTCAGCCTTATCAGAGGAAATGAAAGGCGTGATATAGAGAAACCCTTTTGGGCATATAGCCTACTCCTGTCGATCTCCATTCGACGGACGAATCAAGCGGCACTTATTGCAAGCTCCTCACTCTTGTTCTTTTCCAACACCCACGGCCTAGGGAGTCGTTTGTAGCCCTCGTCTTTCTTTCGCTGATACCTTCGTTTTTCGAAGTGTCGGACCCCTTCACGTTTTTCCGTGTGATAATTGTTAATACAGCATAGTTGGCCAGTTGTACTTCCTCTTAAAACAATAATCACGACGACAATGAAAGTTGAAAGTAAGAACTGTGCCGAGAGGAGACACACGAATCCAGGTTTACACTGAGGCTTGCTGACTGAACGTTGCATGCTTAACTGTCTGTAATGTATTAACAACACTACGTCTTCCTGCAGCTTACGATAACACACAGAAGCTAAAAAAACAGTCACTAATCCCACGACCCTTACACACTCAAGAAATTAATTAAAAGTCCCTACATTTTTCCCTCTCGAGTTAGAAAGCTATTCGCTGTACCAGACTTTTTTGTCCTTCCTGTCGACCTGACTGTATTTAATTTAGAAGGTCGCCGTTATCTGACAGACCCTGCCATCTGCTCTCTCCCTATGCGGGCACCGCTAGCCCTTACTCAAGGTCGTCTGCTCGCTTCATTTGTTCTCCGTGCGTGTGTTATAGCATTTGTGAAATAATAACAAATTATTTACACGAACACTGTTCTTACGTTTTCTTATTATTCCGCTAAAACTGATCTTGTAAAACTCTGAGATACTAGCATTTTCTCCATATTATGTGGTTCTAGCGTATTCCTCGTTCCGACAATATATTTTTATGTTGATAAATATCCTTTCAGCATCACAAGAAGCGAAGGGACAAAACTTAAAGTTGAGCACTAAGCTTTCTGGTTACCGTCAGAACCTTGAAGGACTACCATTTTCTTTCTTTGCAAGGACGTTTGTTATTTTCTGCTACGTTTTCCTCTGGCTGCGTCCACATTTATGATGTTATTGCCCAGACAACTAAAAAATAAATAAAAAAAATTCTATGTACATTCTGCACAACGTTGCCAAGATTAGCACCGCCTTACAGACGATCTGTTACTTGTTATATGACACTTCAGAAAACTGTATTAGCCACAAAATATATGTGTACGTATGCGCGAACAAACATGCTTCAATCTGCATTCAGTTGTAGCCCTTTGGGCAAGTAACTCTATGTTGAAGACACCCTAGGAATATGAGCTACGAATTGTAGGTAAATAAAGTATGAAAATATATTCTTTATTCCTAAAAATTACAATCCTTTCCTCAATAATCGTTATCCGGTCGCAGTTAGCCCTTTTCTACCACTACGAGCGCCAATGAGAGACACTACATTCGGTGTGGACATTTTTCAAAAATCAAAACACGCCTGAGGGACGTTACAGAAACAATTATGTAAATAAGTTCATTTGGCTAAAAGTTGAATTTTTAAGAAATGAGTAAAGAAACAAGCGATTTTAGGCTGTTTTTCCAGAAGTGCATTTGGGCCGGAAGTGATTGACCTGTCTCACAATTTGAAACCTTTCCTGGCCCTGTAGCCTTTCAATTTTCGGCACAGTTGAGGAAACTGCTTAACTTTACGTGTTCGGTAGTTGTCTGCTAAGAATGTTTTCCCTACTAAAATAAAACCACTTTTCATCATAAAGATGTCTGTCAGTCATGGTCACATCACAGCCTGCACGGTTGCTAGATTACACTTCTTTTCCGATCCCGACGGTATTAAGTTTGGAAATCCTAGGGAGTATTTCATTTTCACGCCTTTCATGGCCCTTGTCTCTCTTTGGCCGATGTGTCGAACCCGTTCCATTTTTTCCAAGTGATTAAAATTAGTAGACTATAGTTGCACTTCTTCAATAAACAGTTAGCACCACCACTGCTATGTTATACTTCCATCACACATTTCGACATTTTTGTAACCGTAAATTCTTAAAGCAGGGGGAATTAAAATCTCAGACGGTTGAGGCATTAGGGTTCTGACCCCAACTTGGCAGGTTCGATTCTGGCTCAATCCGGTGATAGTTGAACGTGTTCAAATACGTCAGTCTCGTGTCGGTAGATTTACTAGCACGCAAAAGAACTCCGGAAGGACTAAATTCCGGCACCTCGGTGCCTCCTAAAAACCGTAAAAGTATTTATTGGGAAATAAGGCCAGTAACATTATTATTATTATTATTATTATTATTATTATTATTATTATTATTTCTTAACAGAAATTTTCAGATGACTGCCAGTCCTAAGGCATATTTCTTGTTTATATTTCACAACACCTTCTTCAGTGTTATAGAAATGTTGTAAAGTTGGGCTAGGAAGACTTGCGAGTAACGAGACGAGCTGCTCGACTATGTGGTATGTTGCCGTGGAATGACATTAGTAGACGAGGAGGGAAGATCGCAATATGGTGAAGTTTTAATTGAATTGGACAAATTACGGAAAATATTCGTTGATAGGAAGAGGAGTATGCCTTTGCTGGTAGGACCTAGTGTTTACAGGTCTTCTGGTATGGGCTAGAGTAATTTGTTACTTTCATTGATCTGTCTCTGTCTCATCCTTGGCTAAGTAACAGGTATGAGCGATACATTCCTTGTGCAGCCAGTCCCTGCTATGAATGGTGTGAAAATGTTGCTTATAGAGTCGGTTCATGCGTACATTTCAGTGGGCTTGGCAGACTGATTTGTAACTGCAACTTCTGGCTCGGCGAGGAAAGCAACAGGAAACTACCCTCGCTCCTCATTTCCCTAGTACGCCTCTTCAGTAATGCCTAGGCCATCTATGACAGATGATGGCGGAGCTGTTGAGGATCCAACCAGCCTTAGGGCTGAAGACTGGAGTTAGGGAGGTGCTCGTTAGATTGCCACCTGGACGATTGATTAGCGGTGAGTGCGCTTGTTCGAGCCGAAAGCTTAGTAACATTTACCAGAGAGTGTACCGCTGGCGTGCTGATGACAAAGACGATTGGGGCAAGCACATTCCAGACTAAGAAGCAGCATTCTCACAGTTACCAGCGCGCCGTGAACGACCTTGCTTGGATTAGCCACAATTTGCGCATTCTTGGCCTTTGTGCCTCTCTTCTTAAACGCTGATATCCAGTCCCGGGTTCAGGTTAATTCCGGACTGGGTGACAATATTCATCATAGCTGGCCAACAGCTGGAAAATGCGTATGATGCATATGATGAGGGTAGATAGGTAGCCGCGCAGGTCGCCTGTCAGGCCTGCACCAGGCCTCTGTGTTGGCCACACTCTATTATTATTATTATTATTATTATTATTATTATTATTATTATTGATTCGTTATGTGCAGCTGAAATGAAATGGCGTATGGCTTTTAGTGCCGGGAGTGTCCGAGGACATGTTCGGTTCGCCAGGTGTAGGTCTTTTGATTTGACGCCGGTAGGCGACCTGCGCGTCGTCATGATGCATACGACACATACACGCAGCCCCCGTGCCAGAGGAATTAACCGATGATGGTTAACATTTCCGACCCTGCCGGGAATCGAACTCGGGACCCCTGTGACCAAAGGCCAGCACGCTAACCATTTAGCCAAAGGAGCGCATTTGAACTTTTTTTGTGGTTTTTCTTCCCTGTGTTATTTTTTCGTCCTGTATTTAGTCTGGTGGGGTTTACCGGAAATTTGTGTTGAATTAAAGTTCTGAATTACCTTACCGGTTTCTTCATTGATGCCAATTTCATTTAGGTTTTCACTGACGGTTAGTGTGATAAGGCGAAGTTTGAGCCTGTGCCTGTAATCACCGAGATCTGTGATTTCTTTCTGTAAATTGATAGATTTCTCTTTCATTAAAATTCCATTTTCGCATTTTGTTCCTACCATTTTCCTGAGGATTTTCCTTTCATATCATCTTTATTCGAGATCTGCTACCAGTTATAACAGTTTCAGTTGCATAAAGTGCTTTTCTTTAACTACTGTGTTGTAGTTTTGACATAAACTACGGTTGATCGCCCCATAACCTTCAGTTCATTACTATTGTTATTATTGTCGGATTATTTTCTTTCTAAAGTTGTTCACAAATTTCTTTGATAATCCTATGTTTTTATTGGCAGAGTAATATTCCATGATCATCCTTGGGAATTTAGCATTTAGTCTGATATTTTTTTTTTTTTTTTGAAAACTTAGTTCTGTTTATTTGCTGTGACATTTGTATATATTCCTTGGCCGTCTGATACGCGTAGAACTGTTTAGGGAATATTCAGCATTTCCCCGATAGTCCGATAGTTTCTATTGTAAATGTAGTTGCATAATTCTGTATACTGCTTGGCAGTTTGACATTCCCAGGTTAACTTCACAACCCTTCATTATGGAATTACCGTAAACTTGTTCCACACACGGCTGTAAGGACTATCTCTGTACACTATAGCTGATTCCACGTTAAGAAAACAGTATTGCTCTTACAAGGAGTAAACACACCCCCTCTGAGTCACCCATAATTCCTCGTGATTAAGGGATATTATACTGTACTTTGTAATGTATTATAAAAGACAGATAAAAAGGATGAGACATTTTTGCCCGTCACTTATTAAAATAACTACATAACATTTTCTTTTTCATAAATATATTCGTAGGGAAGAAGCACAATGGCAGGAACAGCCATCGCTTCGTTGCCTTCCTTGTGTGTTGCTCTCGCAGAAGCATCGTGTAGCCCCTCACTCTGTGGACCGCCTTCAGCTACAGTATTTATTTGTTGCGTGTGTTCTTTTAGGCTTTAAATCGGTACGCACTTGTCGTGTGTTGAGTGAGAGTTAGTTATACATTTGCGTGTGTTCAATTATTTTCGTACTGTACAGAAGTTATGTGGTATGCAGCAATCCGTCATGGCATAACTTCTACAGATTAAAAAAAAGTTGCCGTGTGTTTTATTTGTGCTTGGTTTTGTTATTTAGCGGTTCTTTCTTGAGCGCATTTTAATTTTATCACTTCATTTAATTTTTACTACTGTTTTTGTGAACGATACGACAGCACAAGTAGTACCCCGCGTTCCCTGGGAAAATTTATTAAATACAATTAAATGCATCCCTCATCCCTCGAGCCCATAAAAATATTTTTCTATATTCTGGCCCAATTTGCCTTACACTTCAATGCTGAGGTTTTTTATGTGCTGTAGTGTACCGTACAAACCCAAAATAGCCCCTGTAAACCCCCCCGTCCCCTTTAATTCATAAAAGTAAATTGAAGTTTTGTTTCTTTCGCTTTTTATCTTCAACTTAAATACTGATTTTCACAAACTTATTTTCCTGTGATGGTGTTGAGCAGAGCCGTTCGCTGTTGTCATAAGAGCAATACTGTTTTCTTAACATGGAATGAGTAGCGTGCGCTTCTTCCTTTAACTGGGAGCTTGAGAAAATATCGTATCTTCTACTCCCCAGTCCAGAATTAAAATCCTTGAACTGGCTTCAAGCGAACCCGGCGCCTTGAGCTGGCTGGCTACTACTACCACTACTATCGCAATGTCTTCTTGACAGAGCACCACAAATCGGAGAATGTCAGGCAGGCTTCAGACCAGGCCGATCGTGTCCAGAGCAGATCTTGAACCTAAAGCCAATCCTAAGACATCAGAGAATTTATAGCAAAAATTTAGTCTTCACATTAGTTGATTCCAAAAACGCCCATGATTCAGTTGATCTTTCAGATATTGAAAGAACGAGGTTTAGCCATCAAAACAACAGACTCTGACAGACACGGAAATCAAAACGGCAGTAAGACAAGGAGATGGACTCTCTCTCACATTTACTCTTCAACTGCGTCGTTGGAGAAGTGATACAAGAATGGCGCAAACAGAAATTGGTCCTCTAAATTCACCAACCAATCTCTTTAGGCAGAGGAAAACTAGCTATAGATTGCTTAGCATTTGCGGATGACCTAGCATTACTAACCCGAGACATTTCAACATTTCAACAACTTCCGAAGAAATTGCGAAAAGTCGGCCTTCAGATGTCTTTTGAAAACAGAATACTTGACCTGCAACAGTCATGCACAAAAATTCATGGAGACAAAATATGGCAAAATGAAACGAGTATCACAATTGAAGTATCTTCGTGAAATAATTCAGGAAAATGGACTCGAAACAAAAGCCGATGAAATTAGATGCCAAAAGATGGAAACTGCACATGGACTACGCAAAATATCGATAACAAAAATATCTCTCCAATAGAGACATTACAATACAGTCAGTAAACCAGAATGTCTTTATGGATCAGAGACGCTAGTTTTGAACAGGAAAGCAGATATTGAAAACATTGAGAAAAAGGAACGCAAAATCATAAGAAAAATTCTAGGCCCAAATCTCACCAACGGACAATACCAGACAGTACACAAATATTCAGAGTGACATTAGAAAACGTAGGCTAAGATGCTATGGACATATTAAGAGAATGCATCCAGACAGACTTACCAAACAAATAGTCGAATTCTATGACAACAAGAATGAAGCTAAAACAGACACAATGGAATGGATTGGCGAAATCAAAACCGATTTGAAACAGGCAGGAATTACACGAGCAGATGTCCGAAACAGGGCAATCTTAGATCCAGAATTCACAAATGGCAAGTTGACGAAGAGGAAGACTGGAACAAGCTGGTCTGAAGACAGAAAGAAAGTCCACAGTATGAAAGAAATACAGGCACAGAGCAAGGCAAATGCACGCCTCTAAGCGCTAATGGGCTTATTCGCGTATTATCGATTATATTTACAGGTGTAGAATGTATTTCTTTTCCTCGCAGCTTTACACATGTCCTAAGAGGGGAGCCTGTGCTCGCTAAGACCAACACATCCATGATTGTTGTCCATGTTCGTAGCCGGTGACTGGGGCACATTGATTTGACAGCTACATTTTGAAGGTCGTCCCACCACTCTTCATGACACAAGCTCTTTAGTAATATTTGTGATTTGTTTGAACCTGTTATTAATAATCGCAACAGCTTTGTGAGACCCTTCAGACAAGCAACTCAATACAACATAATGAACTATTACAATCGTCGTTATACGGTCGAGCAGTTCGCCTTTTTCTTCCGCTACGTGCGCTAATGTAAGTCAGTTTATAACTACAATCGGTGTGAATATTTTTCAAAACTCAAAAACGCCTGAGGGTATTGAACCAAGGAACACATTACAGAAAGAATTGTGTAAATAAGTTAATTTTGCTACAATTTCAATAAAAAAGAAAACGAGCAAAGACACAAGCTATTTAAGGCTGTTTTTTTCCGGAACTGCACTTAGGCCGAAACTTGATAGAGCTATCCAAGACCTTTCCGGGTCAGGCACAATTGAGGAAAGTGTTTTCATGTTATGGCGACCCCTAGTTTGTTTGATAAGAAATGTTTTCAAGAACAAAATTTTCAGACATTTCTTGATATCACCATTTCACTACGATCCTTTCGTCCAGTCATTTGGAACTTTCTTTCCTCTTGACTTCTCTAAGGTTGAAATTAATCCATGTTAAGATCAAAGAACATGGTTTCAAACAATGACAAAACTTCGTTGCAGACCACTTGAATCTGGAATAGTTCGATTGCGAATTAGGAGATGTTACTTTAAAAACAGTGGCACCGGGCGAGTTGGCCGGGCGCTTAGGAGCGCGCAGCTGTGAGCTCGCATCCCACTGCCGGTAGCCCTGAAAATGGTTTTCCGTGGTTTCCCATTTTCATACCAGGCAAATGCTGGGGCTGTACCTTAATTAAGGCCACGGGCGCTTCCTTCCCATTCCTAAGCCTTTCCTGTCCCATCGTCGCCATAAGACCTATCTGTGTCGATGCGACGTAAAAGAAATAGGAAAAAAAGTGGCTTTATGTCTCGCCGACCCAGACAGGTCTTATGGGATAGGAAACTTATGGGATGTGAAAATGGGAAACCACGGTAAAACCATCTGCCGACAGTGGCGTTTGAACCCAGTATCTGCCGAATGCAGGCCCGCAGGTGCGTGCCGCTAACCGCGCGGTCAATTCTTTCCGCGTATTTGGTTTTCATAAAGTAAGAGAATGTAACTCTGGTAGAGGAATGCTGATGCTTGGTTCTCCTACCACATGCTTTCTGTATTCTACGAAAGCAGTACCTGGTAATTATTATTAGTGATATTACGAATTCTCTAATTCTCGCAGTTAGAAAATAGTTCCAAATAGTGACATTGGGTACCGAGCTTTCTTCCCAAGCATCAGAGCAATGCAAGTCGCTCTCATCTTCTTTTTTATTGCAAAAAGTGACGACAATAATGGCACGTTTGTTTGGTTGATCGTTGCAGAGCCCGCCAGGTTCGAGAACGTCATGTGCTGCTGTGATTGCAGTGACCTGGATACGAACCAGGAGCGAGACCTGGTCCAGCAGCTTGAGCGTTCAGTCTGCGACCTTCCGTGAACGAGCAACTTCACCTATGTTTAGGCTCATCAGCAACTTTGTCATATGCATACGAAAAATGATCCTTGAGAACATTTCTTATTTTCCAGTTATAGTTGGCTAAATTAAACTCAGCTGTCCTTCTGACCCAACCTCGCTCAAATATGTCAGGCTCGTGTCGGTAGACACGGGAAAGAACTCCTGCGGGACAACATTCCGGCACCTCTGCGTCTCCGAAGATCATTAAAAGTACTTAGTGGGACGTTCAGCCAATAATAATGTTATTGTTAAATGCTATAGAAGTGCATATGCCCATTATTTATTTCTACTTACATCTTTCATGTTAGGAATCTAAAACATCCGTATATGACCCTCCATGGGCTCTGCACAGCTCAGTACGCCGCCGTGTTCTGATGCTCATGTTAAACAATATCCTTGGGGTCGCTGTGTGGAAAGCTTCCCGCACAGCATTTTTCAGATCATACCACTGCTTCCTCACCTGTGCGTTGTTAGACACGACTCCTTGGTGGCCATGGAAGAGGGGCTGGATCCCCGACAGACGCAGCGATTCCCAAAGACTGCGTTCAGACGGCCGTGAGCCGGCGCCAACAACGTCTAACATTCCCGCATGCCGCAGCTGTGCGATGAGCCAGAGGTAACAAAATGTGGGCCAAACAGATGCGTTTGTGTCATATCATGACGTGAGATGGGTTTCGCTCGATTTCTTGAAAATAATGTGGGGTTTTTCCCCCCAGAACTTATCGCAGTGAACATGACTTCTGAGCCATTGTTTGGAATTGTTGCAGCATCCGACCACAAGCATCAACACGTTATCATCTGATAAGTCATTGACATTCAATGGACGCCAACACCTCATTTTCAGATCCATTTTGATGTGTTTCCTCATGGTTGATTCCGTATCCCCAACTCTGACGCACATTTCCGTATGTATTTGACCGGAGATTGTTCGATAGATTTTTCCACGTCAGCGCAAAGTTCAAGTCTGGCGCATGGTCGGCGCGTCGCGAACACTACGCATTAAAAAGGCTTTGTTTTCCCGGTGCTGCTTTCACAAACCGCGCACCTCACCTGACGCTCATTAATGCACACAAGGGCCATCAAACGTTCCTCAATCCTGTAATCACTTGTATCAGCCATTCTTTCATTATCTTGGCAGCGGTTGCTGTCAACAATCGAAGTCCATAACAATGGGTGTTCATTTCTATTGTCAGATAGACTGCGCACAAAGTTCTGCAGAAGAGCACTTGCAACACTTCAAACTTAGACAAACTAGGATATTTCTGGTCAACATGGAAGGCAAGTTCTGCTGCACGCTGGCTTTGGCCTTGAACCTCAACCCGCTGTGACAATAGCAGTGAATCAGTTTGTAGTAACATTTCAATAAAGCCCAATACTCTTCATCTGTTGCTTTAAATAATCACCACCACCTTACATCTTTAAACAATAACTCTTTCTTTTATAAGTATGAACGTTTGATACAATAACAGATATTTTTTACATTATTGAGTATAATTTTTTATTGAAATTTTAGTCTATATGCCCATATGTGTACATACTAACAGTTACCGTTGGCTTCGCTCGCTTGGAATTTCGTAATTTGTTAAAAGTATTCGTTCCTCGGTCCTACACCAAGACATTATCTGGAAAAAAACTAACGTGTTTCTTTATTTTTAAAAGAGATTCCAAATACCTATTTCCATGTCTGTAATATCTTCAGTTTTGAGATATATCTCCAAAAAGAGAATTCAACCTCTTTATCAGTTCTTCCCCACCCCCCACCTAAGTAGATTTTCTGAAAACAAAAAATACATGTTTCTTTATTTTTAAAGGAGATTCCAAGTACCAATTTTCACTTCTGTAACATTTTCAGTTTTTGAGATATAATTATCCTCATCAAAATAATTCAATTAATTTTTCAATTCTTTTACTCCCCTTAAGTGCATTTTCTGAAAATAAAAGAATACATGTTTCTTTATTTTTAAAAGATTAAAAAGGCCAAATTTCACGTCTGTAACATGTTAAGTTTATGAAATGTTCTGTAGGTATTGCCATTTTAAAAGTTCACCTCCTTAGGCGGGTTATCCGAAAATAAATTACCATTGTTTCTTTACTTTTACAGGAGATTCCAAATACCAATTTTTCATGTCTGTAACATCTTCAGTTTTTGAGATATAAGTTTCGCCATAAAATGTATTCAACCCCTTTTCACCTTTTTACACCCCGTTAAAGGGATTTTCCGAAAACAAAAACACGTGTTTCTTTATTTTTAAAGGAGATTCTAAATACCGATTTTTAAATCTGTAAACTTCAAAGTTTTTGAGATATAGATATGCCCATCACCCCCTTAGCGACGGAATATGCGAAAATCCTCCCTTAGCGATTCCTTTCTTTATGTCGAGTAGTTTTGGCTCGGTGATGAGTCAGTCAAGACATGTTATTTTATACATATATAGATCCTAGCCTTGCTTATGAGTACAGGGCGGATTTATATGCACTGAAAACGACACAATATGCTCTGGATTACGTGGGTCAAGAATACTCGTGGAATTTCATAGTTATCTGTCTCTTAAATAGATCACAATTCAAGAGTAAAATTTGGTGACAAATATTATTAAAACATATAAGTGGTCCGATGACCTTAGATGTTAGGCCCCTTCAAACAACAAGCAAAACATAATGAGTACATACCCACGACTGTATTTAGTACGTCTTGTGTCTGACTCGTATGAAGTTACGGATTCCCGAAATGACGACTTAATGCGATCAGGGCCGACTGCGTTCATAGGATACAGTCATTGTGTTACGTAACACGAGAAGATCATAATCGCTTGAAGCTGGAAGAAGACGAAGACAGTACTCGACCTCGAGAGACATGATCAAAATGTTATATTCCCTGGACCTGGACAGGTAAACAAGAGAGACACGGTATGTTTTAATAACAATGGTTACCAAATTTTACTCTTAATTTATGATCTATTTGACCAATAATTCTCACATTATGCAGAATCATACCTTGGAAAATTATGTTATATTCCTTTTTAAAATTGCAAAGGGAGATTTTCTAGCACAAGGAAAAACGAGGTAGTATAGTGCATAGGTTATGTGAACGAATCTGATCCACAAAATGTCACTATAATATTTGTACCAAATAAAAGATAATAATTGCCTTTACTCAAATGAAGTCTAAAATCTTAGATAAATTAACGAATACCGTTGTTACTACAGAAACCTCCAGAGAAATATGTATACGTACTTACGGGCTGTAGACAGGACTCCTTTATGTTGTATTCCGCTGCTCGTGGCGTTTTTTGTTTCTTTCTTGAGGTCCAGGGCTAGCAGCAACGAATGGGTGTCCTATGTCTGCGAATTCTCATTATCTTTGTCCATATGACTAGCGCGGGCAGTTCAAACAGCAAAATACCATGATCCCTGGACCAATAAATGAATGAGTTAGGGCACAAAACGAATGAGCAACATCAAGAAAACAACTAATTAATTCAGACGACTTCAGTGAGCAAAGACATCACACACGACAGTGTCAGACAAACAAAACACTTACGGAAGCGCGGAAATAGTAGTTGTAAGGCAGTAAAGTATGTATTCTCTACAAGTAAAATATTTCGTATTATTTCTTATTTTACCTCAGATTTTAGATTTTATTTGAGTAAAAGCAATTATTATCTTCCATTTGGGACAAATAATAGTGCTGAAATATGTCATGCGTTCAATTCTTTTCACTGCACAACTTGGAGATTCGTTTTATGTGAATAGAGAAACAGCAGTTCATGGAAGAACTTATAACATCGAGGAGTGCCATTACCAAGTGTGATGTTACGTCAGCACCAAACGAATTCCGTTATAGAGAGGCAGATAGCCCTTACAGAGACATGAACATTATTATTGTGATGTAATTGACCTGTTTCGTGACCACACCTTGATCTAGTTCATTGTTCCACATCGCAATTAGGTCGTTGCTCGTTAATTGATTTGCGCTGATAACATCCGACTATCTGCCGCTAAATTAACAATATCAATACTATCAGCTCTTAGAACTGGGCTTCATGAGGTCTTCCACGAGACAATGGACATTCCAGATTCATACTCACACGGCGCGAAAAATGTGTAGCCTACATTTGTGAGAGATGGTGCAGTCTCAAAATGACAGAAAACATTATCAAACTACCAAATACTGTAAGATAATGAGTCTACTCAGCAGTCAAAGTCATGTTGTTTTACTAATAGGCTAGGAGAAGTCTTCTCAGGCTTTATTTCAACGTTGGTGGGGATCGCTCTAAGTGTCCGGGTGTTAATATAAGGAAAGATCTCCATTGGGGTAATCACATAAATGTGATTGTAAATAAAGGGTACAGATCTCTGCACATTGCTGTGAGGGTATTGAGCGGTCGTAGTAAGTTATAAAGGTTCTGGGTGATTTTCGACAAAAGAGTAGCGTTACGAAAATGCTTCGAAGTTTGGTTTGGGGAGACAATCAATCAATACTGATCTGCATTTAGTCGCCCAGGTGGCCTCTATCTGTTGTTTTCCTAGCATTTTCCTAAATGATTTCAAAGAAATTGGAAATTTATTGAACATCTCCCTTGGTAAGTTATTCCAATCCCTAACTCCCCTTCCTATAAATGAATATTTGCCCCAGTTTGTCCTCTTGGATTCCAACTTCATCTTCATATTGTGATCTTTCCTACTTTTAAAGACGCCACTCAAACGTATTCGTCTACTGATGTCATTCCACGCCATCTCTCCGCTGACAGCTCGGAACATACCACTTAGTCGAGCAGCTCTTCTTCTTTCTCTCAATTCTTCCCAACACAAACTTAGCAACATTTTTGTAACGCTACTCTTTTGTCGGAAATCACCCAGAACAAATCGAGCTGCTTTTCTTTGGATTTTTTCCAGTTCTTGAATCAGGTAATCCTGGTGAGGGTCCCATACACTGGAACCATACTCTAGTTGGGGACTTACCAGAGACTTATATGCCCTCTCCTTTACATCCTTACTACAACCCGTAAACACCCTCATAACCATGTGCAGAGACCTGTACCCTTTATTAACAATCCCATTTATGTGATTACCCCAATGAAGCTCATTCCTTATATTAACACCTGGATACCTACAATGATCCCCAAAAGGAACTTTCACCCCATCAACGCAGTAATTAAAACTGAGAGGACTTTTCCTATTTGTGAAACTCACAACTTGACCTTTAACCCCGTTTATCAACATACCATTGCCTACTGTCCATCTCACAACATTTTTGAGATTACGCTGCAGTTGCTCACAATCTTGTAACTTATTTATCACTCTATAGAGAATAACAGCATCCGCAAAAAGCCTCACCTCCGATTCCACTCCTTTACTCATATCATTTATATATATATATATATATATAAGAAAACATAAAGGTCCGATAATACTGCCTTGAGGAATTCCCCGCTTAATTATTACAGGGTCAGATAAAGCTTCACCTATACTCTAATTCTCTGAGATCTGTTTTCTAGAAATATAGCAACCCATTCAGTCACTCTTTTGTCTAGTCCAGTTGCACTCATTTTTGCCAGTAGTCTCCCATGATCCACCCTATCGAATACTTTAGACAGGTCAATCGCGATACAGTCCATTTGACCTCCAGAATCCAAGATATCTGCTATATCTTGCTGGAATCCTACAAGTTGAGCTTCAGTGGAATAACCTTTCCTAAAACAGAACTGCCTTCTATCGAACCAGTTATTAATTTCACAAACATGTCTAATATAATCAGAACGAATGCCTCCCCAAAGCTTACATACAACGCATGTCAAACTTACTGGCCTGTAATTTTCAGCTTAATGTCTATCACCCTTTCCTTTATACACAGGGCTTACTATAGCAACTTTCCATTCATCTGGTATAGCTCCTCCGACCAAACAATAATCAAATAAGTACTTCAGATATGGTACTATATCCCAACCCATTGTCTTTAGTATATCCCCAGAAATCTGATCAATTCCAGCCGCTTTTCTAGTTTTCAACTTTTGTATCTTATTGTAAATGTCATTGTTATCATATGTAGATTTTAATACTTCTTTGGCCTTAGTCTCCTCCTCTATCTGGACATTATCCTTGTAACCTACTATCTTAACATACTGCTGACTGAATATTTCTGCCTTTTGAAGATCCTCACATACACACTCCCCTTGCTCATTAATTATTCCTGGAATGTCATTCTTGGAACCTGTTTCTGCCTTAAAATACCTATACATACCCTTCCATTTTTCACTGAAATTTGTATGACTGCCAATTATGCTTGCCATCATGTTATTCTTAGCTGCCTTCTTTGCTAGATTCAATTTTCTTGTAAGTTCCTTCAATTTCTCCTTACTTCCACAGCCATTTCTAACTCTATTTCTTTCCAGTCTGCACCTCCTTCTTAGTCTCTTTATTTCTCTATTATAATAAGGTGGGTCTTTACGATTCCTTACCACCCTTAAAGGTACAAACCTGTTTTCGGATTCCTCAACAATTTCTTTAAACCCATCCCAGAGTCTGTTCACATTTTTATTTACCGTTTTCCACCGATCATAGTTACTTTTTAGAAACAGCCTCATGCCTGCTTTATCAGCCAAATGGTACTGCCTAATAGTCCTACTTTTAAGACCTTCCTTTCTATCACATTTATTTTTAACTAGGACAAAAACAGCTTCATGATCACTAATACCATCTATTACTTCAGCTTCCAGAGCTCATCTGGTTTTATCAGCACCATATCCAGGATATTTTTCCCTCTGGTTGGTTCCATCAGTTTCTGATTCAGCTGTCCTTCCCATATTAACTTATTAGCCATTTGTTGGTCATGCTTCCTGTCGTTCGCATTTCCTTTCCAATTGACATCTGGCAAATTCAGATCTCCCTCTACAATCACATTTCTTTCCATGTCGTTTCCCACATAGCTGACTATCCTATCAAATAAATCCGAATCCGCGTCAGTGCTACCCTTTCTCGGTCTGTACACTCCAAATATATCAAGTTGCCTATTATCTTTAGAAATGAGCCTTACACCTAGAATTTCATGGGTCTCATCTTTAACTTTTTCGTAGCTTACAAATTCTTCTTTCACCAGAATGAATACTCCCCCTCCCACCATTCCTATCCTATCTCTACGATACACACTCCAGTGTCGTGAGAAAATTTCTGCATCCATTATATCATTTCTCAGCCATGATTCAACTCCTATTACAATATCTGGTAAATATATATCTATTAAATTACTTAATTCTATTCCTTTCTTTACGATACTTCTACAGTTCAACACTAACAATTTTATGTCATCCCTACCTGATTTCCAGTTCCCTGTTCCCTTATCACCGCTCCCTAGGCCACACCGTTTCCCTGAATGTACCTCCCTGTTACCCTTCCAAAACAAATTTCCTGACTTATACGTACCACTGCGGTTTAAGTGAAGGCCATCTGAGCGCAGATCCCTATCTCCTACCCACCCATTAGGATCTAGAAATTTCATTCCCAGTTTCCCACATACCCACTCCATAGTCTCATTTAAATCCCCAATCACCCTCCAGTCAGTATCCCTCCTACACAGTATTCCACTAATAACAATCTCCGCTTTCTTAAACTTCACCCGTGCTGCATTTACCAGATCCCACACATCTCCAACTATGTGGGTGCTTATATCAGCTTGCCTTACGTTGTTGGTCCAACGTGAAACACTACCACCTTGTCCTTCCCATCCTCCCTCTCTTCTACTTACCTCAGCATCTGCCTCAACCTAATTCCTGGATAACATTCTACCCTGGTTCCCTTTCCTCCACACACTTTCCCCACGTGTCTAACGATGGAATCCCCCATGACCAGAACCCCAACCCTACCCACCACATTTGATCCCCTCCCCTCCTGTTCAGCCCTATTTTCTCTCACTGCTGCAGAAGCTACTTCCTTCTCCCTTTTCTCTCTCCCATGACGCTCTTCCACCTGTCTTTTTCCATCCTCTACTCTACATTTCCCTTTCCTACCTTTTCCCTTCCTCCTACTTCCACACATCTCAGCAACAGTTCCCTGTTCCTCATCTTCCCTCTGTTGTTTTACCTGGAGTGACTCGTACCTATTTCGCACAGACACCTGTCCTGAATTCTGATCCTGAATAGAGCCCTCAGCCTGCAATCTCCTTCCCCTTAGGACATTAGAGCACCTGTCTTCTACAACTCCCCCCTTTTCTTCCCCTCCCTCTTGTACACCTACTGTAACCTGTACGTTGTTTGAGGGAGTCCTATCTTCCTTCCTGTCTTCTGCGAGAATCCTAATTATCTCCCTCAAACTCTCCAACTCCTCCCTCATACCCCTCAGTGCCTCGCCACACCCATAGTTCGTACACTCGCGCTCCTTAGCCGTTCTTTATGGAAAAAAAAATGGAAATAAAAATAAAAAAAACTAATTTGCAAAAAATAAACGAACGGAGTGATATATTGTCTGGGATCGTACTCAAAGACCACACAACAATAAGGTAATTAATATACGACTACACTACAATACTACTTAGTCGTACTCTATTTTTTATCCTACAACCCCTGACAGGATAAAAACTGCTGTTAATTACTGAATATCGAAAGTAATACACAAGAACTACACAATTCTAAACTGCAATTAAGCCTATCCTAATCACAACAACAGAATTTTAGCAAGAGATTCTACGGATACCTCTACTGCACCAGTACTACACAAATATTTTAAAATAATAAAATAAGCACACTGAATTCTAATAGGATATTACTCGTATACTACTGTACAGTACAGTACAGTACATTAATTTTTAAACTATTTTCTGACGTATCCTAATTACGATACCGGTACCGTATGTCACTAATAAGCACAAACAGAAATGAAATTTGCAAGAACTACTGTACTCAAAGATTACCAACAAAGCTAAATGCTTAGACAAATTATTACTAGTACTACGCTTTAAAAGATACACACGTAAGATAACACACGAATATAGCAGGCAAGATACGGCACTATCTAAATGTACTGTATCTATACTACAATGTATCTACACTACAATTTTCAGCTGAAGTGTGGTTATATGAACCTTTACCGATGGTGGGTTAGTATTATCCCTACTACGCGGGGCGGAGAATAAAAGTGTCCTTAAATGCTGAGAATAATTTCTGTCAAAACCACGTCGGGAGCTTGAAGTGCAATATTATTGGGATATAGGAATTTGATTATTAACTTTTACTCGATGAATAAACGAAGGTGGAAAGTACTTGGGAGAAAGGAGACGAGCTGCTCTACCAAGTGGTATGTTCCGAGCCGCCAGTGAAGAGATCGCGTGGAATTACATCAGTAGGCGAATACGTTTGAGTGGTGTTTTAAAAGTAGGAAATTACGAAAATAAAATTATAATTCAAGAGGACAAATTAGGGAAAATATTCGTTTATAGGAAGAGGGAGATTTTAATAAATTTCCATATTCTCTGCGATTATTTAAGAAAACATTAGGTAAACAACAGACAAGGAATGTGCGACTTGAGCGACTGCCCTAAATGTAGATCAGTGGCGACTTGATTGATTGATTGATTGATTGATTGATTGATTGATTGATTGATTGATTGATTGATTGATTGATTGATTGATTGATTGATTGATTGATTGATTGATTGATTGATTGATGGATGTTGTAAAACAGTACCACCATTGGAAATTCTGATATTTTGAGACTATAAACGCGGCTCCAACTGACGCAGCATTGGTCCACCTGCCAAAATGTAGGACGGTTGCGTATGAAAATTCTTGGCTCATGCAAGTCCTAAGGACAATAAATCAGCTGGAAGGGTCACTCGACATTTTCCACCATCCTTTCACTGCAATTCGTAAAGTTCTTCTCAAGGATGGAACGTGATGATTTTGTAAATTATGTAAATAATCTGTTGAAAACATGTAAAGATTTATATCTATTTGTATATATGTATATTTGTATGTATATTATTTCATTTATTTTTATTTTATTTAACGACTAGCTGATGTACCCGTGCTTCGCTACGGAATTTTACATTGTATACATAATTCTAGGTTAGGTAGTGTACGCGTTGTGAGCAAGATTGTATTAAATTGCATAGCTCTTAACGTTACCCTAGAAACGCGACGGAGAAGTCACTAAACGTATTTTCTCATATAAAGACTTGAGTTAGGGAATTTTCATTGTAACGGTATGGCCTCTTGCCTACCATCAGTCACAATCAGGTTGGGGAATTTTCATTATAATGGTAGACACTCACTCTCCGCCTGCATTTTTACATCCTCAGAAAGACTGTCTCAGTGGTTTTCCCAACTGAAATGAACATACGTCATTACGACGACATCAGTAGGAACGGCGCGATTAAATGCAATACTTTCATATAAAATACTCAGTCAAATGAAAAACCACACATTTTCTCACTTTTAATGAACAGGACTACGCTGCCATAGTTCCAGAGCTGGAATGATCAAAGCCGCAGACAGTCGTGATCCGTGAACACTCTGTCTGTTTTCGGCGGGGAGGGTGTCGAATAGTGGAGACTCCCAGGGCAAAAACTATGTCCTTTTACCAATCTGTTTCCTAGGAGTACCAGATGAGTCGGAAAATCTTAATTCACTACACTGGCGGCGGAAAAATCTAGGCAGGCAAATTTTTCCTCCTAGCCAGAGGAGAAACCCCCGCTTCACTGCTAATTTGGAATAAAATGAATGTAGAATTTAATAAAAGTGAAGGGTAAGAAGAAGAAGATTTTCTTAAGAAACGGTCTTTTCAGGGTTGAATTTTGAGTTATTTAGTGAATTGTGGTGCTATAATTTGGAATAGGCCTAAATTGTAATTCCAGACCAGGCTATGCTACTACTACTACTACTACTACTACTACTACTACTAAGTGAGGCTCTGCCTTAAGTATGCACACTGCTCATTCAAAACAGCGCGTCAGAGTAGGGATCGAATAGCTGGAAGACTGATGAACTGTTACGTACCAGCAGTATCAGAAAATGTATGAACCAGAGGAATGGCATGCTAAAGAAGAAAGTTTCCTAACTCCTCAGCTATTTCCCGCCAATATTCAGTCAGACTGTTATACTCAGTATGCAGCAGTAATCCCATCTTCGCATTTAGTTTTCTTCTGACTCTGAAATACCACTCTTACACGATAGTCTGTACGGTAAAACTGAATAAAACATGAATGATCAGAAATTGCATTCTCTATAAGTTTTCTTATGTAATAGGTATTTAAAAATTACATTTTAGGGGCCTTCGCCTAAACTATAATTTTATCCAGGGTGAATAAATTTGTTTACAACTTAGACTGTTGTTTCTTATTCCCCGACTCTATATACCGATTTTCATTAAATTATGTTAACCCATTTTCTCGTGGCTCGGCGTTGATATGGACTTAGCAACAAAATTACAAATTCATGAATATCTGTGTTATCATAGCCGATACGGTAAAAATGTATAAGACATAAATGGTCTGATATTTAATTCTATATAACATTGGTTATGTAGTATTTATCGATACGACCACTAATAATATAAATATTTGAGAATTACATTTTCCCAACTGCATCCATCTCTTGGCACAGGCCAGAGTAACGTGTAGCTTCCACCGAAGTCCCAGTCAACATTCATGGCTGTGACAATATGGAAGTTGCTGGGGTATGGGTAGTGCTGAATAATGACATTCAGAGCATGACTAGTGCATCTGAGTGTTATGAAAGGTGCTGCTCATAGGGTCAGTCTGACCCAGTGATGAAAGCAATGGCAAACTACCTCACTCCTCATCTTGCCTAGTACGCCTCATTTTGGTGCTGCCATTGGTTTTTGGGGTTTCCTTATAACCGCATAACCTTCGGTGGTGCTAATTGAGGATCCAACCAGCCTCTGGGCTGATGACCTAATAGACAACAGACAAATTTAAGGCCTTCCCCTTAACTACCATTTCACTCAGCGCGAATAAAACGATTTATAGTCTAGATTGTAGCGACTTATTCTCCGACTTCGCATACCGATTTTCATTAAGATAGGACCGCTAATAATATAAATACTTGAAAATTACATTTTAGGACTTCCCCTAAACTACCATTTCTATCAGCGTGAATAAAATTAGTTATGGCCTAGATTGCAGCGACTTATTCCTCGACTTTGCATATCGATTTTCATTAAATTCTATTCATCCGTTTTCTCGTGATGCGTATACATACATACATACATACATACATACATACATACATACATACATACATACATACATTATCATTATAGACTGTTATGCCTTTCAGCGTTCAGTCTGCAAGCCTCTGGGAATTTACTAAATGTCGCCACAATCCTCGATTTGCAACTAGTGTTGTGGCCTCATTTAGTTCTATACCTCTTATCTTTAAATCGTTAGAAACCGAGTCTAACCATCGTCGACTTGGTCTACCTCTACTTCTCTTACCCTCCATACAGAGTCCATTATTCTCCGAAGTAACCTATCCTCCATTCGCCTCACATGACCCTACCACCGAAGCCGGTTTATGCGTACAGCTTCATTCATCGAGTTCATTCCTAAATTAGTCTTTATCTCCTCATTCCGAGTACCCTCTTGCCATTGTTGCCACCTGTTTGTACCAGCAATCATTCTTGCTACTTTCATGTCTGTTACTTCTAACTTATGAATAAGATATCCTGAGTCCACCCAGCTTACGCTCCCGTAAATCAAAGTTGGACTGAAAAGACCGATGTAAAGAGAGTTTCGTCTGGGAGCTCACTTCCTTCTTACAGAATACTGTTGATCGCAACTGTGAGCTCATGCATTAGCTTTACGAGACCTTGGATTCAATCTCTCTTACTATATTACCATCCTGGGAGAACACACAACCTAAATACTTGAAATTATCGACCTCTTCTAGCTTTGTATCACCAATCTGACATTCAATTCTGCTGAATTTCTTACCTACTGCATCATTTTAGTCTTCGAGATGCTAATTTTCATACCATACTCATTGCACCTATTTTCAAATTCCAAGATATTAGACTGCAGGCTTTCGGCACAATTTGCCACTAGGACCAAGTCGTCAGCATAGGCCAGACTGCTTACTACATTTCCACGTAACTGAATCCCTCCCTGCTATTTTATACCTTTCAGCAGATGATCCATGTAAACTACGAAAGCAAAGGTGAAAGATTACAGCCTTGTCTAACCCCTGTAAGTACCCTGAACAAAGAACTCATTCTACCCAATTCTCACTGAAGCCCAATTGTCAACATAAATGCCTTTGATTAATTTTAATAATCTACCTTTAATTCCATAGTCCCCCAGTATAGCGAACATCTTTTCCCTCGGTACCCTGTCATATGCTTTCTCTAGATCTACGAAACTTAAACACAAATGCCTATTCCTCTCGTAGCATTTTTCAGTTACCTGGCGCATACTGAAAATCTGATGCTGACAGCCTCTCTGTGGTGTGAAACCACACTGGTTTTCATCCAACTTCCTCTCAACGACTGATCGCACCCTCCCTTCCAAGATGCCAGTGAATACTTTGCTTGTATACTAATCAATGAGATACCTCGATAGTTGTTGCAATCCTTCCTGTTCCCTTGCTTATAGATAGGTGCAATTACTGCTTTTGCCCAATCTGAAGGTACCTTACCAACACTCCATGCTAATTTTACTAGTCTATGAAGCCATTTCATCCCTGCCTTCCCACTATACTTCACCATTTCAGGTCTAATTTTATCTATTCCTGCTGCCTTATGACAATGGAGTTTATTTACCATCCTTTCCACTTCCTCAAGCATAATTTCACCAACATCATTTTCCTCCTCCCCATGAGCTTGGCTGTTCACAACACCACCAGGATGATTTCCTTTTACTTTGAGATGTTCAAAATATTCCCTCCACCTCTCCAGTGATTCCCTGGGATTTATTATGAGTTCACCTGAATTACTCAAAGCACTGTTCATTTCCTTTTTCCCTCCATTCCTAAGATTCTTTATTACTGTCCAGAAAGGTTTCCCTGCTGCTTGACCTAGCCTTCCCAGGTTGTTACCAAAATCTTCCCATGACTTATTTTTGGATTCAACAACTATTTTGTGTCGCTCTGTTTCTTTCATCTACGTACAAATCCTTGTCTGCCTCGGCCCTTGTTTGAAGCCATTTCTGATAAGCCTTCTTTTTACGTTTACAAGCTGCTCTCACTTCATCATTCCACCAAGATGTTCGCCTTTTCCCATCTTTACACACAGTTGTTCCTAGGCATTCCCTTGCTGTTTCTACTACAGAATCCCTGTATGCCACCCATTCACTTTCTATATCCTGAACCTGCTTACTGTCTACTGTTCGAAACTTCTCATTAATCATATCCATGTACTTCTGTCTAATTTCCTCGTCCTGGAGATTTTCTACCCTTATTCGTTTGCAGACAGATTTCACTTTCTCTTCCCTAGGCCTAGAGATACTTAGTTCACTACAGATCAGATAATGGTCTGTATCATCGAAAAATCCCCGGAAAACTCGTACATTCCTAACAGATTTCCTGAATTCGAAGTCTGTTAAGATATAGTCTATTATGGATCTGGTACTCCTAGCCTCCCATGTATAGCAGTGAATAGCCTTATGCTTGAAGAATGTATTCGTAACAGCTTAACCCGTACTAGCACAGAAGTCCAGCAAACGCTTCCCATTCCCATTAACTTCCATATCTTCCCCACATTTACCAATCACCCTTTCGTATCCTTCAGTTCTTTTCCAAACTCTCGCATTGAAATCGCCCATTAGCACTATTCTATCCTTGCTGTTGACCCTGACCACCATGTCACTCAATGCTTCATAAAACTTGTCAACTTCATCCTTATCTGCACCCTCACATGGTGAATACACGGATACAATTCTAGTCCTAATTCCCCCAACTAACCCACATCATTCGCTCATTTACATGCCTAACAGAAATTATGTTGCGTGCAATGGTATTCCTGATAAAGAGCCCTACCCCAGACTCTGTCCTTTCCTTTCTAACACCCGTCAAGTACACTTTATAATCTCCTATCTCTTCCTCGTTATCTTCCCTTACCCGAATATCACTTACTCCTAGCACATCCAGATGCATCTTCTTTGCTGACTCAGCCAGTTCTACTGTATTTCTTCCATAAGCCCCATTAATATTGATTGCTCCCCATCGAATTCCATTTCGTTCGCCAAGTTGTTTCCAAGGAGTCCCTCGCCTGTCAAATGGGAGTGGGACTCCATTATCCCATAGGTCCGAGGCTTGCTTAAAGTGTTCTGAGCTCGGTTAATTCATGAAGCAGGAAGCTACCCTACTTGCACATAGTCCAAGTGAGGATCCCTCCTCTAACGGGTTATGGACCACCAGTGGATTGTATAGTCCTAGCCGCCTGAGCACAAGGAGGGCCATGACTCAGAATATGTCCGAGATGCCTACTCCCATTCCATAGCAACTGGTATCCCGACTCTCAGGACCACTTACTAGGCCACTCAGCCGTTGCGCATGGTTCACGAACTAGGACGTGACTACAGTAACCCATACACATGAACCACGTACATACAGACAGAAATTACGGAAAAGTAAAAAGTGCATGTCCTTGTTACTGTGGACATGACCGATACAGAAATACCATTCTTTTCAAATTCTGAGCAGTGTACAGACAAAACTCTTATTTTATATATATAGATTTAATTTATTTTTTTATTTTATTTTCTATTACATCATCTGTATTTGGGACATCCTGTAGGTGATAAATCTATTCTATTCTATTCTATTCTATTCTATTCTATTCTGTTCTATTCTATTCTATGTCACAAAGTGTAATGATACGGATCTATCCAGTACCTGGATACAGCTGTTCCCACTTTGGGCTATTCCGACTGTACCTCACCTCGTCCGAAGGCCGGCCAGATTCCCCGCGCGGTTTGAACGTCTCCTCCCTTTGCCTCGCAGACAGAAGCTAACAATAATATTATTTAGAGACGTCTTTTGCATCCGTCAAGGTCGAGTGTCTTTAGCTGGTGCTCTCGTAACAAAGTTTCGCAGTAACAAGTTATCTAATTCAGTGTGGACTTGAATGCTCTCCAGTGATCGATACTGCGGAGTGTTTCTCTGAAATATATAGGACGAGAAATAATTACCTCAAGAATTAAGCACTATCACATCTGCAGAACTGTTCAGTAACAAACCTGGTGAATATTCTAAAGCTATTCGGTTTTCATTACATCTGGGCCTCCCTCTGTTGCTTTTATTACTTCAAATAACAATTTCGTGAGCAGTGGGTTAGAAAGGCACAATATGGACATATATAACACAAACAACACAGAAACAAGAACAATCAATGATGGACCGTAAAACTTTATACATGGATATGTTCACTCTTGCTGCTAATCCTTCCTTCCTGCTTTAACTCACTAGCCACGGGCACAGTTATGGAATCACGGAGATCTGTTAGGGATCGCTGATATGGTTCCAGCCGGGGCTCCCCCACGTCCTCCCCGGCTGAGCTTGCACGCGGGAGCCCGCTGCTGAGCGAAGGGCAGGCTGATATTGAAATCTCTCCGGGAGAACTGCGACACTGTCCCCCGTTGCCCGTTCGACGTCCCAACCTTGGAACCCCTGTTGCTGGCGGCGATAGAATAACACCCACGGTGTCCGCTGCCTGTCGTAAGAGGCGACTAAAAGGGGCCCCAGGGACAGTGGGTTGGTGACCACGGGGACCTTAGCTGAGTCCTGGTATTGCTTCCACTTACTGGTGCCAGGCTCCTCACTTTCATATATCCTATCCTACCTCTCTTGGTCAACTTTTGTTTTTTTCCGACCCCGACGCTATTAGGTTTCATTTTCACGCCCTTTGTGGCCCTTGTCTTCCTTTGGCCGATATCTTCATTTTTCGAAGTGTCGGGTCCCTTCCATTTTTCCCTCTGATTAGTGTTACATAGAGGATGGTTGCCTGGTTGTACTTCCTCTTAAAACAATAATCACCACATCACCACCTCCCAACCTTGGAACATGGCGCGATTGAAGAAATATTTCCGCTGCGCCCCGTTCAAGTTCAGCCAGTTGGATAGCCTCCACAGGGTGGTGGTGGCGTCGAGGGGATTCCCGCCATGAGGAATCAGGGCCAAGAGGCTCTTGAGAGCCTGTGCGATTTGAAGAACCTTTTTATTTGTAATTTATGAAGTTTATTATTATTTTCAGATGGGAAAATGCGAGCAGTGGGATAACGAGGCTATGAAAAAGGCTATTAAGGCAGTGAGGGGCAAGATAGGTGCAAGTAAAGCATTTAACACCCCACGAGCAACGCTGAAAGAATACCAAGAAAACATTTTTCATAAATGGCCTTCAAGTAATTGATTGTAGGGACAGTGGTTGGTAAGTTTAGAAAGGAAAATATATTAAAATTAATTGAACTTTTCATAAATTTGTTGGGGGACGAAATTACGAACACATTTTGGTAGTTTAGCTTTTGTATTGTTTGTGTAAAGTATTGTCTACCTTGCGTTATAAGAGTTTGATTGTAACTTGCCAATAAGTGCAGAATATGTCGAGTAATATTTATGCCAGTTTCTAGCCTTGTCCATGATATTCCTGAATTTCTATAAGTCCAAATCTGCCAAGGGGACGAAATATGGGCTCCCTACCTTATTAACTTTTTCGTAGAAGGTCATATTTATGGTTATGTAGACGAAAGGTATCCACGAAATGTCACTGTAATATTTGTCCCAAAGTGTAAAATATTCGGTAAATTAAGAAATAGTACGAAATAGTTTACTTGCAGGGAATAATATGGATACATACTTTACTATCTTACAACTAATTTTTTGCTACGTCGCAGCGCTTCCGTATGTGTTCTGTTTTTCTAACACTTTCGTGTGTGATGTCTTTGCTTACTGAAGCTGTTTGAATTAATTAGGTGTCGTTTTCTTCATGTCGCTCATTCGTTTTGTGCCCTAACTCATTCATTTATTGGTCCAGGGATCATGCTATTTTGCTGTTTGAACTGCCTGCGCTAGCGATTAGTAATAAGGCCTCCGCATGGCAGCTTACATAGCGCGAAATACATTCTAGTTCCAGACTGGCCATTAGAGTTCGTGTTAGCCCTCCGCTGTTTAACACAGACATATGAAGCTGAAAGTTAAATTAGTGAGGTTTTAGGTGAGCTACACCTTAAAAATAATGATTTGTGTATGCAGCTTGTTGGGTGTGTATAGTGTCTATTTAAACATAATTTTGAGATCATTTTTGGTGCGTATTTATAAATATACTAGGTTCTGTATTTAGCGCCAAGAGGGTATGTAAGCATTCTAATCACAGGATGTTTATTGCGCGTGCTTAAAAGTTGTTTATTGCTGTGTACTATTCTGTAAAAGTAGCGTAGTAGAAAGGTAGCGGAATTTATTTCACGAGTTCCCTGCAAAAATGGGCCAAAACTATATCATGTTGGTGTGACGAGTAGTATCTGTAGTACTTGGTAAACATTCTGCTAAAACCAGACGCCTCAATCCTTCTTTCAGGGTACCCAAAGCGCGTAAGCTACCCAAGAAAGGAAGCTATGAAAATGCATTCTCGCAGGCAAATACAAATGTTTCAGACGACGTACAAGTAGAGCGAAGAGAGTGGTGGTGGTGTTGTTTTAAGAGGAAGTACAACTTGGCAACCATCCTCTATATAACACTAATCAGAGAGAAAAATTGAACGGATCCGACACTTCGAAAAATGAAGGTATCGATCAATGAAAGACAAGGACCACGAAGGGAGTGAAAATGAAAGACGCCCTAGACTTCGAATACCGTCGAGGGAGGAAGAGAAGAAGAATTGACCAAGGGAGGTTGGATAGGGTAGATGGAAGTGAGGAGCCTGGCACAAGTGAGTGGAAGCAATGCCACGACTCAGCTAAGGTCCTCGTGGTCGTCCACCTACGCTCTGGAGTTCAGAGCCCCTGGCTCCCCTTTCAGTCGCCTCTTAGGACAAGCTGGGGCTACCGTGGCTGTTATTCTACCGCTCCCCTCACACAGGGGGTACTACCCGAGGCAGAGAGGTTGGCTAGACAGTACGAGAAATGAAATTTAAAATGGTGACAATAGAAAGGTAGATACATAGTTGAAGGAAAAAAGGGCACACACAAGGGTCACCTTGTTAGTCTCGCCCGGTCGCAGTTCTACGATCTGCTTGAATTACTGTATGATACATTTATTCCTATAACTTTTCTGTTCAAAACGCAATGTTTTGTAATGTGCTTTTATACGCAAGTTATTCTCGTAATGCCAATCAGAATCGTGCTGAGGAATGGAGACATCTGGCGACGCTATTTGAACTGCTGCTAACCTGCCAGTTTAGTACTTGAAAAGACCGGGCATGCAGAGGCCTCGCTAGTCATATGGACAAAGATAATGACAATTCACAGACATAGCACTCTCATTCGTTGGTGCAAGCCCTGGACGTCAAGAAAGAAACAAAAGATGGCACGAGCAGCGGAATACAGCATAAAGGAGTCCTGTCTACGGCTCGTAAGTACGGTACGTATACATATTTCTCTAGTAACGAAGGTATTTCGTAATTTACCGCGGATTTTTCCGTTTAATGGTGTAAAAGCAATTATTGTATTCCATTTGGGACAAATATTACAGTGAAATTTCGTGGATACCTTTGGTCTACATAACCGCCCACAGCAATCTGGGAGAAGACATATTTGTAACGGTGAGCGCATTACTAGAATAGGTCGATTGCACGGCGACATTAAACTTAGTATTGCTTCGTATTTAGTTTAAATCACAAATACTAGATTTGCACAAGAATCGCGCGAAAGTGAAGCTATCGTCTATTTCCAGCAGATAGAGTTTGCCTGTAAGAGAGCACATGTGGTATCGAGGTCACCGTTGTGTGTGTGGGGGGAGTCCGGACACGTCTACGAGCTGAGTCACCTCTGGTCTCAGTCGCAGAATACTGAACGAGCTACTCTTATTGCCAACATTCCTTTCTCGGAGCCACAAGCCCTACAGAGTTGGAGATGTTATCAGAGCCCGCGTCAAGTCTGACAGCATGGTTAGCCGGTTGTCGAAGACATTTTCGCCATTAGAATGTTGGCTGGTAGGGTGGGTGAAGTTGTGATGCTCTGGACAGTGTTCCTGTAGAGTCAGGGCATATGGCTACGTTAAACTTGGAGCAGACGCGAGTAACAGGAGGCACTGACAAGAGCAGTGTGATTGTGGCGCTCTCAGCACGAACATCACAATTTGTTGTCCGGCTCCATGGCTAATTGGTTAGCGCGCTGGTCTTCGGTTCAGGGGCCCCGGTCGGGCCGGGCTCAAGGGCTGGTCGTCTTAGGTAGGGCCCCACCCTCACAGAGGCGCAGGTCACCTACTCTCTAGTTACGAACTATGAAGTACTAGCTTTCCATGCCCGGCCATATATAGAACTGTATCAACATAATTGTAATGTTGGAAGAGAAATAGAGAATCAGCTTTCGACTTTTGTATACTTAACGCGAAATAAAAACGAAATATGAAATGTACTGACGAAAGTGGTCCAAAGAGACGACAGTCTCTGCGTCCTTTGTACTGAAAATTTGGGCAATAATGAAATACGTTATTATATTCGGTCACATTAACATGCAGTCCTCAAAACTCGGCAGACTAGCATTAGCCATACGATTACAATGTGGCACGGTAACGTTCGCGTGTCGTTGGTCCAGAGGATCCCGGCCGGGTCGGGGATTTTAACTTTCAGCTCGGGGGCTGGGTGTGTGTATCCCCACGGACCTGCACCTCTATCCTCCGACCGCGACGGTGGTAGAGAGAGTGACCCGTCTCTATGCCTCGTATCATGAAGACCAGCACCTCATGTTGTACGATGTTCACATGCTCTACCTTAGCCAGTCACGAGCAAATGTGGACCATCTGATAGCGGTAGGCAAGGACGTTACCATGTTTCTTTGTCCTTTCACTTGTATTTGTTTTTTCATTCCCACTTAAGGGGGAGGCAATTGCTGGCAGCCACATGTGTGTGGACTGCACTTCAATCTTGTGCAGACTTAGTGGCTAAAATTTTACTTTCCTTTAAAACATCAAAAATTGAACTTTGTTTTATTTTCATGAACGCTTTTTAACAACTTCATTTTCCAAATTGTCCACACATACTCTTTCAATTTTAAAATATAATTGATCACATTTCTTCTGCCAATTTGATAATAGCGGATCTCAAGAGACACAGCACGAGATGACAAGACATGAAGATGAACTCTCTTGCCTCTCTTGTGAACACGACTTCCTTCCTAAGAGAGAGTCAGAACTTCCGACTTATTCTCCTCGGTCACGAACATACTTTCGCAGCAGATCTATGACAGAGTATTTCTTATCTCTTCAACTTGCCGGTGCGGTAAGCTCCTCCAAATTTCACTTAGAACTAACTACTCCTTCGAAAGAGGTTAGACATGGTCGGTGGTCGGGCAGAGGGCTCGTACAAAAGACATCATCCTTGTGGGATTTTAACTGCGTTCCTTTAATAATAGGTCTTTAAGAGAGGTGGTCTTTTAGACAGGTTTAACTGTATTTAGGATGTGTGTTCTCGCAGGACGCTGTGAGCTCCCCGTATTCTGTGAGTCACTGGAACGTTTGCTGTACGTAGATGGAGTCACGATATCGCAGATTTATTTAAGTCATTTTCCATGTCCAGATACTCCGCTAAATAATGTTTTTCCAATATTCGGCTACAAGAAGAGCTTTATGATTGGCCAGCAAAACATTTTCCTAGTAAATGCTGACAAACCAGAAGGTGTAGGTTATGTCTCCTTGTGATTCTTGAGTTGGCTACCCTGTAGATAGACAAAGGTAAGAGTTGACTTGTCTTTTGTGGGTTAACTCCAAGATGAAGATAAAGATGAACTTTCTCAAAACTGTCATCTGTCCTACTCTCTGTTTGGTTGTTTCATAGAGCCGAACTCTACATCAACTCGTTCAGCAAAAACCGCATTTCAACAATTACGTGTAATAAGTACAGCTTATTGTTAGCCTGCTTTTCGCAACTGTTGTAAAAATGAAATGTAGCATTGCAGCGAGCTCAGTATGGAGATCAATTGAGCAGTTGGTAGACTTGTCTGGGATAGGGGAGATGATTGATTGATATATTCCAACTCAACTGAACAACAGGCGATGCTGAAATCACGAGCGATGTAAGTATTACCTTAGCCAAGTAAATGATGAACCAAGTTATTCAAGGTTAATGAGGAATTAAGGAAATACGCACTCTCTCTCTTAATTCAATGTTGTATATTTTTGCCTTTATTTTGATATACGCGTTAATAGAACTCTCCCTTCTTGAAATCCGCTCTTACTTCTCGGACTGAGGTGAAAGCACACACAAGCGCCGTAAGTCAGTAAGAATACACAAGTCGTGACAAAAGGTTAACGTTAGGCTGATACCGAAATTTCCTTCATTTTGAACTGAGCTTTCGGAGGAGCTCTTGCAGACTTTTCTTGCTTCTTATATATCTTAATTGCATTCTATAACCGTAATTATTAAAATACCAACTACACCTGGTATTACCCAAATAAATTTACAATCCCACAGAAAATTTGCTTTAATTATACTCGCAAGTAACACTAATATGACAGTGGCAGTGCGTACAGTGTTGTGTCGGGTCCGTGAAACGAACGGCACAAAGGGGAGAAAAACAGGGAGAATAACTGAATATTCATGGCTGACTGCTACTGTTATCTAAACCGATAAGATCTTGGGTGTCTCTATGAAAATAATGATATCTTTTAAGTTAAACATTGACAGAAATCAGGAATTGAAGTTGCCAGACAGAGCACCAGCAGCCATATGTAATTATTTCATTCTTTATCGTTATGAAGTCTGTGGCAGAAAACAATTCAGTCAGTTAGGTTAAACATTGTCTTTGCTGGCGGGACCTAGTATTTACAGTGCACTATGTCTTCTGGTATGGGCTAGAGCAATCTTGTTACTTTCATTGATCTGTCTCAGCTTTATCCTTGGCTTTGACAAAATGAAAGTGACTGAGGTATGAGTGATGCTAGTAATGCCATTCCTTCTGCAGCCAGTCCCTGCTATGAATGGTGTGAAAATATTGCTCATAGGGTCGGTTGGTGCATGCATTTCAGTGGGCTTGGCAGACTGATATGTAATAGCAACTTCTGGCCCGGTGAGGAAAGCAACGGGAAACTACCTCACTCCTCATTTCCCTAGTATGCCTCTTCAGTGATGCCTAGGCCATCTATGACAGCTGATGGCAGAGCTGTTGAGGATCCAACCAGCCTTCGGGCTGAGGACTAAACATACAGGTTAAACATAGCTGTATTTTTTCCAGGTTAGTGAAAATGAAAAGTTATACTTTTTTGATAATTAGTATCAATAATTTTCCTGTTGGCTGTGACACTCGTAACCATGGACTTGAACGTCTTTGTGTAGTGAAAGATTTGAAATTGCCGCCATATTCAAGATACACCTGAATCTCTTGGAGTGATTCCTCATTCCTCAGTAGGTGTAAACCGTGGTGGTGTTTACAGATACTGTAGCATGTTGTTGAGAAACCTGGCCTGATGCATCATCAACCTATCACAGCGTGAGAAAACCAGTTGGATTCTATCGCGTAACATCGCCACGAATTGTTACACACGCAAGATGTAGGCCATCGTTCGCTGTTTGAGTTAATTCTGATACATAAAAAGTATCTAAAACCGCTTGTGTATTAAAATACTGTATATTTATTTCACATGAGTACACGCGGAAGCATAATGCAAGTGGAGCAAACCCTACAGCGCAAGCGACCGCTGCTCATCTCCAGCACACAAGACCGGGGAGATAGCTGCTCGTGCCGTGAATCGTCTTGTGCTCTAGTTTCAGCACCAAGTACAAGTACTTCTCGCCTTACAAAAATAAAGTTTTATTTTCTAAAAATGGTTTCACATTTAATCGCGTTTTCAAAACACACCAAAACGTGGTTTACAGGTCTTGATGGGGGGCGGTAGAATAACGCCCACGGGATCCCCTGCCTGTCGTAAAAGGCGACTGAAAGGGGGTCCAGGCGCTCTAAAATTGGGATGGCGATCACGGGGCCCTCATTTCTTCCACTTACTTGTCCCAGGCTCCTGACTTTCATCTATCCTATCCGACCTCCCTTAGTCAACTCGACCCCTCGGTATGGAGGCCCACGCGCCATTCGTGGCCCTTGTCTTTCTTTGGCCGATACCTTCATTTTTGGAAGTGTTGGATCCCTTCCAGTTGTTTCTCAAATTAGTATTGTGTATGGAGGATGGTTGCCTAGTTGTACTAAAACAGTAATCACCACCGTCACTCACAAGTCGTGAAGATGTGTTTCCTCGTCACTGTGCGCCTCATCGTTCCTTGTGCTTGGGGACAAGCGAGAAGCTGCACCCCGCGAGTTGTCGAGTGCATTAATAATAAGTAACTCAGTTTACATGGACATTTTGGTGCTAACGAGGTAGAGAATGTGCCCACCGAGGTCGTAGTAAGTGTCTGCGCTTCCTGGAAGGACTGAAGGAAACCGACTCTCGCCTGTATCAACACACGATTCATGGGGCATTCGCATTAATTTATGTTCGATTTCGCAAGAAAGAAACAATTTTTCATGTTATTACGCGAAATAGGGCTGACCCCATCGCTTTAATTTTGCGATAATCATTTCCTAAAATTATTCGTAAAAAGTTTAATCCGTGACGTTTGAGAATAATTTATGTGAAAGATAGATACATAAAGAGAAACCGTACCGGTATTGATAATAATAATAATAATTGATTATTCCTTATGCAATCTTGATTACATAACAAATTACCCTTTCATCCTACATGGCCGTTACTATTATGGGATTTAATAGAATATTAATATGAAGAGGTACTTCTGTCTTCTGTTTCCCTTCACATTCGTAATATTGGAATACAATTCCAAGATTGTTATTTTCTATGAATTTCGCTGCATTTTCGCACAAAATGAGTAAATGTCGCTTTAAACTGGCCTTCTCGCTTTAATTCGCGAAAACAAAATCACTAACTTCTTAACCAGAATCATATGATTCGTTAAGAAAATCGCTTATCGTTAATACGGAAGCTACGCGTCTCAAAATGGCCACTGTATCGATATGTTCTGTCTCCAGTTTCCCGACAAAGGCCACCACACACAGAAAGCTGTGTCGCGAACAAGAAGCTAAGCTAAACTATGCTAGGCAGCCGTTGGAAATTGGAAGGAAAATAATTCATAGTGAATTCCGTCATTTCATGTAAGCGTTGCATGGGAATGATGACTTAAAATGATTTTAATCTAAATCATGAACTTTACCCAGGGTGATATTAAGAAAAATGAAGTACCCAAATTATAGAACGTTTGGTAAAAATGTATATAAAGGCAATACATGCGACCTTACCACCGAGCTCGATAGCCGCAATCGCTTAAACTGCGGCCAGTATCCACTATTCGGGAGGACTGCCTGCAGCCCTGAAGACGGTTTTCCGTGGTTTCCCATTTTCACAGCAGGGAAATGCTGGGGCTGTACCTTAATTGAGGCCACGACCGCTTCCTTCTCAGTCCCAGCTCTTTCCTATCCCATCGTCGCCATAAGACGTAAAGCCTGTTGTAAAAAAAAAAAACCTACATTGAAACTAAGATGTAAATTTCAGTATGAAATACATGTTTTAGGAATATGCTTGTGTCCGTGAAGTAATGCAACAAACATGGTGAATACAGTCCGGGCGGCTTTGAAGACCTCGAGACGTGACTTCCATCATCTGCATACTGATCAGCCAATATAGCACGCGTGTGAGCCACTGCTGATGATACAAGGAATGACTTTAATGAATTGACTGTACACAACTTCAACACTGCTACAACATTTATAAAGTAAGTAATTGGGATTATTAATTGGCGCGAACATGAAATGGAAAATGTCACATGTCGATTTAAGAAAGATTGTTAACGGCTTTACGTCGCACCGACACAGATAGGTCTTATGGCGACGATGGGATAGGAAAGGCCTAGGAGTTGGAAGGAAGCGGCCGTGGCCTTAATTAAGGTACAGCCCCAGCATTTCCCTGTTGTGAAAATGGGAAACCACGGAAAACCATCTTCAGGGCTGCCGATAGTGGGATTCGAACCTACTATCTCCCGGATGCAAGCTCACAGCCGCGCGCCTCTACGCGCAAGGCCAACTCGCCCGGTATTTAAGAAAGAAACTCAGAAGAACTGTTCATATATTTCACAACTTAAAAATACATATATCCAGTATGAAAATGTTAAGGGACGTTTATTAGGCTGTAGTTCACTCTGATCTTAGCTACGGAATATTACCGTACGGAGTAGCTTACAAAAATGTAATCAATAAAATACAATTTGTTCAAACTCTTATATTACGAATAATCTATCAGATTTTTTTTTTGTTGCTGTTGGCTTTACGTCGCGCCGACACAGATGGGTCTTGTGGCGACGATGGGACAGGAAAGGGCTAGGACTGGGAACGAAGCGACCGTGGCCTTAATTAAAGTACTGCCCCAGCATTTGCCAGGTGTGAAAATGGGAAACCACGGAAAACCATCTTCAGGGCTGCCGACAGTGGGGTTCGAACCCACCATCTCCCGAATAGTGGATACTGGCCGCAGTTAAGCGACTGCAACTATCGCGCTCGGTAATAAAGATTATACCCAAGCAGTCAATTATATGCTGAGGCAAATATATTTAATGCAAAACACCTCTATGTCTTTGAAAAATATGCAAATATATTAACAAAAACAACAAATAGATTTGAGAACATTCAACACGCAGTGAAATGTACAACAGTTGTATTGTATACAAACCCAAACTTAGCATAGCAAAACGCAATTTCTTGTACTTCGTTCCAAAATTGTTTAACGTCGTTACAGGTTCTTTACAAAGTGCTTCATTAACCAGAAAATAAATCGGAAGCTTCTTAAGTCCTTTGTCATGGACAATAAATCTGTTGAATAAATAACAAAATTAAAATATCACGTCATCATATTCAATTTCTATTGGATGCTGCACCATGTGCTGTTGACCTTTCACTCATGCCCTACTCGCACATCAGGCATCATTGTTAAATATGATTAACATTATAAATTACCAAACACAAGATTTTACCTTAGGTGGTATTTTACTGATATCCTGACTCCATTCTGTTGAGGATGGCGTGATTTTGTTATCTATAACAACAGCAACAACAATAATAATGCATTTAATGTGTGAAGGAGATAGTAACAACAAATACTGCTAAATCCAGCATCTTCACACAAAACTTAAGTATTTCCAATGCTTAACATTACAGCTTACACTACCATAAAGAGAAAAGAAGTGTACTGGATACAAACACACTTATTGAGTCTTACATCGTCCAATAGTTTTCCTCATGATCTCAAAATTAATTCCAGAAATTAAATGAAATATTTTCACCGAGCTCGATAGCTGCAGTCACTTAAGTGCGGCCAGTATCCAGTAATCGGGAGATAGTGGGTTCGCAGCCCACTGTCGTCAGCCGTGAAAATGGTTTTCCGTGGTTTCCCATTTTCACACCAGGCAAATGCTGGGGCTGTACCTTAAGGCCACGGGCGCTTCTTTTACATTCCTAGGCCCTTTCCATCCCATCGTCGCCATAAGACATATCTGTGTCGGTGCGACGTAAAGCAACTAGAAAAAAAAAGTAATATTTTCCTTTCTTATTTCACTTAAAAATTTTCCATGGTTGTAACAGAAATATTTAAATTGATGTAATATTCATTATGAACAGGCAGTTAAAGGAAAATATAGAATAACTTGAAGACCAGCGAACTAAACAAACAAGGAAAAATATGAGAAAAAAATACAGAAATTTTTTCAACGTTGAAGTGTTCGTCATCTAATCACGCAGTCAAGTTTTCTGCCTCATCTGGAATATAGTGTGTTCTTCCAGGTTCTTCTGATTGATCGGAACTTTATGATAGTCGCTCCAGTTGAATGCTTCGACAGACCCTTTCTGATCCTTCCTGTAGATGATCAGTTTGATGTTGAAGACTTCTTCAGTAAAGATCGCCAGCATTGCTTGCAGTTCACGATCTGGTTGTTGCACAGTGCTTGCTACAACCACGATGTCCACCAAAATAGCTTACAAATTTAGGTAAGGTAGGGGGCCCAAATTCCGTCCCCCTAGGGATTTCTAGTTTGCACGGTTGGTACCTAATGTTTAGGCGCGCGTAGCGTCATCCCGTTGTCTTGTTCTGAGAGATGGTTGTGTACAAGGAGTTTCATGCTGAGCTAAGTTAGTGCAGGCTGTTATTCCTAGAGTGAGCTCTGATAGCTGTAGTTCCTGGCGTGTAATCGCGTGAGTTACTGTAGCAGCCATTACAATAAATCAGGAAATGTTCGTAATTTCGTCCCCCTTCATCTTATTTGCTATTTTCAGAAGGGGATAAGGGAGTTTATTAAGGCAGTGAAGGGTTAAATAATGGGATACAGACGTGCAAGTAAAGCGTTTAACAACGGTGAAAGAAAAGTGTTTCGTAATGTTAGAAAGGAAAAATATATTGAAATTAATTGTACTTTTCATACATTTGGTGGAGGGCAAAATCACGAACACATTTTTGGTAGTTTAGTTTCATTGTCGTCACCAATTCCTAGTCTTGTCCAAATCTGCCGTACCTTATGCAGGACAATTTTTTTGAAATTTTGATCTGACGGTAAAGCGGTTAACATCCCACGTGCAACGCTGAAAGACTATGCCAAAATGAATACCAAGAAACAAATTTGTCCGATTGTAGCTGTGACAGTCTTATGAAACAGTTATGTCATTATTTTTGACACTTTTACAAATGTGTAGGAGTGACAGATATAGCCTGTATTGCAGTTATTTTCCTAATTATTCAGTAAGTTAGGTTCTCTTGTGGCTACTGATCACAAATAGTAGTAGCAGTGTGATAAATAGCAACAGTATAACGGAACCTTCAATTTCAGTGAGGCATCTTTTAAAGAAACAACAGCCATAATTTCAACAGGACAGTACGAAAAAGCTCTGGTGGCTTTTGCTTTCTCTATACACATCCTTACTCTCTGAAATCTAGTTGTCACATCCTTAGCAAATTATAAAGGTTTAATTTCAAATTTGGATTTTTTCGCTTATTCGTTTGTAAAACACCCCGATCACGTCTGTTTTTATTTTGACACAGGCCTTCCACCTGTGATAGTATGGTGGCTGCGGGGGTGCGGATGAATGTTATGAAAGATGCTACTAATAGGGTCGGCGTTCACCCCCGACCATCCGCATTTCAGAGCCATCAAGTTTGAATACGTTTGTGAATTTTTTAATTTTTTTTTAACGTTTGACCATTTACAGTATTTTGCCTTCCATATGAGGGAAATACGAAATTGTCATGGTCGAATAGAGCCCAGGCAGCAGACAGTGAACTGTTCTACCAACATACACCTTTACGTCGCAGATAGGTCGAGCTAGGAGTGGTAAGGAAGCCTGGTACCCTGGTGTGAAAATGGAAACCGTCTTCAGTGCTGCACGGGCAACTCTACTTAACAATCAATGGTATTTGGTTCTATAACAGAGACCTCTAGCAGTGAGTGCCAAAAGGGAAAAGTTCCTTCATTTTCAATGTTGAAAATATTTCTTAACAGACAATGTAGGGATCCCATACTACGAAAAACGTGAATTTGTGGCGAAAGTTGAAGGCCGGAATATTGTGAGTCTTGGATAGCTCTATCAAACCAAAAAGAAAAAAACAAATTTTGAAAATCACTTCAGGCCTAAATGCAGTTCCGGGAAAACACCTTAAAATCGCTTGTTTCTTTACTCGTTTTCTTTCTGATTGCAGTTCTAGCTAAATTAACTTATTTACATAGTACTTTCTTCCTTCAGGCGTTCTTTAAAGGGCTTAAGTGAAACTCTGCATTGACTCATATTAGCGCTCGTAGTAGTAGAAAAAGGCAATCTGCTAATCTAATCGACCGAATAACGATGATCACGAAAAGGATTCTAACCTGTAGGAATAAAGAATATATTCTCTTACTTAATATTTACCTAAAATTCGTAGCTCTTTCCTAGGATGTTTTCAGCATTGAGTTGCTTGCCTGAAGGGCTACAACTGTGGAGTTTTTTTCTCTCTGCATGTCACTGAATCTTAGTTTTAATAAGCTAGAAGTGAAGGAATGTTTTTTAGGCCAATACATGGGGACTGGGTTAAAGAACAAAATGGCTATCTCAGTTTAGAATGACCAACTCTTTTACATCTCATTGATTTAATACTGTTCGTGGTAACAAACCTGAAGGTATGCTTTACCCATAACGCGTAGCTTACAGTAAGTGGGTCCCGTGAGTTGTGTGGCAGACCGGACGTAAGGATCTTTCTTGAGAACAATAACCTGTGGCTTGGGAAGGAAGTGGGTTCCTTCACGTTACTTCCTGCGTCACAACAATTAACAAATAGTAATTCATCGTTAGGTCACGATCTCAGCGGATTATAAAACGCACACTCTAGTACTGTAACCGCTCTGAAGGGAAGTTGTCCGTGTCTGCAGGTGAATGCTATGCACCCCATCTTTAAAATTCTAAGACCCAGAAAAAAATACTAGTCACTATAATATGCACATGCTTTAAAAATAATCTGTAATTTTCCACGTTATCGTCGCCGTGAGACGTATCTGTGTCGGTGCGATGTAAAGCAAAATAAATAAATAAATAAATAAATAAATCGACGTCAAGCAGCACTAGCGTACATTATAGGATTTTGTTCGCGTCCACTTTGTCACAGGCACAGATAGACTGTGGTTAATTCAAGACCAAATTTAACCTATCAGACCTTAATGCAGAGTCCAAAATGGCGGAATCATTGGGCCACTGTCTGCTGTGGGACACAGTTGGGCATTCATTCTTAATAATAAACAAACTAGCAACATTCTTATTATCAGACTTTACTGTTAATGATATATTCTGTCTATTGTTGTTGGCTAGAGAGCATTCCTAGATAAATTTGGAGCCATTTTTAGTAACAATCTCTTCTCTGAATGAAACAACTCTTTAAGGTCTGAAAATTTGGCTTCTGTAGTTGTAAATTTACATACTGACTTGGTACCAACATCAACATGGACCACCTCACTTAAAACAGCAAATGTCTTAACAACGTTTGGTATAATAAGAGAAAGCCCCAGCCCATGTAACTGTTCCAGAACAAATTTTATTTTACTAGCTCTCTCTGCATTAAACACACAGTCTGACTCAAGTGCATCTTTTCAAAAGGTTCATCAAAAGAGAAAGTTTATCAGTGAGACTATATTATCATCAGAATAACTTGTGAGATGACTTATCAAAGTGTCAAACTTCGTCCATCTGTCATATTTCAGGTCTTCAGATGCATCAGATTTCAATATAAACCTAAAATGCTCTGTAGGCAAACACACATTTTTGTGAAACACTTGAACTGCAAATGAGCTTGAAACTTTAAAACTCACTGATTGAACGTTAATAAATGACTCATCATCCACCTTCGCAATCTTCCTTCACTATTACAATGAATGGTTTAACGAATTTCTTCTGAACTTTACAGATAAATGAGGTAAAATCTCTAATTTTGTGACTTTCACACCACGTACTGAAATAACGTCTAAACTAAAAACATCACTTAACACGTAAAAAAATACGTAGATAACCAATAAAATAACCAATAAAAGGACACGGCAACACTATTTAACACACGTAAATATTCGGTGGATAATTAGATCGAGAAATCCAGTATCAAGATAACCTCAACCAACCAACCAACAACTTAAGTGGTAAGCAGCCATTTTGTCATGTATCGATATATGCATTCAGGTCTGATAATACTGTAGTTGGTCTTGGTTAATTCCATTCACCTCTTATCAGTGATTGCTGGCAAGCTCTTTTCGTTGTTTGCCATCGGTTTTGGACTGGCCTGCTGAAGTTCTCACCTTACTCTATACCTGAGGTATTCAAACGTTTTGGTTGGCATACCCCCAAGTACGAGTATATAGCGATAACAAATTATTGTTGCTGGATACCAAATACTGTTAATAATCACCATCTTCAGTAGCTTGGTCAGGGTCCCTGGACGTACTGATGCATGCCCTTGCTGACACCACGGGCAGCAACACCGGAAACCAAACTACGGTCACCGAGATGAGAGGCAAGCACCTCAGCCGCTAAACCACCCTGGCCTTCACTTAAACCGCAGTGGTACATGTAAGTTAGGAAATTTGTTTAGAAGGTTTATAGCGAGGTACACTGAGGGAAACGGAGTGGCCTAGGGAGCGGTGATAAGGGAACAGGGAACTGGAAGTCAAGTAGGGAGGACATAAAAATGTTAGTGCTGAACTGTAGAAGTATTAAAAAGAAAGGAGTAGAATTCAGTAATTTAAGAGATATATACTTACCAGATATTGAAATAGGAGTTGAATTATGGCTGAGAAATGATAATTATAATGGATGCAGAAATTTTCTCACGGAACTGGAGTATGTTTCGTAGAGATAGGATAGGAATGGTGGGAGGGCGAGTATTCATTCTGGTGAAAGAAGAATTTGTAAGGTACGAAAAAGTTAAAGGTGACAAACATGAAATTCTAGGTGTCAATCTCATCTCTAAAGGTAGTAGGTAACTTGATGTCTTTGGAGTGTACAGACCGGAAAAGGGTAGTGCAGATGCTGATTCAGAATTATTTGATAATATAATCAGCTATGTGAGAAACTATAAGGAAAGGAACGTGATTGTAGCGGGTGATCTCAGTTTATCAAATGTCCATTGGGAAGGTAATGCGAACGACAGGAAGCATGAACAACAAATGGCAAATAAGTTAATATGGGAAGGACATCTGATTCAGAAAGTGATGGAACCAACTGGAGTGAAGAATATTCTGGATGTGGTGCTGATAATACCAGATGGACTCTATGGAGAAACCGAAGTAATAGATGGTATTAGTGACCACGAAGCTGTTTTTGTAGTAATTAAAGATAAATGTGAAAGAAAGGAAGATATTAAAATTATGACTATTATGCAATACCATATGGCTGATAAAACAGGCATGAGGCTGTTTTAAAAAAGTAACTATGATCGGTGGAAAACGGTAAATAAAAATGTAAACGGACTCTGGGGTGGGTTTAAAGCAAATGTTGAGGAATGTGAAAATAGGTTTGTACCTTTAAATGTGGTAAGGAATGGTAAAGATCCACTATATTATAACAGGGAAGTTAAGATACTAAGAAGGAGGTGCAGGTTGGAAAGAAACAGAGGTAGAAATGGCTGTGGAAATAAGGAGAAATTGAAGGAACTTACTAGGAAATTGAATCTAGCAAAGAAGTCAGCTAAGGATAACACGATGGCAAACATAATTGGCGGTCATACAAATTTCAGTGAAAAATGGAAGAGTAAGTATAGGTACTTTAAGGCAGAAACAGGTTCCAAGAAGGACATTCCAGGAATCATTAATGAACAAGGGGAGTGTGCATGTGAGGATCTTCAAAAGGCAGAAGTATCCAGTCAGCAGTATGTAAAGATTGTTGGTTACAAGGATATTGTCGAGATAGAGGAGGTGACTAATACTAAAGAAGTATTAAAATTTACCTATGAGAACAATGATATTTACAGTAAGTTACAAAGTTGAAAACAAGAAGAGCAGCTGGAATTGATAAGGTTTCGGTGCTATTCTAAAGGCAATGGGTTGGGATATAGTACCATATCTGAAGTACTTATTTGATTATTGTTTGCATGAAGGAGCTATACCAAATGAATGGAGAATTGCTCTGGTAGCCTCTCTGTATAAAGGACAGGATGATAGACATAAAGCTGAAAATTACAGGCCAGTAAGTTCGACATGCATTGCATGTAAGCTTTGGAAAAGCATTCTTTCTGATTATATTAGTGCTTGCGAAATTAATGACTGGTTTGATAGAAGGCAGTTTGGGTTTAGGAAAGGTTATTCCACTGAAGCTCAGCTTGTAGGATTCCAGCAAGATATAGCCGGTGTCCTGCATTCAGGAGGTCAGATGGACTGCTTGGCGATTAACCTGTCTAAGGCATTTGATAGTGTACATCGTGGAAGACTACTGGCAAAAATGAGTGCAATTGGACTAGACAAAAGAGTGACTCAGTGGGTGGCTCTGTTTCTAGGAAATAGAACTCGGTGAAATAGAGTAGGCGAAGATTTGTGTGTTCCTGTAATAATTAAGAAGGGAATTCCTCAAGGCAGTATTATTGGACCTTTGTTTTCTTATATACAGTACGGTATATCAATGATATGTCTAAGGAAGTGGAATCAGAGATAAGGCTTTTTGCTGACGATGTTATTCTGTACAGAGTAATAAATAAGTTACAAGATTGTGAGCAACTGCAAAATGATAAACAGGGTTAAAAGTCAGGTTGTGAATTTCACAAACAGGGAAAGTCCTCTCAGTTTTAATTACTGCGTTGATGGTGTGAAAGTTCCTTTTAGGATCATTGTAAGTATCCAGGTGTTAATATAAGGAAAGAGCTTCATTGGGGTAATCATATAAATGGGATTTTAAATAAAGGGTACAGAACTCTGCACTTGGTTATGAGGGTATTTAGGGGTTGTAGTAAGGATGTAAAGGAGAGGGCATATAAGTCTCTGGTAAGTCTCCAGCTAGAGTATGGTTCCAGTGTATGGGACTCTCACCAGGATTACCTGATTCAAGAACTGGAAAAAAATCCAAATAAAAGCAGCGTGATTTGTTCTGGGTGATTTCCGACAAAAGAGTAGCGTTACAAAAATGTTGCAATGTTTGGGTTGGGAAGAATTGAGAGAAAGAAGAAGAGCTGCTCGACTAAGTGATATGTTCCGAGCTGTCAGCGGAGAGATGGCGTGGAATGACATTAGTAGACGAATAAGTTTGAGTGGCGTCTTTAAAAGTAGGAAAGATCACAATATGAAGATAAAGTTGGAATTCAAGAGGACAAACTGGGGCAATTTATAGGAAGGGGAGTTAGGGATTGGAATAACTTACCAAGGGAGACGTTCAATAAATTTCCAATTTCTTTGAAATCATTTAAGAAAAGGCTAGGGAAACAACGGATAGAGAATCTGCCACGTAGGCGACTGCCCTAAATGCAGATCAGTATTGATTGATTGATTGATTGATTGATTGATTCTCCTGCGGTAACTAAAATGTATGTAATAATATATCGTGGCTGGGGAAAGGAAACCTCGTAACTCCTTCGGGGTAAACTTAGCAGAAGAGCGATGTTCAGTGCCCAGTTCCCTTCTCAGGCAACGCAGATGGAGCAACCCAGCAACGATACGAGTAAGTTATTTATTATTTACGCAACAATTACTATTGCTATACAAACTTACTGTAGAAAAATTGAACGAATTAGTGGATTTAGAAACGAAACGTTAAACAAATTGCAATGCAACATAAGTAAGCAAATTTACATACCTAGTCAATTAATGATCCGGAAAGGGGAGTCTGTGTAGTGGTAGGAAAAAAAAAAAATATATATATATATATATATATACACAATATTTTATTAGAAATGAGCTGGTTGAACTCTGGACAGTTCTCTGAAAACCACCCACTGCAGACCGGCAGTCCATATCGCGATAATGACATTACAGCAAGGCGCAACTGCTGGAAAAAGTGGGCGCGGCATCTCATGAAGTTGTTCGCGTCTGTGTGAGAACGTAAGACAACGCTATCTTTAGTTCTTTAGGCCGGCAACTCAGTGGTCAAAACATCCAAGGATATGAGCGTCGAATTTTAGCTAAATTAACTGTAATGAAGTCTGAGAATATGTTTCTAAAAATTAAAATCCTTTTCTTAATCATTGTTATCCGATGGATTAGATTAACAGTTTGCCTTTTTCTACCACTACGAGCGCTAATGTTGTATCTACATTCGGTGTGGACATTTTTCAAAAATCTAAGAATGCCTGAACGAAGGAACTCAATTTCTTCCTTCGTTTTGGTTTCCCGTTTCGTATCTAAAAGATATTTGTTTAGATGTTTTACGAGGTTCTTTGGCAATTGTAAATCATCATTTGTACAGTATGTGTAAAGAAAAATAAAGTTTTCCTGATCGGGGATAGCTGTAGGGCTACAAAAGGGGAAATGCAAAATTAAAAAAAAATATATAAGCTCTTTTTATCCTAAGATATATAGTGCGAAAATAGATAATAATTTGATGCTGTTACCGTCCTTGTTCCAGGGCAGCTATCCCTTGTGGATTCTCTCTCTCTCTCAGAAATAATAAGTTACTTTGTCTAGGATCTGAATCAAAAAGAAAACGAGTAAAGAAACAAGCTTTTTCCGGAACTGCCCTTTAGCCCTTCAACTTTCGGCACAATTGAGGGAAATGCTTAATTTTACATTTTTGGTAGTATGGGGAGCCCTATTTTGTCTGCTGAGAAATCTTTTCAACGTTAAAAGGTGGCGTGACGACTGAGGCAGGCGAAAGTTGAAATGGAACCCTGGCCGTGCTGTAATGGATCGCCTGTAGAAGGAAGTGAACTACGGGTTCCTGGTCGTCAGCTCCTTGAAGGAAGAATGTGGAGTATAGTAAGGCTTCCTGCGGTAAGCCGGATATTGCCGACAATTAGCTGCAGGTGCAAGCGTCCTGCTCTTCCGTGTGGTAATCCGAAGCAATCACAGCAAGCGAGGGCTGTAAATGAACTTAAAGACGCGATCACTCGAACACAAAACAACGAGCAGCGTAGGAAATGATTGACGCCGAGTTTTCCCAAAAAGAGTTTCACATCTCACCAAATACAATCAGTTTTATGGACATCCCTCATTACAGCGTTTACAAAGAAAACTTCTGACTCTCTCTCCCCGACGTAGCGAGCCAAGTCACTTGACGACGATCAGTTTCGCAAACACTGTTCTTAGAGCCCAGTGTACATGTGTCCAATTGACTTGTTTGATTGTTCTAACTTGATTGTGAATAACGTTTGTTGTTAATTAGTTGGCAGTGCAAACGCCCGTGCGATGTGTGTGACCCACACCACTAACGAGTGGCGGGCCACAAGAAGTATGCACTGGCCGATGTAACAGCATTTACCTTGCTAGGAAAGAACTTTAAAGTTGATAGGAAGCTCGTTACTCCTAGGAAAACTCGTAAAACAAGAAAGCTAAGTAAAAAATGCGACAGTTTTACAAAATACCATATCGGTAAAAAGATGCACGACTTCTTTTCAAGAAATAAAGTACCAACTCTTAATAAAAGATTAGCTTCATTGTCTACATTTTCTCATGCAACTCTTTACAGGCTTTTGAAATTTCATTTATGTGCCTCGAAATCGCCATTGGGCTTGTTGAAGAGAATGAAATAGTGTTGTGTTAAAGAACATTATACGTCAGATAAAAAAAATCGTGAAGACGGTAGATCTATTTATTTCCTTGATGAAACGTGGGGACACTACTACGAAAATTTGGTAAGCTGAAACTGTAAAATCTAGTAAAAGTGGATTTCTTAGGGGATTATCGATTCGGTCGAAATCTCCCCCTGGCAAGGGTAAACGGCTTATTGTTCTCCACATAGGAAATGAGAACGGTTTGCAGTCTAATGAGTAAGAGAGAAATGTTTTGGAACACGTAGTACTTGCCATTGCTCAAACATGGTGAGACATCATCTCTCTTGAAACGTAGCAAGAACATGAACACGAATGCTGTTGCGTCTTGTTTAGGGAAAGCCAGCGGGCTGTTCGGTTGGAAGGCCAGTGCCATACGGGATTGCGAATAGCTCAGATCTGACTTGGCTGGGAGTCGAACGCAGAACCTTGAAGTCTTAGAATGTAAATGAGTTTTCCCTGAACGCAGACTGGTCCTGTAACAGTTCACTGCAGAAGAAACAGGTTCAGTTGTATCTGAGAGGTCGGCCATGCTGAATGACAGAACACATTCCACACAACCTGGTAACCAACTTACTCGCCGAGTTGAAGTGGCCACAACTTCCTAAGAGTTTTTAACGCTGAAAACATTCCTTAGCAAACAAAGTAGGGGCACAATTAAGCCATTTCCTCAATTGTGCCCAAAGTTGAAGGGCTCAAGGGCCTTCGATATCAAACTAAAAAACACATTTCGAAAATCACTTCCGGTCTAAATGCAGTTCCGAAAAAAAATCCAGCCTAAAATCGCTTGTTTATGTATTCGTTTCTTCTTTATTCAGGTCCCAGGCAAATTAACTTGTTCCTTCAGGCGTTTTCTGATTTTTTGAAAAATGCCCACACCGAATGTAGTTATAAGGGCTTAAATGAAACTCTGCATTAGCGGTCGTAGTGGTGCTTAACTGAAACTCTACATCGACTCACATTAGTGGTAAAAAAGGCAAACTGTTAATCTAATTGACCGAATAACGATGATTAAGAAAAGAATTGCGATTTTTTCGAATAAATGAAAAAAAATTCTCATACTTTATTCCTAGTTCATATCCCTAGGGTGTTTTCAACATTGAGTTGCTTGCCTGAAAGGGTTAGAACTGTGGATTATTTTCAGAACTACTTACATTTGACAGTTTCTGTGATGAATAGAAGCCTACAAACACGTACAAGTGAGGAGAGTTTGTTAAACCTGCACGACGTTTTTGATGTTGTTGGGGCATTGGAGCCGTAATGTCAACAGAAGACAAAATAGCCTCTCGTCTTTTGGTTGTAATGCGTGCTGAATGCTTGGAACTGTCGGCCTCCACTGAATTGCTCAAAGAATCTCGTCACAAACGGAAGACTTTTTCTGGGGTTTCGTTCCATCAATGAGTGATTTTCCATTTTAGACATTTATAAAGCTTGGTTTTAATGGCGAGGCTGTGGGCTCATTCCACGCGGTGGACTCTGGTGGTCTTCTTCTGCTTCTACCGGGTGCGAGGCCCTGTTTTACCGCGAGCTATGTTAGGAGGGATTGCTTGTTTGCGTGCTTGTGGGAAAATACTCAGTCCCTGAGCCAGAAAACTAATTAGAACCAACTAAAATCCCCGACCTGGCGGGGAATCGAACTGGTGACCATTCGACCACGGAGTCGGACTGGGCAATCATTCTGTATGAAGATTAATCACAGAGAAGAAATGAAGGTATCGTCGGAAGGAAGAGAAGGCTAATATCGTCGTGGTCGGCACAACAAAGTGGAAGCAATACCAGCACTCCGGAGCTCTCCAGATGTCAAGGCAGCTGCGAATAACATCGAGAACGTCGACTATGCACTAAGCTTGGCGTTAATGTAGTCACAATAACATTCTCCCCATTGCTCTCCTTTTCGAACTCGAGAAATACCCTGTACATCCTGGTTGCTTTAGAAGATGACGCTTGTGGTCGCCAAGTCTTTCATTCTTCACGTAACTTTTCATAAGAGAAGGGCGCTACCACGGAGAAGAGATCTCATTTCTTGTAAACGTTAACAACGATCTAGGGAATTGCGAGAATCCTGGGATGTGAGCGTGGGTTGGCGACCACGGCGCCCTGAGCTGAGTCCTAAGGGATGGCGAACACGACTTTTGTGCCGTGCCACACAATATACCAACATATTTTGGTCCGACATTGGATATTAACATATATGCTTTAATAAAGAAGTGTGTCAAACTTACTTCCATGGCCATGTTCTTTACGAGGTTAAAGCAAAAATAAATCATTCTTAAAATTGACCTGTTTTTAAAAGTGATGTGAAACATTCAGTCGAATGTAATAAAGTCAAATGTGGGGTTTAGCTGACGGCACAGTATTCTGTCCTATCCCGACCCGGACGGTATTAGGCCTAGGGAGTTTTACACTTTCACGCCCTTCTCTTTCTTTGGCCGATACCTTCATTGTAGACCCTTTCCATTTTTTCTCTCTGATTAGTGTTGTAGGCCTGTAGAGGAGGTCACCACCACCAGTACCTGGGATGTGCAAGCTGGGGCCGCCTGATTTCACAGCTTGTGAAGTCCGTTCTCTGTGGCCAGTCGGCTCAAACCCCGCTCCTCGCCCTTTACCGTAAGACCTAGCGACGTAAAACAACTTGTGTTGTAACCAAAGTTGAAATTTACAGAACACAACTTTTATTGCTTCACTTTATGATATTTACACAAATAACTGAAATTTATTTTGAAGCAAAAAGGAATAATGAATCTTGCGAAAAGTCTGTCTTTATACAATATGTACAGGTTTACAGTCTTTATATACACTTCTATCTTGAAAAGATAGTCTTTGTGAATTGACACGTTGATAGTCGAAAACTATCTGGCACACTAACATAAATGTCTTTGAGAGTCCTTGTTTGTTGAAGTGCCTGAATTCCTAAAAAGCAAGTTCAATTGATTGAAGAAATTCCACCTAGCGAAACTAAGGGAGCTTGCGTAAATTAGGTAATGAAAATGGCTTGTAAAAGAATTACGGAACATGGGCAGCGGAAACAGGTAAGGGAGCGGTGACCAGAGGTGAAACCTCGTACTGCCAGAAATTCAGTCCACCTGGTCGAAGCACATTTTCAAGAGGAGTAGCCTCCGTGCTCGACGTAGGGTGTATTCTGGAGCTGGACACCAGGGCAAGTGGGCAAGTGAGCAGGCAGGGAGCTCCTATTTATAGTACACTCGATGGTCAGGCACGCGCACTGAGGGCTGCGCGTCGAAGCTAGCAGAATGATACACAGGCGCGCGTGCAGCTGGCTGGCGGAGCGAGAAAGGGAGCGCCGGACATACAACAACTTGTACTTCACTTTTTCGAAAGGCATTCATCATAGCCTAGGCACGATGCATTTCTGAAGTTATGTGCAAGAAGCTAATCACTGGTGTTGGGAATAAAAAATTAAAAAGTCTGTATGCACATTTGGACTATAAAATGCCCAAATATGCACTAAAATCTTTGTTTGCAACCGTACTGTTGTGTAGGATCCGTGAAACGAAAAACATTTGCAGCATAACATTACTAGAACATTTTCTTACCAATCAACCAGAAGTGATTTTGTAAAACTCTCGCAGTACTAGTTCATATTATCTGGTCACAGATTGCGACGATGTCTTTGCAATTTCACAAAGAAGTGAGAGAACAAAACGTAAAATCGGACAATAAGTTAAACATCAGGTCCTCGAAGGCCTTCTTGCTCTGCAGATTGTTATGAAAACAACAGATAGCGAATCTGCCACCTGGGCGACTGCCCTAAATGCAGATCAGTAGTGAGTAGTGAGTGATTGAACAGTAATCTGAGGGAAGATATGGAAGGGATCCGACACTTGGAAACATGGAGGAATCGACCAAACAAAGGTATGGAAGTGAAAGGCCTCGTGACCGAACACCGTCCGGATCGAAAAAGAACAAGAGTTGACCAAGGGAGGTCAGATAGGATAACGAAAATGTAGTAAGTAGAAGCAATGCCATGACTCAGATAAGGGCCCTGTGGTAGCCAACCCACGTTGCCTGTTAGGGATGCCGAGGATTTTTCTCAGGAAAGAAGGAGACCATTGACAACGTTAAGAGCACATTCACAGTTGGGAACGGGATGTCACACTAAAGATTTCCTTCGCCTAGTCTTTCTTTTCTCTAGTTTGTATGTTTCTACCAAGCTTTATCATGCTAGAGAAAGCAAAAGCTTTAGTGCGGGCTGAGTGATGCTGGCCTTCTGATCCCCAATATGGCAGGTTCGATCCTGGCTCAGTCCGGTGATATTTGAAGGTGCTCAAATACTTCAGCCTCGTGTCGGTAGATTTACTGGCACATAAAAGAACTCCTGCGGGACTCATTTTCGTCTCCGAAAACCATAGTGGGACGTAAACCAAATCACATTGTAATTATTGCAACCTGGTGTCGGTACATAGCCAACTCGTGTCGAGGGGCTGGAGGCTTAACATCTCCATCCGACGGCCGAATCACCGTAAACAGCGTCCTGTACCCTCACACTATAGGAACGCTGCGGTGAGGAGTGGAACTGGCTTTTGACACGCGAGTATACCACAACATTCTGATGATGATACGAACGGGACTCGAACCGCCCAACCACCGTATAGACTTGGCCACCTCTACCGCTAGAGCTAACGCCATGATCTTGCGGTCACAAGAAAGTGTACAAATTACCTACAATGGAGCAGTACGAACGGGCGTGGCTCTATGGAGCTCTGAAGATGCACGGGTTCTCTTCGTAACTGCAGAGACGTCTGTGCAAGCGTGAAACTACGCGTGTCGTGTTACTTCACGCTGTCGGAAGTCAGGGCTTCAAACTGTCGATGTATTATTGGCAGGCGAAGAGGTCCTCTGTACTCTGGCTGTTAATTAATAACTCCAGAAGTTCATTTGTTTTTGAGTTTTGCATTTTTAATATCATTTTTAATGGTATTTTTGAAAACCAACGTTCGATATTCAGACCTCCACTGTGACATTCCAGATGATTTAGGTACATCCACAAGACGTAGTTCAACAGTTCTACGCATTCATTTGATGAGAAATGTTATTAATTTACTTTAAGTATATTTTCCAAATGTCAAACTTTTCTTTAATTATCGGTAGGCTACATAAATGTGATAATAAAATAGACAAACTACAATTTGGATAATATTAATGCATAGAAGTATGCAAATACTTCATGACAACTTTCTGCTAAAATGTCATTAAGATTGGTTAATATTTAGGAAAAAAAAAAGTTGGCATTGAACTTACTGAAGGGAAAGTGGATTTTATTAGTGTGAATGCTAATCCACCAGCGCCAATTGTTTCTCCCCATTTTGAGGTTATGCCAATGCACTTCTAAGTACATACACGATGGAATAAGTTCTTGGCACTATTTACAATAGTTACTAACGTGTCGCTGCCACTTCTTCCGTGTTCACAACGATAACCAATATTATTGCAACGACTTGTATTAGGCAGTCATTTACATAAACATAACAAAAAAATACTGTGGAAATCTAACTTTCATGAATTACATTCCCGACAAAAAGTTTGTTTATATAATTAGTGCAGCTATTACTCGCTAGAAATCAAGAAGTTAACCAAAACGTTATCCCATCGGTGTGAAGATGGTTATGTTTGGCGATAGAAAACAAACATTCTGTCAGTAGTATGCCACGCCCCCTTGCGCAGTCCATATTTCAGATATTTCTTAGACGTAATTGTAATTCGAATACAGCCAAATCCTTTTGGGAGTCTAAAACTGTCAGATAGCCACTAATTGAAGTTTTAGTTTAGAGTGTTAATGAGCCATTCCTGTGCTCACCAGTCTGTCTTCCATTCATTCTCCAACCCGACACACATGTACTGGTTCTGTCTAAACGGGAGGTTATTCGTAAACTGCAGATAGCACGATGAGAGTCTAGTCTACTGCTGACATTCATAGCTTTATATCTTGTTTTATTGTGCAAACTTTAATCGAACAGTTTGTACGTGCAGTGGGTTTAAAATAAATACACTCTTTATTAGCCGCATGGAAATGTGATTGTAATGTTATCATAACTGATGTCGTCTTCTAAAAGCTAAATTAAGAGAACCATAGCTCTATTCGTCACATGACTCTTTCCTTTCACTCATTGGCCAAATAGCCGTCCATAATTCCACATTTGATTTTCGTCTCGTATTTAAGGGCATTTAAAAATGCCTGCGAGCCAAACTTCAGACACCAGTTTCAGAATGATGATGACGCTTATCATTACTTTAACTTTGCAGTAATGGAGCACAGCCTCGCGTGTTGCAATGAATGTTATTTCTCCACCTGTCCCGTTATGTAGGTTGTCTGCTGATGAAAGTGGTCGCTGGCTCGCATAATTGTGATCCGTCATGGGACTAAATACAGGTGGCGTGAGAATATGAGGAAGATTGTTCCCATTCGTAAGGTTATTTCAAGTAATTCTCTTGAAATAGAGAACAACCTACATCACTTACAAAATGTAATAAAGAAAACGTTCTTCAGTGCTATTAAGAGAAGTCCACGGTTGGTGTCCTCGGAGACTCGGGCTTGATTCGCCAGAGATAGCAGAAGGGCTGCTATGCAGCTCATCCCCATTCCCGGTGTGATCTGGCTCCATGGGTAATGGACTTGGGTCCGGACGGGTCGGGAATTTTAACTTTGAGTGTGTATTCATTATAAGTAGGGGCCACCCTCAGACTCGCAGGTGAACTCGAAAACCTCTGCTTTGAAACGAACTTGGTGCTTCACTGTGGAGCGGTTCTGAGAGAAAGGGACAAGCGAGGTGTTGTCAAGGTGACGGTACACATAAAACAAAGACGGAGCACGCTTCACTGTGGAACATTGAGTAGCTCTTGTTTTAGCAGAGAAATTTGTGACTTAAATGATGTGATAATCTGGAAAATGGGAGCCGTCCTCTTTCAGTGTCATCGGAAAAGCTAAGCCCTTGCTTGTAACTACAGGGTAGTGTTGTCCAGGTGCCCGGTCCGGAATGGAAAATTTCTACTGAACATTCCGTAGTCTACAAATTATTTCTTGAGTGGAGAACAGATTGAAAGGATCGTATTGACACTACTGTAAGTACAACAGAAGTGAAACAACTCCAACAGCTGTTTGGAGGTGTATTGCTACCATTTACCCGCAGCGTCTCCGAGGATGTACTTGCAAAATTTCGAGCTGATTAAACAATAAGCATGAAATGTAATATTACATGAGCAAACGCTTGAAAATATATCACATTACATTTCTTTTTCTTGAGTTTGGTAACTTATTGAACTTATTCCGAATTATTGATATCGATTGCTTAATTTTGTACGTGTTTGTTCTCGTAAATAATTAATCTAGTGCCGTGGGGTAAACAATATTACATGTCACGCTGGTAGGAGCGTACATTCCTGTACATGAGAGAACGTAGAGTTTCAGAGGTTGTCCTTGAGCTTCTACACGATTCTCCACAAGTTGCAATCAAGACAGTCAACAAAATACGCATTAAATGGATCCTTTTAAAATTAAGAAAGGAAGAGGAATGCAGAACTACACGATTGAAGCAAGTAATTCGCACGTGAAAGCAATCACTGCATACTCGTGTATGGTCAATTTTCCAGAGAATGAATTACTAGATTGTATCCAAGAATGAAAGTATCGGCCAAAGAAGGGCAAGGCCCTAGAAGGGCGTGGGAATGAAAATCTGCCTACGCTTCGAATAGTCTAATACTGTCAGGGTCGGAAAAGAATAATACTTGACTAAGGGAGGTCGGACAGGATAGATGAAATTGAGGAGCCTGGTAATGCCAGGACTCAGCTAAGGGCCCCGTTGTCGCCAACGCGCGCTCCAAAGTTGAGAGCCCTTGGTCCCCGTTTTAGTCGCAGGGCCTCTCCCACAGGCGTTTACAGAGCTAGAAGGAACGGTGAATGGGACGTCTTGAGGTGGCGTTACCATGGTTACGGTTCCTTGATAGACCGGGAAGTTTTTTGGAAATATCTGAGAAACGGTTGATTTTAGTGGCTTGACGAGGCGGTCCTTCCATATCCCCCTTACAACAGAGACGACCCGTGCGATCAGTGGAGGTTGATTGTATCACCGAAACAAAATCCAACGAAATTGGATGGCAAAAATGAAAACTGCATATCGTCTCACCCACCGACTGTGCATTTCCAAACTGAATTAAGCGCTAATTTCTATTTTTATTACTTAAAAAGTAGTCCCATACGTAATAGTTTTCATTTAACATTTACCTAATGTATGTAGAAATGGTAATGGGTTTTACTATGATATGGATACTGTTGTGTCCAGAAATTTTGTTTCTCATTTTTTTAAAATTCAATATTAGTCCAACACTCAGCATCAAAATTCATATTAAAATCTAAAGTATTTTAAAACCCATTACAAATTTAAGTACTTGTATATTTTAGAACAATCTGACCAAGTTAAAACAGAATTATATCGCAAGGAGCGCAACGAACTGGCCTTCACCATCTCTCTCCCCTTCCTTTCTTCCTGCCATGAGGTCAGAGCGGGTGGTAGCACTCTCCCTTAAAAAATGGTGGAGCGACTAAGAGGAACGAATAGACTATTGTTTTACGAATACAACGAAAAAAAAAATGTTGGCCCCAAAATCAAATATTTCAGTCATAACTCCCCGTAAATGGACGGACATCGCACAGAAACAGAACTGTAGATGTAAAATTCACATGTGGTAAGTTGATCAAGAGGACAGGAACCAGCCGAATGAAAGAAAGAGTACTTCTCGTTGTCCTAAATGGGCTTCTTCCCAAATAATAATAATAATAATAATAATAATAATAATAATAATAATAATCGTGTCGTAACCTCGAGGTGGTCGATCTCTCTTTAGCTACACCCCCAATGGTGATGCCTATTAAACGAGACATCTGCCGTCATATTAATTTTAAATCTGACAGTACTGGAATCGAACTCAGATCTTCGAGGACGGCAGCTAATAGTGCTAATCGTTACATTACAGGGATGAAAATATTAATAATAAATTCATAGCTGTATGGAATTGTTCGTGAACAGTACCAAAATGCGCGCTTTCTTCTGGGGACCCAGTTCAGCATAAACTACACGGCTTTGGCGGAGAGCAGTACGCACTTTGAAGGAAGCTCCACGCTGGACGACTTCCTGGTCTCGCGGGAACCTGCTGGCTTCATTATGCTTTATGTACTAATTTCCGTGCAAAAGAATAAACAGCTTCCATGAAAACCTCTGGAGTAAAATACATTTATTAATAACAAACCCCATGGCGCAACAGCTCCGCAGGGCCTTGGCCTACTGAGCGACCGCTACTCAGCCCGAAGGCCTGAAGATTACGAGGTGTCGTGCGGTCAGCACGACGAATCCTCTCGCCCGTTATTCTTGGCTTTCTAGACCGGGGCCGCCATCTCACTGCCAGATAGTTCCTCAGTTGTTATCACGTAGGCTGAGTGGACGTCGAACAAGCCCTCAGATCCAGGTAAAAATCCCTCACTTGGCCGGGAATCGAACCCGGGGCCTCCGCGTAAGAGACCGTACACCGCCGATATTTTACTGTCAAACATTACTCACGGATTGCGCTCTGTTACCTAACAATGTTATTGTAATCTACAGTTACTGTTCGCCGTAATAGTGTTTATAACATGCTGTGTTTCTGTTCCTGTGTCTGTTTTGACCAAGATGAAATTTCACTTTGCACTTTCTTATACCCCTGCGGGTGGAGGACGCACATGCGGAATACACCCGCGGTATCCCCTGCCTGTCGTAAGAGACGACTAAAAGGGTCGACCAAGGGATGACCAAATTAGAATCATGAGACTACTTGTAATTAGTACCATGGGTTGCATTTACTTGCGCGTAGTACCACTATGTTAGGCACGCATTAGGTTTGTGATTAGTAGCGACAGTACCTGTGATTCGTACCCCTATATGAGCAACACCATGGTTCTGCCTTGCCTGTGCTTAGTTCCCACTATGTGATGAATACCACGGGATAGTTCGGGTCCCTGTGGTTAGTCCACTTACGTGAAGAACGCCATAGGTTTGCGTTGCCTGTAAATAGCGCCGCAATGTGCGAAACACCATATCTGTGTTACTACCTGTGAATAGTACCATAATACCGCGAGTCTACGCTACTTTTGATTAGTACCGCCAAATGACAAATGGCATTGTTCTACTTTCCTAGCAATAAGTACCATTATGAGGGGCCGATGACCTGAATTTTGTACCCGATTCGACTACAAGCATAATCAATTCAGCATCGTGCTATAGAAGCAGTCCCTTGGTCATTAATACTATTGTTTTGTGCCAGCTTCTGTGCATGTGAGGCACTGTGGGTCGGATCCACTGATCGTTTTAAATTCATATCGGTCCATCCATTCATTCTTAGTCCTCACGCTTTGAATTCTGGTCAGTGGAGGATTTTGGACTTTTAAGTTGTCATAACATGGCGTCTCATTTCGTACCATTTGGGGCCCCTTTAAACACCAAGCATCATCATCATCATCATCATCATCATCATCACTTTCTTATTCTTTGATGTCTGTGCCAATGGTTTATTTTTAAAAATATTCTTGCGTCTTAGTGAAGATGTGTCTGCAACACAGGGCTGTTCACATGACGCTCTTCGTCGAACAATTCTTTGTTCTCATATCTCACAACTTATTGCTGAATTCTTCGTATATTGTACCTGTTCTCGAACATCAACTAAAATAGTGATCTAAAAAGACATTGATTATTACCCAATTACACACTGATGATGATCATGATGATGACGATAATAATAACACACAAAGAAAATAATGTATACAGTTTATACCAAGAAATGAGCGCTTTTAAAATATTATGAGACAAAACATAATTCGCGTTTCTACTAAGTAATGCTATTGCCTTTACGTCCCACTAACTATTGTTTCGCTTTTCGGAGACGCTGAGGTGTCGGAATTTTGTCCCGCAGGAGTTCTTTTACCTGTCAGTAAATTTACAGACAAGAGGCACCTTCAAGTACCACCGGACTGAGACAGGATCGCACCTGCCAACTTAGAGTCAGAAGGCCAGCGCCACTCAGTTGTTTCTGAGGACAGTCCGTGTGTTCAATCAATCAATCAATCAATCAATCAATCAATCAATCAATCAATCAATCAATCAATCAATCAATCAATCAATATTGATTTGCATTCAGGGCAGTCGCCCAGGTGGCAGATTCCCTATCTGTTGTTTTCCTAGCCTTTTCCTGAATGATTTCAAAGAAATTGGAAATTTATTGAACATCTCCCTTGGTAAGTTATTCCAATCCCTAACTCCCCTTCCTATAAATGAATATTTGGCCCAGTTTGTCCTCTTGAATTCCAACTTTATCTTCATACTAGCTGATGTACCCGTGCTTCGCTACGGGATTCTCAGAAAGACTGACTTTGTGGTTTTCCTAACTGAAATCAACATGGGTCATTACAAAAACGTAAGTATGAATGTAGCGATTAAAAGCAATGCTATCATATAAAATACTCGGTCAAATGGAAAGCCGCACGTTTTATCACTTTTAACGAACAGTGTTGCGGTTAGATTGCGGTGCCTATCTAATAGTCCAAAGTTCCAGAGCTGAGATGACCAGGCCTCAGATTGCCATGAACATTCATCTGCCATTATTCCGCTAAATAAGCACACTGTTCATTCCAATCAGTGCCTCAGAGTAGGGATAGAATAGCCCGAATGCTATGGTGATCCAGTGTGTTACATACCAGTAGTATCAGAAAATTTATAAACCAGGGGAATGTCATGCTAAAGAAGAAAGTTATCTAACTCCCCAGCTACTTCCCATCAATATTCAGGCAGGCTGTTACACTCTGTACGACTGGGCGAGTTGACCGTGTGGTTAGCGGTGCGCAGCTGTGACCTTGCATCCGAGAGATAGCGGATTCGAAAACCCCATTGTCGGCAGCGCTGAAGATAGTATTCCGTGGTTTCCCACTTTCACACCAGTCAAATGCTGGACCTGTACCTTAATTAAGGCCTAAGACACCCCTAGCCCTTTCCTATCCCATCGTCGCCATAAAACCTATCTGTGTCGGTGCGACGTAAATCAAATAAAAAAACTCTGTACGCAGCAGTAATCCTATCTACCGGAGATGAGGGGCAACAGAAGACACAAAGCACATCACGACAAACAATGGTCAATTTAATGTTATTGTTGATCAATGTTAAGAGCTTTCTATATTGTAGGCCTTCACATTTAGTTTTCTTTCGACTCTGTGATTTGTAAAATATTTTATGCCGTAAACTGTAGTTTCTTATTCTCCGACTTGACATACCGATTTCCATTAAATACTGTTTACCCATTTTCTCGTAACTCGGCGCTGATATGGCCTTAGTAACAAAAATCCAAATTCATGAATATCTTTGTGATCATAGCCAGTACGGTAACAATGTATGAGACATGAATAATAGGAAATTTAATACTATATAACCTTAGTTACGTAGCATTCATCGACTACACCTCTAATAAGAAATATTTGAGAATTACATTTTAGGCCTTCCCCTAAACTACCATTTCACTCAGCGTGAATAAAATAATTTACAGTCTAGACTATAGCGACTTATTTCCTGACTTTGCATACCGATTTTCATGAAGATAGGACTACTAATAACAACAATATTTGAGAATTAAATTTTAGGCCTTCCCCTAAACTACCATTTTTCTCAACTGAATACAATTATTGACAGCCTAGATTGTAGCAATTTATTCCCCAACTTTGCATACCCATTTTCTTTAAAATACGACCACTAATAACATAAATAGTTGAGAATTCAATTTTAGTACTTCCCCTAAACTACCATTTCACTCAGCGTGAGTAAAATGATTTATAGCCTAGATTGTAGAGCCTCATCGCCCGACTTCACATACCGATTTTCATTAGACCACTAATAACATAAATAGTTGAGAATTCAATTTTAGGCCTTCCCCTAAACTACCATTTCACTCAGCGTGAGTAAAATGATTTATAGCCTAGATTGTAGAGGTTCATCCCCCGACTTCACATACCGATTTTCATTAAATTCTCTTCAACCGTTTTCTCGTGATGCGTGTACATCATACATACAGACAGACAGACAGACAGAGAGACAGAAATTACGGAAAAGTATAAAAAGTGCATTTTCTTGTTACTATGAACATGACCGATACAGAAATACCATTATTTTCAAATTCTGAGCAATGTACAGACAAAACTCTTATTTTATATATATAGATTGTGATCTTTCCTACTTTTATAATCGCTACTCAAACTTATTCGTCTACTAATGTCATTCCACGCCATCTCTCCGCTGACAGCTCGGAACATACCACATAGTCGAGCAGCTCTTCTTCTTTCTCTCAGTTCTTCCCAGCCCAAACTTTGCAACATTTTTGTAACGCTACTCTTTTGTCGGAAATCACCCAGAACAAATCGAGCTGCTTTTCTTTGGATTTACCTAGCTCGATAGCTGCAGTCGCTTAAGTGCGGCCAGTATCCAGTATTTGGGAGATAGTAGGTTCGAATCACACTATCGGCAGCCCTGAAAATGGTTTTCCGTGGTTTCCCATTTTCACACCAGGCAAATGCTGGGGCTGTACCTTAATTAAGGCCATGCCCGCTTCCTTCCCACTACTAGCTATTTCCTGTCCCATCGTCGCCATAAGACCTATCTGTGTCGGTGCAGCGTAAAAGCAACTAGCAAAATAAAAAAATAAAATAATAAAAAAAAATCTTTGGATTTTTTCCAGTTCTTGAATCAGGTAATCCTGGTGAGGGTCCCATACACTGGAACCATACTGTAGTTGGGGATTTACCAGAGACTTATATGCCCTCTCCTTTACATCCATACTACATCCCCTAAACACCCTCATAACCATTTGCAGAGTTATATACCCTTTAATTACAATCCCATTTATGTGATTACCCCAATGAAGCTCTTTCCTTATATTAACACCTAGATAGTTACAATGATCCCCCAAAAGAACTTTCACCCCATCAATGCAGTAATTGAAACTGAAACTCACAACCCGACTTTTAACCCTGTTTATCATCATACCATTGCCTACTGTCCGTCTCAGAACATTTTCGAGGTCACGTTGCAGTTGCTCACAATCTGGTAACTTATTTATCACTCTATAGAGAATAACATCATCCGCAAAAAGCCTCACATCCGATTCCACTCCTTTACTCATATCGTTTATATATGTAAGAAAACATAAAGGTCCGATAATTCTGCCTTGTTCAGACTGTACAAAACTGACGTAGAAATACAAAAGTATGCACACATTCAAATGATTTGGAAAACCACGGTCCTAGGCCTTCACTCAATGTTGAAAACGTCCTAGGGATATGAGCTACAAATTTTAGGTAAATACAATATAATAAAGCATGAGAGTATGTTCTTTATTTATTCCTAAAAATGACTATCCTTTTCTTTATCATTGTTGTCCGGTCGATTACATTAGCAGTTTGCCTTTTTCTACCACTACGAGCGCTAACGTGAGTTAATGCCCTTATAACTGCATTCACGTGTGGACATTTAAAAAAACGTCAAAACCCGCCTTAGGGTATTGAACCGAGGAACACATTACAGAAAGAATTATGTAAATAAGTTAATTTGACTGGGATTTGGATCAAAAAGAAAAGGAGTAAAGAAACAAGCATTTTTGTCCGGAACTGCATTTAGGCCGGATGTGATTTGTTATTTTACTTTGATGGAGCTTTCCAAGACACAATTTGAAACGTTTTCAGACCCTTCAGCCGTTCATTTCCGGAGATTGCCCTACTTTGTCTGCAAAGACATTAAAAATGGCAGAGAATATAATAATTCCTTTTTCACTCTCAAATATCTATTTCAGGAGGTCACTGGCTGAGTGGTGAGTAGTTGGGGCAGTTTTATCTCTGTAGCGATACCAACGAAAGTTAATGAGGTAGTGGTGGTCCGTGTGGGAGGCTCTGGTTCCGTTATGAGCTCAGCCGCCCGCATTCCAGACTCCACTGCTAATTCATTGACCGTAATGAGGGAGCACCGGCCAGTGACAACGTCCCAAGATGATCTGGGATTTCGTAAGTGCACAGCCCAGCTCATTGATGGATATTGGCAGGATGTGAAAGCCGGCAGACTATAGCGCGCATTCGTATCCCTAAAATATCACTATAAAATTTGTCACAAACGGAACATAATAATTGCTTTTACACACATCAAGTGAAAAATCTGCGGCAAATTAAGAAATATTTGATTTTTGGAGAATATTATGTATACGTACTTTACCACTTTGCAAGTACATTTGGTGTTACGCTCACAGTATGTCTTTTGTCTTACACTTTCAACAATTTCGTGAGTGAGGTCTGTGTTCAGTGAAGTTCTTTGCTTTCGTTTCATTGCTTCACTTGTCAATGACATCATTTCCTGAATTGTATCGCGATATGCAATATTTAATAAACGAGAAAATGGTATGGCCAATGTACATAAGAAGAATTCTGTGGACTAGTGATTTTTCGTTCGAACAAAAATAAAAATATTTATTGGTCCAGGGATCCTGCTATTTTTCTGCTGACCTCCATTTTGCTGTTTGAGCTGGCCGCTGTAGTCATATGGACAAAGATAATGAGAATCCACAGACATAGCCCTCCCATTCCACGGTGCTAGCCCTGGACCTGAAGAAAGTAACAAAAGACGGCACCAGCAGCGGACCAGTCCTGTCTACAAGCCTTAAGTATGTTTTCATATTTCTCAATTAACGACGGCATTTCTTAATTTGCCGCAGATTTTTCACTTGATATGTGTAAAGGCAATTATTATGTTCCATTTGTGACAAATTTTATAGTGATATTTCAGGGATACGAATGCGTATCGTACCCCGAACAATTAATTTGGTTGTTACCACTCAACTTCAACGTAAAACATGTACTAATGTGAATTTCTTACCAGACAAGTAGGGATCCCATAGGCCTACTACAAAAACGTTAAATTAAGCAATTTCCTCAATTGTGTCGAAAGTTGAAGGCCTAAAAGACTCGGATAGGTTTCAAATGCTGAGTCTTGGATATCTTAATGAAACTAAAAAAAACCCCACACATTTCGAAAATCACTTCCAGGCTAAATGCGGCCTAAAATCGGTTGTTTCTTTACACGTTTTATTCAAATCCTAGCCAGTTGTGCCTGTAATTTGTTCCTTGGTTCAATACCGTCAGGCATTTTGTTGTTTATGTCCACACCGAAGGCAATTTTATGGGCTTAAGTGAAACTCTGTATTCACACACACTAGCGGTCGTAGTGGGACTTAAATGAAACAATGCATTGACTCACATTAGCGCTCCTAGTGGTAGAAAAAAAATGCAAACTGCTGATGTAATCGACAGCATAACGATGATTAAGAAGAAGATTGTAATTTTTAGGAATAACTAAAGAATATATTCCCATACTTTATTATAAATTTGTAGCTCATATCCCTAGGATGCCTTCAACTGTCGTACTATGGATTTTCGTCAACTTTTATTGACAAACTTTGGGAAAAATTCCTGCCAGCAGAATTGTTCTACTCTTCATGTTCGATGTGTACGCTGTCGTCACCTGACATCTACAGCAGTACGTTTGTTCATCAGTCAGTGGTAACGTAGATTCTCTCTCTAACCGTGACGCGTTCCTGTTTGTAAATAGTTTTCTGCGTGTTGGGTCTGTTACTCAGGGAACTGCCTTAGAGGTGGTACGAGGGCTGGGAGATCAACTGAATAGAGCCAGCCATCCTCCAGGCAAATGCCGGAATGGTGCCTAACTTAAGGCCACGGCCGCTTACTTGCCTCTTTCCTTGGCTTTCCATTCCCCCTCAAGGCGCCTGTTCCGCATAGGAGCTGAGGCATCCCGAGCGAGTTACTGGTCCTACTTCCCAGTTGTATTCCTGACCCAACAGCACACTGCCCTTGAGGCGATAGAGGTGGGATCGCCCGCTGAGTCCGAAGGAGAAACCAACCCTGCAGGGTAAACGGATTATGAAGGAAAGAATATTCAAAATTCAGTAAATTACAACATTATTTCATATTCAGTATTTTTTTTTCAAAGTATTCTTTAGAGCATGGTTCGTGAGTTCTGCTTCCTCTTACTACCTCCATTAGTGTTTCCCAACTGTGCGTCCATTTAATACAATAATCTCCTCGACCACCACGAATTGTGATTTCATTTCTTTTTTGTACTAATTACATTTCCTTTATTTTGTGACAAGAAAGTATGCCCAAGGGCCTGTCTACTTCCATATTCAGGGAATAAATAAGTTACAGAAGAACTCCCTGCCGTGTTTTGAAGGGACCTTAAGACATTTTAGATTTAGCAAGCCAGTGGGGTTGTCATTGGTTTCTTGCTAATATGTAGAATGTGGGGTGTTTTTTTCTAGTGGTTTTACGTCGCACCGACACAGACAGGTCTTATGGCGACAGTGGGATAGGACATGGAAGCGGCCGTGGCCTTAATTAAGGTACAGCCCCAGCATTTGCATGGTGTGAAAATGGGAAGCCACGGAAAATCATCTTCAGGGCTGCCGACATTAGGGTTCGAACCGACTATCTCCCGGATGTAAGTTCACAGCTGCGCGCCCCTAACCCCACAGCCAATTCTTCCGGTTATGTGGAATGTGTCGTTGCCGTGTTGATGCAGTGCTCCTCCTCACTGAATAGACCACGAACCTACTACGCTGGCGTAGCAGGGGGAGAAGTGATATTCCCAGGTGGCAGATAGTGGGGTCCTAACCGGCTTGCCGGCGGACTTGAGGGAAATAAAATACCTCTCGCGGAAGACCAAACACACAAATCCCTGTGGCTGGGGGACGCAGACGAAGATATACCCACGGTATTCCCTGCCTATCATAAGAGGCGACTAAAAGGGGCGACCAAGGGATGATTGTATTAGACCCACGAAACTACTTGTGATTAGTACCACCACTCGGGGAATATCATGGGTCGCTTTTACTTGCGCGTAGTACCACTATGTTAGGTACCAAATAGGTTTGTGATTAGTAGCAGCAGAGTGCGTTGCCGACTTCTACAGTACCTGTGATTGTACTTTAGGAGCGACACAATGGTTCCTGCTTGCCTATGGTTAGTACCCACTATATGAGGAACACCTCGGGATAGTGCTAGTCCCTTTGGTTAGTACACGTATGTGATGAACACCATAGGTTTGCGTTGCCTGTAAATGGCGCCACAATGTGCGAAACACCATAGATCTGTATTCCGTGTGTGAATTTCTTTACCTGTGAGTAGTACCATAATGTGTGGAATACCGCGAGTGTACGCTACTCTTGATTAGTACCGCAACATGGCAAATACCATGGTTCTACTTTCCTCGCGATCAGTACCATTATGAGCGTCCGTTGACTTGGATTTTGGATTCCTTTAGAGCACAAGCATCATCGATCTGTGGATCAGCGGTAGAGTGTCGGCCTCTGGATCCCAAGATAGCGGGTTCAAACCCGGCAGAGGTAGTCGGATTTTTGAAGGGCGGAAAAAAGTCCATTCGACACTCCATGTCGTACAATGTCGGCATGTAAAAGATCTCTGGTGACACATTTGGTGTTTACCCGACAAAATTCATTAAATCTCAGCCATACACGCCCAAGAGAGTTTCGGTTTACTCGGTCTGCCATCTAGTGGGCCTAGAGTAAAACGGAACGTCGAAATTGACGAGCAGACAGCCAGATGGCCTCAAATTAAAATGTCTGCACACGGTAGCTGAGGCCATAGATTATTATTATTATTATTATTATTATTATTATTATTATTATTATTATCGATTCAGTATCATGCTATAGATGCAGTCCCTTGGACAGTAATACTATTGTTTTACGTCAGTTTCTGTGAATGTGAGGCATTGCGGGTCGGATCCACTGATCGTTTTAAATTCATATCTATTCATCCATTCATTCTTCGTCCTCACGTTTTGAATTCTGGTCAGTGGAGGATTTTGGACTTTTGATTTGTCATTATATTTCGTCTCATTTCGTACCATTAGGGGCCGATGACCTAGATGTTAGGCCCCTTTGAACACCAAGCATCATCATCATCACTGAATAAACACACAGTATGTAGGAAATAGAAGACTTGTGTATAGTTTGCTATTTTAGCAACCAACATTGAACTGTAAATAAAAAAACCTTACTGTAAATCTTCCAGGAATATGAAAGTAACGTTTAAATGTCAAAATAAATAAATCATTAATTAAGAAGTGATTTCTCTTGTGTGTTTTAGGTATGGTATGCAGCTCAGTCTGCCAGTGTAAGGTAGAATCAAGATGTTCACACATTATTTTCTTGTCTTGTATGAAAATCTACTTGTGAGTTTCATTCTAAAACCTATTTGTAGTTTCAAACTTCTGTTTGGTGTGTTCTGTAGTAAGTGTGAATAGTTAAATTAACGCACCTCAGATGTAAACGACTGCTCAGCCAACTCTGAGAATATTTTATTAGTTTTGTGCCAGTCGCGCGCGGTCCTTTACTTAATCTCATCAAAGATATTTGAAGGATATCCCGAAGGTCTTAAGGCGAGTTTGCATCCGTCCTTGGAGGTCGCCGTGTGATGCTTGGGCCAGCTGTAAAAGATCATTTTGACTACTTCTCTACGTTCGTACTGTGGATCATCACTAGACATGTTACTCTCATAAGCTTTAATGTGTTTCTTCATGGCCCAGTTTTAAACTATTGTTTTTGAACATATCAACAACTATTACCTGGTTGTTAGTTGAACATGATCCTTTGTATGATGCCTCCTGCAACATTCGTATCAAGTTTTTAAAATTAGTCTATTCTCATTATTCCAAAGGCTAGTGCCAAGTGAAATACAAGAAGTTTAATGTGGACTAAAGTGTTTCACACTGTACTTATAGTTTTAGCTCAGGGTTTACAAACTCCATTTTGTTTAATTATTGTGGCTTTGTTTTATTTATTTATTTTTGCTACTGGCCTTACGTCGCACCGACAAAGATAGGTCTTATGGCGACGATGGGATAGGAAAGGCCTAGGAGTTAGAAGGAAGTAGCCGTGGCCTTAATTAAGGTACATCCCCAGCACTTGCTTGGTGCGGAAATGAGTACATTGTTTCACTCACTTACTGTAAGCTCTTGTAACTACATTCGGTGTGGACATTTTACAAAAAATTAAAAAAAAAAGACTGAGGGTATTGAACCAAGGAACACATTACAAAAATAATTATATAAATAAGTTAATTTATCTAGGATTTGAATGGAAAAGAAAAGGAGCTATTTCCGGACCTGCATTTATGCCGGAAGTGATGTTAGAAATTTGTTTTTTAAATTTAGTTTGATAGAGCTACCCAAGACTCACAATTGGAAACCTTTTCGGGCCCTTTAGCCCTTCAGTTTTCGGCAGGAAATTGCTTAATTTTACGTTTTACGTGCACTGCTCTGTAGCCCTAAGTGAAGAAACTTGGCGAGTACTCACTGGACTGATGGCGTTGTATTCACGTCGCTGAGACTTCATTTCTGTACTTTTTGAAGAAGCCTCATACTGGCGTGGGGCCGATGACCTACATGTTCGACCCCTCGTCACACTGTTGTGTGAATGAAAATAAAGGAAGGTGATTATTGCACTGGCCTTCTGAGCTCACGTTCACGGATTCAATCCCAGACTATTCCGGTGATACTTGAACACATCAACCTCGGTAGATTTATGGGCGCGTAAAAGAACTCCTGCAAGACAAAATTCTGGCACCTTGCGACGTAGGCTACAGCTGTTACTACAGTATGCTCGTCGGCAGTTGTTCTTGCGAAGGCTGAGTGGACCTCTAACAACCGTCAGATGTACGTAAAATCCGTTGATCTGGTCGGGAATCGAATGCGACCTGCGATTCCTCGCGTCAGAACCTTCACGCTAACTGAATTCAGACTGATGCGAAACTAGTTGATGACCTTATTGTTAGATGGCGTATTCCACGACAGCCTGCTCCTCACTTGTTCACGTTCCTCCCAACACGGACATCGCCGTCGCACCTTCACTGGCCAGCATCGAAGGACTCTACTTGAGTTCTTCGCGTGGTGTAGGCGGTGTCCCATAAAACAGCGCAGTTCTCTCGTATTGTTCACTTGAGACAGGAGAATGTTCTAGCCCCATCCGTAATTGGTGCTCCCCAAGTTTCGCACGCCTCCTTAGCACCAATATTCTTTATTCGTAAAATCGTTGCCATTGTGTTAGACTCTCTGTTCGCTGGGGCCGTCACAAGCGTGGCTAATGCAGCCGTAACAAACTGAAACTCAGAAATGTCTCATTCACTGCAGGTGTGCACTGAGACTTTTCAAGAGGATGAGTAGTTGTACTCTCTATACCAGATTATCACATTTTCTTATGCTTACAGAAAGGTACGAAATAGCGGTTTGAATTGCCGTCATTCGAAACCCTAGTAACCGCCGTTGTAAATGTGCAGTCTGCTCGTTTATGTCGCCATTAGAGGTGTTCGGGAACACTTTCCTTGCTTATACCGAGCCTTTTCTTCATTATTCCGTACCTCTGCCATCACTGGTCATTATCCTTGCCAATATAATTAATTTATATTTCTATAACACATAACAAAAACTACTACTCCAGGAAAGGGCTGATAATCCGTCACAAACATTTTTGTGTCGTTTGATGGTCAGTAATTCAAAGCACAGTTCAGTTTCTCTGAGAAAACACTTCCTCGTAAATTCATGCGTTGAAGTCTCCAAAAAGTTTACATTGTACAAAGGCAACGATATTTCAGGATGTATTTATCTAATGTGTTCTGCCTAACGACTGGTCTAACGCAGACAATATTACGTTCTTTGCAAGTGTGCAAACTTCAGATTCAATATTACCTTATTAGCGGTCCTTTCGTTCTCTCGACTTCTTCTACTTTTATTATGCATCATACATTTCTGTGGTGAGCTGTCCGCTGTAGTATATGAGAGATCCATTCTCCTTCCTTCACATTCCACTCATACATATCTCCCATGCCTAACGACGTGTTTTTCTTTATTTAGTGCTATGAATCACCTCTTTCTTTCTGTTCCGTGTTGTCCTAGGTACTTCCAGCATACCGACATCTCAAAAGCTTTCAAGTTTATAGCCTCCTCGATAGCTGTTTCGAGAGCCTACGATTCTACTCCGTATGACGATAGAGCAAACATAGCACAACACGAATGGCATTCGTAGATTTAATCGAGTTAAGAGTTACAGATAATTGCTTCATTCGCAGAAAACTGCTTCTCGCTAAATCAATCCTAGTCCCCATTCCATCATCCAGATGGTCAGTTACAATGAGGATATTGTCATTAGGAAAAGAAGATTCCCTCTGCTTTCAGTTGTCTGTCGCTCGTCAGCTACAAGTGAGGGCCTCAAACGTTTGACATTCGTCCTGCGGCAAGGACGTGCATCATTAGACTTTAACAACGTTGCCTTGAAAATTTACTGTAGCATTTTTTGTCGGAGACTTGAACGGGAGAATAAGCGGTGAGCTTCACACTCTGTAACGACCTTCACGACTGTCGTCAGTCGGCTTTTACAAGGTTGGCAACTCTGCGGTCTTGAGCCAGGTAACTAGACGTGTGCCATGTGTGGTGTGGTTTGCTCCAGGAACAAAGGAGGCATGTGGACTTGACTTCCTGTACAGAGCACCTGGAAATTTCTTTGAACAGAGTCCGTGCCGCATTACGTTTGTGAAAGTCGTTTTCAAGAACTAGAGCCATCATTTGTTTTAAATTCTAGTCAGGGGATATATTTAAACATTTTAATTATTATTACATTCCGTTTTACTTTGTACCAGTAGGGGCCGATGACCTAGATGTTAGGCCCCTTTAAACAACAAGCATCATCATCATCATCATCATCATCATCATCATAACTAGAGCAACCAAACCGAATATACTTATTTAATTGCTTAAAAGGAAGACTTGCAAACAGCATATTTTTGTATAGCACTAACCACCTTCAAATTAAAAAAAACCCATGGCACTACAGCCCTTGAAGGGCCTTGGCCTACCAAGCGACCGCTGCTCAGCCCGAAGATCTGCAGATTACGAGGTGTCGTGTGGTCAACACGACGAATTCTCTCGGCCGTTATTCTTCGCTTCCTTCAAATTTAAACGATAATAATAATAATAATAATAATAATAATAATAATAATAATAATAATAATAATAATAATAATAATAATAAAAATAATAAATGAAATGGCGTATGGCTTTTAGTGCCGGGAGTGTCCGAGGACATGTTCGGCTCTCCAGGTGCAGGTATTTTGATTTGACGCCAGTAGGCGACCTGCGTGTCGTAATGAGGATGAAATGATGATGAAGATGACACACACACCCAGCCCCCGTGCCTGAAGAATTAACCAATTATCGTTAAAATTCCCGACCTTGCCGCGAATCGAGCCCGGGAGCCCCATAACCAAAGGCCAGCCCGATAACCATTTAGCCATGGAACGGGCATAATAATGATAATGATAATAATAATGGGTGGGAACAAAATCAACGTGAAATTGATGTGAAACTCGTGGTAAATCGTTTATCGGTGGAGCGAGGAAAAACCTGGCATGCTACCCAAATTTAATTTCAGGGGTAAACAGAAAGAAGTAAGGTTATAAAGCGACCGTCGCCTTGGGAGAGGGAGTTGCTTCTTGTTGCACAGGTAGCGCCCAAGTTCGTTATTTATGCTTTATCCTGGTGACCATTTATCGATTTAGTATTTTCAGTTTCGCCGTCATACAGAATGTATTTTTTCCCCCATCACTTCCATATTGCTGTAAACGAGAATGATTCACTTCACTTATGACGCCAGTGGCTGGAGTGCGGTACATTCATGTTGAATTTTCACGAACATGTGCCATATTTGAAATGAGTTTTTGGACTGAATTGAAAAATTGCAATAAAGAAAATAAATTAAAATTTGTTTTTTAATATACAAAGCTGTCTTCCAATGGAGGTAGCCCCAAAGGACTCAGTATACCCACATGACACTAATAATTAACATTAAAATTCTAGTTTCAATATTGAAATATAATAATATGATATAAATTTAAACAACACCTAGAGGTGTAGATTAAGATCGTGATTCAGATTTTGACAACTCTTCTTTAGCACTCTCATCTCGTACGGAAGTTGAAATGTAATTTTTTTTCGAAATTCCTCAAAACAAAGGTAGGCGTATAGCACCTCGTGATCCTACCAGTAGTCCTAATACATGAACCCATTTGAGCTTCCACCTGTCTTGAAATAATTAATAGTAGGTTCAGCCTCCTCAGCTTATTGAAGACCAACCTCGAATCGGACAGAAGGGTCAGCAATTACTCCATGCCTAGAGGTGTTGGGATATGCCTTCCAGTAGACCCATCTGAGGAAATGTACATAACGGATATAAAATAAGAGTTTATTGCTCAGAATTTAAAAAGAATGGTGTTTCTACATCGGTCGAGTCCACAGTAACAAGGAAATGCACTGTTTTAAAATTTTATGTCTGCCTGTATGCGCATGTATGCTGAAGAGAATTGAATGAAAATCGGTATGTAAAGTCAGGGAATAATCACTGTAATCTAGGCCATAGATAATGTTATTCACGTTGAATGAAATGGTAGTGAAGGGGAAGGCCTAATATTGAATATTGATGTTATTAGTGGCCGTATCGATAAGTAGGCTACAACATAACTCAAGTTATATAAAATTTAATTTCCTATCATTTATGTCATACCTTCTGCCGTACCGGCTATAGCAGAGATATTTTTATTGCTAAGTCCATATGGTCGCCGAGCCACGAGAAAAAGTGGTAAACAGAACGTCGGGGAATAGGAACTACATACGTCCACAGCGTGTTTGCAGTCCTTTGACCGGGTCAGGAATGGAATGAATGAAGCGGCGAGGATATGTCGCACTCCTCTGGGGCAATGAAATTATATTCGAGAATGTTGCTGGAATGAAAGATGACGGGTAAAACCGGTGTACCTGGAGAAAAACCTGTCCCGCCTCCACTTTGTCCACATGGAGTGGCCGGGATTTGAACCACGGAACCAAGAGGTGAAAGGTCGGCGCGCTGCCACCTGAGCCACGGAGCGTTCACAGTCTAGGCTGTAAATAATTGTATTCACTCTCGTTGAAATGGTCGTTAGGGGAAGGCGCTTAAAATTTAATTTTTAATTAGCCCTATCGAAAAGTACTACATAACAGAGAATACATTTTCCGATCATTGATGTCTTATTCAGTTTTACCGTACCGATTGATGGTGGTGGTGATTATTGTTTCAAGAGAATTCATTACTTAAGATGAAGTTAGACTTTTGTCGCTTAGTCCGTATCAACGCTGACATAGAAGTGTTAACTGGCGTTAAGATGGTCATCTGTCTATATCGGCAAGAACGATTCTGAATATGATTATAAAAATTAGAAAAAGTCGTAAAGAGTCGATCGCTTGAATAAGACAAGAGGATTCACTTTACATTAGATACCCTAAGGTTCGGATGAAGATTAAATATGAAGGCTTACAATATTGATCAACAATAACGTTACATTGTGTGTTGTGATGTGCCTGTCCGCCTCGGACGTTGGCGATCAACATGGCTGTTCTGGCTTTATCCATTGCAATTCGGAACAGTTCTGCAGATGTTTTGTTAAACCAAGTTTTAACATTGTCTTCGCCTAGGAGATCTTTTTTTTTCTATTTTTCTCTTGCAGGATAAGTTGTAGCAGCTTATATCTTTTCTAATTCCTTATGATGTGACCAAAATATTGTAGTTTGCGGCACTTGAGGGTGTTGATCAGCTCTGGCCTCTTGTTAGCTCGGCGTAGAACCTCAACGTTTGTAACTTTGAGTCCACGATATTCTCAAAATTCTTCTGTATAACCAGTGTTCAAATGCTTCCAGTCTAGCAGTGTTCGCTTTTGTAAGGGTCCATGTTTCCACCCCATAAAAGAAAACTGAAAACACATAGCACCTAACGAACCGCATTTTGTAATCCATGGTAACGTCGTGATTCTTGAAGGTTGAGCTCATTGAGTTGAAAACAATCCTCGCTTTACCAATGCGACACTTTATCTCTTGCGAATCGCCCCATGCTTCGTTAATGATGGTACCCAGGTAAGGATACTGTGAAACTCTCTCCATACTTGCTCCATTGAGAAACAGATTCACGTCTCGGATGTTCTTACTGATCATAAATTTTGTCCCAGTCGTTGGCTGAATGCTCAGCGTACTGGCCTTCGATTCAGAGGATCCCGGGTTCGATTCCCGGCCGGATTGGGAATTTTAACCTTCATTGGTTAATTCCAATGGCCCGGGGGCTGGGTGTTTGTGTTGTCCCCAACATCCCTGCAACTCGCACACCACACGTAACACTATCCTCCACCACAATAACACGCAGTTACCTACACATAGCTGATGCCGCCCACCCTTATCGGAGGGTCTGCCTTACAAAGGCTGCATTCGGCTAGAAATAGCCACACGAAATTTATTTATCATAAATTTTGTTTTATTAGTGTTGATGTCCAAACCATATCTCTTGCTGCTTGTTTCAGAAATGTTGTTCATCATCGAATCTGCAAAGACAATTGTGTTATCTGCGTAGTGCAAATTCACTGAAATTCCTTCTTCCACATCAAATGGGACTTCTTTGAATACGTGCTGAGAATAAAGGTTGAAGAGTATCGGTGATCCTTGCCTGACCCCTCGCCGTATTCTCACTTGCTCAGATTGGTCGTGATCTGTTTTCATGACTGCAGATTGGTTCCAGTATGACTTCTTAGATCTTTCCCATCAATTCCTGTTTTCTTGAGTACGTCTATCATGCGCTGATGATTCACACGATCAAACGTCTGCAAATACATTACAGTTGATATCCCTACTAACTATTGCTTCTCTAGTGCCAACTGCCTTTAAAAGCCCCAACTGTTCTTCACAAATTCTGTATATCTGCTTGTGTATCACTTTGAGAAATAATTTTAGCAGATGGCTCATTAAACTGATGGTGCGGTAGCCCCGCATTCTTTGGCGTTTGATTTCTTAGGTAAAGCAATAAATTCTGATTTTAACCATTCCGGAGGGATGTCGTTGAATATTTTTGTGATCATTTTTATTTTTTCCACTTGCCCAGCTGCTTTCCCTTCCTTCATTTGTTGTATGCCCGCTTCCACTTCACTTACTAGGATATCTAGTCCCATCTGGTTCCTGTCTCCTCATGTCATCTTGGAATAGCCGTTCCAGATATTTCTACCATTCTCTCTTTTTTCCTTCCTTGTCGATTATGAGGTTACCACTGATATCTTCTAACTTCGCACAGTTTTATTTGCCGCATCGCATTTCGCTTACTCCTAGAATATCTATTTTCATTCTTGTCATCTCCTGTATTGCATTTGCATCTTTCTCGCCTGGCTCATCGTCTTCCCATTCCAAGTTCCAATCTTGAGTCTTATCTTGATATTTCAGTCTTTCTATTGCTGTGCTTGTATCTGCCCCTCCCGGAGATCCGATCGAGGAGCTTATACCGGGTTCTAATTTAGCTGCAAGCATCGCCATAGCGATTACTAGGGGAGTTTAATTGAGGTGGTTGCCCGTTGCCTTCCTCAGTGCGCAGTAAGCACGTCACATCCCAACATCCAAGGATACCGGGACGCGAGGCAGCTGTATGCTGACACAAGGTCGACGTATCGATCTTCTTATCAGTACATCATGTCCTCATGCGAGCACCACTCTTGACGAGGGCGGCGCGCCGTGTCGGGGTTGAGGACCTCCCCGTCTTCCACAGAGTACAGTTCAGAGCTCCTCCCCCGTACAAGCTGTCCTCTGTTGCAACTTATCTTCGATAGATGGGATTACTGCTGCGTACCGTACAGCCTGCCTGGATACTGGCGGGAAGTAGCTAGGGAGTTAGACGACTTTCTTCTTCTGGTACGTAACACACTGGTTCATCATAGTTTTCCAGCTATTCGATCCCTACTCTGAGGCACTGATTGGAATGAGCAGTGTGCACAGTTACAGGAGTAATGGCACAGGAGTGTTCGCGGCTGTCTGCGGCCTGGTCATTCCAGCTCGGGAACTTTGAACTGTTAGATCGGCAGCGTATTAGGGTTAAACGTGAGGAAATGTGCGGTTTTTCATTTGATCGATTATTTCCTATGATAGCATTGCTTTAAAGTGTGACATTCCCACTGACGTCATTATAATGACCTACGAGTATGTTGGTTTCTGTTGGAAAATCCACAAAGACAGTTTTTCTGAGGATGTAAAAAGGACAGGTGGAAATTGAGTGCCAGTAAGCAAGTGGGCGTACCATCATAATAAAAACTCCCCAACTTGATTGAGACTGATAGTAGACAATAGGGCCTGTCATTACACTGAAAATTCCCTAACCCAGCCTTCACATGAGAAAAGACATTTTGTGACTTTCCTGTCGCATTTCTAGGGTAACGTTAAGAGCTATGCAGTATAATACAATCTTACTCACAACGTGAGAATTCTGTATAGAATGTAGAATTCCGTAGCGAAGCACGGGCACATCAGCTAGTATTTGAATATAAGTATTTACATAAAAATCCGTTCACTAACGATATACTTGACATGCTGCTTGACAGCAAATGTTTTGTAACCAGCTGATGGATGAATTGTGAGACAAGGTATTTAGGATCAGTATCGGTCGTAGAGTGCACCACTCTTTCAAACGTAAAGATGCGAGTCGATGAATGATGGACGTGTTGAATAGTATGCGAAAAGTTCTTTGGTGCCTAAAGAATGAACTTCTCTTTTCCAATCTGTGCTCCATATATTGACAGAATTGCAAGTAGGAAGAAGTAGTAGTCTTCAGGGAAGAGAGAAATGGAACAGTTTTTCTAGGCTCGTCAACTGCTTGTTCTCTCAAGAGGTCATGTTGAAAGGCTGGTGCCCAAGGTGAGGGCCGTATTGCACTTTGTGACATAACGAACAGAGATTACCATCAGAGAAAGTGAAACGCGAGTTCAACAGGTCGGTAGCAGTCGTTCAGGGCGTGCATACCTTACACTTTCTCGCGCCGTTGTCATCGCTTCGCGGGCGAATACAGATGGGATTTGCGAGGCGCTGTAGGTACCGTTCCCGAGCACTCGGAGGTCCGTGTCCCTCTGGGCTGTCATACCCGGGAGCGGTTGTGGTGACGCATCACCCGGTAGTACCGAGTGAATGTACTCTGGCGGCATGTTTAAATACGTTATTGGCACGACAACGTAAATTCAGTGCCCTTTTCTCACAACATAACTGATGATGTCTTCCGCTGGAGAAGCCGACCTGCTCATTTCATCCTTGCGGTGCCTCTTGATATGAACCCACAAATTTGATACGCCACCACCTGTCGCGTGAATGGGGCCGCAAAATTTGCATTTTGCTGTTTTTTTATCATCAGTAATTTCAAAGAACTGCCATGCATCAGACGGTTTTCGTGACATTTGTGGTACGAAGTTCTGTAAAAATTGATTCAATTCCTTAAATATTCTAAAACATGAATACCATGTAAAAATTGGATTAAATATCAAACTAATACCACAATTATTATCTAATATACTTTTCATTATCTACAAAACACAAGAAGTGGAGGAAATATAGACGCAAATTAAGCAGCACAGACTGAATACAGGTACAATACTCTTACAAGAGGAGACCACGACGTTCGGATCAGGGAGCATCTTCAAACTTTTTACACATTTCGTAGTCCATTAGGACACGATAATGTGCAAGTAGTAAAGTGCACTACTGAGGCGTTCTCGAGAAAATCGCAGAGAAGATTTCGCGTCGAATTTGTACCAGCGCGTTGCGATCGTGAGCACGAAACGGTGGTGGTCAAGTGGGTAGCGCTCAAGCTTTGTAATCGGTGGTTCGTTGGATCGAGTCCCGCTTGTCGTTTGTTTTTCAACACTGGTCATATTCTTTCATATACTGTATATTACAATTCAAAGGTAACATAATAAGGAAAAGGTGTATTTGCATGAACTTTTATTGGATTTCCAATGTTATTTGCCTCATTACTAATGTTTATCATTACAAGAAATATCTTCCTTTCTTCTTTCTTAATATGTTTACCCTCCAGGGTTGGTTTTTCTCTCGAACTCAGCGAGGGATCCCACCTCTACCGCCTCAAGGGCAGTGTCCTGGAGCGCGAGACTTTGGATTGGGGATACAACTGGGTAGGGTGACCAGTACCTCGCCCAGGCGGTCTCACCTGCTATGCTGAACAGGGGCCTTGTGGAGGGATGGTAACATTGAGAGACATAGGCAAGGAAGAGGGAAGGAAGCGGCCGAGGCCTTACGTTACGTAGGGGCCTACATCCCGGCATTTGCCCAGAGGAGAAATGGGAAACCATAGAAAACCACTTCGAGGATGGCTGAAGTAGGAATGGAAACCCCTCTACTCAGTTGAACTCCCGAGGTTGAGTGGACCCCGTTCCAGCCCTCGTACCAGTTTTCGAATTTCGTGGCAGAGCCAGGAATCGAACCCGGGCCTCCGGGGGTTGCAGCTAATCACACTAACCACTACACCATAGAGGCGGTCATGGCCAGTGTTGAAAAACAAAAAAGCGATGAGCAGTACTCGATCCAGTGATCTAGCGATTACGGAGCTTGAACGCTAATTACTCGACCGTCGCCATTTCGCTCTTGTGACCGCAACGCACAGGTGCATATTCGATGCGAAAATTCTCCTGCGATTTTCTCGAGAACGCGTAAGTATCTTGTCCTAATGGACTACTAAAAGTGTGCAAAGTTTGAAGATAACCTGTGATCCGAATGCACTGTGCTCTGGTCCTCTGCGAGTACTTGCAGTTGTAAGCGGTGGTGCGCTCCGCTCCCAGCTCTAATACACGGCTCACGACTGCCTGATGAAAACATTTGAGTTCGAGGTGGCACCGGTAGTCGTATGTCGTCCACTCATGTTCTAATAGAAAAGAGGGAAAGAAGGCAACCCAGAGGTTCGTAGCATGTGCAATGGAAACAGGATATCCACACAAAAGTGGAATACTACCGTAGTATAAGAGATTTTTGGTAGGTAATACACTGCATATCACCATCATGGAGAACTGTGTTTCCTGTCTCGGAGTTGCGCATGTTGGACGAGCGACACTCCTCACTGTTTCCCACCTCCTGGTGCTCCATACTTCAAAGGCCTGCAGTAGTTCATTGGGAATGCTTTTGGTGTCGAAATGTAAAGTAAAGCAAGCCAAGGACAGAGTTTGGTTTAACTGTTACACCTTTCATACGTTATGGCACAAATAACAGAATGAATGTGTGCGCCTCCCTACAGCGCGTTGTCTTGAGATGTACCAGCGAACACATTCTCATTCTCCTACTCGATAAATACAAGCTACGTGCTTGTTATCGGGTTCAATGGCGCCTATAAATTGAATGCCGGTGTTTTAAAACATCTTCCTGATCGGCCGAGAAGAGTGTACATTGACACTGAAGTGCGTACAAGAGTTTTCCTGCACCTCCATGACAGAAGAAGAAAGTGATTTTTCCGGACGCCAACGAGTTTCTTGCCCGACTACATATTGCTTAGGCCTATCTTTTCAAAGGCGACTCAATATTTGGTTAGAGAGAGGCGTTGCTGCCTCTGTAAATAGTTTTTTTTCCTTTATTGGCTTTAGATAGCAGACTAAAGACCCAGTTACAAATGCATTGGAATATGAACAGTAAGTATACACTTAGAATGAATATTGTCCTTGGATTTCGTAGTTTTAATTGGTCTGAGTCCTTACAGACACTCACACAGAGAGAGAGAAAAAGAAGAAACTGTAGTATGTTTAGTTATTTTTTCCGACGTAGCACGTCAAACTGTCTTTTGAGAATATGGCGATTGCATGATACAGCTCTGATAAAATGCACTGGACGTTAGAAGTTGATGACACTAAGGCGAGGACAGACCGTGATGCGAATAAGAGAAGCGACGGCTATGGTTGGACTGATTCTTGCTCTCGCTGTAATTATTTGTAGACTTGGTCTTTTCCCGCCATTACTGATTATTTTCCGCATATCGAGTTGGGAAACGCTCGTGTAGACATACCCATCGGAGACTTTGTCTTAGAATGTGCCGACTCTGAACACTTGCTTGTCCGCCGATCGGAGTACAGGGAAGAACGTGTGAGGGGATTGCCGAGTTCAACAGCGGAGACTAAAAATGGGACAGGGTAGGCCTAACACTGGGTATAAGGACAGAATATTAGAGCAAAAGAATACTGTCTAATTCTGCAAAATAAGTACAAAGGGTGAGAGCGACACTTTGGTGGTTATTAGGATAAAGTCGGAAGACAAGAAAATAAGGAAAATCAATGCATTTCATGCAATAAAGACATGGAAGTGGCACACCCACTAAAAGACTGTAAAGAACAACCAGAGAAAATATCTAGATGAAAGCAATCTGAAATGAAAGTTGAGGGTAAAGTGTGTTTCTGCGTCATTCTTATCACGGCAGTTCGGTCTGTTCCCCGGCCCGGCCAGAGTTTCGGAACTAGGGGCTTGTTAGTCTGACTCGTCACTGGGTCAAGTTCCGTTCTCTCTGCTACGGAGCTTCTTAGGCGATACTTTCAATCGTGGAAGGTGTTGTACGGTGTGTTCGAATGGCAAGCAGGCGATGTCGCTCATTAGCGAGTCTGAGCACGCGTCGCCGAGGAAATTCCAGAGTCGCACAGTAGCGAAAGGTGAAGCATGAGGTCTTTAGCCCGTCTGAACTCATCTCTCAAAGAACTTGTCTTGGACAAAATGTTATATACCTTCAAGTTAAAGGTAGCGCAGACTGCTTTTCGTTTAGCCGCGTCTCATTCGTGTGTTTGTTTGTATTAATCAGTGGCGGAGTTTTCTACGGGTAAGCTGAACGGGAGAGAACCTTACACGTAATAATAAAACTATGTTTGTTGATTTCTTCGCTGGTTTTTTCATATACCGTACCACGTTTATTGAAATGTTCGGATGCAGCGAGAGACGGTAGTAAGTCACCTGACCAACATCGCGGTCAGGGCGTTTCGTTCGATTTCCACATCACATTCAGCTCCGCCCAAGACGGATCCAGTTGACAATACTCCGCCATTTAATCGAGTAAAATACAGTCGACAGTTGTAGGCCACTCAATGTTGAAAGCTTATGATAAAGTATGGGAATTAGCCTAGTATGGGGACCGCTGCTAAGAAATGTTTACGACATTAAAACGTCGTAATGTGCTTCACTCCCTTAGCTCTGCTTGTGACTTTCTGCTATCGACATCTCCATCTTGTTTTCGGCGATGTAAACACTACATTCAATTCAAATAACTTATTTATTAACTCTTTTTGAGCAGGCGTCACGTTAATACTTAGAGGAAACACACACAGGTTCCCTCAGGAAGGGCATCCAGCCTTAAAACTGCCTATGATACAGCCGGTAGAGTCCAACTCGGCGGGTTCGATTGTGGCTCAGTCCGGCGTGTGCCAGGACCCGAAGTGCCGGAGAGAGAATTGGATGCTCGGTACGGGTCATACAAGTGTAGACGCGAGGAAGTTGCTGTCGAATTGCTAGGCGCGGTTATGCGAGCCAATAGAGAGGGGCGCATCTGCAGAACACTGTCGACACGGAAGTACCGATATGTTTCGATATCCGTGTCTGTTAACACTCACTGGGACATCTCTCGTCTCTTCCTAGCTTTCTTATTGCTTATGATCGTAAATGCATATTTTATCATTAAGTCATATAGCGCACGCTACCTTGCAATAGGGACACAGAATAGCAGTGTTATTGCCTACCAAGTACTGATTGCAATTTGTAGCATTCTCTCATTGCTTTAGCCGTTCTCACGTCTTACTCGTTTAGAACCAACAGATATTCTTTTATTTCCTTACAAATATTTTGTACTTTAAGGTAGTTGGACATTTCACTTGTTTTGCGTCATTTGCGCTTTCGGACTTGTTAGGTCATATGACATAAGACTGCCGACATTGTGAGGTCTTCATTAGCTCCGCAGCCGTGAACTCTAACTCCTTTGCACGTCCTGGTCCCGCGCTGTGTGAAACCAGCTCTCGTCTCAGATGGCCCTACAGCGTGTTTCGTGTATTTTAAACATAACTGCTTGTAAATATGCTCCGTAATTAAAACATGGGATAAACTAAAATAATTTTCAATGAATGAATGAATCAGTTACTATTAATCTGCATTTAGGGCAGTCGCCCAGGTGGCAGATTCCCTATCTGATTTTTTTTCATAGTTCTTTCTTAAATTATTGCAAACAAATTCAAAATTGATTGAACATTTCCCTTGGTAATTTATTCCAATTCCTAACTCCCTTTTCTATGAACGAATATTTGTGCCCCAATTTGTCCTCTTGAATTGCAACTTTATCTTCATACTGTGATGTTTCCTACTTTTAAAGACGCCAGTCAAACTTATTCGTCTACTGATGTCATTCCACGCTATCTCTCCGCTGACAGCTCGGAACATACCACTTAGTCGAGGAGTTCGTCTCCTTTCTCCCAAGTGTTCGCAGCCCGAAGTTTGCAACATTATTGCAACGCTACTCTTTTGTCGGAAGAACAAATCGAGTCTCTTTCCACTTCTGGAATCAAGTAATCCTGGCGAGGGTCCCAAACAGCACAGAATCATGGACAGAGAGCGAGTAGTAGCCTCTTACGACATACAGGGGAGGAACGCTAACCAGGTAGTGTACCTAGTTCTCATCACCAGTGTACTGTATTGCCGGCTCTCCTAAGCCCATATCCATGTTTCGGAGAAAAATCCCTTCAGGCATCCTAGCAATATGAGCTACGAATTTTAAATAAATAAAATATAATAAAGTGTGAGAATATGTTCTTTATGTATACCTAAATATTCCAGTCCTTTCCTTAATCGTTATCGGGTCGAATAGATTAGCAGTTTCTACCACCACGAGTGCTAATACGAGTCAATGTATTGTTTCACTTATAACTGCATTTAAGGTGGACCAAATAACGCCTGACGGTATTCAACCAACGAACACATACAAATAGAATTATGTAAAAAGTTAATTTCGGTAGGATTAAGAAAACAAGTAAAGCAATAAGCGATTTTAGGCTCTTTTTCCGAAATGGCACTTAGGCTTTGTTTGATGGAGCTGTCCAAGACTCACGGTTTGAAATGTTCAGCCCTTCAAGTCTCGGCAGAGTTGAGGAAACGCTTTACAGTATTGCATTCAGTTACCAGAAGTTTTATTTCTCACATATTTTATAATTTCGGTAGATTACAGAACAAATAATCCAGTTGCTCCCGAACACTGACGAAATGCACTACGTTTGTATTTCCCGGATTTAACAATCTTGTATCCCGGTTAAAAAGTGATCGCCTTTTAATTGAGTTTCCTCATTATTATCGTCGGTCCCGAGGTGAACGAATGCCATGCTCATCAGCTAAAGATCACGGCAGTCAGCTACAGATGACCTTCACAAATGGGCCAATGCCATTCAGCAATTAGTTAAGCTTCACATTTACAACTTTCGCTTACGATAGTGAAAGTATTGGCAGACTGCAGATTACCAATATGTTGCCTATCAGTTTCATGTCACCAGTAGTCAGACCATAACTTAAAAAAAAGTTAATTGGTATTAGCTAACACGAAAATATTACGTATATTCACTAAATCGCAAATATCTTCGCCCTATTCTTTAATCGCTCATCACTGCTGCCAGCTTGACTGGTTACATATTGAAATCACGAGACATAACCATCAGGAAACTAACCTCAATGTATTAATTATGAGGTTCTCTTACTCAAGTGAAGGATGAATCAAGATATTCATAATTAAGCCGATCTTCAAGTTTAATGAGGCATGAAGGAAATACAAACTCTCATCTGTCACTTAATTTATTTCTGCCTTTATCTTGATATACGCATTACTATAAGCATATTCGTCTTGTCTAGATAATTCAGCTCCCTTCCTGAAATTTGCTACTATTTGTCTCACTGAAGTGAAAGCACGCTGTAATGATACACACACGCATTATACACTGACTTAACAAATGTCATGGGATAGTCACCTAATAGCGTGTGGGGCCTCCTCTGGCCCTGCGAACTGCAGTCAGTCGACAAGTCCTCTGGACGCAGCTGACACCAAATCGTTTTCAGAGCGGCCGCCAATGCTGGTCTGTTCGTGGGTGCAGGATCCATGGCACGGAGCCTGCGTTCCAGGACATCCCAGACATGCTCGATACGGTTCATATCGGGGCTCCTCGGTGGCCATGGCAGTCGTTGGACCTCCGCTGCATGTTCCTGGGACCATTCCCGGGTGACGTGGGAGTGATGTGGCGGCGCGTTATCATCTTGAAACACCGCAGAACCGTCTGGGCGCTGGAAGGCCAAAAATGGGTGGAGATGGTCTCCGAGTACAATTCAAAGTCTCTTCCAGAACAACTAGGAGGCCCAGACCATAACAGAGACACCAGCGCCCTGGACCACACCTTCGAGGCAGGCGGGATCCATCGCTTCATGTCGTCTGCGCCATACACGGTGCCTCCCATCGGCATGGTGCAGTTGAAATCTTGATTCGTCCGACCATATCACGTTACGCCATTGTTCCAGTGTCCATCCCTGGTGACTGGCGGCAAATGCGCGTCGTTGTGCCCGATGACGTTGGGCTAACAGTGGCACCCGTGTGCGGCGCCGGCTTCCATACCCCATAGAACGCATGTTCCTACGGATTATCCACAGGGAGACGTGTCTAGCACGGCCTGTGTTGAATTGAGCCGTGATTTGTTGCACGGTTGCCCGTCTGTCACTATTGACAATCCTCTCAGATGTCGCCGGTCACGGTCATCGAGGGTGGCTGAACGGCCGGTCGTTCGTCTGTTGTGGACGGTGACACCCGCATTCAACCGTTCACGATACACCCTGGACACGGTTGATCGTGTGAAGCCGAATTCCCGCACCACTTCCGAAGTCACACTTCCCATCCGTCGGGCACCGACCACCATACTCCATTCGAACGGTGTCAGCTCACGACACCTGTCACATGCACAGCCACAGCTCACACGGTCTCCTATACAACTGGCGCTGGCACAGGGGCGTGTGGTGCGCAGACAACACACTTGCGCATCAGTGCTTCGCTATTCCATGGCATTTGCTCAGTCAGTGTACATATGGGGCAAATGTTCGTTTGTAGGAAAGCGACTTACGGATTGGAATAGCTTACCAATTTATTTGCAATCATATAAGAAAAGGCTAGGAAAACAGATAGAGAATCTGCCACTTGAATGCACATCAGATGATGCCGAGTGTGCAAACCGTACCGACAAGACAAGCTTAGGTTAAGTTGATGACATTTGAAGTGAACTGATCTTTGTAAAGGAGGAGGAGAAGCTCTTGCAGATTTTTCTTGCTTCTGAGACATCGTAATTGCATTCTACTAGAGGAAGTACGCCCGTACTTCGTTATTGGAACATACCACACCTGGACAGACTTACAGTACCACAGAAAATATGCTTTACCCGGAAATGTAACACTAGTGATTTTAACAATACGGCAGTGGCAATACGTGACTGTAGTAACTGTCAGACGTCGTAGGCTCCCTAAACTGTGTGGTTAGCGACACTCAACAGTTAGAAAATAACACTGCCTTCAGTACTAACAGGGCAGAAAGAGTAAGTGTATAGGCTTACGTGGCAGGGAATTTAAACCAGTCGCGGTAATTTAACATAGAACGGAAACTCGCTGTTGCACGTATAAAACACGCTTCGCGAACAACTACTCATCACATATATTCTACAAGAATATAGGACAGACCCACAGTACAAGCTCATTATTTAGAAATTTAACCCAACCTTTTTTTGTACTTCACTGGACAGATGGAAATACATTATGAAACTGTTAAAGTGCCATTTATAACACCATTTTGAATGTTTGGAAATAAATTAAGGTTCGTAATTCTTCAATTTATTCACTCTCATGAGAACTATGAAACATGACTTGTTGCCTGGTTTCGAAGCGGTGGACTATGAAATGGTTATGCTAACCCAATTATCACTTTCTTTCTGGAATTTTAAAACATATGTTGACATGATTATGGCATAGCAGCACCTCACACAATGATGGTAAGCTTTGTAATGAAACGTTCAGGCACCTAGATCTTTACCCATTGAGGAACACGAATGCAAAAACTCTCTTGACACTAACCATTGAAGTTTTTAACCTATATGGATGAGCATGAATCGGAAAGTGTCGGTACTGTAAAACCTTGCATTACAAACCCAGCTAATCGGTCCAACTCACTATTTCTTCTGTGTAACAGTCATCAGTTAGGTTCTTCTTTCAGAAAGATACACTTTCATCACTATATTTTTTGTACAGCACATCTAACTCGCTCGACATTTTGAAGCAGATAGACACTAACGGAACATCACCATATCAATTATCGTCTGTCTAAAAGAATATTGCTTTTTCGAATGAGAAATGAGAAAAAAATGTCTTCCCTAATCTCAGACGTATTCTCAAAAGGATGTACGCAGTAGTCACGATGCATATTCCTAATCCTCTTCTCACTTAATGTTATATTTAGTCGTATGAGAGTCTTCGCCGTACTTCGATTTAAAGCCGGTTCTCAACTCAATCTGGTGACGAGATTACCAAATTATTCGATAGTCGTCAACTACCGTTACAAGCGCTTGTTTCCGTTTGCATTCGGTCCGCAAATTCCAATTGTTTCCACTTGTTGGCGCTCAAAATCGGCCTCCTCTTTCGTAATGGCGTAAATTCACACTTGATAGTAGACTCTATACACTTTGGCAAGAACCCCTTAACTAATAAACGTATAAAGTGGAAAATATGTTCGGATTTATTTCCCTCTCGCAGACCCTGACTCGAATTTGTGTAATGATCAATGTTTTATTAGTGTGCACTTTATCAAGAGATAATCATATTATAGTCTTTATAACTACTTTCTATGAGCCTCTAAAGATTGAACATTAACCTTAACTAAATGGAAAGCTTTTTAAATGAATGATGCAGTATTACTTTGGTGCTAGGAAAGTATATTTATAGTTGGGCCCACGAGAGTTGAGCGCCACTGGCGAGACAAAGTTGACTCACGCAGCTCCAAAATGGTCTGTTGCTATGGCAACGATAACAGCGATGCCACATCGCCACGTGGATTGGCTTGCTCTCAGTAGTACTGTGTTAGCTTCGTTAGTTGTTGCTGGTTTATGCAGTAATTTAAGTGTTTGTTTCGTAAATATTATTTTTGTTGTTAGTTTTTTATAAGTTGATCAGTGGCTAGTTGTACAGTTCTATTATCTGTTTGACGTGTGCATTTGTTGGGGTTATTGTCAGTTTAGGGAACATGAAATCTCATATTTATCGGCAACGGCGTGTTCGGTCTTAAATGGCGGAATTATTTGCACGAGCATAGGATCGGGCCGAAGTTAATTGCATTTCATTAGGCCAACATGCAGCGTGTATGAAAGAGTGATATGCCGCAGATTGTCACACTTCAACTCTCGCTGTATTCACATGCCTGAAATTACCTAACCTATTTCATGAACTTATGGTTAGGGAATGAAATATGATGATCACATTTTATCTTATTTTATAGAGCAACTCCCAACCACCTCGCGCGAACACTAGTCTCTGTATTTCCGTTTATATCAGCACATTAAAAACAGAAAGTCGGCAGTCCACATTTCAACATTCGATCTTTGTAGGTAGTCGCAGTGTTGTTTACTAGAATCACGTGTGCCCAGTCATTTTTGACCAAGCACCAACAACGACGGCTAGGTTCGCAGTGACATGCATCTTCACGTGGTGGATGAAATAAAGTTCTGTGCCTTCCACCGCACCATTGCCAGAGAACTGATTTGGGCCCATGTGAAGCTGCGAATATCCGATTCTCCACAGTTTCGGATGTTGAAAGACCTCTTTGGGAAGCCGAGGGCGATGTTACTACAAATAATAATAGATTCTGGACTTATACTCGAGTATATAGATTTTATGTTCGAGTTGTGTGTCGAGAATCAACTGTTGGTGCGCGTAACAATTTGGCACCAATGTGTGACTGCCGGTTAAGTGTCGAGTCGAAACTCATAGTTACTAGCAGTCGAGCACGACAATCGGTAGTCTCCTGATAACCAACACGTTATCACATTACGGAGTAACTCTCACGCTTATACACCGACTGTATGCGGTATGCTTGGCTACTCGATTCGCCATCTTGGAATGACTACGGTCTGAGATGTGTGTTGCGTGTGACTTGTGAGTGAACCGAACAGTCTGCAGCTCTGAGGATATTTGTGCATTGTTTTCCATTTTCACACCAGGGAAATATTTTAAAAAACGTCTGATGTAATAAAAGTTTGTTTTTTTCTGTTGTCACCTTCATGTCCTGTCCCATTGTCGCCATAATGTGAATAGCACCACCAATATTGTGAGATGTTACACCCAGTCTACAAGGTCCCCGACGGAACTGGAAATGGAACTCGGAGCCGAAAACCACAAAGCCAAGGAGCACTCAGGTGGCCGGAAAATCAACTAACCGCCAGCTGATTGACACAAGTGTGGAGAGATTGACAGAGGAACAGCATTCCGCGTATGCTGGATGGTCCTCAATACTCCTTGATGATGATGATGATGATTGTTGGGTGATGGCACGAGGTATCCACTGACTAGAATCTAAAACGAACGATGATGAAAAATTGATCGTGAAGCTGTGAGCTTGCATCCGAGAGATAGTGCGTTTGAACCCTAGGCCATTCTTATCCCATCGTCGCCGTAAGACCTATCTGTGTCGGTGCGACGTGAAGCAAATAGCAAAAAATCTAGGTCCCCGACCCCTCACAGTAGTAGTAATGACCATGGTGGTGCTAATGTATGCACACTGGCCCCACTCACAGGTAACACAAACGCATGGTGGTGCTAATGTATGCACAGTGGCCCCACTCACAGGTAACACAAAAGCATGGTGTTCCTCGCATGGTGGTGCTAATGTATGCACAGTGGCCCCACTCACAAGTAACACAAACGCATGGTGGTGCTAATGTATGCACAGTGGCCCCACTCACAGGTAACACAAACGCATGGTGGTGCTAATGTATGCACACTGGCCCCACTCACAGGTAACACAAACGCATGGTGGTGCTAATGTATGCACAGTGGCCCCACTCACAGGTAACACAAAAGCATGGTGTTCCTCGCATGGTGGTGCTAATGTATGCATAGTGGCCCCACTCACAAGTAACACAAACGCATGGTGGTGCTAATGTATGCACAGTGGCCCCACTCACAGGTAACACAAACGCATGGTGGTGCTAATGTAAGCACAGTGGCCCCACTCATAGGTAACACAAACGCATGGTGGTGCTAATGTAAGCACAGTGGCCCCACTCACAGGTAACACAAACGCATGGTGGTGCTAATGTATGCACAATGGCCCCACTCACAGGTAACACACACGCATGGTGGTGCTATTGTATGCACAATGGCCCCACTCACAGGTAACACAAACGCATGGTGGTGCTAATGTAAGCACAGTGACCCCACTCACAGGTAACACAAACGCATGGTGGTGGTATTGTATGCACAGTGGCCCCACTCACAGGTAACACAAACGCATGGTGGTGCTAATGTATGCACAGTGGCCCCACTCACAGGTAACACAAACGCATGGTGTTCCTCGCATGGTGGTGCTAATGTATGCATAGTGGCCCCACTCACAAGTAACACAAACGCATGGTGGTGCTAATGTATGCACAGTGGCCCCACTCACAGGTAACACAAACGCATGGTGTTCCTCGCATGGTGGTGCTAATGTATGCACAGTGGCCCCACTCACAGGTAACACAAACGCATGGTGTTCCTCGCATGGTGGTGCTAATGTATGCACAGTGGCCCCACTCACAGGTAACACAAACGCATGGTGTTCCTCGCATGGTGGTGCTAATGTAAGCACAGTGGCCCCACTCACAGGTAACACAAACGCATGGTGGTGCTAATGTATGCACAGTGGCCCCACTGACAGGTAACACAAACGCATGGTGTTCCTCGCATGGTGGTGCTAATGTATGCACAGTGGCCCCACTCACAAGTAACACAAACGCATGGTGGTGCTAATGTATGCACAGTGGCCCCACTCACAGGTAACACAAACGCATGGTGGTGCTAATGTATGCACAGTGGCCCCACTCACAGGTAACACAAACGCATGGTGGTGCTAATGTATGCACAGTGGCCCCACTCACAGGTAACACAAACGCATGGTGTTCCTCGCATGGTGGTGCTAATGTATGCACAGTGGCCCCACTCACAGGTAACACAAACGCATGGTGTTCCTCGCATGGTGGTGCTAATGTATGCACAGTGGCCCCACTCACAAGTAACACAAACGCATGGTGGTGCTAATGTATGCACAGTGGCCCTACTCACAGGTAACACAAACGCATGATGGTGCTAATGTATGCACAGTGGCCCCACTCACAGGTAACACAAACGCATGGTGTTCCTCGCATGGTGGTGCTAATGTAAGCACAGTGGCCCCACTCACAGGTAACACAAACGCATGGTGGTGCTAATGTATGCACAGTGGCCCCACTCACAGGTAACACAAACGCATGGTGTTCCTCGCATGGTGGTGCTAATGTATGCACAGTGGCCCCACTCACAAGTAACACAAACGCATGGTGGTGCTAATGTATGCACAGTGGCCCCACTCACAGGTAACACAAACGCATGGTGGTGCTAATGTATGCACAGTGGCCCCACTCACAGGTAACACAAACGCATGGTGGTGCTAATGTATGCACAGTGGCCCCACTCACAGGTAACACAAACGCATGGTGGTGCTAATGTATGCACAGTGGCCCCACTCACAGGTAACACAAACGCATGGTGTTCCTCGCATGGTGGTGCTAATGTATGCACAGTGGCCCCGCTCACAAGTAACACAAACGCATGGTGGTGCTAATGTATGCACAGTGGCCCCACTCACAGGTAACACAAACGCATGGTGGTGCTAATGTATGCACAGTGGCCTCACTCACAGGTAACACAAACGCATGGTGGTGCTAATGTATGCATAGTGGCCCCACTCACAGGTAACACAAACGCATGGTGTTCCTCGCATGGTGGTGCTAATGTAAGCACAGTGGCCCCACTCACAGGTAACACAAACGCGTGGTGTTTCGCACGTCCTGGTATTTATCGCAAGTTCCCTCGGTCGCCCATTTTAGTTGCCTCTTGCGACAGGCAGGGGATGCCGTGGGCGTATTCTTCGTCTGCATCCCCCACCCACAGAACACTTCATTGTAATCGAGGATGAGCTATACACAAGTCTGAAGTAGATTCAGTTCAACATTTGTCTTTGTTGTAGGGTACAGGTCTTACGGTGATGATAGGTGCAAATGGGAAACCACGGAAAATCGTCTTCCGACAGTGGGATACGAAATGCAGCTCACCTTTCCCAAGCCACGAAGGTAACTTATCCGATCAAGTTTTGTGTCTGCTGGCTTTTTTAGCACTTCACAGTGATGGATGGTGGTGGACCGCAACAGGAAATAATAGCTGTAGAGGTATCGAGAAGCTGCCTGGGGACGAAAAGGGCCCTCAAGCGTGGTTTGGAGACCAGAGGGCCTTTAGCTGAGTCGTGGCAGGCTCCTCAGTTTCATCTATGGTATCGGACCTTCGTTGGTCAACTCTTGTCCTCCCGACGTCCGTCATGGCCCTTGTTAATACCGTCATTGTCCGCTCTGAGGATGGTTGAACCTCACACGCGATTGCACGTCTTTCAATAATGCAGAGATTGACTGTAACCCACAACGCTCGACGCTCAAATTTTGTCCCGCAGGAGATATTTTTCGTGGCGGTACAAGGCTGCCTTAAGAGTGTTTCTTGTTACCAAATCGGAGGAAAATGAGGCTCTTCTTATCTGAGGTAGGAGCTCGCGCGTTACTGTGTTCAGGCTTCAGGATCAGAAAATAGCGAACATTCATGAATATATATTATTAGTATGACTTCGTGCCTGGAAATGAGATCTCATTCAGTGTACGGCACAGTATCTTTCGGCAAGGCGAAAGATTTCTAAAATTCATCTCAGATCCACGCGATAGTCCACGATAGTTTCAAACACTTCTTCTAGCTGTGATGTAGGAGTTTTCTATCAGCCTGTTTTCTTTAAGGAATACGATAGCAGTGATCGAATTGTTGATGAGATGCACGAACAGACTCCTAGGACGTGGACAATCTCAACAGCAACGGAGGCACCGGCTACATCGTACTTAACGGTTTATGCAAACTTCGACCCCTGTTATTATTATGTGCATGCGAATATACCCGTTAATACATGACGCGTGCGTTTGCCTTCCTCTGTGCTTTATCTTTCTGTTTCAGACCAGCTTGTTCCAGTTTTCCTCTTGGTCAACTTGCCATTTGTGAATTTTGGATCTAAGATTACCCTGTTTCAAATCGGTTTTGATTTCGCCAATCCATTTCATTGTGTCTGTTTTAGCTTCATTCCTGTTTTCATAGAATTCGGCTATTTGTTTGGCAAGTCTGTCTGGATACATTCTTTTAATATGTTTATAGAATCTTAGCCTGCATATTCTAATGTCACTGTGAATATTTGTATACTGTTGGTGTTGTTCGTCCGTGAGTTTTGGGCCTAGATTTTTTGTTATTTTGCGTTCCCTTTTTTGAATGTTTTCAGTGCCTACTTTCCTGTTCAAAATTAGCGTCTGTGATTCATAGAGCCATTCTGGTTTAAGAACTCTGTGTGATTGGAGACACAGTTTTTGTTATAGATATTTTGGGTTAGTGATATGCAGTTGCCATCTTTTGACATCTAATTTCATTCGCTTTTGTTTCGAGTCCATTTTCGTCAACTGCTTCACTAACATTGTGAAACTCGTGTAATTGGTCTGCATGAATTATTATTATTATTATTATTATTATTATTATTATTATTATTATTATTATTATTATTATTATTAATTTTAACTCTTCCTAAATATCTCTCTGCCTGTTGCTTTTTTCCCTTATGTTGTTCCTTTCCAAATCTTTCTTGACTTCATAAATTCAGGTTGTTGTTGGTTAACCTGTTGTTGTATACATACCAACAGCCTGTTCCGCATTGTATCTGTGATGTTTTCTATGTTCGGTATATTTCATCATGCCAGACTTATTAGTTCTTAGCCCACCGAGTGGTTTTCCTATAATTTTTCTGTCCAGTACTTCTAATTTCTTCAGCCTGTACTTCAGTACTAGACATTCACTTGCGTATAGTTATTCCAGTTTTAACTACTGTATTGTTCTGTTCTATTTTGAGGTTTTTAGACAAACTCTTTTTGTTGAAGATATTCCTAGTTATATCGTATGATCTTTCCATCTTGTGTATCCTTTGTTCTACAGCGGATTTTCCAGATGAAATATGTGAATTTCTTTACTTTCCTATATCGACAAATTTCTGATGTGGGCAGCATTTTTTATATTTGTTGTTATTGACCGCAGCTAATGGTGCGCGGTGAAAGATGGCGGACCGGGCTGGCGATGGAGCTAACGTCTTACTTGCGATAAGTTCCCTGAAAGTGAAACAGCTGAAAGCGAGGCGATGATGTCATCAGTTGGAACGCCACGCCAGAGAAAGGTGATCTTTGTAGGCGTATGACAACAACAAAAGGAACATTATTTACGCGATGAGTCCGGCTGGTGGCCAAGATGCTTAAAGCCTCAAGTCTGACATTGATTTCTGCTCCTAATCTCACTCATAGTGTTTGGCTGTAATACAATCTTCTGTCTCGTAAGCATTTCCGTGATCTTACCCTACCTCACTCTGTCTCTCCAATGTCATTCTCCATTTGTATGTGAATCCTTCTCTTAATTGCCCTCCATAATATTTACTGCCCTATGTTCTTCACATGTATTAATATTTTTCCTCTTTGCTATTGCTAGTTTCAAGAAAGTCGTTTTCTTGTTGACAAAGATTTAGAAATATTTCCCTTCCCTTCTCTCACGCTGGCCAGAAATTGGACCTTTATTTTTCTTATATTTATAAATGATATGAGTAAATCACAGAGAAGGCTTTTTGCGGATCTTCTATATAAATAAAATCATAACGACCGTGTGTCTGTGCATTGACTATTTTGGCGATTTCCGTACAGTTTCAGGTGTAAAAATGACCATCTGCATATTTCTTAGCTTTGATGTCCGTTTGTCTATATGAGTTCTTATAACTTGAAAAATACTGAATATATTTCTACCAAACTTGATACCTACAATCCACCTGTCCTTGAGTAGGTTTTAGGGTCTATATTATTTCTAAATACCTAAATTTACTGGGGGTTTATCCGAAACAGGAACCACGATTTTGCACATCCAAAATTAATGGAAATCTACAATCCTTAATGGAAATCCATTTCTAAAACTTTTCTCTCATGAGCATTTTTCGACAGGAAGATTAATAAGTGAGATATCATGAACGGTCGGTTTTGCCGTTGAAGTCCAGCGGACATAGACCAAAACGTGTTGTACGTGGAGCAGATTTCTTATCTATCTATATAAATAAAATCGTAACGACTGCGTGTGCCTGTACGTTGACTATTTTGGTGAAATTTTCATACAGCTGCCCGTTTGAGGGGTAATAATGACCATCTGTAGTTTCGTGAAAGTCCTAATTTAACCCCCCTCACCCATATCCAGATTACGATATAATCTGCCAGACGAGCAAGAAATTTGAAATTTGGCAAAATTATACGTTTTATCTTGTGCCGGACGGAAAATTTCCAAGATTACATTTTTATCCCCGAAGAATATCGAAATATGGAGGCAATTTTAATGATGGTGCAGACCTTCGTTTCGAGGTATTTCGTGGGATAAACGGGAAGTCCTATTACATACCGGATGGCACAATCTCAGCTCAATTTGGAGTGGTCTTAACCCTTGGTCTTATGACTTATTGTCGTATCTGTATCCCTTATACGTTAGATTCGTCTCTATTTCTCGATTTTTAGTAAATTTTGACTTTTTACATGCATAATTCGTACTTTTAATCACTTACTGGAAAGATAGAATCATCAAAATCTACACGAACATTTGCCCACCCAGTACCGATATGTGAGCCATATCCTATGTCACATAATTATCCCGAAAGTAATGCAATGTAAGATAATGTTACAAAAATGTCATCCTATTCAACGTTTCTTACTCAATCTGACCCATGAATAGATGAGATACGAGAAAATATAGGATCAGTCATTTAGGCTGCTAAATACTGCGTCTTATGGTACAATCCTTTGTCGATATGACTATGACGTACCGTTTAGCAGCAGCTAATCTGCAAATGAAGGCCTGCAATATTGTAAATATACTTTCGTATGTCGATATATATATACTTTAACTGGCAGTAGAAATGGGGTCCTTCTCCAACTCCTGTGTAACGGGCATTAGTAAGGAGGGCCTACCATTGCAATGAACAATTCACTTTTCGATTTGACTTGCAGAAGGAAGGGGAGCATGCAGTTTTGTTCAAAACTCCCCTACCCGATTGTGTATAGCTGTAGGCCGGGGTGCCCGTCATTATAAATAAATGTACCCGTCTAAAATGTGACTAGCATTAGGCATAGTGGCCTGTTGTTTTAATGGAAACTCCAACTCTGTGTGGCTGGCAGAAGGAGAAAGGGCCCGTCATTATAATGATAACTGCACAACTCAATTTTGACTGGTGGTAGGGAAGTTGCATGCCATTATAATGAAACCTCCTCAACTGTAATCTGTCTGGAAGTAGGAAGGGGGGCTGCCATTGTAACGAAACTCCCCAAATCGATTGTGACCGCGCAGTAGGCACCTGCAATTTTAATGTAAACTTCCCAACTCGATTGTGAATGGCAGGAGGCAAGTGAGCCTGCCGTTATTATCACAACTCCGCAACCCACACCTTACATTGGAAACAACGTATGGGGACCTCCCCATGCTATTTCTCGGGTAACGCTATGAGACATGCAATTTTAAAACAATCTTATTTACTGCACGCACAGTATTTACTTCGATATCCGTGTACAATGTAGAATACCGTAGCGAAGCACGGGTACATTTGCTAGTCTATATATATATAAAACTGGATGTTGGTATGTTTGAAGCTAATAGACTCAAAAACTACTGGACCGATTTCGCTGAAATTTTCACAGTTTGTTCTTATTACATCTGAGAGGGATTATGAAGTGATTTGAACGAAATGTGATTGGTAGTTCGGCACTGGGAGGTAAAAGAATGAAATAGGGGAATATAACCAACCCGCAATACAAGTCTGATCAGCGGGTTGCCTACCCAACAGTATGTGGAGAGTATGATGTGTTGCTTAAAACTTATTTCTGCTTTTATAAAATAGTATGGGGGCAGGACACCCCTCCCAGCCCAAGGGGAGAGGATGAAATTTAAAAGTATCTAAAACGACCGATATTAGTGTCGTATCCATAGTTTTCGGGATCACCGAGATTAACTCTGACACTAAAAATGCTGTTTTAAGTCAAGTTCATGCCGAATAGCACCCTTAGGGGTGGGGTTGAAAGGCGGGTGAAGTATTAATGTAGAATCCATAGTTTTCTGGGTCGCTGAGATGAATAACGTGAGCACAAAATGTCTCCCAAATCTGTTATGAAACTCCATTCCAAGAGTAATCACCTATGTCCCTAGAGGCCCTGACGAGTGGACATCTTGCACTCCTTGAGGAACGTTTTGTTGTGTTGTGTGTCAGCAATTGAATGTAGTATTAGCACCGTAAGTGTTTGATACTTGTAGCGTAACTATTCTTGTACTGTAGTAAATGAGTTGCACGGTTGTGAGATGGGCAGCAGAATGTAGGCTAAATGGGGTGAAACGTCAAAAAGTCCTCTCGGTTTTAATTGTGTTGATGGGATGATAATACCTCGTGGGGAATAAAGCAAGTACCTAGGTCTTCATTGCGATAATCACAGTAACGAGGTAGTTAAGAAAGGTTACAGACCTCTTCAGCGAAGGCCAAGGTGTATAGGTGAGCACCTCTCCAAGAGTACTTCACAGGAGAACTGAAAACAATTCAAAGGACAGCAGCACGATTTGTTCTGGTGATTTCGAAAAAAAAAAGCAGTGTTAGTAAAATGTTTTAAAGTTTGGGCTGTGAAGACTTGGGAGTAAGGAGACGGGATATTCGGATATATGGTATGTTACGAGCTGTCAGTGCTGAATTGGTGTGAAATGACGTAAGTAGAAGAATAATCTTCAGTGCAGCTTTTAAAAGTAGGAAAGATCACACAGTATGAAGATACTGAATTGTGGTAAATATTCATTTATAGGTCGAGGAGTGAGGGATTGGAATAAATGTTCGATGTATTTTCAGTATTTAAGAAGAAGATCGGTAACCAATTATAAATAAGTGTATGACATAAAAAATTGATAGGGGACTGGCAGCTGGGCGGGCGCAGTCTAGCAAACTGAAACTAACCTCATTTTCCTCCTCCAGATTTGTACTCTTCTCACGTGACCTTTCGTTCTGTGATCGAATATCAGTCTCTCTTCTCTACACATCTTCCTTCCTCCGTGACTTAGTGTTAACATTTGTTTCATTTTGTCCAGCATTTCTTCAAACACCACCCTATCTTCTTTATTTTATTTTTGCTGCCTCCGTCCCAGTTTCATTCTCAGTTTGTATGCTCTTCTCCAACTCTTTGACCCAAATTTTGAAGACATCTCTTCTCTCCTGATACTAAAAAAGATAAGTAATAGAAAACTCGGCAACAAGAGAGTCCAGAGAACATGCGGAGACGAAATCACGCCGGGGCATCGTCACAATCGCTACGGATTGAAAGCGCACAGACGTAATTCTTTCCCCCCACAGTGCTGAAATGAAACGGCGTATGGCTTTTAGTGTCCGAGGACATGTTCTGCTTGCCAGGTACAGGTCTTTTGATTTGACACCCGTAGGCGACGTGCGTCGTGATGACGGTGGCATTATGATTAAGCCGACACATACACCCAGCCGAATTAACCAATCATGGTTAAAAAATTCTCCATGCTGCCGAGAATCGAATCCGGGACTCCTGTGATCAAAGGCCAGCACGCTAACCATGTACTTATTTATTTATTTTGAAAATCGAATGGGCTGTCTGTTTTTGGTACTCTTTGTGACATTTACGAATATTGATGCCTTCAAAATAAGTCACTGTTCTTCTTCCTCCTCGTTTACTTGCGCTGGCACATTATATGGATTTGGTCCAGTTCTACCCTCGGCCAGTCCCCGAGCTAGCAGACCTGAAACTGAGGCGATGTTAGCGTGGTCATGCGTGCACGGTTGCTATAGTTGTTGACATCTTCCCTTCGCTTCCGGCCCACTCCCCCTACTCCCGGAGAACCTCCCTCTAAGAAATGTCAAAATGCTTCTTTCACTATTAGGACTTTAGCGTCACACCTTTTATTGAAAGACGTATTTAGCATGATTTGCTTTTTCCAAGGAGAAATTTAATGACATTATCGATTTCAAGCAGCTGGCGATCACACATAGACAACACAGCACAAATGTTAGTCTAAATAATTCGTCCTACTTCTTTTAACACGTTGGCTGCAACCATGTGCTATGTAAACTCCCACCGTCGATCATAAAAAACATTATTAGTTTGTAGAAATAACCTATATTTTATATTTTGGGTGCATTCCCAGTGTCTTTTCCTCTTTTTAATGCTATATGCCTGACGTGGCCATTCTTCTTCTTCTTCTTCTTCTTGATTACTTTGTATTTTAAAACAGTTGACTGTGTTGTAAAAGAGTTCGTAGTTTTCTACAACAGTTAAATGAATAACATATTACCAGAGATGGGGCGGTAATTCAGTTGGATGTTCGAAATCCACTGACGATGCTCCTCATTTGACCAAACGGATGATTGCAAGAACTGTTGTCATGCAAAGAGGACATGGTACACACTTGCTGAGTCAAACCTCGGTGTATTTCAATTTTGTTCACAAATAATTTTTGTACTTTATAAGGCGCGTAGTGTCCATGGATGTATTGGCAGCGCAGCTTCTCTTCAGATTTTAAATACTTGATGAAGTTATTGCTTTAGAATTTGTATGTGATATTAGAAGACAAATTTAAGGACAGTTACTCTGCATTTCAATAAGCGTATTTATGACACAATACCGTGGCTATAAACAATTAAATAGAATGTATTGTCGGCCCTGCCTTTTATTTTCCGAAAGAAAGGAATCTATGGAACACGCATCGGAGGACGATTAGAACATGTAATAAGACAAAAATCTAAAAAAAGGTTCAGTTATCTTGAACAAAACGCGCGAATTGAGTTTTGTTTAGGAGAGCAGCGTAAAAGAGCTATGGAAAAGCGCAATGAAACTGTTAAACAGAAGAGGAAAATTGTGGTTTAACAACTACTGTTTACTTTCTAGGCTCTCAGGGACTTGTTTTCAGGGGTCAAAAGAAAGTCGTGTATCTTTGAACCGAGATACCTATATTCAGAATGATTTAATATTCTCTCTCTATCTCTCTCTCTCTCTTTCTCTTTCTGAGGTGTTGAATATTACAGGTGGGCTTTGTTTCCTTAATTCTTACATTATTTAACCACGAAAAAGCGGAGAGTTTAGTTCATAAGGAATATTTTACTTAAGCGTTCGTAACCATTCAGTAACTGTTAAAAACTACTGTGTTAGTTTTAACGATAATTGCAAATGAATTCTATAACATGTTTTAGTTACAGTTCCTGTACGTAGAAAACCAGGCTACGGCCCTGTACTTTGTGCTGCTCATTCAGTTAATAAATTCCGTCCTCTTTCTTCTTGAATTCATTATGTTTGCCAAACTGCAGAGGGAGGAAGCAAGGAAAATGGAATTCACATTGTACATCTCCTTGCTGAATACGCCTCATTTGTGCTTAGATTGACTCAATGTTGTCAAGTACTGTTAGTTTTCAATTTACTCTTGAAGTATTGTTATTAATTGGTATTCTTGTGATAGTTTCGCCTTCAGAGAACATACAAGGCGTGACACAAATTCAGGGCGCATCACTTTCAGGAAAACAATCAGAACATTACTGATGGCCTCTATCCCTGTTCAGATAAGGTGCACGATTTTTACCAAGAAGTGTAATCATGTCTGTTGTTTAACGCCCCTAATGTACTGTTTACACCATGAGCTTCAGAGAATTGCGGGTTTAAGACTAGCGGTACCACAACGAGATCAGTGGCGAGTTCAGGTCTGGAGATTGTCCGTGGAGATAGATACTGGGCTACCGTGGGGGCAGGACCCCGTATATAATGTGCGACCTTAATTGTAAGAAGCTGTTGAGCGCGCCGGTTGGTCGGATCCTCAAAAAACGGCATTGGGCTCTGTCATCCAGTAGCTGCCATATGGTTTGTTGTCGCGTGTGCCATCTGTCAGCAAGTGTTAACCATTGCTAATGGGCAGTGGTGTAGATTATGCTCTCTGTTTGAGTGTACGGGGAATCCGTTTTAGAGGCCTCTCCGAAAACTGTGTGACGTAAAGCGGCTGAAATGGCGCCGCTATAACTAGCTTGGACACGTGGCAGGAGCGTGTTGCTCACCCTGGGCACACGGTGTAAGAGCAGCTTTCAGCTATAACTAGCTCGGACAGTTGGCAGGAGCGTGTTGCTCACCCTGGGCACACGGTGTAAGAGCAGCTTTCAGCTATAAGTAGCTTGGACACGTGGCAGGAGCCTCGTGTTGCTCACCCTGGGCACACAGTGTAAGAGCAGCTTTCAGCTATAACTAGCTTGGACACGTGGCAGGAGCGTGTTGCTCACCCTGGGCACACTGTGTAAGAGCAGCTTTCAGCTATAACTAGCTTGGAGAGTTGGCAGGAGCCTCGTGTTGCTCACCCTGGGCACACGGTGTAAGAGCAGCTTTCAGCTATAAGTAGCTTGGACAGTTGGCAGGAGTGTGTTGCTCACCCTGGGCACACAGTGTAAGAGCAGCTTTCAGCTATAACTAGCTTGGACACGTGGCAGGAGCGTGTTGCTCACCCTGGGCACACAGTGTAAGAGCAGCTTTCAGCTATAAGTAGCTTGGACAGTTGGCAGGAGTGTGTTGCTCACCCTGGGCACACAGTGTAAGAGCAGCTTTCAGCTATAACTAGCTTGGACACGTGGCAGGAGCGTGTTGCTCACCCTGGGCACACGGTGTAAGAGCAGCTTTCAGCTATAACTAGCTTGGACACGTGGCAGGAGCGTGTTTCTCACCCTGGGCTCACAGTGTAAGAGCAGCTTTCAGCTATAACTAGCTTGGACACGTGGCAGGAGCGTGTTTCTCACCCTGGGCACACAGTGTAAGAGCAGCTTTCAGCTATAACTAGCTTGGACATGTGGCAGGAAATTCGTGGCTTGGACACGTGGCAGAAGCCTCGTGTTGCTCACCCTGGGCACACGGTGTAAGAGCAGCTTTCAGCTATAACTAGCTTGGACATGTGGCAGGAGCCTCCTGTTGCTCACCCTGGGCACACGGTGTCAGCGCAGCTTTCTGCTATAACTAGCTTGGACACGTGGCAGGAGCGTGGTGCTCACCCTGGGCACACTGTGTAAGAGCAGCTTTCAGCTATAACTAGCTTGGACACGTGGCAGGAGCGTGTTGCTCACCCTGGGCACACGGTGTAAGAGCAGCTTTCAGCTATAAGTAGCTTGGACACGTGGCAGGAGCCTCGTGTTGCTCACCCTGGGCACACAGTGTAAGAGCAGCTTTCAGCTATAACTAGCTCGGACAGTTGGCAGGAGCGTGTTGCTCACCCTGGGCACACGGTGTAAGAGCAGCTTTCAGCTATAAGTAGCTTGGACAGTTGGCAGGAGTGTGTTGCTCACCCTGGGCACACAGTGTAAGAGCAGCTTTCAGCTATAACTAGCTTGGACACGTGGCAGGAGCGTGTTGCTCACCCTGGGCACACAGTGTAAGAGCAGCTTTCAGCTATAAGTAGCTTGGACAGTTGGCAGGAGTGTGTTGCTCACCCTGGGCACACAGTGTAAGAGCAGCTTTCAGCTATAACTAGCTTGGACACGTGGCAGGAGCGTGTTGCTCACCCTGGGCACACGGTGTAAGAGCAGCTTTCAGCTATAACTAGCTTGGACACGTGGCAGGAGCGTGTTTCTCACCCTGGGCTCACAGTGTAAGAGCAGCTTTCAGCTATAACTAGCTTGGACACGTGGCAGGAGCGTGTTTCTCACCCTGGGCACACTGTGTAAGAGCAGCTTTCAGCTATAACTAGCTTGGAGAGTTGGCAGGAGCCTCGTGTTGCTCACCCTGGGCACACAGTGTAAGAGCAGCTTTCAGCTATAACTAGCTTGGACACGTGGCAGGAGCGTGTTTCTCACCCTGGGCACACTGTGTAAGAGCAGCTTTCAGCTATAACTAGCTTGGAGAGTTGGCAGGAGCCTCGTGTTGCTCACCCTGGGCACACGGTGTAAGAGCAGCTTTCAGCTATAACTAGCTTGGACACGTGGCAGGAGCGTGTTTCTCACCCTGGGCACACTGTGTAAGAGCAGCTTTCAGCTATAACTAGCTTGGAGAGTTGGCAGGAGCCTCGTGTTGCTCACCCTGGGCACACAGTGTAAGAGCAGCTTTCAGCTATAACTAGCTTGGACACGTGGCAGGAGCGTGTTTCTCACCCTGGGCACACAGTGTAAGAGCAGCTTTCAGCTATAACTAGCTTGGACACGTGGCAGGAGCCTCGTGTTGCTCACCCTGGGCACACGGTGTAAGAGCAGCTTTCAGCTATAACTAGCTTGGACACGTGGCAGGAGCGTGTTTCTCACCCTGGGCACACTGTGTAAGAGCAGCTTTCAGCTATAACTAGCTTGGAGAGTTGGCAGGAGCCTCGTGTTGCTCACCCTGGGCACACGGTGTAAGAGCAGCTTTCAGCTATAACTAGCTTGGACACGTGGCAGGAGCGTGTTTCTCACCCTGGGCACACTGTGTAAGAGCAGCTTTCAGCTATAACTAGCTTGGACACGTGGCAGGAGCGTGTTTCTCACCCTGGGCACACTGTGTAAGAGCAGCTTTCAGCTATAACTAGCTTGGAGAGTTGGCAGGAGCCTCGTGTTGCTCACCCTGGGCACACGGTGTAAGAGCAGCTTTCAGCTATAACTAGCTTGGACACGTGGCAGGAGCGTGTTTCTCACCCTGGGCACACAGTGTAAGAGCAGCTTTCAGCTATAACTAGCTTGGACATGTGGCAGGAAATTCGTGGCTTGGACACGTGGCAGAAGCCTCGTGTTGCTCACCCTGGGCACACGGTGTCAGCGCAGCTTTCTGCTATAACTAGCTTGGACACGTGGCAGGAGCCTCCTGTTGCTCACCCTGGGCACACAGTGTAAGAGCAGCTTTCAGCTATAACTAGCTTAGACACGTGGCAGGAGCCTCGTGTTGCTCACCCAGGGCACACGGTGTAAGAGCAGCTTTCAGCTATAACTAGCTTGGACAGGTGGCAGGAGCGTGGTGCTCACCCTGGGCACACAGTGTAAGGGCAGCTTTCAGGTAGGAGAATAGTGTTTTGTCTTTTTCAGTGGACAGAAATATAACTTACGTTGTAAGAAATTGGTTAATTTTGTACAGCGAATCACGATTTTCTAATATTCCTAATATAATACGGAGTAAAGCGGCTCATCAACAGTTTGAAGATATGTTGTTGCATTTGCAGTGCTGTAAATATCTGTGTCTTCACCAGTGAGCAGCTATTATCAGTGAACGTCTGATGGTAAGTTTTAAATACTTTTTTCAGAAACTCGATTGCGAATATATTACATTTTACTGAATAAAACGATTTTTACTTTTCCTAATATTCCTATCCAAAAAATTATAAATGGTAGCTTGCAAGCTTCAACCCCGTATGTTGTAACACGAAACTTCGATCGTGTTAGTTTTCTGTAAATGTCGTATCGAGCGCCAAACGCGAATATTTTTAAAGGTCGATTTTTCATGCGAATATGGTTCGTAGAAGACTGTACATTTCGTTGAATGGAGAGAGAAAAGCCTCGTAGCGGTGCGCTGCCCGTATGTCACACAAGCTAGCCCGGTGGCTAACAGACAGGGGACTGGGCTGCTAATTCCTTCCTCTTGTCAGCCTGTCCTCCACGCTCACGACACTTGTCTGGAGCTATTTGAAATAATTTACAGAAAGGAAACTGTTTTTGACTCATGATTTGTTTGGTTCATTTTACTGTTCTTGTAATAACAGAGGAGCATTTCTTAGTTCTTTTCAACAACGAATCACGAAGTCCTCTGTGTTGAAGTACCTAGTTGTCAATACAGGGCAAGGTGATCACATTAATGAGGTCACAGAGCTGTTCGTGTGGATAACATGGTCCGGGTTTCGATCCTGTATTTTATGTCGAAAAATAACCTAAACATTCTCAAAATATTACTTGAAATGAGGGTAAAATGTGATAGTAAATCATCCGCGTTACCTAAAATAAGTCTCATTTAATAATAATAATAATAATAATAATGATAATAATAGACGCAAAGAATACAATTTCAGTCCTTTCTAAAATTCATTTCTTACAAGTGAGATAACTGTCCACATTATTAGGATGTTACAGCAATCCTTTCAGTGTAGGGATATTGTGGATACCAGCCACTTGTTTCACTTTCAGGAAAGTATTCCTGGCCGTACTTTTCCTTTAGGCCGGCCAAAGAACTCACACAGCCATCAGCTGACGTCATGCCATCGGGGCTATTCGCTATTAATTGAAAAAACAAAGAAAAAATGAAAATGGTGCAAAGACTGGTTGTAGAAAAGAAATCAGTACGCACACTTCACTGTCGCACACAGATTACGGCAGTTACTTGCGGATGAACGGAATTGCTTTCGCCGGTGCCTCCTTTAATTCAAAAGAAATATGCTCTACTTTCTTACCAGTTTCGTATAAGCAGCCTCACGACCATGATCCTTCTGACTGGTAAATCTCAATGAACTCTTGATTGCGCTTTCGGTCATGTTCGTAGTCGAAACTTACTGCACAGGCGGGCTTGTCGCACTCTAGCGATGTGGGCAGTTTTCCAAGTGATGTTCTAGTGTTCTCGTTTATTGAAATCTGTGACGTAAATGCATCACTACGCAGAGCAAAGAAAATGACGTAAAGACAAACTAATGCAATGGTTTCCCATTTTCATGCTGGGCTGCACCTTAATTACGCTTCCTCCCCACTCCTAGCTCTTTCGTATCCCATCGTCGCCGTAAAGCAAAAGGTTTTTCTGTACATTGCTCAGAATTTAAAAAGGCTGGTGTTTCCGTATCAGTCGTGTCCACAGTAACAAGGAAATGCACTTTTTAATTTTACCATAATTGTCTGTCTATCTGTCTGTCTGTCTGCACACGCATCACGAGAAAACTGCTGAAGAGAATTTGAAAATCGGTACCGTACGTAAAGTCGGTGTATGTGCTACTACAATCCAGGCTATAAATCATTTTATTCACGCTGAGTGAAGTGGTAGTTTCGGGGAAGGCCTAAAATTTAATCCTCAAATATTTATATTATTAGTCGCCCTATCGATAAATACTGCATAGCTAAAGTTAAATAGAATTGAATTTCGGATCATTTATATCTTATACATTTTATCGTACCGGCAATGATAACACAGATATTAATGAATTTGTATTTTTGTTGCTAAGTCAATATCAACCCCCAGCCACGAGAAAATGGGTTGACAGAATTTAATGAAAATTGGTATAGGCCTATAGAGTCGGGGAATAAGAAACTACAGTCTAAGCTATAAGCAATTTTATTCACCTGGATGAAATTGTATTTTAGGGGAAAGCGCCTAAAATTTAATTTTTAAATACTTATGTTATTGATCCTATCGAAAAGTACTAGGCTACATAACAAAAGTTATAGAGAATATAATTTCCGATTATTTATGTTTTATTCAGTTCTACCGTACCGACTATGGTAAGAGTAGTATTTCCGAGTCGGAAGAAAACTAAATGTGAAGATCTACAATATCGAAAGCGCATAACATTGAGCAACAATACCATTACGCTGATCATTGTTTCTTATGCTGCCACTCAACTCCGATAGATATGATTACTGCTGTGTACCGAGTATAACAGCCTGACTGAATATTGGTGGGAAATGTCCAGGGAGTTAGAAAACTTTCTTCTTTAAATGGCATTCCTTTGGTTCATATATTGTCTGATACTGCTGGTACGTAACATACTGGTTCATTATAGTATTCCAGCTATTCAATTCCTACTCGGACGCGCTGGTTTTAATGAGCAGTGTTCACATTTAAGGCAGAGGCTCTCTTACTAGTAGTATGAACTGGTCTAGAATGACAATTTTTAGGCCTATTATTGCAAATGATAGCACCACAATGTGATTTTTGGAACATCACAGCATGTACAAATTTATCGAACTGTGTAATCAATTGAAAAGATGTATATATTTAAATAGTGGTAGGTCATTTTTAATTATTATGTTTATATATAGGGTATTTAGTCATCCATTTAATATCTCATTTCTTTGTATCACGGCTATAACGTATTCTGAACGAACTACTTCTTGAGTAAAGTATTACAGAACTATTCGTATTAATAGCTTGCAGTAAATTTCCAGTAGCCGCGGTCAGGTGACCGGACTCACCATGCTTATTTTAGCCCATTACCAGAAAATGTACGTCATCAAACTTGCAAGACACCTTACTCTTTCCATACGCTGAAGAGACAGTTAAAGCCTTGCTAACGCCTACTTTTCGAAGTTCGCTACCTGACGCTTTGATTGCCCTGGGAAGTTCAACCTATTGGAATGGACGTTATGGAACTAAATCAGAGTCGGCCAACTGGCTGGCGTGTGGTGTAAGAGGGACCGTGTGACGTCGGAGAGCCCGTGTGATGTATGAGCACAGAAGGTGGGGAATCGCTGCCGTAGAGTGAGACGAAGAGACAGCCTCGCTTTGTAGTAAACACGTTCAGTGCTTTACGAAGTGGTGGTATTGGTACAGTACAGTACATAAGTATGGCTGGACCGGGCACATCACGGTGCGACAAGCTACCTACCCCTCCGATCTTTTTATCTTTGTGGGAAGATCTATATTTATTTGTTGAAAATGATAGGAATGCTACAGCTAAATGTTTAGTTTGTAGAAAAGAGCTACAGTATGTAAAAAGATATAATTTACAACGCCACTTCAGTTTGTGTCACGCTGCAGATTATGATCGATATCAAGTCGAGCAAAGGGTACGTGTAATTACAGAACTAAAAGGTAAATTAAATAACCCTGTCGAGCATTCGATCAGTGAGTCAGCAGTTCGACTGAGTTATAAAATTTCATATTTAATTGCAAAGAAACTTAAACCGTTCAGTGATGGTGAATTCGTAAAGGAATGTTTAATTCTAGCAGCTGAGGAGTTTTGTCCAAATATCATTGAAGAGTTCGAAGCTACCAGCTGGTCCGCGCATACAGTGTCGAGAAGAATTCAAGACCTATCTGATGATGTCCACCTACAATTATTAGAACTGACAAAAAGCTTCCGGGCATACTCCTTAGCAATTGACGAGAGCACAGACATTTCTGACACGGCCCAACTAGCCGTGTTCATACGAGGGGTTGACCAATATCTTACAGTTTTGGGAGGAACTACTGGATTTAGTGCCTATGAAGAATACGACGAAAGGCATTGACATTTTCAACTGCATTGTAAGTGTTGTTGAAAATGCTTCCTTGCCATGGAACAAACTAGTTTCAGTAGCAACAGATGGTGCACATTCTATGGTAGGACGCAATTCTGGAGTAGTTGGGCTCATAATACAAAAAATGAAGACTCTCAATGTAGCTCACACACTTGTTCCAATTCACTGTATCATACATTTAGAAAATCTGTGTGCGAAAAGCATTGAACTGAACAATGTAATGACTGCAGTGGTTAGAATTACTAACCTCATAAGATCAAGGGCCTTACGTCATCGGCAATTCAAGGAATTTCTAGCAGAAAGTGACAGTGAACTTGGTGATTTGCCTTATCATTGTGCTGTTCGCTGGCTTAGTCGAGGCAAAGTACTCGATGCCTTTTTTCAACTACGACAAGATATAGCTACATTTATGGAGCAACAAAATGTGCTAGTCCCCGAACTACAAGATCGCAGGTGGATTTGTGACCTCGCATTTCTTGCAGATTTAACAGGTCATTTGAACATTCTGAATGTTTCTCTCCAGGGAAAGGGTTTAATAATTACAGAAATGTTTGATAGAGTGAAATCGTTCAAATTAAAATTGTGTCTGTGGGAGCGTCAGTTCATAAACTGTATGTCATAGGTATGTCAAAATCATAAAAAAACCTTTATTTGGAATTTGATTCTAGATTTAACAATTTGGAGTGTCTGGAAACTGATTTTCAACTTTTAGCCACGCCATATTCCGTTGTTGCAGATAACGTTGATTCAGACCTACAATTAGAGTTAATAGATTTACAGTGTGATAGAGAACTAAGAGATAAATTTGTAAATAAGAAGGATTTGTGTGACTTTTATAGAAATTTGTCACAAAAAAGGTTTCCCCGATTTCATAGGTTTGCAGCAAGAATGTTGAGTATTTTCGGTTCTACGTATGCCCGTGAACAACTCTTTTCTATTTTAAAAACAACTAAACCTAAACAGAGAAGCCAGTTGTCAGATCACAATTTGAAGTGTGTTCTTAAACTTAGTGTTTCTCAAAAATTAACTCCTAATATTGAAAAACTAGTCCACGAAAAAATACTACAAAAATCACGGAAACCCACGAGTGGCAACTGATTATACATCATGAGGTAAAACATATGTTTTGAGTTTACAGATTAATCATTGTAGTATTTTTGTTGTAAAACTGCACTGTTTCTTACTGTTAGCACTCTTTTTACATTGCATGATATTGTAAAACACAGCAATTTTTTTGTTCAATATTGGTTCCGAAGATGCACCGACAGAAAACAAGTTTAGTTTGTATATATAGAAATAAACTTGCTTTATAACTCTTAAGTTACGTTACAATAAAATATGTGGAGAGAAATATGTACTACACATACCGCATTGTACCTGCAGTCCTTGGACCTCCCCTTACGAATGACGTTGTTTTTCTCCTCGCCCCTCTAGCCTTCACTTCTCAGTTACAGTACTAAGTGCATCGTTTCGCTGCCCGAGCAGAGTGTGTGACGTGTTACCTGACATCACACGTACACGCAGTTGGCTGCCCCTGAACTAGATGATGGTTATAGAGCAATCGATAGGAGAAGGGATAGTACATCAGATCTTACTGGACCGTGTGATATGGTTTACATCGGAGAAGGTCTTAACTGCTGAAGATCTTACCTTAGTTCACTTCGCATCTGAGTAGACCACTACTCAAAATTACTCTCATTGACTCTTGGTTATCTCAATGACGAGAGTTAATCATCGAGAGACCGGTTTTGACCGGTATAGGACAGAATAAATTTTGTTATGTATTTAGTTACGCTACAGTTCGGTAATACGCAAGAATACAAGTGTATTTTCTCCATTAACGTAACCCAAGGTGGTTTTGCTACTGAAATTAGGAAGCATTACAACTTTATGTAAGGAGTACTGTAGGAAGTGTTAACGGCAGGCAAGTCGTAGTGCAACTAGTGGACTATGCACGAATCAGAAATAGGACTGGTACCAACAACGAGAGATGACGCCTGTACGAGAGGTCCATCAAACATCAGCTGTCCAGATAAGAGTCTACAAATGGTGAGCTAATGGCATAAATTACTGCAAGTCTCCGCTTAACAGTTTATTTTCTTAAATTGTATTTCATTCAGTTTTTCTTTTGCTTCTGTAAGTTCAGATTTCGTGAATACGCCGTCACGTTATTCATCCTAATAAATAGTTGTTTTTATATGTATTTTCTGAAATTCTTATTAATGATCCTTAACTTCCAAGTATAGTGTGTACTTAATGGTTAGTGTTCCGTCACCGCACGTCTGGGAGTGTCTACAGTCTCATTACGTATTATTATTATTATTATTATTATTATTATTATTATTATTATTATTAATTATCAGCTATCGTTTTCAAGCCATAAGCTTGAAGACTGACGCCCATGAGATATTGTTTATGGGGAAGTAAATGAGAGATTGTGTATTTATATTAAAATTAAGGTGACCCGCCACTTCACATATTGTGACACATCTGTGGGCAAGAGTGGGTACGTCACAATAATTCACTAAATAACTCAAAATTCAACCCTGAAAAGAGCCGTTTCTTAAGAACAGCTTCTTCGTCTTCTCTTTTGTTAAATTCTATATTCAGTGTATTCCAAATTAGCAGTGAAGAGGGGGTTTGTGCAGTGGCTTGGAGGAAAAAATTGCCTCCAAGTGAGATAGCTTTCTCCCCTCCCTCCCCCCCCCCCCCCTCACGCGACTGCAGTGAATTGAAATTTTCCGACTCATCGGGTCCTGCTAGGGAACTGAGAAGTAAACAGGCTTAGCTTTTGCCCTGGGACTCACCAGTATTCGAACCTCCCGCCAATAACATACGAAGTGTGTTTACGGATCGCCATTTCAACTCTGGAACTTTGCACTGTTAGATCGACAGTGATAAATATTGGATAGGTATTTCGTTTGTACACTCCGTAAGCGAATTTGTTAACTATCGGACACACAGTCTCCAAGAAGTACAGGAGTGCTGTAAACTCGAGCTACCTAGAGCGATGACAAGGGAGCAGGGCTTTCGCGCGGGTTTCAGATGATCTTGCCAGAGTGAAACATGAAGAATAGGCTGCAGGTGCTTTGTTGCTCAGGGTCTGACAGTTACTCTGTTACTTCTATATTACTGTATGTGTATCATAGCGGTTCTTTCTTATATGAAAATATGTGCAGTAAAAGACATCAATTTCAGTAATTTTATATAAAATCGTTGATGGGAGGAAATCCCTCCCTTCACCCCCGCAATTTCGCACCCTTGTTGCTGAATCCTGATTTAGTTCCTTCCGTATATAGCGTCTTTGCACTTGACATTTTGTGTCCGTGGTTTTCCGCTATTTCCTTCTTGTCTGTTTTTAGAAAGGATTGCAACGTGATGGATGTGATTTTCGTTTCTTACTAGCGAATTGACCAGAACATCATTTCTTTCTCTTTATGTGCAGTTTCATCTTTGTCCAACACTCCTCTCCTCTTCTTCTGTTCAGGCTCTTCTTGTCTTCGTAGTTTATCCTTCGGCTGATTTTCACTGTGTTTATAAATTTATTCGCACCCCGGAGAGTTTTTCTGCCTTTCCCTAATCCATGCTGTAGTGGTGTTGTTCTTGCAGAAGTTACCTAGGGGAATGCTCAGAACACCCGGCACAGATTTCGTAACCAATAATGAAGTGATCTAGGCAAAGCCGGGAAAACAGCTCATTGTTCTTTGAGGTAGAAAGTACACCTCGTATTACAAGGAAAGATGTCATGGCTCAAAGACTAAACTTGCATCAACACCAAACAAATCTTCAGGTTGGCTGAAGAAAGGGATGCTTTATCCAGGTGATCGCCAACGTCTCGGGATGTCATATCCTCCTCTTCATGGTCCTCTGTTTCCCTGCGCCTTGAAGTCTATTATTATTATTATTATTATTATTATTATTATTATTATTATTATTATTATTATTATTATTATTATTATTGCAAGACCGTGGCCCGTGTTTGACCCGCACTAGCACGCCCTCTCTTGTTATAATGTCAAGGACCTGCGATCGACGTAGGCTCATTATGTAAGCCGAGCAGCTTCACCCAAACCGGTGCTACCGGCTTCAGCTAGCGTTTATGATGGATGCAGAATGTGCCTACAGTGCTTCAGTCTATGTATGTAACGTATCAGTCGGTGGTGGTGGTGATTATTGTTTTAAGAGAAACGATCCTCTATATAACAGTAATCAGAGAGAAAAATCCACAGTTGTAGCCCTCCAGGCATGCCTTTGCTGGCAGGACGTAGTGTTTACAGTGCACTATGTCTTCTGCTATGGGCTAGAGCAATATTGTTACTTTCACTGATCTGTCTCAGCTTTATCCTTGGCTTTGACAAGATGAAAGTGACTGAGGTATGAGTGATGCTAGTAATGACAATCCTTATGCAGCCAGTCCCTGCTATGAATGGTGTGAAAATGTTGCTCATAGGGTCGGTTGGTGCATGCATTTCAGTGGGCTTGGCAGACTGATATGTAATAGCAACTTCTGGCTCGGTGAGGAAAGCAACGGGAAACTACCGCACCCCTCATTTCCCTAGTACGCCTCTTCAGTGATGCCTAGGCCATTTATGACAGCTGATGGCGGAGCTGTTGAGGATCCAACCAGCCTTCGGGCTGCGGACTAAAGATACAGCCCTCCAGGCATTCTAGGGATATGCGCTACGAAAATAGCTAAATATAATCAGGTACAAGTAATTCTTAATCGTCGTTATCCTGTCGATTAAATTAACAGTTTGCGTTTTTCTACCACTACGACCGCTATTGTGAGTCAGTGCAGAGTTTCACTTAAGCCCTTACAACTACATTCGGTGTGGATAATAAAAAAATAAAAAGAGGAACATATTGCGGCAAGAATTATGTAAATAAGTTAATTTGGCTAGGATTTGAATAAAAAGGAAAACGCGTCAAGAAACAAGCTATTTTAGGCTGTTTTTCCGGAACTGCATTTAGGCCGGAAGTAATTTTGGATTTTTTAAAAGTTCTCTAGCAACATGGAGCACTCACAATCCTTTCCGGGCCCTTTAGCTCGGTATACTATTACATTTTCGTAGCTTGGGGAGCCCTACTTTGCTTTCCACGTTAAAAGTACCTTACAGTCACACGTCTGTAACTCGAATTTTCTGTAACTGAAGGAATTTTTCGTTTTCCAACGGAATCCTATATAATTAATAACTGGGAAGTTTTATTGTTGAATTATTCTATATCTTGAAGGATATTTTAAGCCTCTGTTATTCGAAGTATCGTAGTTGTGGCTCGAAATACTCAACCCCGACACATTCGTTGAGTTCCGCTCATCGGTTGGCTTATCTGCCTCCCGTTGACTCATCACTTCCCGCTACACAGCGCAGCCCGTGCTTACAACGTGTTCATCTGTCGCTCCAACTGTTCTCGAGTTCTGAACTCTTACTTTGGGGTGTAATTCTCATAATGCCTCCACGTGTGTACACGGTAGGTGAAAGGGTATTTATATGCGATAATTATGTGAAAACAGAGTCTTACAGGAAGTCGTTAGGCGAATTGTAACGCCCTCCACATAGAGAGGGACTGGTTCTTTACTCGATAAGATGCGAAGTGTTAAGAAACGTGTACTTAACGAGGAAAAAATAAATAAAATGGCAGAAAGATGGCATCGCACATGGAACACTTGGACAGAAGAGCTCAGGGTGGCGGGCGATTGTTGCCTCATGTCATGCTCGAATAAAGTGAGCGAGGCGCGCCTACCGGCCAACCGATGAACCTTTCTCGTCACAGTTCTAACATGAAATACCAGCCTTTCTAGGCGCAACCAGAGGCCTACTCGAGTATGCTCAGATAAAATTAGTTCCTGTGGGAAGAAAGCTAAACTTACACACTCCACATATTGTTTGACCTTGAGTAGCTTAAGATGCGCCAGAAGCGATGTCGCATGTGGTGTTGCTGCTCAAGAAAATTACAGATCTTTTCAAACAGATGCATTTGTAAGTGTTCTAAAATAAAATGTCACTTCTACAACTGATGTTGACAAAAAGAGTGAAATACAGCTGAAACGTACTCGTTGGCACGTTTTTCTGTGCCTCGAATATTCGGTAAGTCGAAGTATTTTGAGCCTCCGCATGCATTTCGGCGACAGTACTGTGACCGGAAGTGGAGCGATGGTTTCGTGGATGAAATATGTTGATCCAAACAAAAATTCCCGGCAATGTTCGGTGTGTGAATAGGGCATGTTGGCCAGGTTTGCTTCTATTACTTCCCTAATGATCAACTCGGTTAGAGATGGCGCCGACAACAAGTCTGCAACAGGAATGTGTGACCTTCACAGTCGGGGTTCAGCAGGAACTGGTTTATATTCATACTCGTCCTTGTGGTGGTGTGGTGAGGAGCGGTGTACACTGGGCGAGCGTAACGCGTAAAGCTCATACAATAAACCCTGCATTGGTCTTCGCAGCACTGAGCATATTACATTGAGGTCTTGTTTAGAGTTTGAGTCTTGTGACACACTCAATTGAGTCAAACTCAAACTGGTCTGAGGACTATGAGGGCAGCGCGGGGCAGTGTGGGATATACATAACATAAATACTACTACGATAGAAAAATAACGAAGAAGAAAAGACGCACGCCCTGCGAATTGGTGTTCAAAATGTGGTGAGTTTGGCTTTCTTCAACTTTCCGAGAGAGAAAAACTGTCGGAAATATAATTAACTGCTACCGAGCTTCGTGATTCGAACGGTGGTGTTGTGTCTGAAGGAGAGGTGAGGTATAAGCCATTAAGCAAAAAGTTAATAAATTAGAACCAAACTTAGGATTTTGTCGCGGGCCGTATATTATTGACACCTAGGCCAGGTATCTTATTCTGAACTAGTATGTAAGGCTGTTCTGGACAGTAAAAATTAGTATGTAAAATGTAATTGGAAATGAGAATATGTTTATTTATCTTAGAACAAAAGTTACACTTCCCATGTCACTTACATGTCAGTTGTATACAATCGTTACAGGAATTACGAAATTTCGTCATGAACCACATTGAGTGTAGTTGTTTATGGATCTGCGAACTCTTGAATTACTCCATGGGCCTATAGTTATCCATGGGTAAACATTGGATTGGATTGGATTGGATTGGATTGGATTGGATTGGATTGGATTGGATTGGATTGGATTGGATTGGATTGGATTGGATTGGATTGGATTGGTAAAGTTTGTCTCTGTGCGTTGTTTGTGATAAAGAAGGCTAAATTTAGTGCAGATTGCCTCCAGTTAAGAATCAGTGGTATGGCAAAATTTGCAAATCTATTCTTGGCATAAAACACGTTCTTCCTGAAGCTGCGCCAATCACGACGGTCAAACTCGTCGCGCCATTTATATGTATATTTCTGATTTCTTCCCCAAGTCCGTACCTTCACTTTTCTTAAAACTTCTTTCATCATTTCAATAAACTTAAATAATGATACTGAATCCTTGCATTCACTTTAAGTACAGTAACTTGGTCAATAACAGACAGCAACCTGGCGAGTTGGCCGTGCGGTCAGGGACACGCCGCTGTGTGCTTGCATCCGGGAGATAGTGGGTTCGAATCTCACTGTCGGCAGCCCTGAAGATGGAAAATGCTGGGGCTGCACCTTAATTAAGGCCACGGCCGCTTCCTTCCAAGTCCTAGGCCTTTCCTATCCCATCGTCGCCATAAGACCTACCTGTGTCGGTGCGACGTAAAGCTACTAGCAAACAAAAACCAGACAGCGTTCTATAATACCAAATACAGCAGAGACAATACACGACACTCGGCGAGATATCGAAAGCTATTAGAGCTCTCTCTCTAGCGGATTGACCTGAGAACTACTGATTCTGTCATAAGAGCACGTGTATTTGTGTGTGAAGTTTTTGGTGTTATTTATGCGTTTTCAGTGAGTTAACATAATTAAATAGCGTGTGTCATTCCTTGTTATCTCCTCAACATGAGGAGAAAGGTTTGTGCTGTGTTTGGCTGCAGTAACTATGAAATAGAGAAGAATGCGCGGTCTTTCTTCCGTTCCCCTCGTGACAAGAAAATGTAAGTGGTATTGTATTTGCATATATATTATTCCAGTGACAAAGAGATTTTTATAGTATTTCATAATCTTCTGACATGCTCGACCCATATTTTAACTGGCTTAAAATGTAATACGCATATTTTATTGTATAGTGCAGCAGTTAACCTTCAGTACTGATGTGTTGTTGTAGGTGTGATCTGTGGGTTTGATTTAATTCAGCAAAATACATATGCATATGAGTGTGGCTGGTTGTGTTCCAAGTTACCCCATTTTGAATGCTGTAATGCGTCGTCAAGCACTGAAGAAAATATGGGTGATTTAAGAAAAGTACATATTTTGTTGAAACAATCTGATGATGCAAATTTGCTTTATCCTAATGTAATGGCAAGTATTGCTTGTAGGGAAAGTTTGAATGTTTTTGAGGCTAAATTTATGGATTTTCTTTCTGTTAGTGGGCTTGAAGTTAAAAGCAAAATTGTCCAGCTCTTAAATGAAAATTCATCGAATCATGTGTGTAAGGAATGTGCCGATATCTTTGTTGACAAGTGTTTTAATATGATAATACAATGCTGTTAATGAGGAGAAAGAGAAATCTAGCCGTGAACGTTCGGGCAGGAGTTCTAAAGCTAAAATGTAATGCATAAATGAAAGATCAAGGTCTTTCACAGCAGTCCATAAATGTAATGCATAAATGAAAGATCAAGGTCTTTCACAGCAGTCGATTTAACATCTTGATTATATGTCTTTAAATAATAACCTGTTAAATAATTCTTCATTCTTTTATCGAGAATTGCTTTAGCAAGTTTGAAGTTAATATCTTAGTAACACTTTCTTTCTAGACGTAATTTATTTATCCATTTCCGTATATACATTTGCATTAATGTTTGAATTGAGCGCGAATTTTCAAGTCAAGCCACTGGGAGCGCCACTTGCGACTTGTCTCCCATTTTAACAAGGAAGTGTCGTGTATTTGATAAAAACAACATGGCGGTCACGCGTGTAGCCTACGTTGGCTGAACATTGGCTTATTCTCTGCTCGTCTGCAACCATCTACAGTCAAGCTTCAGGCATGTAATTTTCTTTAAAAAGTACTAAATTCCTGGTTGTGAAATTTTCCTTGTATTTTTCTTTTAAAGGAGAGGCAACTGGTTCGAATTTCAGCCGTTGAAACCGTCTCGTTTTTTCATAGTTGCTGTGAATGGCAGACAGAATGTTACTGTTTCGAGAAAGAGTACTGGAAGATGCGATCTATTCCAGCCCGCCAATGGCAGTCGTCGAGAGATGAATTGCGTTCCAAAAGCCTCTGCAAGGTTCCTGTGGAGCGAAGGCGTTCCATTGTTTAGCGACGGCTTGGAGTAGCCTATGTGCCGACAGCGGGAGTCCACTGCACATTCATCGTGTAGAAGAACAAATCAATTTCCCTGTAATTTACATGATGTTGAAAACGGGTCCCCATACTACGTCATTTCCTCAATTATGCCGAAAGTTGAAGGCCGCCCTTGCATAGCTCTATCCAAGTAATAAAACACATTTCGAGTGCTGTTCCAGAAATCGCTTCTTTCTTTACTTGTTTTCTTTTCTATTCAAATCGTAGAAAAATTAACTTACTTACACAATTCTTTCTGTAATGTATTCCTTGGTTCAATACCCTCAGGCGTTTTTTGATGCTTTGAAAAATGTACACACCGAATATAAGTTACAAGCCCTGCATTCACTCACATTAGCGCTCGTAGTTACAAACTGCTAATCGGATAACGATGATTAAGAAAATGATTGTAATGTTTAACAATAAATAAACAATATATTCTCATAATTTATTATATTTCATTTACCTAACATATTTTCAACATTGAGTTGCTAGAACTGTGGATTTTGCTCAATTAATCCTGGCAATAAATACGGAGACAGTAACATCACATTTAATCCAGCCTTCGCCTTGCTAAATGTTCATACTACTTCTTATTCTTATTTTTCGTCTTTTCTTCATGGGGCCTCTAAATATTAGTTCCTAACTAGCGTCCACCTTGAAGATCTTTTGCTACCATGTTTTTCCTTCATTCCCACCTAGATACACAAAGCTGCAGGTTGTTCTTATTGGGTCTTCTTGGATTTTTTCTCTCTCTTCACCTGGTAGTCCTAGAGTGGAGAGTCTGATTCTACTCAGCATCTCACATTCGAAAAGTATGTATTCAGCTGATTCCTCTGCTTCATTGCATATCCTACATCTATTGTCTCTTATTACTCCAATTCTTTGTAGGTGTTTTTTTCAGATGGCAGTCTCCTGTCAACAGTCCTACTACCAATCTTATATTTTCTCTGCTGAGTTCCAACAGTTCTTTAGTATGCTTCTTGTTTGCTCCTTTATCAGTTCCTTTGCAAGCCTGCATCCTCGAGTTTTTCTAGTTCTCTACTTGTTTCTTTTGTACCCATTTTCCTATGTAGTGTCGGGCTTGTCCATAGGAAGTCCCGCATACAGGTTCTGGGCCTACAAAATATGTGTCTGTCCCTTTCCTGGCAAGTTTATCTGCCTTTTCATTTCCTTCTATACCTGCATGCCCTGGTACCCTATTATTTTGACAGTGTTGTATTTTGAGAGCTTCAGGAGAAGTGAATGGTAATGCGAGACAATTCTGGATATTATCCGGACTGGTTCTAGTTCCTTAATGGGCGCTTGGCTGTCCGTAAAAATGTTCTTATTCCTGTAGTTCATTTTCAGATTTTCTTCAAGACATGTTGTGATAGCTATCACTTCAGCTTGAAAGACTGTAGTGTGTCTGCCCAGGCTCATCTGGATTGATCTCTCAGGTCTTCCCCGTTGATCCCTCCTCCTGTGCCATCCACAGTCTTTGAGCCATCAGTCCACCACACTATATCTTTTTTTTTTTTCAGTATTCCATTTGTTGATATCCCAGTCTTCTTGTTTTATTATCTGGGTCTCAAACGGTTTTTTTCAAAGTTGTACTTTGGTATCATATGATCAGAAGGCATGTGTAGAACTTCCTCTGTTATTACTCTGTTAATTTTCAGTGTCCTAGATTCGGTCTTTGTACATTCCAGCACCCTGATCGTACTAATCTATATGAACTCATTCTCGCCTGTCCTTTTATGAAATTGCATAGTGATGGGAGGTCTTTCCTTCTCTCAGCGTAGTTCTCATAGCCCCAGTTATGGCTATGCATGCCATTCTCTGTAGGCTATCCACTCTTCTGCTGACTTTTCCTTGACTTACGTTCTTCCACCAGATGATTGCAGCATAGTCTAATGATCATTGTGTATATCCACATTACCATTGATGGTCTTCCCAACGGCTCTTTTACATGCATACAGAAAGTTCTTCGCCCGGGTTATGTTCCCTTCTGTATGTGGATTCCAGATTAGATTTTTATCTAACACTACACCTAGCTGCAGTGCCTGTTCTTCCATATATATCTTGTCCAAATAGCTTCAGTGATCTCTTTCCCTCTGATTTTCTCCTTGTAAAAGGGACCAGAGTTATCTTGTTCGGCTTGACTGATAGTTGTTCTTCCCGACACAAGTTCTCCACAAGGTTAAGTGATCTTTGCACGAGATTCTGGATAACACTCATCACCTTACCTCGTAGCAAAATCACTAGGTCATCTGCATATCCTTGTGTATAGAAACCCTGTTCGTTGAGCATAGCTATTATTTTGTTCACCACGACGTTCCACAGCTGAGGCGAAAGAACTCTTCCCTGAGCATAGCCTCGGGTGGTCCTAATCGTCAGCCTTTCTTCAAACAGAGTTGCTTTTATCTTCCTTCCGTTTACCATGGATTTAATCCATTTGACGACTGTTTTACTCACCTTGCTCTTTTCCAATGCTTTGATCATAGAGTCATAGGTTGTATTGCTGATGGCTCCTTCTATGTCTAGAAATGCCGCCAGTACAATTTCTTTCTATTCCAGACTTTCCTCTAGTTTACAAACCAACTAGTGGAGTGCTGCTTCAGTCGATCTGCCAGGTCTATATGCAAACTGATTTTCATGTACCGTTGAGTTCAGTTGCACCGTTCTTCTGAAATATTTATCCAGAATTTTCTCCATTGCTTTCAGCATGGAGGAGGTTGAACATAATGGTCTGTATGCTTTGGCTTGGGCATAATTTCCCCTTCCAGGCTTAGGTATGAATACTGCTTTAGCTTCAGACCATGATATTGGCACGTACCCTAAAGCTAGATTAGCTCTGAAAAGGTCCGTCAGGCCATTGACGAGTACCTCCCGTACTTCCTATAGGAGTGTTGGATGTATCTCATCTGGACCCGGAGCCTTTATAGGGTAAAACGTGTCGATTGCCCATTTTACATGGTTATATTTTATTATTCTGTTGGAACAGTTCCAGTCTGCTCTTCGAGCTCCGGTCTCTGTTCCAACCGTTTCTTGTTCTGTCATCTCCTCAGCCTCAGGAAAGTGACACGCCATTAGTATCTCCAGCGTGTCCCTCCCCGCCTGAGTAAATGACCCATTTGGTTTCTTCAGTGTCCCCGCTTGATTTCTGTGGGTTGCTTTCAGAACCTTCTGGAGCCTTGCTGTTTCAGTGTGTGATTCCACTTTCTCACAGAACAGTCTCCAAGATTTCCTTTATGCTTTGCATATCTCTAGGTTATACTCGGTGAGTTTCCTATGATATACGTCACACATACCATTTCTAGATGATATTCTGTACTACATCCCAACGTCTTTTTTCATTTTCGCTGGCTTATTATTTCACCAGCTAACTTTTTTGGTGTTTTTCTGTTCTTTGAGAGGACAGTTGTCATGGAATAAGTCTATAATGGCCTCTTCTAATAGTTCCACTGCCACATCTAATTCTTTCTGTCCTCTGACGTTAGTTGGAATTTTTTGTACAGCCTTCCCTAGAACTTCTCTGTATCTATCCCGGTTAGTTCTTTTTGGGTCTCTGTACATCTCAGTCCCACATAGTCTCGCATCTATTGCAAATTGGATGTGCTGGTGGTCTGCTAGTGATGGTTCCTCCAGCACTTTCCAGCCTTTAACAAAGTTTGCAATACGCGTAGTGCTTAGTGATTTTTATTTATAAATGGAGACTTGTTTCTTGGGTTTAGTATCAATTCCAATAATAAACTCTAATAAAGACTCACCTCTTGTATTGCAGTTCGTGCTACCCCATGCCGTGTGGTGTGAATTTGCATCTGCTCCAAGGACTTTCGTCTTTGCCTTGCACATTAGGTTGTCAACTTCAGATGATGGGGGCAGATCAGTTGAGTCATATGGGAGATATACGGAGCCTATGGTTATTTCTCTGGGTCCCTCCCAATTTCCAAGTTTAGTCTTGGTCATGTTTAAGTTCCGTGAACTGTGTTCCTGCAACATAAGGCATTTTAATTTCCTGTTCATAAGAAGACATGTTCTGGGCATTTCCGATGTTGTATCGTACATCAGCTTACCTCCAGATATCGCCAGTCCTGCTACTCTTCCCTTGAGTAGCCAAGCCTCTTGAATAAGGGCCACGTCAATAGCCTCGAACTTGAACTGCCTGGCAAAATTGGCCACAGCTGCTTTTTTATGCTGAAGATTGGCATTGAAGGACCTTCAGCACCATATTTATCAACATTGGGTTTCGTTTTTCCCCTGATAACCTGAAACTTGATCTGCCCAAGTCCGAGCTTAACCTTAAGGCTCCTCTTTTTGAGCTCTTCAAAGTCTCTTTCACCAAGGGCTAAAACTACTGTCCTTGCAGTGTTGTTGATTGAAAGTGGCATTCAGCACTCTCCACTCCTGTGTTAGACGTTTGGTATCGTGCTGATTGATTCTGACAAGAACATCCTCCACTTTCACCTTGTCAAAAGGAGGTGAGAACTTGGCGATGACCTTGGTCGTGTTCAGCACCTTTTTTGCGTCCGCCACCTTTCCATGGGTTACAGTTTGATACTGTCTGTTCCAGCCAACTTTTCGTTTGTGGATTTGCACAGATCAGTACCATAACTCCACTTTCCAGCCTTGGTCACTCAAGGAAGGCTGCAGACATCCGTCTGACGGCGGTTTCATTTGTGCCGTCAGAGCAGACGACAGTTCAGTCACGTCTTCCTCCTTGAGTTTTCCATCTTAGGTATTATTGCGACCTTAACTGAGGATATGTTTCCGAAAAGGACATGAGTTTTCCTTCCTTCTGTTTCTTAGAGGGTGGTTTTTTACCCGAACTTGATGACGTGCTTTCCTCCGACCTTGGCCTTTTGGACGTAGTCATTGGCGTAGCGCCTGTTCCTTGGCTTCTTCTCCACCCAAGTCCCAGCCTCTGTCTTGGCTTCTTTCCTCGCCTTCTTCTTTTCCTTGTAGGCACTTGTGCGAGGTGGTCTGTCTATAAGCATCCTATTTAGTTTCGATGCCGATATCTTCAGGTCTTCCTCAGTGATATCTCATGTTTCCTTTTGCCCAGAAGTCTGCTTTCCTGTTGCTTCTTCTGTTTCTTCTTCTGATGTGGAAACATGGATGCGTGTCTAGCATGTGTTGGAGAGCCTCGGCTTGGGCTACTAATAATGTTCGTACATAGTGGTGTGTCACTTGTGGTCAAATTCTCTTCATTCTTTTTGCATTTAAATTAATTGTTTTTAATTTTTTGTGTGGGTGGGGAAGTTAAAATAGATTTTTGGTGTTTTTCATCCGAGCAAGTTCGTCATGGAATGTTTCATTCCTAGTTCTGCATTGCATTTTCTTCATACAACTTAAATATTCTGTCGTTTGGCTCAATTCCTGGCCTGTGGTCCAACAGGTCCCGGGTTCGATTCCCGGCCGGGTGGGGCGTTTGTCTTCATTGGTTAATTCCAATGGCTCGTGGATTCGGTATGGGTCCTCTTCAACATTAGAATTCACCATAGGCAGGGCACCATCTCAGAGATGTGCAGCAGGCCTGGCCGAAGGCCCATTATTATTATTATTATTATTATTATTATTATTATTATGTAAGCCGTTCGACGTAGAAGAAATATAATCAGCGCTGTCCCTAGGGTTAGGATCACGGAACTAATGTCAGCATCTTGGAATAAGCATCAGCAAAGCAACTGAAGGGTCGCCGTGGACATCACACAAAAGGTTCAGGGACATGAAGAATTGCCACTGGGAAACGTGGATGGCGTCGTCTTTTCCACAAGGCCGGAGGATTGGCCCTCGGTCACCACTCACCGGTAATACAGTCACACTCGTCAGTGACTGATCTCTGAACTTGCAGTCCTCACTCGGTATTTTATAAAGGCGCAGTTGGTCTTATCGCAGACATCTCGCTGAGACGTGGTCCTGGCGGCAGAGGTCGTGGGAGTCTGCTCTGTGTCTGTCACTTGGCAGTTCACGGCTTGTGACTCACACGGGAAGAGCCCTTCAGGAAGCAACTCTACGTTGAAGACACCCTAGGTCTTGGATATCAGCTAAAAGTAGGAGAATATATTGTTTATTTATTCTGAAGAATTTCCTTTTCTTAATCAACGTTATCGAGTTGATTACATCAGCAGTTTGTCTTTTTCTACCTCTAAGAGCGCTAATGTGAGTGAATGCAGAGTTTCCCTTATAACTACTTTCGGTGTGGACATTTTTCAGAAAATCAAAAATAGGCATGAGGGTATTGAACCAAGGAACATTTGGCTATAAACAAGAAAACGAGTAAAGATACGAGCAATTTTAGGCTGTTCGTCCGGAACTGCGTTTAGGCCGGAATAGAGCTCACATTCCCGGCCCTCCCATTTCGGCGCAGCTGAGGAAATACTGATGTTACGCTGTGTCCGGTGTTACAAAGTGAGTAAGTGGTGCAAATGCTTACCGCGGTGAGCCCTGAATGCCCTCCCTTAGTGCCGGGACTGTCCGAGGTGCGCGAACTGCTCGTCTGAGCTGAAACCCCGTGTCTACGCCTGTCGACTTTAGCTTAACGTCTCCATCCGACGGGCCAATCACCATGCCTCACTCCATAAGAATACTGCTGACTGGTTTTGAATTGAATCCAGGCTTTTAGCACAGAATGTGGACATTATAAATCGCCCTCGGACGGGACTCGAACCCGCTAACCACGGTGTCAGACCTCAACGACGAATGGTAAGGCATCCACATTACCTCGGATCGTTTAACGCAGTATATAATCAAGATGTCATGATCACGGCCAGTGTAACTGTGCATGGTGTAACCCCATGGCGCAACAGCCCACCAAGCGACCGCTGCTCAGCACGACGAATCCTCTCGGCCGTTATTCTTGGATTTCTAGACCGGGGCCGCTACCTCGCCGTCAGATAGCTCCTCAGTGTAATCACGTAGGCTGAGTGTACTCGCATTAAGGAACAACCTGATAAATCAGCTGTTGCTGATCATGTTTTAACACCTGGTCATGATGAGATGTTCCAAGGAGTAGCTGTTCTTGCTCTATAAAACTGTATCGCCCCAGACTCATCAGGGAGACGGTTGAAATACGTAAACGCCTGACAATTTCAACCGCGATGGCTGCCTATCAGAACGTGCTTGTCCCTGTTACATCTTAGGACACCATACCAAGTGTCGTGTTTCCGATTTCTGTTTTCTCCTGATGAAGAAAGGCAAGGTACCTTTCGAAACGCGCGTGGAGTGTTTATACACGGCGTAATCCCATAAATATTACATGATGAATACATTCTCCTAAATTGTTTGCAGATGTCCTGCGATGAGACTGTGAGACAGGGGAAGGTCGGATATGGAAATGTGGCAACACCGGTATTGAGGGGCGTTGTCCTTTTGTCACGTAGGCACGTGCAGCTTCGCTCCATTAATGAACTCTTGTTTAATTAACAAATCCTCCCACTTGTTAGCAGAATTACAAACTGAGTGTCGTATCTGTGAGACTATAGGAGCCTCAGTGCCTACGTTTCTCTAGCACTCACATTGAAGACTCATCCTCTAAAACAGGTTCCGTTAGAAGCTCGGCCCGACTGTGAATCACCTACTCCCGTGATGAAAGAAAAATATATCAACACTTTTAAATTTGTCTTCTTAATGTGCGATATTAGTTAATGTTATTTTTGAACGAGGCATGTATGAAGTGCTATTTCCTTGAGCAAACGGAGTTAATGACACCGAACGGAAACTTACACCACTCCGGTATTAACGACATGTTTGGTTCTCATTCCAAAGTGAACTGTCTAACGAAATGAGATGGGCCGTAGTATGAATCCAGAAGAGCTGAAAACTCGTCCACGAGTGGATCGGGCTGTTACGAAGTGGCATTACAAAAAATAATTGAGAAAAGCCCTGTATGGTTTGTTTGCTCATAAATAACTTTGTTACCGTATACTCAAGTTTAACTCTTAGGTTTGAAATCATTTTTGTTGTTGTTAATAGAGAGTTGTAAATGTATCTTGCTTGGTAGATTTATGAATGTCAGAAACCAGTGATATTGAGAACATGTTCACCCCGACGTGATGTGGGTTATTACCAACAAAAGTACCTTGACAACACAACCACGGTTTTTACTGGGTTTCTTATGTCCATCAACCTACCAAGGAACATATATTTACAACTCTCTATTATATTACACTAACACTTCAAATAATATATAGCAAAGGATACTTATGCACAACAAAAATGATTTCAAACCTAAGTCTGAAAATTTGCAAGTAATTTATTATTCTGTATTACCCACATCTTCTCAAATTGCTGGGTTGCTTCTGGAGTCCAATTAATTGGCCTTCCGTCGTAATGAGAGGAGTCGACACTTTAGCGAATTTCTTAAGAATTTCAGAAAACTTTAATGTGATATTGAGGGAACTCAGAGCTTCGGCAACATGAGTGGTTGTAACATGTCCAGGTGTTGTTATCAACCAGTGTTTTGTTTTTCAGATCGATTAATAACCCAAAATGATGTTGAAAATCTGCTTCCAATATGCGTTTTGATATGTCAGCGACAGTGAATGACCATTCAGTATATTTGAGGCATACGTGTGGATTTCTGAACCATTAGCTGTATAAAGTTTGAAGTCTGATGTTTCACTTTTGTTACTCTGATGAACTGGTATAACAGATATCTGCACCACTGACCAGTAGAAAACGTTGTCCTGAATTGCGATCTTTAATAAATATAATAATAATAATGGAATCATAAAATAATTCAAATCAAATATTATTGTCTTCTATATGCAATGAGGCCCACAAGTTCTGGTGGTTACACATGTACAGCCGTGCTGTAAATTGTAGTTTTCTCGGTTTAATGTGACTTGGTTGACACACACGTCATATCCTCGAGTTTAGTATTTATGTCGATAATAATTGACACGAATAAATTCCTACAACTAGGTAATGCATCGGTACTTGGAGACTTCTTTAACACACTCCTGATGCTTGTTATTTAAAGGGGCATCTCTACTACTAAAAGGACAGCACGTGGTACAGTCGGGTATTAGACACCGCTCTGTGCAAGAACTGTAACATGGTAAAAAAAACATATGGTTTTATTCTGACGATTAGTTTTTATCTTTGCAAACCCCAGGTTATTTCGAGAGGAAAAACACGACTCGCAGGTTGAGTAAATGCAAAGTGAACAAGTGGTTAATAGGGAATTTCCAACAGTTCCGGAGTGTGTAATGCACCACATGTATCGCGCAACTAGAAAAAAGGGAAGGGCTACACAACAAGAATACGCTGCAGTACGGTCGCGGCTTCAAACTCAGTCCATGTCGCGTGACTCACAGCCTGCCGACACATTTAAGAGAGACTTTTCTACTACTAAAATTGAACAATTCCAAAGTGCATTTAAAAATTGAAAGGAGTTGAATTCTTTTTATGTGGATACAAATAAAAACTGGAGTTAAAACAAAAGACCCTAAGGGGGGTGAGGGAATGACAAAAAATTTCCTTTATACGACACCGTTTGAATTAAGAACTGATCTCCTAGGTGTTAAATAACAGAAGGTTTGAAGAGTTAAAACAGATGTATTCACTCCTTCGTGCGACAAAGTTGCAAATAGTGGTATATATTTTAAATCCCAGGAAACATTTTTAACGTTCCAGTCCTAAAATGTTAAATCAGCTTCGCTCCGTGAACTCTCCAAAACCGCTTGACGTACAGATTTGTAATTTTACGAGATGATTATGTCCTAGGTGTAAAATACCGTACACTTCCCCCTAAAGGGTTCAGGCGGTGGTTGCAAACCTCTTCGGGCACCATTCACCCCTGTATGCTTCCTCCGTCACTGTTCGACGTAGAAAATAAAAATTTCACACCTTGGTCGCTTTTACATCGCAGAAGTTAAATAAGATACGGTTTAAAACATTCAAATTCTTCCGTATGGGGTTCAAATGAGTGGTACATGAGAACATAAATAATAATTCCCCCAAAACTGTTTGACGTACGAACTGAGGGCGTACCTGACAGTTGACTCTCCAAAATGTAAAACTTTGAATAATATCTTTCACTTTAAAAGGGTAGCGGAGCTCGGGTATGTTACTTTATACTAGTCCCAACACTCTGCTTGTTACTTAACCATAGTGGTGGCATTGCACTTACTTTTTATGTTATTTTCATTTGCTTTACTTAACCTTGAAGTCATATCGTGGTCGAGTGAACAATGAAGTGAAAACACACGACATGCACAAGTAGCCCATTTTAGCTGTATTATCACGTTTAGTGTGTGATCCATGATAACCTAAAATGCTTACTAGAAGACGCAAATAGTAACTTTCTAGTTTAGGAAACAAGCGTGTCTCATACAACCAAATCTTCATCCACCTTATCAGATTGGCATATCAGAAAGCACGAAATAATATTCCAGCTACTGTACCAAACACCCGTACGCTCCTGTAAGTGTGCGGCCTGAAATTTACATATGAACATTTTAGAAAGAATCTCGACCGGTTTTATCGCCTATAACGACGGTCCCTTCTGAGTGGACTGTAATCGCGGACCCGGTTGTGAATCGAACCCGGCTCCTCTTGCACCAGAGCCTCCTCTTGCGCAGAGTTGGAGACTTCTTCTCAAAGCACACCAAATGTGAGCAGCATTTTACCTTTAGGGAGAACACAAACTTCGTTATCGTTGAACTGTTCCCAGCACCGAGGGCAACATCAGCGAGCACGAGGCCGAACCTGCTGTTACCCTCTTCTTCAATCTCTAATTTCTAGATTTGATTAAACCGGGCGAGTTGGCCGTGCGCGTAGAGGCGCGCGGCTGTGAGCTTGCATCCGGGAGATAGTAGGTTCGAATCCCACTATCGGCAGCCCTGAAGATGGTTTTCCGTGGTTTCCCATTTTCACTCCAGGCAAATGCTGGGGCTGTACCTTAATTAAGGCCACGGCCGCTTCCTTCCAACTCCTAGGCCTTTCCTATCCCATCGTCGCCATAAGACCTATCTGTGTCGGTGCGACGTAAAGCCCCTAGCAAAAAAGATTTGATTAAGGAACGAGGGAGGGTCTTTTTTAAAGCCAAGGGAAATTTGCTCACTATGAATGCGAAAAATTGAAGAGCTGAGTGTTTCGGCAAGAGCCTTGAGGGTTTCATTGACAGCTGCTAATGACAAACATCTATGCAACAATTCAAGTCATGTGAGCTAACACGATCCGTACTCACACACCTGGTAATTGTTATACATTTTATTATTTACAACTCTGAAATAATAGATTTAAGTACATTTGAACTTGTCGGACGGTTTTAAGCGACATTCGAACACGCCTGACATTTCCTAATTTCTCTATATTTTTATGCCATTCTGCAAACTGCTCTCTTTTAATATGTAGTGAATCTCTTTCTTCATAATATTCCTAATTTCACTATTGTTTGTTTCCAGGTATTCACACTTCAGCAGACAGGATGTGAACTACTGACCCATGCAAGTAGTGGAACATTAATTTTAAGTAATATTTCAGTAGACTCTGTGCCGGAGGATGGACTGCATTCTGTTTGTCGCTGGGTTACTGTAGTCACGTCCTAGTTCGTGAACCATGGGCAACGGCTGAGTGGCCTAGTAAATGGGAGTGGGCATCTCGGACATGGTCCTCCTTGTGCTCAGGCGGCTAGGACTGTACAATCCACCGGTGGCCCCTAACCCATTCGAGGAGGGATCCTCACTTGGACTATGTGTAAGTAGGGTAGCATCCTGCTTCACAGAATTTACCGAGCTCAGAACATTTAAGCAAGCCTCGGGCCTATGGGAGTAACGGAGTCCCACTCCCATTTGAAAGGCGAGGGACTCCTTGGAAACAACTTGGCGAACGAAATGGAATTCGAGGGGGGAGCTACCAATATTAATGAGGCTTATGAAAGAAAAGAGTCAGCAAAGAGGATGCATCTGGATGTGCTAGGAGTAAGTGATATTCGGGTAAGGGGAGATAACGACGAAAGATGGAGTATAAAGTGTTCTTAACAGGAGTCAAAAAGCGAAAGGCTGACTGTGGAATAGGACTGTTCATCAGGGATACTATTCCATGCAACATAGTTTCTGTTAGGCACCTAAACGAGCGAATGATGTGGGTAGATTTGGCAGTTGGAGGAATTAGGACTAGAATTGTGTACGTGTATCACGATGTGAGGGTGCAGATGAGGATGTAGTTGGCAAGTTTCATGAAGCATTGAGTGACATCGTAGTCCGGGTTGACAGCAAGGATAGTACTAATGGGCGATTTCAATGCGAGAGTTGGAAATAGAACTGAAGGATTCGAGAAGGTGATTGGTAAATGTGCGGGAAGATATGGAAGCTGATGGGAATGGCGAGCGTTTACTGGACTTCTGTCCTAGTATGTAATTAGCCGTTGCGAATACATTATTCAACCATTAGCAATTGTACCCGTGCTTCGCTACGGTATTTCAGATTGTATACGGATATCGAAGTAAATTACTGTACATGAAGTGAATAATAATTTTTAAATTGCGTGTAAATTGGCGTTATCCGAGAAAAAGCATAGGGAGGTCCGCAGACGATGTTTCCAATGTAAAGTGCGAGTTGCGGAGTTGTGATGATAACGACAGATGCACTTGTCTACCACAATTCATTATGTTTTAGAAACGTTGAATAGGATGAAATTTGTGTAAGATTTTCACACAGTGAATTACTTTTCAGATACTTATGCGACAGCTTCAAACTTAGAATTTGGCTCACATATGGTTACTGGGTGGGCCAATATTCGTGTAGAATTGGATGATCCCGTCTTTCTTATAAGTGAATCAAACCATCAATTATATGTGTACAAAGTGCAAAATTTAGGTAAATCCAGAAATAGAGAAACATTTAATGTATAATGGATAGAGATCCGACAAAATGTCATAGGACCGAAGTTGTAGATCACTCCAAATTGAACGCAGATTGTGCCATCCGTTTTGTGATACGACTTACTGTTTAGCCACGAAATACATCGAAAGGAAGGACTGCACCGTCATTAAAATTGCCTCCATATTTCGATATTTTTCGGGGGTAAAAAATAAAAATTTTAAACATCTCGTAAATTTTCCGTCGGTTACATGCTAAAAGCTATAATTTTGCAAAACTTCAATTTTCTAACTCGTCTGAGAGATTGTGCTGTGATCTTGATATGGGAGAGTGGGTTAAAACTCAGGACTTCAGGAAACTTTTAAGCCCATGAAACCTGTAGGTTCTGCATAAATATCACCGACTGTGTTCTTATGCGGGTTTGAAACTCCCAGCATATATCCCTCAGAGAATTATCAGAATTTGAGATTTTTCTATGGATCCTTGAAGTCATCAGCTTGTCTGGTACCAAGTTTTACATTTCTAAGATGCCTAGAATGGTCTCACTAATTCACGTCTGTTTTCATTTTTATGCCTTAATTTATATATACAGTATATATATAGTACAGTATATATAGATCGCGCCAAACAGACTTCCATTTATTAGTGTGGATTATATTTCACCCGCTTCCCTAGTGGTTCTAGGGGCGTCTTACTTCCACAGTACATTTTCCAGGTAGTAAGTTATACTTGAAAGTCATACTGGAACACACACATCCATTACCTCGGTCATTTCTGACAATTTATTTTTTCACCCTTTCTCACCCCCTATGCCAAAGGGGGCTGAAGATATACTTTAAAAATCCGGAATGTTACTATTCATCCCAGCGACCCGGAAAACTATGGAATCGGCAGTATATTCGATTATTATTATATCTCACTACTCCTCCCTCCCCCAGCCTAAAGGGGACTAAACTTTGAGTTTTAAAATATCGGAATGTTACTATTCATCTCAGCGACCCCGAAAAGTACGGATTCGACACTACTTTCGGTGATTAGTATATCTCAGTCCCCTTGCCCCCCCCCCCCTGCCACTAAGGGTTCCTGGGGTGTTTTACCCCCATGTAGTTGTCTCCTGATACTAAAAATTCGGAGTGTCACTATTCATCTCAGCGACCTCGAAAACTATGTATTCGACACTATTTTCTATTATTTCTATATATCACTCTCCCATCGCTCCCCACCACGAAGGGGGCTGAACTTGGACTTTTAAAAATTCCGGAGTGTCACTGTTCATCTCAGCGACCCCGAAAAGTATGGATTCGACGCTATTTTCGATGATTTTTATATCTCAGCTTCTCGCCCCCCTGCCCCTAAGGCTTCCTGGGGTGTCTTACCCCCACGTGGTTTGTCTCCTGATACTAAAAATCCGGAGTGTACAATTCACCTCGACGACCCCGAAAACTATGTATTCGACACTATTTTCGTTTAATTTTATATATCACTCCCCCTCGCCCCCACCCTAAAGGGGGTTGAACGTGAACTTTTAAAAAAATTGGAGTGTCACTATTCATCTCAGCGACCCCAAAAAGTATGGATTCGACACTATTTTCGTTAATTTGTTTATCTGACCCCCCTCGCCCCCCGCCCCTAAGGGTTCCTGGGCTGTCTTACCCCCACGTGGTTTGTCTCCTGATACTAAAAATCCAGAGTATACAATTCACCTCGGCGACCCCCGAAAACTATGTATCCGACATTATTTTCGTTTAATTTGATATATCACCCCACCCTCGTCCCCCATACGAAAGGGAGCTGAACTTTGACTTTTGAAAAATCGGGAGTGTCACTGTTCATCTCAGTGACCCCGAAAACTGTGGATTCGGCACATTTTTCGATTATTTTTATATCTTGCACCCCTGGCCCCCCACCCATAAGGGAGCTACGGATGGCTTACCCCCACAGTGCTTGTCTCCAGATAGTAAGTCATAAGTGTACCAAGTTTGGATGAAATTGCTCCATTGGTTTAGGAGATGTTTCATTTACACACACACACATACATGGATACATCCATTTTTATATATAGTAAGAAGAAGATTATGCTTGCTTTATTATTACATGGAGAAATTTTATTTTGAACACTGCAGAGATCTAAACTTAAACTGTATATCCGAAGAAATTATTCGAATCCGAGGAATGAATACTACGTCGCTCGCGGTATGCCCAATAATGAGAATGGCTTCAGTAATATTAGTCATCAGTTTCAGAGTCGTGTTCATTGCAGAGGGCAGGATTCGTATTCTTAAGAAGGATAATTGGTGCCACAATCGTCCGCTCTAAGATGTTCGAGGGTACTCCAGGTGACTCCAAGTCCTTCGAAGCTCTGCCGTGTAGTCGATAGACTTGTAAATGTGTAGAACATCGGGTAATTCTTATAAAAGTTGCGTGTTGAAAGAAATGATTGGCATGATATATGATAGCAAGAATGAAGAGAATGAAACCCGGCGCCGGCACATATGCCACTCCTCTCGAATAGCTCAAGACTTAACGTCCCGATCCGACGGACGAATCATCATCAACACCGTCATATGCCCTCCCACTATATAAGACCAAAAACAGCTTCCTACGTCCTGGACGTAAAATGGCTCCTTGAATATTGTGTTCTCTACCTATCTCATGTACGTTGCCTAGCGACAGCGACTCTATGCATTTAATCTTGGTGACAGCACGTTGGATTGTCATATCCCAATGCACGTTTTCCGATGGTTTTTCGTTCATAACTCACCAACGAAAGCGAAAATGAAAATTCCGGCTTCGAGGTGCATTCGGACCCCTTTCCATCTACCTATGTTCAAAATTTCAGATCTCTACGTGCTGTAGATTTTGCTGGGCATCGCGCACAGACAGACAGACAGACAGACAGACAGACAGACAGACAGACAGACAGACAGACAGACAAACAGACAAACAGACAAACACTTCCTTTTATAATTATAGATAAGGCTTTTCACTATTACACATGGGAGGTTGTGGGCACCAGCTCCATAATGCACTATATCATAACCGATTTTTCAATTTAAAAAATCTACTGGAAATGTACGGTTATTCGAATGGTACAGACCGTGAATTGATCTGTAGTGACCTAAGTATCTCTAGGCCTAGGATAGAGAAAGTGAAATCTGTCTGCAGACGAATAAGGGTAGATAATATCTAGGTTGAAAAACTAGAAGTACATGGATATGGTTAGTGAAAAGTTCCAAACAGTGGACACTAAGCAGGTTGGCATACAGGGTTGTATGTAAACCGAATATGATGAAGTGAGAACAGCTCAAAACAAGGAATGAAGAGAACAGAGCGAAATAAGTAGTCCATTTGAAATTTAAGACCCCTCTCCCACCGGGTGGGGTACAGGTGCAAGTTAATGCTTTTAGTGTACATTTGTGTGTAGGCGAAAATGTATGTTTGAATGATGTGTATTTAGTGATAATATTTATAAATGATAGAGCAAAATGAGTGAAAGTAAAAGTGCGAGCGTTCCGCCACCCAATCAGTAGGTGACCACGCCCGATGTTGCTTAACTGTTGGTTTGTAGTTTTAAGGGACTCTTAGTTAATTATTGACTACCGTATTGTTTAATGCAGCTAAATGGATCAAAAGTTCAGCTATCCGCTTGAGAGTATGGCTGACACAGAAATTAATATTGCAGATACGCGGCAGTGTTGGTATGGTGACCCAGCCAATTACTAACCACGCCCAAAGTTTACCTTGTTGGAATCTTATTTGTTCGCAGGAACTGAGTATGCAGATGGCATTTGCGTCGCACGGAGACCAGTGCTTCACCTGGCAGTGTGCGGGAGTGGGGAGGAAATTCTTGGCTGGGCTACTCAGTCCACCGAGGTGGCCCTGGACGTTGAGGGTTTGGTTGAGCAGAGGGAGAAGGGTGTTTGTTACTTGGTTAGGTTGTAATAAGTTGGTGTGGGTAATAATGGTGGTCGTTTAGGTACAGAAATGGGAGGTGGGGGAGTGTTTGTAGCTGTGTATTTCTTGGATTTGCTTCTTGAAGTAAGGGCAGCCATGACCTGGCCCCGAGGCACCTTGTGACGGTGAGGGCCGCCATATCTGTTCCAGCGAGCTGCATGATGATCTAGTTTGAGACAGTTATAGCATAAGATTGTAAGTGTGCGGTGCGGTTGTGAGGGAGGGTGGGGGTGGTGGAAGTATGGTTGATAGCTTGGTGGGATAACGGGGGGCGGTGGGGTTGGTACGGTTTGAGATGCTTGATTGATGGGATAGGCCTGTAGCGAAATGTCTTGAGAGAGGGATGTGGTTTGAAATGTGATATCAGTAGTTTTTGGGGTTGTTTGGGTTTCTTTTGATTTTTGTGTAGGTTTGGGACGAAGAACGTTGATTTGTTGGAATAAGTCTACTGTAGAAGGACTGGTTTGAGACTTGAAATCTTACGTGAGTGGTTTGGTTTGTGTGGATACGTGGTTGACTGGGGGGTGGGTGGGGGTAGGGTTTGCTGGTTTATAACTTTGGGATCAGTGTGTACGTATTGATTAGAGGTGATACGTGGTTGACTGCGGGGTGGCGGTAGGGTTTGCTGGTTTATAACTTTGGGATCAGTGTGTATTAGAGGTGGTATTGAGTATTGGTGTGCGAAAATAGACTTTCCAGGATGTTGCGGATTGAGGAATTTTTGCGGGGAGTGAGGGTGATTGTGGGATTCTTGGTGTTGGTCGAAGAAGGATAGTAATAATGGTTTTCTTGGTTCGGGTTATTGAGTGGGAAGATTAAAACTTTACATTCTGGGGAGACTGGGAAGGGATTATTGTTCCTAACACAGTAAAGGGGTTCAGTGGGGTGGATCTCTTGTTCTTCTTCTTCCTGTTGATCTTGGTGTGGGTGTTGGTTTGAGTTTGTGGGTCTGACTGTATGGTGGAGAGGGGGTGGGGGTTGTGTAGTTTGTGGCGAATACTGTGCGTTTTTGTAGAGTTTCGTGTAAGCGGGAGCGGTGTTTCCGTAGAGAGCGCTGAGCATTGGTTGTGATTGGTATGGAAGTGTGATATGGACTTGGCGCTCACTCAGTGGGCACGATCGAAACAGGTGTGCCAATGACCATACTGACAAATTGCTCGGTTCGTTCGTGTGCCTGCACAGTGTAAGGCTGGCTGGCGGCTTGCTATTGCTTGTTGGTCGTGGTTCTGCCCGGCGGCTTTGCTCCCCTCGAAACGAATAGAAGGCGGCTTGGGAATATTTTGGTGTTGACATGGAAAGGCTAGCTCCAACAGCAGGGAAACCTTTCTGGACAGTCATAAAGAATCTTAGGAAAGAAGGGAAAAAGGAAATGAATAGTGTTTTGGGTAAATCAGGTGAACTCAGGGAATCACTGGACAGGTGTCCGGCTCCATGGCTAAATGGTTAGCGTGCTGGCCTTTGGCCACATGGGTCCCGGGTTCGATTCCCGACAGGGTCGGGAATTTCAACCTTAGTTGGTTAATTTCGCCGGCACGGGGGCTGGGTGTGTGTGTCGTCTTCATCATTTCATCCTCATCATGATGACCAGGTCGCCTAAGGGCGTCAAATCGAAAGACCAGCATCTGGCGAGCCGAACTTGTCCTCTGACACTCCTGGCACTGAAAGCCATACGCCATTTCATTTCACTGGACAGGTGGAAGGAAAATTTTGAAAATGGAGCAATGCACTCGCACAGATCGTTGATGATGGCGAGACTCAAGAAACGGGTCTTCATCACAGACAGGGCGCAGTGGCAACTGTCTCACATGGCGCGTCCCAGGGTTGCGGGCGGGCGGACACCACGGTATCCCCTGCTTGTCGTAAGAGGCGACTAAAAGGGGCGACCATGAGAATTCCTGTGATTACGTGCAGAACACCGTGCGTCGACGTTACATAGGAGCAGTACCATTACGGCTCTGGGCGTAGTTTCTGATAATGGTCATCATGTGTATTCTAAAGGTCGGTTCCACCGTGTTCCGAGTGGGTCCGCGGTACCTGTGATCAGTGCCACAAAGTTAGAAACTCCGCTCGTGATTAGTCCAACTTTGTGAGGAACATCATGGGTTTGCGTTGCCTGTGGTTAGTACCACCATGGTTCTGATTTACCAGTGACTTGTACCCATTATGTCGGGCCGGTGACCTGCATTTACAAAATGAGTATCATCCCAGGAATTGATAACATCCGCTGATTGTGTTTGTTTTATAACATCACCATTCGTTTTCAGTGGATACATTTTGAAGTTTTAATTTTCATTTCGTTCACCTCGCACGATGATGGGCCGATGAGGTAACTGTTAGGCTCCAATCATCATCATCGTAGACTCGGAAAGTAAATACGGTCGTCCTGGTCGTTCTGCTACCACCATAAAAAAACTGTAGACAGGAGTATTTAAGAATATTAAATTTCCCTTTGAAAAAATCATATTATCGTACATATGTGATGTAAGGTAAGATCGCCTCGCAACTCCAGCTCTGACACATGTCGTGCCGTGTGCGTTTTAATGTTGAGAACATTTCTAAGCAAAGTACGGGTCCCCATAGTACGAAAAATTAAGCAATCTCCTCAGTTGTGCTGAAAGTTGAAGGGCTAAAGGGATAGCTCTATCGAACTAAGAGAATACATTTCTAATATCACTTCCGGCGTAAATGCAGTTCCTAAAAAACGCTTGTTTCTTTACTGGTTTTCTTTTGCATTCAAATCCTAGTCAAATTAACTTATTTGCATGTGTTCCTCGGTTCAATACCCTCAAGCGTTTTAAACGTCCAGACCGAATGTAGTTGTAAGAAACAAGGCACGGACTTTCATTAGCGCTCCTAGCGGTAGAAAGAGGCAAGCTAATCAACCGCATAACGATGAATAAGAAAACGATTTAATTAAAATCCACAGCCTGTTTCCAGTCATTCGACGGGGTCAGGAATGCAGTGAATGAAGCCCCATCTAGTGGCGACGATAGGAGTTGTGCCTGTTGCATGCCTGACAGACAGTGGTCCTGGAATGAAGGATGGCAGGGAACACCGGAGTACCCGGAGAAAAACGTGTCGCGCCTCCACCGTGTCAGGCACAAATCTCACATGGAGTGACTGGGATTTGGGAGGCCGGCGCGCTGCCGCCTGAGCCACGGAGACTAAATAAAGAATTATTTATTATATTGTATTTACGTCAGCATCGAGTTGAAGGCTACAACTGTGGATTGTACTTTTAGTGCGTGAATACACGCTTCTTTGGGCTATAGCACATTTAGTTACGGCTATCCACAGGTGCGACCACCATTTCCTTTATACACCGGGGCTACTATAGCAACTCTCCATTCGTCTGGTATAGCTCCTCCGACCAAACAATAATCAAATAAGTACTTCAGATATGGTATTATATCCCAACCCACTGTCTTTAGTATATCCCCAGAAATCTGATCAATTCCAGCCGCTTTTCTAGTTTTCAACTTTTGTATCTTATTGTAAATATCATTGTTAATATATGTAAATTTTAATACTTCTTTGGCCTTAGTCTCCTCCTCTATCTCGACATTATCCTTGTAACCAACAATCTTTACATACTGCTGACTGAATACTTCTGCCTTTTGAAGATCCTCACATACAGACTCCCCTTGTTCATTAATTATTCCTGGAATATCCTTCTTGGAACCTGTTTCTGCCTTAAAATACCTATACATCCTTTCCATTTTTCACTAGAATTTGTATGACTGCCAGTTATGCTTGCCATCATGTTATCCTTAGCTGCTTTCTTTGCTAGATTCAATTTCCTAGTAAGTTCCTTCAATTTCTCCTTATTTGCATAGCCATTTCTAACTGTATTTCCTTCCAGTCTGTACCTCCTTCTTAGTCTCTTTATTTCTCTATTATAATAAGGTGGGCCTTCATCATTCCTTACCACCTTTAAATGTACAAACCTGTTTTCACATTCCTCAACAATTTCTTTAAACCCATCCCAGAGTCTGTTTACATTCTTATTTACCGTTTTCCACCGATCATAACTACTTTTTAAAAACAGCCTCATGCCTGTTTTATCAGCCAAATGGTACTGCCTAATAGTCCTACTTTTAAGACCTTCCTTTCTATCACATTTCTTTTAACTACGACGTAAACAGCTTCGTGATCACTAATACCATCTATTACTTCGGTCTCTCTATACAGTTCATCTGGTTTTATCAGCACCACGTCCAGGATATTTTTCCCTCTAGCTGGTTCCGTCACTTTCTGAATCAGCTGTCCTTCCCATATTAGCTTATTTGCCATTTGTTGGTCATGCTTTCTGTCGTTTGCATTTCCTTCCCAATTGACATCTGGCAAATTCAGATCTCCCGCTACAATCACATTCCTTTCCATGTTTCCCACATAGCTGATTTTGAATACGTGTCAGCGCTACCCTTTCCCGGTCTGTAACTCGAAAGACATCAAGTTGCCTATTATCTTTAGAAATGAGCCTTACACCTAGAATTTCATGTTTCTCATCTTTAACTTTTTCGTAGCTTACAAATTCTTCTTTCACCAGAATGAATACTCCCCATCCTACTATTCCTATCCTATCTCTACGATACACTCTGAAAGAAAGAAAGAAAGAAAGAAAGAAAGAAAGAAAGAAAGAAAGAAAGAAAGAATAATAATAATTGTAATAATAATGTGAGTTCGCTGTGCGGTTAGATGCGCGTAGCTGTGAGCTTGCATTCTGGAGGTGTTGGATGGAATCTCACAGTCGGCAACTCTGAAGATGTTTTTTTGTGGTTTCCCATTTTGACACGAGGCTGTACCTTAATTGAGGCCACAGCCGCTTCCTTCCATTTGTTAGTGAAACACGTCCAGAGTTGCACCTCCTTAGGACTATAAATAGCAGCAGTTATTTCCAGGAGAGAACATCAGCTGTTTGTGTATTTGTGGCTGAGTGTGCGCCCGACCAGAGCACTACTGTACTAATTATAGCGACCAGGACGTCACGTTGTAATCTAGCTTCTACTGTTTATTTTTGTTCGCGATACTTGTTTTTACAGCTCACTAATTACGTACACGCTTTTCGGAGACGCCGAGGTGCCAGAATGTAGCCCGTAAATGTACGGACACGAGGCTGACGTAGCGCGCTGTATATCAGTGTCATCTCGTCATAATACTGAACACACAGCCAGGTCATTAAGACTACAAAAGAGTCCTCGGAAAGAACGAGATAAGTTGAGTTCTCTTGTGACTGGACGTTACCATCTTGTAAGTGAATGACTTAGTTTCTCACTGCTCCACATCAGAAAGTCATTTCCGTTCACGATCCAACGAGATATTTCGTCAGTGTTTTGAATTAAACAAAACCTGCGTCAAGTAACGCAGAATCGTTTCACAACATTTGGCGAATCCGTGATTTGGTATTGTTTAAAAAACAAAAAGAGAACTTTCAACTTACAATCTGGGATGAGCGATATATCTTTTTCGCCGCCTTCATTATGTATCTCCCCAGTTCATCTTCGCGAACACCACATTTCAAAAGCTTCTCTTACAAATATTGTGCATAGGCGTTCCTTGTCCTCTTCTCTTCAGCGCTTCACCACTGTGTTACACGTCATTGTTTTCAAGTTGGTGCCATTGATGAGATTTAAAGGTGCTCACATACACCATCCTCTTGACGGCACATGAAAGAACTCGTGACACCTCGGCGTCTCCGAAAACCGTGAGAATACAAGATCCGTCCTCTTGTTTCGAGAACTCGCTCACCCTGTTGTGCAAATGGCCGGCAAGTAGAAACACCGCACGCATTCTACACAAGCATTGCATCTGTGAGTAGGGGACGCAGACGAAAATATACCCAGTATATCCCCTGCTTGCTCGTAAGAGGCAACTAACCAAGGGATGCTGAATTTTGAAACATGAGATTACCTGTGATTAGTCCGACTCGTTGGCTGAACGGTCAGCGTATTGGCCTTCGTTTCAGAGGGTCCCGGGATCGATTCCCGGCCGGGTCCGGGAATTTAACCTTAATTGGTTAATTCCAGTGGCTCGGGGGCTGGGTGTTTGTGCTGTCCCCAACATCCCTGCATCTCACACACCACACATAACACTATCCTCGACCACAATAACACGGCAGATGCCGCCCACCCTGCCTTACAAGGGCTGCACCCGGCTAGAAATAGCCACACGAAATTCTACAAAAGACAAACACCGAAGAATATGCTTATGCAGAAATACTGAGCGTAAGAGGAAGTGTGTGTCTCATTAAACTTGAAAATCGGCTGAATGGATCCTTCACTTGTTGATAGTTATTTCAGTGTGTAACTGAGATAGAGCGGCGGTAGTGCTTTTCACTCGTCTTGTACGTGTTTGTCGCGCACTGGTCTTCGTCTGTACTCAATCTGGAGTTCTTATCGTTAAGTTGCAAGAATTTAAATGCAAACGCGGACGACACAAAGAAAGATTGACAACACTCCGAAAGCACGTGAAACATTCCGATTTTTCATTTTTATGACAACGCTAATGGTCGTAAGGCTGACTGCTTTCGAAGGTATAACAAGTCATCGTAAGACCAACCTGGAGGAATGAGAGACTCGTGTTTTTAGGTTTACCTTTTCTTTCTAAGCCCTGTGGGTGGGAGACGCCTCTCGTTAGCGGGGCTGTGGAGGGTTGATGAAATTGGAACCATGAGACTACTTGCGTGCCCTGTGAATAGTTCACGCACGCGAGGAACAGCACAGTAATACCGCCGCCCGTGATTAGTCCTACTATGTGAGAAACACCATGGGTGTGTTAGCTGTGAGCGGTGCCCTTATGGGAGAGCACCATGGGTCTGTGTTAGCTGTGAGTGGTGCCCTTATGGGAGAGCACCATGGGTCTGTGTTAGCTGTGAGCGGTGCCCTTATGGGAGAGCACCATGGGTCTGTGTTAGCTGTGAGTGGTGCCCTTATGTGAGAAACACCATGGGTGTGTTAGCTGTGAGCGGTGCCCTTATGGGAGAGCACCATGGGTGTGTTAGCTGTGAGCGGTGCCCTTATGGGAGAGCACCATGGGTCTGTGTTAGCTGTGAGTGGTGTTCTTACGTGAGGAACACCATGGGTCTGTGTTACCCGTCATTGGTGCCCTTATGTGAGAAACAGCATAGATCTGTGTTAAAATGAGCGGTGCCCTTATGGGAGAAACACCATGGGTCTGTGTTACCTGTGAGTGGTGCTCTTATGTGAGAAACACCATGGGTCTGTGTTACCCATCATTGGTGCCCTTATGTGAGAAACAGCATAGATCTGTGTTAAAATGAGCGGTGCCCTTATGGGAGAAACACCATGGGTCTGTGTTAGCTGTGAGTGCTGCTCTTATGGGAGAGCACCATGGATCTGTGTTAAAATGAGTGGTGCCCTTATGGGAGAAACACCATGGGTCTGTGTTAAAATGAGTGGTGCCCTTATGGGAGAAACACCATGGGTCTGTGTTACCTGTGAGTGGTGCCCTTATGTGAGAAACACCATGGGTCTGTGTTAGCTGTGAGTGCTGCTCTTATGTGAGAAACACCATGGGTCTGTGTTACCCGTCATTGGTGCCCTTATGTGAGAAACAGCATAGATCTGTGTTAAAATGAGCGGTGCCCTTATGGGAGAAACACCATGGGTCTGTGTTACCTGTGAGTGGTGCCCTTATGGGAGAAACACCATGGGTCTGTGTTAGCTGTGAATGCTGCTCTTATGTGAGAAACACCATGGGTCTGTGTTAAAATGAGCGGTGCCCTTATGGGAGAAACACCATGGGTCTGTGTTAGCTGTGAGTGCTGCTCTTATGGGAGAGCACCATGGATCTGTGTTAAAATGAGCGGTGCCCTTATAGGAGAAACACCATGGGTCTGTGTTAACTGTGAGTGGTGTTCTTATGTGAGAAACACCATGGGTCTGTGTTAGCTGTGAGTGGTGTTCTTATGTGAGAAACACCATGGGTCTGTGTTAGCTGTGAGTGGTGCCCTTATGTGAGAAGCACCATGGATCTGTGTTAAAATGAGTAGTGCCCTTATGGGAGAAACACCGTGGGTCTGTGTTAGCTGTGAGTGCTGCTCTTATGTGAGAAACACCATGGGTCTGTGTTAACTGTGAGTGGTGTTCTTATGTGAGAAACACCATGGGTCTGTGTTAACTGTGAGTGGTGTTCTTATGTGAGAAACACCATGGGTCTGTGTTAGCTGTGAGTGGTGCCCTTATGGGAGAAACACCATGGGTCTGTGTTAACTGTGAGTGGTGTTCTTATGTGAGAAACACCATGGGTCTGTGTTAGCTGTGAGTGGTGCTCTTATGTGAGAAACACCATGGGTCTGTGTTAACTGTGAGTGGTGTTCTTATGTGAGAAACACCATGGGTCTGTGTTAGCTGTGAGTGGTGCCCTTATGGGAGAAACACCATGGGTCTGTGTTAACTGTGAGTGGTGTTCTTATGTGAGAAACACCATGGGTCTGTGTTAGCTGTGAGTGGTGCTCTTATGTGAGAAGCACCATGGATCTGTGTTAAAATGAGTAGTGCCCTTATGGGAGAAACACCATGGGTCTGTGTTAGCTGTGAGTGCTGCTCTTATGTGAGAAACACCATGGGTCTGTGTTAACTGTGAGTGGTGTTCTTATGTGAGAAACACCATGGGTCTGTGTTAACTGTGAGTGGTGTTCTTATGTGAGAAACACCATGGGTCTGTGTTAGCTGTGAGTGGTGCCCTTATGGGAGAAACACCATGGGTCTGTGTTAGCTGTGAATGCTGCTCTTATGTGAGAAACACCATGGGTCTGTGTTAAAATGAGCGGTGCCCTTATGGGAGAAACACCATGGGTCTGTGTTAGCTGTGAGTGCTGCTCTTATGGGAGAGCACCATGGATCTGTGTTAAAATGAGCGGTGCCCTTATAGGAGAAACACCATGGGTCTGTGTTAACTGTGAGTGGTGTTCTTATGTGAGAAACACCATGGGTCTGTGTTAGCTGTGAGTGGTGTTCTTATGTGAGAAACACCATGGGTCTGTGTTAGCTGTGAGTGGTGCCCTTATGTGAGAAGCACCATGGATCTGTGTTAAAATGAGTAGTGCCCTTATGGGAGAAACACCATGGGTCTGTGTTAGCTGTGAGTGCTGCTCTTATGTGAGAAACACCATGGGTCTGTGTTAACTGTGAGTGGTGTTCTTATGTGAGAAACACCATGGGTCTGTGTTAACTGTGAGTGGTGTTCTTATGTGAGAAACACCATGGGTCTGTGTTAGCTGTGAGTGGTGTTCTTATGTGAGAAACACCACGGGTCTGTGTTAGCTGTGAGCGGTGCCCTTATGTGAGAAACACCATGGGTCTGTGTTAGCTGTGAGCGGTGCCCTTATAGTAGAAACACTATGGGTCTGTGTTACCTGTGAGCGGTGCCCTCAAGTGAGTAACACCATGGGTCTGTGGACGTCGTGGGGTCAGTGACCTTGGTCGGGGTCAGTGACCTCGGGTGCTGACTCAGCAGAAAAAATGCTGACGCCTTGGTCCAGAACTCTCACAGCTCCTCTACTATGATGTGCGTATAATGAGTAAGGTGCTTATGGTACAGCTGGACAGGTATGCACTATCGACAGCAATTAAAGGGGAAATGGAAGAGCTCGAACACTTAGAAGAATGAAGTCGAACGCCTCCCTGTAAGGTTCAAAACGCTAATCCCCCCGTGGGTGGGATGGTATTCCCTGCCTGGGATAAGAGGCGACTAATAGGGGCTCTGAACTTTGGAGCTTGGGTTGGCGACCACGGGGCCCTTAGCTGTGCCAGGCTCCTCACTCCGACATCCCTCGGTGAACTCTTGTTCTTTTCCTACCCCGACACTCTTAGGTTTCCGAGGTTTAGGGAGTCTTTCATTTTCACGCCCTTCGTGGCCCTTGTCTTTCTTTGGCTGATACCTTCATCTTTCGAAGTGTCGGATCCCTTTCATTTTTTCTCTCTGATTGGTATTATATAGAGCACTAGCTGATGTACCCGTGCTTCGCTACGGGATTCTCAGAAATACTGACTTTGTAGTTTTCCTAACTGAAGTCAGCATAGGTCATTACAAAAACGTCAGTAGGAAAGTAGCGAGTAAAAGCAATGATATCATAACTCGATCAAATGAGAAACGGCACGTTTTCTCACTTTCAACGAACAGTACTACGGTGCCGATCGAACAGTCCAAAGTTCCAGAGCTGGAATGACCAGGTCACAGACTGCCGTGAACACTCCTTTGTCATTATTCCGTTAAATATACACACTGCTCATTCCAATCAGTGCCTCAGAGTAGGGATTGATAGTTCTTTTTGCTTTACGTCGCACCGACACAGATAGGTCTTATGGCGACGAAGGGACAGGAAAGGCCTAGGAGTGGGAAGGAAGCGGCTGTGGCCTTAAAGTACAGCCCCAGCATTTGCCTGGAGTAAAAATGGGAAACCACGGAAAACCATCTTCAAGGCTGCCGACAGTGGGGTTCGAACCCACTATCTCCCGTGGCCGCACTTAAGCGACTCCGGCTATCGAGCTCGGTCTGAATAGTTCGAATGCTATGATGTACCAGTGTGTTACGTACCAGTAGTATCAAAACATCTATGAACCAGAGGAATGACATGCTAAAGAAGAAAGTTATCTAACTCCCGAGATACTTCCCGCCAATATTCAGGCAGGCTGTTACACTCGGTACGAAAGGGAGAGTTGGCCGTGAGGTTAGGGGCGCGCAGCTGGAAGATAGTGGAGTCGGCAGCCCTGAAGACGGTATTCCGTGGCTTCCCATTTTCACATCAGGCAAATGCTGGGGTTGTACCTCAATTAAGACCAAGGCTTCTTCCTTCACACTCCTAGCCCTTTCCTATCCCATCGTTGCCATAAGACCTAATTGTGTCGGTGCGACGTAAGGTAAATTTAAGAAAATACTCGGTACTTAGCAGTAATCCTATCTGTCGGAGATGAGTGGCAATAGAAGGCACAAAGCACAAATTTATGATCTTTCTATATTGTAGGCCTTCACATTTAGTGTTCTTTCGACTCTGTTATATTAAGGTGCCTTATGTAAGTATTTATAGCGTAGACTGTAGTTCCTTATCTGTTTACTCATTTTCTCGTGATATGGGCTTGGTAACAAAAATCCAAATTCATGAATATCTCTGTGATCATAGCTGGTACGCTAACAATGTATAAGACATAAATAATGGGGAATTTAATACTTTAGTTATGGAGTATTTATTGATACGACGACTAATAACATAAATATTTGAGAATTAAATTTTAGGCCTTCCCCTAAACTAACATTTCACTCAGCGTGAATAAAATTATTCATGGCCTAGATTATAGCGACTTATTCCCCGACTTTGTATATCGATTTTCATTAAACTCTTCAGCCGTTTTCTCGTGATGCGTGTACATACATACATACATACATACATACATTACGGAAAATTAAAAAAGTGCATTTCACAGTTACTGTAGACATGACCGATACAGAAATACCATCCTTTTTAAATTCTGAGCAATGTACAGACAAAACTCGTATGGTTGTACTTCACCACCAGGTCACAACGCTAATGTGGTGCTCTTTCTTCCGTTAGGCAGGGGACACGCCACCAGTTCTATTAATAGCGGCCTCCTGGCAATGACGTCCATCCCGACCCGCATCAGCTTGCTCTGCTTCCTTGAGACCGCTATTGCCATGTTGTGCTAGGTCATTCGGTTTTTCCTTTGGTCAGTATGGAACTGAAGACCTGTCATTCCGACTTTTGGGCTTTCCTGTTCACAATTAGAAATAGAATAAAATATATATTTATTTAATGTTAATTACAAGTAGGACCAGAGGTCGCTTTGGCTCTAACTTACGTGTATGAATTAATATACAAAATCTAATAAAAAATATGTTTTCATACTGGGGTTAAAAAGATTAAAAACTAAACGTCTAGGAGAATACAATATTACTTTTACCATTTTAGAAACATAGACTGCAGTCGCTTAAGTGCGGCCAGTATCCAGTAATCGGGAGATCGTGGGTTCGAGTCCCACTGTCGGCAGCCTTGAAGATGGTTTTCCGTGGTTTCCCATTTTCACACGAGGCAAATGCTGGGACTGAACCTTAATTAAGGCCACGGCCGCTTCCTTCCAACTCCTAGGCCTTTCCTATCCCATCGTCGCCATAAGACCTATCTGTGTCAGTGCGACGTAAAGCAAATAGCATAAACGTATAATAGAAACATAGACTATAGTAACAAGGAAGAGAAGCCTAAGGTACATTTTAATGAAATAAGAATAGAACTAAATGTATCCAGGAACTATTTAATTAATGTAATTAACATTCTCTTACATGGCTTAAGTAACGGTATTTAAGAAGTTTCGACACTACTTTGCTGTATTTCATAAAGTTTAAGGTCATTGTATAATTGAGAGGCAGCATGCGCTTGACTCATCTAAAGAAAGGACGTATTCTCCCAGCACACGAGCAAAGTGATATCGCTCTGATTTCAGACTCACTTTGCTGTACACGAGTGAAAGCTGAGTGGACATGTCATAAGTCAGAAGAAACAGGCGAAATTAGCGAATATGATGGTGGGAACAATGGCAGGAGGGTACTGAATGGATGAACCTGTACACATAAAAGTGCCATAGTGGTTGGTCATGTGACGCGAATGGAGGAGGAACAGTGGAGGGTAAGAGAAGAAGAGGGAAACGAACGGGTCGAATATTTGGACTGAGTTTTTAATCATTTCTTGGGAAGAGTTTTAGGCGCTTAGAGGCATACCAGTTCTGTAGCGTGATGGAGTGCTAACGGTCTTCTCCGCTCTACAGAATAGCAGCTTAATGAATATTATAAGCAGAGTTTTGAAATTCCCACAAGTTGAGGGTCAGTATCACTTAATTTATTAAAAGATGAGAATGTGAAAAAGATCTGTAGGTGGATAACGGAGGCGATAGTTGCAGGTGATAGTTCACGTTCATGTTTCTTCCTCAGCTGCGGAGTGCATTCTTGGTTATCCGTCACTGGGGGAGAAGTGTTTATTCATTCACGCTGCCATTCATTTATTCAATTCGTCCATAGTGTCTGTTGGAGAACTCTGTACAAACTTGTCACAAATAAACAGTATTATGTAAACTAATCGCACGATACATATGTGTATTTTCAAACCAACTTGCCTGTACAGGAGTGAAAGCTGGGTGGAGTCAGAAGTAACAGACATAAACGTAACGAGAATGAGTGCTCGCAAACAGGTGGAGAAATTGCAGGAGGATACTCGAAACGAGGAGGATGAGGCGAATAGAGGAGGATAGGTAAGATGGAGTAAGAGAAGTGAAGAAGAGCAAGCGAGGAAAGTTGGACGCACACAGGTGCGCAACTAAACAGAGGTGGAAAGTTGCAGACTGATGGCTAGTCCGTTATGAACAGGACGGAAATAAACAACTTAACAGTGGCGTTTACTCAGGGCTACCAGTAAAGCCCAAACCTGAAATGCGAACGATGAGAATATATAGCACATTATAATGTAAGCATCAGACACATTGTTCCACTTACAAACCTTGAAAAAAAAAAAAAAAAAAAAAAAAAAAAACTCGCACGTAGAACAAGGCTTCGGACATTGATAATGTAGCTTCTGCCCTCGACTCACCTCTGGCAGCTTGATACTGTATGCCTGATAAGAGCGGGGACGGGGTGCTAGCTATCAGCCATGCGTTACTCACCTCTGGCAGCTTTATACTGTATGCCTGATAAGCGCGGGGACGGGATGCTAGCTATCAGCCATGCGTTACTCACCTCTGGCAGCTTGATACTGTATGCCTGATAAGCGCGGGGACGGGGTGCTAGCTATCAGCCATGCGTTACTCACCTCTGGCAGCTTGATACTGTATGCCTGATAAGCACGGGGACGGGGTGCTAGCTATCAGCCATGCGTTACTCACCTCTGGCAGCTTGATACTGTATGCCTGATAAGCGCGGGGACGGGGTGCTAGCTATCAGCCATGCGTTACTCACCTCTGGCAGCTTGATACTGTATGCCTGATAAGCGCGGGGACGGGGTGCTAGCTATCAGCCATGCGTTACTCACCTCTGGCAGCTTTATACTGTATGCCTGATAAGCGCGGGGACGGGGTGCTAGCTATCAGCCATGCGTTACTTACCTCATCCTCCTGAGTTATTTCACTCCCACTGCAGCGCTGCTGTTATACGAGGAATATCGTTTTATTTTTATAGGTAGATCTATTAAAATGAAATCCGATCTTTCAGATTTAGTGTTCCGGAATCGAACCCGTGATCATGGGTCGGACACCACCACTGATCTCCCGAGGAAGGGAATTAACCAGTGAACGATGCGTACGACTGCTCTAAGTCAACATTTTTATTTAATGATGATGATGGTAATAATAATAAAAAATGGTGCATGGCATCTGTATAGGCTTGGTGGTGAGCTAATGAGGATAAAATGCATGGCGAAAACGTCATAAACACCCAGACCCCAAGCCAGGGGAAATAACAATATGGGGGGGGGGGTTGATTGTGAAAATTGAATCGGGCCATCGGACCAAAGGCAGGCATTCTGTCCATTTAGCCACAAAGTCGGACTTTAATTTGCTAAATCTTAGGCTACCATCTCCATTGATAAGGTGTTGAATATTGGCAGTGGCAGAGGCCAGGGCAGTAGCTCGTGAAACAGTAGGCTTCTCCGTTGGCTATTGGCTGCAGCTTTCGGAAAGGGGTAGTGGTAGCCCACGTTTTGTGCCACTGCAGCTTAATGGAATGGCGGGAGTATCCGAGGACAAGTTCGGCTCGCCAGATGTAGGTCTTTTGATTTGACGGCCGTAGGCGACCTGCGCGTCGTGATGAGGATGAAATGATGATGAAGATGAGCCGGACGATAGAAAGAGGTCGGACCAGCTGAGGAGCCTTGTGGAAGCTAAGGTGGACGAAGCTACCCTAAAAGGTACAGCCAGAGAATTCATAGGTACCGAGCTCGATAGCTGCCGTCGCTTAAGTGTGGCCTGTATCCAGTAATCGGGAGATAGTGGGTTGGAGCCCCACTCTCGGCAGCCCTGAAGATGGTTTTCCGTCGTTTCCCATTTTCACACCAGGCAAATGCTGGGGCTGTACCTTAATTAAGGCCACGGCCGCTTCCTTCCAATTCGTAGGCCTTTCCTCTACCATCGTCGCCATAAGACTTTTTTTTTTTTTTTTTTTGCTATTTGTTTTACGTCGCACCGACACAGATATAGGTCTTATGGCGACGATGGGACGGTAGAGGGCTGGATGTGGGAAGGAAGCGGCCGTGGCCTTAATTAAGGTACAGCCCCAGCATTTGCCTGGTGTGAAAATGGGAAACCACGGAAAACCATCTTCAGGGCTGCCGACAGTGGGGTTCGAACCCACTATCTCCCGAATACTGGATACTGGCCGCACTTAAGCGACTGCAGCTATCGAGCTCGGTGCCATAAGACTTATCTGTGTCGGTGCGACGTAAAGCGAATAGCAAAAAAATCATAGGTGTGGCGTCTTCCCTACATTTTAAGATGTCCTCATTTACCATTACAAAGCGAGCTCGGTATCGCACACAATGACAGACGTGCGTCTCACACTTGTGGAGGTCATGGTAACGGAAGTCTAGAGTTTGATGCCCGACGTTGATGTAAAGGTCAGTGTCTCCCTGACGTCATTCCATTTGTATGAAGAAGAACCACTCCACCATTGAGAAGCGTGGTTTCCAATTTTCGCTCAAGAACTTGTGTTTTTAGCAAGTTGGTGTTGTCGGTTGTGTAGCGTCACGGGTCAGCGCTACAACTTTGAGTCAAGTGGTGCGGCCCGACCGCGCTCAACAGTGTTCACTACATTCTGATCGCTGACTCACTGATGGCCTATCTGTCGTTTAACTAGTCTTTTCTTAAATGATTCAAATTGCAAAGAAATTGGAAACTTATTGAACATTTCCCTTGGTAAGATCCCTAACTCCCCTTTGTTTAAACCAATACTTACCCCAATTTATCCTTTTGAATTCCAAGTTTATCTTCATATTGTGATCTTTCCTACTTCTAAAGACACCACTCAAACTTATTCGTCTAGTGATGTCATTCAACACCATCTCTCCACTGACAGCTCGGAACATACCACTTAGTCGAGCAGCTCGTCTCCTTTCTCCCAAGTCTTCCCATCCCAAACATTGCAACATTTTCGTAACGCTACTCTTTTGTCGGAAATCGCCCAGAACAAATCGAGCTACTTTTCTTTGGATTGTTTCCAGTTCTTGAATCAAGTATTTCTTGTGAGGGTCCCATACACTGGAACCATACTCTAGTTGGAGGTCTTACCAGAGACTTATATGCCCTCTCCTTTACATCCTTGCTACAACCCCTAAAAACTCTCATAACCATATGCAGAGATTTACCATACAGGACACCAACTCGGAGTGGTTAGTATTTTTGCCTATTTTTTGTGTCGCTCCATTTTTTCAATTTTTAGGAGACGTATTGAATTGGGAATGGAAAAGAGTCAGGGGATATACAAGTCTTTTAGTAGGTAAACTGCGACTGGTTACTCGACACTTTATAAAGTTTCTCGCCGTAGAATCGAACAGGAAAGTGCTCTGTTTGTGAATCGAACGACGTAGCGATGTTGCTTGACAACGCCACGGCTCTTGCTATGGGTCTATGGGGCGCTTGTGAATACGCTGCCGTCATCACAGTTACTTTAACCATCATTGTCTGTTATAATAGTTGTGTAATAATAATGGCGTGTGTCCCACCTCCACAACTGGAAGGGTGAGGCCCCGCTATTATGAATTGTAATGCTGAGCCATTGGAATTAATGAATGAAGGTTCATATCCCCGACCCGCGCGGGAATCGAGCTCGCGACCCTTTGGTTGAGAGGCAGCCATGTACGAGCTTGGGTAAAGACACTTGACGCTTGAGTAGCGTCTCTCATTGACTCCGGTCCTCGGCACGTGTGTCCTGTACGGCGGTGGGATTCGCTGCTCTAGCGAAAACGGAAAACTTGTTTTGCGAGATTTTTTTAAAAAAGTGAAAAAGGTTCATCTACAATACACAAAATGAAAAGTTATATTTTCAAGCTGAAAACAATCAACATGATGAAGTTTGCTGATGTTACTCGCCGCGCATTACTCATTCTGTTTTACCTTCAGCTTGAAATGAATAAAGAAAAGAACTGAGATGTCCGTAATTTGGACGCCAGAGTTCGGTCCAGGCTGTCCGCCGTCTGGCAGTGTGTGTTATCATGAGGCTAACAGTAAAACAGTTCCGGGAGTGCCCGAGGACATGTTCGGCTCACCAGGTGCAGGTCTTTTGATTTGACTCCCGTAGGTGACTTGCACGTAGTGATGAGGATGAAATGATGATGAAGAGGACACATACACTCAGTCCCCGTGCCAGCGAAATTAACCAATGATGGTTAAAATTCTCGACCCTACCGGAAATCGAACCCGGGACCCCTGTGACCAAAGGCCACAACGCTGACCATTTAGCCATGGAACCAGACATCCGCCCTCTAATGATAATAATAATAATAATAATAATATTATAATAATAATAATAATTGTTACGGGGTTACCCGTGGAACGCAGAGGTGAAAGAAGGTGCCAGGATGAATGGCTCTAACTACAATGCCAAGAAAAGAATTTAAAAACTTAACTGAAGGTTATATTTTTGAAAAAACAACAAATTTAACAACTTTTCACTTAGTGAGATAACAATGACATAGCAATTTAGAAATAAGACTTAGGAAAATCCGAGATTACAGTACTTTAACTCTCTTGGACTTTAAGCCCCTAGTTTTACAATTTTTGAGTTCCCAGCTCAAATTTACAAAAGAGCACAAATTTATTCAAGGGCAGAAATCCCCTAATTCACAAGAGCACTCGCTCCCAAAATACAAATTCTAGCCTTCCAGAGGCACTCGTTAATCACAGAAAAACCTTTGAAAAAGAGCAGCCCGGCTCTCAGTTCCTTACTGCCTACTCAAGGCAATACCAGAAAATTACCATCACTCGCCACCAAGGCACAACTTACAAAATTTGAAACAGGGGTTCCTAGTACCCAGCCTATTGGGCTGTAGCGGAAAGGAACAGGTTAAGTAAATGGCCCGAAACACATATTGAATGAAGGCGTGTACTTTCATTCCTAGATATGCATTCTTAAAACCTAAGGGGCACTAGGCCGATGAAACAGAGGCTATTCCCAGACTATGGAGGTGACTCGTATAAGAAAGTAATTTACCACATTACAGAATGAAAAACAGCAATAAACTAGTCACCTCAAACCAAGATGAAGGGGAGCTCGAGAGGGTACATCACTCTCTATCCCCGATTTACAGTTAAAGATTTATGACTTTTTTTTTACATGGGCCGAAAGGAGATTTTCATTTTAGAGAAGTGGGTTACATAGTTAAAGTTTCGAACCTTTCCCTCGGGTTAAACTACGGAGCTAGCTCAAAAAATAAAGATGTTATGCGGCCATTACCTGGTAGAAGTTCTCGCAGCTGACGAAGAGGCCTCCCGCCTCCTGCTTGACACAAAGACTTAGTTAGATGACGATTAGATGGCCAAGAGACGAGAAAATCAGCATTTTGTAAACCCTCTGGGAAGGTTCGAACCTTTCACGAATAAACCAGCCACACCCTCTCAATTTATTGGTGGATTTAAAAGTTACACACAAAATCGAAGAAGATGGTTGTGATAGGTTGAAAATTAATTACAGAAATTCGTGATCGGCTAAATTCAAAACTGGCGGAAAGAAAAGATAAATATTGCCAACCCAAAAATAAATGAGCATCAATTAGTTAAAAAACTTATGAATACAAAACTTCTTTAAATCAAAAGTTCATTCACTTCGCACCAGGGTGCATGCTCATAGTTTTTTGTAGTGACATCTATGGAAGAATGTCCAAACTTCTTGATGAAGGGAAAACAAAACAAGTAGAAATACAGTCAGTTCAGAAAACTTCAAAATAACAAAATTTCATCAGTTTTCTGTAGTGACATCTTCTGAGTAGGTCTAGTTTCAAGTTCACGGTTCCTCCAGTAGAGGAGTTTTAGGCACAAGATTTAAATATGCAGCGTAGATGTGTACCTCCCGGTATAATAATAATAATAATAATAATAATAATAATAATAATAATAATAATAATAATAATAATAATAATAATAATAATAATAATAATTGTACCGGGCGGTACACCTCCACGCCGCTAATTCAAACATTGCGCCAGTTGAAACTCCTCTACTGGAGAAAGCCTGAACTTTAACAACCACATTAATTCTAAGGTTTCTCAGAAGATGTCTCTACTGTAAATTTTGAAGTGTTCTGAACTATGTCTGTTTCGATTTGTATTTGTTTGCTCTGTAGTAAGAAGTGTGAACATTCTCTTCTAGATGGCACTACTTAAGAACTAAAATTGTGCACCCTAGTGCTAAGTAAAGGAACTTTTTTTTTTGAAGAAATTTGGTATTCATAAGTTTGTTCTTTGTTAAATTTCTTTCAGTCATTGTTTGGGTTGGCAGTATAACCCTTCTCTTTCCGCCAGTTTTGAATTCGACCAATAAGTAATATCTGTAATTAATTTTCCGCCAATCCTAGATGTCTTCTTCAGTTTTGACTTGTAATCTTTAGCTGACCAATAAAAATTTCTGGGCGGGTTGTTATCATTCATGAAAGGTCTCGAATATTCCACGAGGGTATATAAACTGCTGATTTTTTGGTCTCGGGGCCACTTCAGTAACATCTCTCCTTGTGTGATTATGTAGCAGGGGGCGGGAAGCGCCTCTTTCTTCGGGCAGCAGTTCATCTATAAGGTAATGGCCATTTTATAACTTCATTTCTTGCTAGCTCAGCAGTTTAACCCGCGGGGCAGGTTCGAAATCTTTCTAATGTAACCTATCTTTAAAATGTAATAGACATTTGGTAAATTTTGGCTTTTTAACTATAAATTGGGATAGAGAGTGCCTAACCCTCTCGAGCTCCCACTCATATTGTTCTGGGGTGACTACGTTTTCATTTCCATTTTTCCTCCCTTCGTAATGTAAATAAGTTTTCTTATCGTGTCATCTGCGTAGTATGGGATTAGCCCTTGCATAAGCGGCCTAGTGCCAAATAGGTTTTAAAAATGTATTAGGAGTGCAAGTTACGCCTCCATTCAACTCAGAATTTTGGGCCATGTAATTGACCTGTTTCTTTACTGAATAGGCCTCAGTAGGTTGGGTATTATTACCCCTGTTCTTGTGTGCCTGGAGGGCAGATTGAAGGTGGAGTTTGGTGTGGCCTTTGAATAGGCTTGAACTTTGAGAGCGGGTTTGCTCTTTCTTAAAAGTGGATTTTCTGTATGCCTCGAGGAGGTTTTACTGGGTAATTGGGAGCAAGTGTTCCTTGGCATGACTGGGGTTTTCTGCCCCTTTGTTGAACCTTGTACATAGGTAAAGTTGAGCTCATTGCTCAACGATTGAGAGTCTGGGGCTCGAAGCCCAAATCCAGTAACAAACTGAAATTGTACTTTCTTAATTTGTTGATCTGCTACTTGGTACCTGTTATATTCTGTTATTTATTTATCTTGAAAAGAAAATATAACCTTTGTTAAAGTTTTAAATTAACTTTAATTTCGTATGTTGAGACCTATTCCACCCAGCACCTTCTTTCACCTCTGCTGTTCCACAGATACCTCGGAACAATAATAATAATAATAATAATAATAATAATAATAATAATAATAATAATAATTACATTTTATCCCAAAATAAAAGTGAACTAAGTTCCATGGAGAAGCATGGAACTAATAATTCTGCATACACCCCATATCCACAATGTTTCGTTAGTAGGCAGAAGATAAGTGTTGAAAGTGGTATCGAGGTGCCTGCATTTAGGATGAGTGACTACAGATATGGTAGCTCTGTGGCATTGACAATAGCTCTTCCATTTCCTCCCTGCAGTTTGAATCCCGTTCAGTATAGTGAAGATTTCCAAAGTGAAAATTCAGCCGCCAGGGTGTTCACTGCAAAACAGATACATCCCATTAGAAAGAAATAGTAACAAAAAAAACCGATGGCACTGGAGCCCTTGAATAGCCTTGGCCTACCAAGCGACCGCTGCTCAGCCAGAAGGCCTGCAGATTACGAGGTGTCGTGTGGTCATCACGACGAATCCTCTCGGCCGTTCTTGGATTTCGAGACCGGGGCCGCTACCTCACGTTCAGATAGCTCCTCAATTCTAATCACGTAGGTGCGTGGACCTCGAACCAGCCCTGAGGTCCAGGTAAAAATCTGTGACCTGGCCGGGAATCGAACCCGGAGCCTCCGTGTAAGAGGCAGGCACGCTACCCCTACATCACGGGGCCGGCTAGAAAGAAATACTGGTGAATATAAAACACACATGCTGAAAATACATTCTCTCACGACTGTCGAGTGGCGATCTCCCTAAAAGCTAAGAGATAATGCAACTCGTCTATAATTATCATCCGTAATAATGTCTGTTGTTTTTTCCAACCCTCTGTGAGGAGAGATGAAACTGCCGTGGCGGGTTTTTATCACCGGATGCCCTTCCTGACGTCAACCTCATCAGAGGAGTTAACCAGATGAAATGAATGACGTGATGTATGTTAGTAGGAAAGGAGAGGGTGAAACCCGGTGCCGGCACGTAGCCTACTCCTGTCGAAAAGCACCAAGGATCTGCTCAAGGCTTAACGTCCCCATCCGACGGACGAATCACCATCAACAGCGTCATCTGACCTCACTCCATATGAGCACTGCGGAGAGGTTTGTAACTTAATCCAGGCTTTTGGTACGCAATCTAGTGATTAGAAATTGTATACCACCACCTCCCCTGCCCTGGCGGCCAACATTCTGATTGTGAAAACTTTTTCGACCAACGGGACTTGAACCGGCTATTGTCGGTGTCAGACCGTTTAGACTTCAGCGCCTTAACCATCAAGGCCACCAGGCGGGCTATTCGTATTAATAATAATAATAATAATAATAATAATAATAATAATAATAATAATAATTTTTAAAACAGGAGTGAAATTACGAATGAAAAGTGTGTGGAAGATTAGAAGACAGGAGCTCGCAACTGCCGTTTTTGTTATTTGAATTTCTTCCATTGTGCATCAGAATATAACAGGCATTGATATTTGCTCAAAAAGGACGCGTATTACAATCGTGTAAATATGGAGCCTACTTAGACCTGATGAAAGGTCTGTAATTCGTGTCCTTATCCCAGGGCAGTGCTTGCCGCTAATTGAGGTCAGATACACGGACATTTTTAACGACATACCAGTCCTATCGAACCCTCACCTCCAAGTACGGCAGCTAACTGAAGGCGGAAGAAGTTTGTAAATTTTAACAGTGTTCCTCGACTTGGAAGAACATTTTAATTTTAGTTGTAATGACTTAGTTATTGCTCCAGGTGACCCGCAGCAGCACAAAGGCGGGATAGGAACTCGAACATCCCACCAATCGGAGAAATGTGCAGTCAGCAAAGCAAGAGCGCTGTGTGTTTTGCGTTCTGCGTCAGGCGTACCTTACAATATTCCGTAACCCAGCGTATCTACTGCGAAAGACTTGGTTTTATACTGTGTTTATTTTACATACACGACGATACGGATGACTTTCAGCGTTCCGTATCCTCAGCGTCACCACAAACTACCTTTGTGCTATTTTTGTAAAGACAACTCTAGAAATTTAAGGAACACAGGCACTCATTTCCAGACATATTTCATCGAATATTTAGATTTTTCGATTTCGACCATTGCGGATGAATTAGCGGTATGATTTTCCATCTTCCACCATTTTTAAAGGCTTAGCGAAACATTTTAACGCCGGCCATACCTTTCTGATCGTTCCACACGGAACATTTATGCATTTTTCATCGGGTGAAACATGGATTTGTGCTACTATCTAGCGTTGTATATAGACACTATTACTACGTGAAAATAAATAAATAAATAAATAAATAAATAAGTAAATATCGTAGAGGAAATTCTGCATTTAGATTCTATTTTCTTAATTTCATGAGTCATTCCAGTTGCCTATAAAATAGCAGCAGATGAACTAATTCTATTTCTGTAATATTTGATAACCGTTACTTCTGTTTACAAATAAGTATTCGAGAGAGAAGTGTATTTAAAAAAAAAATTATTGTGAAGTTTCTTGCAATTTTCATTGCTTTCTGTGACTGTATCAAAAGAAGAAAAGCTGGCAATATTAAGAAATATGTATATTTTACAAAATGCCATTATCTGAGTTTCACATTTTTATTTCTTGCGAAGAATTGGGCAGAGAAAATAAAGGAAGAGATAAGCAACGCCATGAAATAAAGACTTAGGTGTGGGAGAAAATGATTTAACTCAGCGTACGATAACTACTAAGCAAAATTATAATCAAGTGGTAAAGAAACAAGTGCCAAAACCATTTTCAGAACTACAGAAACACATCGACTTGGAAGAAAGTGTAAGCTTTCCTATCTCCACCCAGAGAGTCAAAATGGAATTGGGAATATAGAACAAGAAGAGGGGGAGGGGCGGAGAACCTTGGATCAGTACACAAAGGAAACCTCGTAAAAAGATAACAATAGCAACGATGACAGTATACTGAAATCTGCAGAGCTTGGAAAGTTGCACAGAGAAACAACAGCTGACGACATGCGCAATATTTTAAAAAACAACGGCGTTGAAAGTGATAAACTAGAATCATAAAATCACTTAAAATCTTTTAGCTTTTGAGATGTGAATGAAGGGCAGTTTTGGCCAAAAGGAATCCAGGTACGAAGATTTAATTTTCGGAGGAGTTCTCCGTCAGTAACAGCGCTTACGACGATAGAATAAACACCAGCCGAATCTTACATAAAGGATCACTTCGCCCGACTGAAAAGAAAATATGTTCTTTTATGGAACGTAGAGGGACTAAGAAGCATTCTGAGTAATGCTTAGACAATGGCATTATCACAGCAACAAAACATTTTATTGGAGCATCTTGGGATACACTCATACGCCAAGCATAAGGGCTTAAAAGGAGTCTGCACTATATTCAGTGACGTAGAAGGTACAATTCAAGAAGGAAGAAAACACGATAATCTTGAAGCTTACTGATTTAACGATCATTGAGATGTTCATCAAATATGGAACCTCCATGGAACAAATAAAAAGGGTCCTTTCACTAGTCAAAACTGAAATTAACGTCATCATGGCAGGGGACTTTAATTGTAGACTAGATAAGGAAAACTTCAGAACAGCAATGATGTTGGATATCATGCTAGAAGAAGGGAACACTGGCATCAACAAGGCAGAAGAAATGATAAAACAACTTGTGTACGGAAGTCAGCAAACATCCCACTGACAAAACATGTACCAGCTTCAGACTCACACAAACTCTCAAGAAGGTTAAATATATCAGATTTAATGAGCAACAAACAGGATAGTTTACAGAATATAACATATGTGTACCACTCGAGATGCTCTTGAGTGCCAACCAGGAGGAGGAACGCTACCATACAGAATATAACATATGAGTACCACTCGAGATGCTCTTGAGTGCCAACCAGGGGGAGGAATGCTACCATACAGAATATAACATATGAGTACCACTCGAGATGCTCTTGAGTGCCAACCAGCAGGAGGAATGCTACCATACAGAATATAACATATGAGTACCACTCGAGATGCTCTTGAGTGCCAACCAGGAGGAGGAACGCTACCATACAGAATATAACATATGAGTACCACTCGAGATGCTCTTGAGTGCCAACCAGGGGGAGGAATGCTACCATACAGAATATAACATATGAGTACCACTCGAGATGCTCTTGAGTGCCAACCAGCAGGAGGAATGCTACCATACAGAATATAACATATGAGTACCACTCGAGATGCTCTTGAGTGCCAACCAACAGGAGGAATGCTACCATACAGAATATAACATATGAGTACCACTCGAGATGCTCTTGAGTGCCAACCAGCAGGAGGAATGCTACCATACAGAATATAACATATGAGTACCACTCGAGATGCTCTTGAGTGCCAACCAGCAGGAGGAATGCTACCATACAGAATATAACATATGAGTACCACTCGAGATGCTCTTGAGTGCCAACCAGGAGGAGGAATGCTACCATGCAGAATATAACATATGAGTACCACTCGAGATGCTCTTGAGTGCCAACCAGCAGGAGGAATGCTACCATACAGAATATAACATATGAGTACCACTCGAGATGCTCTTGAGTGCCAACCAGCAGGAGGAATGCTACCATACAGAATATAACATATGAGTACCACTCGAGATGCTCTTGAGTGCCAACCAGGAGGAGGAATGCTACCATGCAGAATATAACATATGAGTACCACTCGAGATGCTCTTGAGTGCCAACCAGCAGGAGGAATGCTATCATACAGAATATAACATATGAGTACCACTCGAGATGCTCTTGAGTACCAACCAGGAGGAGGAATGCTACCATACAGAATATAACATATGAGTACCACTCGAGATGCTCTTGAGTGCCAACCAGGAGGAGGAATGCTACCATGCAGAATATAACATATGAGTACCACTCGAGATGCTCTTGAGTGCCAACCAGGGGGAGGAATGCTACCATGCAGAATGTAACATATGAGTACCACTCGAGATGCTCTTGAGTGCCAACCAGCAGGAGGAATGCTACCATACAGAATATAACATATGAGTACCACTCGAGATGCTCTTGAGTGCCAACCAGGAGGAGGAATGCTACCATGCAGAATATAACATATGAGTACCACTCGAGATGCTCTTGAGTGCCAACCAGCAGGAGGAATGCTACCATACAGAATATAACATATGAGTACCACTCGAGATGCTCTTGAGTGCCAACCAGCAGGAGGAATGCTACCATACAGAATATAACATATGAGTACCACTCGAGATGCTCTTGAGTGCCAACCAGGAGGAGGAATGCTACCATGCAGAATATAACATATGAGTACCACTCGAGATGCTCTTGAGTGCCAACCAGCAGGAGGAATGCTACCATACAGAATATAACATATGAGTACCACTCGAGATGCTCTTGAGTACCAACCAGGGGGAGGAATGCTACCATACAGAATATAACATATGAGTACCACTAGAGATGCTCTTGAGTGCCAACCAGCAGGAGGAATGCTACCATACAGAATATAACATATGAGTACCACTCGAGATGCTCTTGAGTGCCAACCAGCAGGAGGAATGCTACCATACAGAATATGAGTACCACTCGAGATGCTCTTGAGTGCCAACCAGCAGGAGGAATGCTACCATACAGAATATAACATATGAGTACCACTCGAGATGCTCTTGAGTGCCAACCAGGGGGAGGAATGCTACCATACAGAATATAACATATGAGTACCACTCGAGATGCTCTTGAGTGCCAACCAGGGGGAGGAATGCTACCATACAGAATATAACATATGAGTACCACTCGAGATGCTCTTGAGTGCCAACCAGGAGGAGGAATGCTACCATGCAGAATATAACATATGAGTACCACTCGAGATGCTCTTGAGTGCCAACCAGGGGGAGGAATGCTACCATACAGAATATAACATATGAGTACCACTCGAGATGCTCTTGAGTGCCAACCAGGAGGAGGAATGCTACCATACAGAATATAACATATGAGTACCACTCGAGATGCTCTTGAGTGTCTACCAGCAGGAGGAATGCTACCATACAGAATATAACATATGAGTACCACTCGAGATGCTCTTGAGTGCCAACCAGCAGGAGGAATGCTACCATACAGAATATGAGTACCACTCGAGATGCTCTTGAGTGCCAACCAGCAGGAGGAATGCTACCATACAGAATATAACATATGAGTACCACTCGAGATGCTCTTGAGTGCCAACCAGCAGGAGGAATGCTACCATGCAGAATATAACATATGAGTACCACTCGAGATGCTCTTGAGTGCCAACCAGCAGGAGGAATGCTACCATACAGAATATAACATATGAGTACCACTCGAGATGCTCTTGAGTGCCAACCAGCAGGAGGAATGCTACCATACAGAATATAACATATGAGTACCACTCGAGATGCTCTTGAGTGCCAACCAGCAGGAGGAATGCTACCATACAGAATATAACATATGAGTACCACTCGAGATGCTCTTGAGTGTCTACCAGGAGGAGGAATGCTACCATACAGAATATAACATATGAGTACCACTCGAGATGCTCTTGAGTGCCAACCAGCAGGAGGAATGCTACCATACAGAATATAACATATGAGTACCACTCGAGATGCTCTTGAGTGCCAACCAGCAGGAGGAATGCTACCATACAGAATATAACATATGAGTACCACTCGAGATGCTCTTGAGTGCCAACCAGGAGGAGGAATGCTACCATGCAGAATATAACATATGAGTACCACTCGAGATGCTCTTGAGTGCCAACCAGGGGGAGGAATGCTACCATACAGAATATAACATATGAGTACCACTCGAGATGCTCTTGAGTGCCAACCAGCAGGAGGAATGCTACCATACAGAATATAACATATGAGTACCACTCGAGATGCTCTTGAGTGCCAACCAGGAGGAGGAATGCTACCATACAGAATATAACATATGAGTACCACTCGAGATGCTCTTGAGTGCCAACCAGGGGGAGGAATGCTACCATACAGAATATAACATATGAGTACCACTCGAGATGCTCTTGAGTGCCAACCAGGAGGAGGAATGCTACCATACAGAATATAACATATGAGTACCACTCGAGATGCTCTTGAGTGCCAACCAGCAGGAGGAATGCTACCATACAGAATATAACATATGAGTACCACTCGAGATGCTCTTGAGTGCCAACCAGCAGGAGGAATGCTACCATACAGAATATAACATATGAGTACCACTCGAGATGCTCTTGAGTGCCAACCAGCAGGAGGAATGCTACCATACAGAATATAACATATGAGTACCACTGGAGATGCTCTTGAGTATCTACCAGGAGGAGGAATGCTACCATACAGAATATAACATATGAGTACCACTCGAGATGCTCTTGAGTGCCAACCAGGGGGAGGAATGCTACCATGCAGAATATAACATATGAGTACCACTCGAGATGCTCTTGAGTGCCAACCAGGGGGAGGAATGCTACCATACAGAATATAACATATGAGTACCACTCGAGATGCTCTTGAGTGCCAACCAGGAGGAGGAATGCTACCATGCAGAATATAACATATGAGTACCACTCGAGATGCTCTTGAGTGCCAACCAGGGGGAGGAATGCTACCATGCAGAATATAACATATGAGTACCACTCGAGATGCTCTTGAGTGCCAACCAGCAGGAGGAATGCTACCATACAGAATATAACATATGAGTACCACTCGAGATGCTCTTGAGTGCCAACCAGCAGGAGGAATGCTACCATACAGAATATAACATATGAGTACCACTCGAGATGCTCTTGAGTGCCAACCAGCAGGAGGAATGCTACCATACAGAATATAACATATGAGTACCACTCGAGATGCTCTTGAGTGCCAACCAGGGGGAGGAATGCTACCATACAGAATATAACATATGAGTACCACTCGAGATGCTCTTGAGTGCCAACCAGGGGGAGGAATGCTACCATACAGAATATAACATATGAGTACCACTCGAGATGCTCTTGAGTGCCAACCAGGGGGAGGAATGCTACCATACAGAATATAACATATGAGTACCACTCGAGATGCTCTTGAGTGCCAACCAGGGGGAGGAATGCTACCATACAGAATATAACATATGAGTACCACTCGAGATGCTCTTGAGTGCCAACCAGGGGGAGGAATGCTACCATACAGAATATAACATATGAGTACCACTCGAGATGCTCTTGAGTGCCAACCAGCAGGAGGAATGCTACCATACAGAATATAACATATGAGTACCACTCGAGATGCTCTTGAGTACCAACCAGGGGGAGGAATGCTACCATACAGAATATAACATATGAGTACCACTAGAGATGCTCTTGAGTGCCAACCAGCAGGAGGAATGCTACCATACAGAATATAACATATGAGTACCACTCGAGATGCTCTTGAGTGCCAACCAGGGGGAGGAATGCTACCATACAGAATATAACATATGAGTACCACTCGAGATGCTCTTGAGTGTCTACCAGCAGGAGGAATGCTACCATACAGAATATAACATATGAGTACCACTCGAGATGCTCTTGAGTGTCTACCAGGAGGAGGAATGCTACCATACAGAATATAACATATGAGTACCACTCGAGATGCTCTTGAGTGCCAACCAGGAGGAGGAATGCTACCATACAGAATATAACATATGAGTACCACTCGAGATGCTCTTGAGTGCCAACCAGCAGGAGGAATGCTACCATACAGAATATAACATATGAGTACCACTCGAGATGCTCTTGAGTGTCTACCAGGAGGAGGAATGCTACCATACAGAATATAACATATGAGTACCACTCGAGATGCTCTTGAGTGTCTACCAGGAGGAGGAATGCTACCATACAGAATATAACATATGAGTACCACTCGAGATGCTCTTGAGTGCCAACCAGGAGGAGGAATGCTACCATACAGAATATAACATATGAGTACCACTCGAGATGCTCTTGAGTGCCAACCAGCAGGAGGAATGCTACCATACAGAATGTAACATATGAGTACCACTCGAGATGCTCTTGAGTGCCAACCAGCAGGAGGAATGCTACCATACAGAATATAACATATGAGTACCACTCGAGATGCTCTTGAGTGCCAACCAGCAGGAGGAATGCTACCATACAGAATATAACATATGAGTACCACTCGAGATGCTCTTGAGTGTCTACCAGGAGGAGGAATGCTACCATACAGAATATAACATATGAGTACCACTCGAGATGCTCTTGAGTGCCAACCAGGAGGAGGAATGCTACCATACAGAATATAACATATGAGTACCACTCGAGATGCTCTTGAGTGCCAACCAGGAGGAGGAATGCTACCATACAGAATATAACATATGAGTACCACTCGAGATGCTCTTGAGTGTCTACCAGGAGGAGGAATGCTACCATACAGAATATAACATATGAGTACCACTGGAGATGCTCTTGAGTGTCTACCAGGAGGAGGAATGCTACCATACAGAATATAACATATGAGTACCACTCGAGATGCTCTTGAGTGCCAACCAGGAGGAGGAATGCTACCATACAGAATATAACATATGAGTACCACTCGAGATGCTCTTGAGTGCCAACCAGGGGGAGGAATGCTACCATACAGAATATAACATATGAGTACCACTCGAGATGCTCTTGAGTGCCAACCAGGGGGAGGAATGCTACCATACAGAATATAACATATGAGTACCACTCGAGATGCTCTTGAGTGTCAACCAGGAGGAGGAATGCTACCATGCAGAATATAACATATGAGTACCACTCGAGATGCTCTTGAGTGCCAACCAGCAGGAGGAATGCTACCATACAGAATATAACATATGAGTACCACTCGAGATGCTCTTGAGTGCCAACCAGCAGGAGGAATGCTACCATGCAGAATATAACATATGAGTACCACTCGAGATGCTCTTGAGTGCCAACCAGCAGGAGGAATGCTACCATACAGAATATAACATATGAGTACCACTCGAGATGCTCTTGAGTGCCAACCAGGAGGAGGAATGCTACCATGCAGAATATAACATATGAGTACCACTCGAGATGCTCTTGAGTGCCAACCAGCAGGAGGAATGCTACCATACAGAATATAACATATGAGTACCACTCGAGATGCTCTTGAGTGCCAACCAGCAGGAGGAATGCTGCCATACAGAATATAACATATGAGTACCACTCGAGATGCTCTTGAGTGCCAACCAGCAGGAGGAATGCTATCATACAGAATATAACATATGAGTACCACTCGAGATGCTCTTGAGTATCTACCAGGAGGAGGAATGCTACCATACAGAATATAACATATGAGTACCACTCGAGATGCTCTTGAGTGCCAACCAGGAGGAAGAATGCTACCATACAGAATATAACATATGAGTACCACTCGAGATGCTCTTGAGTGCCAACCAGCAGGAGGAATGCTACCATACAGAATATAACATATGAGTACCACTCGAGATGCTCTTGAGTGCCAACCAGGGGGAGGAATGCTACCATACAGAATATAACATATGAGTACCACTCGAGATGCTCTTGAGTGCCAACCAGCAGGAGGAATGCTACCATACAGAATATAACATATGAGTACCACTCGAGATGCTCTTGAGTGCCAACCAGCAGGAGGAATGCTACCATACAGAATATAACATATGAGTACCACTCGAGATGCTCTTGAGTGCCAACCAGCAGGAGGAATGCTACCATACAGAATATAACATATGAGTACCACTCGAGATGCTCTTGAGTGCCAACCAGCAGGAGGAATGCTACCATACAGAATATAACATATGAGTACCACTCGAGATGCTCTTGAGTGCCAACCAGGGGGAGGAATGCTACCATACAGAATATAACATATGAGTACCACTCGAGATGCTCTTGAGTGCCAACCAGCAGGAGGAATGCTACCATACAGAATATAACATATGAGTACCACTCGAGATGCTCTTGAGTGTCTACCAGGAGGAGGAATGCTACCATACAGAAAATAACATATGAGTACCACTCGAGATGCTCTTGAGTGCCAACCAGGAGGAGGAATGCTACCATACAGAATATAACATATGAGTACCACTCGAGATGCTCTTGAGTGCCAACCAGGAGGAGGAATGCTACCATACAGAATATAACATATGAGTACCACTCGAGATGCTCTTGAGTGCCAACCAGGGGGAGGAATGCTACCATACAGAATATAACATATGAGTACCACTCGTGATGCTCTTGAGTGCCAACCAGGAGGAGGAATGCTACCATGCAGAATATAACATATGAGTACCACTCGAGATGCTCTTGAGTGCCAACCAGGGGGAGGAATGCTACCATACAGAATATAACATATGAGTACCACTCGAGATGCTCTTGAGTGCCAACCAGGGGGAGGAATGCTACCATACAGAATATAACATATGAGTACCACTCGAGATGCTCTTGAGTGTCTACCAGGAGGAGGAATGCTACCATACAGAATATAACATATGAGTACCACTCGAGATGCTCTTGAGTGCCAACCAGCAGGAGGAATGCTACCATACAGAATATAACATATGAGTACCACTCGAGATGCTCTTGAGTGCCAACCAGGAGGAGGAATGCTACCATACAGAATATAACATATGAGTACCACTCGAGATGCTCTTGAGTGCCAACCAGGGGGAGGAATGCTACCATACAGAATATAACATATGAGTACCACTCGAGATGCTCTTGAGTGTCTACCAGCAGGAGGAATGCTACCATGCAGAATATAACATATGAGTACCACTCGAGATGCTCTTGAGTGTCTACCAGGAGGAGGAATGCTACCATACAGAATATAACATATGAGTACCACTCGAGATGCTCTTGAGTGTCTACCAGGAGGAGGAATGCTACCATACAGAATATAACATATGAGTACCACTCGAGATGCTCTTGAGTGCCAACCAGGAGGAGGAATGCTACCATGCAGAATATAACATATGAGAACCACTCGAGATGCTCTTGAGTGCCAACCAGGAGGAGGAATGCTACCATACAGAATATAACATATGAGTACCACTCGAGATGCTCTTGAGTGCCAACCAGGAGGAGGAATGCTACCATGCAGAATATAACATATGAGTACCACTCGAGATGCTCTTGAGTGTCTACCAGGAGGAGGAATGCTACCATACAGAATATAACATATGAGTACCACTCGAGATGCTCTTGAGTGCCAACCAGGAGGAGGAATGCTACCATACAGAATATAACATATGAGTACCACTCGAGATGCTCTTGAGTGTCTACCAGGAGGAGGAATGCTACCATACAGAATATAACATATGAGTACCACTCGAGATGCTCTTGAGTGCCAACCAGGAGGAGGAATGCTACCATACAGAATATAACATATGAGTACCACTCGAGATGCTCTTGAGTGTCTACCAGGAGGAGGAATGCTATCATACAGAATATAACATATGAGTACCACTCGAGATGCTCTTGAGTGCCAACCAGGGGGAGGAATGCTACCATACAGAATATAACATATGAGTACCACTCGAGATGCTCTTGAGTGCCAACCAGGGGGAGGAATGCTACCATGCAGAATATAACATATGAGTACCACTCGAGATGCTCTTGAGTGCCAACCAGGGGGAGGAATGCTACCATACAGAATATAACATATGAGTACCACTCGAGATGCTCTTGAGTGCCAACCAGGGGGAGGAATGCTACCATACAGAATATAACATATGAGTACCACTCGAGATGCTCTTGAGTGCCAACCAGGGGGAGGAATGCTACCATACAGAATATAACATATGAGTACCACTCGAGATGCTCTTGAGTGCCAACCAGGGGGAGGAATGCTACCAGTCCCGAAGAGAAACGTTAGATGCCTTGCATTTATCTAATATCAACTCCAGTAAAGTTCAAGAATACGCGAGGAAGATAAAGGACTGCAAGACACTTCTAAAGCATAAGAAGTCACAGTTTATCGAAAAGGAAGCAGAGGAGGTCCCCAAGGACCTCTCCATTGCTCTTACAATTACAATATGTGGCGAGGTCCTGGGGTCTGGGGTTTTGCAAGGAGACCCTGTGAGTCCTTTATTGTTCAGTATCGCAACTGCAGACATTACAAAGAGGCAACAAAATCGGTATCCTTATATAGGCTTGCACATGATACGGTTCTGGGCACATCAAAGACGTATGAACTATAAATCATTAAATGCTTTATATCTCTGGGCTGATGAAAATTACTTCTCCATCAATTTCACCAAAACAATGCACATGAAAGAGGAAACAGCCTCAGCAGAAAACAAAGTGACCCTAGGAAAAAAGAGATTGAGATTCAAATAAATACCTTGGCATTACCGTACTAATTCATTCCGGCTCCACATAAAGGAGAGAGCTAGAAGTGCTATCAGAGGGATATACAAGAACATTGCATACGCTATTCCACGCAGAAATCTCCCCAATACTAACATGCGGCATAAAATTGATTTGGGAAAAACTAACTGATTTAATTACACTGGAAAAAATAAAAGCAGAAAGAGTGTTGGGAGTTTCAAGAACAGCATCTCCTCGTCTAGTTTATGAGCTGGCAAGATCTACGGCTGAATCTACCCCTGCCTGCTACTAAAGCGATCCAGGAGAGAAAACAAATACCTCTAGACTTCTACGCTACTCACGCAATGGATGAACGAAAAGGGACTGGGACAAGTATCATATAATTGTTTGCAACAAGAGAGTCAGATCGATAGTCGATTACAGTAAATGCTGAATTCCATAAATTGTACTTGCACATTTGTGGGCAATTCCAAATATACAAAGAACTCCTGCGGGACAAAATTCCGGCACGTGGGCAAAGCGTAAAAGTTGTGGATGGGGCATAAAGCGAGTACGTGCCAGAGGCCTCCATTCATTTCGAAACCTCTGTCGAGTGGGGGCATATGACGCTGTTCGTCGGATGGAGACGTTAAACCTTGTGGCATCATCGAGCTAACATTTCCTATTCCCTACCTGCGAACAACAACGTGATACGTTTATCAGTTATATGGGAATACTCGCAAACGTTTTCTGCACTCTGAAAGCGAGTTTTACGCTGCTGCATTCGTATTTTCCCTCAAGGTTTATCATCCGTGCCATTTTGTCAGTTTCGTTTGGCCTTCTGTGGTTATTATTAACATTTCGCGTTAAGTCGGTCGTTTTTGCTTCAGCTGAGAGAGAGCTATATTCATACAATTACAAGCGTACCACTGACGAAGTATCAGTAGCCGCTTGCCTATTTGCTGACACTTTAAAAATGTAAATAAATACACTAGACCAAAGAAAAATGAAGAAATAGTGAAGGCAGCGTTTATTGCGGCAATGACTACTTGCCTGACATTCTACCGCTGCTAGCAGCTGGCTTCAACAACAAACATCTGAATGCATTAAGATGACAACGTAAAGAGAGCACATTTTCCCGTCGCACGCGTCTCAAAACGCCCGTTAAAGTCATGCGTGTATTTTAGTTCGTTAACAAACATGTCTAGCTTTTAGGATTTAGAAGTACAGCAGACCCTGAAGGAACGATCATTATAACATAAACCGGTGTTTTTGTTGCTAAGGTGTAGTGGGACTGACAGGATCTTTGTACTCATATAACATGGCCCGCTTGATTTTAAAATCTGTATTTCCCCTCTCTGGTTCCAAATTGTAGAAATCGTTTGGTCTGCGTTTGTTTCCCCATTTTATAATCGCCGTATGTTTGTGTGAACGTTATAGCCGATACGCCGTTGTATACAGTGCGACGTTACAAACGGTTTCGACTGTATTATTATTGCTAGAAAATGTACAAAAATGTACCCTATTTCATGTAAAATACAGAAATTATTCTCTGCGCAGTTCATCAACCACAATCCGGCAGAACCGCGCTAAAACTAATGCAATGAGACATTTCGCATCATCATATGTGATAATTTTACATAAGCACCGGAATTATGTATATTACACTCGGTAAGTTCTGAGACTGACCGCATGATGGCGCTGTGGTATGGTACATGTCAGAGACAGGTCGTTGTTGTGACAGCAATAATGCGCCTGTCGGACCTTGAGCAACGGGCACACATCAAGTTCTGCCAGAAATTAGGCTAAACCGCTGCTGAAACGTTTGGAATGATGCAGCAGGACGCACTGAGTCGCAGTGTTGTGTTCAGGTCGCACTGACGTTTTGTGCCAGTTTCGAAGACAGTTTCCGACACAAACAGTTGAAGTTGCAACGTTGGTGCGTGATAACCGCTCCCAATTGGTACACGATCTCGCAGCGGCAATAAGGGTCAGGCATGGTACTTGCCGCAACATTCTGACGCATGACCTCAACATGTCTCGTGTTACCCAGCACAGTGTGCCACGAATCCTGTCGCAAGACCACCGTGATGATCGTATGACGATTTGTGGTCACAGTAGTGGTGACGAGGATGCGACGTTTCTCGACCGGATAATAACTGGAGACGAAACATGGTGTTCCCTTTACGATCCGCCTCCTGGAAAACACGACAAGACAGGTCATAAGGCAAGGTGATGCTGGAATCGTTCACATGCAATTCCTCCCAGACGGTGCAACGGGAAATAAAATCAGCTACAAGGAGATCCATGGCCTTTTACGATGCAATTCCCCGTAAGCGACCTGAGCTTTGGCGTACAAAAATTGGCTGTTGCTACACGACAACGCCCCTACACGTCGCTCTGTCGTTGTCCAAGAGGAACTTGCAAGGCAAGAGGTGACAGTTTTGCCATACCCTCCGTACTTGCCTGATCTCGCACCATGCGATTTTTTTCTTTTCCCTCGCCTGAAAACACGCCTACGTGGGCGCAGATTTCAGTCATCCGAATAGGTCATGACGGTCATACGGGACCATCCTGCCATATGCTTTCAGCAGCTATACCAACGTTGGCGAACGTGCATAACGGCCAACGGCGACTATTTTGAGGGTGGATGTGGTTCTATGTAGGTGTACATCGTGAAATGCGGCATCGTGTGCAACATACAGAGTAGTGCGGGTGCCTATCCTCCAGGCGTCAAGTCTCAGAACTTAATGACTGTACTACGTATAATAATAATTGAACAGATAGACAGATAGATGGAACTGAAACCTGTATCTGCAGCAAATTCTGTTCTCTGTATATTGGACAAGGAAGTAAACTCGCTTTTGACAAGAGCCACCTGCATTCTTGTTTATTAGACATGTGCTATATTGAGGAGCCAAATTTCACTCGTGCTCATGAACGACGACAACAGTGTGGCTCCCCTTTTCTCTACGGGGGTGGCTATGATCGACTCTTGGACCTCAACTTCCAGCTCGAAATCAATTATCCTGCAAAACCAACCATCGAATTTGATATGTTTTAGGACCGTTCTCAGAAACGGACAAATGAAACTTAGTAGAGTGCGATCTTACGTAGCTGTAAGTCGGACGTCAGGGGCATTTCAGTAACTTTACAAGAGGATCATGGTGGTGGTTATTGTTTTAAGAGGAAGTACAACCATCCTTTAACAATAATGAGATTGGAAAAATACAAGGGTGCGACACTTATTAAAATGAAGGTAAGAAAGACATGGGCCATGAAGGGCGTGAAAATGAAATACTCGCTAGGCCTCGGATGCTCTAATTCCGTCGGGGTCGGAAAAGAAGAAGAGTTCGCCAAGGGAGGTCGAACAGTATAGACGAAAGTAATGCCAGGGCAAACCACACTCCGAAATTAAGACCCTCACGAGTAGCGAATTTTTTTGCTGTGCTCACTGCAACGAGTGCTGCATTCCCCCTTAAGTGGACTTTTCGTAAGCAAAATTGTACGTGTTTCTTTATTTTTAAAGGAGATTCAAAATACCAACTTTCACGTCTGTAACATCTTCAGTTTTTGAGATATAAGTATCCTCATAAACAGAATTCACTTCCTTCTTTACTTATTTTCACCCCCCCCCCCCCCCTCCCGAGTTGATTTGATCAAAACGAAAATTACTTCTCTAACGTGTTAAGTTTTGGAGATATCTTAATAAAATAAAAAAAGCTTTTCAGTCCTTCTCTCCCCCCCCCCCCAAGTGTTCTTTTCCGAAAACAAAACAGTATATGTTTCTTTATTTTTAAAGGAGATTAAAGTACTAATTTTCATTTCTGTAACATGTCAAGTTTTGAAGATACACTCTAGGTATGCTCATTTTAAAAATTCGCCCCTATTTTTAGTTCACCTTAGGTGTATTTTCCGAAAACGAATATTATCTATGTTACCGGGCAAGTTGGCCGTGCGCGTCGAGGCGCGCGGCTGTGAGCTTGCATCCGGGAGATAGGGGGTTCGAATCCCACTGTCGGCAGCCCTGAAGATGGTTTTCCGTGGTTTCCCATTTTCACACCAGGCAAATGCTGGGGCTGTACCTTAATTAAGGCCACGGCCGCTTCCTTCCAACTCCTAAGCTATTCCTATCCCATCGTCGCCATAAGACCTATCTGTGTCGGTGCTACGTAAAGCCCCTAGCAATATATATATGTTTCTTTACTTTTACAGGAGGTTCCAAATACCAATTTTCATGTCTGTAACATGTTCAGTCTTTGAGAAATCCTTTGAGTATCCTCATAAAACTTATTCAACCCCTTTTTCAACTTCTTTCACCCCTCTTGATTGTAATTTCTCTGAAACAAAAAAAAAATACGTCTTTCCTTATTTTTAAAGAAGATTCCAAATACCAGTTTTACGTCCGTAAACCTTTAACTTGTTGAGATGTAGAAATACTCCTTCACCTCCTTATCGACGGAATATCGAAATACCGCCTCTTAGTAAGCACCTAAGTTCTAATATAAATGTTATGTCCAGTAGTTTTGAATCAGTCGGTCAGGACAGGTTCCAGGAACTTGAAAATGTATCGAACATTTCCCTTGGCCAGTCTTACACCTCGTCCTATAAATGAATATTTCGCTCATCAATCTTTCCTCTTGAATTCCAATTTTATCTTCATATTATGATCTTTCTTCATTTTAAAAGCTCCAGTCAAGCTTGTTCTTCTACTTACGTCATTCCACGCGAACTCACCACTTATAGCTCGGAGCATAGCATATAGCCGAACATCTCATCTCCTTACTCCCAAGTCCTCCCAGCCCAAAATTCGCAGCGTTTTACTAACACTACTCCTTTGTCGGAAACCACAGAGAACAAATTGTGCTGCTTTCTTTCGATTCTTTCTAGTTCTCGTATCAAGTAGTCCTGGTGAGGGTCCCATAACCATGTTATGACCTCGTTAATATGATTACCCCAATGAAGGCAGTCACGATATGTTGCAGTAACGAGGACTCCTTTGAACGCACATTCGACTTGCTGCTGTTGTACGCAGGTTTGAGTCATCTCAAGCAGAAAACACATGATGTAATACAAAGAGCTGCAGTCTGTTTCACGTCACGTTGTGGACCGCACCCTCTTTGTGTAACCTGACCTAACAGGTGGACCGTCACTAGTCTGGGAGTACCACTGCAGTGTTCCTGATACCGACCACTGCGCGGTTTGAGAGTTGGAACCGCACTGTCGGCAGTCCTGGAGACGGTTGTCTGTGGTTTCACATTTGCAGACCAGGCTGTACCTGCTGCTTCCCTCCCACTCCTAGTACTTTTCTATCTGATCGCCTTCATAAGACCTATCTGTGTCGGTGCGACGTAAAGCAAATCGTATCAGTTTCCTTCCCCGTTTTAGTGAGCTGCTTTTGCTTCTTCCAGTGCAACGTGGCCCCGGTTTTGAAAGAGACAGTGAGCAGCACTTTTAACCAGACTGTTGAACTGCTTCGGAGCTAAATCGGACGCAGATTGCTTTTCTTTGGAGCCAATGGGACATGTTGTCCTCCTTGTGCCTTGTAACTGAAAAGTTCAGAGGAATACTCGCTCTAATCTGAAACACGAGTGGAAGCTGTATGGAGATGTGACGGTGCTACTGTAATGAACGGAGTACATAGCGGCCCTTGTGGGTGAATTATGTTTGATAATTACTTCTCTTCTTCTTAACGTGGGGTCGTACGGCCAGATGCCTTTCTTGATGCTAATGCTGGCGATTTTATTATTATTATTCCTTCGTTGTCAAAGAGCGCTCCCAACATCTCTTCATGAACGTATTGTGTTGCATCTTCGTCCGTGATATTCATTTCCGCCTTAGTTTCTTCTAGCCAGTTTATCTTTGAGTTGCTGAGTTTGTCGCTGTCCATTCTGTGGTATTATTAGCAAGAGAGAACATTTAATTATGAAGTCTTGTTGGAGGAATTTTGTTTGATTTACGATTGCCTCCCCTATTAATTGTTTTCATGAAGGATTTGAAACAATCTGCAGTTTCTTTTCTTGCACAAATTAGATTGGCAGTACCGATTTGTTCTTTCCGTAATTGTCTACAAGTTGTTCAAGCTCGTGGTCATTGAACTGCTCGAAGAATGCGAGTTTCTTCATCTCTGTGTAGTCGTGTTATTACACAGACAATCTTTAATTTCTTATAGTGATTTCTTGTTGCTGTCGTATTACTGGATACTAGATGCTACAAGCAACTGAGGAAACAGTTAAAATGACAGAAAGGAAGATTTGGTAGTTCAATCCATCGCTTACGTCGAGCGATTTGAGCACTTTGCAGTCCGCCACACACAAACATAGCATCTAACGTAGACCGGTTCGTAACGTAAACACTTGCTCTTCAACCGGTAATACATTATTTATCAAGAGCAGGACATCTTCTCGCCTTAAGAGGAACTCGATGAACGTCGTACCAAATGTACCGGCGATTGTCGACCAGGACTCCGAAAATAGAAAACTTCTGAAATATAGCCTTGAAATATCCCCATGTATATGAGGAATTATTTCATGGAGGGCCGTAGCTCAGCTGAAATGTGATGTATTTTGATTATAGGAGAAGAAAGACTTTCCTTTAGACATATCACTTCATTCCTCACATTTCTGTTCGACCAACATTAAAACAGCGAAGTAGGCTTTTGCCTCTGAAAGCTGCAGCCAAGAACAAACTTAGTGTGCTCCTAGAGGAGAGGCCAAATGTCAGTTTCAGCAGAATTATGCATATTTCGAGAGATAGTACTGAAGAGCAGATACGAATTGCATTTGGCTCGTCAACTGTACAGCGCCTCCACAGACACTCAAGGTGCGGAGGTCCCCGAAGATCCGGCTTATTCCCGTACAGTACAGTAAGTGTGGAGCAAGGTTGTGTCAGCTTGATTAAGCGTGTCGCTTCTCGGTATTCTTCGAAAGCGGAACTGATGTGTCCCATTAGCGAAACAAAGGAGATTCCATCACACTCAAGTGTCGATGAGAGTCCTTCCTGGAAGCTTTGGATTTGTATTCGTTAGGCATGGAACATTTCCTTTGGCTTCCACCACATTTACAAACTCCCACAAAAGTGTACCTATTTACCATTATGGTAGGGTCTCACGTTAGAAACAAAGTGTAGATTGTTGTAGGATTATTCTTCATCTCTGATACTTCCTCGGTCTGCAATAATGGATGGAATATCTCTTGAGTGTTTGCCGAGCGGAGAAGAGGGTTCCTTTCCGCATCTTCAGAAGTGTCTTCCTAGTCGCACAAGTTAAAGAGCAGTCGTATTGCCCTGACATTTGTTCGTGTTATTGGAATTAAAATGAACGACAAGATACTTTTTGATGATGCTTGTTGTTTTAAGGGGCCTAACATCGAAGGTCATCGGCCCAAGATACTTTTTAACAAGACAGGGTGAGTGTCTCCTCTATGACAAAACGCAGGAATTGTCTGGGGGGATGATAAGAGGATAGTATGGTCCAATCCCCTATGGGCGGAACATAGAATGGACCCACGGTATCCCCTACTTCTCGTAAGAGGCGACTAAAAGGGGATTTCATTGGCAAGACGTTTCTCCACTTGCTTATACCATTTTGGTCTCGTGCGTTTGATTTGCAGAAATAAGTCTTTCATTCTTTCCAAATGGCCTAAAAAGTAAGTTTAGATAGTTTGAAATACATTTCCGAGTCGGGTTCCGGAGTAATGTATCCCATTTTTAATTCTTGGCCCTAAGATTTTTTTTCGTGATTTTTCTGTTTTTAATCTCTAATTGTTCCTTTAAATTTGTAAATTGAGCGTTTCTGCAGCATAAAGAGCTTCACGTTTGATCACTCTGAAGTCAATGTGCCAATGACAAGATGTTTGCTGTTTAAAGGGATATCTGTTGTTTCCATTTTCTGAATTCTTGAAGCTACTGGTTTATTTTCATCGCCACTGTTATTAAATTCTACGCAAAGAAAATTGAGGTAGAAATTATAATGTTTGAGAAGTAGAGGATGGTCCGGACGATGTTTACCTCATACTCTGGAACAGATAAGGACATCTCGTATGAATTAAACAAGTGACTGCAGCGAGCGTAACGTAATTTCAAGGCCTAGCATAAATAAAAACACAGGACAGACAGCGCTACGCCTTGGAATGTTCCTAACAGAAGAACTGTTGCGTTCAGCCGGCTCTGACGTCATCCAGCCGCAGTGCTTCAGTCCATAAACCGATCACTTTCACTTGTTTCCCCTTACTAAAATAATGTGTGTCCGATATTCCTGCTCTGAACTGCAGAAACAGTAACGTCACGAGACTTCTGAGAAGGATCTTAGGTAACGCAAGGAAGAACACACACAGTTTGTCACAAACCCTGTGCATAATACACTGACTTGATAGCAGCGTATAGCCTCGCATTCAAGCACTCCAATATCAAAAGCCACACTAATTACAGTTTCAAATGATGGTATGGGTAAATCCGTGTCATAATCTGCCCCTTGCCAAGCTGCTGAAAGTTGTGTATCACAGGCATCATGTAACATAAAATCTGAGATCGTTATATAAAGCTCATTTTTGCCGGAACAGATATACATATTGTGTCGTTATCTTAGCATCTTCTACCACCTGACTAGGAATCATACTTTGGTGACCAAGGACTGAAGTTAGAAAATATTTCTCCACTTTTGCTTGGCTCTTCATGAACGTTTCGTGAACATGTTGCGAAATATTCATGCCGAAAGTGACTTGTCTCTCTTGAAAACAGCTTGTTGACTCGTGTACAGACTGCGAGATAGTCCAGACGGTTCCAACTCCCGTCCGTTCACGAACTCCTGTGGCTTCCGACGTTTTTCCTTACGTGTGACGATTAAGATTGTCGATAAAAGTAATGGAGGACTGATTGTTCCCTCTGAAGTGAGCTCATTCTCGTTGTTGCCAGTTTGCAGTTTGATTGATTCATTGCAGTTCTAATGCTTCTGTCTGGGTGGAAACAGTTCGTGTTGCTTTGGGGATGGATCTGTCCGCGATTGCACGTCTCAACTTTGTAACTAACATTAATAATAATTGTACCGGAGGTACACCCGCTCCGTGCATTTGAATTAAGCGCATTTTAGAAGGCCATCTATAACATGAACAATGAAACTCATTTCGGAAGAAGTTTGGACATTCACCGACAGATGTCTCTAGTATCAACTGATGTGCTCCCTCTGATGAGAGGATGGACAATTAATTTTCAGATAAATTTTGTAAACATTGGTTTCCTAAACTGTGTTGTTTGTAGATTGTTTTTGGGTGTTCTAAGGATATCAGCACTTATATCTCTTCCCGCTAGCTTAAAATTGTAGCCAATAGGAAATTTTGTACATTTGTTTAAGTAACTAATCAGAAATTTTTGTTATTTATTTGATCGTCCAATGGAAATTGTGGGCGTGTTAGTGCTTGGGCCCAGAGAAATCTGCCGGTTATAAAAGCTGGGACCGTCTTTTGATCGCTCCAGTCCGCAGTAGTGGAGGCAGACATCTCCGGCTTTTCGTAATGAAATTCTCTAAATCTTGGATCCAAGTGTAAGGTCTTCATTAATCTTAGGGAATGAAGAGTGGGGACCCTTCAACTTGGTCTTGAAGTGACTTTTCCTTGTAATTTAAACCTTCTCTCCGTCTAGTCACTTGAGAGGAGTGCAACAGTTCGCCTCCTAAGGCCATGTACTTATTCCATTATTCATTTCCTTTTAGATGAGGCAGTGGATACAGCTCAGTCTCTCATGAGTTCATGAGCTAAACTTTTGTGCCTGACAAAGTGTAAACACTGAAAAGAAAAGAAATATATTTAGAATTTTAAAGTTTTAAATTACTATTTAATTTTTCTCTATCTACCCGCACCTTCTTTCACTTCTGCGTTCCCCAGAATCCCCGGAATACTACTACTACTACTACTACTACTAATAACAACAATAATAATGAAAATGAAAATCCACAGCCTGTTTCCAGTCATTCGACCGGGTCAGCAATGGAATGAATGAAGCCCCCATCTAGCGGCGAGGATAGGAATTGTGCCGGCTGCCGAAGCCTGTCGCATTCCTCTGGGGCAATGATTAATGAATGACAGATGAAATGAAATGATATTGGAGAGTGTTGCTGGAATGAAATATCACAGGGAAAACCGGAGTACCCGGAGAAAAACCTGTCCCGCCTCCGCTTTGTCCACCACAAATCTCACATGGAGTGACTGGGATTTGAAGCACGGAACCCAGCGGTGAGAGGCGGACGTGCTGCCGCCTGACCCACGGAGGCTCAATAATAATAATAATAATAATAATAATAATAATAATAATAATAATAATAATAATAATAATAAGAAGAAGAAGAAGAAGAAGAAGAAGAAGAAGAAGAAGAAGAAGGAGGAGGAGGAGGAGGAGGAGGAGGAGGAGGAGGAAGATGCGCCCAGTGGGCATAGGACGAACTTATTCTAAACAAGATTGCTGTTCTGTTGGTACATTTCTTGACGTGATATTTTCCCACTTTTCGCCGCACAAACCGCAAATACACTCGTCTGTTGCAAATTCGGTGGTGGAAACATTGCTTCATCTCGTATTCTGCTTCCATCCAGTCATAGCCGTGGTGGTGTCTTGTAGGATCTCCGTGTATGGCAAGAGTAATTCTATCCACCGCGTGTGTGTTGAGAGACCTAGCACCTTCGGTGGGTGTTAATTCAACATTCTCCTCATATTGCAGTGCCTGCTAAGTTTTGGATGGAAAAGTCACAGATGATGCTGCGCTTCAGAGACTGGTGGTGGTGATTATTGTTTCACGAGGAAGTGACATTCTCTATTAACAGTAATCGGAGAGAAAAATGGAAGGAATCCAGTACTTCGAAAAATGAAGCTATCGGTCAAAGAAAAACAAAGCCATGAAAGGCGTGAAAATGAAAGACTCCGTAAGCCTTGAATGCTGTAAATTGCTCTGATGAGGTTGACGCGAGGAAGGGCATCCGGTCGTAAAAGCTCATCTGACTTCATACCGGACCCCGTAGAGAAACAGAGATACTTTCTCTCGCTACAGTTTGCTCGATGTAGCGAAAGGCAAATACATCGCTCGTGTGACCTCTTCAAGGCCCCTTGTGAGAGAAAGGCATTTCATCTCCACTCGCTACAAATGATTTTGAAAAACTTGAACACAATAATCATAAAATTCAAAGGAATGATTTCATTTTTTTTTAATTGGCTTTAGGTCGCACCGACACAGGCAGGTCTTATGGCGACGATTGGGATAGGAAAGGGCAGGAGTGGGAACGAAGCGACCGCGGTGTGAAAATGGGAAACCACGGAAAACTGAACTGCCGACAGTGCGGTTCCAACCCACTATCTCCCGCCCCTAACCGCACGGCCAACTCGTTCGATCAATGATTTCATCAACACTTAGACAGAAGCTGTAAATAATTCTGAAAGTTTTACAAGGAGAAACTCGAGGAAAATTCAAACTGCTAAGTCTCCCGCTGCAACTTCAAAAGACGAAAATGGAAATTATCCTATACCAGACCTAAGATCTTCGCGAGAATTCTCCTCTCTGTGACTTCCAGTTTCTCCGTCAGACCTCTTCGGTTCAATTAAAGACACTACATGGCATACAGAGTGCTGCCGTGTAGTTCACGTTGCGTGTGTTTGTTGTAAGTGTTCTTTGTCAGTCAGTTGATAGGCCAGTTCTCGTGGATAATGATGGATAAGTTCGGTTCAATCCATTCTCGGAGATATTTAAGTTTCTCACACCTCTTCAGTTTTCTCCGTTCTAGTAGCTTCTTTGATGTTGGTGACATTTGAAACCAAATAAAACACGGAACACTCAGCGTACTTTCGTCGGGGACTGTACTGGTGGAGTAATGCATTATCCATGTTGTAGAGTCGTTTGTACCCGGAAACACCAAAATGCTGCCGGTCAGATGTCACGATGTAATACATCTCCGTTGTTGTCACGATCTTGTGACCTAGTAACGGACAAGTTAATTAGTGCAAGTGGTTCGTCTTCACGGTTGAATCGCTTTGACGGGCGCCAACATGCTACAGGGGCCTTTTCCTCCGGTTCATTTTCACCATGATCTTCATACCTACTGTCCATGGCCAAGTTTCCTGCAGTAACTTCATGTGTGCATTTTGTTATCCTGAGTGCAGGCAGTCGAGAACGCTCCTGTTCCTTCTAGTTTGTACATCCCACCAGGTTTCTCACATCCTCCAAGTATGTCTTTCCTTCTTAGTATTTTTCCTTCAAGACGTTTACTAGGAAGTCATTATCTCTCAGGATATGACCTACCAGTGTTATCCTCCTCCTTTCCATATCCGTTATCAGTCTCCGTTGTTCATTGATTACATCTCGATTCGTCTTTTCTTTCTGTCCTCGTCATTTTCCTCCAAATCCACATTTCAGTTGCTTCCAACAGTCCACAATCATAAAGTAGTGCACTCCAGACAAAGCCTCTCTTGTTTCTAAACTTGTATGGGTATTTCTTAAGAGACTTCTTTATTTTGAAAGGCAAAGCTATTCTTCTTTAGACTTCCTTTGTGCATCGATTCTCTTCAGTTAATATGCTTCCTAAGTAAGAGAAATGTTAGAGTTGTTCTATTTTGGAGTTTCCTATTCTCCCTTGCCATCCTTGGTCACAACTAAAATTTTGATTTTCTTATTGTTGATTATAAGTTTGTAATGTTTGAATGTATCACACAGAACAGTCCTTCTCAGAGTCAGCAACTATGGAAATGTCATCAACAAATCTAATACTGTGGATTATTTTCCCATTTATCTTTATTCCTTCCCTTTAAAACACATGTTGGTTCTTCAATAAACAAATTGAAAAGGTACGGTAAGAGTGGACAAGCGTGTCTCACTCCATTCACCACTACATTTGTACATCTGGCTCTATCAGTTCCTACTTTCTTCATACATTTAGTTCCAAGTTTATCATGTCAAAAGATTTTTCCAAGTCAATGAATGCTATAAACACCTTTCCGTTCTTTCCAGTATCATCAGGATTGCTCCTCTCGTTGCTTTGCCTTGTCTAACAGTTTGAATTTTCCACAGGCTCATGTCTTGTGGTGCACCTTTACAACGCCATGTTGTTTTATACGTCTGTCGATATTTGAGATCAGTAGTTGAATAGAAACTCCCACACCAACATTCATGAACACTTGTACTTGGCGCTATGCAGTCGAAGCTTCCACATCTAAGTTCTAGACTAGAAGAATGCTCACCTGCCGGTAATGAACAGTTATTTCAAAAAATCTACGGACGTCTATAAAATTCAGAAAAACTGCATACCTATATTCCTTAGTGAAAAATATACAATTTTACAATTAACTAACTCCGCAAGGCCGCAGTTGGTAGCCAGAGTTCATCCATTCCGACGTCATCACGCTTGTTTGTCCTGCACTTCTTGACGTAAATCCTGGCATTAGGCAATGGTCTTCTATGGTTGACTCGCGAGCTCATAGATTAGTGTCGAAGGGGCTTAGAGAACTATTCTAGCTAGGGTTCCTAGGCGGGTCTGTTTGTACGTAGATTAGCAGCGTGTAAGGTTAAAGAATCGAAGAGTATCTAGCACAGTTCCGTGATCATTGGAAGCTTATTTACTCATTCAGCATTACTAAGGATGACAATCTCATATCACCAACCTGCTCAGTACAGAATGTATTGCCTGCAATTGCTCGAGTGATCTTTTCATGATTTGATTTTATGATTATTCTGAGTTGTCTGAACTTAGAGAAGCAAATCGGCCGGACGGGTTTGCCAAAGCTACAGATGTTGGAAAGACCGCAGAGAAAGACGACTTGGTAAAACTGCAGTGGGGATGGTCTCCCTTAGCGCTAATCCCTGTGCCTCGCAAACGTAATACTGCTGCGGTCGAAAGAGAACTGGACTTGTCCGAGGGAGATCAGACAGTGCAATACAAACTCAATCGCCTCTTCACCGCGCCGATCCAGTTTTACCTAAAAAGGGAACCTGATAATTTCGTATATATGTGTGTACAGAGCGTATCGAGTTCCGGAGAATTGTATCGCAGTGTAATTCCGAAACACGTAGAACCAAAGTTACTAAGTTTCTTGCAGAAATACATCATAATATTTGAACTGACATTGGTTCAGTAGTTATTGAGCGGCAAACAAACATTATTTCATCACGCGACTTTTATTTTCTGGTCAGTGACAGTTCTAAATGTGATGACATCCTAAACCTCACCTGTCGGAAGGCAGAGAGGTGGTGGTGGTGATTTAAGAGGAAGTACAACTAGGCAACCATCCTCTATATAACACTAATCAGAGGGAAAAAATGTAAAGGATTCAACACTCGAAAAATAAAACTATCGACCAAAGAAGGACAAGGGCCACGTAGGGCTTGAAAATGAAAGACTCCCTAGGCCTCGATTGCTCCAGTACCGCCGGGGTCGGAAAAGAACAAGAGTTGACCAAGGGAGGTCGGATAGGACAGTTGAAAGTGGGGGAAGGCAGCTAAGAGCCCGGTGGTCGCCTACCCACGCTCTTGAGTTAACAGTCCCTAGGGCCCCTTTTAGTCCTCTCTTACGACAGGCAAGGGATACCGCCCCCACCCACAACCAGCCTACCAGAAATTGTGTATAGTCGGTTTGAGATCTTTGCAGAGACGTCTCGCTACCGCGTCGTGTGCTCGTGGTAGTGATTTACAACTAGACAGCTGAATGAGTCCCGTCACTATAACATTGTAATTATGATTATGGTCAGCTGTAGTCAGTGCGCCTACTCCCAGAAATACCATTATATGGAGGTCCCGTGTCCTTAACTTTTACAGTCGTAAAACGATCTCAGTTCCTAAAAAATAGCACATTAATTACAGCATATGTACAAAACCTTCACGTAGATAATGAAAATCGCTTAAGGGTGAAACATAATCGATGCTTTTATAAAAATAGAAATCGCTCATATTTTTAGACAAGTTTGGTGTAGAGGAGTTATGTATATTATTTGTCCACATTTCTACTACTACAATAATAATAATAATAATAATAATAATAATAATAATAATAATAATAATAATAATAATAATAATAATAATAATTGTTACAGGAATATCGTGGAAGACAGAGATGTAAGCATAAGTAAAAGCAATAAATTTTGACATTTTATTTCTTTCTTTCACTTTTTTAACTTCAAAATGTGATAAATAGAAGATCTAAATAATGACCTGGCCAGCTCCAATAACAGTGACTTCCAGAACTCGACAATATACAGCATTATAGCTCTGAAACAGGTACACTATTTTATTGCTCCACTAACTTACATAGCCTAGGAGTCTCACCTCCTCAGTCCAGCCTCTCAGAGGCATACAACATGTAGGCCCTCATGTTGGCTTATTTATCGCGATAGTTTGTTACACACTGGTGTATACACAATTACAAAATAAACAAAGTGCCCATTCTAAATGGCCTTAATGTAAAAAGGAAAAGTGTAACATGATTGGCCAAGAACAAAAGGTTGGGAGGCGAGACAGTTGTACGAGTACTTTAAAACCATAAGTGGACTTATGGCCCAATGGTACAGAGGCTAAGCCTATTCTACGCCGGGGTGACTAAATGAGAAACGTTAAATTCCAAAAGAGTGTTAAGTCACCCCATACTTTAAAACCATAAGTGGACTTATGGCCCAATGGTACAGAGGCTAAGCCTATTCTACGCCGGGGTGACTAAATGAGAAACGTTAAATTCCAAAAGAGTGTTAAGTCACCCCATACCAAGTTGAATGGGAATCAACAGAGGGAAATCACTCTTTGTTCTACTACACTATATGTTTCCCAGAACAGAGTCCTCAGACGTGTCGAAAATCTACAGTTAAACCATGAAATTAGAACTTTACATGAATAAAAGAAGTTTTAAAGCTTTCTCTCAAGCTATCTGCCATTACCTTGAGTTGCTGGGCCTTCCTAACGCCGACCTGTCGCCCCCTGCTCGCGAAGTACACGCCACACGCACTAAACTGGAGCAAAGGTGATGACAACACAGCCCTTTTATAGCATTTCGACGGGAAGTTTCCAGAACTCCTTACAGATAGGCTGGATGCCTGTACACACCGCCAATGTTAATTGGCTGGAGATATTTCCTAAAATTTCTGACTGTATGATAGATACAGGAGTTTGAGGGGGGGGGGGGCGGAGGGAGGCAGAAGTGTTGACAACCTTGACACAAGAACAAAACAATCTTCAAAACCAAGGTTAGCCACGCCTGAAAATTAGCTTTCCCTTAAGAATTAATTGTCCTTAATCCCGCTAGAGGGGGCACCTAGGCCGATGATAGAGACATCTAACAGTTGCAAACCCAATTATCTTGCATTCCATTAGTTCAAGTTCAGTAACATAGATGCCTTATAGAAGGCGCGCAGTTTAACTGGACGGAGAAGGTATTCCCACGCAATAATAATAATAATAATAATAATAATAGCAGCATTTGCGGACGACCTAGCAATATTAATCCGAGACATTTCAACAGCCCAAAATCAGGTCGAACAGAAATTGCGCAAAAAGACGGCCAAAAAGACCTGCACCAACATTCATGAAGACATTGAACGAGTATCACAATTCAAGTATCTTGATGAAACAGTTCAGGAAAATGGACTTGAAACAAAAGCCAATGAAATTAGATGTCAAAAGATGGCAACTGCATATCGACTAACCCAAAATATCTGTAACAATGTGTCTCCAAGCAGACAGAACTAAGACGTTAAACCAGAATGTCTTTATGGATCAGGGGCGCGGATATTGAACAGGAAGGCACACATTGAAAACATTGAGAAAAAAGGAATGCAAGATCATAAGAAAAATCTCGGCCGAAAACTGACCGACGGACAATACGAGACAGGAAATCAAGCAATACACAAATATTCAGAGTGGCATTAGAAAACACAGGCTAAGATGCTATGGACATATTAAAAGAATGCATCCAGACAGACTTAGCAAACAAATAGTCGAATTCTATGAAAACAGGAGTGAAGCTATGGATGTCTAAAACAGATCCAAACTTCACATATGGCAAGTTGACCACGAGGAAGACTGGAACAAGCTGGTCTGAAGACAGAGCCGCACGCCTCTAAGCGCTAATGGGCTTATTCGCTGGTATGACTGACCATTCATGTTCACGTATTCGCAATATGAGTTCAGCGTCTCAGTATCACGTTATGTGTAATATCTGCTTATTAATGCGTTTACAACCTATAATTTACCTCATGTCGTGAGATGTGCTAACCTGAATTCACATTGAGCGTGTAGCAGAAGAGTCGTGCTTTTGTTGTCATTCGACAAGCCGTGAGCTCCGCCCTTCCATTACCAATATGCGTCATGAAAACGGAAAATACTTTTATTGAAAAGTGAAGCCTGATTTACTATGATTATAGTCTTAGCTAAACTTGTATGCACAGTAGTGTTCACAATCACTATCACCGGTTTTTTCTGGGGTTCTTACATTTTATTAGTCAACCAAGCAACATACTCTCTCTTAGCATCACAACACCACTTCCGTACAACCAAAATGATTTCAAACCTAAGTCTAATTAAGAATTTACAGAATGTTTATAATTCTGTATTTAAATGAGCATATCGTTCAGTGCAGGCCTCTTTAACTTGAGAACTTAGCTTGTGTGTGTGTGTGTGTTTCCTTTTATCCTTGAAACTACTACTACTACTACTACTACTACTACTACTACTAATAATAATAATAATAATAATAATAATAATAATAATAATAATAATAATAATAATAATAATAATAATACGCCTTTCGGAGCTTAGAAATGTACAAATAATCAACCGGTCGTCAATGATCTGGTCACCCTTGTGGCAGCCTCCCTACCAATTGGTTTCCTACCCTTTTCTTAAATGATTTTAACGAACTTGGAAATTTACTGAACATTTCCCTTGATAAATTATTCCAGTCCCTTACCTCTCGTCCTATAAATGAATATTTGCTCCAATTTCTCCTGTTGAATTCCAACTTTATGTTTATGTGATCTTTCCTACTTTGAAAAGCTCCACTCAAACGTATTCGTCTACTAATGTCATTCCACGCCATCTCACCATTGACAGCTAGAAACGTGCCACATAGTCGAGCATCTCGTCTCCTTACTCCCAACTTTTCCCAGCCCACAGATTGCAACTTTTTCGTGACACTACTTCATTGTCGGAAAAAAATGAAATGGCGTATGGCTTTTAGTTCCGGGAGTGTCCGACGAGAAGTTCGGCTCACCAGATGCAGGTCTTTTGATTTGACGACCTTAGGCAACCTGCGCGTCGTGATAAGGATGAAATGATGATGAAGACGACACATACACCCAGCCCCCGTGCCAGCGAAATTAACCAATTATGGTTATAATTCCCGACTCTGCCGTGAATCGAACCCGGGACCCCTGTGACCAAAGGCCAGCACGCTAGCCATTTAGCCATGGAGCCGGACTGTTTGTCGCAAATCACTCAGAGCAAATCGTGCTGCTTTCGTTTGGATCTTTTTCAGTTTTCATATCAAGTAATCGTGGTGAGGGTTCCCATACTGTAGTTGGGATTTCAGCAGAGACTTATACGCCTTCTCATTGAGAGATCTGTAACAACCTCGTTAATATGACCTCCAGTGAGAGGACATTGTCTAGGTCACAATGCTGCAACTCATTCGCATCTTTACTCATAAGAATACTCTAATCCTCTTTCTAGAAATATAGCCACCCATTCAATAGTCCTCATTTCCTTCAGTCATCTCCCATGATCCAAACCAAACATCATGGCGCCACACCCCCTGTGGGTGGGGGCGGTAGAATAAAACCCACGGTATCCTCTGCCTGTCGTAAGAAGCGACTAAAAGGGGCCCCAAGGGCTCTGAACTTTGGAGCGTGGGTTGGCGACCACCGGGCCCCCAGATGAGTCCTGGCATTGCTTCCACTTACTTGTGCCAGGCTCCTCACTGCCATCTATCCTATTCGTCCTCCCTTGGTCAACTCTTGTTCTCTTCCGACCCCGACGCTATTAGATTTGCGAGGGCCCTTCGTGGCCCCTGTCTTTCTTTGACCGATATCTTCATTTTTCGAAGTGTCGGATCCCTTCCGTCTTTTCCTCTGATTAGTGTTATATATAGAGGATGGTTGCCTAGCTGTACTTCCTCTTAAAACAATAATCACCACCACTCATGGCGCCACGGCCTACCGTGCGACCGCTCCTGAGCTCGAAGGCCTGCAGATTACAAGGTGTTGTATGGTCAGCACGACGGATCCTCTCGGCCGTTATTCTTGGCTTCTAGACTGGGGCCGCTATCTCACCGTCAGATAGCTCCTCATTTGTAATCACGTAGGCTGAGTGGACCTCGAACCAGCCCTCAGATGCAGGTGAAGAGGCAGGCGGGGCCGGCCTCCCATGATCCACCGTATCAAAAGTCCTCCTGAATCTAAAATGCCTGCTATATCTTGCTGGAATCTCACAAATTTAAAAAGAAAATTATTTAATTGACCTTTGGTCATCCTCCGTGTACAAGGAACAACACTACATTGAATCCCTCTTCCGGGAGAATACTGGCAGCAATGCGAAGAGCATTTTACAGCATTGAGAACTGAATGGGTCGGGTTGATGTGACCTCGTGACCGATGAGACGTTTCCCATTCGTAGACCATTTGTGACGAATTTGTTGTCGAATAAAGTCCATGCAGCGCTGCACCACGTACGTCAGCCTTCTCCTTGCCAACAATTCCACCATGTCCTTTGACCCAAAGAAATGCTATGGAGCCTCCTGAAGTGTAGATGTCATACAAGTAACCGTGCGTTTGGAGATTCCACTGCAGGTTTTGTAATTTCTTCATAACACTTTCGGAGTCCGTAATAATGAGAGCGGAATCGAATCGCTTGTTTCGGCAAAACCGAAGTGCAGCACATATAGCTAAAATTTCCGCTGTATAAATAGAGCTTTCGAGTGGTAGTTTGAAGCTCCCGTTTGTTGGCAGTAGTATGCATCCCACCGAGCCATCCGTGAAGATATAAGTACTGTTGGGCCACATGAAGCGAATCAGAGCCGGAATGTAGCTCTGTGTATAAGCTTTTGTGGTGAGGTATCTAGGTAGATAGCATATCGGGAGTCGCAGTGAAGAACACTGAAAGCTGGCTTCAAATCCAGGCATGGTTCGTCTTTTCAGAGTTAGTGAGAAAATCGTTTTCACTTCGTTGTAGCAGCGTAACAGAGGCTGCGAGCGTCGTCCGTGTCTCTCTTCGATAACGGTCGATCGTTGAAGTGCAATAAGAATGGGGTGCTGTGAAATAGCAGAACGTTGTAACAGAAATGTCTTGCCTATCATTTCTCCAGCTCCTATTAAGACAGCATTTGTTGGTGTGGATCTCATAGCCCAAAATTGTATGGTGTCGAGTTTCTTCGTAACGTATGCAGGAGCATTCCCATACAAAAACTCCCATAATCGATCATTGAGCGTATCATAGAACGATACAGAGTCAAAGGTATAACAAGTCACCAGGTACGATTCACAAAGCGGAGAATATTAATCGCTCGTTCAATTTTTGGAAGAATGTGAGCAGTATGGCAACTCCAAATTAGTCTGGTATGAAAGTGCATACCCAATAGGCGTAATGATGATTTCACTGGAAATGTGGATATCACCAAGCTAAGGGAAAGTCCTCTTCCGCGTAAAATTCACCGCAGTAGATTTCGATGGAGACAATTCAAGACCATTATTATGCCAGATCGCAGGCCACATAATGCAAACGAAGAGAGAGGAAGCTAGAGGAAGTAGTGTAAATACACACATTGTCGGCGTATTGTAAAACGTGAATCGAGGGACTGAACAGATGCTCAAGATCAGCAGTATAAATTGTATACAAAATGGGGCTGAGCACAGCGCCCTGTGGGAGACCTTTACACACGTGTAAACGACAATGTCCATCTTGTACGTAGACACTGTATATAAAAGCTGGAGGGATATGGAATGTTCGAAGCTTACTGATAAGCTGAGCTGATATCCAGTGAGAGAGCCGTAAGATATCCATTAATCGCAAAAGCATCTTCTATTGCAGAAGATGGTCCAATGTTCCTCTCCCACGGCGGAATCCATACTGCGACTGAGGAAGCAGCTGCTGGTGTTCTAACCACCACTCGAGTCGAGTTTTCACCATCCTTTCCAGAGTCTTTACCACACACGAGGAAAGAGCAATTGCTCTATAAGAAGAAGGGTCACTAGGGTCCTTTCCAGGCTTCAGAATAGGGATGACAATTTAAGTAATCCAGTCCAAAGGTAATTCTCGTGTCCATATGTTGTTAAAAATGTCTAGTATGCCCTAATAGAACATGCGCTGGGCGAGTGAGATGGGATGTAGTCCTTACCAGGGGCAGTGTTATGTTTTAACGTCAGCTGGAGTACCTGGCCGTGGCAGAAAATGATTGCAATCCCAGTTGTGTGAAAATCGCCAAACGGGCAATTGCGACACAGTCGGTGGAGCAATATGACTACGAAAAGCCTCGACGCAATCAGACGGAAACGAAGGCGTGGGGAGCTACTCCCCACCCCTTACTTTGTTCCAGATTGTAGGAAGCGGGGTTTCTCTGGTAATTTCCCTTCACATTTTCTTCGCCAACTGGATCGCTTTTTCTGTTTTAAAAATCTTTTGACATGCGCGTTGATTAGGATAATTTTCCCAGGAAGAAATCATTCGGGAGCATTCTGTGTCCCACCACGGCGTAGGGGTGTTTCGAAAAACAGAAAGGCTTTTTTCACTGGGATACTAACCGAAGCTGTAGCATTTATGATGTGTATTAAACAGTCGTGTTTTTAAGTGGGTCGGTAGGGAGAGTTGCGGTTCGAAGTTCGAAGTCTTATATTCTCGCTGAAGGCTCGTTTGGTGTTCCATCCTACAAGTTGAGCTACACCCGAACTGCCCTCTATCAAACCAAACGTATCTAATAGAATCAGAAAGAATGCTTTCCTCAAACAAGGTCCGCTTTATATTTGTCTTGTACACTGGGGTTATTTCTGCAACTTTCATGCATACAGTATTCAGACATGGCAGTAAATACCAACCTATTGGCTTTAATATATCCCCAGAAACCTTCAGCTGCTTTTCTAGCTTTCAACTTTTGTACCGTTTTTTAAATGTCATAGGTAAATTTCAGTCGCCTTCTCCATCTACACATCTGGTGGTATGCAGTGTTGTGGAGTCTTGAGCAGACTCCTCGACAGGAGGAGTTGGCAGATGATGTACTTTCAAACACCATCTTCCAGACGTGCAGGTCGCCCTAGGGCGTCTAGGCGAGTTGAACACAGCAAAAGGCATAAGGGGAGTTAGGGCGTGGCGTGGAGACGAATTTGGTTTTTAAAGTAGGAAGTGCAATCTGAAGGTAAAGTTGGAAGTCAGGCGGTCGAATTGGGCCAAATATTCCTTTATATGAAGAGGTGGTAGGGATTGGACAAGGGAGAGGCTCGAAAAATTTCGAACTTCTTTGAAATTATTTAAGAAAACACTGAATGCATGTTTGTTGTATGGACACGAAGGGAGGAAACCGAACACAAGGGTAGGCTGTCCAAACCGTCAAATGTGAAGTGAGTGGTCATTGTATAATGAACTGTTTATAACTGATCGAAAGAATATGGGCGATGGGACGAGGGGATACTCGTGGATCTACCTTAAAATAGAGGAATGTTTGACGGTGACAAAGGCTACGAAGTGCTCTGGCCAGCTCTGGAAGCAGAACAATGGCTAAGAACCGGTTATGGCGTGGTGCGCCCACGCGCGAGCGGACTTGAACCACTTGATCTCACTATTTTTAGATGAACTTGTGCCCACTTCCCTCTTCGAAAATAAGACTCTCATTATATTACGGAGCCTTCAGGTGAATAAAATAGTGCTCTGTCTGTTCGGTAGCCGTACTTTATACATCTCAAGAAATGTAAGCCTGGCACGTGTTGAAATGACACACCAAGTTAATTTTCCACAGACAAAAGCCTATTTTGTTGTTAAGCTGTCTGGTAGGTTACAGGAAAGTCTTTTGCGATATTCCGAATACATCATATTTCAGTTGCAGCACCTGATCCAATTAGTTTTCTGACAAGGATTCCAGATGCTTGTTTCTTTGAGTCCGGAATTGAGATAACATTTCAAAGTAAGTTAACCCGTAAGATGGTGTCGTGCAGATGTGTACTATTCCACAGGGATTCATCTGATTTATTTTCCAAAAATTGTGATACAATTTACGGAGGGATTATGAAACCCCAGTGACACATGAATGAACCAGGAATTATGTACATTGCCGCTGTTTGGATAATTCAGTCTTTGTGATAGCTTCAAAAATCTCACTACTACTACTACATATGAGTTCTAAATAACGAGAAACTTATATTTAAAGTATAGGACATGCCTAATCATTAAAGGTAGCCGCAGTCCAAATCCTACTTACGTGAAAACTATTGGAAGTCAAGAAAAGAATTAATGCACAGGGTTACTTTCGTCGGTCCTTAAATGATCAGAATCGGAAAAAAATACAATAGTAATAATGTACAGTCTCGACTACTGACAAGGGAGTTGCGATCTACCCATATTTCTGTACGGAATCAGAAAGTTATTCTGTCTTCTGTTATTACAATTATTATTATTATTATTATTATTATTATTATTATTATTATTATTATTATTATTATTATTATACAGGGATGCTGTAGTAGAAACAGCAAGGGAATGCCTAGGAACAAATGTGTGTAAAGATGGGAAAAGGCGAACATCTTGGTGGAATGATGAAGTGAGAGCAGCCTGTAAACGTAAAAAGAAGGCTTATCAGAAATGGCTCCAAACAAGGGCCGAGGCAGACAGGGATTTGTACGTAGATGAAAGAAACATAGCGAAACAAATAGTTGTTGAATCCAAAAAGAAGTCATGGGAAGATTTTGGTAATAACCTGGAAAGGCTAGGTCAAGCAGCAGGGAAACCTTTCTGGACAGTAATAAAGAATCTTAGGAAGGGAGGGAAAAAGGAAATGAACAGTGTTTTGAGTAATTCAGGTGAACTCATAATAGATCCCAGGGAATCACTGGAGAGGTGGAGGGAATATTTTGAACATCTTCTCAATGTAAAAGGAAATCATCCTGGTGGTGTTGTGAACAGCCAAGCTCATGGGGAGGAGGAAAATGATGTTGGTGAAATTATGTTTGAGGAAGTGGAAAGGATAGTAAATAAACTCCATTGTCATAAGGCAGCAGGAATAGATGAAATTAGACCTGAAATGGTGAAGTATAGTGGGAAGGCAGGGATGAAATGGCTTCATAGAGTAGTCAAATTAGCGTGGAGTGTTGGTAAGGTACCTTCAGATTGGGCAAAAGCAGTAATTGCACCTATCTATAAGCAAGGGAACAGGAAGGATTGCAACAACTATCGAGGTATCTGATTGATTAGTATACCAGGCAAAGTATTCACTGGCATCTTGGAAGGGAGGGTGCGATCAGTCGTTGAGAGGAAGTTGGATGAAAACCAGTGTGGTTTCAGACCACAGAGAGGCTGTCAGGATCAGATTTTCAGTATGCGCCAGGTAATTGAAAAATTCTACGAGAGGAATAGGCAGTTGTGTTTGTTTCGTAGATCTAGAGAAAGCATATGACAGGGTACCGAGGGAAAAGATGTTCGCTATACTGGGGGACTATGGAATTAAAGGTAGATTATTAAAATCAATCAAAGGCATTTATGTTGACAATTGGGCTTCAGTGAGAATTGATGGTAGAATGAGTTCTTGGTTCAGGGTACTTACAGGGGTTAGACAAGGCTGTAATCTTTCACCTTTGCTGTTCATAGTTTACATGGATCATCTGCTGAAAGGTATAAAATGGCAGGGAGGGATTCAGGTAGATAGAAATATAGTAAGCAGTTTGGCCTATGCTGACGACTTGGTCTTAATAGCAGATTGATCCGAAAGCCTGCAGTCTAATATCTTGGAACTTGAAAATAGGTGCAATGAGTATGGTATGAAAATTAGGCTTTCGAAGACTAAATTGATATCAGTACGTAAGAAATTCAACAGAATTGAATGTCAGATTGGTGATACAAAGCTAGAACAGGTCGATAATTTCAGGTATTTAGGTTGTGTGTTCTCCCAGGATGGTAAAATAGTAAGTGAGATTGAACCAAGGTGTAGTAAAGCTAATGCATGAGCTCACAGTTGCGATCAACAGTATTCTGTAAGAAGGAAGTCAGCTCCCAGACGAAACTATCTTTACATCGGTCTGTTTTCAGACCAACTTTGCTTTACAGGAGCGAAAGCTGGGTGGACTCAGGATATCTTATTCATAAGTTAGAAGTAACAGACATGAAAGTAGCAAGAATGATTGCTGGTACAAACAGGTGGGAACAATGGCAGGAGGGTACTCGGAATGAGGAGATAAAGGCTAATTTAGGAATGAACTCGATGAATGAAGTTGTACGCATAAACCGGTTTCGGTGGTGGGGTCATGTGAGACGAATGGAGGATAGGTCACCTAGGAGAATAATGGACTCTGCTATGGAGGGTAAGAGAAGTAGAGGGAGACCAAGACGACGATGGTTAGACTCGGTTTCTAACGATTTAAAGATAAGAGGTATAGAACTAAATGAGGCCACAACACTAGTTGCAAATCGAGGATTGTGGCGACGTTTAGTAAATTCTCAGAGGCTTGCAGACTGAATGCTGAAAGGCATAATAGTCTATAATGATAATGTATGTATGTATGTTATTTCCTCATACCCATTTATAGAGCGCGTTGCAGGTTGTTCATTGCTTTGATGACTTTCTGTGTTGCCTTTTACCAGCCCTGCTGCTATTTTTCAGTTCAGTTCATCGAGGTTCCCCGTAGACATTTTGTACTCCTGTTTTTGGAATCATTTTGTGAGTCTTTGTTGTTGTGTTCCAGCGCCCCCGATGGCAAGGACGCGGCGACGGCGGCCCGTATGGCTCGAGACGTCATGATGTCCAACCTCCAGCAGCAACAACACGCCTCTATATACTCGTACCTGCACACTCAGTCGGGACTCAATTTCGCTCCCGTCGTGCCACATCGACAAGGTAAGGACCATCCCACTAACCGCCAAGTTGGTGATGATTATTGTTTTAAGAGGAAGTACAACAATCCTCTGTATAACACTAACCAGGGAGATAAATTGGAAGGCATCCGACACTTTGAAAAATGAAAGTATCGGCCAAAGAAAGACAAGGGTCACAGGGACATCGAAATGAGAGACTCCCTAGGCCTCGATACCTAATACTGTCGGGGTCGGAAAAGAGCAAGAGTTGACCAAGGAAGGTCGGCTATCATAGACGAAAGTAAGGAGCCTGGCACTAGCAATGCTAGGACTCAACTAAGGCTCCCGTAGTAGCCAAACCACGCTACAAAGTTCAGAACCCCTCAGGCCCCTTTTAGTCGCCTTCTAAGACAGAAAATTGGTAACTGAGCGAATAAAAACAATATAAATAAAATGTAGTTGAAATGTAATAGGCTTGCCATCTGCGGCCTCTGCTGTGGGTTGTCTACTAATGTGAATGTTCCTAATACTCGGGCACATTGTATCGCACTGGAAGTCAACAGACTTTTAATGTTTCTATACGAATTGCTCCCTGTTAATGAGATGGCAGAGTTATCTGGCTCAGGATTAGCCAAATGAAGTTGGCACATACATGAGTCGCTTTCTCTTTGTTTTTAGTTGAACAAAAGATAAAAATCCCTTTTCATAGAGGTAGATTGTTGGAAATTGCAGGACCATTTTGGAAATTCACTTCTCACTGAAACAGCGAGACAAAGCAAGATCTCGAAATTCCACTTTATCGCTTAACTGTTCTCCGTCGGTAATGAGAGGCCATTCCTGTGACTGTAAGCCTGAAATCCACAGGCATTGCTCATGCAACTTATTTGGAAAATATATTTCAGATTTTTGTTTCACAGTTTCGACGTGGCTATGGACCCTAAGAAACCGTCAATTTCGAGTAAAAATTGGTTGCAGTCTTGGATGTAACCAATCCATGTTGTTTTTCCGTAGAAATAAAATTAACTAGCTTTACATCGCGCAGGCCCATACCTAATAATTGAGAGAGTGAACTGTTTCTTTTCCAGTTTTTCGAGTTGGAGAAGTTCTGCAAAATAGAATATCGTCCTGTATTTCGACTCTAACGTAGCATATTCATTGCTGACCTTACTAACGAGTACCATTTGAAAGAGGAATCAAAGCACTACATTTTAGTAACTTGTTGTTGAAAACATGGTTTTTATCACATCTTTTATATTTGGAAGTAGTACATTTTCCCCGATAAAATTAGATTTCCTTGTTTTGACTTTGAACAAACTTAAGAGGTAGGATGATTCCAGTGCCTTGTGATTAATCCACAGTTTTAAGCGTCACTGAAAAAATTCAGTTGGTTTATTCACATCGAAATGCTTTGTTTCTATAATAAATATTTTCGGAATTTTGCAGGGGTCATGCATCGTTCGATAACAGTTCATAACACAACGTAAATCCTAGTTTCAAGAAGGAACTATCTTGCTGCTTCAACTTTTATAGGAGTCACATTTACTCTCTTCACAGTTAGAATAATAACATCTTTTCAAAGTCACTGTTTCTAAGCCTCTTTTCCATTATTAAAACATTTTTCGGAAACAATAAAAACTGGAGATAACTGACGACACACTTTATAACTTGACAATTTGATTGACAAAGTAAGCGTTTACAACCAGCTTGGATAGCACGTGTTTACTTCGAGGAAAAGCAGAAGCAATAAAAAGCCGCCATTATAGTACGTTCAGTACGTTCCAAGCTCATTGTCTGGTCAATGAAACATATTTTAGAGTATACTGCGGAGAAATATTCACAGTGTTAGTTTTGTTATGGTATTTTAACTCGCATACTATAGACTGAGAAACGCTGCTCCGGAGTTCTGGACAGACTTGGCTGGACACGATGCGAGCTTTAAGAAACTTGACCGGCCCAGAAAATGATCGCATTTCGCTGATTTGCACATTTGCAGCTTTAATGCTGGTGGGTCCCTGACAATGAAATGTATTTATTTACTTGCTATTGGCTTTACGTAGCACCGACACAGATAGGTTTTATGGCGACGATGCCTAATCACACGGCCAACTCGTCCGGTACTACTACTTATTTACTTACGAGACCGCAGAACTATTTAGAAATAGGAGATTGTGGCGGCAGACTGAACGCTGAGTCTATAATGCAGATGTAGTGCCTTGTTCAGTGGCGAAGTTAGAACTCTTGGCCCTCCCTTACACTTAACCACATTTTGTTTACACGGTTAGGAGTGCGCAGCTGTGAGCTCGAACCCCAGTGTCTGCAGCCCTGAAGATGGTTTCCCATTTTCACACCAGGCAAATGCTGGGGCTGTACCTTAATTAAGGCCACGGCTCCTTCCTTCCCATTGCTAGGCCTTTCCTGTCCCATCGTCGCCATAAGACCCATCTGTGTCCGTACGACGTAAAGCAACTAGCAAAAAAAAAAAAAAAAAAAAAAAAAACAATTTGAAATGATTAAAATAGGTTAATATATTTAACAATGAATTTAAATAACAAACTAAATTAATATTAAAAACTGGCGTAATTTAAGTTAAATTTAACACTGAAAGTAAGCATCAGAGTTGAGTAAGAGACTTTAAATTAAACAAAGAGAACATTATTTAAACTGCAATAAACTCCTAATAAATTCTAATAATGAAATAAAATGAAAACACGATTAATACTATGTTTATTGCAGCTACATTCATACTTGAATCATTTGGCCAGCTGTCCCCAGCTCGATAGTTCCAATACACCTACATGTCGCCCAGGTGAAAGATTCCCTATCAGTTCTTTTCTTAACATCTTTCAAAGAACTTGTGAACATTTTCGTTGATAAATTATTCCAGCCCCTAACTCCTCTCCATTTAGCCCAATCTGTCCTCTTGAATTCCAACTTTACCTTCATATTATGATCTCGTTTACTAACGTCATTTCTTGCTCGGAACATACCACTTAATCGTTATACAACTTTTTTGCCTGAAATAAAGCAGAACAAACTGTGCTGCTTTCCTTTGGATCTTTTCCAGTTTTCATATCAAGATCTGTAATCTTTATTGACAACTCATTAATATGATTATCCCAATGAACGTTGTTAAAATTGTTACGGGGTTACCTGTGGAATGCAGAGGTGAAAGAAGGTGCGGACGGAATGGGTCTAAGTACAAGTCCGAAAGATGAATTAAAATTTCCATAAAGGTTATATTTTCAGAACTTAACAATTTTCATATAGACTTTCAAAATTCAACAAGTAACAAATCAACAAGAAGCCAAAAATCAGGTACAAGGTATAATTTATAAACCAGAGCACGAAAGCACAAGTTTTAGGGGATCATTACAAGATCTGGGCTTCGAGCCCCAAGTTTTATAATTCCTGAGCTCTCAGCTCACAACCACAAATTACCAAAGGGCAGAAAACCCCAAATTAATGGAGCACTTGCTCCCACCTAGTAATGTCAAGCCTCCTAGAGGCACCTTTCAAAACACCAGAAAGAGCTGACCCGCTCTCAATCTTTCAAGCCTATTAAAGGCAATACTATACTTTACAATCACTTGGCATCGAGGCACAACTTACAAGAATTAAACAGGGGTATCTCGTACCCAGCCTACATGGCCTTAAAAGAAAAATAATAGTTTAATTTAAATGGCCCTAAATGCAAAAAGGAAAGGAGGCATGGATTAGCACTCCTAAATACACTTTTTAAAACCGAAGAGGCACTAGACCGATGACACAGGGGCTATTCCCAAGCTAGGGAGGTGACTCGTATAAGAAAATTTTAATACATTAAGAGTAGAAAATCGGTTATGAAAACTTAGTCACCTCAAATCAAAAATGAAGGGGAGCTCGAGAGGGTAAAGCACTCTCTATCCCTGATTTACAGTTAAAGTAATAAGAAAATTTTACATAAGCCGGCACTAAGTTACATTTTTAGACAGGTAGGTTACATGAAAAGGTTTCGGACCTTCCCCGAGAGTTAAAGCTGAGCTAGCAAGAAATAAAGATGTTAAACGCCCATTACCTTTGTTGAAGAGCTGCTGCCCGAAGGAAGAGGCGCTACCCGCCCGCTGCTATACTTCCATACACTAAGCTAGATGTTGTTGAAGTGGCGGAGAGCCAGGAAAATCAGCAGTTTTTATACTCTCGGGGAAGATTCGAGACCTTTCATGAATAATTAAGACACACCCACAGTCGTTTATTGGGTAGCTTACAGTTACACATCAAAATTGGAGAAGAAAGACACAATTGGCTGAAAATTAATGACATAAATTATTGATTGGCTAACTTCAAAACTGGCGGAAAGAAAATATTTATATTGCCAACCCACAAATGAAAGAACGAAATTTAGTAAGGAACAAACTTATGAATACAAAATTTCTTCAAAACCTTCGCACCAGGATGCATGGTCATAGTTTTTGTAGAGACATCTATCAGAGAATGTCCACACTTCTTGATAATTAGTAAACAAAAGCAGTTCGAAATTAACACAGTGACATCTTCTGGGAAACTGTTGAGTTAATTCAGTTTTTAAAGTTCCGAGTTTCTGGTGTAGGGGAGTACTTTAAGGCGGAAAATTCAAAAGTGCGGCGTAGAGGCGTACCAACCGGTACAAAAGTTAAAAGGACTTTTTTTCTTGGTGAAACGTACAACCTGACTGCTGTATTATTGAAGTCTTTTTGCAGTCGCTCACAAACCTATAAAGGTCCTTGCGGGAGTCCGCTCTTGACGTACTCCACCCTTCAACCACTCTTTTAGCCGTCATCTGCCATGATGTTTGACCTCCGTAATCTGAAAGATCTGCTGGAATAACATTTCGCCTGATATAATGAGAAAGAGTGATTTACTAACAACACCGGCCTCTCCATTCACTTGGTACAGCTCCTCCATGTTAACAGTAATCAAAAGATATCCCAACCCATTGTTTTTACCGTATCCCCAAAAATCTTATCAATCCCACTGCTTTATTATCATAGCTCCTCTATGTGGACATTATCCAACTGACTGAAGACTTCTTCCTTCCCTAAGTCCTTACATATAAACTCTCCTTATTTCATTAGTGATCCCTTAGATATCCTGGAACCTGATTCTGCCTTTACCATTCCTTTTTCCAAAAATTCACATACGCTAACTGCCAGTTATGTTTGCCATCATGTTATGATGACTTCGCTGACTTTTCTCGTGCTAAGTTACACTTTGTAGTCAGTCCTTCGATCTCTCCTTACTTCCAGCCCCAGGCGACCACGGGGCCCTTAGCTGAGTCCTGGCAGTGCTTCCACTTACTTGTGCCAGGCTCCTCACTTCCATGTGTCCTATCCGACCTCCGTTGGTCAACTCTTGTTCTTTTCCGACCCCGGCAGTATTAGAGCACTCGAAGCCTGCGGAGTGTTTCATTTTCACCCCTTGGTGGCCCTTGCCTTTCTTTGGCCGATATCTTCATTTTTCGAAGTGTCGGATGCCTTACATTTTCTCTCTCTGATTATTGTTATATAGACGATGCTCGTACTTCCTCTTAAAACAATAATCACCACCAACATCTCCTTACTTCCACAACCTTTCCTAGTTTTATTTTTTCTCACCTTTAAAGGTGTTTTCTTATGTAATATCAGTTGTGTTCTTGTTTCCAGAAGACTCGCCACCTCCAACCCCTCCTGTTCGCGATGCCTCCAGCCTCAAGGGGGTCAAATATGGCCCTGGTCACGAGAAGTTCCCCTCGTGGCCCGTGTCGGCGGCAGCAGACACTCCGGCAGCAGCTCGTCCCGCCCCCGGGGGTGGCTCACACCGCTCCAAGTCGTGGACTGACCACACCAACTACCCAAAGGAGAAGGGGTTGACCTACACCAGGCCGTACATGAAGAGAACCAACCCCGCCTTCACCCAGCAAGTGAGTAGTGACGTGTTTCATCTCCTAGACACGAATATTGTCTAGGAAATCTTTCTGGGAAGACCACGCATTTCTGTCCTCGGTTTTGTTACGCTGTTCTTGAGAGAAAAGGCCCACTTATCAGGAGAGATCATCCGTACTGAATACTTGTATCAACTTGAGCAACAAGAGCCTTCCGTTCAGGTCGTGCGTACGGTCACCACTAGGAAGGGCATCCGACAGTACAACAGACTGCACGAAGGCTGTCCTCACTCAGGGCTGCGTAGCTCAGCTACCAATCGCTGAATATGAAGAGCAGATCATAACCATCTGCGCACGTCCCAGATGATAACAAATTAGTTGTTGGTAACGAAATACTCGGAGTTACAATTCACGGAAAATGCTGTTCAGTTTGATACTTTGCTGCGGCGGTTGTTGGAGAAGAACAATACCTTGAAGTTGTTGCACGTAGAGTAGGTATGTACAAAACAGAGGCAGTCGATACGAGTACCAGCGTCACAACGAGGTTCATGACGGCAACACCAGCGACTGTTCAGCGAGCGGACGAGCTCAATAACAAACAACTTGGCATCACATCAAGACAGCTTAGGTTGTTCAAATAGGAGGACCATTTGATACTGATGATTTTATTTTTTACGGAAAATCGTCACAGGGGATGAAATGTGACCCTGAGACCAAACGACAGTTCATGGACTCGAGTCAAAAAAATTCTCCTCGGAATGAAGTCCGGACTCTCAGCCTCAGTGTCCTGGGATTCTGCAGGAGTGATTCTGATTGACACATTGCCTACTGGTCACACAATACAATATCGAAAATCTTAAAAAGATTTAGCAGACGATTTCTGCTAGTTCGTCCCGATAGAGATATCAACAACATCCTTCTTTATATAAGAACGCAAGCGGCACACAAACCCCTCAAGCAATCGTAAAACTTGGGTGAGTTCTCTCGCAACAAGCCACACTCGAGTACACATGTGAACATCAGCCAGGCATGTGCGTAAACATTAACCCTACCAGTTAAACCAGGAGTTCGAATGAGTTTGTCAGTGATTGTTAGGAAGTCTGGAAAATATAATTGTATAAACCAGGAATTAAAAAACATGTAAGTGGTCTTCCTTCAACGTAACCTTAGTGGAGATTTACAAGTCTTAAATATTCTGTGTGAACTAACGTGAGTTAAGTGCAATCAGTGGTTGTCAGACGCCATGACCCTACTTTGAAAGAGCAAAAGACTGGGGACATTTAAAAAAATATATTGTATGGTTAATTTGTACATGAAATATATATGTATGTATGACTAGGGATGTACAAATAGTTTATGGATTTTGCGACAGTTGTTCGAGACTCGCGTACACAAACAAATAAATAAATAAATAAATAAATAAATAAATAATAATAATAATAATATCATGGAATAGTAATAAAGTAATAAAATACGAATAAAGGAATACCGGTAGACACTTAATAATATGAATAAGGAAATAGTAAAATGACGCAGTGGCGGTGAAACATGACGAGTATCCTGCGATACGCAATATTAAATCAAATACAGGGAACACTTGCAGGCCTAAAAATGACAACTAACAGAGGAGAGTGGAAGGTGCTTGGAACCCTATGAGGTCCATGGGGGAGAAAAGACTTACAAGAATCACCCTCTAGCACAACTATATTAAAAATAACAAACGAAAAATTACAAGAAACAAAGTGAAATCACAAAGCAGCTGATACTTTGACAAACTGATACAATTACGACTCCAAAAGCACAAATGAATGGAGTTATAACCAGCGGGAATCTAGGGCAAACTCGGACACGTTAAATTTAAAACTTTAAAAAGGACATTAAGCAAGGAAATACCGAAATACCAAAATAATTAAATTAAATTAAACGAAACCAGAAAACATAACATTGAAATAACACTAAACCAATAAAACTGAGGTTCCCGAGGGGAGCCCTCGAGCACACGCGTTCGCTAGGGCGGTCGGATGTAAAAGACGCAGAGCACACGCATGATTATTCCGAAGCCGGTAGAACGTCCGGAAATGGCCCGATCACAACAGACCAATGGGAAACAATTTCCACTAGATTCCTTATATTTTCGCCAATAGGAAATCTCGTTATTCTAGCGAATGAAATTGCATGACCATATATGGTCATATTAAGGTACTTAGCAACTTCTCGAGATTTCCATAACCGCACATGCGGTACGGGATGTTTCACAACTAAAGCACCATCAGATTACAATTTTGACATATATAATTACAAAAAATAATTTTCAAATAATTCTTCAAGAAATTCTCCGAGCTAAAATATCCCAAGTGTCTTTTTACATGCTTGCTGACATTAATTTAAATTATCAATTACATAAAATTTACATCACCTCACGACAATTCTCGCATCTTGCAATGTTCATTTACAGTTCCATATTATCTTGATGTTTCCAAACAAAATGATTACACACATACTTAAATTAATATTTCTTGCCATTACATAAAATAATTCCAGTAGAGTCCAGAGTTCCAACCAAAAATGAAATCTTTCAGACACTTTAAATAAAAAAAACTTTAAAATTATATTTCCCATTGTTGTAGTTCTCCGTCCCACCACATATTACAGATTTACACCTTATTTCATAAAATATGGGGTGGGAAATTATTATCCCACTGACAGTTCCAGATAGGTAATGTTTGTGTGTGGGAAATATTTATGATAATTCGCTTATTACATATTAATTACTTTATTGGCATCAATATAATACAATAATATAACATACTATGTGGCCTATGGAATAAAAAATGATAATGAATTCTCTGAAACCTAATTTACTTTGGTTGTAGAAAAATTTGAAAATACTGTCTATGATTTGTGAAATATTTCAGAGCAACATTACATTTCATGTTATGGCGTTTCTCCTTCTACAGTGTGCACAGCGATGATCTCAGGTAGATGGCTGCCTATATCTCATAATCTCAACATATTTTCTATCGTTGCTTGTCCATCAGACCTTCCACATCCGTTAACTTGCTCGAAAATGACTGTATTAGTTCATTTACTAGTTGTGATCTAAACTTCAAGTGTCTTCTTCTCTTTCATTCCACTTAGTACACTATGTATCATACAGTCCAGGAAGTGATGAAAAGATCTTAAGCCACCATCTTCTTGACTTCTTGACCTGCCATTAAAGGATAACATGAACCTATAAGAGCCTCTGTGGCTCAGGCAGCAGAGCGCCAGCCTCTCTCTGGTCAGTTACATGGTTCAAATCCCGGTCACTCCAGTTTTCCCTGTCATATTTCATTCCAGCAACGCTCTCCAATATAATTTCATTCATTAATCATTCACCCAGATGAGCGCGACAGGCTTCGGCAGCCGGCACAATTCCTATCCTCCCTGCTAGGTGGGGGCTTCATTCCATTCCTGACCTGGTCAATTGACTGGAAACAGGCTGTGAATTTTCATGAACCTATAAGATACAATGTATAGGAACTCCAAACATAATAGGTTGTGTGGTTTGAACATTGTTTTTGCTTACCAGAGTACTTGGGGTAACCACATAAATACAGGGTACAGATATCTGCACATGGTTATGAGGGTATTTAGAGGTTGTAGTAAGGATGTAAAGGAGAGGACATACAAGTCTCTCGTAAGACCCCAACTAGAGTACGGTTCCACTGTATGGGACCCTCACCAGGATTACGTGATTCAAGAACTGGAAAAAGTCCAAAGAAAAGCAGCTCAATTTGTTCTGGGTGATTTTTGACAAAAGAGTAGCGTTACAAAAATGTTCTAAAGTTTGAGCTGGGAAGACTAGGGAGGAAGGGGACTAATGTTCCAAGCTGTCAGAGGAGAGATAGCGTGGATTGACATCAGTAAACAAATAAGTTTGAGTGGTGTCTTTAAAAGTAGGAAAGATCACAATATGAAGATAAAGTTGGAATTCAAGAGGACAAATTAGTGCAAATATTTGTTTATAGAAAGGGGAGTTAGGGATTGGAATAACTTATCAAGAGAGACGTTCAATAAATTTCCAATTTCTTTGCAATCATTTAAGAAAAGGCCAGAAAACAACAGGTAGGGAATCTGCCACCCGGGCGACTGCCCTAAATGCGAGTGATTGATTGATTGATTGATTGATTGATTGATTGATTGATTGATTGATTGATTGATTGATTGATTGATTGATTGATTGATTGATTGAAAATAGTGCAGCATTCCCACCAAAAATTCTGTTCTCGGAAGAATCGTGATTCAACAGTATTGGTACCGCCAACCGCCACAACATGCACTGTTATTATTATTATTATTATTATTATTATTATTATTATTATTATTATTATTATTATTATTATTCTACGGCTGTTGGAATATGGGTCCTAATATTTATTTAATGTTATAGAAGACTTTCTATTGAAGTAAATAGGTGAGAAAAACCTTCAGATTTTTAAAATAGTGTAGATGCAGGTCTTCGTTAAAGTTGTCCTTACATGGAGCCGTTAAATCACTTAGTGATATAATGCACTTACTCTATAATTTAGATGTACAAAAATATTATTTACATGACACATCAACAACATAAAAGATATTTCAACAAAACTGCAATTATCCAATACAGTGAAACCCAAACTCTCACGGCAATAATGTTCTCGCCTGGAACTGCTAAAGGCAGTGGACAGTTCTCTCCCTCTTACTGTTGTTACAACACAGATATTTATTCAACGTAGTCTTGAATGCAAGTGAAGCCTGATGATGTGTCTCGCTAAGGTTGTCATTTTTCAAAGGATTTTTCCTTCTCAGTGTGAGCACATACTTCTCCTGAAGAGTCCCACTAACAGAATACATTCATATTTTTTGCATTTGCATGGGTGACAATCATATTCAGCATATCTTATCATCTAGAGATTCATTAGACTGAACTGTCTGAGCTGGAGCAACTTTACGTGGATTATATTATTCTGTCTAGTTTTTGAGCTGCAGGGAGGCATAATGATCCATTTGAAATGATTTTTACCATAAACATTTATCCCTTTTGATGACCTAATACCTTTTGTAATAATAGTAAACACTTTATTAATCATCATAATTAATAAAGATACAGCACACAAATTGTGCATTGTATAAACAAAGTTTGTCATATGTACTGTCACTTCTCACTATTACAAAAGTTCACAATAGATAATCCCTGGTTTTTGCATGTTATTACGTGATATTGACTGCAATGTTCATTGCACAGCTTGCAAACACAGGTTTTGTCGGGGTCATAGAAGTACTCAGTGTTGCAAAGTTTATGGTGATACCCATGGACTGCCATCGAGTTAACGAAATGTCGCATGTCTTGATTGGTCTTCGTCCATGTTCTATTCATCATCGCCTCCGTTGATTAGAAATCGAGCCAGATTTCTTCCCTCTTCTTCACTCTGTCCTGCATTAATTTTTCCCAAGCATCTGTGGATGGAAACCCTCGCTTCATTCGGAGGTCCTCGATGAAGAAGGTTTCCTTTGCAAGCTCATATGCAAGCCTTGATTTTGTGTATTTTGATATTCCCAGTGTAGCTTTCAGGAAGCGCGACTTGACTGCTTCAATTGTCTTCAGCTCAGCCAGACCCAATTTATTCCATATAATGTCCAGTCCATATGTGGCAATTGGCGCAATTTTCGCATTGAATAGTTTCATAGCAGTTTATAGTGAAAGCTTGGTAATTGTTTTAATATTATATATAGCTTTGGTGGCCGCCGTTGCTCTAGACTTTATGTGAATCCTATAGGTTGTTGCTGTTGTTTGCATGGTCAGTCCTAGATACTTAAATGTATTGACAGTCTTGAGGACTGTAGATCCTAGGTATATCCTGTCACTTGCAGCCTCTCGGCCACCTTTCCGAAATGTCATTTTCACTGTTTTCTCTGTGTTAATTTTCATCTTGTTATCTTTTGCCCACCTGTCTAGATTGTCTACAGCTTTTTGCACATCATGTAGGGAATTTGATCCAATGACCATATCGTCTGCATATAAGTATATTTTCAAATCCTCTATTCCTTGCTGAGTAACCTTTACCACATCGTACGTCGCAATGTTAAACAGCAAGGTGCTTAGTGGGTCTCCTTGGAGTACTCCGTTGGTCTGCATGATCAATTTCGAAGTCGCGACTTGGTCATCAATTTGTATGTAATTTGTCGTCAGTATGTTACTTATCAGAGTCGTGAGCTTGTCTTTCCCCATTATTGCTTCCAGCTTCGCGATTATTAGTGGCCTGCTTAACGTGTCGAAAGCTTTTGCATAATCAACAAATACTGCATGGAATTTGCCTCTTGGATGTCTGAGGGCTTCTTCAATGTCATTGATGAGGTTGTTAATGGCATGGAGGGTGCTCCTTCCTTTACGGAATCCAAACTGTTCCTCTGGGAGTTTGTGTTCTACTGCGTCTGCAACTCTTTCTGTGAGAAGCTTTGTCATTATTTTCAGCATGCATTTTTCTATAGCTATTCCTCTATATGAGTTATGGTCTGACTGGTCACCTTTTCCCTTGTACAACATTTTCATAGTCGAGATTCTCCAAGATGTTGGGATGTTGCATACTTGTAGACAGAGGTTCATTAGGTTTGAAATCGCCGGTAATAGTGTTTCTGATGAGACTTTTATGTGTTCGATGTATATGCCATCGCATCCTATGGCCTTCTTATTTTTAAGTGACATAATAGCTTCATACACCTCTTCCTTTGTGAACGGGTCAGTTACTTCTTGGTACGATCCTGTTATCGCAGCCTCAGTATTGACGTCCTCATCAATATTTAGTATATTCCTGAAGTGATCTTCCCATGTATCCATTTCTATCATTCCACTGCTTTGCATTTTCCTAGGCTTTAATGCTACAAACGGGTCCTTGATGGCATCCTTCACGATTTTTATCGCTTCCTTTTCCATATGTTCATTTCGTTTTACCGACAGCAGTTTCTTGTGTTCCTTCCTGATGACGATATATTGCCTTATTGTCTCAATGCTCTTGTTGTTCTTTGCCGCATGCATGGCCTTAAGAGTGCTCTTTCTCTTCTTATAGCAATCTTTATCGAACCATATTCGCGATCTTCTCTTACGCTTATACACAAGTGCTGATTTGATTGTGTTCTCCAGGGATAGTGCGGCTGCATCTATGTCATTATTCTTTATGTTCTTTTCAAGTTTTTTCCGTTCTTTGGTTTGTTGTTTGAGTACATTTTCATTTATCTGTCTTGAGAGTTTGGCATCAGCATAGTTCTCTCTCTTCTCTATTCTTGAGACATTAAAATGCGTCGAGACAGGACAGTGTTTCCTTATCATCGCCTGTTCTGTGGTGAAACACACGGAGTAATTTATTAGCTTAATGTTTTTACCTTTGTAAAAGATTAAGTCTATAGTACTACTCCCTGTATATGTAAAGTACGTTCTATCTTCGAAGTTGTTAACAAGGTTGAAACCTTCCTCAGTCATCATTTCCAGGAGCTCGTTAACAAGGTTGAAACCTTCCTCAGTCATCATTTCCAGGAGCTCTTTCGCTCTATGATTGTTGTTGTCAAGTCTGCAGTTTAGGTCTCCGGCAATTATTATGTCTCTGCCCGGAGCTATTTGCTGTATGGAGGACATGATGATTACTATTAGTTCTTCAATGGGTGTTAGTGGCCCTGCGTATATTGCTATCACAGAGATCCATTTAAAGTTTATTATCATTGTATCCTGTTCTTGGCGTGTACTTAAAATTTTACCTAGTCTTGGTTTGTAGTAGCATGAAATACCGCTCCTTGGTCTCCCTCTTGGTCCTTGCGTTGCTGGTAAATGTTGCGCATAGAAGTGCTTTAGTTCAATGGGTTTGGTAGATAGAGTCTCAAGTAGTATGAGAATATCATGTGATTGTAGAAGGTTATTGTCACAGCACATAACTCTGATGCAGAATCCTGTTCAAGGAGTTTGTTGTTCTGGAAGGTCTTAATTCTGATGAGCCTGGAAGTAACTGTGATATTATCTTCATCCTGTATTTCTTGTTCACTCTCAGTATCATGTTCAACATCACTCACTAATACGCTTATCACTCAAACATTCGGTTTAACATCCAGTTAGAAACTGAATTAACAAGTACGATAATACTATCCTTGGTTCATTCGTGAAAGTAATGTAACACCATGAAGGTTGATCGGATCATTGCTGACCTGACGAGAGTAGTTCTAAAAGTTTTCACTCAAAGTTTTACATTTTGGAGAGTTCACTGTCAGCCGAACCTGTAAAGTAGGCCTTTAGTTCGTACGTCAAACGGTTTGGGAGAAATGATTATTTTATGATCTACCACTCATTTGAACCCCATACGGAAGTATTTGAATGTTTTAAATCCTAATACCAGTATAAATGGTCCTATCTTATTTAACATCTGGGATGTAAACGCGACCAACCAGTGAAATTTTTATTTTGTACATAAAATAGTAATGGAGGAATAAGTGCTTTTTAAGGGGTGAATATTTTTAAATATTTATTAACATTTAAAGAGCACCCTTCATTAAAAAAAAATTAAGTTCGTGCCTGAAACTGTTTTGGAAGAATGGATATTGTGTTTTTGAGAATCAACCGCCATCTAAACATCTTAGGGGAGAAATATTTTGAAGTATACGATATTTTGCACCCAGGACATAAAAGAAGACCCTTCTTGTAAATTTACAACTTTGTACATCAAACGGCTTTGGAGAGATGGTTACTTTCCTTTACGGGGCTAACCCCATGTAAAACTTTAGGGGTGGAACGTTTTAAAAATATTTCCTATTTCACAGCTAGGATTTAAAATACATACCGCTATTTGTGTTTGTACATTAAACCGTTTCGGAGGAAGGAAGGATCTTCACCGCCATTTAACTCTCTGAGGGGTTAAATTTGTTTCAAACCGTCTTTTATTTAACACCTAGCAAATCATTTGGAATTTTTACTCCGTAATTCTAACAGTTTGATATACATGTATATTTTTGTCATAATCCCTCACCCCCCTAGTCAAAACCCCGTAGCGGTGTATTATTTTCAGTCCCCTTCTTATTTGTATCCTCATAAAAAGAATTCAGCTTCTATACACCTCCCTTAAATTGAACCCCACCTCCCGAAAAAATGTGTTTCTTTATTTTTAAAGGAGATTCGAAATACCAATTTTCATGTTCATAACATCCTTCATTTTTGAGATACAATTATCCACATGCAAAGAATTCAACTCATTGTTCAATTCATTTATTAATCGCCCCCCCACAAATTGGATTTTCCAAAAACAAAAGAATACATGTTCCTTTATTTTTAAAGAAGATTCCAAATACAAATTTTCATGTCTGTAAGATCTTCAATTTTTGAGATTTAACAGGCGCGTGCTACCTGCACTTTCTACGCCATCAACTCCCTCTTCTGCTGTGCAGCTTGGGGTACATTTAACGACTGTAACCATCTGAATGAAAAACAACCAGGAAAATAGTAGGATCAGTTTACGCCCAGGAGCCTTCGACAGCTCATCGCCGAAACCTGCAGATCAATAAACAGTGCACTTGGTAGCAGGTCATCACTTCGAGCTTCGTGAAGACATATCAGCCACTTACACTTCAACTTGCTGAAAATGTGCTAGATGGCGATATTAAGAGACTATAAAAACTAAATAAACCAAAAATGAAAAACTATCCCTAGCCCAGACTCGAACCTATCACATGTAACCATACCTTTCTGACCGTGTACACTACGGTGCTACACGGAACAATACGTTTAGATTGCTGCTTTAAATACCGTCACAAGCGCACTCATGGTTTCTGTGTAGGCCGTAAATACAAAGGGTATCCATTTTACGGCGCGTAGTGGAAGGGCGTATATGAAACTGGGGTGTGTATAACAACTGGGGCAACTGATTCACCTGGTATATTTGTGCATTTGATGATGGTGAACACTTGAAACATATTAAGAAATTTGTGTCTGCTGTCTGAAACTTGAATGCGATTAAGTCATCTTAATTGGCTGCACCGACTCCTGGACTTAGGTGACCAATGAGACATGACGTATCGTGGTGCAGCTCTTGTAAGGCTGTAACGTAGCAAACTATGGTGTACAAATTCCTGGAATGTTGGGGACAGCATCAACACCCAGTCCTCGAGCCAAGGGTATTAATCACTTACGACTGAAATTTGTCGACTTGGCTTAGACCCGACAACATTGACCTCATCGTATTACCCCTGTTGGGTTTCGAACCTGCCACTGATTCCTGCTTGATACGGCACATTGACACACGTCAAGAAGAAAAAGTGCCACCTCATGCCGTGCTGCAATCATTCTAAGAATCTAGACTCAAGGACATCTTTTATGCATTTGAGTGTTGGTAGGTCACCCATGGATGGAGCGAGACAAGGAAGTGGCCCGGATATCGTAAAAGATACGTGTTCATCTCATTTTAACAAAGATCACTAAGCACGAGGGAGCATTGCATTTAACTAGTTACGTGTTTACAGATGTAAAGTATACTTGTCAACAAAATTTGAGCCACAACTACAGTGTGAATGAAACCAAAAAAAAAAACCCACTTATGACAATATCCTCTGTAAACACAAATTTTGAGCACTCTACAAGCAGGTATGTTGTCCAGTTTATCTCTTGTCAGAGGCAGGCCATGCATGTTTGATGGGATTCAAGTCGGGCGATATAAGAGGTGTTGTCTTGCTCACTGCTGGTCTTTTGAGAGCGTCTCCGTAACCTGGTTCCTGTGATACCGAGTAGCAATAAGTTGCTGGAAATAGCAACTGTATGGGTTCTGTCGTACTAGTTACCGTGTCGACCTACTGGTAAGAGGGTGATGCATCACACTACTTGTAACATGATATACGCAAATGATTTAGGGAATAATATAACATCAAAAATAAGATTGTATGCAGATGATATAATTGTTTATAGAGAAATAAATAACATTGAGGATTGTTCAGAATTACAAAGCGAACTTGAAAGTATCCAACAATGGGTTGAAGAAAATAATATGAAGGTTAATGGAGGCAAATCAACTGTTACAACATTTACAAACAGGAGCTTTATAACTGAATTTGAATATACTTTGGATGAGGTAGTTATCCCAAAAGATGGCAAGTGCAAATACTTAGGTGTGAGATTTGAAAGTAATTTGCACTGGAAGGGTCATGTTGATGACATTGTTGGGAAAGCACACAGATCGTTACATGTCATAATGAGGCTACTTAAAGGATGCAGTAAAGAATTAAAAGAAAAAAGTTACTTGAGTATGGTTCATCCATTATTGGAATATGCAAACAGTGTTTGGGATCCTCACCAAGAAAACCTAATAAAAGAAATAGATAGTGTGCAGAGGAAAGCAGCAAGATTTGTAACAGGGGATTTCAGGAGAAAGAGTAGTGTATCAGAAATGTTATAGGAACTTGGGTGGGAAACTTTAAGTAAGAGAAGGGAGAAAACTAGACTTATAGGTTTATATAGAGCCTGTACAGGAGAAGCAGCATGGGGAGAAATCCATGAGAGGCTTCAGTTGGAAAGTAATTATATCGGCAGAACTGACCACAAGTATAAAATTAGAAGGAATTTTAGCACATGCGATTGGGGTAAATTTTCATTCATTGGGAAGGGTGTGAAGGAGTGGAACAGTTTAGCAGGGGTAGTGTTTGATCCTTTTCCAAAATCTGTACAGATATTCAAGAAGAGAATAAACACCAACAGAGAAAATAAATGAAATGTTAGAGGGCATTCGACCAGCGCAGGTTCTTGTAAATAAAAAATGTGTGTGAATAATGTAACTGTGAAGGCCCTTCAGGAACTCTGAAAAGTGGTGGCAAAAGGGCTCTGGCTAAGACGCAGCAGGGCGTTATTGCTACTTAGGTTCCAAAATGGGTAAAAAAATAAACAAGTAAATAAATGCAATGTAAAGTTTAATCTTATACCAGTTGTATACTGTATGAAGTAATTCCACATACTGTACATGAGTTGACTATGTTTGTAAGTACAGGAGATATTATAAGTAGAATTTTGTAAACAATATAAATTTATTAAGGGTGAGCTGTGTGTTTAATAGAAAAAGTTGTTAGTGTAAATTGTATAATATTGTATTATAAGAAAATGTTCTTCTCTTGTTAATTTAATATTTAATGCTTGACAATAATGTATTTGCCACTGAGGTAGACACCTCATTTGCAAATAAGGAGATTTTGATTTTGATTTATTGAAATAGTAATATTTTATACATCATTAGATCAGGGAGTAAAGACATGGCCAGTTCATCTGGAAAGTCACAGGTTTGGTTCCTGAAAAATCTGCAGCTTCTGCTAGGGTTCACTGGGCCTGTATCAGCCTGAGGTTGTGGCCAGTGACCTTCTACGGCTTGAACAGAGAAAACTTAATCAATTAATGTTTAGTCACTGCAGTCAGTCAAAATAATATTACTTTGTGAAAGATCGATAATATCAATCTCATTTCTGCCTTTTGGTCACAATCAACAATTATGTCTTATGGCAATAAAATACACAAACTGTTCCTGTTTTCATAGTTCAAGATTGTACAAAACTGGAGAGAAAAAATGTTGAATTGTCTGTATTGAAAGGAACTGCTTCAGAAAGCAAATTCAGAAATGTAGAAAGTGTAGGATAGGAAGAAAGCTGGGGAAATGGGAAGTGACAAAATATTACTACTGGTAGTCCTGTGTTCCTATTGTATGCATTCATTCTTATCTTTTTACACTTCCCTTTTCATGAGTTTATGCATTTTTCTTTTTACCCACAACTCGATGAGTACTCCCGAGGCAGTAACATCTGTCATTGTGTCATAATCAGACTTACTTATTAAAACTAACAAGTGTTCTTCTCTGGTGTGACATTTCTTAACTTTTTTTTTCAGTTCCCATTTCCATTTCTTTCTTGGACTGGGTTGTTGCCTGTCTCTCAATCATCTTTTCCTGTTTCTTTCTTATTTCTTCTGTCTTTCCTGGTCTCCTTTCCTATAATCATGCGAGGCCTTTCTTGTTGTCTCTTTCCTGTTGATTTCTAGACTTTCTCTGCAACTTGGTCTTCTCCCATTCAGATGATGCGCCCTTATCTGTTCTGTAGTTTTGAAACTCTAATCCTCCTACCATACCTGATGCATGTGTCAGTATTGCATTTCCTGGTTCATTTCTGTGTTGTGTGTTTCCAGTCCCAACTCTCTAATGGAACGCGTTTACAGAGGGAACCTAATAAGTTTGTTTCCTGTCAGCAGCTCAAGACCGTGATGGAGCGCTGTGAGAAAATATCCCCGGAGACGTTCGAGCCGCGACCGGATGTTCTGGAGGACACGCAGGGCCGGCTGTATCTCCCGCATCTGGACAGGGAAGGGAACGCCTTGGGAGATATGGACTACCTGGCTCCGTCACCTCCAGAACGCGACATCGAGGAGTACAAGACGACCTCATCCCCTTTGACGCAGGCCGATCTGGAGGAGTACGCTCGAGCGTACCAACCGCAGCAGCAACCCTCCTATGCTCAGTCGGAGGGTTACCACAGCTACGTCTCCAGTTCTGACTCGACAACGACCACTCCCTTCCTGGACAGGTTAGTGCTTTGTGTCTTTCTCTGCTCGGGAAGGGATAGAGTAAACGTAAAAGAAGCACGTCCCCTCCCTGGTGTTTTCATGTGGTACTGAGTCAGTCTCTCTGGCTGTTTCTGCTTCATTTTCAGACTTACTTTCGTTTGTTAACACATGGGTGACGGGCCCCGAGAAATCTCGTTGTACGCTCGCCAGCGGTAGGTGACGGGCCCCGAGAATTCTCGGTTTTATTCACGACATTGTTTTTGGTCTTCCTGTGACATCTCTTGACCATATCTTGAACTATTTCGGACGTTCACATTGAGTAGAATAAATCGTAGATGTATATCTGCCACTTTTCTTTCATTCAAGGCCTCTTTTATTCTTTGATTTAGTTTCGAAATGTCGACTTTCTTTCTGCCGGTTTAGTCAATGACAAGATGGAGCGCCCGCGGAATACGATGTTAGCTGACGACGATATTTTAAAAGAATTATATGCCGATGATCATTCAAATGGCAATAGTCTAATGAATTAGTGGAAACTGAATGTGAGAGTGATAGTGGAAGTGATATTCAAGCCTGTACAGGCCGTAATTTACCTAGTGTACTTACTTATTCAGGTGATTCTGACGACGACGATAATGACGTAAACATTAATGATGTGTTAGGAATTGACGCTGAAGATGGTTTTGTAAAGGCAGATCCACTACTACTAGGGGCATTGGAGAGTACCCATACCAACTTTAAAGATAAAATATTGACTGGTTTAATATTTTTGTACGTTTTTATAATCAAGTGCACTCTAGTATGTTTAGCAGAAAAATGTCCGGTCCACAGGGTATGTGACAAGCTCAGCAATGTGTTAAGAGAGGATGCTTGCTAACTGCCATTTTCTGTCATGGACAGTTCTCATCAAAGAATGAAGCTAAGTGGCCATTATTTATTCTCCAGTGTACTCTGAAAGGACACCATCTGACCTGTCATCTCTCCATTCCTTCGTGGCTTCAGTAGTAATCCCAAACATACAGGTCGCCCAACAAAAACTGAACAAAATTTGAATGCCACATCCTCCAGTAGACAGGCGATATGGGATTACTTCTGCAAACTTCTCTGCTGACTTGCTTTACTTTGGTGATAGATATGTTGAAGGATTATCATATAGGGCTTTAGCATTCTTTGCTTGGATAAAGTACTCAAACGACATGGATTTTTGAAAATTTCAATAACTGTGTTAAATGTAACAAATGCCACATACAGCTGTCAATCACTTGTTAACAAGAAGATGGTTGGTTGTAGGAAACCTGCAACAGTAGAAAGTTCATCAGGTAATCTCTGGTAATTGGTCCAACACTTTCAGTGATGGTGATGGTAGTCAAGAGCCAGACTGTTCATAGCGGGCAATGAGAACAAGTCAAATGTGACTGATTTTGTAGACACTAAGATGGTGTAGGGGTAGCGTGCTTGCCTCTTACCCTGAGACCCCACGTTCGATTTCCGACCAGGTCAGGGATTTATACCTGAATCGGAGGGCTTGTTCGAGGTCCACTCAGCCTACGTGATTAGAATTGAGGAGTTATCTGACGGTGAGATAGCGGCCCCGTAACCTGCAGGCCTTGGGGCTGAGCAGCGGTCGCTTGGTAGGCTAAGGCCCTTCGGCGCTGTATTGCCGTGGAGCTAGGATGAGCACGAGTGATGTTAGTCCATACCGATCTTCCTTCGCTCGAGTCTGTCATCGGATGAAATATCGCCTTTCACTCACAATCTAAGAGTAATTACTCATTCTCCCAAGGAATTCAGACAATCCATTGAAAATCTTCATGAGATCGGCATTAAAACTGGCCTCCAAATTTCTCATGAGAAAACAGACTCTTCAAGAACTCAAACCTGGGATCACTTGTGACCAAACGCGGCAACAACTGACTACAAAGCCTACACAATCTACAACAGGATATCACTTGGGCAGTCATTCTCCCAGAAAAATCCACGCGACTGAGACATCATAATTAAATACAGGAAAATATCTGGATGCACAAAAGCTTGGAAGAACTTTATTCACGATTCACTTGAGTCACATGGAAAAGGTGTGTGAAATGTAGCACAAGTGGACGACTTGTGATGGTCAGAAAATCTTCCTCCGCATCAGACAAACCAAAGTACCGTACGCTGGGTAGAAGACATCTAAAATGATCTTGCAGAAGTCGTTGGCAACTACACAGAAAATGATGTACTTGTTGGACTGTATACTCCGACAACTTTTTTTGATCCCTGGTAGCCGGAAGTCCTCAATAGGTGAACTCAAGCTCAGCGGTGTTTTATATACGTATCGGTCATGTTCGTTGCCACTAGGAGGCAAGACAATTTGGTTTAATTATCTGACGGTATTTACTACTGAGTTGTATAAGACAACCAAGAGGTGGCAGCTCAGAATGTGGTCAGAGCGAGATAGACGACTGCTAAGTGTTTAATGGCATGATTCAGTTCTTGAGGTGCTTCGACTGGGGAAATTTTAATGCTCCACGGTAATCAGTGAACAGTGGGGTCCCTGATCTCCATTGTCGAGGTTTCAGAGGGACTGTCACTGTGTACTAATGCTTGACCGGGCTGAGTGCCTCAGACGGTTGAAGCACTAGCCTTCTGTCCCCAAGTTGCCAGGTTCGATCCTGGCTCAGTCCAGTGGCATTTGAAGGTGCTCACGTACGTCAGCTGCATGTCGGTGGATTTACGGGCACGTAAAAGAACTCTCTGGGACTAAATTCCGGCACCTGGGCTTCTCCGAAAACTGTAAAAGTAGTTATGGGACGTAGGCCTATATGTTGTGTTATCATTGAATAATGTTCAAGGTTCTACCTTTGGACTCTGTTATTCCTCCTGCCAAAGTCTGTCAAAAATTCAAATACCATATTTATGTGAATAATCACCGTATATATATATATATATATATATATATATATATATATATAAAACGAGGCATGAAATTGGGGTGCGGGTTTTATTTGCGTCAATGTTGGCAACACGCTCCTGGCTCACCTAGTTTTCGATATTGGGTGTACAGTTATGCTTTGTGTAACCCCAGATGGAAGAAAACTGCCCCCATACGTCATATTTAAATGAAGAACAATTCAGGCATTTAATTTAAAACTGCCATTACATTAAAAAAATAGTATATTACACACTAATTTACATTCGGAATTTCTCCGTGTCACGATAGAATGCATCTTCCAGAACGTGCAGGGTTAGCTTTCCATACTTTCGCTCACTTTGGTGTGTTGACAGTTCTTTTTTTTTTTTTTTATTCAGCGTTTTAAGGAACGCCACAGTAACGTATCGGGCAGTGTGCTAAGAAGCAGAATCCGCGAACACTGGCGATTCTCTTTGGAGATGCCAACAGTTGGTGAAAAAGCGTGGCTCATAATTATAATCTATTTGTGCGCAACGAGCAATACTCTCAATGGCCAATGAAACTGCATTGTACCTGGCCCGAACAGACTTTTTTAAAGGAGGTAGGGTCACTGTATTGTGTTGCACTGCAGACAGAAGCTAAAGACTTCCTCCCCCCATCATGAGAATGTTTGATAAGCCACGATGTTTTAAAGGCGTCGGGTACTTTCCGTGCAATTACAAAGAATCTGAAAATCCATAGAATACAGTAGTCCAATGAATAAAGTACTTGCACAGGAGAGCCAGCATAGACTTTTCGTCTTTGAATATATTTTTTCTTTTTCTCTTTTGTTGTGTGAGGTTATGTTTGTCAGGTATATTATTTGAATACTGTAAATGCACCTTGTTGGATACATTTTGGAAATAATTCTTTTCCATTGCATTTCAAATGTTTAAACTGTGAATCAATGTTAACTGCATGCGGTAACGGATCTTAGAATAATTTTTGACGCGGCAAGGGTTGGCTTTTCTGAAGTATGAGTTGGCAGTTAATTTGAAATCATGTAATTTGAAGTCCAATTTTTGCGTTCCAACGACTTCGAATTAACAAGGTTTTACCATATCACATAACTAACATCCGAGTTTGCCGGTGTGTCCGTTTCAACTGTTTACATTGCATGAAAAAGGATTATCCACCACTGGTCATGTTAATATCTGCTTAAAGAAAAGACGCATGTTAAAAGTGTTTTAGACGTGGAGTGTAATGAATTTGTAAGTAATTTAGGAGAAGATTCTAGTGATGCAAGGGACAACGATCTTTCAATCTACAGGGAATTGAGTTCTGATTAATGAAATGCCTAGGCCTACTTGATATTTTCACGGCCAATATATTTTATAACAGTGATAATATATTTCTCAAATATGTTCAGGCAAAGCAGCTATATCCATAAATTTACACGTTTATATTTGCGTCAAGATCCCGTGGACCTCGTGGACTGACAAGAAATGTTTGTTTGTGCCTATGTCACTCTTTCAATGGAAGAATTTTTTTTTTTAACGAGCCTTCCTAAAATTAGGATGCGTGGATTATTCGCGTAAATACGGTATCTTATTATTTGCTGGTGATGTAAAAATATTTAGAAGTATTTGAGAGGAGATACGATACCTACATAATATTACACATTGGAGCTTCACTTTGACTTTAACATAAATGATACGTCCTAAGATATATAGGAAGCCAGTCTGCGATAATATCTAAGTATCAGATTTTACAACAGAACTAACTGTCATAAAATAGTATATAGGTCTTGTGATTCCAGACTAACATTTTCAAGCCATATATTTGAAACTGTTGCAAAAGGTTATACAGTCTTAGGATTTATCAGTAGAATTACCCGACATCCCAAAAGTGACTATTTTTTTTCAAGCCGGCTGGAATATGCATCCATAATTTTGAATCCCCGGTTCTCAGAATTTTACTTCTGCAGTTAAAATGGTTCAGTATAAATTCATCAGGCATCTACAGTTTATAATTAGCAGCAAATATCCAAAATATGACAGCTATAACAAATTGCTAAGTTCCCTAGATTATAAATCCTTGTGTACATGACGTAAAATTACATCCCTCACTTTTACTTTCAAACTATTGGATAATTTTTGTATACAGTCTATATTTATGAGGGGGTACCAAAAAATAACCGGAATAACATTGCCGTGCGGGTTGTGCGCATTTCTACCACTAGGCGTGTGTAGCGCAACTCATTGCCAGTTCAGTGCCGCCTGTCTTGTCGGCCTGGCTTGTTCTGTTCATCTGCAGTGATTGTTTATGCTAACACTGTTTTGTTCTTGTTTCATTTTTTATGATTGCAAGTTTAAGAGAATAAGTTGCAAACCTTTTATTGGGAAGTTTTCAGAAGATTGCGCAACCGTGTTCGTCAAAAAAAGACCCGATTTGTGGCAGACAGCAGACTGGTTCGTCCACCACGGCAACGTACCTGCACACACAGTTTTTGGCTAAAAATGTCATGGTTCCGCTGCCCCATACCCGGCCTGGCTCCGTGCGACCTTTTCTTATTTCCATGTATAAACAAGGGCATGAAAGGACGCCGATTTGAGCAACATTGAAAGAGATCAGTAAAAAAACAAGGAAGGAGCTGTCAGCCATTTTTAAAGATGAATACAAAAAACTGTTTCGAACAGTGGAAGGACTGGTTGGACAAATGTATTAGTTGCAATGGAGAGTATTTTGAAGAGGATAAGGCTGTTTTGTAAAAGATTTGAAAATATATATCTCTAAAATGCCTTTGCTGGCAGGACCTAGTGTTCACAGTGCACTATGTCTTCTGGCATGGGCTAGAGCAATTTTGTTACTTTGATTGATCTGTCTCTGTCTTATCCTTGGCTTTGACAATATGAAAGTGGCTGAGGTATGAGTAATGCCATTCCTTATGCAGCCAGTCCCTGCTATGAATGGTGTGAAAACGTTGCTCATACGGTCGGGTAATGCATGCATTTCAGTGGGCTTGGCAGACTGATATGAAATAGCAACTTCTAGCTTGGCGAGGAAAGTTTTTTTTTTTTTTGTTTACGTCTCACCGACACAGATGTCTTGCGGTGACAATGAGAGAGGAAAGGCCTAGGAATTGGAAGGAAGCGGCCGTGGCTTTAATTAAGGCACAGCCCCGGCATTTGCCTGGTGTGAAAATGGGAAACCACGGAAAACCATCTTCAGGGCCGCCAACAGTGGGGCTCGAACCCACTATCTCTTGATTACTGGATAGTGGCCGCACTTAAGCGACTGCAGCTATCGAGCTCGGTGGCGAGGAAAGCAATGGGAAACTACGTCACTCCTCATTTCCCTAGTACGCCTCTTCAGTGATGTCTAGGCCATCTATGACAGCTGATGGCAGAGCTGTTGAGGATCCAACCAGCCTTAGGGCTGAAGACTGAACATACATACATACATACATACATACATACATACATACATACATACCTCTAAAAAAAAAAAAATCCAGTGTTTTTTGGGGTAACCCCTCATATTATTACTATTCAACATTCACATCCTACACCGAGTCTCTTCTACTGCCCAAGAAGAAAATCTGAGATTGTAAATTAATGGTTTATAATAACGGTGTACTCGATGCATTTTGATGGCCTCCTTCCTTCCTGAAACATGTTATTTGAAGCATCCGTGTCCAACAGCTAATTGAATTGTGACCTAGCTTTAGTTGATGTTTGTATACAATGTTCTTATTCCTGAAATGTTCTATTTAGCAATTAATGTGTTCATAAACAAACTGTTATATACATTGTCTTATCATTGAATAATATTGAAAGCGAGAATGAATTTTGGTCCCCAGTTCTGTGCATGAAGCTAAATACTTCATTGGAATGCATTTCAGGCTAAGACGCGACAGCGAGATGACTGGACGACCGGTACCGGGACCGCAGACGCCCGCTTGGGACGATGGCTTGGAACGCGACGGGCGTCCGGGCCGGGACAGCGTGGTGACGACGAGTTCGGGCAGCGCGTCGTCCAGCGAGACGCTCAAGTGGCGCGGCTCGTTGAGCGACGTGAGCGTGGCGAGCAGCTCGTGCACCCAACAGGGCGGCAGCTCGTCGTCGTCCTCGTCCCGCCAGCTGATAGCCCACAGCTCGAGGGTGCAGACGCCGCAGCGCCACCACTCGGAGAGCGTGCTGTATCTGGGGAGCGAGGCAAGGGTTCAGCGCAATAACCACCACAACAAACTGAGACTCTTCCCCGTCAACACTTACACCGTCCAGCCGCAGGAACAGCCAGGACTCAGGTGAGCTCCCCTTTATGCACGTATTTTATAACAAAAATATGAGGACACATTTGTGACGGTAATGTTAGAAATATCTAGAATGGATCCGTAACAATACAGCTAACCACGGATCAGTTGTGAAACTACACCAGTATTTATTGTGTGGTTTATGTCACCTTGTGCATCTGGATGTCTTACTCTTGTCTCCATCCAACAGACTCCTTATCAACAGCCCACACTCCATTTGAACACCGATGAGAGATTTGGAATTGAACCCTGGCTTTTCACACACAATCTGATGGCAAACTATTTTAATTCTAGACATGATACTGTATAGGTTTTTGGGCTTATGCCATATCAAGAAAATAAGGTGAAATTCTTAATGGTTCGCAGAAAACTGTGCTCTGCGTCCTGAGAAGAAATCTCGACTGACCACGAGAAAGGCTTCTTAAACAATGACGCTTTGAAATTTGGAAGTTATACGGTAATAGAAGTGGAAATAGTATGTTCGTTCACCACCAGATGGCACACCACTAGCGTTGGAAGCGGAAGCTGACCGAACTTTCACAATCAGACTAAGCAGTTCACATAATGTGTTTGCATAACATTGACACAGACACAAGCCTGCAATGAACATCTGGCGACAAGGAACGTACGAATTTGGAAAACACCGAGGCGAAATAACCATAGTGAAGGGACAGGGAAGGCAACTACCTACGTAAATTCTTAATGGCTGGCAACCAGGTATTACTTGATCGATAGCCGGTGTCCCTGTTGAAATGGTTAGGATTTCTACGTATTTCCACAGCTGCACAGAGACTTACATTAATTGAAAATCTTCCACCTTTTTCATACTTTTTTTTTTTTACTTTTTTGCAAATTAATTAATTATAAACAGTACATGTTTTGTTCTCACTTGAGAACATCTTCAGCTGTTGTTAAGCTTAGACTATTTGAATATAAATTAAAGTAAAATTGTTTTAACATCATTTTAATTTAATTTATATAATTTATATTCAAATAGTCTTTAAGAGGAACAATGTACCTGAAAATAATGTACTCAGAAACTTAGCGATCCACCTAAGCTTAACAACAGCTGAAGATGTTCTCAAGTGAGAACGAAACATGTACTGTTTATAATTAATTAATTCATTAATTAATTAATTAATGAATTAATTTGCTAAAAAGCAAATAAAAAGTATCAAAAAGGTGGAAGATTTTCAATTACTGTAAGTCTCTGTGATTAGAATTTGATACGAAAAATGAAGCTGATTACTTGCAATTTCCACAGCTTCCCATAATCCTGGACCTTTAGTGTCTAGTGTGGGAAGAACTCGAGCATCTTGGACCATTACATCATCACTCGATGATAGAGCGTGCTCAGCTATTGCCTATTTGTTTGGTTGGTTGAGACGAATATTAAGTTCATGTTCTTTGATACGGGTACCAATGGACCAGCATGTTTGGCCGATGTATATCTTACCGCATGTACAGGGAATTTCGTATACCCCAGGGTGTAAAAGGTGGAGACAATTTGTCCTCGTTTTTACTCAGACCGTGAGCAATTTTAGTGGCGGTGTCAAACAAGGTTTTTATATTGTGTTTGCAGAGGAGGTGTTGTGAATGTAAGGCAAGTAGGCAGTTCCCTTCACTTCTTCCTTCTGTGAGCTTTGCTTGGTCGTTTCTCTGGGATGTAGGGTTCTATGAATCTTCAAATCGCTGTAACCATTTAATTCTACCGGGCAAATTGGCTGTGCGGTTAGAGTTGCGCAGCTGTGACCTTGCATCCGGGAAATAGTGTGTTTGAACCGGACTGTCGGCAGCCCTGAAGATGGTTTTTCGTGGTTTCCCATTTTCACACCAGGCAAATGCTGGGGCTGTACCTTATTTAAGGCCATGGCCGCTTCCTTCCCACTTGTAAGTCTTCCTTATCCCATTGTCACCATAAGATCTACCTGTGTTGGTGCAACGTAAAGCATCTTGGAAAAGAAAATTTCCCCCCACCAACTGGATTCGAACCAGCTAATCTAGAAGACCCTCCGTAAAAAGGACACTTCTCTAGTTAGGACACGTTTTGTAGCCCCAGAGGAGATGAAACTGTGTCCGTTCTTTCTGAAGTGCCGTTCTCAGCTTGTTTCTGTTCCTCCAACTTGTTTTGTGTTTCCGCACAGTTGATGCCAGGCTGTAATGTAGTGGTTGTGCCAGGTAAATCGCTGTTCACACAGGTGAACAGAGAACATATGAGTGTGACTGTAATTGCATACTTCCCACAAATACATCAGGATTGTTAATATATTTTCTTCGTGATGAAGCCACTTATATATCTGCAAAGAAATAAAACATTCATGAACACGTAATTTAATTGTGCAGACGTGTAACGTGTCAAAAAAATAAACAAATGTTGGTGGAAAATAAATTATTATAAAATTAACAATATCTTAAAGAAACTAGAGCTGATAGAACAAATTGAACAGCAGTTTTGAAATCAGCAGCGCAAAAATACCTAGAATCAGTTTTAAAATTCCAAGCACCACCCAAAAGAAAATGTCTCATTTATGGTGACGAGATGCTATCAGTGCGTGTATGTCTTTATCTCATGTCTGAGGAATGGGTTAGCAAATTACAGTGTACTTAGAATGTTTGTGTGAAATTTATCTGTGGGCTTTGTTTGCAACATTATCTTGTGCTTCACCTTTTCTGCTGTTTGCGTAGTATTGTAAAACCCATTGAACCAGCCTATCTCCATGTTCGCCTCAATCTCAAAAGTATCAAATCCTGCTGCACCTACCAAAGAAATCTCCTACCAATGGATGGACGTCTATGTGCATTGCTAAGGATATATCACAGAATTATCTCTTCCTTCCTCTTGCCTCTAACTCTACATTGAAGACATCTTCCTTCATTAGTAAATTTACTTCTCCTATTTTAGCATTCCTACCATGTACTGTATGTTGCGATTGATTAGTTATTTAATGGTCTAGTCATGCACATTATTACCAAGGCAGTTAGGTTTGCATAGTTGGCATGGTTTTTGCACCAGGAATAGCTTGCTTTCTTCTTACTCCTAGCCCTTGAAGCTACCAAACCTACCTGTGTAGATTATTCAAATGTAATTATTACCTGTGAGGTATTGTGTGTTGCACAGGACGCAGCAGCCGTTGTCACCATCGTCACAGCCTGCACTGTCGGTAGCGGAGCGCATCAGCGAGCTGGAGCGTCAGCAGATGCTGCAGACCCGGTACACCTACCTAGACCCGGACAAGCGACATCGTGTCTCGGACCCCACTCTCAAGGCGATCCAGAAGAAGGCTCTCCTCTCCTTCTACGAGCGGCACCATCACGCCAACGGGCAGGCTCGCGGCCACCAGGCGTGGCGGTCGGAACCCCAGCTGGCGCAGCCGGTTCCTAGGCCGCAGTCCCCGCCTCCTCCGCAGCCTCCTCCCAGACCGCGGGCCAACCAGTCTCCTCGACGGGCATCCTCTGCTTCCGACTACGCCGGCGGCGCTTGGCGAGAGGTGAGGGGTACTCTGTCGAAGTCTAGCATCTTCCGCGTAATATCATTGAAATAGAATCTGGGATACATTTTAATCCATCTTCCGAGATGGGTTGTAATGGGAGTTGAAATTACTTGTGCTTTTTTATAAATTGAATATCCATTCTTTCAAGTGTATCTGTCCCAAAATTTGTGGAACACTTCCTTATTTTGAGACTTTAAATATGTCCAGTAAATATATTTCATTTACATTTATGCTTTCATAGCCTGTAATTGTACACAACAATAAGCTTTTGGGCTTTGGCCGTGATGAAGAAACAAAAGAACTTAGCTCCGTGGCGTTGCCTTTTCACGAGCAGAACTTAGCTGAAACCTGTACTATTATTATTATCCTAAAAACTTTCGCCCAGTATCATTGTTATGTCATTGTTTCAAGATCTTCGAGCGCCTTATCCTTAACCGAATTAGTGGCATCCTCGAAGGAAAGTTCATTCCTCAACAAGCTGGTTTTCGACCTGGAAAGTCATGCTGCAGTCAAATCCTGAACCTTACTCAACACATCGAGGATGGTTTTGAACAGCGTAAGGTAACTGGAGTTGCCTTTGTTGACTTAACAGCTGCCTATGACACCATCAACCACAGGAAGTTACTGAGGAAAATTTACCAGCTCACTAATGATTATCAACTAACATCTCTTATTGGCATTCTCCTGCAGAATAGAAGATTCCAAGTCTCTCTCCATGGTAAGAAGAGCAGATGGCGCGTACAAAAGAACGGTTTACCTCAAGGCAGTGTGCTAGCCCCTGTGCTCTTTAACATTTATACTAATGATCAGCCCATAATAGACCATACCAGGCTTTTCATCTATGCCGACGATACTGCAGTGGCTGCCCAAGGAAAGACATTTGAAGAGGTGGAGGAAAAGTTGACTTCTGCACTAGATACTCTTGGCTCTTACTTTCCTTTTTGGTGTTAACTTGATTTTTATTTTTGAGATATAATGATCCGAGTCAATGTCTACCCCATGGAGGACTCTGACATTATAAATTTCTTTATGATAATCTTTATCCATAGCAACATGATCAATCTGAAACTCTCCCAATTTTACGTTAGGGCATTTCCATGTCACAAGTTTATATGGTCGCCTCATGAATATGGAGGTTTCCAAACGAGTCCATGATCTGCACAAAGTTCAATTAATCTTTGGCCATTTTTGTTCGTTAATTTATGAGCTGGCCATTTTTCTACAATTGTGCGATACTTCTTTTCTCTGGCTATTTTAGCATTGAAATCTCCCAGTAAGATTTTTATATGCTCATCAGGGATCTTCGATAATATATAATCAAGTTCTTCCCAAACGTTTTCAACTCCTTCTCTATCTTTATTGTTTTTGTCATTTGTTGGTGCATGGACATTTATTAAAGTATACGTTTTATTCCCTACTTTAACTGTTAGAAGTGCCATCCTCGAAGAGTTTGTTGAGTCTATTATGAGCAAGAAAACCTACTCCAGATTCTTTGTCCTGGAGGTCCTGGTCTGTGTTCCCAAGTTCTTGTAAAGCCATTATTAAAATCCTATGTGGCTATAGATAGCAAAGCCAGTTTAATACTTAAAATAAGAACTAAAACTTAAAACTAGGATGACTGGTAAATAAAATTGAGAAATTTAACAAATACGTAATAAAAGAAACTTTTTTGAAATCAAGCATTACAAGAGGCTTGATATTGTATATCACACATATATAAGTGAATTACTAATTCATATCTACTTCTTTCAAAACTGGGACAGTCATAAAAGATGATTGAACAGTTTGTGGCATTTCACAGGCCTCTGAATACACAACCCAGCATTTTTAAACTTTTTTCTTGCAGCAAGAGGTGTGATAGGTGATCTTAACTAATTTTGGGTTGCTGAACACGAATCCGTTGTCCATTTCTACGTATCACGTCATGTTTTCTCGCAATAGGTATATCAAAACAAGAGATAGACCTGAATATTGCATTTAAAAAGTACTGAGAAATTTTGATAATTTTGGAAATATTTATATTTCTTTGTATGAAATAGTTGAATATTGTCTTGAATTATTATATACAATTAATAATTATTGAGTATAAAATTACAATGAAATATTTAGCATTTATTGTAATATAATACTGATTTGCACAAAAACACATAAACAAACAACTCTGAGGCAATGAAAGCATTTTATTTTGAAACTTAAACGTGATTTTCTGAAATTTGCTTGCATTGTACTTGAAACAGGGGCTGATTTTGTCCAAGGCCTTGACTAACTGCTTCATGATTCCCCAGCAAAATAATTTTTTGTGGGTCAACTAATGAAGCATTTGTAGCATTTGTAACATTTGTAACATTTTTCACACCAAGTGTCAAAACTTGTCTCTTGGTCCAGGAAGGTGTAGACATCTAGCTCGGCTGTCCCATTCACATAAATAACAAGGCAATTTAGTGTAGCCTGCTTGTTGTCCTAATACAATACCACACACCTTCAAGTCACTACACACATCCCAGCAGTGCTCATGATGCTTGATTTTATCTAAAACAGTTTGCATTGTGACATATTGTAATTTTCTTTTAGTGAAACCGAATGTGCCACAGGAATCGAAGCTAGAATGTTACGGTTATGAAGTAGTACAGCCTTTAAGCTCCTCTTGCAGGAATCCATAAACAGCAGATTCGCTGTTATCACAAAGCAGCACTGTGCCGCAATGACACGTTTTCAGACAGTAAATGGCAAATCACAGGAAAACTAGATGTGATACAATAGAACCAATAACATTTCTGAAATCAGGAGACCTTATTTAGTTAAAATCACGTATCAGATGCTTTGCCGCAAAAATCATGCTGCGTAGTGATATTGATTGTAATCATCACAAATTTTTCATGTCCTGACTTAAAACTGTCTTATAATATGGTCAAGTGTTAATCTACTTTTCATTGTATCCTGAATCTTCAGAAAGAACAAATTCCTTGTAAGTTGACCTCTTGATCTAGTTATCGTTTTAGGTTTTAGTGGAAATCGGGGTTATTTTTTAATATTTAGCATTTTTAAAAGAATTTTGTGTTATTTTATTATGATATTTCTGTATTTTAAAGACATACTACTAGCCGTAACAGAGAGACTGTTACTGACCAGCTTCTTAAGCAGAATGACGTACGAGTTGACTGAGTGAGAGAACAAGTTGATTTTCTAAGACTGCTGCTGTGTATCAACACAGATCGATCTTGTAGCGACGATGGCATAGGAAAAGCTTAGGAATGGGAAGGAAGTGGCCATGGCCTTAATTAAGGTACAGCCCCAGGATTTGCGTGGTGTGAAAATGGGAAACTACGGAAAACCATCTTTAGGGCTGCTGAAAGTGGGGTTCGAACCCATTATCTCCCGGATGCAAGCTCACAGCTGCGCACCCCTAATCGCACGGCCAACTCGCCCGATTTGTAAGCCTCGTTTGTAACTCGTGCCAGGAAATTACCAGCAAAAACTCTCTAAGTAATTATCTACTGAACAAGTGGCCGTGCAGTTAGGAGCTCGCAGCTCTGAGCATGCATTTGGGAGATACTGGGTTCGAACCCCACTGTCGGCAGCCCTGAAGATGGTTTTCTATGTTTTCCCATTTTCACACCGGACAAATGCTGGTGCTGTACCTTAATTAAGACTGGGGTCACTACCTTCCCCATCCCATAAGACCTATCTGTATCTGTGCACGATAAAGTGAATTACAAATAACTTAATTATCTGCCCTAACATCTTAAGTTTATGAACAGTCCACAAATATTGCACTAAAAATTTAAATGTTTTGAAAATGGTTCTTGCCGATGTAAGCAAGCTTGAAGCGTGCCATGTAAGTGATGTCAAAATACCTGATTATCTAGCAGCGCAGTCTCTGGAACCCTTTGCCATGTGTTGAAATGTTGTCTTTTGTCTGTCCATTAGATGGCTGCAAATCGAGAAGCAGGTGCGAGTTCGGATTCAGGTACCAGCAACATGCGAGAGAACTCGAGGCACCAACACAGGTAAGTCTTAAACACAACAACCAAAAACTAATAAGAAGCTCCATGACGTCACTGTCAGCAAATTATTCTTTTAATAAGCATTAAAAGATTGAAATTACTTGAAAAATTAAGTTATTTTAATTTAATGAATAGCGAGCATTCAAGCCGTGTAGGCCTTTTCAATTGCAAAATAATGTGCCAGTGGGGCCCCGAGTTGAGCCTTCACTGCAAGTCTCCTTTGTAGGACAGGACAAGGGCCAAATAGCTTCTTCTAACACCCCTCGTATCGGGCCATTGACGTCCAAGTGTTGCTGCATCGGCGCAATGCACATTTGTTGTCATGTTGTGGATTAGACCACCGGACAATTCACATCTTCATGGTGTGAAATTGGAGAGTTGACATTCAGCACCATATAGCGCTGCTATCGTTTGACTTTAGGCGATGAGGCAGTGGCCTCCCTCCACCGCATCCAACTTGCTCGCACTTCATTGTCGCTCTGCTGGCAAGATCCAAGCTATCTGGTTTTGTTTTCCCCGACTTGGATGGTGCGATCACTTGGTTTAGGTAATTCTGCCTTCCTGATGTTCTGATGGAGGCCAAATATGTATTGCAATTGTGCCTGGGTGTTGTCAGGGAGCACAACATCAAGAAACACTGCGTTGGAAGTCGCGACGTCAATGATGAGCTCTGGTGGTCAGGGAAGCTGTCCGAGGTGCCGGCAGCTCTGGAGCACCAGCGTTGCAACGTGCATGGAAAGCCTTCTCAAGGTCGAGGAAGGCAGTCGTCCCTCCGTCATTTTCAGCAGGCTCTGTGATACGGTAGTCAGAGCTGTCTGGTGGGTCACCTTTGATTTTGAATATCGACGCTATGATGCTTGTGGGCCCAGCCAGAGATTGTTACTGTGTTGAAAAAACTGGTCAACCAGCGTCTTTGGATATGGCTGCGAGTTATCCGAAACTGTGTGACAGAAGTGATGTCTCATTAGTTGTTATCGGTATTTGAGTTTCATTTATTGAAAAACACATTCATCCACTTTAGCTTCCCGCAAAGGGAGAATTTTTGCTTATTTCCTCAGTTTCCAGAATTCGGCAGGCTATTCATGTGGTCCTGATTGTGTTTGGTTCTTTTTAATTTTTTTTTAATTTTTACAATTGGGTTGGCCTTAATTAAGGCACAGCCCTAGCATTTGCCTGGTGTGAAAATGGGAAACCACGGAAAACCGTCTTCAGGGCTGCTGACAGTGGGGTTCAAACCCACTATGTTTCATTCTTCATGCAGCTGATAGCTCTGATGGGACCTGCCATTGGGATGCTTTCAGGAATAGGTGGATGGGGAACTCACTGTGACTAATGCACAGACAATGGTGCAGGTTCTGTTAGCAGGGGCAACGTGATGTTGCTAAGCAAGGCCACACTCTGGGCGTCTCACGCAGCCAACTTCAGAGTCATCATTGATATGCAGATCTGCTGAGTATAACCTTCACTTTTGAGTCATTATTTGAAAGTTGTGGCGTCGTACCAGGCCTTCAGATGTTGCCACTACTGAGCGAGTAGTGCACTTCTTGAGAAAGGTGTCATTTGTCTCAGCGAAGTCTATAATCATTTTGGTGCCATATCCATTCCTCCTTGGCAGCCTTTAGAGCATCTGAATGTCCTTTCAGATCACCGCCCATCTCCTGCTAGAACTGCTCTTTCTCATCTTCATCATAGCCAGCGGGATATTAAGACTTTCTGAGAACGACAGCAACTCTCTTTTGGTTGGTCATGCCATGGTACATCTCCATTGCCAGGAGATTCCAGTTCTTTCCAATGACTTTCTTGTATGCAAGCAGTGAGCATGTTGGGTGTAGCAATGTGCTTTTTTAACTGGTTTTGCCCATGCAACTGTGGATTTATGTAGATGTTCTGCCTTTCTGATTTAGGCCAAATACGGATTGAATTGTGCTTGGGTATTGTCAGGGAGCACATGTCATGGCGCTCATAGTTTGCCTGACGCCCACTGCAGGCAGCCTTCCATCATGTGAAATTATGTTGCTAAGGTCTCGTTCCAAGCACTCGACATTTCACTAACTGTAGTCAGATTCCTCAGCTCCTTTGCCCGGTAACCACTTCTCTGCATCGCGGCACTATTACTTTTGCTCTCGGGGCCGATGAGGCATCATCGTCGCCTTTAAATAGTCTCCAATTCCCTTCTAATTAGCACGTAGATGTTTCAGTTTCCTCTCCTTGTCACATAACTCCCGACTGTTGCTGGAAAATGCTGAATTAGATTTAGATTTTCATGACATTCAAAGTTTGAACTTGATGGAACTCTTTTTTTTATGCTATTTGTTCGGGGCGTCGACCCATGTGGATCTTTTGCCCCTACTAGCTCCATATTGTATGAGCCTGCGTGTAATTGGAAGGGTGGTAGTGTGGAATGTTGTGTGTGAGGAAAGGAAGATTAAGGACGTCACAAACACCCAGTCCCCAGGCTAGGGATATTAATCATTAAAATTAAAAACCCCTGATCCGGCCGGGAATCAAACCCGGGACCGCCGGGTGACAGGCCTTCACCATGGGGCCGGACTGGTGAAACTCGTACTAACAACGTAGTGGTTTTGAATTATCAGCAAGCAAGAGAAGTCACACCTCCTGGCCTAGTTTTAGGACGTTGGAAATGCACATAAAACAGTCCCTTGTAGCAGGAACTTGTTAGCTACAGGTTCACACTTGTCTGCTAGACTCTGGAAGGACCTTACCTGTCATTCTGGCAGTGGAGTTTTCCTTCAATTTTCTCAAGTTAAAAATCTTAAGAAGCCACTACTATATCAACAGCCACCATCTTGAATGTCTCATATCAGTAACTAGCAAGATACCCGTGCTTCGCTACGGTATTATACTGAAATTTATAATTGAATGCTTATTGTTTTAGATATATAATCCGCCGAAATTCGCGATCTGACTCGTTTTCTGCGAGAATCCACCAAAATTCCCGACCTGACTGGTTTTCTATTATTTTACGGCACGTTTCCTCCCATTTTTAAATCTTCCTTTCCAGCAATCGTTTTCGTACTTCCCGGGTTAGGCTCAGGTATTCCTCCCGGTCAGTTGGGCCCGTAAATCTTTGCCATCTTTTCATATAATCATTTTTAATATGGATAAAATCCTTCAGGAGATCCGGCGTGGTGTCATATTGGGTGCCTTGGCGGCACTGAACCCGCGGCCGGACTGCATTCTTAGTCATTACCCGTCCAGGAGCCGTTTCCAGCGCGGTCCGCACATTTGACGACGGTCCGGATTATTATTATTATTATTATTATTATTATTACTACTATTATGTGTTGCTGGAATGGCTGATGACAGGAAAAACCTGAGTATCCGGAGAAAAACCTGTCCCGCCACCGTTTTGTCCAGCACGAATGTCACATGGAGTGACCGGGATTTGAACCAACCACGGAACCCAGCTGTGAGAGGCCGGCGCGCTGCCGCCTGAGCAACGGAGGGTCCTTATAAGTACATTAATAACAGCTAAAATCAATTGGTCTCACCTCCTTCTACACCCCACCGCCGTTAAGTTTATTTACCGCCACCCCCCCCCCCCCCCCCAAAATTAAAAGAATGCTTGTTTCTTTATGTTTAAGGGAGATTCCAAACACCAATGTTCACGTCTATTACCTTCAGTTTTGAGATATAAGTATCCCAATAAAAATAATTTACTTTCTGCACTTCATATCACAATACTCCCCCCCCCAAGTGAATTTTCCCGCAAAAAATACTTGTTTCTTTAATAGTAAAGGATCTTCTTAAATACCAATTATCACCACTCTAACCTCTTCAGTTTTTGATTTATGTGTCCTCATGAAAGGAATTCAACTCCTTTACACTCCCGCCCTCCAAGATGGTTTCCCCACCAAAACGCGCTTTTCTTTGTTCTTAATGGAGATCCAAATACGAATTTTCACGTCTGTAACAACTTTAGTTTTTATTAGATGTATGTATTCTCATACAATTAAGCCAATTAATTTTTCAATTCTTCCCCCCCCCCCCCCCCCCGTCCCTTCATTGGATTTTCCGAGAATACGTGTATCTTTACTTTTAAAGCAGATTGCAAATATCAAATTTCACGTCTGTAACGTCTTCATTTTTGTGATATCAGTAGCCTAATTAAAAGAATTCAACACCATTTTCAGTCACTTTTACCACCCCCCTCCACCCAAGTGGTATTTCCGAAAACTAAAAACACACGTTTCTTTATGTTTAATAGAGATAAAAAATACCTTCACTTCTGTAACATGTTAAGTTTTTTTAGATATACTGTAAAAATTCTCATTTTAAAATTTCACCCCTTTTGAGTTCCCCTTACGTGGAGTTTCCATAAACAAATCACCCATGTTTATTTACATTTACAGGAGATTCCAAACACCCACTTTTTACATCTGCAACATTTTACGTTTCCAAGATATTCTGTAGATATAGTCTTTCAAAAAATTCACCCCAATTTGTCACTCCTGTTTAACCGCCATTAATTGGATTTCCCAAAAACTAAGAATTACGTGTTTCTTTATTTTTAAAGGAGATCCCATATACACATTTTCAGTTCTGTAATATCTTTCGTTTCTGAGATATGTGTATCCCCATTAAAGGCATTCAACCCATTTTTCACCCCTTTTAAACCCCTCCTATTAGGATTTACAGGAAATAAAAAAATACGTGTTCCTTTATTTTTAGAGGAGATTCTAACTACCAATTTTTACATCTGTAAATTTTAAAGTTTTAAGATGTAGACGCACTCATTTTAAAAAATTCACCCCCCAATATTTGGATTGTCCAAAAACGAAAAAAATACATGTTTCTTTACTTTTAAAGTGGATCCAAAATACCAATTTTCAGGTCTGTAATATCTTCAGGTTCTGAAATATAAGTAGCCTCATTAAAGGCATTCAACCCATTTTTCACCCTTTTACACCCTTCCTATGGGGATTTTCCGAAAACAAAAGAATACGTGTTTCTTTATTTTTAAAGGAGATTCTAATTACCAATTTTTACATCTATAAACTTTAAAAGTTTTGAGATATAGATACACTCATTTAAAAAAATCACCCCCTTTTCACCCCCCCCCCCCCATAATTGGATTTTCCACAAACAAAAAAATACGTGTGTCTTTATTTTTAAAGAAGATCCCAAACACCAATTTTCAGGTCTGTAATATCTTCAGGTTCTGAAATATAAGTAGCCTCATTAAAGGCATTCAACCAATTTTTCACTCCTTTTCACGATTCCTATTGTGATTTTCCGAAAACAAAAAAATGCGTGTTTCTTTATTTTTAATGAAGATTCTAAATACCAATTTTTACATCTATAACCTTTAAAAGTTTTGAGATATAGATACACTCGTTTTAAAATATTACCCCCCTTTTCACCCCCCCTTAATTGGGTTTTCCAGAAACCAAAAAATAGGTGCTACTTTATTTTTAAAGGAGATCCCAAACACCAATTTTCAGGTCTGTAATATCTTCAGTTTCTGAGATATAAGTATCCTCATTAAAGGCATTCAACCCATTTTCACCCCTTTTCACTCCTCCTATTGCGATTTTCCGAAAACAAAAAAATACGTGTTTCTTTATTTTTAATGAAGATTCTAAATACCAATTTTTACATCAGCAAACTTGAAAAGTTTCGAGATATAGATTCACTCGTTTTAAACATTCACCCCCTTTTCACCCTGCCATTAATTGGATTTTCCAAAAACAAAAAAATACGTGTTTCTTTATTTTTAAAAGAGATCAAAAGTACCAATTTTGAGGTCTGTAATATCTTCGGTTTCTGATATATAAGTACCGGTATCCTGATTAAAGGCATTCAACCCATTTTCCCCCATTTTCACCCTTTTTCACCCCTCCTATTGGGATTTTCTGAAAAAGAAAAAATACGTGTTTCCTTATTTTTAAAGAAGATTCTAAATACCAATTTTCACATCTATAAACTTCTAAAGTTTTGAGATATAGATACACTCATTTTAAAATTTCACCCCCCTTTTCACCCCCTTACCGTAGGAATATCCAAAAATCCTCTCTTAGCGAGCACCTACATCATAATGTGAATATATCCCCAAAATTTCATTTCTTTATGTCCAGTAGTTTTGGCTCGGCGATGATGAATCAGTCAGTCAGTCAGGACAAGCTATTTTATATATATAGATAAGATGAACGTCTAAACCTTGTTTAGCAGACTTCAGGATCTCTCTCTCGTTGATTCAGATCATTCGTTTAGATACATCATCGTCTACATCAGTCACCATCTTCTCTTTCAAACTCTATATGAGGCACAGATGATAATTCTTCAACCGAACTAAAGCGTTGACTTTCCGTAGTAGACTCCACGAAAACAAGAGATTTAGCTCAACTGTGATGTACCGTAGGAACAAAAGAAGGCAGATCACACTTCACGTTCTTTCAGGTTGCTCACCTCCCCACTCACCTGTTTTTTTCCACATCTCTTATCATTAGAAAGCCGAGTCCAATATCCTCCTCCATTTGTCTCACACAACCCCACTACTAAAGCTGGTTACGCGTAAGGCTTCATCCATCGAGTTCATTCCTAACTTGGCCTTATCTCCTCATTCCAAGTACCTACCCTCCCACCACTGTTTCCACTTATTTGTACTACTTCCGACTTATTAATATGATATTCTGAGTCCAACCAGATTTCACTCCCATATCAAAGTTAGTATGAAAACAGTGCAATATAAAGATAGTTTCTTCCAAGAATTCAGCTCTTTCGTACAGAATACCGTAGATTGCATCAGTTATCCTGTACCTTACCGTACTAGGGCCTCTGTTCCGTACTGCCCACTGCACTCCTCTCTTGTACGACTCGCTACCTTTCAGTAAATTAGCCACTGAGGCGAACGAGCAGACTGTGAGATTATCACTAGCAGTAAATATTGAATAATGAGTGTATCTGCTAAATGTCATAAGGGAACAAGAAAAGCAATAAGTAGATTGTCACATGTCTTCCAGACTTGAGTGTTTTATAGTTCTGTGTGAGTTTATCGGAACTTAACAACACCTTTAATTTAATGTCCTGCTTTCTGTTTTATAAGTTGCCAACATTCCACAGTCTTTTAAGTTCGTCATCACAGTGCTACATTCCAGTCACGGTCTAACTTTGGTGAGTCTCCATTATTTCATGGTCTAAAACTTCAGAGTGACTTTCAGTGTTCTGTTGCACAATCCTGATGACTATGTGCCCACAAGAAATGTTTCTACCTGCCGGATGTGTGCAGTGAACATGCAGATTCACCACAGTTTGCAAGGCAAGCATTGAGCCTGGAGTTCATTTTGATTCTTCTCCGGCCACAATTGAGCCAACACCAAATGTAGTCATACAAAAGACAGTACGACATATACAATTACAATGTTTATTTCCAGTTCCAGCTGTGGCTCCTTGTCGTCCGATCTGCTCGGCCCTCTCATCGTTGGTCCGTCCATCTCCGTGGATGACTGGGTGCCAGAGAGACCTCCCAAGAAGCCTCACTTGCGGGCAGCCTTTGCGCCGCCCGTTCCGGATCGGCTGCCTAGCCCGGATCTTCCTCCGCCATCACCTCCTCCGATGTTGGAAGATGAAGTCTTCGCCACCGACGAGCCACTGCCGCCGCCTCCTCCAGAACTCCATTCCTCCGACTGGTCCGTGGCACTGGAGAAAACTTCAAACTTGGAAAGTAACTGTGAGAGGTATTTGGACAGGCTAGCAGAATACACTAACTTACCGTCAAGATCTTCAGAGGCTCCAATGTCACCTCCTAGGCATTCCGAGAGTAATCCGAGTTCGTCTCAGAAGCTCTCCTTGCTCCGAAGTCAGGAACCAACCAGTTCTCTCGTGGCTCCACTTTCTCCTACAAGAACCAGTTCCTCTAGTTCACAACCCGATGTTATTCCTTCCGTCCATAGACATAGTGAGTACGATTCCTTCAATAGTTCCTCCATCCATATTGCACTACAGAAACATGAAGCAGGTACAAACTTACCTGAAATTTGTTCCGTAGAGCAAAAGTCTGTCGAAAGTGCTCTTCAGAAACACCCAGAGAACAGAAATGCTGAAAGTTCCTCCTCGCAGAGGTACTCACAGTATACAGAGCAAACGAGGCATACAGAAACTGGTTTTACAGTTCAACGATATATAGAAAACGGGGCTACCACTGGTCATCAAAGACTGTTGGAGAGCGGCCACGCAGTTCATAGGCACTTGGAAACTTCGGTGCAACAGAAACAACAAGAGAATCCTAACGCAGTTCATAGGCACTTGGAAACTTCTGTGCAGCAGAAACAGCAGGAGAATCCTCACACAGTTCATAGGCACGTGGAAACTTCGGTGCAGCAGAAACAACAGGAGAATCCTCATGCAGTTCATAGGCATTTGGAAACTTCCGTACAGCAGAAACAACAGGAGAATCCTCATGCAGTTCATAGGCATTTGGAAACTTCCGTACAGCAGAAACAACAGGAAAATCCTCACACAGTTCATAGGCACTTGGAAACTTCCACGCCGCAGAAACAACAGGAGAATCCTCACACAATTCATAGGCACTTGGAAACTTCGGTGCAGCAGAAACAGCAGGAGAATCCTCACACAGTTCATAGGCACTTGGAAACTTCGGTGCAGCAGAAACAACAGGAGAATCCTCACACAGTTCATAGGCACTTGGAAACTTCGGTGCAGCAGAAACAACAGGAGAATCCTCACACAGTTTATAGGCACTTGGAAACTTTGGTGCAGCAGAAACAACAGGAGAATCCTCATGCAGTTACTCAGAACTTGGAAACTTTGGTGCAGCAGAAACAACAGGAGAATCCTCACGCAGTTCACAGGAACTTGGAAACTCCAGTACAGCAGAAACAACAAGAGAATCATCTTGCGCTTCTCAGACATGCGACATCGGAGACAAACCATCTGCCCCAGAAGTACATGGAGTCCTGTTCCTGGCCGACAGTCCAAACACTCCACGAGAACGAAATGGTTCCTTCTCATTTGACGTACCTGCAGCAGGCAGAGACGAACTCCTCCTGTAGACGCCTGTCGCAAGTTCATAAACGCGAGGACAGTGAGAGCAATTTGCAGAGTACCGATAGCTCTTCGGCTAGGCATTCCGAGAAAGACTGTTCGTCACGATCCAGAGGTCTGGAGAGTAGTAGTGCAGAGCCCAGAAGTTCTCCACAACAAAACGGTACCGAGAACATCTCGGAGAACGGCATAGTGACGTCGAGACACGTGGACGCATTGCACCAGAGGTATCTGGAAGGGGGTACTTTGAGTAGGAGACATCTAGAGAGCAATAGGTCATTAGATGGCAGCACATCTCTCTACAGATACCAAGACAACATCCAGTCACAGAAACATTACAATCCTTTGAGCACATCTGGATACAGAAATACAGGGAGCATGTTCAGTCGGCCGTCCGGCATGAGATCAACAGAGAACCTGCATCAGAAGACGGATGGCTCTCGTGCCGGCGATCATTGGTCAAATCTGAAATACTCGACCCAGAAGCTTGTCGTGAACGGGAAGTTGGCCGCCCCCTTGAGCGAGCGGACGGTCCAGAACGGGGGTTTCACGGAGTCGGTGAGAATGAGCGACCTCAACAGGTTAAGCAAGAGAGAGTTCTCGTCCATGCCAGCGAGAGCACGATTGCAGCGGCTGCCTTTGGCCGTTCCCAACGGGGACACTATAAGTCACGTGCAGGTGTCCCCTTCACCTGCTGGATCTCCAGGACACGCTCCAACCACCTCTCCTGCCCGATCTCCAGGACATGCTCCGCCCATGTCGCCTTCCGACAGCAGCTCTTCGCCTTCGTCTACGGTGAACGATGCTGCTGGCTCTCCTGCAGGCTCGCCAACCCACAGCCAACAGTGAGTAACATTTTTCGTGTATTCTTTGCATGGGAGTTAGAAAAGTTGTTGATGGCTGTCAGTGAGGTGATTTCCTAGATCCTGAAAGAATTTCACATTCCGTTGTTGTAGAAATTAAAATGTTTCAATGGGCTTCATATTAACTGAGGAGACTTTTGAAGGTTTTACTTTAAGTTGAAACAAAGGTGGTCAATGAAGGCCGCAGGTGCCGGAAGAACACAGTCTGACAAGAGGTTTGTCATGTAGAAACAAGTTTGATTGAGAAGAAGTCCACGAGCTGTGGCAGGTTACAGGACATCTGCGGCCTCTCTTGGTACATTAAAGTCAAAGAAATATTAATGTTTATTTAATTCCACCTATTCAATACATAAAGAGTGATTTTAATTAAGAATTAAATCTTATGAAGTAAATTATAGGGCCACGTTTTGCCCTTTAAGGGCATCTCAGTACGTCGAAAGGAAAACCTTTTGTCTGATTTGAGCTCAGTCTGTTGAATTCTTAGCCTGGAATTCGGCTATTGAAATTATAGCGATGAAATGGGATGTTCAATGAAACATTCTGAAATTATTCCATTCAGATGAAGTGCAAATGGGCAAAGACTAAGTTTCCTTCACATGGCTTTTATCATCCGCACAGGTCCTACTTCCTTTACCATTTCTGTTGACTAGGGAAAACATGAATTATCTGCTAACAAAAAGCTCTGTTTCGTAATGAAATAATACGTTGAGTAACTGAAAATTGTTAGAACAATTTATCACTTTTATGATTTTTATTAATATAGAAATCTCTACAAATATATGAGATTTGTACAACATGTTTGATTCACAGAGTCTGTTAAAATCTCTTGATGGTCTTTTGGGGAACATCATTTCCCTGCCTGTAAAGGTTTGCAACTTAGTGTATCGAATGAATTAGGCCCTAACCTGTGAAATTTTCTGCGAGGATTGGAGACTAGAAGTTGTATCTAAATTCCTTTTACACATTTTGAGGGCGTCCAGGAATAGGAACCCGTGTCCATGCTACGAGCAAAACACACCACACACCTGCTGCATCAGGGAACGGAGCAGTTGCATTGCATCTGCGTCCTCGACGTGGTGACGTACCTACATGACGTCGCTCACGAACACCGGGGAGTCAAAGATCTGCTGCTGCCATAACCTTGTTCGAGTGTACCCTATCCTCTGCCAGGTGATATTGTACCTGCATGACGTCACTCACAAACACCGGGTCTGCTGCTGCCATAACCTTGTTCGACTGTACCCTATCCTCTGCCTGGTGTAAGAGGTGACTAAATAATAATAATAATAATAATAATAATAATAATAATAATAATAATAATAATGTTATTTGCTTTACGTCCCACTAACTACTTTTTAAGGTCTTTGGAAACGCCGAGGTGCCGGAATTTAGTCCCGCAGGAGTTATTTTACATGCCAGTAAATCTACCAACACGGGGCTGTCGTATTTGAGCACCTTCAAATACCACCGGACTGAGCCAGGATTGAACCTGCCAAGTTGGGGTTAGAAGGCTAGCGCCTTAACCGTCTGAGCCACTCAGCCCGGCAGAGGTGACTGAAAGGGGACCAGCTGAGTGTGGCATTGCTTCCACTTACTTGTCAGGCTTCTCACTTTCATATCCGACCTCCCTTGGTTAACTCTTGTTCTCCTCCAATCCCCTCAGTTCTAGCGAGTCCATTTTCACGCCGATGAATGGTGTTAATAGTCGTACTTCCTCGGCGAGGATGTCGTAAGGCCACCACGGTCTATCCACCAAACACTGGGCAAACATGAACATGGTCATCGTACAATATTGTGTAAAGTGCAGCTGAACACTCCAACAATCTGAGCGCTTCAAACAAAGAGATCAGTTATCATTTGTTTCAAAATACTTACTCTAGTGTCCCTTAAAACAGGTCCTCCCAATTCCTGAAAGTGAAAACAAGTGGGTACCAGTGAAGTTAAAGTGAGGGATCAAAGGTGCAGCATAAAGAAACTAACACTTTATGTTCTTTTTCTACTACCATGAACACACCCTGTTTTACAGCCAGATGCCCTTCCTCGCAGCCAACCCTATATGGGTGGACGTGATCACCGATGCGTGCTTCTGGTAGTGTAGGGTGTTGGGACAAAGACAAATACCCAGTCCCCAAGCCAGAAGAATTAATCACGAGCAATTAAAATCCCAAACCCGGCCCGTGACCCTCTGAACCCAACACTGACCATTCAGCCAATGAGTCGGACAACACTTTGTGTAATATATAGCAATCTATGTTACAAAATGATGTATTCCTTCTATAGAAAAACACCTACGAAGCAAGTGAAAACTACAGTATTTTATCAACAGATTGTGTCTCTTTCTCTCTTTACTATCATTAAAATGTACAATCATTTGAATCTCCGCTCTTATTTGTTGTGTCATCCATTTTGCACCTTCAGAACAACTCAATTTATTCATCTGTAGCACTCTGCAAAAATGTATAATTCCTTCTTTGATCAGTTAGAGTTTTGACTAATTGATGAGGCTTGTTGTTTTAAGGGGCCTAACATCGCAGGTCATCGGCCCCTTTTGACTAATTCATAAGGCTCCTAATGCTTCTTTGTTTGTTAGAATCTCACACCACCAAGTCTGCATCATCACAGTATTTGAAATATCTTCTCAAAATCACTACTTGTGTAGCTAACGTTAGCCGTGTGTAGTCCGGCTGGTTAGCGCCCTGCCCTGCGGGTTCGATTAACCTTCATTAGTTCGTTCCGATGGCTTGATGTGCCGTCTTCACCATTAGAATTCATCCGAGCACCATTCGCATAAACGCGCAGTCGCCTCAGACGTGCATGTGTGAATTTCCACTCCATTTCCTGGATTACTTACGAATTGACTACCTCTCTTTCGGAGAATGACACTTTCAGCGATCAGTCGCAAGGTTCCGTGTGAGCCAAACGTTCCACTTCGACGGTGAAGTTGTGTTAGAACCGCGCCCCCTTGGGAATTTTACAAAAGAAATTGAAGAGAAACTGAGAAACAAGTGGGAAGTTGAACATTCACAGAGATATAATACAGGAGATTATTCAGTCTATTTTCAAAGAAGCCCGAAAGTTGGATTTTACATTGTAATCTGAACATACTCGATCATATTGTTCTTGTTCTGTATTTTAATGTAAAGAAGCCTGTGATCCACAAACATAATTGCTAAGTTGTTACAACACATGTTAAGTTAAACTAACAAAATAAGCAGATCCATCTGAAAATATAGGCCCGAGCATATTGATTCTAGACACGTGTAACACAGAAACATTGTGCATTGTACGTGAGCGATATCGAACACCAGTGATCTGCTGTCGTTCAGTTGTGTTATCTACTCTTTTCTAACATGACTTCAAACAAGTTGGAGATGTATCGAAATGGTAGAAGGCATCCTTATTCCTGTCCATAATTCTCCTTCCGATAAATCAGTTCTTGTTTCATAAATATATTTATTTGAATGAATTCTCTGTTACCAGACACTTTTAAAGATAATAGTCTACATTAACCTGACCCTGTCACGAATTTTAACTTCTCTCATAACATTGACCTAACTGTTACACTTCAGATAATCTTTGTCTCTCGGAATCGATTTGAAGTTCTCTGGTGACGCATGCATTTTTACATAAAATATATTAACAGCCAAATTGTTGGTCAGTAAATACTTATTGTAAGTCAGTTGATACCTTGTCCTGTAATTTAACAAAGAGAATCTTCATTCACTAAGTAGCTTTATCACTTACTTTAACCTCAAAAGATAAGTAGTTGGAAAATGGATAGGCGCCAACTCAGACTTTTGGCCTTAGCTATCAATTACATGGAAAATTTGCCCTCCAATGTTTTAATGCACCCTCATGAATTCTACGATGAGTATGATCTACATCCAGCCATACAACACGAACGATGTCATTAGATTTAAAACCAAATTTCAAGAAAACATAACTGCACTAACAGACTTCATGTTTACATTTGAACAAACCAAACTCAGCGCCATTTTAGCATTAAGGTCTGATATGCTATACCAAATACAGTAGAGACAATACGCGACACTTGGCGAGATATTAGAGCTCTCTCTAGCGGATTGACCTGAGAACTACTGATTCTGTCATAAGAGCACGTGTATTTGTGTGTGAAGTTTTTGGTGCTATTTATGCATTTTCAGTGAGTTAACATAATTAAATAGTAGCGTGTGTCATTCCCTGATATCTCCTCTCAACATGAGGGGAAAGGTTTGTGCTGTTTGGCTGCAGTAACTATGAAGTAGAGAAGAATGCGCGGTCTTTCTTCCGTTCCCCTTGTGACAAGAAAATGTAAATGATATTGTGTTTGCTTATATATTCTTCCAGTGACAAAGAGATTTTTATAGTACTTCATAATCTTCTGACCTGCTCGACCCATATTTTAACTGGCTTAAAATGTAATACGCATATTTTATTGTATAGTGCAGCAGTACTGATGTGTTGTTGTAGGTGTGATCTGTGGGTTTGATTTAATTCAGGAAAATACATATGCATATGAGTGTGGCTGATTGTGTTCCAAGTTACCCCATTTTGAATGGTCTAATGCGTCGTCAAGCACTGAAGAAAATGTGGCTCATTTACGAAATGTACATATTTTGTTGAAACAATATGATGATGCAAATTTGCTTTACCCTAATGTAATGGCATTATGGCAAGTATTGCTTATAGGGAATGTTTGAATGTTTTTGAGGCTAAATTTATAGATTTTCTTTCTGTTAGGCTTCAAGATAAAAGGAGAATTGTCCAGCTCTTAAATGTAAATTCATTGAATCATGGGTGTAAGGAATGTGCCGATATCTTTGTTGACAAGTGTTTTAATAATGAGAAAAAAGAAAAATCTAGCCATGAACGTTCGGGCAGGAGTTCTAAAGCTAAAAATGTAATGCATAAATGAAAGATCAAGGCCTCTCACAGCAGTCCATTTCACATCTTGATTATATGTCTAATTTCAGTCTTTAAATAATAACCTGTTAAATAATTCTTCATTCATTTATCCAGAATTGCTTTAGCAACTCTTATGTTAATATCTTAGTAACACTTTCTCTCTAGATGTAATTTATTTATCCATTTCCGAATATATTTGAATTGAGCACGAATTTTCAGGTCAAGCCACTGGGAGCGCCACTTGCGACTTGTCTCCCATTTTAACAAGGAAGTGTTGCGTATTGTCTCTACTGTATTTGGCTGTGGCGGTACCGTTTGTCGCGATACCATCTCATCGTGTCGTTGGTTATGCACAGCTCTCGGCTCTAAACAATGCCGCTGATTTGATGTGGACTGCACTGGCACATTACTCCTGCCACTCTAAACTCGTACTTCCTCATCATTTCAGTTTGTCTTGACCATTTATTGTGCTCTGATTAGTATTCGGTCTTCTTAGAGGCAGGTCATATTCGCTTTGGCGCTCACTCCATGAAAATACTTGACTGTAGACAGTGTTAACTTACCAACGTGGACAAGACAAGAGTTCTCGTATGAACATTTGTGGGAAACAAGTTGAACAAATATGGACTTTGCCCCGGATTTGGAGTAGAATGCTCAGCTTTGAGACATGTGACAACTTCGTCTGTATGAAGCTGAAACATGACTTTGAAATATAACATCATTAGGAGAATAGGTGACTTCGAGATGTGAGTTTGGTGTGCTCATGCGCGTGAGGGGATGGTGTGTATAAACAATCAAAAAAGAGAGATCTTGCTCATATTATGAGTACAACCTTCTAATATTGATCATACAGAGCAAAATTGATGGTCATCGAGAAAACACTCCTAGTTGATGAACTTGTGGGATGAGGACAGCCGAACACCGGATTGCGGTCAAGCACAAGTAAAGCTGTAAACAGTCTGTATTGCTACCATGTGTAATACCGAAGTCTTTCCTGCAGAAAGAACAGTGTTGCTTGTGCACTGTCCAGGAATGTGACAAACAGTGCGACAAGTAAAAAATATTCTTCCTTCGTTTTGGTGGCGACCTTCACTACAGTTAAACACAAAATCGTTCACTTCTCACAAACACCACAACGCGTGAGTGAGAGTGAAACCAGCAGGACTGGTGACATTAGTCACCACATCACCAGTCACGGGAATCATCTTATTCACGGAGATAGAGTAACGGTAGGATCCCGACGTAAATTACCTTCCGTGTGCGCGCATCATCATTACGGTCATAAAATTGTGGCAACTCGCGCTGTTCTCTTGTCTTGGGAAATTCACCGTTCGCACTCCAAATGAGGAAGACTACCGCTAGTGTTATTTTACAGGTTTATGTAATTCCTCCTAGCCCCTGTAATCTATCAAATTCAAACATCTGCCCTCTCTGTCACTTAGTTTTAGCCCGACCGAATTCGTCGGCCATGCCAATAATGGCCGTGACAATTTTGTACTGCGAAAATATTTATCGTTGGTTTGCAAAACTTAATATATTGGATGCATAAAGAGCGATGTCTACTTTATCCAGCAGAGTAATCACACTTCTTTATTTTACTAAGTTAATTTGTAGTCCGGTCCCGCGGTGTAGGGGGCAAAGCGTCCGCCTATCACTCGGCGGCCCCGGGTTCGATTCCTCCATTCCAGTTTCACGCAGGTTCATATTAGGGGGAAAAGATGTCTACAGGTCGACGTCCCGAACAAAAGCATTTTTTTAAAACTTAATTTGTATGGCTGGGAGTTGTATGTGATCGGATAGTTGATAAGAAGTACGTAGTGGCATGTTTGTCCTGTAAATCAGGGGAAAACGAAACCATTCGCTATGAGTAGTTTGCTAACCTTGTCGTTATAGATTTAATTGGAGACAAGGCTGTGATTTGATAACCTCACACAGAGTGTTCGTAGTGTCTTTACATTCTTCGGCAATCCGTGCTTTTTAATTATTCCTCTGTTTTCATCTGATTTTGGTAGCTAAGGATGAAGGCTTCGGTCACAGAATAGAACATCATAACACGAAGATAAAGTTGGAATTCAAGAGGACAAATTCATTTAGAGGGCGAGGAGTACGGGATTGAAATAATCTGTTCCATAAATTTCTGATTTCTTTGAAAACAAAAGGCTAAGTAAACAGCTGATAGGAAATCTGGTGGGTAGGCTTAGATTCAGATGATTGATTGATTGATTGATTGATTGATTGATTGATTGATTGATTGATTGATTGATTGATTGATTGATTGATTGATTGATTGATTGATTGATTGATTGAACGGCGGCCTTGAGAGGGAACGAAGAGAGATCCCACGGGAGGAATGAGAAGGGCAGAGTTTACAGGCAACATTCTAATTATGACGGAAGGAACATTCAGAGTGTTCATCAGGGAAAAGGATCTCGCCGTATTGTTTATTAGCCGTGGGCGACTAGTGGCGCAAATGAGCAACTAGTCGCCGGCCGTCTGTACCGGCAACTGCTCTGGCGACTTTTAGGCCGCTATTAGCCGTGGGGAACTAGTGGCGCAAATGAGCAACTAGTCGCCGGCAGTCTGTACCGGCAACTGCTCTGGCGACTTTTAGGCCGCTATTAGCCGTGGGCGACTAGTGGCGCAAATGAGCGACTAGTCGCCGACCGTCTGTACCGGCAACTGCTCTGGCGACTTTTAGTCCGCTATTAGCCGTGGGTGACTAGTGGCGCAAATGAGCAACTAGTCGCCGGCAGTCTGTACCGGCAACTGCTCTGGCGACTTTTAGACCGCTAATAGCCGTGGGCGACTAGTTACGCAACTGAGCAACTAGTCGCCGACCGTCTGTACCGGCAACTGCTCTGGCGACTTTTAGTTACTCAAATGCGTGATGGGGCATTGCAGTAAATGTAGCCTATTAGCCGTGGGCGTCTAGTGGCGCAACTAGTCGCCTGATGCACCTGCCCGCACATACGGAAACGTTAGTAAAGTTCGTGTTCTCACACCAGCTTGACGTAATGCGGAAGATGGAACGCAATTGAGTCAGCGATCCGCCTAACCATTATCTTTCTTCATTACGGTACCTTGTTTGGTCTCGTGCTGTGGTAGAGTGAATATTTTCTTATTGTGAGAGTTTATTTATTGAACATGGAGACATCAAATAAACTACAACAGCAGATGAAGGAGATGGCAAAATTATTTGAAAGTCAATTAAATATTGAAGACTTCATTTTTGAGGTAGAAAGAAAACGGGCCATTTGGGATTCCAGTACAGAAGCTTGTGCTGACAAAATACAAAAACTGAATTCTGGAACAGCATTTTAAAGAACTTTATTCCAGAATTCGAAGAAAAAGCCGTAGGCGGGAAGAATACTCTAGGTGAGTATTATAAAACGTTTACTACTTTTGTATGGAAATATGTAATACCCATAAAAATTCTATAATCGTTTACATTTACGAGTACCATTGGTCCATTATATGGCTATATTAGTGAAACAATTGTTTAGACCAGTGTCGTTTCCAGTAGCCGAGCAATTCGTAAAATGACGACTTTGACATCAAATCAAAAGCTCTTTATTTGCAAATGAGGTGTCTACCTCTGTGGCAAATACATTATTGTCAAGCATTAAATATTAAATTAACAAGAGAAGAACATTTTCCTATAATACAATATTATACAATTTATGCTAACAATTTTTTCTATTAAACACACAGCTCATCCTTAATAAATTTATATTGTTTACAAAATTCTACTAATAATATCTCCTGTACTTACAAACATAGTCAACTCAGTATGTGGAATTACTTCATATACTATACAACTGGTATAAGATTAAACTTTACATTGCATTTATTTACTTGTTTATTTTTTTACCCATTTTGGAACCTAAGTAGCAATAATGCCCTGCTGTGTCTTAGCCAGAGCCCCTTTTGCCACCACTTTTCAGAGTTCCTGAAGGGCCTTCACAGTTACCGTAGCGGTCCCAGGGCCCTCGAAGTCCCCACTGTACTTCACCCCTACTTTGGCTGTCCAAACTCCATAGACCAGGGGATGGAATTAATTTATTCACACACATTTTTTATTTACAATAACCTGCGCTGGTCGAATGCCCTCTAACATTTAATTTTTTTATCTGTTGCTGTTTATTCTCTTCTTGAATATCTGTACAGATTTTGGAAAAGGATCAAATACTACCTCTGGTAAACTGTTCCACTCCTTCACACCCTTCCCAATGAATGAAAATTTACCCCAATCGCATGTGCTAAAATTCCTTCTAATTTTATACTTGTGGTCAGTTCTGCCAATATAATTATTTTCCAACTGAAGCCTCTCATGGATTTCTCCCCATGCTGCTTCTCCTGTATAGGCTCTATATAAACCTATAAGTCTAGTTTTCTCCCTTCTCTTAAAGTTTCCCACCCAAGTTCCTCTAACATTTCTGATACACTACTCTTTCTCCTGAAATCCCCTGTTACAAATCTTGCTGCTTTCCTCTGCACACTATCTATTTCTTTTATTAGGTTTTCCCGGTGAGGATCCCAAACATTCTTTGCATATTCCAATAATGACGAACCATACTTAAGTAACAACTTTTCTCTTTTAATTCTTTGTTGCATCCTTTAAGTAGCCTCATTATGACATGTAACGATCTGTATGCTTTCCCAACAATGTCATCAACATGACCCTTCCAGTGCAAATTACTTTCAAATCTCACACCTAAGTATTTGCACTTGCCATCTTTTGGGTTAACTACCTCATCCAAAGTATATTCAAATTCAGTTTTAAAACTCCTGTTTGTAAATGTTGTAACAGTTGATTTGCCTCCATTAACCTTGAGCCCATTGTTGGATACTCTCAAGGTCCCTTTGTAATTCTGAACAATTCTCAATGTTATTTATTTCCCTATAAACAATGATATCATCTGCATACAATCTTATTTTTGATGTTATATTATTCCCTAAATCATTTATTTATATTAAGAAAAGTAGCGGATCGATTATACTACCCTGTGCAATTCCCTTCCAAACTTTCTCTTCCTGTGATATATTATTTCCTACTTTGACTTTCTGAACCCTTGAATTTAGAAATGTTCTTATCCAACGTATAACCCTTACGTCAAATCCTATTCCCACCAATTTCTTTAATAATATTCCATGTTACACTCTATCAAAGGCTTTGGAAAGATCTATGGCTATGCAATCTAACTGGCCTCCTGAATCCAACTGATCTGATATGTCCTGCTGAAATCCCACCAGTTGTGCCTCACAAGAATATTTCTTTCTAAATCCATACTGGCTCCTCATGAACCAATACTCATCATCACATATCCCTCTGATGTACTTTGCTATTAAACTCTTCAGTATTTTACAAACTATTCTGGTCACGCTGATTGGTCTGTAGTTCTCTAGTTTCCTTTTATCACCCTTTCCTTTATAAATTGGTTTTATTATAGATTCCTTCCAATCCTTTGGTATTACACTATTATTTATGACATAGTCAAAGAGAAATTTTAAATAAGGCACTATGTACCACCCCATTGTCTTTATCACCTCCCCAGTAATTTGATCACTCCCTGCTGCTTTTCCTTGCTGAAGCAGTTGGATTTCTCTGAAAATATCTTCATTTGTGAATGAGAAGCTTCTTATTTCCCTCTGTGTCTCTCCCTCTCTATCTTCTGTTTCGGTTTCCAGTTCCTGACAATCATCTACTGAATCTCTGAATTCCGTACTAAAGAGGTTTGCTTTCTTGGTATCTGTTAAATAGTATTCACCCGCTTCTCCCACCATTGTAGGAATTTGGATTCCTTTTCCTTTTTGATTCCTGATATATGAATACAGCTTTTTCCATTTCCCTTTGTGGTCATTACCCTCTTATTCATATAATTCTCTTTTGCTTCCTTTTTCACTCTATTCAGTTTCCTCATTAGCTGTTTTCTAGTTTCTCTACTCTCCCTACCCTGTTTGATTTTCCTGTATACTATTCTACATTTTCTTTTTAATTTTCTTATTTCTCTTGTACACTGACTGACAGAGCAAATGCAACACCAAGAAGGAGTGGTTCGAAAGGGATGAAAGTTGGGGAAAAAACAGAGACGGCACGGATGAATAATTGATGTTTATTTCAAACCGATATGCAGGTTACACAATGCGCACGGCATGGACTCAGTAGGATGTAGGACCACCGCGAGCGGCGATGCACGCAGAAACACGTCGAGGTACAGAGTCAATAAGAGTGCGGATGGTGTCCTGAGGGATGGTTCTCCATTCTCTGTCAACCACTTGCCACAGTTGGTCGTCCGTACGAGGCTGGGGCAGAGTTTGCAAACGGCGTCCAATGAGATCCCACACGTGTTCGACTGGTGAGAGATCCGGAGAGTACGCTGGCCACGGAAGCATCTGTACACCTCGTAGAGCCTGTTGGGAGATGCGAGCAGTGTGTGGGCGGGCATTATCCTGCTGAAACAGAGCATTGGGCAGCCCCTGAAGGTACGGGAGTGCCACCGGCCGCAGCACATGCTGCACGTAGCGGTGGGCATTTAACGTGCCTTGAATACGCACTAGAGGTGACGTGGAATCATACGCAATAGCGCCCCAAACCATGATGCCGCGTTGTCTAGCGGTAGGGCGCTCCACAGTTACTGCCGGATTTGACCTTTCTCCACGCCGACGCCACACTCGTCTGCGGTGACTATCACTGACAGAACAGAAGCGTGACTCATCAGAGAACACGACGTTCCGCCATTCCCTCATCCAAGTCGCTCTAGCCCGGCACTATGCCAGGCGTGCACGTCTATGCTGTGGAGTCAATGGTAGTCTTCTGAGCGGACGCCGGGAGTGCAGGCCTCCTTCAACCAATCGACGGGAAATTGTTCTGGTCGATATTGGAACAGCCAGGGTGTCTTGCACATGCTGAAGAATGGCGGTTGACGTGGCGTGCGGGGCTGCCACCGCTTGGCGGCGGATGCGCCGATCCTCGCGTGCTGACGTCACTCGGGCTGCGCCTGGACCCCTCGCACGTGCCACATGTTCCTGCGCCAACCATCTTCGCCACAGGCGCTGCACCGTGGACACATCCCTATGGGTATCGGCTGCGATTTGACGAAGCGACCAACCTGCCCTTCTCAGCCCGATCACCATACCCCTCGTAAAGTCGTCTGTCTGCTGGAAATGCCTCCGTTGACGGCGGCCTGGCATTCTTAGCTATACACGTGTCCTGTGGCACACGACAACACGTTCTACAATGACTGTCGGCTGAGAAATCACGGTACGAAGTGGGCCATTCGCCAACGCCGTGTCCCATTTATCGTTCGCTACGTGAGCAGCACAGCGGCGCATTTCACATCATGAGCATACCTCAGTGACGTCAGTCTACCCTGCAATTGGCATAAAGTTCTGACCACTCCTTCTTGGTGTTGCATTTGCTCTGTCAGTCAGTGTATAATAAACAGGGTCTGAGGTCATTTTACCCTTCTTAGCAAGTACAAATCTCTTCTCTCCTTCCCAAAGAATTCCTTTGAATTTAGCCCAAAGTGTATCCACATTACTCCCTTCACTTATCCAACAACTGAATTGTGATTTAATTCATCAACTTTAGCTTTTCTGTACAATTTCTTGTCTTGTGTAACCCTCTTATTAAGCCTTTTTGGTACGAGTCCTACATCCATTATTACAGCCTTATGGTCTCCTATTCCTTCAATTACCTCAGTTTTATCAACAATTTCCTATGGTTTAACCAAGAATACATCTAGCAAGTTATTGAGACGAGTCGGTTCTTGTACTACTTGTGTAAATCCTCCCTCCCAAATTAACTTATTTGCCAGTTTCTGTTCAAGGGTTTCACTTGCAGCTCCATTCCATTCAACTTCAGACAAGTTTAGATCTCCCCCAATTATTACCATATCATTATTATTGTTCTTATGAGTATAATCTATTATTTTCTCAAATATTTCCATGTCTCTTTCCTCTCTTCCAGGCCTGTATGTTCCTATAATTCCCACCTCCTTCATATTATCACAAATTACTTTTATTCCTAATATTTCATCCCTTTCATCGGTAAACCATTCATGTGAACAATAAGTTTCCTTCACCAGATTAAACACCCCTCCCCTCCCTTTTTATCTCCTCGGTCTCTACGATTGACTGTGTACCCTTCTGGAAATACTTCTCTATTACCCACCCCACATGCGCAGGTAGTTGAAGAATTTACTGCCATCCTCATTTAGATCGTCAAACAATGTATAATATAATCCTCTAGTCAGTCGAGAAACAAATACAGGATATTTCCGCATTTTCCTAACCCGTCGGTTTTTTCTCTTTTAATAGAAGAGCAAGGACTGACTATTCCCCGGTGTGAAGTGAGCAATTGTTCACAAGTTGCGCAACTGGTCGCCCACGGCTACAGTGACTTTATATGTACAGTGCGGCCAAGGCCAGTCCAGCCGCCATGTTTTAGCCAAGTACTGGTAGGAGAGTGGCCTATCAGTATTTGTTATATTCAGTCTGACTACCTGACGTATTTAGTTATACGTGGTGTAGGCCTACAAGTCACAATTATTGAAGTGGTTGTGTTGGTAGCTAGGCCAATACATGTATAGTGCATGTAATGACTGTAAAGTTAGCCTATTTGCTTTACGTCGCACCGACACGGCGACGATGGGACAGAAAGGCCCAGGAATGGGAAGGAAGCGGCGTGGTGCAGCCCCAGCATTTGCCTGGTGTGAAGATGGGAAACCACGGAAAACCATTTTCAGGGCTGCCGACAGTGGGGTTCAAACCCACCATCTCCCGGATGCAAGCTCACATCTGGGCGCCCCTAACCGCACGGCCAACTCGCCCGGTCATTTAAATTTAAAAAATTATAACATTACCATATATCAGGTTGCATGGTTTTACATATCAGAATATACAACGCAGTATCATAAAACTATACATAGAAATGTACATTTACATATGACTTATCGATATGTATATAATCTGAACAGACGCAGAAGATAGAAAATAATATGACTAGTTAACCGATGGGTAGACAAAATTGTATTACCTAGCTCCATATTTATATTAACGTAATATAAGTTAACATAATATTCTGTGCCATTTTACTCGTGGCACTAATAGAAATAATAGCGAAAACCTGCTTCTCTTTAGTGGCGAAAACAAGCAACTGCCATGGTCCGCGGGTTGTGTATAGTGCTCCTTTAATGATGGCTACGGTTTGATCCCCGTAATGAGGAATTAAATATTAGTATCACTTCACAACAGGCCTATAGTTTGACAAAATACTCGTTGTTGCTCGGTGAAAACAAGCAGTTTTCCTGGTCCCGGTGTACTTGTATTCGGGACTCACCGACCACCCGCTGTTCGATTCTGTGATGTGCGACTAATTCTGTGTCCCGGTTCGGTTAGTACTGGTAGATATCCGCTGTGTTTTAAACATTCTATTTGCTACTATCGGTTTTGCTAATGCATTGTTATCAATACCTTCTTCTTTTTCTACCGCTCTTCCCAGAACTGTGGGGTGTGGATGGGAACTGCGTCACACATATGTGGATTTGGTCCTGTTTAACGGCCGGATGCTATTCCTGACGCAAATCGTATATGGATTGATGTAATCACTATTGCGTGTTTCTGTGGTGATTTGTAGTGTGGTATGTTATCTGAGTATGAAGAGGAGAGTGTTGGGACAAACGCAAACACCCAGTCCCCAAGCCCGAGCTATTAAAATACCCCACCCGGCCGGGAATCGAACCCGGGACACTCTGAACCGAAGGGCAGTACGCTGACCATTCAACCTCCGAGTCAGACTATTATTGTTATTATTATAATGTAAGAGTAAACTCAACTTGATGCTAGGCGGCACTTATAACCACGTCCTTTAATAGATGAATAGCCATTAAAGTTTGAATTCGAGAATATATCAATCATAATACCTCATACGGCGAAAATGAATGAGACTTACAGTGAATGATTGGGAGTGACCTTTCCTGTAAGTTTTGTTAAGTAGCCTACAGGTTTCAGATAACAGATATTTATGGGGATACTTGAAAATTTGTGAAAAATAATATAATCGTGAAAATCTCTGTTATTTTCCTCACACGGTAAAATCGCACAAAACGTAAAATGTGGAAAATTATATTCTAAGCAACTTTCCTTAAGTGCAAGTTTTCGATACGGCGAATATTAACGGAGAAATCTGACATTTACTGCCCTGGCCTCTATAAAATTAGACCAATTTAGTTGTTATTGTTACCATTATAATGCATGAAACAACTCTACTCGCTGTTGGGGGCGTCTTATAACGTGCTGAAAGCAAGCAATTGCCTAATTTCTTTTTAGAAACCTTTCCTGATCTGTTTCTGCAACCATAAGCATAACAGCCTGGCGTAATTTTCTTCAAAACTCAGAAATTCGTAAATTCACAAACATTTCTTAACTAATAATACTAAGTAATCTTCCGTGTTTAATAAGAACACATTTTTTATGTATTAAGGTTAAAACAGGTAGCCTGTACTTCGCTGAAATTGTATAAAGAGTGATCTTACCCTGTGCTGATATCAACACCTCGCTGAATACATACGTTTAAATCAGCTGACGGGACATTTGGCTAAAACATGGCGGAGGTACCCACGGCTAATAGCGGCCTTACTGGTAGGAATGAACAGAGGTAGAGAGCGCTAAAGGATGCGTCCGCCCTTCCTTCATCGGCACCTGCGAATGGTTATCCACATCCGCAAAATGGTTATCCGTGGATAATTTAAATATTGAACTATTGTATAGTAGAGCCAGTATATTGAAACAGATTTGTTAACAATAGGACTGATACCTGTCTTGCGACAACTATGAACCTTGTTCCTTCCTCCCATTAATTGCGGGTCATATTTACGGCTGTATGGTCTCAAGGCTCGTTGTATATCATCATTCTCCCATAGCAAGAGTATACCTGAGTGAAAATCAATAAACGTCATACTGCCATACTGGTGGCCATGTTCACCATCAGAAAGGTGTGAGGGGAACGCCGGCGCTGACGTCTCCCGGGACACTATTGAAAGATGCTGGCTGTTTCATGGATGAAGGGATCTTTCTGACGACCGACACTTCCAGAAGCACAAAAAAAGAAATTCAAGAGCCACGAAAGCCTTGAAAACCTAATTCCCCTGTGGGTGGGGGTGCTCTTAACGTGGGTTGGCTCCTCACTTTCACCTCTCCTATCCGACCTCCTTTGGTCAACCCTTGTCCTTTTCCGCCGCCGACGCTATTAGAGAATTTGAGGCCTAGGGAGTCTGTCATTTTCACGCCCTTGGTAGACATTGTCTTTCTTTGGCCGATACTGTCATTTTTCGAAATGTCGGATCCGTTTCATTTTTTTCTGTCTGGTTAGTGTTATATAGAGGATGGTCGCCCAGGTGTAAACAATGATCACCACCACTTGCAAGAGGCCGGGCGATGATATGTTGCTGTAATCTAACTTTCTATCACCATAATAAGTCTATTATGTAAAGCTGTCACCTACTTACATAAGCAGCGCTTTCACTCGTTTGTTTGTGTCTCCATATGATAGCCAATAGAGCAGGTGATCCGCAGGGTACTGTCATTGGACCGTTATGAGTGAAGATATAGAGCAGTTCTGAGATGGACAGCACACAGTGGTATGAAAAGTCAAATAGTTTTTTGTTGTTTTTTTTTGTTGCTATTTTTCTTTACTTCGCACCGACACAGATAGGTCTTATGGCGACGATGGGGTATGAAAGGCCTAGGAATGGGAAGGAAGCGGTCGTCGCCTTAATTAAGGTACAGCCCCTGGTGTGAAAATAGGAAACCACGGAAAACCATCTTCAGGAATGCGGACAGTGGGATTCGAACCCCACCTAACCGTCGCCCGGTAGTTGTAACTTTATCAAGAGGAAAAGTCCTCTCAGTTTTAATTATTGTCTTGATGGGATGACAATACCTCGTGGGGAACAAAGCGAGTATCTAGGTGTTAATATAAGAAACTGTCTTCGTTGGGAGGGCGGTAGAATAACAATGTCGTAAGAGGCGACTAAAGGGTGCCCCAGCGGCTCCATTAGCTGAGTCCTGGCATCTATCCTGTCCGACGTTATTAGAGCAATCGAGGTCCAGGGAGCCGTCCATTTTGTCTCTCTGATTAGTGTTGCCTGTTTGTACTCCTTAAAACACCACCACTGTCTTCATTGCGGTAATCATATTAGCGCATTGTTATGAGAGAGCTTGTAGTAAGGATGTAAAGGAGGTCTCTGGTAAGACCGGGACCCCCTCACCAGGACTACTTTATACGAGAAGTGAAGAGAAGCAGCACGATTTGTTCTTGGTGATTTCCGACAAAGAAGTGGCGTTACGAAAATGTTGCGAATTTTGGGCTGGGAAGACTTGGAAGTTAAGGAGACGAGATGTTCGGCTATATGGTATGTTCCAAGCTATCAGTGGTGAGTTCGCGTAGAATGACGAAAGTAGAAGAACAAGCTTGAGTGGAGCTTTTAAAATGAAGAAAGATCATAATATGAAGATAAAGTTGGAATTCGAGAGGAGATTCATTTATAGGACGAGGTGTAAGAGATTGGAATAAATTGTCAAGAAAAATGTTCGATGAATTACCAAATTCGTTGAAAGTATTTTAAAGAAACTAAGTATACAATTGTAAATATGAGGTAGTTGAGTGCTTTCAGCATTGCATGTATCGAGCTCGTGATTATTAGTTTCGTAAGGAAACGTTCTATCAGTTTAGTTTGTAATACATTACAGAATTGCGAAACACACTGTAACACCCAGAATGGGTAGACGAGCCCGCTGTACGTTATATCTAGGCCTTAAGAACTCTAGAATTTACGAGAAAATGTATCTTTGTAGAAGCCTGGCGAGGCACATATATAAAAGAGGTGGTGAGTTATTGTTTAGTAACAGGAGATGTGCGTGTTTGTGAATTGGCTTAGTGAAGTTGGCAGTGGTTGGAGTCTCCTTGTGTCGTGATAGGCACTTGTTGGTGTTCTCGTTGTGAAGAGTTTTGTTTGTGATACAGTGTGTTTAATTTATAAATAATTGCAAATAAATCCGTGTACGCAGGTTGGTAACATTACAGCTACATACAAAAGAAGTAACCACTCACCACTCCTTAATTTTTGACGCAGAAATACTTTCTCTTTAAGAGTTTTGAATACAAATGCATTTCATTATTGCAGGCATGAATGCACTAAAAGAATATTATCACCGATATATTAATAACCTAAAGTTGTGAGTTTGTGGTGGAGAAAGCACTCTAATCTGAAAGAGAAAGGAAGATGTCGGACACTTCGAAGAATAAGGGAATTGGATTGTCGGGAGAGGGAGGGCGTGACAATTAGGTCGATAAGCTGCCATCTCCTTCCTGCACATTACTCTCCCTGCCAGTCGGTAATTCTCCTTCCGCCTCCATATGTCACAAGGGAATATGTGCCCGCCCCTTTAAATTCACATCTCTTGTCTACGTTCATTATTCAGAATATTGTAAGTGCGTACAGTTCTGGTAGTACTATCAAGATGATTACAGGCGTATAACGGGAGGAAAGAATTATATTCTCCTTACAAACTTTCGTATATTTGGCTAGTCGTTAATAATGTTCATTCATTTTGCTACAGAAGGCAGACCCCCCTGTGAGCGGGAGCGGTAGAATAATATGCACGATATCCCCCGCCTGTCGTAAAATGGGCCCCAGGGACTCTCAGCTTGGGGAGCATACGTTGACAATCACGGGGCCCTGAGCTGAGTCCTGTGCATTGCTTCCACTTACTTGTTGCAGGCTCCTTACTTTCATTTATCTTATCTTATCCCTTGGTCAACTTTTGTTCTAGGCACTCTTCCAGTTTCTCTCTCTGACAAGTGTTATATAGAGTTGTACTTCCTCATAAAACAGTAATCATCATCACCACCATATGAGTATTAAGCACATGTATGAAATGCTTCAGTCCTTTGCCTTGCACAGGTTTGAAGGGAAATATGATGTGAAAAAAATATTTGTGTAATTTAAAAGAAATAGAAATGACCAATAATTCGTATTCGTGTGAACGAACATATCTGAGTGATATCACCATCGCTGTCATGCGTGTTCTCGGTAAAGGAATGTAATGCGATGAAGGGGATATGTACACGTTTGTGTGTCATTATCGACTTGCGTCCAATTATTTCCAGTTTAGTACGAATTTCAGTCAATAGTGGCTTGTCCAGTTTGAAGTCAGTAGAAGAACTCGTAAACTGTTTCCTCATATATACAGCGTGTAGTTTTATTCAACCCACAATATTCATTTCGTCCTGAAAACATCTGCCCTGCCGGTATGCTCAGACAACACAACCGGATATCTTGGTATGTACCTCCTCACCGTAATGTTATACTCGTATTAAACACTGGAAGACATGCGTTTGGCTTCTAGATCATATGCACTTGACACGCCGGCGAAACATTAAATTGAAATTGTGACCGCAGTAAACTTGATATTTGCTCTAAGCTGCCCAGTGTGCCGTACGGAATCGTCGTGTAGTTGGTAAAGGCGTGGCGGAGCGGGCTTGCATGTTACCTGGGAGGGTCGAGTCCGGGGCGAAGATTACAAATTTTTCAAATATTTGTTTAATGCATACCGCACACAGTGTAAGTTCAGTGCCCACTTTCATGCAAATTGTGTGTGAATGAATGTGCTTGTGGCCCTGAGAAGGGTCGATTAGTTAGCAGGCCGTACACATACAGACCGGAAATAATAGGAACTCAACTGCCCTGACAGTGTTTTATCTCAGCAAGTGCTCGATGTGATGACCGTCTTGGTTTATGCACATTCGGGGCATCAGCTTGCGCGCTGAAGCATTCCAGGCTATAATTGCTCGGTAGGCGTCCGTGATGAGTTGCTGGAGCTGGTCGGGGTTTTCGGCGCTTGAGTGTAAAGGACGTCCTTCAAATGTCCCCACACGAAGAAGTCTAAATCCGGTGATCTGGTGGGCCAAGAAGCAGGGCCTCATCGTCCTATCCATTTCTCTGGAAGTTCCTCGTTCAGATGGTTACGAACGGGCGAAGTAGAATTTGGTGGATCTCCATCCTGTTGCAACCACATCGTCAAACGATCGTGCAAGGGAACATCCTCTAGCAGCAGTGGGATCTCCTGACGCAAAAAGTGCAGGTAGCGTGGGCCCGCCCAATTGCCCTCAAAGAAATAAGGTCCAATTAGGCGATTCCCCAAGATTCCACACCAAACATTCACTCCCCACCTTATTTGATGGGCCATCTGTCGCACCCAGTGAGGATTGTTTGGACTCCAATAGTGCATGTTGTAGCGATTGACGTTCCCATTATGGTGGAAGCGCGATTCGTCCGAGAACAAGATATGTGATACGAATGCTGCATCATTGTCCAGCCTGCCTGACAGCCACCGACAGAACTCCATTCGAGCTTCAAAATATCGCCCATGGAGCTGTTGGTGTAGCTCAAGATGGTATGGATGAAATTTATGTTCATGCAGTATTCGCCAGACGGACGCCTGGCTGGTGTTCACCTGTCGTGTGGATTATTACGAGCTGCCTCCAGAACGGCCCCTTCTGTTTCATTCGATGTAACGGGCCTATCGCGGACTGGTGGCTGGTTGGAAATCACTCCATGTAGGCGTCTATAAACACGGCGGAATGTCGTAGTAGCCGGGTGTCTCCTGTCGGGACACCGTTCCTGGTGCAGACGCAGTGCCTCGCACGCGTTTTGTCTTGCTTCCCCATAAATGAGGAGTATGTCAACGTATTCCTCTTTGGAGAACATGCCGAATGACAGCGGAGATTACAGTACATTCAGGCTAGGGCAGAAAATCAATAACATGTGACAAACGTAGGCCTGTGTTTACGTATTCAAACATCATACCGATGCAAAACTATTTGAACGATGTAGGATTCGAATCGCCGCTGGTACATTCCGTCGAATGCTAGGCGAACGCCTAACCACATCCGCTACGCTCCACTGCTGGAAACATGCTGGTAGTACGATGGTTCTGTGTTTAAGACACTAATTACTCCACTGTTACCTAGTTTTATGCATTGATTCCGCTCTTCGATACACCCGGTCCCGAGGCACGACACACTAACATAGTTACATGATAAAAGGACGTTGCTGCATGATTTCAAGACGTCATGTTATGTGAAAGGATGATATAACATTTCGCTAGGGTTCAGGATCGTGTGCAAAATTTGCTCACTGAACATTAGTACCATAACGTACGCCTGCAGGGGAATAGCACCCCTATAACCATGTGCACGTTAGTTGGGCTGCAGCAAACGATTTTGAAAGGGGCTGCTGCATCACACTGTATATACACCGTTCAAAAAATAGGGGAACATGTTTTTGAACGTATGGCATGCTCCACAAAACAATACCTCATACCCAGGCATATTACCAACTAAACCTTTATTCTTTACCGTTGAAGTATACGAAGTATCATCGATGGATTCGCGTTCGGTTTTAGAACACAAACGGAAATGTCCAAATAGGGGCGAAAACAAAGTGGTAACAGTCCTCCAGTGCGGATTTTTATCACAATTGGAGAGCTTCAGTATAGTGTATGTCCTCCACGAGCATTTATCATAGCTTGGCACCTACTTGACATGCTCCGTATAAGTTGACGGAGGTCACTTTGCGGTATCAGGTCCCATTCTTCAATGAGAGCCTGTTCGAGGTCTTGGAGAGTCTGTGGTGGAACAGGACGCCCACGAACTCTTCTGTCAAGCCTATCCCACACATGCTCTACGGGATTAAGGTCGGGATTCACTGCTGGCCATTCCATCTCTTGAATGTCCTGTTCACGCAAAACAGCTCTGGTGATGCGCGCTACATGGGCCCTGGCATTGTGGTGCATGAGTTCGAATTCAGGGCCAACACCGTATGCAGCAATCAACAAATGCTGTAGCAGTATCTGCTCGATGTACCCCGCAGCGGTAAGATTACCACGGACAACGACAATATTCGTACGGCCATCAATACTGATGTCACCACACACCATCAGTCGGTCGCCTTCCTGGACAACATTTGACATGTACTACTCACCGGCGTCTCCATAGACGTTGACATCCATCAGGCTGTATCAGGGGAAGTGAACAACACAGGTCTCCATTGGCGAAGTTGGTACGAGCGATGTTGCTGCATAAACGAGGCACTCGAAATAGACGTCTGGATCGTAAGGACACTTCTCTTGACCTGTTCCTTACTGTTTGGTCAGACACTGTGACTCCATTGACCCTCCTGAGGTCTTGTTGGAGTTCTCTGCCAGTTGCTGATCGACGCTGGCTGCTGTGAAAATGGGAAACCACGGAAAACCATCTTCAAGGCTACCGACAGTGGGGTTCGAACCCACTATCTCCCGATTACTGGATACTGGCCGCACTTAAGCGACTGCAGCTATCGAGCTCGGTCGTTGAGTTGTAAATGGTGCTACTCTAAAAGTATTTTATCTTTTTCATAAGTAAAAATATTGCGTTTGCTCCAAGAGGAATTTCAACTGTGCGACGTTCTGGTGCTGCTCACCTCCATTGGGAAAGATACCTACCAACTTGGGGCGAGGACGGGAATTTTGTCCAGCTTCATTGCTAACATCGGTTAGGAGCGCGCGTCCGGGAGATAATGGGTTCGAATCCCACTGTTGGCAACCCTGAAGATGGTTTCCGTGACTTCCCATTTTCATAGCAGGCAAATGCTGGGGCTGTAACACAGCCGCATTCCTTCAACTCCTAGGCCTTTCCTATCGCCGTAAGACCTATCTGTGTCGGTGCGACGTAAAGCAAGGCGTTCCGGGGTGGATTCCGGGTTGGGTCGGAGGTTTGAACCTTTACTGGTTAATTGTTTTGGTTGGGAGTTGGGTGTTAGAATTCATGTTAGGTAGGACCCATCCTCCCTGTGGGTGGAGGCGGTGGAATAACACCCATGATATCCCCTGCCTGTCGTAAGGAGCCATTGGGGCTCTTAAATGAGTGCTGGCATTGCTTCCACTTACCTGTGCCTATCCTATCCGAGCTGTGATCATGATGACCATGGGAAGGTTGCGTCTGAACCAAAAAGTAAATCACCATCCCTCCTTTAAACAAGAGGAAACGCAAGATACTGGACTAGGCTAGTTTCTGCCGAATCAGTGACAAGATATAACACAGAGACACAAAGTCGATGATACGTTCGGAAAACATATTGCTGCACAATTCAGACGGTTGCCATTGCGCAGCTGTGATTACAACAGAGAGGCTTCACTGTATGACGCTCCATCCCCTCATGTATCTTCTCCATTGCAACAAGGCAATTCTGACTGACTCTATTATACCAGCATCGAGTTTTCGCAGTTTTTTATTATTTGTAATCGATCAATTTGGTGTGCTGTACTTAGTTACTTGAATTAGAATTATTTCGTACTGTAATATGCTTGTTATTAGAAGTATTATGAGATAAGTAAGAAGTCATCCAACACAGTGATTAGTGACTGCAAAGTTTCTGTTAGAAATCTTGATAATGTGCTGGGTGGTATTCTAAACAATAACGCAAGAGAGGAGAAGCACAGGGACCCGCACTATCCCGTGGTGTTCCTCATAACCATAACCATGGTGTACGTACGCCAACGCACTGTGTTGATACTTATCACAAACTTATCTGGTACCTAACATAGTGGTGCTGGGCCGATGACCTTCGATGTTAGGCCCCTTAAAACAACAAGCAATAGTTACAGCAAGTAAGCGAGCTTATACCGCCAGAGAAAGGAAGCCTCGCCGGCAGCACTGCGGCGGACGGTCAAACAGGTAACTAGCCGGCCGCTGCTCTCCTCGTCAGTTGAGGTGGAGAACCGCCCGCGGTGTGTGTGTTCCTTGTGTGAGTTTGTGATGGTGCGGATTGTTCGTGTGCATATCAATGTTGTGGATTTCTTGTGCTCACCTGAACAAGAATACCAGTCAACATGGTCTTCGGCAGCGGAAACAAATTCGTAATTCGAAGGTAAAGTTGTGACGACCGTTTCTTTTTAAACGTATGCGTTCGTTATTGATCACTTTCTCTGTGCTGGGACGGGAGGAACGTGTGTTTGTGTTCTAGAACATCTGTCTCACATTCCCAACTCGGCATTGATGTCTTCCTAGTATTTCCATTAGACTGTCTTAGGCCTAATGGCAGAGTTTATCTCCAATTACTTAGTACAGTATAATTATATCATTAACAAATATTAAAAATTAACAATAGATTTTAAAATATACATACGATCAGGATTAGATTCAAGTTTACAATTATAATCGCTATCAGTTCTCTAAGCTTCTTATTAGTATGTGATGGATTAACTGGCGAATATAGCAGTCGTCTGCGTGTGTGTCGTATCAGTCCATCAAGGTTCCCGTGTTGTTGCTCGTTACGTCCATACAGAACGATGCTGCAGACAGAAATGTTAATTTCCTCCCCCAACCTCAAGGCGAGATGACCCGGGCTTTCGTTTTCTGGAATGGTACCTTTACACCCCCCTTTGTGCTCCTTCCATCTTTAAAAAAAGTTGATCCCCAAATAAGTCCTTCTACCTCTTGAACTGTGATATTGGTTCGTGCCAGCTGCGCACTATGATCATTTTTGTTTTATTGCAAGCTGCAAATTCTGTGAGAAATGCATAAATATTTATGCGCAGCCACGGACGTATACTGTCCTGTCCGGCCCCGCGGTGTCCGCCTGTCACCCGGCTTCGATTCCCGGCCGGGTCCCGATTTTTAAATTGTAATGGTGTTTGGGTGTTTGTGACGTCGTTAATCTTCCTTTCCTCACACACAACATTCCACACTACCACCCTTCCAATTACGGGCAGGTTTATACAATATGGTGCCAGTAGGGGCAAAAGATCCCCGAACAAATATCATTTAAGAAAAAGAAAAGAAAGATTCAGTCCTTAGATTGACTGTTATCAGATCTCCAAGTGTTCGGGAATTTTTTATTTTCGTGGTATTTATATTATTCTTCATTCATTCCATTCGTGGCTCTGTCGAATGACTAGAAACCCGCTGTGGATTTTCAGTGATGCTATCATCAAAGCCCCGCCCCATCAACAGTCACGAATGTTGCGTCAATTTGCTTTAATGGAGCAATGTTAGAAAACATTCCTATGTAAAGTATCAAGATTTATATCAAATACGAAACACCAAGTGTCGTGTTGTATTCGGCGAATAGCAGTTGTGGCCTGCACACTGTACTCTGTACTATCGTCCATTTATTGAATATAGGACCTTGAGGGGGAGAACTTGCACATAGAGCGGATTAAGGCCCCGGTTCAGTCGGTACTTAAAACAACTCGCGCGGGACAACATTCCGCTCTCTCGGCGTCTGCGAAAGCCATAAACAATAACAAACAGGTTAGTTTAAAGCGTCTCCCATGGACGAGAGGATGAAGTCCCCTCCTCACGAAATACTTGGCTCGGCGCCCCTCTGAGCTGATACAGCCGCGCGAGTGCCTACCTACTTGTCCGCTTGGGTTCGAACCCTACTGTTGGCAGCCCTCTTTACCATGGTTTCCCATTTTCGCATCAGGCAAAGGCTACGGCCGCTTCCTTCTCTCCCCATGTGAGTGGCGGCCGTGCCCACGGTGTCCCCTGCCTGTCGTAAAGGGCTCTGAACTTGGCAGCTCCTAGCTGAGTCGTGGTTTTGCTTCCACTTGTGCCAGGTTCCTCACTTTCATCTATCCTGTCCGACCTCCCTTGGTCTCAACTCTTGTTCTTTTCCGACCCCGCCCTTCCCTTGTACCTTGAGTTTTCGGAGTGCCGTTTCCTTTCCATGTTTAGAGGATGGCTGTCGATGGCTGCGGCCTAACAACACTTTGCTATGAACCTACAAAATGTAAGGTGTGAAACGATCGGATTCGGGGGAGTACTGCTTGAGTGATGTCAAAACCAGGTCAGCGTTACGTTCCACACGATTCGGTCGATCGCCTGTTTATGCGCTCCGCTAATTACGAGCTTTACGTAAGCGAGTATCGTACAGCCTCAGCTACCGCCTGCAAGCTTATCTCACGCCTGGGTGCGAATTTCGACGTTCGATTATGCTGGGCGGCCTAAGTATGGATCTCCAGACGGACCTGCGGTCGTAGATTACACTGCATTGAGGAGTTGTCGCGTCTTTACAAAAACCACAGGTTTACCTTCTACCTGCGGGCCTTCTGTCAAGGGCAGCATTCTCAGTCACCACTGATCTGCATTTAGGGCCTTTTCTTAAATAATCGCAGGGAATGTGGAAATGTATTGAACATCTCCCTTGGTAAGTTATTCCAATCCCTAACTCCCCTTCCTATAAAAGAACATTTGCCCCAATTTGTCCTCTTGAATTCCAACTTTATCTTCATATTGTGATCTTTCCTACTTTTAAAGACGCCACTCAAACTTATTCGTCTACTAATGTCATTCCACGCCATCTCTCCACTGAAAACCCAGAACATACCACTTAGTCGAGCAGCTCTTCTTCTTTCACTCAGTTCTTCTCAGCCCAAACATTGCAACATTTTTGTAACGCTACTCGTTTGTCGGAAATCACCCAGAACAATTCGAGCTGCTTTTCTTTGGATTTTTTCCAGTTCTTGAATCGACTAATCCTGGTGAGGGTCGCATACACTGGAACCATACTCTAGTTGGGGACTTACCAGAGACTTACATGCACTCTCCTTTACATCCTTACTAAAACCCCTAAATACCCTCATAACCATGTGCAGAGATCTGTACCCCTTATTTACAATCACTTTATATGATTACCCCAATGAGGATCTTTCCTATATACTTACAATCATTCTCATAACGAACTTTCAGCCCATCAACGCAGTAACTAAGTGCTAGACTTATTTGTGAAACTCACAACCCCATTGCCATCTCACACTTTGCAGTCTCCATGATCTTGTAACTTATTTCAAGAATAAAATTTACTGTGTCCACCTATTGAGATTAGTTACTTGTACTGTCTGTGATGTACTCAGTGTCACAGTATGTTGCTTTGCGGATGAGGTAATGCTTCACCTACTCTTATTCTATTATCGAGAAATTTACCCATACTTTTGTCTAGTCGAATTGTACTCAGTAGACATGTCTAATTCCCAAAGCTTACACATATGTAAAGCAGTCTTGGCATCCAACTGCTTTCTCTGTACTAAGGCCCTGCTCGGCAGGAAATGCGCTACATTTCTTTCTTTTTGACTCGGGGATTGGTCACGAGTTTGTAATAACATACGTGTATTTAGGGTTCGTCTTGCTGTTTTAGATCACTATTTCTGTACGTGAGTGCTGCTACTGTACTTCTGGCGTACTCGAAATATACAAACCTTACGCACAAATTAAAGCAGTGGAGAATGATTGTTTTACGGTTAATTTGTGCAAATTATGCAAGTAAACGTGTGGCAGGAGGCACTACGCGGATTATGGCACGTATGTCTCCAGTTGATAAGGTTATCTCGTGATATAAATAGATTGAACAGCTATAACAGTGCCGGGCTGTGAGAGGATGAACACTGTGAAGAGGTGCTTTTGGCACGCACCTGCTGGTGATCCTCCTAACCACGGCCTAAGCACTCATTCTTATGTTACTCACATGCTCGCCCTGGCACCACAGCGAGGCGCTTTCTACTTGATCCAGTATTATTTACCGTCGTAAGTCTAATTTCTCCTCGTGCTGCTACGATACTGGGTCACACTCAGCCCTGAAGAACCGGCTTTCCTATCCCATTGTCGCCATCTGTGAGGCCTTCACCCCGCAGTTCTTCTCACCGGGCCAACTCTGAAGCTACCAACAGATCGAGGTGCTTTTTTCGTCCCGACTAAACATTAATGTTGTGTTCTGCCATTAAACGCAGAAAGAATGTCAGATTGGTCCTCCCGTTTTCCCCTGTGGGTGGGGCCGGTATCCCCGGCCTGTCGTAAGATGCTCTCAACTTGGGAGCGTGTGTTGGCGACCACGGAGCTCTTAGCTGAGTCCTGGCATTGCTTACACTTACTTGTGCTAGGCTCCTCACTTTCACCCATCCTGTCCGACCTCCCTTGGTCAACTGTTGTTCTTTCCCGACCCCGACGGTACTAGGTATCGAGGCCTAGGGAGTCTTTCATTTTCGTGGCCCTCGTCTTTGTTTGGTCGATAGCTTTATTTTTCGAAGTGTCGGATCCTCTGATTAGTGTTATGTGTTGTAGTTCATCGTAAAACAGTAATCACCAGCACAGTTTTGATTGACCAATGTGCGCACCTATGTTCCGAGCAGAGTGAGCGGTCCAACAGTATTGAAATCTGGACACGTTTTCTGTTGCTGTGCTCATCAGCTACGAGTGTGAAAACTGCTCTGGATATTGACTGCAACTTCCATCAACTTCCTCCCTGTCTAATGTAAATCCTTATTTTTTCAAGCATTGTGACTGGTAAAATAATAATCTGATGTCCTTTATTACAAATGAATTCGACAGCCATTTTAGGTTTTCTCTTAAAACATTTGAAATCTTCTTGCATAAAACACTCATTTCTTTCTTGAAAGAGTTGACAGTTTCATCACCAAAGAAAGCGCTTTAGCCAGTAGCGTACTTCGGATTTCGTCGGGGGAGAGTCTTTTTTAAGACTGAAATTTTAATTATTTCCTTTCGTTATTGGGCAAAGGCGGCCGGACGTAGAGGTAACGAGGGGCCAGTTTGCCTCCATACCGTAGAATAGGGAGCACGCGATGTGTAGGCGTTCACTGAGAGCAGTCGTGGCTTGTGGCCAAGTTTTTAACGGTTCTGCTTCGAGTAGAGATTGCATAACACTGAGTACAGTACTCTTTTTGTAGGAGAAGGGAATGTTGTGTATGTACTCAGAGGTATTATCTTAATGTAGGGACAGTGACCACCCGAAATAAATAGGACATCACTGGATTAGTGTGGATGGCTGGTACGAAACCCACAATCGATAGTGTGACTGGTTTTTTAACATTAGAAGTTGTTCTTGACAATGTTGTTGTTCTGTGTTGTTCATGTTTCCTTTAGGATCTCCTTTTCTTCTGTCTTAATGATTAACGGAGCGAGTCGGCTCTGTTAGGTTCGAACCCCACCGTCCGCAGCTGGTTTCCTATTTTAACACCAGGCAGAATGTATCTAAATTTAGGCTGCGGACGCTTCGTTCCCCCTGTGGTTAGGGACCGAATGAAAGGGGCCCTTAGCTGAGTCCTGCAATATCCTCTTTATTCATTCGAGTCAGAAACAAACAAACTCGAATACCAGTCTTAAATCAAGTTGAGCGGGGGATCGCATCTCCTGTCTGTCGTAAGGGATGATCACAGAACCATTGTAATTTCTAGCCGAGTGCAGCCCATGTAAGGCTGTGCGGCATTTGCCATGTGCAGGTAACTGCGTGTTATTGTGGAGGAGGATAGTGTTACGTGTGGTCTGTGAGTTGCAGGGATGTTGGGGACAGCACAAAAACCCGAGCCAGTGGAATTAAGCAATGAAGGTTGAAATCCCTGGCCCGGCCGGGAATCGAACCCGGGACCCTCTGAACCGAAGGCCAGTACCCTGACCATTCAGCCAGCGAGTCGGACAGAACCATTGTGATTTGCCATTACGTGGGGAACACCATGGGTCGACGTTACTTCCGACTTGTACCACCATTACGCGATGAACACCATGCGTCGACTTTAGTTGCGATGAGTACTACAGATCTCTTTTAGGGCAATAATCACTACTACGTGAGGAACGCGACCCGCTACTGTATCCAGTGGTTAGTATCAACACCATGGGTCTGTGTTGGCTGTGGGCGTCACCATAGTGGGTCTACATTGCCGATGCTTAGTACCACTAAGTGAGGAACATCACAGGAATACCGGCCCCCGTGATTACTCGCACTCTGTGCGCAACACCATGGGTCTGTGTTGGCTGTGGGCGTCACCATAGTGGGTCTACGTTGCCGATGCGTAGTACCACTAAGTGAGGAACATCACAGGAATACCGGCCCCAGACTCTGTGCGCAACACCATGGGTCTGTGTTGGCTGTGGACGTCACCATAGTGGGTCTACGTTGCCGATGCGTAGTACCACTAAGTGAGGAACATCACAGGAATACCGGCCCCCGTGATTACTCGCACTCTGTGCGCAACACCATGGGTCTGTGTTGGCTGTGGACGTCACCATAGTGGGTCTACGTTGCCGATGCGTAGTACCACTAAGTGAGGAACATCACAGGAATACCGGCGCCAGACTCTGTGCGCAACACCATGGGTCTGTGTTGGCTGTGGACGTCACCATAGTGGGTCTACGTTGCCGATGCGTAGTACCACTAAGTGAGGAACATCACAGGAATACCGGCGCCAGACTCTGCGCGCAACACCATGGCTGTGCGTTGCCTGTGAGTAATACCTCTTTGTGCGAAACACCTGTGATTAGTACCACCATGCGAGAAACACCGTCAGTCTACGTTACCTGTGATTACCACCACCATGCGAGAAACACCGTCAGTCTGCGTTCATGTCCGGCTCTATGGCTAAATGGGTAGCGTGCTGGCCTTTGGACACAGCGTTAACGATAATTGGTCAATGTCACTGGCACGGGGACTGAGTGTATTTGTCGTGTTCATCATTTTATTCTCATCACGACGCGCTGGTCGCCTACGGGCGTCAAATGAAATACCTGCATCTGGGGAGCCGAACTTTTCCTCGGACACTCCCGGCACTAATAGCCACTGTAGGAGAGACACCATGGTTTTGCTTTACCAGTGAATGAGGGGCGGTGACCACGATTTTGGACCCCTTTGTGAATTTGATCCACTGATTGTTTTTGTTTCACGATCTTTCATTCGTTTTCGATTCCTGTCAATGGATACCTTTTGAAGTTTTAATTTTCACCTCGTGAGGCCGATGACCTACCTGTTAGGCCCGTTTAAACAACTTAGACATGTGACGTTCGATCTCAAGGGCACAGTTTGCAATGCACCGTAGTCACATTTAACACTGTCGACAGGGACGTGCTGTTTCTTGAGTGACCTCCACACAATCCAGAAGCAAATCAAAGAATACCGATCTGATAACGGTATAGTCCTATTTTAAAGTGGTGGATTGCTGTTGACCACGGGTCTGCGTAACCATTTTTTTTTTATTTTTATTTGTTGCAATCTAGTAGTTCAGAGCCCCGAGGAGCAGTTCGGCCTCTCTTCTCATCTGTATCGGAGAATTGGCAAACAGCTCGACGTCTGCGTAAGCAATGGGCCCCCTCAAATAAAATGTAGCAGGGCTGCCTCCCGCTAACCAGCCAAACTGATTTGTTCGTAATTTTACAGTAACTACACTATGTAACCGATACGAAAGTCCGACACAACATAGAAAAATATACGAACAAAGTTAAATAAAATGTTGAAACACAGTTTGAAAAACATGAAACCACGCAAGTGATAAGCGTTGGCGCAAGGAGAGCTCGCGCCAAACTGACCTGCTTCTTATACATGTGGCATTGCTGTAATTTAGTGTGGCGGTGTTGCGACAGCACGCTGACATTCGGCTAGGAGTCTGCGGGCACAACTGCTGTGTTGTGTAATACCAAGAAACCAATAACATCCCTATGAAATGCGTCAGGCTGCAGCGGGCCATGTCACATTTGTGCTGGACAAAGCAAAGGTGGCTACTCCGGTTTTCCCTGTCATCTTTCATTCGAGCAACACTCTGTGCAATATCATTTAATTTCACGTGTGAGTCATTAATCATTGGCCCAGAGGAGTGCAGAGTCGGCACAATTCCTATCCTCGCCGCTAGATAGGGTTTCATTCCTTCCATTCCTGATCCGGTTGAAAGTGGACACAGGCTGTGGATTTTCAGTAAAACAAAAGTTCCTCGGAGTAATTCGCGTGCTTCTGTGATTCATTGTTGAACTAAAAAGTTTGACGTTCCCAACCAGATAACAAACACAGAGTACTCGACACTATAGCACTACCGACATTCAAGTAGAAATGGACTATATGGACAGTGCGTGTCGCCGGGGTGACTGGCTCAGACTGGCCTTCTCAGTCCAGCTGGCATATAAGAGAATTCCTGCGGACTAAATTCGCACCTCGGCGTCTGGGTCGTAAAACAAACTTCATTATTCTGGCAACAAAGTCAAGTTGGAATAGTTTGGGGCAGTGTAACTGCCTCCAATTCCTTCCTAGTCCAAGCATGCCTCTTTCCTATCGTTGCCGAAACGTCCCTTCTGACTTCGGCAAGGGGAGTGATTGCAGTTGTTTCCTGATGTAGTACCAGCGACGGAGGTCTCTGTCACTGTTTAGGCTGCCTGTTTTTCAATTCCGACATTCCGTTTTGCTCAGGTTTGTTGGGTCCTCTCTGCAGAGTTTGAACCCACAGACCGCTGCTCCGCGGAGGCACATGAAAACACTGGGCTGACAGTGTTGTTGGCTATCCGGCGCCAGTCTCTCACAGCAGTATTTGTCAGAAAGCTGGAAGCCTAACCTTCAAGACCTTCTTTTTTTCTTGCGTCGCACCGACACAGGTAGGTCTTATGGCGACGATGGAACGGAAAAGGCCTACGAATGGGAAGGAAGCGGCCGTGGCCTTAAGGTATAGCCCCAGCATTTGCCTGGTGTGAAAATGAGAAAACCACGGACAGCCAACTTCAGGGCTACCGGCAGTAGGGTTCGAAGCCATTATCTCCCGGATGCGAGCTCACAGCTGCGCGCTCCTAACCGGACTACCAACTCGCCCGGTCTTCAAGACGTTTCACAGTTCGTCGCATTTCTCACATCAGGATGTCTCGCTCGTTAGCTCGCACCACACTGTCAGTAGATACGGGATTTATGTGTTGCACAAATCACAATATTACAAACATGTAACTGTGCTGCAATATGCACTTATCTTCATGCTATTAAACACGTGTATGAAATACAAACGTAACGTTCCTTTACTAGGCTCACGCGATTCGCAGATAACAATACATAACATCAACTGAATGAAAAACAAAAAGATCACAGCTGCGGCTGTTTCGCGCGTACAACAATGCGTGCGTAGTTTGTGTTAACTGTGAAATAACATGCTCAGTGTGTTAATACACACGGTAAATCAATAAGGTGATAAGAATCCGAGTAGAAAAAACAGGAAGAAACACAAATTCGTCTTTCATTTTACTCTGCACATCCTACTTTCCCTGTCCACAATTTGCTGCGCAGCACTCTATAGGCTATAATAGTCTTCTCCAAGTTTTCTGTTATAAATTTGTGGCGTCTGTTAAACTTAGCCATGATCTCTCTACGTCAACGGATGTGATAGGGCAGTAGGGAGCGACTGTAGGTGTTAACATTCTGGTAGATCCGCATTATCACTGTTTATAGCTACCATGATGTCGAAGCCCGATATTTTGTTGGCAGACGGTTACCTTCCAGTTTACGTTTCACATTGTCCAGCGAATCACCAAGACACAATCCACGTATTTCTAACGTCTTCATTGATTCTAGCTGGTATGATTTGGAAGTGTGTGCCACTTCCCTTTGAACTGTTTCACGGCATTAATTTACTTTACATTTTCGTGAAGACTGCTTGTAAAACATGTTAAAATACGCATAGGCCTACCTAATAAGTCGTAAATATGCAGAATACATTTGAAGCGTATGCACTATGAATTACTTGTACAATTTCACTTCCTTGTCGGTTTTCGACATTTACATATCGCAAACAAAATATGCATTTGCATACAAATTCTATGTCTAGTCAGGAAACATGTCCTCGTCATTCATTCTCAGTCTATAAGTCACAGTGGCAGGTGATCTGTCGGGACAATACATAAAATACTGGTCTCATAACTTTTCACAGCGCAGCAGATATGATTTGACATATTTCATAGTAGCGTTTGTTAGCATCTGGATTCGCTCATTTGTATTTTCTTGTACTTCACTGGCCTCGTTCGGTAGACAGAATTTTGGACTCTTCAAAGTTTACATCCAGTATTTCGATAAGCTATTCTTGTGAACAACGTGCTCTGGTTTTTGAACTACCATATAATTGGTATTCTTTCAGCTGAGCGACGTCTAGCTGTAAATGCTTCCTGTATACCGTCCTGTGATCTTCCAGTAATATCAGTGTCGTCTGCGTATGCAAACACTCAAACATTGTGCCCCTTATCTGAATACCGACATCTCAGACCACTTTGAAAGAGCTCCGACGATCTGCAGGAACCCTGACTTGCATCACAACCACAACATTCTGGTAATTCCATATTCGTTCATTGCAATAAATAGCTGATTTCTGTTCATATGCTCAGCTAAAATCTGTGAACAGGCGAGTCTTTTGTTAAACTAGTAGGTTTTCCAACCTGGAGTCCACACTGATAGTGACATAAGTTTGTCTGCCTCAAGTTTAAAATGTTAGAACATGCATATTATTTGTGTGTACTGCTTCCTGGGGGTTTTATGTTCAGTTTGATTTCCCCTTTTATATACCGTAATGGGTAAATTAGTCCATTCGAATGCCGTGACTTGTAACGGAAGTTAGCTGCACAGTGATATAGTCTTTTTAACATGAAACATGTGTTTCTGAAGATGTAAGTAAAGATCTTGATACTTGTTTCGCAGTCTTGGTGTCGGCTCGCTAGATGCAGGTCTTTTGATTTGCCCTCGCGTCGTCATGAGGATGAAATGATGATTCCGTGCCAGTGGAATTAACCAGTTATGGTTAAAATTCCCGACCCTGCCGGAATTCGAACCCGGGACCCCTGTGACCAATAACCTGCCAGGCGGTAACCTAGGTTATAGCCGTTCGCCTCGTCATGGCCTCCTCTAGCGGTTCCTTCATACACAGTATATAAGACAGCCGTCGAATACTGAATCCGTCTCTTCTCCAAACATAACATAGCCTACCAAAGAACAAACAGTTATTATTACTGAATCTCGCAATGAAATAGCAATAAGAAAACTAACAAACCCTAGTAGAGTAATTTCACTTATGTCACATGAAACAATCTGTACGTTTCTCTCTAATAAGAGATATGTTAAACTAATTACTAATTTATGTACTGCTTCCAGTAATATAATGCCACTGTGGGTTTTATGTTCGATTTGATTTCCCCTTTTATGTACCGTATATTGCAGTGAACGAATATTTCTTTAGAAATAAGGCCCCTTCTTACAAGAAACACGTGGGTCATAATATCAAATGTTAGTTTTGCGATCCCAAACTATGGCGAAGAAGCTAATGTGAGCAGGATTATCAGTCCGTGGGTTCTCAGACATACGCATTGTTCGAAGACAAATGCACATTCGAGCTGATGACCCGCGACTTTACAAGTTGAAAGCGATGGAACGAATTATTGTATTGTATTTGGGCTCATTCGCGTGTTTTCTGTGCATAAACGAGGGACATTTAACTACACAGTGTCCAGTAACTAGTAATAAATACTAAATTATTCACGATAATTTTTTATTTGGTACGCCTGACGTCTTCTATTTTCCTGCCTCAAAACAAGATGAATTCTGTTCCTGCACAAACGGCAACTGTTTCTCTACTCTGGGAACAGCATCTCAGACATCAATAAGCCATCCTCTCTATCTGAAATTTCGAATGACCGCATTCCGCGTTCGCCTTTTAAACATTTGTCAGGCTCTCCGCGGTTCTAAGAGGCCAACATCACTACTGACAGATCTAATCTGGTACCCAGGAACAAGGTTAATACACCAAAACACAGCGAGCGCTAAGTGACATGCTCAAGCCAAACAAATGATGGAAACGGAACTAAACTTCTTTTCCGTGTCCTCATTACATCTTCAAAGCTTCTTCGAAAACTACAGACATAATCATGGCATCTATAGAGCGTTCCAACCTTAAATTGCAGTACAGCGTAAATGGAGCGCTCTGTTGCGAAATCGACTCGTGAAGATCACGCTCGAGTGTGACTCAAACAGGGCGACACAGTTCCACATTTTTCATTTGTAATTTTGTAATTTTAAGTTCATTCATTCATAAATTAATATTTTTAGGATGGTAAAATAAATACAACATACCTTAATCACTGGCGTTGCTCTCAGACATTGGAAGTACACCTATCATTTCTTCAAGGCCTGATGTTCCCGCTTTGGATGGACCGGGTTCGGGAGATGAACTTGAGGATTATCCGGACGATGAAGAAAGTCGTATTAAAAACTTTTCATCGTCGACATCGTCCTGTAATTCGTCTGCTTTCCACAAATCTCTTTCATTTTTCTTTACTTCGTTCACGTAATTTGCCCAATTTCTTATGTTTTTATGGCATAAAAATATTAGTTCAGCATTTGGAACAAAACCATGTTCATTACCCGCGTGGACTAAGAAAAATCACGGTCCTCGGCTTTTCGGTGGCCTAAGTCCCGAACTCACCCCTTCATTGGCGACCTGCTGTGCACTTTTCACGGTCGTATCCTTCCATTCTTTTGTCACTGTCTGCCCAATATTTACCCACGATTCATCTGTGTAAATTATAGCTTTAATTTGTGCCCTCAAACGTTTTATCTCCCTGGGATATCTGTGCCTCCAATTAATAATATCATTGGTTTCAATGAAAGCTGCTTTATTGCCCCGTCTTAAATAACGGAAGCCTATATCATGTAAGAAGCGATACAACGTAGTTTTGGAAAATCGTGGTAAAAAATCTTCTCCATTTACCCGACTCAAAATCACGTTCAATGTTGGCGGTTTGTTAGCAAATAAAAGAGAGTGAACCACCTAACGCAGTCAACTTCACACAATTTCATCATATTTAATTTTCCTTGCATTTTTCTGCCGTCCTTCTCTTTTTTGCTTTTTTTGCTTTTTTTGGCGGGAGTTCGCAAATGACCATGTGTGTGTTCCTTCCTTATAGCATAGATTGTTCTTTCGGAACAACCGGCAGCTTTAGCTGTTTCACTGACTGCGCTGCTTATATTCAGTCTTTAAAAAATAATCCAGGACACTCATTATAATATTGCGTTCTTTTCCAATGAGTTTACCTACGGAACGTTTCTTTTTAATTTGACGATCCATTGTACATCCTTCTGCACTTTTTCTTCGAACTAAGAACCCCCCGCACGAGTACGAACTGACAACTACACAGACTACACAAACACAACAAACACAATCCACTTGTCCTCAAGAACTATACATTTATCACTGAACTTGTCCGGCTCCACGGCTAAATGGTCAGCGCGCTGGCCTTTGGTCCAGAGGGCCCCGAGTTCGATTCCCGGCCGGGTCGGGGATTTTAACCTTCATTGGTTAATTCCAATGGCTCGGGGGCTGGGTATGTGTGCCGTCTTCAGCATTAGAATTCATCACAGGTAGGGCCCCATTCTTGTAGACGCGCAGGTCGCTTATGCGGTGTCAACTCGAAAGACCTGCACTCGGCCTCTTCGGAGGCCACACGCCATTAAATATTATATATATCACTGATCTTTATTTAATCAATCGTATAATACCGATTAAATGAACACCACTGCACACGGCTGTCAGTATATTTAAAAGCTCAGCCAGCCGAGTCACTCGTGAAACGTAAACAAACGAGACGTTCTCCCTGTCATAAATTAAGAGATAACGAGATAAGTACTCGAGGTATGATTTAAAAATAACTTCCATATCCGAAGACCGTTTACTTTGCTTTAACCACACCATGATCGTTCTGCACTATTTCTTCGAAATTAGATCCCCAGGCACGAGCACGAACTCACGAACCACACACACGAAATACACTTTCCCTCAAGAATTGTACATTTGTCACTGATATGTATTTAATCACTATTGTACATACTACTGACGAAATGAGCACTGCACTGCACGCGACTGTCTGGAAATGTTAAAAGCGCGTGTTTGGGAGATCACTACCGGTACTTCAGCCAGCCACACAGACAGCCAGCCGAGTCACACGCGAAACCAAAATTCAAGAAGATATTCTTCCTGTCACAAATTAAGAACTATGCAAGATAGGAACTTCGGGATTGTTTTAAAAATAACTTCCATATCTGAAGACCATTTGCCTCGCTTTGACCCCCTATGCAAATTCAATAGGAAAGATGCTGGCCAGCGACTGACATTTTCGTGCCTGCACATAAAATTCCCTGAACATGACTGAAAATAAACGCTTATACTGCATTTTGTTATCATTTAAAATTTAAAATAAACTTATTTACATCGAGCTGAAATGTTTCTTTACCAGCAGTGAAAAAATTAGGAAAATAATGAATATAAAATAGGAGTTATGACATAAGTGCTATGCAATGAAGATTTTGCATTTGGCGAAATTTCTATTATATTACCATTTTCACACTAAATTATTTTTTAAATATATTTTTTGTTAACGGCATCAAATGCGCCTTGAAATTCTGTACATAACACGATATTCACCCATTTTAACCGATAACATCTGATTTACGGATATTTGGCAAACCCGCTGCATTAGAGTAGGACAGCGCTACCCGCAAAACATGGGAGAAGGAAAGAGACGGATTTATTCCATTACTGCTGTACTGCAATTTAAGGTTGGAACGCTCTATAACTAGGTTATACTCCTTACCACTCTGAGAAGCTGCTGAAGGCCGAGATGCGACAAGACACTTCAAGGACAGATTACACCACTTCACTTACTCAATAGCTTTTCGTGCTACATTACTTCGACAGCAGCTTCGGTGTTTACATCTGCAGTAATTTGTCCAGAAGTTAGCGAGTTAGGGAGATAGTGGGTTCAACTGTTGGCAGTCCTGAAGATGGTTTCCCATTTTGACACCAGACAAATGCTGATGCTGTACGCCCGCTCATCGCCGCATGTATCTGTGTTGGTGCGACGTAAGGTCATTTGCAGAAACAAGAGTTCAGTGTGCATTGTAGCAATAGAACGAATGCAAGTCGTGTTTCAGCGAGAAGCCCCTTTTATCCGCTTATTTTTTTAGCAGTAGGAGTACTGTCTGTATTTGTAATGTATAAATTTTTGGTAAATACACTGTGACATGTTGATGGGTCATTTAAACCGTCTCAACGATCATTATATTGTATTATGAAAGAAAATGGATGGGGCATGTTATCAAGATAACGTCTGAAGCTTTTCTATTTCACTAATACTTTCGCAGGGAGGAAGCTCTGGCTCCTTATCACTGTTGTAGACAAGTCACTTGCACTGGTACAGAAATTCGTTGTGATTTTTATCTGTACTTGGTTTTATTGAGCTTTTGGTTCTTAAGCGTATTTGCCACATTTTCACAAGCGCATTTCTTCCCGACGGACGGCACAGTAGCAGCAACCCCCATCCCTAGCCTATAAAAATTGTCTGTTGTCAATTTTCTCCCAGTTTGCCTTAATCTTCAGTACTGAGCTTTTGTACGTGCAGTAGTTTATCCATATTGCTGCAAATACATAAATAAGCCGCCTCCACCCCCTACCCCGTTTACAACTCCTGCAGCTGAGGTTCTTCCTTGAACTTAGGTACTGAGTTTCACCAACATTGCCACGGTTCAGCATAGACTTTCGATATGGCAACACCATTTTCTTAACATGGAATGAGCAACCTCTAGCATGTCTGGTCTGAGTCCGGCTAAATGGCCTTTGGTCACAGAGGGGTCCCGGGTTCGATTCCCGGCGGGGTCGGGAATTTTAACCACAATTGGTTAATTTCGCTGGGTGTACGTGCCGTCTTTATAGTCATTTCATCCCTAGCACGACGCGCAGGTCGCCTACGGACGTCAAATCAAAAGAGTCGAACTTGTCCTCGGACACTCCCGACTCTGAAGGGAAGTGACAGTTTTAAACTCTTCACCTAATACTCAAGTTGACTGGAATACAGGAAGCTAATTGGCAACAGTTTACAAGTGGTTTAACATTACCAACCGAATTTCCTAGTAACCACAGTAATATTGCTCGTGATTTAACAGAATTACTAATTCAATCTACGGGTTCGAATGTCCCTACAGTAACGATAGACTCTTCGAACAAACTGGTATCCTATCGTAAGGAGGCTACAGAAAAAACAACCGAACATTTTTTTATATATTTATTGGTGAAGATCTACTCCTAGAAATAAAATGAATTATCAGAAATATAGAGCAGTAGCTCACAGAGAAGTTAAACATAGTAAAACACACTCTTGGCCAACATCTGTTTCCTCGGTAACTGTCAGAACTGCTCTAAAAAAAATGTGGGATAAAATCAAAAGGATAAATACCAAATACCATCAATTGCGAATTACAGCTGTCAAAAACCGAGGTGGTGATCTTCAACACACAGCTGGTTAATTGGCAAATATTTTCGCTGAAATTTCCAATAACACCAATTACGACATTGACTTTCTCTACATCAAGACAACTTGAGGTGAGGTTATTAATGCAAGAACTAATAATGAATGTGACAACTGTAGAAGATCCATTCCTGGTCCTGATGAGTTGTTCAAACAACTTCCACTCAACACGTTAAATTACCTGCTTCAGCGTTCAAGCATATTTAATGATAAGCGGCGTTGAGCTATTGTAGTTCCAGTACCTAAACCAGGAAACGAATGGGCCTGCGTTGCCTGAGACTTGTACCTTAACGCCACCCCTAGACCTCATCGCCGGAAGACCTACGTGTGTCGCTGTGACGTAAAGCGAATTGTAAATTGATAAATGTTTCGGGTCGTCATCATGCGTTCAGTAAACACGTCCATGTTTCACAGTGGGAATGGTATGGGCCACAAGTGATCCAACTGAGTTTCATCGGACGAGATACTGGCGTTCTTTTGCTAAGAGCAGTCTTACTAACCATGTAGACCCGGTGGACATTAATAACTTCCAGTTCTACCCGCAGCTACATATGCGGGTGTTGCATTTCGCTCGCCTCATTCTTCTTTTTTCTTAAGAGCGATTTTTCATACGTCAACTTGTTCACGACATATCGAACTGTGACCAGACAATTAGTGTTATTCCTCCAAGTGCTAGACTTGTTCTACAGCCGAGCTCAGTGACTGTTTGTCCACCTTCACTACATACAAATATAATTTCAGCAACTTCATAAAAATGGAATGTTTTATAATGAAATGTCATGTGTATGAGTAAGGACGTTCCGTATTGTAAATGGACGATCATGATATTGAAGTAGTTGAAAAAATCAAAATTCCCTGAGTTATCTTTGATATTATTATTATTATTATTATTATTATTATTATTATTATTATTATTATTATTATTATTCACAAATACACCGCAATTGCGAAATATCCCGGTGGCACTAATGGTCACTTACAGTATTCTGACAATAAATTAAAACGTAATTACCCAACACAACAACAGCAAGAGGACAACAAACAATTCCGAGGAAAGAAAATATTAGAAAGAATACTACTAGTTAACGTTCTAAATCTACCATCATATACAAATTCACACACAACTAAATATTTCCAGTGCTTAACAACTACGGCTTACAATATTATAGGTTGAGCTTACTAAATATTACGAGTGATAATACAGTTAAAACATAATTAACCAACAACAAGCAATCCATGGAAAGAACATATTACATGAAATACTAGTCTACTAGTTTAACATTCTAAATCCAGCATAATCATATACATCATGTGTTAAATTGGATTCCTCGTATTAACGATCTTAATGATGATGATATGGAAACTCTAGCATTCAAAAATTCGGGAGGAGCCTGTCAAATACTGACGAATATCAGAGCGTACCTGCCAACTTTCCCGATTTAGGCGGGAGACTCCCGATTTTCGACAGTTTTTCCCGCCTCCCGATTATTCTATTATTTCTCCCAATTTTAGCTTATTTTTTGGTGAACTTTAAAAATGTGTTTTCAAATTCCGCCATTTCAGCTTTGTACGCAAATGGCCGGAAGTCCTTCGCTCATTGGCGGCTTTCAGAATTAAACATCGACGTGTATTAATACGAGAAATGCGCACGAATGTGCGATGTTTATTGAAACCGGTATATCGCGATGCGTATATCGATTGTCAATCTCCCGTTCTCGCGTGCTATGTTCGTGTTCGTTCATATCAGTCTACTCGAAACTAGAGACTAGTCGCTAGGTTTTGAGTCTTTTTTAATAATATAGCGACAGAATTTCAAAGATAGCGACTGGTGACTTTTCTAGAGATTTTATGAGCCATTCGGAGACAATTCTGGCGAATTTTAATTTATTACTTGATATAAATAACATTGCACTTCGCATGGGCGCGTGATGCTTTTGCTAAGTAATGGCATCTTAAGTGCATGACTGATTCACACGTGTGTAGCGTAAGTTCATACTGTTTTCGGAAGACTTATCAGAGCCCAAACATTTCACTCACATACCACCTGTGAGGGAATAAGGATGTGTAATTTGTAGCCTCGTATAACAACAGTCGGGTTTTGAGACAATAAGTGCTATAACTAGGGCTCGGATGTTTACGAAAAGTCATTTTTTTCTTTGTCTCTATTTTCTTGCGTGATTGGATTTTGGTGCAAATCAGGTGATCGTCACAATTAAGTGATTTTTGTCATATAAATGCATATTTTGGCTATTTTTTGTCATAAGGTCATATTTTGAACTATTTTCGTAGAGACGTCATATTTCGGTCATAATTCTGCGGTTTGACGACAGCTGTAGCTGCGCAAAATCATCTTCAACTGATCGAATGCTAACTAGTATTCACAAAACTGCTTCTCGGTATCACATCTGCAGTTAATACAAGCGGAATACTCTGCCTCTTCTATCAACATTGCGCAGGAATTGTTTTCCAACAGTTTGTCAGAAATGTTGGCGTACTTTGGAATTATATCGAGTGCAATTACTCGTTTAGAAGCTGCTAGCTTAGAAATTCATGCAAGTACAGTAATGAAATTGTGAGAAGTGTTGAACTTTCAGTACAACAATCACATGGTCTTTTAAAATGTTGTGTGATCTGCGAACTTAGTACTTTATAGGTACCTACCTATGTATTCACAAGTTTGATAAGTAAATGAAGGACAATAGACTGTGAATAACTGCTAAACATGTATATTCAGAAAGTCAATATGAAAGTAAGAATAAATAATTTAGTTAACAAATGTGTATCAAAGGAATTGCCGTTTCGACTTATAACTTATTTTTAAATTGCCATATTTGGATTAATCATTTTTGGGTCATATTTTGTAATTTTTACGTCCTATATCGTCACTTTTGAGTTCATATTTGCTTGCTTATTTGGGTTATTTTTAGGTCCTAAACATCCGAGCCCTCGTTATAACATACCATAGTACTCCTGTATTGCGCAAGACTTGTAGAACAAGCAGTTTTGACCAATTATATCTCCTGATTCCTTCCCATTGTCCCTGATATTCATATCTAAATCTCCTGATTTGGGGTTTTGTGAAGTTGGCAGTTATGTCAGAGCTATTGACTTTTTTTTGCTAGTGGCTTTACGTCGCACCGACACAGATAGGTGTTATGGTGACGATGGGATAGGAAAGGCCTAGGAGTTGGAAGGAAGCGGCCGTGGCCTTAATTAAGGTACTGTCCCAGCATTTGCCTGGTGTGAAAATGTGAAACCACGAAAAATCATCTTCAAGGCTGCCGACAGTAGGATTCGAACCCACTATCTCCCGGATGCGCCTCTAACCGCACGGCCAACTCGCCCGGTGTTGACTAATTACAATCCACCGCTCTACGAATAGTATCGCAGTAGTCCGACTGATTCACAGATGAAACCATAAAGGCCTTGGCACACAGAATGCGGGCTGCAACCACGTTCTGCGAACTCTGCCCGCAGCGGGCTGGACGCCAAACAGAGTTTCGTAATATTGTATCATCTGTCACACACACTCCGTTCTGCGACAACGATCTCATCCAGGACGTAACGGGCTGCGATCAGTTGTGTTTCGAGTCTGTTGCCCGCATAGTGTATGCGTTCTTTCTTGAAATGGACACGGAAGGACTTATCGAAGAGGTGAAAAAGTACCCATTTTTATATGAGCGAGGACATGTTGAGTACAAAAACGCCGACAAGAAGACAGAAAAGTGGAGGGAGATAGGACGTGCATTGAACTCGGACGGTTTAAGTGCGATGAAAAATGTATTACATTTTCAACTTTAAATTTTCACAACAACTTGTTTAATTATCATTGTATGTAAATTGTTCTACCAAATAATTACTAATAATGTAATTATTTTAACTATAAGTACATCTTAATTTAGACTGGATAAATGTGCAATGTTTTGTCAGGTTATCTAAAAGCGAACCCTTTGGTCAAATCATTAAAAAAATATTGTTCCTTTCATTATTGTTTACAACAGTTCAAGTGTCTTTCAATTATTGATGAAATAGTTCACAAAGTGTTGGCGAACTTCCAGGGCAGCGTTGTTTGCTGTACGGTTACTTGGTGTTTGAGGAAGAAAAGCACGTGGTTGTCCGTTTTCCTCTTGATTTTCTACTTTAGCGGTTACGTCCCAAGTCTTATTTATACTAATGTAATTATGTAGACAATAACAGGCCTGGACAATGAGTACCGCTGTGTCGACGTCAGTTTCTATAGGTCTGTGAAAGATACGCCACTTTTGAACTAATATACCAAAACCGTTTTCCACAACTCGTCGAGCCCTAGAAAGTCGTCGGTTGAATTGTTTTTTTATGTGGGTCGTTGTGAGCAGCAGTCTTCGGAAAGGGGCGCATTAAGAATGTGTGTAATCCAAACCCTTCATCTCCAACTAATACGTGAGGGACTGGTAAGTTTCTCCCTCGTAGAGGCTTTGCAGGCAAATTGTTTTTCCAACAAGGAAATCACGGTAAAAGGATGAGTTTTCAAAAATACCATGGTCACTTAGCCTCCCGTAGCTGCCAATATCCACTACTAGGAATTTGTATAAGGGGTCAACTATAGCCAGAAGAACTACGGAAAAATATTGTTTATAGCAGAAGTAATTTGAACCGCTGTTGGGTGGACATTTTATTTTTACATGTTTCCCGTCTATGCTCCCTACACAATTGGGGAAGTTCCACATTTCTCGAAATCCGGTCTCAGCTCGTTTCGGCGGTTGGCGTAGGTAGGTATAAGGGCTGCAGTACATTCCAAATTTCTTTGCAGACTTCCTTTATAATTGTTGAGACAGTTGAGCGCCCAACTCGAAATCGAGGCTATGGAAGTTTCCCAAACGAATAGTGCAGCCCCTTCAAGGAGTAGTGTTCCTGTGACTGGAGAACAGCAATCACTGTCCACACAAACGCCGCAACCCCCAAACAGGAAGAAAAATTCTAAAGAGCAGAGCAATGACGTCAAACAACTAATAAATTATTTTGATACGAAAAACGCCTCAAAACGTCAACCTGACGAAATAGATAATCTTTTCATGAGCTACGCTGCAACATTTAAACGTTTTTCGCCGAGGATGTTGTAACCAAGGTTGAAGTTTACAAAACACAACTTTTATTGCTTCACTTTATGATATTTACACAAATAACTGAAAATTATTTTGAAGCAAAAAGGAATATTGAATCTTGAGAAAAGTCTGTCTTTATACAATATGTACAGGTTTACAGTCTTTATATACACTTCTATCTTGAAAAGATAGTCTTTGTGAATTGACACGTTGATAGTCGAGAACTATCTGGCACACTAACATAAATGTCTTTGAGAGTCCTTGTTTGTTGAAGTGCCTGAATTCCTAAAAAGCAAGTTCAATTGATTGAAGAAATTCCACCTAGCGAAACTAAGGGAGCTTGCATAACTTAGGGAACGAAAATGGCTTGTAAAAGAATTACGGAACATAGGCAGTGGAAACAGGTAAGGGAGCGGTGACCAGAGGTGAAACCTCGTACTGCCAGAAATTCAGTCCACCTGGTCGAAGCACATTTTCAAGAGGAGTAGCCTCCGTGCTCGACGTAGGGTGTATTCTGGAGCTGGACACCGGGCAAGTGGGCCATTGAGCAGGCAGGGAGCTCCTATTTATAGTACACTCGATGGTCAGGCACGCGCACTGAGGGCTGCGCGTCGAAGCTAGCAGAATGATACACAGGCGCGCTTGCAGCTGGCTGGTGGAGCGAGAAAGGGAGCGCCGGACATACAACAGAGGAGACAGGTTAAACTGAAAATACAGTTAGCTGAGTTATTTGGTAAGGCTGAACTGGAAGAAACCGATGAACATTCATATTCTTCAAGTACTTCCTGTTGGAGTTCACTCGGCTCAGATGAAAGATTCTATCGTGATTACAGCAGAAGCAGAGATATCAGTTCAACGATTGGTAGGTCCTCCAATGGTCAGAGCACTTCTGCGGCTACAGAACAACCTGTTTGCACGGAACAATTTCAACCGCAGGAAGCTGATCCTCCTACATCAGCAACAATCGGAAATCTAAATACAAGAGACATATACGAAGGTGGTGCTAATTTTTTTGCTCAGCAATAAGCTACAAACCCTCTTATTTCACGTCAGCTTTGTTAGCTTGCCAATCTAAACATTCCACTTTGTGACATGAGACAAAATATTTGTAATTTTTATCATTAACAATTTATAATAAATTTTGTTCATAAGGTATATTCTAATTATTTTAAATAACTTACTTAAACAAATTGCCAGCCTTTCTCTTGTAGGAATAGGCCTCCTCCAGTTTGTTGTGAATTTCTTTATAGTCGGTTCCAGTAAATTATATAACATTTCGAAACATTCACGAGACATTCGAAAGTAAGTAAAAAAATATATCTTCAAAACTCTCTAATTCTCGACATAATCTGTGATATTCGCCTAATTGTTCTCGTTTGCAAATTTATTTCGTGAATCCATTTCCGCTTCTTATTCTTTCTCATAAGGACAAATAATGCTAATATTTCCTCTTCATCAGAAGAACACCACAAATTTGAATATGTTTCTCTTCTGCTGACAAAACGCAGGTAGCCTTTCTAGCTGTCCGCACGCTATAGCATGCCGCAATGTGTGTGACATCTCCGGATCGCAGACCGCATTGGGTTTCACGACGTCCTGCCCGTGGTCGCAGCCCTCATTCTGTGTGCCAAGGCCTAAGTCTTCCTCTAAGGGGCGGTGTTTTCCCAGCGCGGAGCGGGACAGCTGTGATAAACATTAGTCCAGTTTCCCGATCACCAGGGATTAACCTGAAAAGCTTTTGCTAGGAATGTAAAGTAGGGCCCACGAGAGTTGAAGTCTGACGTTTAGCGCCACCGGCGAGAAAAAGTTGACTAACGCTGCTCGAAAATGGCCTGTTGCTATGGCAATGATAACAGAGTTGCAACATTTTAGGACGCTATCACCACGTGGGTTGGCTTGCTCTCAGTCACTTTTGTCATTCATATTCTGACTGATTTCTTTTCTCGATGAAGTATCGTCTTCCTATTGTGTTTATTATACCGTAGATTATTTTTGAGTTGTACAGGTACCGTTAACAATCGGAGTTAAATAATAAAAAACTATCAATGTGGGTAGTGTTGTTCTATTTTGTGATTAGCATGTGCATTTGTTGAGGTTATTGTCAGAAACTGATGATTTTGTTAGTGATTATGAAATCTTTTTATATATATATCGATAATGTCGTGTTCTGTCTTAAATGCTGGAATTATTAACACGAGCTTAGGAACCGGTCAAGGTAAATGAATTGTATTAGGCCTAGGCCTACATGTTTTATTAAACACTCAGACTGTCTGAAAGGGTGGTAGGCTGCAAATGGAGGTAACTATGACAACGCAGCGTACTTCGTAGTTACAGCTTTCGCCGCTCACCTGTCAGACTTCAACTCTCGTGGGCCTTACTATAGTAACATTTGTTCACTATGTTTCACAAGTTCGGTCTGTATGTTGCTAATTCCAGGGGCCTTTTAATTTCTTCTGGGGCGTCTCAGAAAACCGCAACAGTAGTTGGTGGGACGTAAAGCCAATAACATTTAATTTCTTGTGGTAGTGGTTGTTTTAAGATGACGTACATGTGGGCAACCATCCTGTAGGGAAAGTAGGAAGAAGTCCGACATTTCGAAGAATGAAGATATCGATAAAAGAGAGCCATTGCAATCGTTATACCGTCGCAGACGGAAGAAAAAAATAGTTGACCAAGGGAGATTGGATATTTTAGATGAAAGTGAGGTAGCAGGACTCAGCTAAGGGCCCTGTGGTCGCCAAGTTCCCCACAAAGGGAAATTAGAGGATACGAAGACACGTGTTAATGCTAAGTGGCAGCAGGGAAGGGGGGGGGGGTCTCCCCACTTTGCGGAGAAAACATTACATTTTAGCCGGTTGAAACAAGGAGTTAAAGCAAGCCTTGTTGCCTTATCTTTAATTATTAGCGGAAAGGCGCACAAATCGTTGTTCGTTGCGGCTAAGTAAGTAGCATGCGAGGAAGGGTCAGTCTCTAAGTGATTAATTGTGTAACCACGTCGTGTAATATTCTTCATTGGTGAAAGTTTTATTGCATAGTATTGAATCAAAATCTCAAAGCACCTAAGTTGTTAACCTTTATCTCCCTGTTGAAATTCGCTCACAGATCATAAAAAACTTACCACTTTGTAGTAGATGTATATACCCCCATTGTCCCAATGGCCGCTACTGATACGTGCGATGTAGCAGCGCAGCCGAACGTGAGCGGGAGAGAGTTGTCAAACATCTTATTGGCACGAACTTTCATCAGATTCTTCCATTGACACTTTCCACTGTTACCGTCAGAGCACTCGTCTGCATCTGAATATTATTATTATTATTATTATTATTATTGTTGTTGTTGTTGTTGTTGTTGTTGTTGTTGTTGTTGAAAAAATGAAAATGAAGACCTACAACCTGCTTTCCGGTCATTGACCAGGTCAGGGATGTAATGAATGAATCGGATATAGGCTGTTATTACGATGGTGTCGCCACTCCCAAAGTGATTTACATTAATGAGTGATAGATGCTATGAAATGAGAATGGAGAATGTTGCTGGAATGAAAGATGACAGGAAAAACGGGAGTACCCGGAAGAAAACCTGTCCCGCCTCCGCTTTGTCCAGCACAACCGGGATTTGAACCACGGTATCCAGCGGTGAGAGGCCGACGCGGTGCCGTCTGAACCACGGAGGTTCCCTATAATTATTATTATTATTATTATTATTATTATTATTATTATTATTATTATTATTATTATTATTATTATTAAGAGTGTACTAAAACAGCTTTCATAGATCCGTCCGTCTGTTCTACTGGACCAATTTCCTTCATTTCTGTTATATTCTCTCCGGAATTACCCCGAGTGAATCATCAAGCATTGATAGGTTCACCCAGCTTTGAGTGATTTTAAAATCAAATCATCTTTTAGAAGTCCCCCATTTCGAAGAATGCAGATATCGATAAAAGAGAGGCATTGCAATCGTTATACCGCCACAGACGGAAGAAAACCCGCAATAATTCTGTACAGGTTGCTAAGCGACTAGCGCTTTCATTGAGAGTCAATAGCTTTGTTAGGGCCTATAGTTTCTGAGTGCATGCGCGGATTAGGAACAGTTGGAAATGGTATCCGAATGGTCACGTAGTAGCAAATATTGCCGTTAGATATCAGCACCATTTCCGATTGATTGATTGATTGATTGATTGATTGATTGATTGATTGATTGATTGATTGATTGATTGATGTTGTGTTCTACTGAACATAATATTTTATCTATCTGAAAGTAGGAAATGGGGTCTGCCATTGTAATGAAACCTCCCCAAATCGATTGTGGCCGCGCACTAGACAATAGGGCCTACCGTTACATGAAAATTACCAACTTCTTTATGAATTGCAGTAGATAAGTGGACCTGCCGTTATCATCGCAATTCCGCAACTCGCACTTTACATTGGAAACAAAGTCTGTGGACATCGCAGTGCTGTTTCTCGGATAATGCCAAGAGTCTTATTCACTTCATGTACAGTAATTTACTTCAATACCCGCATATAGAGGCATGATTTTTTCGCAATAATTTTTTAACGATTTCGCGAGAAGGATACCAATTTTCGCGTTATTTCGCGAAATAGATATTGCCGTATCGCTTTAATGAAATTCTAAAATTAATCATTAAAGGTTTAATTACTATCACTGATCGTTGATTTTGGAGGTTTAATTGATAGACTGTACATATCTAGTACGTACTTTTGAATCCCTTTCCGGACTGCAGGGTCATCTACTTTCTCCAGCGGGATGTTGGGTTTCAGTAACATCGCTGTTGTTTCGTGAATAAATTCTATTTTTTAACTCTTAGCTTTCTTTGGCATATCTAATGAGAGTTCTATTGTTGCCTGCCGTTTCACTGTTGGAGTGCTAAATTTACGTTCTGAATGTTTCTTATTTTTAAAAGAATGTTTTGAGACAGTATCTTCTTTCTCCCACTCGATACGAACATTACAAAATGTAGACATTAAAATATTGCTTTCCGAAACGTATAAACCTTCACTCGCCAACTGTTTGGCTCTGCTGTGCACCGAAACACTTGTCGAGCGACCCATCTTCACTACTGTCTGTCCCTGTGATCACTTTCTTCATTTTACCTGACCACGAAGCCGAAGTACACCAATCAATTGTGCTGCTTGTAGACGTCAATAGGGATTCCAGGATTGCACAATGCCGTGAGAGACAGGCTGGGGTGGGATTAGCAGCCACCACAAGAACAACATACCAAACATTTCGTTTGGCAAGAAACCTGGAGCCAACCCCTTTTCTTTGATGCCATGTCTTAAAGAGATTTTCGAGAACATTAATGATAACATATTTCTTTCCTGCTGATTAATCTTTTTTTCGCTCTTCCTTTTCTTTTCATACATAATCTTGGAACAGAATGTCAAGTTCGTTATTCACTACAGATTTCGCTGTAATATCGCGCTTATCGCGAAATAATTGAATTTCGCTTTAAAATGGCCTTATCGCTTTAATTCGCGAACGTAATATCCATATTTTCTTAAGCAGAAACACATTATTCGTAAAGATATTGCAAAATCGCTTCAAAATATTTTTTGTCGCGTTTATCGTTAATGCGAAAATATCATGTCTACCCGTATACAATGTAGAGTATAGCGAAGCACGGGTACATTTGCTAGTCGTAAATATATCACTCATTTTGACTGAAAAGCAGGAAAATTTGCATGCAACATGCAACACATTATTTTGAAGTCTATGTTATGTCATTTCTGCGGATTTTTAGAGGATAGTATTAATAGTTCAATAAGTTACAATAATACGATGCAAGGATGAATGAATATTTATTTACAATACAATTATTTTAATTATTCGACCTTGCTCTATTCAGATTAACATCATCAAATAAATTTTTAGATTGTCATCAGTTGAAGATTCAGTAAACTTTGACTAACAGATCATTAAAGTGTATCTAGTTTATCTACAGTACTTACATTGACAGCTCACACGTGTTTTATCGTGATATTGTTTTAATTAAAATGCAAATGCAACCGTTCATGTATGTTCATTAAACAAAATGCGCTATTGCTACATTTAATTAAGAATTTATTTAAGAATACCGCCGTTAAGGAATGATATTTTCAAAAAAAAAACACAGAAGAAATGTATTTAAAAGGATCTGTGCTTTTTGAAGCACGTGTGACAGGAGCTGATGCGCATGCCTCATTTAGAAATCCGAAAACAATCTCCAAATTATGTTGACTGTTTTCTCAAAGTGCACGATACTGGAATCCACACTTGCAAGAACAGTCAGAATGCACCTTAGTAATGTCATTGCCTGCTTACTGCCTGTCAAGCCAGAGATCACGGAAGAATACTATTCCTTGCTAGATACTCTCTGATTCTCTAACCTTTCCCAGCTTCGGAATACATTCAACAGATGGCAGAGCGTTCCTAATAACTTCATGACAAACGCCTTAGAACATTACGTAGCTACACTAGAAAGATTGAAAACGCTCCTTCGAGACTTACCTGTGAGCTCACAGGACAAGGAAATACGACACAATACCAAGCTTTACGTAAAGAATTGCACGATTAAAAAACGAATATATGGATGTTTTTACGAAACAGACGACATGTTGGATGAATTCTGACTACGAACTGGGACGCGCTTCTTGTTCAATGTTTATAAAAGGGCAGGCATATACGAGTCCTCTAATTAGTATTTCTTTGTAACGACTATGAAAAGCCCCACTTGGTGGCCTCGAAAATGTTCACGACAAGGATAAGAGAGGTGATGTAATCACGTGCTCATATGACCCTTTCCGTTTAACCACAAAATACCTCAAAACGTCCATGGCCATGCAAAATGGACTTGAAGGACTCGAGCGGACTCTGAACTTTAATCCATAAAATGTAATATGAAGTACCTTTCAACAATGTTATTCAATTTATTTTAAATAGCGAATCAAATTTTCATTCATAAAGTAGCCTGGAAATAATTTAATAATTTTAAAATTAACGGAATTAGGGGTGGGACGATCTTATTTCATTTTTTAACATGAAATTAAGTGTAAGAACTATTTTTATTACATTTCAATATATTTTAATTAATTTGTATGTCCAGTAAGCCAAGAAACCTCTCCTGATCTGTCAGTATCTCTAGAAATGCTCAATTTCACATTTGTAATGTCTTTGACTGAACCACTGTAGGAAGTCTCATATACATTGCGAGTAACTGAGAACGTGTACGTTCAGTCCTGGAACTGTGTAACTCTAAACTACATTTCCTCAAAATCATTAGTTACCGCTATTACTATTAATTCTGTTCGAGTTGTTTTAAGTACCTTGACTGGTACAAGCATTTTTACCCATTCTCAGTGATTAAAAGGTGCTGCCCTATAAAATGCCTCCGAGCAGAAACAGACAACCAGGCGCAAGTATCGGGTATCATTTTACCTCGAGCTCAAGGTTTCGGCACACTAGTCCGCTAGTAAGTGAACACTTTTACGAATTTCCAAGCTTCGCTGTTAAGCACGTTTTTGTGTGGGTCGGAGAACAGGCGCTTCACTTTCATTAAATAGCAGGCGGTGAGATTTTTGTCAGCAAGGCCAAGGCCTGCATAATGCCGTTAGGGAAACTACCGCTACGTTTCCTCTTGAAACAATGAGAATTGTAACGTCCTGTTCTACATCTCAGAGATGAGGGTCCGAGTTGCTTTGTGAGGCGTTAAACCTTCCAGTGTGTTTGAGAGTAGCATCGCGTAGCGGTGAGCTTGTACACGGTTTCCTATTTTCACACCAGGCTGAACACAGCCCCTACATTTCCCATCCTTGCGTCGGCGTAAATGTTCGATGCGTTAGTGCGACGTCAAAAGACCAGGAAACAAATGTTTTTGATGAAAATCCCATGACCCAGCTGGGAGTCTCGTCCTTGGAGCATTTGCCGGAAACCGTCCTTCATAAGTTGTGTTAGCTCTGTAAAGGAACAGATTTTATCCCAAACCTAGAGTGCCCTTAGAGACGAGAAGAATGAGATTTGGAGGAGCATTTTGTTACTGGGGCCACTCGTGGATACGCCTGGCTTGGTGAGGAAAGCAATGGGCAACTGCTTCACTCATCATCTCCCTATTGAGGATCCAGTTAGCCTTCGGATGGAGTACTGAGGATTAAATCTCGAGGATAGTCAAAGAAAAGGTCGGAGAGGATAAACACGAAAAATATCATAATAAAGCTCATCAACGCTGTCGTCTCCCTTATTTCGTTCGGCAAAAGATGGCAACCCTACAGTCCCACCTTGTGCCTCGTTTGAATAGAGTTCCGCACGCTAGGCTGATCAAGCGCTCCATAGGACACTCAACTCCATCTACTTCCTGTCTCCGGAATAACGGATACCTCACGGTCAGGATATTTTAAACATTAGAACAAGATTGTTCCACCCTGCTGAGATTTCGGGCAAAAGCAAAGTAATATGCACTGGAAACTCTCTTTGTGCAGCAGCAGCAGCAACGCAGCCATACATTTTCTAGAATTGAAAAACGTGTATAACATTCTTAACTTTAAGTAAAGACGAGACAGATGCTTTTAAAGAAATAACGAGCATAATACTACATTTTTAACCAAGATTCAAACGAGGAAAGGTGCGTTTGTAACAGAAAGGATGGGCACGTGGAAGTCGCTCGACAGACCAGGTTTGACCAAGAAGTGTAACACACCATGTAGGGGTCTGTACACTACGAAAAACGTAAAATTAATCAATTTCCTCAATTGTGCCGAAAGTTGGAGGACTAAAGGGCCAGGAAAGATTCCAGATTGTCTTAGATACCTCTTCTTCTTAATCTGCTTACCCTCCTGGAGCTTCAGATTCTAAATTGGGGGATACAACTGGGGAGGATGACCAGTACCTAGCCCAGGCGGTCTCTCCTGCTATGCTGAACAAGGGCCTTGGTGGGGGATGGGATGATTGGAAGGAAGCGGCCGTGGCCTTAAGTTAGGCAACCATCCCGGCATTTGCCTGGAGAAGTGGGAAACACGGAAAACCACTTCCAGGATGGCTGAGGTGGGAATCGAACCCACTTCTACTCAGTTGACCTCCCGAGGCTGAATGGACCCCGTTTCAGCCCACGTATCACTTTTCAAATTTCGTGGCAGAGCCGGGAATAGAACCCGGGCCTGCGGGGGTGGCAGCTAATCACACTAACAATTACACCACAGAGGCGGACTTTAGATAGCTCTACCAAACAAAAAAAATTCGAAAATGACTTCCGGCCTAAATGCATTTCCGGAAAAAACACCCTAAAATCTCTATTCTTCAGTCTTCTGTTTGATTGAAATCCTAGCCAAAAGCCTGGAATCAATTCCAAACTCTTCAGGAATAGCAACTTGTGGCTCGGCGAGGAAAGCAGTGGGAAACTACTTTAGTCCTTATCTCGCTTGTACGCCTGTTCATTGATTCTGGTGCACTGTATTGATCCAACCAGCCTTCAGGTGGAGTACTCGACATTAAATCCTGTTAAAAAAAAAAAAAGCTGAGACACCAAACCACGTAGAGCCGAAGCCGGTAAGGGGCCGGTCGTCGCACAAACCCGTGTTTTTCTGTTTGTTGATAAAACTATTCTAAATTGTAATGTCAAAATATAGTATTTGTGGAATGGAAGTGAGAGGAATGTTTATACACAGTAGCTACGGTAATAAGTAGCACGATCTTGAGACGTTCCCTATTCTAGAAATGGTCCAGTGTGATACGTTTGTTTGCGTGCGACATCTTGACAGCCTTGACTGATCTGAAATCTGAAACATACTTGTCAGCAATCCCCAAACACTCAATCAACATGAAGCCATTTCATACGATATAAAATACACAATGTAGACGGGACCTTTAAAAGCGATGTCGCAATGACCCGTTTTGACTGTACTTTAAAGATATACGGAATACTTCAAGGAAAAGGACAGAGAAGATGAACACACTATGTATCACGCTGTGTGTTCAATGACACTCGATGATGATTCGACCGACGGATGGAGACGTTAAGCCTGGAACAGACTTCTTGATGTCATTCGACAGACGTAGGCTATGTGCCGTTACCGAGTTTCATCGTGTCCCTATATCATCCCACATTGAGACGGGCAAGTCGCTCAACGGCGTTAAACACAAAGACCTGCACCAGGCAAGCCCAACATGTCCTCGGGCACTCCGGGTACTCGCCCACTTCTGTTCACGATGACTAGCTGCCTTTGTGGATCAGTCGTAGTGTCGGCATCCGGATCCCAACATAGCAGGTTCAAGCCCCGCGGAGGTAGTCGGATTTTTGATGCGCAGACAGAAGTCCATTCGACACTCCATTTCATACGATCTCTGGTAAGACACTTGGTGCTTACCCGACAGAATTCATTAAATCTCGGCCATAGACGCCCAGGAGAGACCCGGTTTGCTCTGCTGCGCTCTAGTAGGCCTAGAGTAAAACGAAACGTCGAAATTGACGAGCAGACAGCCAGATGGCGTCAAATTGAAAATGTCTGCACACGGTAGCTTTGACTTTCCACCGCTGCGACCGCTGCCGTACAGGTCATTTACTGTGGCGGACATATTATCATTATATTAAATAACCAAAGTAGGTCATAACAGTCCAGGCTTATTACTAAACTTTCTCCGCGTCTTTGTCATGATTACAAGAACCGTTCCTAGAGGGCCCGGAGTTCTGTTAAATTGCGTACGTTTAATTCGAGAACGCTGCCCAGCACGCAGAAGATCTGGCGATCCCAACACCAGGAGGATCACTCTTTCCGTTGTGGCTCGCGCTGAAGATGTTTTTTTGTCGTTTCCCCATGTTCACAGCGAGCGGGGCGTACCTTCACTGTGTCGGTGCAGATTGTAAATACAAATACCATAAAAAAATCCGCGCAGCACAACGCTTTGATAACGTATCAGCCGCTTGTTGGCCTACTGCCACTCTCTTCCATTTGTGTTTGAGCCTGTTCAATGCGGTACACGTTCCATTTTCGAGCTTTGAAATATCCGTTACCCGTGACATGCAGTAAAGAAGCTCATTTCACAAAACACTGCTCGTTTGTCCCTGTTAATTGACAAAAGTGGTCTCTGCACCTTCGTTTCGACGTTACTTTTGGATTTCGTTGGGCCACCTTAATCTCAGCCACTCGTCCAACAATCCTTCCTTCTAGTTGGAAATAGCTCTTTTTCGTATGTTTCGTTCCAAACATCCCACAACATTGAGGTCCGGCGAGTGAGCAGCCACAGCCGTGTGTTTAGGGTCGTTGTCCTGGGTGTCCCTTTCAGGCCCATATCTTCTACAGTTTTGACAAGATGGTCCTTCAGAATTTGAATCTATTTGCGGTGTTCCCAGATGAACGTTCCCAACATCACTCGCACTCCCATACTTGTATGGAGCCCACCGTGTTTCACACAGCAGTCAAGTTCCGTCACTCTCCCATCCGACTAGAAAATATTAAATTTACTTTCGTCTGTGAAGGCGACCGTTTTCCAGAATTCAAAGTCCTTATTTTTGGTGGTTTCTGCAAATGTGCGTATCTTCTTTCTATTCACGTTGTTAATGCATGGCTTTCTACGGGCTGTTCATCCATGAAAGCCAGCTGTGCAGAGAACATTTTCTGGAACAATCTGCGACCTGAACGTTTAGTTTCGGAGCACTCAGTGTAACTTGACGGACCACGTCAGGTGGACGGCCTTTTCGGGAGCACTTTTGTGTTTTAGTAAAACTGTTGTAATTGATCTGCAGAGAAGTTCGCTAAAGTCTATAAGATTTACCTGCTTTAAATTGACGTACGGCAATGCGGCGTTCCTCCTCTGTTGTTTCCTTGATTCTCCGTCCCATTTTTTCCTACGCCATAGGATGGGCTGCGGGCTAGCCTGCGGTATTTGAATTAGTGCATGCGGACGAATACATATTGGAGGGTAGATGTCGTTGATATTTCTTTTTAATGGGAATAAGTTATGATTATTGCTGTTCATTAGCTTCTTCCTAACGATTATGAAAGCCGTACATTCTCAATCGTTAGGTTATATTTATGTCGGTAAGGCATTATGGTATATTAGGACGTCATTATTAAACTCAAAACATTACGTAGGTTGGAGCCACTGTATATCGATGGAGTATGTTGCCTGCGTGACTTCCAGTATCACACCAGTAAATGCTGCACTGTACCCCAGCTAAGCTTTCTTCCCAGTTCATAGTCCGTCGTCGCCAAAAAATCCGTCTGAATTTGTGCGCCGTTTGGCTACTCGAAAAAAAATCCTTTCCACCGGACAAAGTCGAACTTGCGAAAATAATTTAAGTTGTATCAACGTGGTTGGTGAATTGAATGGTACGGTATTATTGTGAAGGTTTTGAAGAACATCTGTAGAACCTCTGGTGTTGACTGTATGTAGTGCACTAGGAGAGAGACCAGCCGATTTCTTTTAAGATGTTTCTCTTCTGTTTCCCGTTGCAAAAATGAGCAAGTGTTGTGAATGGAACAAAAATTCCTTGTCAGCACAAGCCGTGCTCTGTGTTGGGCTCCTGAATGGTGCTTTGAGAGCGAACTGTATCAGCCCGGAGCGGACTCAACTACCGTCTGCAAGCCATCGTACGACATGGAATGTTGAATAGACTTTTTTCCACCCTTCAGCGAGTGAGTTGGCTTCGCCGTCACGAACTTGAACAATTAAACACAAAACTGTATACGTTCTTGGCGACACAGGACTTCCGCCTGTCGTAAGAAACGACCAAGGGATGAGTACTTGTGATTAGTACCAGTATAGGAAGAACACCAGGGACCGGTGACCTGAATTGTTTCGGGTTCATAACCATTCGTTTTTAGAGGCTCAAACGTCATTTCCTCGTTTCTACCAGAGTGAGCTCAACATTATCAAATACATTGCAATTAGGCGATGTCCGGTGACACAACACAATAAATACAACAATATATTTACATGAAGACGAAATATTACAAAGACACTATGCCAAAGGAAAGAGCAGGACCAAAACTAACGAGTTGTGTAATATAGTCGTAGTCGGCTATAAAAAGTAACTTAAAATATTCAGTTAGGAGCACCGAAACAACTCAGATGAGTAGTGAATACTTATGGGACCAACCAGTCAGAGCTATCGCAGCTTGTATCATCAGCTTAATACGCGAAAAGCCCTAGGATAGCTCTCCTTAAGTTAGTGTCACAAACGGTCATGTATCAGCACTAGCTGTTAGAGGGATGAACGCTAGCCCAGCTCCTTTAACGAATGTATCCCGGCCATCTTGCCTAGTATTCCTTACCTCGGTCTCCGAAATTTACGCTGATAAAAACTAATAGGCCATACGTTACAATTTGTGAGATAGCTCTGTAGAGTTCGGTCCATAAGAATACAGTAGAGCACCCCTTGCACATTTCCCGAAACTTAGGCCCATAAAACTGGTACGTCATAAGTTGTGACCCCCTCAGGTAGCTCGTAGAGTTAGGCCTATACGAACAATGTATCACCATTAGTCCCTGGCCCAGAATATAAAAGTACTCAGATAAATTAACACCGGGCGAGTTGGCCGTGCGTTTAGGGGCGCGCTGCTGTGAGCTTGCATTTAGGTAAAACCCATATCGTAAGGTATTTTGTAATCATTATCAAAAGGAGGAAGCTCATTTAGACATTGGACAGCCGTGTTTCGTGAGAAGTGAGCCATGTTCTATCTCACGGAAGTACTGTAACGTCTGCCCTCAAGTGTTTACATTTATCTCGCATGCTAATTTTTGTAACATGAGAAGTCTTCCACCAGAGTGAGTGTCGCTTTAATCCGCTCGATGCTTCTTTGCATATTTTCTTCCGGCGACTTTCCTACTTTGATATACAGTACTTCAAAATATTGATCATCAAGCTCTCATTTCTGGACATCGAAACACGAAACAATTGGATGTGCCGAACCTAACAGTACCCCCTGTGGGGGAACGCAAATGAAGAATACACCCACGGTATCCCCTGCCTGTCGTAAGAGGCGACTAAAAGGGGCGACCAAGGGATGATTGTATTAGAACCATGAAACTACTTGTGATTAGTATCATCAGGCGGGGAACAGCATGGATTGCCTTTACTTGTGAGTAGTACCACTCTGTTAGGTACACAATAGGTTTGAGATCAGTAGCAGCAGAGAGTGGTTCACTGTGGGTTTCCAGTACCCGTGATTAGTACCATTTTGAGAAACACCAGGGGTCTGGGCGTTGCCTGTGATTAGTACCCACTATGTCAGGAACATCACGGGAATACCGGCGCCCGTGATTAGTACACCTAGGTGAGGAACACCATGGGTTTACGTTGCCTGTGCGACAATACAATACTTATAAGTAGTACCATAGTGTGTGGAACACCGTGAGTCTACGCTGCTTTTGATTAGTACCACAACATGACAAATACCATGGTTCTACTTTCCTAGCGAAAAGTACCATTATGAGGGGCCGTTGACCTGGGTTTTGGACCCCTTTAGACAACAAGCATCCTCGATTCAGGATTGTGCTTTAGAAGCAGTCCCTTGGTCAGTAATACTATTGTATGTGAGAATTTCTGGGTCGGATCCACTGATTTTTTAAAAATTAATATCCATCCATTCATTCATAACATATTTTTTATTCTGGTTAGTGGATGATTTTGCACTTTTAAATCGTCAATACATTCCCTACCATTAGGGGCCGATGACCTAGATGTTCGGCCCCTTTAAGCAACAAGCATCATCATCATCAATCTAACTGTATTATGTATATTGTACGGACCAAGTGACCGCTGCTCATTCGAGGTGACTCGGAAGTCAGCTCAACGTTATTCTTATCTTTCGCTATAGATCGATCCTCGCTTCTTGTCACGAAGGCTGAGTCGAACCCGAAACCTCCGCGTATCTGTCTCTGCTCGTGGTTGCTTGGAGGTGACCTTGTGCTGGCTGTACAGTGGGCACACCGCCCTACACAACAGCCGGCCCGTTGGGCGCTCCAAGTTGAAACGCAAATACTGAAAATCCGTTTATTTAATCAAATCATCACTACCCTTGTTTCAACAGCATTCTGTGCATGAGCAATTCTCTTTTAGAAATATCACTTCGAATGAAGTTAAAGGTGCTATATACTCTATTACATCTAATGCCACAGGTAATGATGACATTCCTATATCGCTGATTAAAGATATCTTGGGAGCTGCTCTGCCAATACTAACACATATATTTAACTACTGCCTGACAAACGGAGTGTTCCCAGATGTTTGGAAAGATGCACTAATTAGACCCATCCCGAAGAGCTCCAAGTTAGATTCTCCTTCAGATTATCGTCCAGTATCCATCCTACCACCCCTATCCAAGGTACTTGAACGCCTAGTTCACACACAAGTTACTGAATACCTTACCAAGCATTCCCTCCTCAATCCCTTCCAATCCGGCTTCAGGAAAGGACATAGCACTGCGACAGCTTTACTACGAGTGACAGATGATATTAGACGTGCAATGGACCAACGGGACGTGACTGTACTGACATTATTAGACCTCAGTAGTGCCTTTGACACTGTCAACCCTCAGTTACTACTGCACAAACTTCGAGAACTAAATTTTAATAGTGTGTCGCTTCGGTTCTTTTCCTCTGACCTTGAAAATCGCCGGCAACGTGTGACAGTGGGAAATATGACTTCAAGGTGGCAAAGTAAGACCCTCGGTGTCCCTCAGGGGTCGGTCCTGGGACCACTGTTATTTATCATCCAAATTAATGATATATCGAAAGCTCTTAAATTCTGCAAAGTGCAAGTGTACGCAGATGATGTACAAATTTACTGTCATTCAAAACCGAGTGATATTGATACTGCAATTACTAAAATAAATACCGACCTAAAACATCTTAGTGACTATGCAAATGAAAACAGTTTACTAATAAACCCGAATAAAACTCAAGTTATTATTATTGGTACCAGTAAAAACCTCTATTCCCTTAAGCAACGGGACATCTCTCCAATAATTTTAAACAATGAAATCATACCCTACTCTACTTCAGTGACTAACTTAGGAATTATTATGACTGAGACCCTAAATTGGACTCAACAGGTGATAAGCACATGTAATAAAGTACACAAATGCTTATATCCTCTGAAGCGATTCTGCAATGCATTCTCGGTTCGACTTAAAGTACAACTAATTCACTCTCTTATACTACCTATACTTGACTATTGTGACACTGTGTTGACTGAAATTACCTGCGACAGTAACAAGAAACTCGACCGGAGCCTCAGTAGCTGCGTAAGATATATATTTAATCTGCGATATGATGCTCACATATCACCATATTATAAGGAATTGTCGTGGCTTCGAGTGCACCAGCGCCGTGAATTTCACATGTAATCACTTCTGCACAAAATACTTTCTACTAATACTCCCAACTATCTTTCTTCACCTTTTTCTTACCTCTCTTCATATCATGACCACAATACTAGATCTGGCTCCTCTCTTACCATACCTGTAAACCGCACTGCTGCTTACAACCGCTCCTTTATAATCTCTGCGTCCAGGGCATGGAATTTGCTACCTGCGAACATTAGGGACAATCCCTCTCATCGCAAGTTTAAAGTGGCGTGCCGCGAGTATTTGTTGAGTAGATCCTGCTGACTTGCTGGCTAATTGTTGAGTGAATGAAAGAATGAATGGGATGAATGAACGGATTATTGCAGTGGATTTTACTTTGTGTATTTTAAAATTAAGGATTCTTTTGTTGTCATTTTCAATATTATTACTATTGTTTTTGCTATTAATATTATTTGTTTTATTTGTATTTGTAAGTACTGTATAAGTTATGTACATGTATACTCGTCTAGTGGTTAAGTGTAAGAGAGGGCCTTGAGCCCTAACTTCGCCACCAATAAAGGCATTATCTATCTATCTATCTATCAATTACATAGGAGTTTAAATTGTTTAGCTACCGGGGGAATTGGCCTTGCGATTAGGGTCGCATCCGGTAGATAGTGGGTTCGAACCCCACTGTCGGCAGTCCTGAAGATAGTTGTCCGTGGTTTCCTATTTTCAACCCAGGCAAATGCTGGGGTTGTACTTTAAGGCCACGGTCGCTTCCTTCTCACTCCTAGGCCTTTACTATCCCATCGTCGCCATAATACCTATCTGTGTCGGTGCGACGTAAAGCAAGTAGCAAAAAAAAAAAAAGTTTAGCTTCACTATCGAGTCTGAATTAGCGTGGAATCGCATACGAGCACTCGATCACGTATGGCACTCCACAGCAACCGAGTGATGATTATGAACGAGCAGAGTACTCTGTTGTCTTCTTCGTGATAATAACATTCAGTTTTCCACTGTTCATGCCGTGAGGGGATACATTGAGATTTTATCATAGTCATTTTTTACGCGTCTGGCTACTCGTTCCTGCCACCCGGCAGATCACTGGCCAGGATGTGGATAGATCGAAATACTCCCTCCATTCTCGAGGGTCGATCTTAGTGTTTGATCCCTCCGAGATGGAAGGAAGTGTTCTGCCACGAGCATCAAGGCCGGAAAACAGGTCAGCTAGCGGCTATTTTGAGCGTACTGCTAGCACATGTTCGAATCCCAGAGTTCAGAGCAAAGTCATTCGTCTTCGTTATAACATTTCTTTATGGAAATTGTAATTGGACGAAAGTGTATTATCAGTCAGTCATTGTCACTTTGCAGGTAGCCAGTTGAAATCCTGTGGCTCTTTAGGGAAAGAAATACTGCCTCACGTTCAGTAGAGGGGTAGAGGCACCAGTACTGACAACTCCTGCGGGACAAAATTCTGGATCTCCTGCGGGTGAGGGACGCAGACACCCAGGATGTCCGCTGCCTGTTGAAAGGGGCGAGCAAGGGATGATGATTTTAGAACCATGAGACTACTTGTGATTAGGACCTTTACGTGAGGAACATTAGTTACGATTAGTAGCTCCATGTGAGGTGCACACTGGATCTACGTTACCTAGGAGTAGAGCCCTTATGTGAGGAATACCGCCGGTCTGTGGTTAGTATAGTATTCCACTGAGGCGGGAGGGCGCGCATTCGGTTCCGCGGACCAGATGCCGTACGCTGCGCTGGAATATGTCGGTTCCCCTGTGTTCTGAATGGGTCCGCGCTGACTATGAGTAGTACCACTCTATGAGAAACACCATGGGTCTACGTTGCCTCTCATTAGTACCACTATGCGAGAAACACGACGGATTTGGCTGGCGCCCGTGATTAGTACCACCATGTGAGGAAAACCATGGGTCTGTGTGGTGCCATTATATGTGATATACCATGAGTCTACATTACCTGTGATTAGTACCACTGTAGGAGAAACACCATCGTTCTGCTTTACCACTTTTTTGTACCATTAGGGGCCGATGACGTCTTTTAAACAACAATCAACACAAAATTCCGGCACCTCGATTTGTCTGGAAACCGTAGAAGTAATAATAATACCGAGCGAGTTGCGTGGGTCGTATAGCTGCGAGCTGCGCATTTTCACACCAGGCAAACGTTCCACATGTTAGTGCTACATTATTGTGGACGGCTCCTTCATTCGCAAGGCAATTCCGTCGCATATCTCGTGATCATACTGAACACCACACTCCCATCTCCGGGTCAGCTGAAGATGTAATCCGACGTGTGTTTTGATACATGCGTACAATTAAACTTATCAACTATTTCAATGAAATATCTAAATTCTAGATTTTTTCGTTAAAGTTTGCTTTGTATTGGACGTCGAGAGTTATATGGTCTAGAAGAACCCTCCTTAAGTTGTCTCATCCGAGAGTTATCGTACACTTGAATGACCGAGAGCCTGTAGGAACTGCCAGTGACGGATAACCACCAACTTGGGAGAGAGTTCACGTGGAGTACTTTCTTCAAAACTCGACTCAAATTCGCGACTCCATGCGACACTCGTTAATGTACAACAAATCTTCGGGCATTGCAAAACCAACTTGCTAAAAAAATGTGAAGTTTGCTGCAGTTTGCTGATTGATCCATCCACTGTGGTAGTGTTCTTGCCGGGGTGGTTACCTAGCAAGATGAAGGCCCTCTCTTCTATGTGACCAAGCACTGAAATATACATATATTACATTGTATTTAATGTAATTAGTGTAAATACAAATTAAATTAATAATACGTGAATGATGAGTGAGATTAAATTGAGATGAAATAAATTAGACATAGTTAAAGGAAAAATTGCTAAAACTAATACCCTACGTGTAAAAAGCGGCAGTGCATAACATTTAATAACATTTTAAAAAAACTGTTAAGAATTTAAAACTTATCTTCTACCAGGGCATCCGTGACAATAGAATGGTTGTGGTTGTTCACAGAGGATCCTTACTGGTCTCCAAAGTTCTTCCTTGAAAGTGCGAATACCGCTTAACCCTGTGACACTTTGGGGAAGGAGGCAGTGGTAGTTCTATGGGTAGATAAAGCAAGGATGGAGTCGATAAGATAAGAGGTATTTGAAATGTGAAGGAATGTAAAATGGCTGTGAAGAATGAAGGATTTTTTATGGAAATGGATTTCTAGTCGGGGCGAAGATAGGCGGTCATGGTACCGTATCTCACACATGCATCGTGAACACGTTGTAATCTATTCAATAATTTGCACCCAGCGTCTCTATGAATCCTGTTGCAATGACGGAAAAACAAAGCTTCTACCAGCATGTATTTTGTTAGTTCTTTAGGAAAGACCCGCCCAGCACGTCAGTGATGTTCGTAATATGCGTTTTCCTTTAACTCCTACAAAATGACTGCCAATGTGGCGACCTGTGACTTCCCCGGAATAAAGTGAGCTTTCAGAGGAAATAGGGTGTGGTTTCATGCCATGTCGTACATTAGAACTTTATCCTCCGTGAAACATTTTTATTGTTATTATTGCACTTACGTCATTTGCTATCATTCATGTTTCAGGTGCAAGTGCAGTATTTCTCACCTGTTATATAAACATGTAAGAAATACTTGCCGAATATTTTGTGGGGGGAAGAAATGTTTTCCATTGTACTGTATCAATTCGAATTCTAATGTTAATTTTAAAATCTTAAGTTATAAACTCATTTGCTCACTTGCGAATGCAATGGTTTCAAGTAGCGAAATGAGCCCTCTGACGGTCTGAGTCGGTGTTGGTGTTTGAAAGCTGATCGACTTAGCCACTCGGAGTTGAAGCCGAGAAATGTGTGTCGATGTGCCTGAAGCAGGTGTCCTTGGGAAAGGACGTTCCTCCGACCTGGAGAAGCAACACGTCCGTGTTCTGGAGGATATGCGTGCAGCTCGCCTCTCACCGTAGAGCCGCATGGTGACCACGGGGCTCCTTGCTGAATTTTTCCACTTACCCTCATTCATTGGGTGGGAACTCTGTGCCCCCATCCACGGGAGAACTGAAGGCAGGTGTTGCAACACCTGCCGGATAACCCCTCCAAGTGAAAGACTTTATTTGGAATGAATTCGTGTCACAGCGACGTGCAGGCAGCCTCAGTCTTGCTTACGGAGATCGGTCTTCTCACATTGGCCTAAATGAGTTTTGTTTTTAAAAACACTGAATGGAAATGGTATCCCTTAAAAATCTCTAGTTTCCGAATAATCGTTTTCCAAAAAGTTCTTCAATCTTGCTCGTTTTGAAAAATTCCGAGGCCGAGGAAGAAGTCTCTCAAGTTGCAAACATAGTGGCACCTTCCGGAGATGTGCTGAAGTTCACCGAAACATAAGGCACTGTTTTATTATATGCGACACATCACATCGAGACCTTGTGTTTCCACACAAAGAACAAGTGCTTCCCAGAATATGTGATGTTTTAGATTTTAATGAGTCATACAGTAGTTTCCCCATAGATTTTATTCCATTATTCTTTGAATATTTAGTGCTAATGGTTTAATAGTGATGGCAATAGCTGAAGATGTCCAATAATTGGACGAAACATGTACTAGTACTTGGCTGTAATGTAATAATTTTGTCTGAATATATGATGTATTGAATTGGTGGATCTTTTACATTTGTATTTGTACATGACCAAATACGTTCCTCGTATTAAATATCCATGTTAAATGGAACAGTTTGTATTACGAGGTTTTAAGTTCGTAAGTTCAACGAACAAATAGGTTGATTTACGAATTCTTCAGCCCATTGTCGTTTGCTTCCTCTAGTGCGGGTACTCTGGAACCTCTTCATTGGTGCATTCACCTCAGTCTTTACTGTTCTCCACTCGTACCATCGTTTTGATATAGTCATTTCTTTCAGCAATCTCAGTTCTGTCCTGTATTGTCAGCAGATGGACTGTCAGACACGCCAGGTTGCCCCACACCAGTTGCAATGAAACGTAGTTGCACAAAGTAAAAGCCTTTATTATTTCTCCTTATTTAACCTACCTGACGGGGTTACAAGTTCATGTTCCGGCCCTTATTTATGGGCAGCTTCAGTGGACATTTTTAAGGTACAGATTGTATTGTACTGAGTTGAAAACAATCTAGAGACAGTATAAAAATTCAGTTATGATACACTACATATTAAAATACACAAATAGTGGAATTAAAACCCTTTTGCACAAATCTTGCGTTTGGATAACAATCGTCAAATCTTGCCAAACTCTAATTCTAAATTGAGTCTTATAAAAGTGAGTTTGCAGTCTCATTAAAAACGATTCAAATGATATAATTTTTCGTGCATTATGCCAAGATTTTAACCTTCAGAACAAGTATCAACAATTGTCCGCACGGACTCAAAATACAGTGCTTATCAGTGCAATACACGCGCAAGATAAGAGAATACGTTTTCTCACACTACCGTTTTGAATAAACTGAATCTACCTTCAGAATACACAATAACTTAATTACAAAATGTTGGTATAATTATTGTACAATTCAGCACTCAATACGGATCATGAAGTTAATACTATGAATGAAACGTGGTGCTAATATTCATATTTAAAACGGTAATTTGTGATTGGAGTTGTAACTCCTCGGAGTAGCCCAGCTATATTTCAGCTATATTATTGATAATTGACGCTCTTGAAGCAGACTGGCCGTTGTTTGAAGGCTGGTGCTAATGCAGACACACACCTGTCTTTAATTAGCTCGACGATGTAGAATGTACTGGCTTCATATAAATGTGCACATAATATTTCGTTTAACCAGCATTTGTTGCTGTTGACTTGAATTTAAAAGTAGCGAAAAAAGTTTGGCGTTAAAAATTACCCGCCATCGAAATTCTGCCGCTCTCAGTATGAAGCTACTGTGTCGTGAGTTCCTCATTAGCATCCTGTATTGGAGTAAGTCGCTGTACTGCGCCCAGGCTGGCGTAAGGCGTTAGGCTTCCTCTCGCCACTCAATAACAGATCCTGGAAGTTTTCCTGTACGTCGACCAATTTGGCTTTCTCAGTGTCAGCCTCTGAAAACTCGGGATAAACATTGAAAATGATTGTGCTTTGTCAAGCGCCATTTCTCGGGTGTAATCAGTAGACATGAGATTTATGTGTTACAATATAAACATGCAACTGTGCTGCAAAAAGTGGTCTCACACATTTTTATTTAAGTTTAATTATGCGCTTATTTTCATACTATTAAACACTTGTTTGAAACACAAACGTACCGTTCCTTTACTAGACTCACGCGATTCACCCACAACAATACGTAAGATCATGATCATGAATAATCAACTGAATTAGAAACAAAAGATCACACTAAAAAATATCCTGCAGGGCAAAATTCCGGCACCTGGGCGTCACGTAACACAAATCACATTAAGATTCTGAATCTCCTAAACAATTTCAACAATCGTGTCGTCTACCCTGGAATTTGCGATCGAAGTAACTGCTCTAGAAATGACTTGAATTAAGTGATAAACTGCAGGTCACACCATCTCTCGTATTTTTAACCGGAAAACATTTTCCTTGTTTCCACTTATGTGCCTTAACTCTTGTAGTTTAAAGACATTGTGAGACTAATGTAATCAATTATTGCAAACCAAAAATATAATTAATTTGTTTCGTTCTGCTTTATCCGTTGTGGCAGTCTTCAAGCGAGGGAAGTTTTGTTAATAAAACGGATGACTTGCAAAAGATTCTTCTTCTTGCGCCTTTTCAGGTCTGACTTAATGCTAATGATTTAAGTTTGGTACAGTACAGATCCGAGGAACAGCGCTGTGACGGTAGCGGCATTCAGTGGTTGGAGCTCTTCCGTGTTCCCCGCGAGCAAACAAAAAGCAATCGTCTCCTTGCATTCAGTCTGCAAGTTGCTGTGAATGCTCATGCCTTGCCGGAGTCCATTATTGTCATAGGTAACCTTCCTATACCAGAAGGTACTTGAAATAAGAAATAGCCAAGGAGCCGGGATGTACTTACACATTTCTATCCAAAATATTCATTTTTCAAGTTCGGCTCGAATGAGCCTTCTGACGGTGACTTCTGCTCATGTCGAAAACAGTTCTTACGAGGAAATCGTAAAATTAAGTAATGTTCTCAATTATGCCGAAAGCTGAAGGCCTAAATGACCCGGAAAGGTTTCAAATTGTGAGTCTCTGACACACTTTTTAAAATCACTTCCGGCCCGAGCAGAAAAACAGCCTCAAATCAACTTGTGTTCAAAATCCTCAAGCGTTTTTATTTTCATTTTTGAAAAATGTCCACACCGAATGTAGTTCAGTGAAACTCACATTAGCGCTCGTAGTGGTAGAAAAAGACAAACTGCCAATCTGAATTTTTAAAAAAATCTGTTTAGGTCGTGCATACAGAGATAGGTCTTAGTGGCGACGAGCAGTAGGAAAGACCTAGGAGAGGGAAGGAAGCGGCCCCAGCATTTGTGTGGTGTGGAAATGGGAAACAACGGAAAACCATCTTCTGGGCTGCCCATAGTGGGGTTCGAACCCACTATCTCCTGCATGCATGCTCAGAGCCGCACGACCAACTCGCCCGGTAACTGCGAATCTAATCGACCGAATAACAATTATTAAGAGTATTTAATTTTTAGGAATAAACAAAGGTTTTGAACATCGAGCTCTTGCCTGAAGGGCATGTCCACATCTCATACGACGCGACGCCTTCATCATATACTAAATGCGCCTTTGATCACATTTTCTAAACTAAACTGTACTGTTGGTAAAATCTTGGGAGTAGAACCAGCTTTTGGGTGGTTAGGCCGTGTCCGTTTCGGCCAGACGTGGCATTTGGGCTCACTGGTTCTCTTCCCCTACTGCTGTCTACAGACACTTGAAGTAGCAACACAAAATTGAAAATGTGCACGTCACGCTATTTGGACCAGCTGACGTTGTGAACCAAGGAACATTTTCGGTAAAATGTGCACAATAAAACTGATTCACAAGTATTTCCCAATTTTGGGATGATTTCTGATGAGACATTTAAATTAGGTTTGAAAAATGTAGAAGTTGACAATTTGAGTGACCGGCGTCAAGATCGTAAGCTGTCAGTGTTCCTCTCAAGCTGTGTTGAGCCTTCTCAAACCAGACCAGCAAGCTTTCTTATAAGTCACACGCCATCACTTACTTGCCTTTGTTGTAGTATTAACCATTTCGATCGTCCAACCTCTGACAGTACCATATTCGCGTCCCGGACAGTTCTTATCCGGGACGGCAATTGTCCCGTATTTTGAACCTCGAGAGAAATGCGCCGGTGTACCAAGAGCTTTCCTTTATTTGAAAGAGGATGGATTTCTTCACTCCTTGGTTTCTTTACCTGATGTGAGTATAGCGATTTTTTTAAAAAAAATTGCATTTTGCAATTCTCGGGTTGTTCATCCTAGCGAATGAGACGCGTAGTAGCGGACAAGTAGTCCGCCGCAATTGTCAGCTCGGAGAAATATTATGTTGATTGGGTTTAAGCTGTCCATTGTCATGCAGAGATTTTTGTTAACACGACTTCAGAGAAATGAAAATTGAAAGAGGCAGGTCTTACGATGACGATAGGCTAGGATTGGAATAGACCGTGGCAGGCTACAGCCCCAGCATTTGCCTCGTGTACAATGGGAAGTCACAGAAAACAATCTTTAGGGCTGCCGACAGTGGGGTTCGAACTCATCCTCTCCGAAATACAAGCTCATAGCAACATGACGCAAACAGCGCGACCAACTTGCTCCGTAATGTTAAGTCTTGCACTCTCATGTCAACAAAATGACATGGGTATAATTTTGAAAGGAAGTTTATAACTTGTAGAATACGTGCCGGTTGATTTTCTGCTCCGTATTTGACAACCCTGGCTCCTCCTCTGGGTGACGGACAATACAACAGCTTAGCTTCTCCATCTGATGCTTACGGGAAATCAGAGCGGTTCAAGGTTAGGGCGGCACCTAAATAACCTTCGGATATTGCTTTCTTCCAGGAACTGCAAGTTTAATGTTTAAAAACATGTACTTAGTACACATTAAACAAGAAGTAGGTTCCTAATGAATGTGTTCCCTAAAATGAGCTGTCTTAAGACAGTATTGTTAAAAATACAAGGTAGTGTGGGTATACAAGCACATCTTCATTTAAGTACTGTTTAGAGGGCCCGCGGAAACAACAGTACAATAACATCTCTAACGCCACAATAACTTTATGATTAAAACCTTCTGCTTTTCGAGAGCTGTGGGATACGAGACTCTTCACTTCTGAAGATTGCTGTGCTCAGTTTAGGTCACGCACATCGGCAGACAGGACAAAGACACTTGGAATGATTAGGGACGATACTGCTGCTTAATAACTCGCCTGTTGATTCGGTGAAAGTGAAATCCACTTCATGACTTGAGTAGTGCCCCATTGTCAGCCTTGCAATTCGAATGTAAGAATTCAAGACTCTAATCCATGTTGAGCAATCCCCAATGTTTCCCGCTTTAGACGTAACTTGTATTTATCATCATTAGAGCAAAGTTCCCTCATTTTAAACATTAACAATATTATTTGATATAATAAGCACAGCTCCTAAAGATATAATGTTCGTTCCTTCTATAGATGAGCCATCTATGGTCCACGGGCCAAGGGAAGTTGTAACTATTGAAAAGCGAAAGTCACAACTCACAGATAATTATTTTAACTCTGTCTTCACTGTTGTATATAGAGTATAGGGTGACGACCTTGTATCATGACAATACATACCTGCCCTCGCACGAAGTAGAGCAACGGAAGTACGCTCGGCCTGTGGAAAACAACTGTACCAAACGAATTTTCTGAAGTAACCAGGCTGTTATAATTATTAGCTAAGTGTCACAATGTTTTATAATTCCTATACATATCTCCATGGGTAAATGGTTAGCGTGCTGGCCTTTGGTCACAGGGGTCCCCGGTTCGATTACCGGCAGGGTCGGGAATTTTAACCATCATTCGTTAATCACGCTGGCACGACGAATGCCAAATCAAAAGACTTGCACCTGGCGAGCCGAACATGTCCCCGGACACTCCCGCCACTAAAGCCATAGGCGATTTCATTTCATATATAAAGTGTCTTTGTCTAAATGAAGTTGCATTCAAGTTTAAATAAAAGTAAATAGAGTCCTACATTAATTGCGCTTCAGTGATAATTGACGGTAAAAAGAGTTCTTGGTTCAGGGTACTTACAGGGGTTAGACAAGGCTGTAATCTTTCACCTGTGCTGTTTGTAGTTTACATGGATCATCTGCTGAAAGGTATAAAATGGCAGGGAGGGATTCAGTTAGGTGGAAATGTAGTAAGCAGTCTGGCCTATGCTGACGACTTGGTCTTAATGGCAGATTGTGCCGAAAGCCTGCAGTCTAATATCTTGGAACTTGAAAATAGGTGCAATGAGTATGGTATGAAAATTAGCCTCTCGAAGACTAAATTGATGTCAGTAGGTAAGAAATTCAACAGAATTGAATGTCAGGTTGGTGATACAAAGCTAGAACAGGTCGATAATTTCAAGTATTTAGGATGTGTGTTCTCCCAGGATGGTAATATAGTGAGAATGAATCAAGGTGTCGTAAAGCTAATGCAGTGAGCTCGCAGTTGCGATCAACAGTATTCTGTAAGAAGGAAGTCAGCTCCCAGACGAAGCTATCTTTACATCGGTTTGTTTTCAGACCAACTTTGCTTTACGGGAATGACTCAGGATATCTTATAAGTTAGAAGTAACAGACATGAAAGTAGCGAGAATGATTGCTGGTACAAACAGGTGGGAACAATGACAGGAGGGTACTCGGAATGATGAGATAAAGGCTAAGTTAGGAATGAACTCGATGGACGAAGCTGAACGCATAAACCGCCTCCACGCGAGGATAGGTTACCTAGGAGAATAATGGACTCTGTTATGGAGGGTAAGAGAAGTAGAGGGAGACCAAGACGACGGTGGTTAGACTCAGTTTCTAACGATTTAAAGATAAGAGGTAGAGAACTAAATGAGGCCACAGCACTAGTTGCGAATAAAGGATTCTTGCAACATTTAGTAAGTTCACAGAGGTTGCAGACTAAACGCTAGGAGGCATGTAATGATGGTATGTAGTAACATTACATATTCTGGTTTTTGTTCACTGAATTCATTATGTTCTGTAGCTCGGGGGTGGATGCGATATGCTAAGGGGGCCTTGCTATAGGTTGCTGGTGAATACTGACAGTTCCAAACGAACGTATCACTGCAAAGAATCCTGTAAATATTCATTACGACATAAATCCTACATGTGACTCACCAAATTCTTGAGTTTACCTATCCTGTTACACTGAAGTCGCCACTTAAGACACATCTTCTTTTACAAGTAACTCGACGCTTCAAGACACGCACTCATTAACGGATATCATAAGATCGTCACTCTAACAGAAAGTGTGCTGTTATTCTGAACCACCTGTTTGTTCCGAAGAATGAGAATCAGAAGTAGCACTCCACTCTCTAACATACGACAAAAACTTGGCACTTTGTTTTGACTTCGAAACTTTCCTGGTGGCCTGTTTGTCCCTTAAAGCTTGATATTAAAAGTTTAAGTTCTGTACTGCTAAACCCGGTGTACAGAAAATGTTACAGAGAAACAAGAACTTATACAATATTTTAAATACTTTACATATTTAATGCCCGCCTGGTGGCCTTGATCGTTAAGGTCTGACACCGATGTTAGCGGGTTCGAGTCCCGTTTTCACCATAAGAATGTTGGCCGTCAGGGTAGGGGAAGTTGTGGTATACAATTTCTAATCACTAGATTGCGTACCAAAAGTCTGGATTAAATTCCAAACCTCTCCGCAATGCTCATATGGAGTGAGGGCATATGACGCTGTTGATGGTGATTCGTCCGTCGGATGGGGACGTTAAGCCTTGAGCAGACCCCTTGGTGCTATTCGACAGGAGTAGGCTATGTGCCGGCACCGGATTTCACCCTCTGCCTTCCTACTATCATATAGCACGTCATTCATTTCATCTCATTCACTCCTCTGATGAGGTTGAGGAGATTCATCTCACCTGATACCCGACCCCGTTGACAGACAGAACAAACTGCATACGCTTCAAACACTATACCGTACTTATAACCCGTTAGAACGTGAGAATTTACCTTCAGATATACTTCAAAGACATGGTTATTGTCCGACTCATGGGCTAAATGGTCAGCGTTGAGGCCTTCGGGGATTTTAATCGTGTTTGATTAAGTCTTCTGGCTCGAGGACTGGGTGTTTGTTTGTTTCAACACTTTCCTCTTCTCGTATTCAGACAACACACTACACTACCAACCACCACAAAAACACGCATCCGGTCATAAAAACCCACCACGACAGATTGATCTTACCTCTCCGTAGAGAGACTGGACAAACAAACTACAACTTACTAATAACCCGTTATACTTAAATATCGGCTCACACCGTGGTTAGACGGTTCGAGTCTGCTTCAGAACGTTGGTTGGACAGGTACAATTTCTGAAATCTAGATTGCGTGCCTAAAGCCTGGATTCAGTTCCAAATCTCTCTGCAGTGCTCATATGAGGCTGTTGATGGTGATTCGTCCGTCGGATGGGGATGTTAAAGCCGTGCTCTGAGAAGGCGATCCGGTCGTTAAATCTCGCTCACTTCACACCACACACCTCGCAGTCGATAGTAGCATTGAGGTCTTATTACAAGCAGTCACGTGATATCACCCTTCTTTTACCGGCAATCTCCGTCTCTATCTACCTTAGAGAGGAAAACAAACTTCAAAAACTAATTTTAGTGTCGTGATTTTTAAAACACCAAATTAAATGTTTATATAGTATTAATTCTAGTTTTCAAATTCGACAAAGCTTACAAATATATTTTTTTAAATCACAAAATAATGGAGCATTATTTATTACTAGTTATATTACCCGGCGCTGCCCGGGCACTTTTTTGGTTATTTATTTTAGGTATTTTATTTCCTGTTAATTATGGTGAAGCGAATTTTTGTAGATTTCTTTCTGACATTGATTCATATTTCAGGAGTTATTTTGTAGTTTAATTCATTGTTACGTGTTCAATGTCAAGTTTAATTACACATTATTGTGTTCCTTGGTAATTAAACTAATCTCGGTCAGCTTGGACATTTTCTTAATCATCCGGAGTGTGTCAGCGACCCCGAAAACTATAATAATGGTACATCCATAATCTCGGCCATTTTGGACATTTCTTTCTTCACCTCTTCTCAACCTCCATACCGCCTGGGCCTGACTGACTAAAACGGCACGGAATGTGTCATGGTGTTAGGGGAGTCCTGCCTCCACGGTCATTTCTTTAGATAGTATGTTTGGTTGAAAGATGTGCTGGAACAAACGCACATTCATCCGTAATCTGTTACTTTGGATATTTTCTTTTTTCACCTCTTCTCACGTCCATGCCGATGGGGGATGTCCGAGGACATGTTCAGCTCGTCAGGTGCAGGTCTTTTTACACTGAAGAAAATGGAAATTGCAACACCCAGAAGGAGTGGTGCTACATTGCTGCAATTGAACATGCAGGACGAGTGTTCGGTTGTGATTCGATGATTACACTTTCAGGTCCCTCACACCGCAAGTTTGGACAACAATCAATACAGGATGTGCCCACCACGAGCTGCAATATATTGATGAATTCGTCGAGGCACGGAGTCAATAAGGCCCTAGATCGCTTCCGAGGAATTGTGGCCCATGCTTGCTGCACTGCACGGGTCAGTTATTCCAGAGTTGTGGGGGCTGAGGACGGTTAGCCAGTTGTGGACCCATCATGTCCCACACATGCTCAATAGGACCGAGGTCCGGGGATCTGGCGGGCCATTCTAAGGTTGTGATGTCGTGGAGAGCTTCTCTGGAGATGCGTGCAGTGTGAACCCGGGTATTGTCCTGCTGAAACATCCCATTAGCAATGTTCGCCATCATAGGGACAACCTCTGGTTTGAGTACCCTATCAACGTACTGTCGAGCAGCCATAGTGCCATCAACAAGCACTAATTTTGATTTCACATTAAAGCCAATAGCTCCTCAGACCATAATGCTTGGTGTTGGCCCTGTGTGGCTCTCGACAATAAGATCTGAGCGGCCCCTCTCCCCAGTACGTCGGCGCACAAGATTTCGGCGATCACTGCGGGCAAGACAGAAGCGCGATTCATCACTAAAGACGACCATATGCCATTCGTCGACCCACGTCGATCTTTCTCGACACCAGGCCAGCTTTACACGTCGCTGTTGTGGGGTCAATGGAACACCTTCTGCAGGGACACGGGCTCGTAAGCCAGCTGCACGCAGGCGATTACCAACTGTTTGTTGTGTAACGTGGGGTGCCACAGCTGCTCGAATTTGCGCTGCTGTTGCATGGGGTTCCATCCGAGCCATCCGAATGATGCGGCGATCCTCTCTCACAGTTGTCTGTCGCGCACGGCCTGTGCCAGGTCTACGAGTGTGGGTACCTTCATTTGACCACTGCTGCCATACACGTTGTACCGTAGATGCCTGTCGGCCAACATGTGCAGGGACAGTCCTTAGCGATAATCCAGCCTCACACAGCCCAATTATCCGAGCCCTCTCAAACGGCGACAGTTGTTGATAGCGTGCTCTTCTCTGTCGTCGAGGCATGTTTGACGGGGAACACTTCACTGCACAGATTGCAAGTACGCTACACCAGAGTCCGTATACTGGAGTTGATTCCTCCGCGACCAATCACGTGGGGAGACCTTTAGCAACAATCCAATGGGTCTGAAACTTTGATCGTTTTCATACCTACATGGCATCGTTCCATATCTTGAAAATCAACACAAACGACAAAGTGTATTTTACTCCGGTAGGTGACCTGCGCGTCGGCATGAAGATGAAATGATTTTGGAGACGACACATACACTCAGCCCCCGTGCCAGCGAAATTAACGAATGATGGTTAAAATTCCCGACCCTGCCGGGATCGAACCCGTGACCCCTGTGACCACAGGTCAGCACGGTAACCATTCGGCCATGGAGCCGGATTTAGACATGCGGAGTGTCACTGTTCATCTCAGTGACCCCGAAACCTATAGTTTCGACACTATTTTCGATTATTTTTATGCCACCCCCTCCCCATCTCCACGCTTAGGGGTTTCTTACCCCCGTAGCGCTCTTTTCAATACAGCCATAAACTGTAGTAGAATCTCTCCTTGGCCTAGCGTACTTCGAACACCAGGCCTGTATTCTACTGTAGAATCCTTGAGCCGACGTCATGGTTACGGCCGAGCGAGGTAGTGTGTTGCCTCGTCCTTTTACAACAAATCCGATGTTTCGCCTAATATGCGAAAGAGCCTAAATCTAGGAAATAGAGAAAACTGTTAAAATTTATTCTTGATGGGGTTACCCACCGGTTCAGATAGGGGGAACGGTATAGATTTGTATAAGGAACAGGCGGACAGACATTCTGCTTTGTATGTATAGTTTTCTTTAGCATTTACAGCGGATCGTTCGCAGAGTGTCGTCCTGCGGATCCCAAGATAGCGGGTTCAAACTCAGCAGAGGTGGTCGTACGACCCGTCATATAAAAGGTCTCTGGTGGCATATTTGGTATTTACTGGACAAATTCATTAACAGGTCTGCCATTTAGTAGGCCGAACATGTAAGTTGACGAGGAGTAGCTGTGGCCGTACATCGTCATAGCATATCAGTTTCCATGATATCAAAACTATACTTGATACTGGGTCGGGGATGAGGTGAGATGAAATTTACGGCATGTTTTTACGTCCGGACACTGAGGAGACGGTCAGCTGTGGTTCATTCTGCCGTGACACATCCGCTGGATTTGTTTTGCTTCATATGCAGTTACACGTGCTTTGGTAAAAGTTTGTTTGCCTCATTACAACAAATAATGACCGCTGCCGTTTGTCCTGGTCTAGACTAACTTTTAGCACCGGGCGGCCATGGCCGTATCACCATCAGAATGCGTACCGCAGTGTTTGCCAGTGACGCGCTGTTGTCCAGACCCATCGGCGACAAATAGGAAGAAGACCTGCACCTGGCACTCCCGGCACTAAAAGGCACACGATAAATAAATAAATAACATATTTTTTGTACACTTCTTTGTCGCGGACAGTCGCGATGTGGTGTTTCTTACCTCGGAAGTTTGGACGGTTTCTTGTACATCCACTTTGCGTTACACAGCACAATGGCAGATAAGCGTAACGTTCTCATATGGTCTGGAGGACGAGATAATTCGTAGTTGCGAGAGACGAGAATTAGGAGCTCCAGTTGAAAAGAACGTAACCTACACAGAGAACGAAACTTTGAATAGATTCGACAGTCTACTAATATGTTGCCTTGATCAGAAAAGACAACTGAAGCGCGATATTGCAGTGCGCTATTGGGATGAATTTACATAAAAGCAATTGCACGCAGGCGCGAAATTCTAAAAACATAATTCGACTACTTGAGCGTTACTACAAAAACACTGCTTTGATATATTATATCACATCAGACATATAATATCGCAGTAAAAAAATACAGTTCTGTTTTTATGTCTCATTTCAAGATCAAATCAGTATGACGAAATAAGTTATTCTTGAAATCGCTACATGTTCAGGTTGTAGGCTGTCTGATTCATTCTACAAAGAGAAAAACTCGGGTCAACTGTTCGATTTACCCTGCAATAAATCCACATAAATGAGAGAACAAAATTCAAGTAGTTGATTTCATGTTTCATTATACAAGTTCTTACGAGCTTTCTGTCTCACAATCGGCTGGTTTGAGTACGATCGGTACCTGCTTATGACATAATCTAGCTTTCGTTTCTTCACCAATGCACTGAAAACCGTAGTAAATTGGAGTCAGCTGCTGACAACTGTGTCTGTTTATCGTAGGAGTAGGCCTACTTGAATGAAATACATGTTAACTACAGTATAGCTGTGCGTTTGCCGTTTAAGTGCTGTTTTCAAACCACACTCTGTCTAGAATCAAACTGTTAGAACAGTCATAAAGACAGAATAGGTATTACGTCTCTTCTTATTCTCCTCATCCCCTGTGGGTGGAGGTGGTAGAATAACACCCACGGTATCCTCTTCTTTTTGTAAGAGGCGACTAAAAGGGGTCCCACGGTACCCTTAGCTGACTTGTGCCAGGCTCCTCGCTTTCATCTGTCCTATCAGACCTACCTTGGTCAACTCTTGTTCTTTACCTATCCGACGGTATTAGAGCACTGGAGGCTTAGGGAATGTTTCATTTTCACGCCTGGAGCCCTTGTCTTTCTTTGGTCGATACGTTCATTTTTCGAAGTGTCGGATTCCCTCCATATATTTTCTCTGATTAGTGTTATATAGAGGACGGTTGCCGAGTTGCACTTCCTGTTAAAACAATCACCACCACCACCACTTATTCTCCTCATCCGTAAGGTTGGTGGCTAATATGCATGTCTCCCAAGCGTCTCCGTTCTTTGGCCAGAAGCCTCAAGCGTTAATAATGTTGTCTATAGGTGCTCATCAAACAGGATGGTGGGATGTAGATATCGGTCATTGCAGCCATGTAGTCAATATGCTCCCACCTTTTGTCGGGACAAGCCCAAGCTGGCTCAGTAAAAGAACTCGTGGGACAAAATATTGGCATCTCGACGTGCCTAGTGGAGTTAACAGAACGTGGAAACAATGCGTGTAATTTTGAAGGCACAGTAAGTTAAAAGCGACATGGGTGTATTATATCGTCACATCACAGCCTTTAGAGTTGGGAGTCATGAGCGAACCCAATGCCAGGTCGTCGTCGAAGTTTGGATACGGGGAACGGTGTGCGTTTTACATTTCGTAAAGAACCCTCTACAAGAGCATCGAATTGCCGACCTTCTGTTTGATTACATCGCCGGTGCACAGGCCCGATGTTCCTCATCTGCTCGGGCTGTTCAGCGTGCACTTGCTTCAGAGTTGGTCGGGAGATAGTGGGTTCGAGTCCCACCGTCCGCATCCCGTGGTTTCCCATTTTCCTCCGTCGCCGAAACCCTTCCCTTTGTTAGGGCGACGTTAAATATGTTGCAGAAGAAAAGGAAGACCTGTCCGACTGGCCTGCACATCTCGATGTGGAATGATGGTAGCAAGAGGATGAAACTCGGTGTGGATCTGCTCAAAGCTTGACGTCCCCATCCGACAGACTATCAACAGCGTGAAACTGCCCTACCCTGCCGACTAACCAACGGGACTCGAACCACGCTGCCATACACTCAAGTCATAAGATCGCTGTGTTCTTAATGTAAAATAACGAAAATTCAACATTGTTCACCTGTGTGGCTTTTAAGAGGAGATAGAAGTTTTAATTGGCTATGCCCGCCTGGTAGCCGTGATCGTTAAGGCGCTGAAGTCTAAACGCTCTGACACCGAGGTTAGCCGGTTCGAGTCCCGTTGGTCGAAACCATTTTCACCATCATAATGTTGGCCGTCAGGGTAGGGGAGGTGGTGGTATACAATTTATAATCACTAGATTGCGTGCCGAAAGTCAGGATTAAATTCCAAACCTCTCCGCAGTGCTCATATGCAGTGAGGGCATATGACGCTGTTGATGGTGATTCGTCCGTCGGATGGCGACGTTAAGCCTTCAGCAGACCCCTTGGTTGTATTCGACAGGAGTGCTGGCACCGGGTTTCCCCCTCTCTCTACTATCATATATATCGCAGATTCATCTCACCTCATACCCGACCCCGTAGGGAAACGGAACAAAGGTTAGACAAACAAACAAACAGAACTTTTAATTGGCTGCTGTGTCAACGGTAATAGGACTCTCTCCGAACTTCATCCTGTGTGTTTATGTGGAACTTACTGCACTCAGATTCTGCCACAGAAAACATGTTTGTGCTTCTTATTATTTTCTGGATGGCGTCGTAATTTGGATGGTGTCCGGCCTCGCGGTGTAGGGGGCAACGCGTCCGCCTGTCACCCGGCGGCGCCGGGTTCGATTCCCAGCCGGGTCAGGGGTTAAATGATTAATGTCCCTAGCCTGGGGACTGGGTGTTTGTGTTGTCCTTAACGTTCCTTTCCTCACATTCAACACTTTTCACTTCCTCCATTTACAAAATACACGCAGGTTCCTCACATATGGTGCTACTAGGGGCAAAAGATCTTTCTAGGTCGACGCCCCGAACAAATACCTTTTTTTTAAAAAATTGGATCGTGGGTCATGAACTGTCCATCTCAATAAAATATTGTACGAACGAAAGTGTTCCACGTATTTGTCTGGTGCTTTCAGCCCACGCAACATCGTTAAACACTAGAATAAAACATTCTCTTGTTTTAAAAAAGAATGGCCCAACGTCACTCCCCTACCGGGTGAGTTGGCCGTGCGGTTAGGAGCGCTCCGCTGTGAGCTTGCATCCGGGAGATAGTGGGTTCGAATCCCACTGTCGGCAGCCCTGAAGATGGATTTCCGTGGTTTCCCATTTTAATGCCAGGCAAATGCTGGGGCTGTACCTTAATTAAGGCCACGGCCGCTTCCTTCCAACTCCTACGCCTTTCCTATCCCATCGTCGCCATAAGAGCTATCTGTGTCGGTTCGACATAAAGCCACTAGCAAAAAAAAACCTTACCCCCTCTCACTCGTGCTGTCTTCTCACCCCAGTGGTATGTAAAGTATCGGTGATTTTGACGCTTCCCTGAATCAACACCAGTTTTCAGATCTAAGCGCCGTGGGTGTCTCCACCGACAGCCAAGTGTTACGGCAGGTGAAAGGCGCATACGATATAGCACAGCACCAAATGGCAACTGCATACCAATTCCAAGGAGTTACAGTTCTTTGACACTTGCGGGGCCACTTAATATTTCTCCAGTGACGTATGCCCAAATCTCAAACGTAGCAATGTAATATCTTACGCGATTTCGCAGCTACACGTCTTGGTAATTGTCTGCTAATACTAATCAGAAGAGAATGAACTGCCGGGGTGAGAAGAGACCAAGGCGCCTTGTACCCACCAATATCACCAAATTGTGTACAAACATTGTCGTTTATCTTCAGTTCAAGCGTTCATTGTGACGTGACTTTGAGTCATCAGTAAACTTAGAGGCGTTTTAAAATTAGCGACGCGGGCCAGTCGGCCGCAGCGCACTATTTACTGTGCACGTCATGTGCTTTTCCTGCAAGTAAGTGTTGCTACTTTCCTATATTTGAAGATATCCAAGCTAGAGGAATGGGTCGAATTCGGGGCCCTGCAAACTATTTAGTCAAGGATTACTATTCAATATTTGAACTAACAAGATATAGGAGACGAAAGATTGACCATGAATTTGAGTCGTTTGAGTCGTCCTCAGTCTCCTGTTGTCCCTTGAAGCCGTGATGTTCTTGGTTTAGTAGTCCGTAGATTTCCTTTAGATGTCCTCACAGTGTTACTTTAAAACGTAATGAGCGACGGGCAGCTTTTCTTAGCCACGGAGTAGCTACCTGAAGTTCGTATTTCTGAACAATACAGTTATTTGATTTATTTTTTACAACAGACCTGTTAGCAATCATTATTCTAAATGTGATTTGTCTTCATCCCATTTACATTGTTAAACAGTATTTGAAATCTTGAACTCTAGTACCGTACAAGGCTTTGAAGTCAGGTTTGGGAGAATATCAGAACACCGTGTGTGGTTGCGTCGTACTCTACCGAATGGCGGACATCTATGTTTTAATACTAAATGTCGCCATAAATCATCGTACGAGATGGAGTGCCTTCCATTCAAAAATCCAGCTACCTCTGCTCAGTTTGAAGGGGTGGTGTTTTCACAAGGATACAGTAGGTTATTTTCAAGACCAAGAATGCTCTTGTATGAAGTAGAATGAACATATTTTGTACTCGCCTTTCGACAACCTTTCTCTGTCGGCGAATTTTTATTAGTTTCAGTGTACATGAGATGAACGCAATACAGTTTTCTCTCTTTCTCAAAGTCAGCATTCCTATTAATTTTGATGGTATAAAATAAAGCATATCTGTAAGTTCTATGTTTATTTCCGTCGTAAGAACCTTCGCTTGGACGATATAGAAGTTCGATGTAGTGCTTAGCGTTAAATATTCTTCTACGTAGGTGTAAAATCAATGTGGTGTGTGCTGCTAGCATTGCAGAACAATCTTCCTGAGGCTAGTCGTATTCTATGTAGTGTATTTTGTAGTCTTCAATGTCAACGTCCATCCTTACCGTAGTACGCCTTCCTACTATCATAATCACGTCATTCATCTTATTAACTCCTCTGATGAGGAAGGGCATCGGGTCGTAAAAAAACGCCGAGATTCATCTCACTTCATAGCCTAGCCCGTAGAGAAAGTTCACCGCCTGTCGTCAGGAAAACTACACATAATTTCTATGAATCGTGCTGTTAAAGGGCCCTCACTCGATATTTGTTTAATGGGGTGGATGGTGGGTGATAGCACGTTTTGGTCTACTGCGCAGGTGTCAACATACGAGTTCGCTAACCCAAGGTCGTCGTGCTTGTTAGTGAAGTTGTTAATTTGGTCGTTGTTCATGCAAAGAAATCACGAGGCCATGGTTTGCTATGTTGTAACGTCACTGCCCTTAGTTACGTCTGTGCCTCGTCTAGGAAGAATAATACCATTATTATTGTGAGCTCTAGAGAGGAACACGTATCCTGTCCCAAGACATTCTGTAATCCTCGAGTACTGTCATGTGGTTTTTTAGGTTAGTGTTTGATAATTGTTCAGGGAAGCCATTTGTCATCAGTTTCGTATTTATAACGTTTCAAACGGAAGTATAATTTGGTGCGTGTTGTTCTGTCTCTGGCATGGAATAAACATTGGTTGCCAGGGTAAAGGAGATAGCCTTTAGCGGTGTGACTAAGTCGTGTTTGGTCAAGGATAAGTCACGTGCCTTGTTGTTTTATTATCCCTGTTTGCAAACTGGCTGTACCGTACTTTCCAGGCGGGTGTTCAGTGTGTTCTAGCCGAATACACCCCAGAGGTATACGATTATTATCGTTGTCGAGGTCCCGGAGACGGCGGCTTAGCGAAACTCTCTGGTGTTTGTGGCGTCAATATTGTAAAATGATTGCTCGTGACACTCTTGTTACATTTTCCATGGCAGTAGTGTTGATGTTTAGAAGGTCCATATCAGTTAAGATTTTGAGATTTAATAAGAAACGTTAAAATAGATTGATAAACGTGACTCGTGTACCAAGCATTTTGCTCAAACGAACAGAATGTCACGGGATGTTTAATTCTAAGTCTGGGAATACGATAGAGCTTTCAGGCAGCACCTTCTTTTGTTCACATTATTCTGTATTTCTTCTTTCTTTTAAACTTCCAGTGCGAAGTTTATACAGGCGCATTCGGTCTTCCTCCTGCCTTTTCCAAGACATCGCCCCGTCTGTCCTTTATTCTAGGGTTTGGCCATTCTAAGAGCATTTTCAAACGGTTGTTCCAGCCCTCTTTATCCTCTGAAATAAATAAGAAAAACAGACCTGGCTGACTCGGGGTGGGTTGGCGACCACGGGGCCCTCAGCTGAGTCCTGGCATTGCTTCCACTTACTTGTGCCGGGCTCCTCTCTTTCATCTATCCTATCCGACCTCCCTTGGTCAACTCTTGTTCTTTTCCGACCCCGACGCTATTACGTTTGCGAGGGCTAGGGAGTCTTTCATTTTCACGCCCTTCGTGGCCCTTGTCTTTCTTTGACCGATATCTTCATTTTTCGAAGTGTTGGATCCCTTCCATATTTTCCCTCTGATTAGTGTTATATAGAGGATGGTTGCCTAGTTGTACTTCCTCTTAAAACAATAATCACCACCATGACTCGGGGTGGGGGTTTCCAACCTTACGTTAACGACCTAGTGGTACGAAATGTTCGGACATCGTTGTAGGCTATTTGGCCTAGTTAGTTTTCAAGAATGTGTTGTCTCGTAATTTTGAACTGTTGTGTTCTCATATTTCGGAAATGGAAGAAATCTTATTCGCATTCGCTATAGAAAAGACCTTCTGCTCTTGGTGTTGCAGGACCACTTCGAAGGCTTCGTACCTGGCCTCGTACAGGAGAGACAGAGACAGGGGAGTTCCCAACTTCGAGGGCAGCTACAAGAGGATCATGTCTCCCAGTGGACACGAGACCTCATTGGAGAACTCCAGTACCCCTGTGCCAGGTAGGACAGTTGTCTGCTTGCCAGCAGTAACCTATGTAGTTCAGTTCAGTCTCTCCTCGGTGCGAGTATGGCAGGTAAGTCGTCAAATTCTGCAAAACATTTTTATAAAGATCCACTCTCAGTTAAAAAGTAAACATTTCGTTAAATGCATAATTCTGTTGACAGAGGCAGTTCCAGGCAGGGAAAATACGAAGTTATTCTTCCACAGTGGAAGATAGTTTACATAAACAACATGTGGAATATTTGAGTTGCATACTTCGTGTACAGCATCCACTGCAGAAAGAAAACTGCTACCACCGCCACTTCAACCTTAGTTTTATTTGTTCATCCAACACCCATAGTTTTTCTGTTTTAAGGGGTTGATAAGCTGCCTCTGTGGATCCGTGGTAGAGTGTCGGCCTCCGGATCCCAAGATAGCGGGTTCAAACCCGGCAGAGGCAGTTGGATTTTTGAAGGGCGGAAAAAAGTCCATTCGACACTCCATGTCGTACGATGTCGGCATGTAAAAGATCTCTGGTGATGCATTTGGTATTTACCCGACAAAATTAATTAAATCTCAGCCATAGACGCCCAAGAGAGATCCGGTTTACTCTGTCTGCCATCTAGCGGACCTAGAGTAAAACGGAACGTCGAAATTGACGAGCAGACAGCCAGATGGCGTCAAGTCGAAATGTCTGCAAACGGTAGCTGAGGCCATACGATTATTATTATTATTATTATTATTATTATTATTATTATTATTATTATTATTATTATTATTATTATTATTATTATTATTATAAGGAGTTGATAAGAGGGAACCAGTCAGAACTTATCTTGGACTAATATTTTTCCAGAGTGTGATCGTCTTTCCATCCCTGGAGAAGCAGAGGAGGTGAATCACACTGCCGCTAGTCATCCTGAGGAAGCGAGCGACTCAAGGACTAAAGACGAGGAGGTTGTGGTTGATAGACTGACGGACAGTGACGCCAAGGACACGGATAGTGGTGTTGTGTCGTGTGGAGTTGTGGAGACGGAAATTCAATGCGATCTCATCACGGAGACTGAGTTGCCGCCTCCATCGCCCCCGCCCCCGCCGTCCCCGAGTCCAAGTCCGAAGGTGACAGAATCGCTCCAGCTGGTCCAGAGGTCTGAGGTGGTGCTGAGGGTGAACGCTGCCACGAGCGACGCCTCCTCGCAGACGGAAGCTGAAGGCGAGAAGGAAGTCGTCGACGAAGCTCCCGTTACTGTGCCGACGACGATGCTAGTCCGCCCTAAGACGCAGGAAGAGATCGAGTGCGAGAGGCTGTCGTTGGACGTGGCGAGTCACCTCTCGCCTTCGGATAAACTACAGACCTTGCTTGGTGAGCCTGTGCTCTTGTCTTGTCTTGTCTTGTGTTGTGTGTGTGTTAGTTTGAAGTCTGTTATCCCTTGCAACCTCTAATGTTTCAGTTCCTGACCCCGAACACAAGAAGCCCACGGACTACGTGAGCGGACTGTTCCGTCTGGACGTGGCGCTGAGACCTCGGCCGACTGTGTTCCGCACACAGACCCTGACTAACGGCAATAGCTCGAGTTCAGCTGCTCCCAGCGACCAGACACCTTCAGAAGATGCTGCCAAGTAAGCTTTGACTTATACAGGTGCAGTATTTATGAGGAACGGGCTCTTGGACGGGAGTGAAAGCTGGATGGACTCGGCGTATCTTATAAGTTAGAAAGTAGAGACAATGATTGCCAGTACAGAACAGTGGTAGGAGGGTACTCGCAATGACGAGATAAACGCTAAGTTAGGAATGAACTGATTGGATGAAGCCTGGTGGTGAATGGAGGATGATGGGTTACTTGACCATAGAGGGTAGGAGAAGTGGAGGGAGACCAAGGAGACAATGGTTAGACTTTGAAATAATAGGTGTGTAACTAAACCAGACCACAAAGAGGGCATTGTGGTGGTATTTAATTCACAGAGCCTTGCGGACTGAACAGTCTGTTTGGGTGTTAACATTGATACTGTCTATTCCGTAAAGTCGTTTCAGTGTGAGAAATTTTGAAGATAAACATTAGACTTGACAAAAACCTTATTACTGCAAGTAGAAAGAAAGTAATCAATTTATCTCATGGTATTACAACAATCTTCTAGTAACTTGTAGGTTCATACTAGTTTTAAAGGAGTTGTTTGTTATGTTGTAGGGACAACAACACAAGTCCCCTGCCAGCCAACTCAAAATATTTCCAGATCTCGGAACCCAAAGCAAAGTTCTTGAATCGCTACGTGCAGGACATGGGTCAGCTGAATGGACTTCACGACAACAAAGACCTCCACCGGAAGAAGGTGTGTATATAATGTCTAACCAACATACTGTAAGTAAGAAAACAAATGCAGCCGCATGACACAGTGAACACTCGGGTATGATAAATCCTGGAAATTTTAGTTTAAAACAGTTTCCTTTCAAAGTAGGTTTAGCTTGATGGCCTACGGCGTTGTTTCTCAACTTTTCCATACGATATTACATTCTTCAAAATAAAGTTGAAAGTGGAACTTTATAATACTGTGGTTACTTTTTAATTTGAATGGTGGACCCTGAACTGGGCATAATGGTAGCCATAGTGAACTTGTGTACGTTACAAGGGAGAAAAGCACACGTATTTTGTTCCTAGACTCAATATCGCGATTGTTTTACGTACTTATCCTCCAGCTGAATGTTTGCTTCATGCAGCCAATGCTAGCGGATGCCTCATACGAGCCCTAGGGATTCCAAACTCCAATACGCATCATAATCTGCTCTCTTTTACCTAAGGATTGCTAGAACTTCCCTTATGTTCAAGATTGTCATTTATTTATTTATTGATTTATTGATTTATTTACGAAGCACAAGATACAGCTACACTGAGCAAATTTCACTTGCACTGTCAACAGACTATTTAACAAACGTAAACTTTCATAATAAAATATAACAAACATAACAAAATATAACAAGTGATCAAGATGGCAGTGACTTACATGATGTTCGCGTGTAATATTGTCGCTTGGAACTATTGAATAATCGGTCATTCTAAGCTAAAATTTACCGTCTGAAGCACCAGAGTGAAGCTGCTAAGTACTTTTGTAGTGAGTGTGGTTTTAAATCTGCATTGTGGAGATTATTGTTCATTAAAGGATCACTCTCATACCTATAACCTCATCTTGTTAGCTAACCGATAATGGCCGCCTCTGTTGATGGAGGTCGGCAAGTTTTTTCTAACTCAATGAATCTAAATAATGAAAATCAGCAAGTCTCAAGTAACCTCACGAATGGACAGAATAAAGAAAGCTTAATTCCCACCCGTACCGGTGAACCAGGTAACCTCATGACAACCTCTATTACTGTTCCTAACACACTTAATCAATCTCCTAACAACCCAAGGTTAAGTTACTCTGCAGCAATGCAATCCTACCCTACCAAAGATCAAGCTATTGTTATTGAATCTTGCGATGGTATTAGTATCCGAGATTATATACTAGCAATTGGAAAAGTCACTAGCCCTAGTAACATCCGATTTGTCTCACGGATATCTAATGGAAGAATATGTATCTTCCTAGCAAGTCAAAAGTGTGTTGAAGAATTAATTTCAAAACATCCTAAGATTCTCATAAATAATGTCTCCTTGGAAATAAGACCTCTCCTAACTAAAAACAAACGAGTTATTCTATCCAATGTTTGCCCTGTGATTCCCAATATTGTTATTGAAGAAGAATTTATCAAACTTGGCATTAAACCACTGTCAAAGATATCACCTATTAGAGCAGGTTTAACAATCCCCGGATTTTCTCACATTCTCAGTTTTCGGAGACAGATTTATATTCAAAATGAAGACTTTAACAAACTTCCAGACTCACTCCAAATCGAATATGAGGGTACCAATTACTGGATTTATTTATCCTCTGACACACCCACCTGCTTTCTTTGTAAAACTGAGGGGCACTTAGCTAGAAACTGTCCTGATAATGATGAAATAATAAATGAAGGCTCCTCATTAAATCAAAACAGTCATTCTCGTGGCAAGATCAATCTAACAGAATTTCCCCAACTAGTAGAGGATACACAAAAAATTGAAACAAACTGTCAAGAAAATATTACCTGTACTCCCTCACAAACTACTGTTCAGACAACTGCTACATCTACATCTCTTCAGTGTTCTCAAAATCAAAACTGTGGGCCTTTACCCTCAGGCGAAACGACTCTAACCTCTCATTTGGAATGCCCTCAAAACCCCTCATATATTCATCTTGCTGGATCAAAGAGACCAATATCACTATCTAGCAGTGAAACTACAGGCAGAAAAGACCTTGATTTTAAGGAACCTCCCCTAACAACTGAACCTAAGACAAGTGAACAGACAGGGAAACACAAGACAAAACAAACTTACAAGAAACCAAAGACAGAAAAAGAAAGCACAACTATTAGTGATATGCTTAAGCCAATTAAGCAAGTTCTAGAAGCCAACCCTCAGTCCTTTCCCCTCAATTACTTACAACTCCAATCCTTTTTTGAAAACAGTATTGGAGTTAATGACATTGCAGCAATAGCTTCCAATTACACCCAAGATCTAGAGGGTTTAGCCCAAGCCCTTCAAAAACTATATCCATACTACACTGAAAAATCTATTAAGAACAGGAGTACTCGAATAGTCAAGAAACTGCTTAAGGCTAGCAGTGAAAACCGAGGTGAAGCAATTAACAGTTTAGTTCCAGATTACTCCAGCGATGACTCTACTTCCCTCTCATAATAATGATAAAATTCCCTCTACACTTGTTTGTCATTCTTATGACTATATCATTACTTCAATGGAACCTCAACAGTTTTCGATCACAGCGAGAGTATTTACAACTTCTACTAAATAAACATCAGCCTTCAGTTGTCTGTCTACAAGAAACTAACTTTAGAGACAACTTTGTTTCCCATTTAAGACAGTTCAACGTACATTATAAAAACCGAATTAATCCAAATCATGCAAGTGGAGGCGTAGCCACCTATGTTAAAAATAATTTACACCATCAAGAGGTTCCTTTAACTACTGATTTAGAAGCAGTCGCAGTTTTATTATACCTTCCACAAGCTATATGTGTCTGTAATGTTTATTTTCCTACGAATAGTACATCTCACGCTGATGATTTAAGAAACCTAATACACCAACTCCCCAAACCCTTCATCTTGATGGGTGATTTTAATAGCCACAACAGTTTATGGGGTAGTCGCAATACTGATGCAAGGGGGAAAGAAATAGAGAAGATACTAGATGAATTTACTCTAGTATTATTGAACTCAACTGCTCCAACTCGTTTTGATATAGCACACGGAACATACAGTAGCATAGATTTAACTATATGTACGCCAGACATAGCTGCACTATTTAACTGGTCCATTTATTCAACTCTACAAGGAAGTGACCACTTCCCCATCATAATTAATGATGATCAAAGTTCTTCAGACAACACATCAAAACTCCAATTCTGTAAATGGAATTTAAATAAGGCAAATTGGCAATCATTTAGAAAGATTGTAAATAACTATTTAAACGATCTAACTCCAACAAATAAATTTCCTTCTAAGCACATCAATGATATTGTTCAAGACTTCACTGAAGTAAAATCTGCTGACCAGAGCATCCCAAAAACAGCTCCTATACCCTTCAAGAAAACGGTTCCCTGGTGGAATGACTCCTGTAAAGAGGCTATCAAAAATAAAAACCGTGCTTACTACCTATACAAAAGAAATCCTACGCCTGAAAATAAAATCAATTTTCAAAAACACCGAGCAATAGCACGAAATAAAATAAAATTAAGAAAACCTCCTGGTTAACATTCATCTCCTCCTTAACCTGCCAAACTTCACAAAAAGTTATGTGGAATAAAATCCAAAGAATAAGTGGCAAATACAATAAACTCTGTATTACCTCTCTAAGAGATCCAGTCACTGGGTCAATTGTAAATGAACCTCAACAAATAGCTGATCAACTGGCTAAATCATTTTCAGAAATCTCTAGCGATAACAATTATGAACCTGAATTTCTTCGCATGAAAACAACTCGAGATCCAATAGACTTAAGTGAAACTGTACCTACACCGAACTATGCTTATAATGATACTTTACAGTTACAAGAAATGGTTACAGAACTCAACAAATGCGGCAGATCTAGTCCTGGCCCAGACACCATTCCATATGAATTTTTAAAACAGCTTCCACATAGTGCACTCAATTATCTACTTGCTATTTTCAACTACATATGGAGTTCCAAACTATTTCCAGATCAATGGCATTGTGCTATTGTAGTGCCTATACTCAAACCAGGAAAGGACATTTTGATCCCAGATAATTATCGTCCCATCGCCTTGACAAATACAATGTGTAAGCTACTGGAGAAAATTGTTAACAAGAGATTACGCTGGTATTTGGAACATATACACTTTTTTAGTGATGCACAAAATGGTTTTCGTCAAGCACGTTCAACAACAGATACTCTGATATGTTTAGAATCAGAAATCCGAGAAGCTTTCCTAAATAATCAGCACCTCATAGCTGTTAGTTTAGACATTGAGAAGGCATATGACATGGTGTGGAAAGACTATCTAATTGAAACACTGATGAAACATAATATTTCAGGAAACATGCTTCACTTCATTTATAATTTCCTTAAAGATCGCCGAATTCAAGTCAGGACAAATGGAACTCTTTCACATGAAGTAACCATTGACAATGGAGTTCCCCAAGGATCAGTCATCAGTGTCACATTATTCCTCGTTGCAATAAATGGCATTGTCTCCAACATTCACCTACCAGTAAAGGCTTGCCTTTTTGCCGATGATTTGACTATACTAAGTGCAGGAAGAAATAAATTAACTACTCAACAGTTACTTCAAGAATCAATTGATAATATCCAAAAATGGGCTAAAGTTACAGGGTTCAAGTTTTCCAAAACTAAAACCAAATGCATACTCTTCTCCAAATGTAAACATACTGTACAAGACCCTGAGCTGTACATGGACAATCACAAAATTGAAACAGTAACAACTATGAAAATCTTAATAGTTTTATTTGACACTACGTTAAGTTGGATACCTCACCTGAAAAACCTTAAAGATGACTGCTTGCGAAGGCTGAACATAATGAAGATCCTGGCAGCAAAGAACTGGGGGGCAGACTACCAAGTGCTAATGAACACGTACAAAGCCATTATTAGGGCTAAATTAGACTATGGCAGCATTGTATACAATTCCGCAAGAATGTCTTCACTCAAAATCCTTGATTCCATCCAGTCCTCAGCTCTTCGAATTGCTCTAGGAGCCTTCCGTACCAGTCCAGTAGCCAGCATTCAAATAGAAGCAAATGAACCACCACTCACAATTAGACGTAGACAACTAAGTTTGACTTACGCGCTCAAGGTAGCAACTATGAGTGAATCAAGAATTAAGTTGTATGCTTTTCCTAACAAGCATCAAGGTACACTCATTAAATCAGGATCACAACCACAGCCTTTCAATGTCAGAATAGCCAAGTTTCTTGAAGAACTAAATTTAAATATCCCTCCAATACTCCTCACAGACAACTCTCTTAATGTCCCACCATGGACTATTACCCTTCCAAAAATTAACTTTGAAATAAATTACAGTGTCAAAGATGAAACTGACAGATCTCACTACCATCAATTATTTCTGGAAATTTCTAATAAATACCCAAGGCACACTGCAATCTATACTGATGGATCAAAATGTGAGGAAAGAAATGGATGTGGGATTATATATCCCGAACGTACCATGCTATACCGATTGCCTGACTACTATACAGTATTCTCTAATGAGCTGTACACAATAAAGCAGGCTATGCTATATATTTTGAAAACCAGCACCTGTAATAACACCATCATTTTTTCTGATTCAAAAAGTGCATTAAACGCAATAGAAAGTCCATCATCGAAACACATCCTTGTACAAGAAATACAACTGTTGTTTAACATCATCATGAAAGAAGGCAAACAAGTCATCTTTGTGTGGATACCCTCTCATAGAGGTATTCAAGGCAATGAATCTGCTGATCAAGCAGCTAAAGACGCTACTTACCTCCCGTTAGGCGATCTAACAATAGCTACCCCTCACACTGACATTATTGCCTATGCTAAAACAAAATTATACCAACAGTGGAAGATAAAATGGCTTCAAACTTCGAACAGCAAACTCCACGAAGTAACAACGGAATCTACAGTACAACACTATCTTCACAACCTTCACAGGCAAGATCAAGTCCTAATAACTAGAATACGGATTGGCCACTCCAAGATAAGTCACAGCTACCTCCTTGAGAAGAAACTGCCTCCCATCTGTACAACATGCAATAGTGTGCTGACTGTGAAGCACATCATAACAGACTGTTCACTGTATGACAAATGGCGCCAGTACCACGGTATACCTAAGGATATTAAGGGGACACACTCATCTCCTTCACTGTGCAAACAAATCATCAAGTTTTTCAAAGACACTGGCCTGTATTCAAAAATTTAACTGTTCAGTTTAAAATACCACTTTTATATTTTTTTCCATTCTTCACCCTACTGTAATTTAATGTAAATTCTACAGTTAGAAGTCACAATAAGACCTTAGGGTTAAAGTGACTCTAAATTATCTTAATAAAAAAAAAAAAAAAAAAATAACAAGATCACATACACAGCCTACTAATAACAACTGTCCAAATCGAAAACCATGAGAATGTCCATGTTCATAGCCAAGTCGTCGTGGATCAAGATGGCGGTATAATCCCTTCACATCAACGTATCTTTAAGAGACTATTTACACACCTCGTGAATACACTTTTATTTGATACTATATCAAGCTCTTGTCTCCTATTAATATTGTTAAAGAGTGTTGAGAGACGGATTAGGAAAGATCGTTGAAGTATTGAGTGCTGAGTGTGGGGAATGTGGAGAAGGTCTTTGGTTCTGGTGGAGCGGGAAGGAACACGGCGAGAGAAGAGTGAGACAAGATGTTCCGAGCGGTAATGCCCATTTAAGATCCCGTGGAGGAAACTCAGGTCAGATACCTGTCGAAGTCAGCTACCTGTCACGTGATATGCAGCGGTGACATATTAATTGCCATTAATACCTGCTGCGTAGACAGATTTCTGAACTTGGGGTTTCTGTTCCTTACAATTGCAGCAAAGGAGGACACTGCTCTGTCTAACTGCTTAGTATTGGAGGGGGAGGCTGTTGTCCAAATCAGAGAGCAGTAGTTTAAGAGAGGTTGAATGATCGTGAGGAAGAAGTGACAAAGAGCAATGGGGCCAGAAATTCCTGTGAAGCGATAGAGAATGACTAGTAATTTCACAGCCTTGGTTGTATATGTTTCTATGTGGGTCTTAAATTGTAATTTTGTATTGAATATTACACCTAGGTCACACTGTTGCGTAACTACGGTGATGGGCTTGTCGAGAGGTTGAATGATCGTGAGGAAGAAGTGACAAAGAGCAATGGGGCCAGAAATTCCTGTGAAGCGATAGAGAATGACTAGTAATTTCATAGCCTTGGTTGTATATGTTTCTATGTGGGTCTTAAATTGTAATTTTGTATTGAATATTACACCTAGGTCACACTGTTGCGTAACTATTGTGATGGGCTTGTCGAGAGGTAATATGATGTCGGTAGAGGAGATTTACATAGTGTTATGGTCATGTGGCTGCATTTTTGTGGATTGGGGATAAGTTTCCAAGTACGGCACCAGTTCGAGAGGGCATTAAGTGAGGACTGTAGCAGAGCTGCATCTGCTGGATTCCTGATCTCCCTAAATATCTAGTAGTCGTCAGCAAATAGTAGGGTATTCGCTGTTTCGTTGAGTTCGGACGGCAGATCGTCCATAAACAAAGAAAACAGCAAGGGGCCAAGAGTACTGCCTTGTGGGACATCGGAGGTGACTGGTAACCACGAGGATGAAGTGCCTGATATTACCACTCTCTGCCAACGGTTATGTAGGAAGTCCGCAAGAAGGGTCAGAAGACTGCCATGTATATTAAATCATTCGGAGAGTTTATGGAGCAACAGAGTATGGTCTACAGAATCAAAAGCTTTTGAAATGTCTACGTAGCAGATACCCAGCTGTGATTTAGCTGCAATGGCGTGTGATGCAAAGCTATGCAGAGTAGCCATGTTTGTTAGACAAGAGCCACCTGGTAGAAAACCATGCTGCTTGGTTGAGGTATACGGCAAAGTGAATGCGAGGAAATGCTGGTGTATAATTTTTTCAAAGATAAAGGATAGTGCGGGGAGAATAGAAATTGGTTGGTAAGATGAAACATTAAATTTGTTGCCTGATTTGAGAAGTGGAACAATATTTGCCTGTTTCCAGGTAATAGGAAAATAGCCCGCAGCAAAACATCTGTTAAATAATTTAGAGAGAGGGACACAAAGAGTGCTGGCAGTGTTTTTTAGGAAAAGAGGACCTATAGTGTCGGCACCGGCAGCTTTGTTGGTACGAAGAGTTTGAAGAAGGTTATGAACTTCACTTGGTGTGGTAGTTATGCTTGATAGGGTTCTGTTTGAAGCTGTACCAACGGGAGAGAGCGGTTGGTTTTGTAAGGGAGGGGAGAAGTTGGAGAAGAAATACCTGTTGAACAGTTCACTGTGATCGGCGCCGTCTGCTGTTGCATCGTTGTGGTTCACGCTGACAGGAATCCGCTCCGTCCTTCTCCGTGTGTTGATGAGACTCCAGTAACGCTTGGGATTGCTGCAGACATTTTCAGTGACGGTGTCTACGCGTGTTTTGTAGTCTCTTCTGACCATAAACCTCGCGGCGGATTTTAACGAAGGTATTGTGAGTGTGGGTTAGGGAAGTCTTTCCACAGGCGCCATGCTCTCTTCTTATTAAATAGTATCAGTCTGGTCTCTTGTGATATCCAGTGTTGATATTTGCTGGTAGTAGCCTGTTATGCAGGTACGAAGTCTTTAATTGCAGCTTGCAGCCAGTCGTACAGCAGGTCAAGAGCCGATTCGATATCAGCTATTTCGAGCAGACTCCAGGGAAGGCATTCCAGGGCACGACGCATTGCAGGCCAGTCGGCACGGCACCAGATATAAGTAGGGCGGTAGGATGTCCTGCTGTGAGGCTTTGAGGAGGGGTGGGGAAGGAGGAATGTAGCATCGAGAGACTGGTGGTAGCACAGGAAAAGGTTTCTGCCTGGGGTTATTGTTTTAAGTTCGAATGAGGAGAGTACGAAGTCCAGGGTGTTGGGTCCACGGGTTGGGTACATATTAAACTGTTTCAGTCCGAGGCCGTTAATAAAACTGTCTATAAAGTATGTGTCACAGTTGTTAGCTGACAGTCCGGTAGTTGGAGAAGACCACTTTATAGACAGGTTAAAGTCGCCCATTAAAATTACTTCACCATGAGGGAGAGCTGCAATGACTTGAGTCTAGGCACTGTTATGTGCCTTTTGACTGGTTCTACTTGGACATGCGATGATTCAACGAACCCTATTTTAACTTTTGTTTTTAATTCATTTGGAGAAATTCCAACCTCACAATTTTTAATTTAATCCACGCTTTACGTATTGATGTATATTTTAATGTCCACATCACCTATTGTCGTACTTTAACAACCCCATAATTGTTTTTAATTTGCACATATTTTGTTACAATCTTAAGTCTATTGTTTATATTGTGTTGATCATTGACTCTCTTATTATGACACGGTTACTCTTTTGATATGAGGATACTATTTTGATCATATTTAAACTCAGGGCCCTGACCTAGTCTTTGTGTATTAATGTCGAACGAAACATGTCCCATTATTTAAGATACTTGAGTATATTGTAATGTATTGAATAGCTGGTTGTAAATTTATCCTCTCCGGCGAGACACTACGGAGATGTGTTTGTGTTGCAGGAGGAGCTCATGACACGGTTGGCCCGCAAACTGGAGGTGCTGCGTGGAGAGCAGCTGGTGGTCATGGAGGAAGCGACGGTGAACGACCAGCTGGGGGAGAGCGTTGCCGCCCAGGTGAGCAGGGTGGCTCGTCCACACGAATTGGGCAAGTACCGGCTACACGTTGAGGAGGTGGGGAAGATCACCAGCCTGCTGCTCGGACTGTCCGGTCGACTGGCGCGGGCCGAGAACGCTCTTATGGGCCTACCGCTCCACCATTCCGAAAGAGTGAGTACTACTATCATCTTCTTCTGCTGGCAGTCAGAAAGGTTGAAGCACTTACACGTGACAGAAAACTAATTGTGAGAAAATAAAATTCAATGAGTTCATAAAATTCTACGTAAAATTTCATAAACAATTACCTTGTACAGTAAAACATGTCGCAAGGGGCCGTTGTATGCAGGATACACCATTAGATAATCTAGCAGTAGTTTTATATGATTTTGTGCGGTAATGGTACTAATCACAGAGATGCCAACTATTACGATTCAATCGTAATAATTACAAATTCCCCATCGTAATTACGCCTTTATGAATCGCACACCACAAATTACGATTTTTTGTTGATTTTTAAATCTAAGTGTATGAAGTGTTCAAAAGGATACACAAGGAATGCCATTACAGCTTAAATTCTCAGAATATTATTTTCGGATTTCTCAGTAATAATTGATACCCTTTCTTGTCCGTCGTTTAAGAATATTTCGATTTTTCTTGCGCCGAACGCATTGTGTGCTTTGAGCTGTACCCCCACCCCAAACACGCGAAACTCCCACTTATGCAATCCACAGAGGCACAATAAACAAAATCAGTTCAAGTCCGAGGACTGCAATTAAGAAAGGCTGAAAGAAACAGGCCTTGAACAGGAGACCGATCCCTTAAATTAAACCTTCAGTGGACTGATGCTACTTGCAAATGAAAGCTGAGAAGTACTTGAATTCATAATTTATTCAAACCAAACATCAAGAGAGAAATAAGGAAGGAAATTTATTTAACACGAAATTAACCAGGTCAAGGAAGAATAACAAAGGTTTTATACATATATGCAAATTCAGATGGGCACAACTGCCGCGGACATTCAAGGGAAATGGGTGACTATGTTCCGTAACTGATTATGCCAGGAGGTGATAGGAAAACTTAAAACGGTCCACCTTCTCAATACAAAAATGTTATAGTTTATTTATAACATGTATTTGTACTTGGAACTAGTTTCAACGCTGATCAGCGTTGACGTCTGTTGTCCCCCGTTCATTCAATCACGCTGATCAGCGTTGAAACTAGTTCCAAGTACAAATACATGTTATAAATAAACTATAACATTTTTGTATTGAAAAGGTGGACCGTTTTAAGTTTTCCTATCATCCTTTCTCAGTTCAATACGGACAAAAATGAAATTCCTAGGTTTAAATATGCCAGGAGATTCACACAGGTCACGCTTCCCACCAGATTTTTATTCAAATTCATGGCACGAAACTTATTTTTGTCAATGCATGTAAGCATCGTATATCAAATAGAATTTTAAAAACACTCACCCAGTACACGCCTACACAAAATTCCGACGTATCAGAATGGCATCAATCCTCTCCCCGAGAAAAATCAAGGAGCAAAAGGGGGCGGGGGGGGAAGTACCTAAGCTCCCATAGGTTAAACAGGGGGCTGAGGACCAAAAGCAAGCGCAAGATATGTCGTAATGAAACAACAGATAATGACGTGTGATCGACACAGGTATGGACTCAAAGAAAAAAGGAAACAAATCCCAAAGGGGTCAAATGAAATGAAAAGTAAACATTCAATAAAATATGAACATAAATACGACGTCTGTTGTCCCCCGTTCATTCAATCACAACATTCGCGCGACCTTTAACTCCAACACAATATCGCCAGTAGGTTAAGGGAACGACACAACCAAAATAGTGACCTCCCAGAGTGACGGGATAACGGGCGCAGACATATCAAATGCCAGCACTTCACAGGCCACGAGCAAGGCAATAAGCATATCCTTCGGGCCATATAATAAACCATGCACACGTTGCCAGTATATCATGATTCGTACAGATCCGGCCATCGTGGGCTCCGACACGGATCGAGAGTTGTTTCGCACGGTTAATTCAACACAGACAAAATGTACAAGAGCAAAGGTGCAGGCCGATATCATTCATAGGAATATCACCCACGAGGCATCACATACATCCATCCCATTCAAACGACTGTGGAAACAGTACGTAGCAAAAATATAAGACGAGAGAAACAAGGAGTCACGTAGCTAGAAATATAAAACAATTGGTTAGAAATATCAAAGGGTCATTTGCATTCATTTGAACCTTTTAAAAACATTCTCATACGCCACAAAGGCTGATCCATTCTGCATGGGATCCATGTTGATATTTCTCGTCATAAAAACAAAAACTCAGGCAAAGAATAGCAAAATGCTATTCTTCCGGTAGGAAGCTTGACCTTCACTGACAAAGGGCAGAGAGCTGCCACGTGACGAGTACATTGGGAAACACTTAACTGGCGTAGTGCGAGCTAGTTAAAAACGTGCCAGGTGAAAGAGTTCGGAAGTGAACCAGAATGACACACTACTGGTACAGAGCCATCACCAAATGGCACAGCTTCCAGTACCGGAAAAATAGGCACCTGTGAAGCAATATGTCTTGCGGAGTTGTCTTCCTCCTCCACAACAATGCGCGGCCCCATACTGTCTCCAAGCTAGAGGAAATGCACTGGACGACACTTGATCATCCTCCTTACAGCCCGGACCTATCGCTCTGTGATTTCCATTTGTTCGGACCGCTTAAAGAAGCTCTAGGAAGGCAACAATTTGAAGATGACGAGAGTGTCTCCAAGAGCCAAAACATGTCCACTTTTACAGTGGGGAGAACAGATTGTCTCCACTTATGGTTATGGATGAAATTCTGAAGGAAACAAAGGCAAGATATGGAGGGGATATAAAAATAGTGTTGTTTGCAGATGTTTTTTGCTGTACACTCTTCTAAACACATTGACTGTCTTTCTTCAACATTTCAAAAGTCATCTTTCTTTTTATTTCCAGGTACCAAACTTTTTAAATTAAGGTATTAGATCTCCCTTGAAGATGGCTAGAATTTAAAATGAATCTCTAATTAAGAAAACTGAATATCACATTTTTCATGCCATTCAGTCTTTTACAATATGTATGTTAGGAAGTTATCTCCTTCTCAGTCCTGTTTCTTGCCAGCTTCTATCTTCCTTGTACTTATCCTTACTGTGGTATACATTCACGTATATTTTTATAGAAGTGAGTGGGGTAATTCAATTGCTTCAGGTTGCTAGAGAACTTATTACCGATTCCTTTTGAGGGATTTTTAAGTTGTCAGTAGAGTATGATGCTCATTGGTTGATTGTCGGTCATTAGCTCACAAGTTCAAATCCAGCTGAGGTTGTCGGAAGGAGAACAATCCATTTGGTCCTCCATATTGCATGATATTGGCATGTAAAAAAAAACTCTAGTTACAAATTTGGTGTTAATGCTACAAAATTAGTTAAAAATAAGTTTTGGCTTCTCTGCCATGTGATTGAAGAAAAGAGAATCCTTGCTGTTGTTCTCATCATTAATATTGGCCACCTACTATTTGTACAGCTTCTAAGTTCCATAATTTATGCTGTAATTTTATTTTTCAGAAAATCCTGGAGAGTAAGCGGGATAAATTACGGGAACAGCTAGAAGAAGCAAAGAAACTAAAGGAGAACATCGACCGACGAAGTGTGAATGTGTCCAACATTCTGTACAAGTATTTCAACTCTGAAGAGTACGCCGACTATGACCACTTCATCAACATGAAAGCCAAACTGATCATGGATTCTCGAGAGATAGCAGACAAGATCAAACTGGGAGAGGAACAGTTGGCTGCCTTGAAAGAGACTCTCTGTTGTAACATGTCCGACTGATTGTAGCTGTATTATTTTTGTAAATAACGTACGAATAGTAATTATATTAAACTATTTTTTTTATGCTTACTAGCCGGCAGACGTCCTGCTGGTCTTGGGTGCCTAGTCCTTTTGATTCCTCTGCTTATTGAATGTGTGCTTGAACACGAAGGCAAGGTTTGTGGAGGTAAAAAACTCTGATTCGTAACCTTGAATTTGTGTTCAACATTTCCTCTTGTTCTACACTGGTTTATGCTGGAAAAAAAGAATCTCACAAACAAAATGTTGTCAAAATGCTTTCTTATTCTCCTGTGCTTCCAGAGAAACTGTATCTTTACTGCGGCTTTATTCCTGTCTTGTACATATAGAAAGAGATAAGATTTTGGAGGGGAAGTTTGAAGTGAGGGTATATAAGGGTTGATTACTTCCCTTTAATCAAACAAAGAAGTCTGCAGGTTCAGACATCTCCTGTTTCTACTCATTAATTTCTCCACGCTGTCTGCACAATCTTGGTGTGGAGCATCCATTAATATATTCAGGGCTGCAGTTGAAATTGGAGCAATTTTTCACAGCAGCAGATAGATATTTGGATGCTAACTGTTTAAAAAATTGTTAGTTCAAGCACTTTATGTAAAAAAATAAAAATTAAGTCTGTTAGGCCCTCGGAGCTTGCTTCTTTCTTCAGATTAGGTGGGAGCATCCGCTGTCAGTCTTCCGAGTGATGTTCGCCGTAACTAAAGCAATGAACCAGAACACTAAAGTAAACATGAAGCAATGTAAGTGAAATGTAAAGACTTTGCAGTGTGTACTTGTGTAAGAGAATTGTTATAAAGAGGAATCTTTGTAGGCGCAGAACACAAAAATTCTATGTGGAGACTTTAGAAAACATTTCATGTAGCTCTGCTGTTTCATTCTATTCATGATGCTCCATCAAGCTGCCTACTTGTCTTGTACCAATTTTGTGCAGAATTTGTGCTTGTCCAACCTTCCTTGATCAGTCCTTGTCCTATGAGATTTACAAGACGTAGACTTTTTACTCCAAGTTATGGAACCGGTGACCTTAAATCTAATTATCTTTCCTGTCAGATCTTTCTCTTTCTTTGCCCAAAAACATGAATCATACCCCTGATGCAACGTGTGCCAACCACAAACGTGTAGGAATCGCTTCACTTCTCGGGTTTCCCAGCGAGTCGCTGCCGACCGATGTGGAAGCTTGCTCAGCATGGCCTCTGTATCAGCCTCTTGTCATTTGCATTTTGATATTTGATACCAAATGGCTAAGATGGCTTCTTGTTGGAGGATTATTGTTGTTATGTATGCATTCTGAAATTAAACTATTTATTTTGTAAGAGAACTGTGGGATGTTCTGTGGTGTTAGTGGTACTCGACCATTCCAACTTGGTGTATGTTCTGCAATGTATAATTTATTTTTTTAAATATTATTTTAAATGTGAACTGAATCACACATACACCAGATACGAATGGTTTGTTCGTATGTACAGAGCTTAGTGTCTATATTAGTTATCGTATGTTTTAAGACTGAAAAAGAAATGAAACACGCTGTGGCTTTAGTGTTGAAGACGTAAAGTGTTAGAACTAATTATGTCTGTCCTCTCTTTTTGTACATAACAGCAAGAATAGAATGGTGCTTCGGATGATGTGTTTTTGATAAATGTATCGTTAATAACAACCTTAATAAAAAAAAAGAAAACAATCCTTATAAAATAAATATTGTGTTTGATTTATTCCATGCTTGAGCCTCTCGAATTAGGTGAAGAGCACACTTCAGCTACTTCCAGAATACTTACGATGGGGATTCCTCATCTTCTCAGTGGCTTGGGGAAGAGACTCTCGAGAACAGTATGCTGGCTTCTGAAGTGGCGTATTGATCAACCGGATGTGTTGGGAGGCGGTTTGGTCCAGACCAACATTGATTAACAAAGATCTCGTACACCAGGCATGTCCAGCGTGTCTCATCGCACAAAAATGTTTAGTCAGTCATGGTATGACCGGTGTGCATTTTCTCTTAAACAGAACTTCTCCATTATTACAGTAGGTGTGTGTCTTGTACAACAAGTAGTTTAAATGACGATCTCTGGATAATCACACATTTAGCACAGTGATGGACAGTCTGACACGGGGTCTTGAGACTAGCACAGGCGCTGTTTCTCCAGTAGTACGATCGGTGTGTGTCTTGTACAACAAGTAGTTTAAATGACAATCTCTGGATAATCACACAGACAATGAACTAAGTTCTTTAGCGCAGTGATGGGCGGTCTGTGACGGGGACTCCAGACTATTCTGGTGACAACGGAAATAATTCCTAGGGAGCGGTGATAAGGGAACAGGGAACTGGAAATCAAGTAGGGATGACATAAAAATTTAGTGTTGAACTGTAGAAGTATCGTAAAGAAAGGAATAGAATTCAGTAATTTAATAGATATACATTTACCAGATATTGTAATAGGAGTTGAATCATGGCTGAGAAATGATATAATGGATGCAGAAATTTTCTCACACATCAGTAAAGATTGGAAACCTTCCCCTCGAGCTAGCTTTCAAAGACTATCACTTACATAGGACTGCCATTACCTTTGAGCTGTTGGATTGCTCTGTGATGGATGAGGCTGCCCCCCTCCTCCTTTATACACACACACACACACACACACACACTAGACTGGAGCGATGAATAAGACCCCGTGATCAAAAAATGTGCCAGCTTTTATACCCGAGAGGAAGGTTCTAGAGAGCTCTGGGCTAAGGCCCAACACACCCCCAATTCTTAATGTGTACTTAAATAAGTACAAGATAGATGTACCAAGCTCAATAGCTGCAGTCGCCTAAGTGCGGCCAGTATCCAGTATTCGGAAGATAGTGGGTTCGAACCCCACTGTCGGCAGCCCTGAAGATGGTTTTCCATGGTTTCCCATTTTCACACCAGGCAAATACCGGGGCTGTACCTTAATTAACGCCACGGCCGCTTCCTTCTCACTTCTAGCCTTATCCTGTCCCATCGTCGCCAGAAGACCTATCTGTGTCGGTGCAACGTAAAAAAAGCAAATAGCAAATAGATGTAATTGGTTGAAAAATAAATATACAAAATTCTCTATTGGCCAACATCCAGAGTTGGTGGGAAGAGATAGAAGTGTTGCAAACTTTGACACACCAAAATCAAAGAATAATCAACTCAGTGTAGTAAAGCTTAAAATAAAAAAATATAAAAAAACTGACAATTTTAATAATTCCACTTGACACCAGAGGGCATAACATCAGTTTTTTCGTAGAGACATCTGTTGACAAAAGTTTGGACTTCTTGCACTAGTTGGTGTGAGTTTTAGATTTAAGATGGCATTTCCAAGGCGCTTGATTTAAATGAACGGGGTGGGTGTACCTTCTGCTACATTTTGAATTGTTTCAATACGGCGATTATGAGTGCAAGGAAGAACGCCAAAAGTTGTCAATTCCATGATTAATGAGAAGTTGAGATTTTCTTTGTTATTGTGAAAGACAGTGTAGCCCTTCAGTATCCTTGCCAAAAACAGGTAACTTGGGATATCCCAGTGCAGTTCATCGTAGTGCATACAAGTTTGATTTTCTACCCAAATTTGTGAAGTTGACGTCGAACAACTTACATCAAAATTAGCAAACTCGACAACACATGGGCCTGTTAGCAAAACCAAGCAACAGTTTCATCCTTGAAGGTGAGCAATGAGATAATTAAAAAATTAGAAACCATTCACTGAAGGAGAGTAAATTAAGGAGCGTTTTCTTGAAGTTGCTGATAATCTTTTTGAAGGATTGAACAAAAAAAAAAAAAAAGAAGAGAGATCAAGATCTTAAACTATCCAAAAATAAGGTTGTGTATGAATGGAAAAATGCAGATAGATTTAAGGGGACACGGAACGAAAAAAAAATGAAAAATAACTTTTTATTTTATTATTTTGAATTTTGTATCTGTGACAATTCCCCTTTCCAATGGTGTATAAATTTTGATAATCCTCCTGCTGGAAGTATTTTTAATTAATTCTTTTATAATATGATGCCTAGGCTCCAGGCTCCCGCAAGGCAGGTAATTTGACATTTAGACTGATGAAAGCAGTATTTTTGATATATATGCCAATAGAGTGGTATATTTAAGTAGGTGAGGAAAATATGTTGCTGTGGAATTTCACTGTTGGCAGCATTGTCATGGACTTGGTTGTTGACTGTCATTTGTTTGCTTTGTTTATGGTTGATGTGATTACATGACATGTGTTTCTGTTTACTTCGGTGTTCTTACTGTATTTTGATGATCCAGTATGCCTCGTGTTAATACTAGTATGTTCCAAAAGCATGTTCATTCAAAGAAGGAGGCCAGAGTTGGAGAGAACTTTGTTGATGACCGATTAATAACCAGTACTTCTACTAGTAATGTTCTGTGATATGTCATCAACTGATGACAAGCTCCAGCATGGACTGTGTCCACGGGGAGAAGACAGCTGATGTAAGTTCAACAGAGGAATAGATACAGGAGAAACTTAGTCATCCTCACAGTCTACCATATGATATTATGGAGGAAATACAATCTATTTTCAGGGATCTGTCATACATTAACCTTTTGAAAAAATGCTTCCATAAAACCAAACCAAACCAAACCCCATGGCACTACAGCCCTTGAAGGGCCTTGGCCTACCAAGTGACCGCTGCTCAGCCCGAAAGCCTGCAGATTACGAGGTGTCGTGTGGTCAACACGACGAATCCTCTCAGCCGTTATTCTTGGCTTTCTAGACCGGGGCCGCTATCTCACCGTTAGATAGCTCCTCAATTCTAATCACGTAGGCTGGGTAGACCTCGAACCAGCCCTCAGGTCCAGGTAAAAATCCCTGACCTGGCCGGGAATCGAACCCGGGGCCTCCGGGTAAGAGGCAGGCACGCTACCCCTACACCACGGGGCCCGGCAAAATGCTTCCATGGTCGCACATAATATACTAATGAATGTGTAAATAGCATTATATGGAGCCGTTTGCAAAAAGCTGTGTTTGTGTCAATAAGGATACTTCATTTTGGTGTATATGATGATGTGGCATCATTTAACCAGGGAAATAATCACAAAATGTGAAGTGCTGCAAAGACTGGGGTTGGGCATTGGCACTCATACCCGTGACGTCATGCTGCAGCTCGACTTGGAAAGACTGAGGTATGGTCAAATGGCTGTTAAAAACTTACACCAGAAGGCCAGACAAGTCAGAAGAGCTAGTAAGAGAAGCCTAGAAGATGAAATGGAAGAGGATAAAGATAATCCAAGCTTTGGAGTAGGCTTGTGCTAAAGCTGTGACTTTAAAGTCCATTTCCTGAAAGTAATTGTTTTTTAATACATAAGGAACATTTTCTCAAGTTGTGTGAGATACAGAGGATTCAAACTTTCAGGGTTACTTTCTAATGTTGTTGTGCACATGCTGAAAGAATTATTATTGTTGTAGGTCAGATATTAAGTATTTTATTAGAGTAAAAAGTGGCAAAAAATTGCCAAAATTTGTAAGTTACAAATAATAATTCAAAAATCAGAAAGTATTTCATATTACTCAAAACCAGTTATTTCAGTACTAAGCCAAGAAATGTAGACACATGCTGTGCAATTTTCAAATTGATAGCTGTAATAGGTTTTTAGAAAAATGTACCTTTGTGAAGCATGATTTAACATTGTAAGCATAGGGCGTTCCGTGTCCCCTTAAAAGTCTCCAAAGATGACTTTTCAGTCTTGCCCTTGAGGAAAGGACACGCGATATGCTTGGTGAAGCAGCAGGTACAAATTTCTGCTCAGGTTTCAAAATTGACTAAGTGAATAAGTTCTTTTATAAAGTAGAGGTACATTCAAGGTAGGAGCAATGATGTCTGATCTGATCCAGGATCTCTAATCCCCAAATTAGTTTTCTTCCACTCTTATTAGTTGATATATCTGAACTCGCGCATGTCTTTGCCGACTAACAGCTCACCTTCGCCCTCTGTGCGTACTTGATGGGCGGGGTGGAGAGGGGTTGCATCTCGTAAATGTCCAAGGAGCTGGTGGTCGTCGCTGATTGTCCACTGAACCAGTAGTCAACAATGTTTAACACAAGATAACATTGCTAAACCACGACTCGTACTACAATGCAGCCTAGAGTAAGGTGTACAGTAGTTCTAAGAGCTGAAACAAAGTCAGACCATCTGTGCCCCCTTGTGATTTCAATAATTCGGAAGCGATATCAAGACCAACTTAAGCAGACCATGAGAAGCGCAGATATAAACCCAAATACTTGGCGTACTCTCGCATTGGAGCGCCCTCGCTGGCGAGCTACCATCTCAGCTGCAGTTGCACAGTTTGAGCAGGAACGTCGAAGACAGGAAGATGAAACTCGTCAGGGAAAGAAGCTACGTGAAACACTGCCACGTGCCCCACCTTCCATCGGATGCAACATGTGTGCAAGAATTGGTCTGATAAGCCATCAGCGCCACCTTCAATGTGTGGACTAAGGATTATGGAACTGCAGGCGAGAAACGAAAACTCTGATACGAGTATCGGCCAACGATTATTATTATTGCAGTACATAAATTAATGTTGGGCCTATATATTTAAAAAAGTTTCATCATGCCCACAGCGTCAGTCGGGGAATGTGTGCTTATTTACTGGTCTTAACATACAGCTTTTTAACTTAACGCGTAGCAATGAAATGTATAATACTTTCCAAGAACTCACTAATGTACTTACGGAGCTGTGAAGCTTTATTTTTTATTAATTTGAAATAACACTTGTGCTCTCTTATTAATGAGTAAGTGAAATATACAATTTATATTTTTAATTTTTTCCATACCTAATGTGTACGCCTTGAAGGGAAGGAAGTTTCGAGCTCTAATGGGTTAAGGGGCGCGGCCTTTCTACTAGAATAAGGCTGTAATAATTTAGCGCGTTTGTTTCTTTTGAGATTCATTAAATCGCGCTTCACCACTGCATACAAGTCCTGACTTTAATTTTCAGAGACAGAAGTATGCAGTTGAAATAAGTTCTGTTATTAAAGAGTTTGAAAAATTCAGGACCAGTTGTTGATCGCTTATCATTAGACTTAAATGTAAAGAAGTTGCTGCTATTAATAAAACTGAGATGTCTCTTGAAATGAGATGCTTATTTGGAAACAAGTTTTTTCCAAACGTCTGCACACAACAAGATTTTAATTTTGGAAATTGGTGCCAGGAGAAAAGCTTTCCAATTTAAGAAGATGCAGTGAAATGCTACGCATGTGAGTTTGTGTGAATCTGCTCTTTCATACCTTAAAATAACGAGAGTAAACAACTTTCTCTAAAAGTGACCCTCGGTACTTCCAGCAGCTGCCATCCAGATGTGCAGCATATTCATTACTTGTGTGTGCATCTTTCTCTCTCCCTCTCTTTTGACATAAGTATGGCTAAAGGTCATCTGAAAAGTTGCATTAGTGATACAGAATGTGTCTGGCACTGGAAGAAGTACAGAAGAACAGTGCCATGAAATTCAGGAAGGTAAGGAATTTCAAGTTACCCATTTACAACAATCAAGTTTTAGGGAGGAAGGGCCTCAGATTGTTCTTGATAAACTGTCAAAGTGTAGTAAATCGACGGCCTACTGTCTGACAATGCTCTTCCTCTTTATTATTCTGCTTAAGACTGGCAATGCCTCACAGCCTCGTGTAAAGGAAAATGAACCTTAAATACTGTAGGAGTGCACAAACACACCTTCCTACAGTACAGGTTTGTTATATGCATAGGAAAATGAGCCCAACGATAATTGTTCTGATGGACTGCATATCCCTGTGTGACTGGGAGGACGGGAACAGCATTGTCACATACTAGGCCATCGAAATTAGCAGTTCATTGATGGAATCTTATGAGATTGACGTGGTGATAGGAGTGGAATAGGTGGGTATTAACAGAAGGGTATACAGGTATTGCAGAGACCGACGAGATAAGATGGGAGGGGGGGAGGGTGTTTATTCTGGTGAAGAAAATTTATTGCTCACATAAATGGTTTACTGATGAAAGGTCTGAAATATTACAAATAAAACTAGTTTATGATAATGTGAAGGAGGTGGAAATTATAGGAACATATAGGCCTGGAGGAGAGGAAAGAGACATGGAAATATTTGAGAAACTAATAGATTATAGTCATGAAAAACATAATGATATGGTAAGAATTGGGGGAGATCCAAACTTGTCAAAGGTTGAATGAAACGGAGCTGCAAGTGAAACCCATGAACAGAAACTCGAAAATAAGTTAATTTCAGAGGGAGGATATATACTAGTCATAAATAGGACATGGTTAAACACAGTTAAACTAGTTAAACCATGGGAAACTGTCTATAAAACTGAGGTAATTGAAGGGATAGGTTACCTTAAGGCTGTAATAATGGATGTAGGACTCATACCAACAAGCCTTAAGAGAGTGAATAAGTGAAGGGAGTATCGTGGATACACTTTGTGCAAACTTTAAAGGAATTATTTGGGAACGAGACAAGACATCTGTATACCAGTTAAGAAGGGTAAAATGACATAAACCCTAATTATTATACAAGAGAAATAAGAAAATTAAAAAGAAAATGTAGAATAGTAAACAGGAAAATCAAAGAGGGTAGAGAGAACAGGAAACTAGAAAACAGCTAATGGGGGAACTGAATAGAGTGGAAAAGGATGCAAAAGAGAATTACATGAGTAGCACACTTCATCAGGGTAATGACCACAAAGGGAAATGGAAAAGCAGTATTCATATATTTGTAATCAAAAGGGAAAAGGAATGCAATGTGGATTCCACAATGGTACGAGAAAGAGGTGAACACTTTTTAACAGATACTGAGAAAGCAGATCTATTTAGTCGGCAATTCATAGATTCAGTAGAAGATTGTCTGGAGTTGGAAATCGAAACAGAAGATAGAGAGGGAGAGACACATAGGGAAACAAGAAATTTCTCATTCACAGATGAGGACATTTTCAGAGAAATTCAACTGTTTCAGCAAAGAAAAGCATCAGGGAGTGATCAAATTACTGGACAATGGGGTGGTACATAGAGCCTTATTTAAAATTATTCATCTTTGACTATGCCATAAATAACAGTTAATATCAAAGGAATGGAAGGAATCTACAATAATAGCCATTGATAAAAGGAAACTTGAGAACTACAGACCTGTCAGCCTGACCAGTGTAGTTTGTAAAATACGGCGACTTTAATAGCAAAGTATATTAGAGGGGTATGTGAAGACAAAAAAAGTTCGTGAGGAGCCAGTATGGATTTAGAAGGAAATTTTCTTGTGAGGCACAACTGGTGGGATTTTAGCAGGACAAATCAGATCACTTGGAGTCGGGAGGCCAGTTGACCAAGTGGAACATGGAATATTGTTACAGAAACTGGGAGGAATAGGATTATACGTTGGATAAGAACATTTCTAAATTCAAGGGTTCAGAAAGTCAAAGTAGGAAATTGTGTATCACAGAAAGAGAAAGTTTGGAAGGGAATTACTTTTCCTAATAAATGCAAATGATTTAAGGAACAATATAACATGAAAAAATAAGTTTGTATGCAGGTGACATAATTGTTTATAGGGAAATAAATAACACTCAGGATTGTTCAGAATTACACAGGGACCTTGACAGTATCCAACAATGGGTTGAAGGTTAATGGAGGCAAATCAGCTACTGTTACAATGTCCACCTTCGTAGCGTAACGGTTAGTGTTATTAGCTGCCGTCCTCGGTGGCCGGGGTTCGATTCTCGGTACTGCCAGAAATTTAAGAATGGCGGGAGGGCTGGTATGTGGTTGCAGCTCACCTCCTGTTCCTGGAAAGAGCTTCACCACCTCGGAATGAGGACATGGGTTACAACATTTACAAACAGGAGCTTAAAAACTGAATTGAATTATACTTTGGATGAGGTCATTGTCCCAAAAGATGGCAAGGTGTGAGATTTGAAAGTAATTTGCACTGGAAGGGTCATGTTGGTGAGATTGTTGGGAAAGCATACAGATTATTACATGTCATAATGAGACTACTTAAAGGATGCAACTAAGAATTAGAGGAGAAACATAACTTAAGTATGGTTCATCCATTACTAGAATATGCAAACAGTGTTTGGGATCCTCACCAGGAATACCTAATAAAAGAAACAGGTGGCGTGCAGAGGAAAGCAGCAAGATCTGTAATAGGGGATTTCAGGAGAAAAAGTAGTGTATCAGAAATGTTAGTGAAACTTGGGTAGGAAGCTTTAAGTAAGACAAGGGAGAAACTAGACTTATAGGATAATAATATAATAATTTTGTGTGGCTATTTCTAGCCGGGTGCAGCCCTTGTAAGGCAGACCATCCGATGAGGGTGGGCAGCATCTGCCACGTGTAGGTAACTGCGTGTTATTGTGGTGAAGGATAGTGTTATGTGTGGCGTGTGAGTTGCAGGGATGTTGGGGACAGCACAAACACCCAGCCCCAAGCCATTGGAATTAACCAATGAAGGTTAAAATCCCCAACCTGGCCGGAAATCGAACCCGGGACGCTCTGAACCGAAGGCCAGTACGCTGACGATTCAGCCAACGAGTCAGACACTTATAGGATTATATAGAGCCTGAACAGAAGAGGAAGCATGGGGGGGAAATCCATGATAGGCTTCAGTTAGAAAATAATGATATCGGCAGGGCTGACCACAGGTATAAAATTAGACAGGATTTTAGCAGAAGCGATTGGGGTAAATTTTCATTCTCTGGGAAGGGCATGAAGGAGCGGAACAGTTTACCCAGGGAAATGTTTGATCCTTTGCAAAATCTGTACAAATATTCAAGAAAATAATAAACAGCAACAGAGAAAATACACGAAATGTTATATGGCAGGCGACCTACCTGTACAGGTTGTTGTGTATAAAGAATTTTGTAAATATTAAGGATGAGCCGTGTGTTTAAGAGAAAAATTGTTAGCGTAAAGTGTATTACTATATTTAGGAAAATTTCTTCTTTTTAAAAAATTTAAAATTTAGTGCTTGATAATAATGTAGTTTTATGTATAATTTGTAATTCCACCCCATTGTCTACGGAGATTGAACAGCTGAAGTAGAGGCAAAGTATAGTGGGGACTTCGAGGGCCATGGGACGTTGTGGTAGCTACGAAGACCCTTCAGGAACTCTGAGAAGCAGTGGCAAAACGAGCTCTGGTTAAGATGCAGCAGGTCGTTACGAATGTTGGGTAACAAACTGGGTTAATAAAAATGTAAATTTAAATCTTATAGCAGTTGTACAGTATTATTTGAAGTGATTCTACATCTATATATATAAAATAACATGTCCTGACTGACCAACTGACCGACTGACGGATTCATCATCGCTGAGCCAAAACTAGCGGACATTAAGAAATGAAATTTTGGGAATACTTTTATATTAGAGTGTAGGTACTCACTAAGGGAGGATTTTTGGATATTCTATTGCTAAGGGGGTGATAAGGGGGCTGAATTGTTTAAATGAGCATATCTATATCTGAAAAACGTAAAGGTTTATAGACGTAAAATTTGGTATTTAGAATCTCCTTTAAAACTAAAGTAACACGTATTTTTTTGTTTTGTTAAGGGGAGGTGAAAAAAAGGTGAAAAATGGGTTAAATCCCTTTTATTATATTTATTTCTAAAAAACTGAGGATGTTGCAGGCAGGAAAATTGGTATTTGGAATCTCCTTTAAAAATAAAGAAACACGCATTTTGGTGGGGGGGGTTAAAAAGGTGATCAATACTTTTTATGGGGATACTTGCATCTCCCTGCGAACCCTGTGACCCTGCTACGGTGGGGACGCTTGCGTGTCCCAATGAAGCAGATAGCCGAGCCGCAGGTGCAACCATATCGGATGGGTATCTGTTGAGAGACCAGACTAACGAATGGTTCATCGAAAGGGAGTAGCAGCCTTTCGGAAGTTGCAAGGACGGCAGTCTAGATGATTGACTCAACATATCTTAGCTGTGTTGATACTGCTACACGGCTGAAAGCAACGGGAAGTTACAGCCGTAACTAACTCCGAAGGACATGCAGACCTCTCTGTATGAATGATGTACTGATGATGGCTTCCTCCCGGGTAAAATATTCCGGAGGTAAACTAGTCCCCCACTCGGATCTCCAGGTGGGGACGACTGTACACGAGAGGGGACGATCATCAGGAAGATGGATGCTAACATTCGGCGAGTTGGAGTGTGGAATGTTAGAAGTTTGAATCGTTGTGGTAGGTTAGAGAATCTGAGAAGGGAGATGGATAGACTAAAGTTAGATGTAGTTGGTATAAGTGAAGTACATTGGCAGGAAGAGTAGGATTTTTGGTCAACACAAAATCAAACAGAGGAAGTGCAGGAGTTGGTTTAATAGTGAATAAGAAAATAGGGCAGCGTGTAAGCTACTACGACCAGCATAGTGAAAGAATTATTGTCGTCAAGATATACAACACAATAGTGCAGGTCTACTAGGTCACTTACTAATACTACATGACTTTACTTAACTTTCTACTTCTCATTACTATAACCTCATCATTTTTCTCTTTCTTTCCCCACAGATCTTTTAGACTCATGCTTCTTCCTTTCTTCAAAGTCTCCCCTTTAATAAGTTCCTCCTTCAAACCTCTCATATTATCGTGGTACTCCTGCATTTTTCTTAAACAGTCCTCCCAACCAATCTCTTTTCTTATTTCCCTGACTACGTTTCTGTCTGCTTCCCTAGACAATTCCATTCTTGTCATATTAACCACTGACCTTTCTTTATGACTATGTATGACCACTCCATCACTGTGTTCACCTCTCTGCCTTCCCTCCAGACTTGACGCCTCCAAAACAGCTTCTCTGACCTCACTGGTTCCAGGTCTTCCCCTTTCACCATGTCCATCTTCTCCGGCACGGTTTCCCACTGCCTACCTTTCTTCCACTCTTGCTCCCGTCACTTCATCCTGCTTCATCCTTTCTTCTAATTCCAGTAAGTTTGTCACAATCCAGAATCTTGTCCACCTGCCATTAGTCACTACTAATTCCTGTACCCTAATGTGCGCTTTTAGTCCTTGGTGTCTGGCCCTCCCTAAATATTTCTTAAGAATTTTTAAATTCTTAATCCCTTCTCTTCTCATGTCTCTCTTGATCCAATTTTTTTCACTCTTAATGTTACCCGCATTTCTGATCACTATTTCAGCCATCAGTGGAGATAACAACTTGACTTCTATAGACCTGTGACGCTGTACTTTACCTATCCTTTTCGCGTCGTCTATATCAACTTCGCTGAAGTTAATTTTCATTTTGCTCTGGATGAGCTCCACCACTTTATAAATTGTATTCACTTTGTCCTCTCCCTTTTCCTCCGGAATCCCATATATAAATAAGCATTTCTTTTTTCGATCTTGACTACTGGCTTCTACTTCAATTTTCAGCTTCAACACTTCCTCTTCCAAAGTTTTTTTTTTTTTGCTTTCTTAGTGACACAATTTATCTCTCGTTGTTTCCCACTTTGGTTGTTGTTTCATCAGTTTTATTCTGGAGCCATTTCTTCATATAATCGAACTGCTTCGCTTGCTCCTGTATCATATTTTTAATTTGCTCAAACGGGCAAACCTCTTTTACCATCTTCCCAACTCACGCTTCCACTGACGGTCGGCCCAGGGTTCACTTCCACTCCCCCGATAACTAGCAATACCATAATCACCGTTGCTACCAACAGTTTTTAGCTTCTTCTTTCATTTTTCTTCCCTGCCATCTTCCGATAACTACCCGATATTGTTCCACACAATCATCTTCCTCGTCACTCTTCACTTCTCTCTTGCATTCACCTCCTACACTCCCTCTACCGACACACTCAACCCAGCACGTTTGCACCCTTTGCTTGTTTAGGCCAGATTGGAAGAACAACTACAGACCTGATCTTTGCTGTCAGGATGTTAATGGAAAAGCACTGGGAAAGACAAAAACCAATTTTTCTACTATTCCTAGACATCGAAAAGGTTTATGATAGTGTACCAAGGGAGCATATCTGGAAATGTCTAAAAGAGCTGGGAGTTCATGACAGTCTTATTGCAAAAGTGAAGATGCTGTATGATTAAATCAGAAGTTGTGTACAAGTGGGTTGCGGGTTGTCCAAATGGTTTGAAACAAAGAGAGGAGTACAGCAAGACAGTGGTTTGTCATCCCTCTTATTTATCATTGTGATGGAAGCCATAATAAAGGCTCTAAAAAGGAAGGAGCAGCAGAACTTAGAAACGTTCATCTTTGCAGACAACGTGGTGATCTGGGATGAAACCGAAAATGATGTGGAGAATAAGGTGCAGAAATTGAGTCAAGAGTTTAAGAGGTATGATTTAAATATCAACAAGGCTAAGACGGTGGTGATGAAGTTACAGAGGGGAGATGACAAACTACAAACCAGAAGAAATGACACCAAACTGGACAGCGTTCCAACATTTTTACTACTTAGTACTACACTAATAGTATCAAAAGACAACCTTGCAAACTATGAGGTGGACGGTCGAATTAGCAAGGCAGCTCAATTTTACCTCCAAATAAGACAACTGTTGTGGGATAAACATGTACCATTAAAAGCAAAGATGACATTATATAAATCATATTATACACCCATCCTCACGTATGGCTTGGAAACTACAACCTTAATGAGACAAGTCAACTCAAACTCCAAGCTGCAGAAATTAAGTTCCTACGCACCACGTTCGAGAGGAGGTGGGAATAGGAGACTCCCTACTACAGAGGATTCAGAAAGCAAGACTGTAAGAATGATGAGTGCAAGAAGAGAATATGAAAGAAAAGTAAAAGGAAAAAGACCAGTCGACAGACCCAGAGGAAAATTGACAGATCTGGTGAAGAAAGATGTTGAAGAGAGAGGACAAGATTGGGAGAAGATTATGAGAGACAGCAGGGACAGCATGGACAGACAAAGTTGTAGGGGACTCGTACACTACACCCGGGCAACTGGAGATGTTCAACGATGATGATGATGATGACCGGTACTAAATACTTTCAGTTTTGAAGTATCATCTCATTGATCCCGTTTGTTGTACAGTCTAGTTTGTAGAGTGCAAATATTTGATTTCGGTGTTATTTTATTACATATATTGTCTACATTTCGAGTTACTGTATTTTTTGATTTTATGTGATGTGAGTAACCTACTTGATGGCTGTGCAAGTTGAATTTCTTTCATTCCAGGTTTTTTTAAAGTATGATGTGAAATTAGAATGATGTGCGTTCTTAATGTGAAGACATATGATCACAAACTTCTCTTACAGTGAACCAGTAGTTGCTAGTAGGCCTATACAAGTGTGTTTATAAGTGCTTCTTACCTGTTGTTTTGAATAAATGTGTGCACAAATTCAAAATATAAACTGTGTTTTTACTTCTTCCTTTCCTTTTCCACTTTTCCATTCCCATAAATAAAAGTGGTAGGAAGGGTTCAACGAGAGAATGAGGTTATGTTAGGTCGTGACTTAGGTAAGTACCGTATGGGCGTTTTAGGCCTTTATATGAATTACAATAACATTTCCAGTGATGCATAAAGTACGAACGCTGAAGTAACGATAATCGGAGAAACTGCTTTATGCTCTGGTTTATCCGTGCTCCGTAGAATGAAGCAGTTAAAGCAGGGTACCGGTACCGTATTTTACGAAGCAGCTCTGCCCATCTCTAGTATTTATATGTATTGAAGGATTTCTTCATTCTCTTTACGTCGCACAGACATGTCTTATGGCGACGATAGGGAGGGAAGCGACCGTTGCCTTAATTAAGTTTTGCCTGATGTGAAAATGGGAAACCATCATTAGGGCTGCCGACTATGGGATTCGATTCCAAGCTGATAGCTACGTGACCGAAACACGCGGCCATTGAACTGCCCATGGCGATAGAGATCTTCATTGATCATGATACAAAATGCCAAGCGAATTGCAAATCGATGCCTCTAGAAAGAAAATGGAACTGTTTCGTCGCATGCTGTTGAGTCAAATTCGAGAGATCAGAGCTTTATCTCCACTTATTATTTCCAAATTAAATCAATTTTGTACATACTTCTTAGAATTAGGCCGTAATCTAGTTCCGTTTCGGAGCCTCTTGGAAACGTTCCGATTTCTATGCCTCAAATTTTTAGAATAACAATATGTGGAGGCACACCATTAATTCCGAGGAATTCAAGAATTATGTAGGAAATTTAAGTGGCTAGCTTTTATCATCAGTAGTAATCTGTTGACGCTAGTGTATGGTTTTGAACTACCGGGTATAAGCCAATGACCTTCAAATTAATTAATTAATTAAAATTAAGAAAGGCAACTTTCGAGAAAATGGTGACATCTTACACAGAAGTGAGCGTTTTGTTACACGATATCATCATCTGGCTGGTCACCATCTACGGAGAGGTAGTCTCCATTACCTATTTCTCGCAAGCAAAAAAAAAAAATAAAAAAAATTAAAAAAAAAAATAATAATAATAATAAATAAAAAATAAAAATCAGCGAATTCCATTTTATTTTGTTTTGGCCGCATACTTGCGGCGTGTAGGGTCGACGAGGAGATAGGCCTGTGGCAAAGCAGGCAAAATCTTCATGAAATCTCTCCCAACAAGAATAATTTTCGCAACAAATGGAATGTCGTTACTATGGTTAGCGTGATGGCCTTTGGTGTGCGGGCTCCCGCGTTCAATTCCCGGCAGGATCGGGTATTTTGACCATAATTCCGCTGGCACGGGGGCTGCGTGTATTTGTCGCCTTCATCATCATTTGATCCTGATCACGAAGTGCAGGACGCCTGCGGGCGCCGAACATTTCATTGGACACTCCCGGGACCATATTTCAGAAGACACACATTAATGTATGGTTACTTTTCGTTGAGGCTTTATGTCATATTGAGCCCTGTTGATCGGATATCGTCAGTTGCCTTGGAATTTAAACCAGACACCTCGTTGAAATTTAGAGGAATTTTGAATTCAATGTGGACTGCTGGGCAGCAAAACAGCGGCTATTCCTGTCTGACTGCGACACTGCAATCCTTCCAGCAACAGGATGTTTGAATACCTCCAGTATCGTGCCTCCTGCTCAGCGCTGTCGCCAGTCACAAGAAATGTTTATACTTTGAAAGACACTCTGCAAATCTGCAGGCCAAGGGCAAGTTCAGCGGTTCTCTCAAACTCGCGGTCACGAAACTCAGCCTAGCGTTTTAAATATGGCATCGGACACTCCTAGTGTCATGGGTGACCTGTCCGTCTGTGCTACGTGCGTTGGAAACGACAGACACACCGAGCCAGGGGAGTTAATGTCATCAGGCAGGGAATGGAACCCAGGCTCCCGGCATACTAAAGAGGTAGTGGTGATTATTGTTTTAAGAGGAAGTACAACTCGGCAACCATCTTCTATACAACACTAACCAGAGAGAAACAATGGAAGGAATCTACACTTCGAAAAATGAAGGTATCCGTCAAAGAAAGACAAGGGCCACGAATGGCGTGGAATGAAAGACTCCGTAGACCTCGAGTGCTCTAATAGCTTCGGGGGTCGGATAGAGCCTAGCACAAGTAAGTGGAAGCATTGGCAGGACTCAGCTCTGGGCCCCTTTTAGTCGCCTCTTACGACAGGCAGGGGATAGCACTTGCACAGTCTATGTTTCTCCAGATCCCAAGATAGCAGGTCCAAACCCAGCAGAGGTAGTGGGATTTTTGAAGGGCTGAAAAAAGTCCATGCAGCACTCCATTTGGTGTTCACCCGAACTAAAGACTGCCATCTGGTAGGCCTAGAAACGTCGAAGATGTTCTCAAAGTAAAATGCTAGACCATATTATTATTATTATTATTATTATTATTATTATTATTATTATTATTATTATTATTATTATTATTATTATTATTATTATTTATTTCTTAATTCGTTTACCCTTCACGGTCGGTTTTTCCCTCGGACTCAGCGAGGGATTCCACCTCTACCGCCTCAAGGGCAGTGTCCTGGAGCGTCGGGGTTTACAACTGGGGAGGAGAACAACCTCGTCCAGGCGACCTCATCTGCTATGCTGAACAGGGGCCATCTGGAGGGACGGGAAGATACGAAGGGATGGGCAAAGAAGAGGGAGGGAAGCGGCAGTGGCCTTAAGTTAGGTACCATCCCGGCATTTGCCTGGAGGAGAAGTGGGAAACCATATTATTATTATTATTATTATTATTATTATTATTATTATTATTATTATTATTATTATTATTATTATTATTATTACCTGGTAATGTTTATTGGTATCTTGATAGCTATTCTGATGTTATTAGTTTGTTGTTGTTCCTCTTGTACTGCTAGGGTTCCTATAGTAGGAGATTATTTCCGGACGGGTGACAGTGCGATCGCCCAGCTGTGCCAATTCTGTCGCTGTCTTTATTTCGTAATTTGAACCTTGAAATACATGAGCAAGTCCATCAACAGCATCGCACTCCTGGGCACTGCGAATGTCGCACATCGACATGATTAGCGATTCCTTCAGTAAGCTGGGACATTCCAAGGTATTGAGACATTTTGGAAATGTTCACTAGACTACTATTTCACAATTTTTCAGGCAGGCCAACTTTGCCAAGTTTTTTGAGTTATTATTATATCTCGCGCAGGCCAAGCGGAGAAGCCATGTTTTACGAAACGATCTCGGAGATGTATACAGGTGAAAACTAGCGACGATTGGGCCCGGGGGGGCATTATTATGTTTCTTAGCTGAGGTGCATGTTCAGTTGATCAGATAGTTTTGGCGAGAAAGTACCAGACACTATCTCATTTCTGTTGAAGTGCAGTGACCTACATCAGATGCACACAATACTCTGAAACGCTGTATTGTAAAGGAAAAAATTCTCCCGAACAAGAGACCTGAAATTCTTTTCAGTGAAATCCTGAATGCCGTCAGTCATGTGAACAACAACAAAGCCCCAGGTATTCGTGATATTTCAGGAAAAATGCTGAAAGTGATGGGGAGGATGACATGCGTGTTTTACATTCACTATGTAATATAGTGTGGAAAACTGGTGAATGGCTGAAGGACTGTACTAATCTCTCTTCGCGAAAAAAGGGGTCCGTAAGGGATTGTTCCAGTTATCGTACTATTGCATTAATATCTCATGCAAGCAAAGTCCTGCTCAACATAATAAATCACCGAGATCGATAGCTGCAGTCGCTTAAGTGCGGCCGGTATCCAGTATTCGGGAGATAGTGGGTTCGAACCCCACTGTCGGCATCCCTGAAGATGGTTTTCACACCACCCTTGTGCCTTAAGAACAGCAAGTAGATGGCTTACCTCTTCAGATCATATTACGGAAAGCTGAAAACATTTCGATTTATTTTTTAACAGTTTATGTGCTGTGATGTATTTGTGAATACTTTCCGTGTGTTCGGTAATCAGCAGTGGTATGGCTGACGCAGTGTGGCAGTCCTGGATGGAGACTTTAGTAAGTGGCTGCTCTGTTTGAATAAGCAGCTATTGGCTGTACCCGAGCTTCCAGTGCGAACTTTATGCGGTCTATTTAGGCTTCTTGGCGGGGGAGGTGGTGGTGATCTGTTTTGGGTCGAAAGTAGGTTTAGGAGTAGTAAGTGGAGGCTGGGAAGTGGTGGTGGACGGGGGAGGGGTTGAGGGTAGTGAGGTTTTGAGACTTAGCAGATGATGTGCACGTCTGTTGTGGGCTGTAATTGCCCTTTTGAGAAATGGGCAGCCACGGAACGATGCGGCGTGGCTGTCGTGACAGTTCGTCCCAGCGGATGGGTTGTGCTGCAGAATGGTTTAGTTTTAGGCAATTAAACTACTGACGCTGTTCACGCCCCTTAAAAACCTTGCGAGGTAACACCACGATCGGCCGATCGGGCAGAACGCACTGAAGATACAAATTCTCTGTGAATGTTTATTTACAGCCAGTTTCTGTATATTTTCTTTCTGTAAAAATTCCATGGGTGGGGGTGGGGCCATCTCGCTACGCCTATAGGCAACACGAACAACACTAACGCACTCTGGTGGCCGATTGTACGTGACACAGAGAACTGCTGGAGAACTGCAACTCTAAACGGTCGATGGAGTGTACGTGCACATTCACATCCGAGTATTTATTCTCGGTGCTTCCAAGTTTTTGTCAGGCAGTGTATATTATAATGTACTAAAATGAGCAGGGTACTAAACCTCAATAAGCAAAACTATTTGGCTTTTTCAAATAATGAACAAAACATATATATTTTCAAGTCATGTGACAGTTGTGCACAAAGTAACGCAATCAGCGTTCAATTGTGGACTTGCTAATGTCAAGCAAGTGGCTTCTAACAAGAGGTTTGTCATTAGTAGTCTATTCATTATTAGTCGGCCGACATTCTCCCCTCCCTGACCTCGTGGACGTGACGTCACCGACAAAGAAAAGAAGACGAGCAAAGTGCGCTGCATGCTGGGAGATCGGAGCGCAGTGCGCATCGAGCCGGAGCGTGGGAAACATGTGTTTGAAAGTGTTCTCGTGAGTGTGTGTGTGTGCTCAAGAAGAGCGACGTTGTTGTTTTAAATGTTTACACCGCATTTCTTGTCTCCCAGATACAACTTGAGGTGAGTAAGTTACTTATTCCAAAATGTATTGATCAGAGTGGACTACAAGCACGAATTTTGCTTTTTCTTAATTGTACAGCACGTTGTTTAAAATACGGTTTGTGTGCAAAGTAACAAGCTGTATCTGGCTGGCCTGAACTACCGAAGAAAATAACAAATTCAAAAGAGAATATCTGAAGCTGAAAACGTGAAGTTTGCTACAACACTCTTAATTTTTCATTACTACGTAGGCGTACCGGGATAGGATTTAAAAATCATTTAAATATTAAAAACAATAGGTTTGAGTGTTGAACCTTTTGTTATATAGCAAAATTATGATTATTATTATTAATATTTAACACTGATAATGGCGTTATTTTCTTTTGGAGACGATTCCTACAGTGATCGTTGACTACGTTAGAAATAATCAATTTACAAAGTTATATCTATAGAAAGAAATCTGTTTGGAATTGAGGGTACAGCCCCAGTCGCCCCAGTTGACGGTGTTAATATTTGGTTGTATTGTGGAGAATGGGGTCGAAATGAGCTGTAGTTAAGGAAACAACCTTCTTTAACGAGAGCTTTGTGTAACTTGTGGGTGCAGAACACATGTGGTACCAACCCCTCTCCTGTGATAAGAAGCATGTGATGCGAGAGGTATGTAACGGTTTTCTGTGAGGAATTGAGCCAGCTCGTTTCCAATAACTTGTTTTGATTTAGTGTTTTTGTCTACCACTACAGAGTCTCTTTTCTGAACTGTTCATGCTATGTCAATTTGTACCTACGATGAACTACGCTGCTTTGCTCTGTTTTAAATGTTTTGTTTCGAAATCTACTCATTCGATTCTCTTTTTCTTCACTAGCAGTGTATAAATAATACAATGGTAATTATAGTCGTGTGTATATATCGTCCGTAACCTCGTAATTAGACTCACGAGAAAAGCACTTTTTTCATCTGGCTTGTACATTGCTGTGCGTACAGGGATGCTGAGCAAGCGGAAGATGATGATGGTGATTATTATAGTACCGGTCGAGTTGGCCGTGCGGTTAGGGGCGCGCAGCTGTGAGCTTGTATCCGGGAGATAGTGGGTTCGAATCCCATTGTCGGCAGCCCTGAAGATGGTTTCCCATTTTCACACCAGGTAAATGCGGCGCTGTATCCTAATTAAGGCCACGGCCGCTTCCTTCCAGCTCCTAACCCTTTCCTATCCCATCGTCGCCGGAAGACCTATCTGTGTCGGTGTGACGTAAACCCACTAGCAGAAAAAAAGGTTATTATAGTTAGTATGATTTGGCATCCGGCGACAATCACTTATTATCGCAATATACAGTACTTGTGGTACGAAGGTACAATAATTGTATTTTGAGCACTGCTGTAACCAACTCGGATTTCGAATATCAAAATATAATTTTAATAATATGACCTTCCCTCTTATGTTGTTTTTACCAATTCTTGGTTCTTTACAGAAGACTGGCATAGAACAGAAATTATCATAAAAAGGTGATTCATTGAATTGTTGAGGAAAATAGGGTTCTCCACTTTTTCGGACCTTTATTTTACTTTAATTTACTTCTGCGTGTGTAATTTTTTACAAAGTTTTGCTGTGATGTGATTGAAGACAGATTTTCAAAGGAATGAAGTTCACTAACAAACAAAAATTAAGAAAATATTGTTTAATTTATTAGTAAATAAGATACCATTTAAGATTTTGGTGCGTGCAAACTTCCCCGCGATAAATTGTTTAAAAATGGAATTTTAAAAATAATTTCACATAATATGAATTTTAGAAAGTGAATTAGTTTTCAGCTCGCTTTGCGGTGTTTATTAAGCTATTTCTAATTAGTTTTATGAACCAAATTATTTTCATTTTACTTTCACATTATGTTCTGATTTCTTGTTCATTTTACGAGCCAGTAACTTCATTTGATTATGACCTTCCCTCTTATATGTGCTCCTGGTTGTACTCTTTAAGGGGGCGCTAGCCGAGATTGATATTATATATCGCGGTGGCCATGTCATTTTTTTTAAACCGACTGACTCTTTAGATTTCATCTTGTGCATTTAAATGTTTCTATACACCTACATTTTTCTACAATTTTATCACCGAGTGGTGTTCGTGGTGATTATCGTTTTAAGAGGAAGTACAAGTAGGGAAAATCAGGAGAGAGGGATCCGACTGTTCGGAAAATGAAGATAGCGGACAAAGGAAGACAAGGGGCACGTAGACGGAATACCGTCGGGGTCGAAAAGAAGGGAGGAGCCTGGCACAAGGCCACGCTCCCAAGTTGAGAGCCCCTTTTAGTCGCCTCTTACGACAGGCACCGACCGAGTGGCTGCGCGGTTTGGGTCACGCAATTGTCGGCTTACTTTCCAGAGATAATGGGTTCTTACTTTTACGGTTTTCAGAGACACCGAGGTGCCGGAATTTAGTCCCGCAGTGCCAGTGAGGCTGACGTATCTGAGCACGAAGGGGTCAGAAGGCCAGCGCTCTCGCCGAAAACCTTCGATAATAGTGCGAACCTAGGCCAACAGTGTAACAACAAACCTAGAAAGACCATTAACAAACGTACAAAATGCATTCTAAGCAGTACAACCGAATTGGAAACCAAACCTAAAATTTTTAAAAAATAGCAACAAAGTTACCAGAAATTCAGGTGCTTATGCCAATTGAGAAGTCTTCCACAAATCTATGCCAATTCGGCAATCCTTCAAGATGTCTGTGCAACCGAACAGAAGTCGTTAGAATTTCCACCAAGAAAAGTAAAAATGCTCTTATTCAGTAACACGTAGTACGTTTACATACCTCAAGTGTTGTCGCGTTACGTGGCTTTCCCTGTTCAGTGATTTTCTCAAAATGGTATGTAAATCTTATCATCAGACGTTCACTGATAATAGCTGGCCTCTAAATAGCGAATGAGTTTCGTCACTGGTGAAGACATATTTACTATCCAAGTAAAAAAAAAACAAAAATAAAACAAAAAAAAATGTAAATCCAGTAACAAGTAGATGTAGGCTACAACATAATATTAATCTTAAAATGTAATGGCCAATATTGTAATTCATTGCATTGGGTACGAACATACAGTCACTCGCATAAGTATTCGTCCATCTGTCCCGTTCATATATTGAACATCAAAAAAGCATTACAAGGCTTCGGGTACGTTCAGAAACAAATCCGCAGTGCATATGCAATATATACGTGCAGTAATACCGGCAGAATATACATCTTGCACGTCAATACTATTTAGTAAATGATAACGAGCGTGGTTGGGCTAGGAAATGGCAACGTAAAGTATTCGTCCACCTTGTGCACTGGCTTGTAGAACGAACCCAGCATTGAGGAAATGAGACATATCACCAAGCTCAGTCCATCAGTGATACGGACAGTGTCGGTGAGTTAACATCTAGCGCATGCCTTGAGTATAATGGGTAAGATAAGGGAACGAACTGTTGTTGAACGCCAACGAATTATCCAACTCCACCAACTTCGTAATTCGCAACGAGTAATTGCTGAAAAAACCGCAATACCGCGAACTACAGTCGCAAGTATCATTCAGCGATATAAGACCAGTGCAACTGTACTCAACAGAGCAAGACCTGGGCGGCCAAGGAAGCCGACAGCACGCGAAGAGCGAAGCATTATACGCACCGTCCAGAAAAATCCCCATGTGTCTGCACCTGTGCTTCGAACAGAAGTACAAACCTCCACTGGGAAGAACATCAGTACCGACACCGTACGACGTGTGTTACACAGGGCTGGTTTGCAGGGGCGTACAAGTCGGAAGAAGCCCTGGATAAGTGAGGTGAACCGTAAGAACAGGCTGGCGGTTGCCAAACAGTACGTTATGAAACATTTTGGAAACGCGTGTTGTTTACGGACGAGAGCAAATTCTGTTTATTTAATTGCTCTGGAAAGCGACGTGTATGGAGAAAGAAGAACGCCGAGCTCCAAAGTCAAAATCTGCAACCAACCGTAAAATATGGAGGAGGTTCCATAATGGTATGGGGGTGTATGTCGGCGGCTGGGGTAGGCAACTGCCATATAATACCTGAACGGATGGATAAGATGGTGTATTTGAATATATTAAAGCAACACTTACCACCCAGCGTAGCAAAATTAGGTCTTAGTAGTGGATACTTCTTCCAGCAAGATAATGTCCCTAAGCTCATTGCTCGGGTTGTTCGGGAATGGCTACTCTACAATACACCTCATGTGCTGCAGACACCACCCCAGTCCCCAGACTTAAACCCCATAGAGCATTTATGGGCAAAATTAAAGTGTGAATTGAGCAAGCAGCGTATTCCCAATAAAGAAGCTCTGAAGCAATACTTCATTGAAGAATGGCACAAAATAGGTCCGGAAGTGACAGAAAAACTGGTGACATCCATGGTGAAACGCCTTCAAGCCGTGATTGATTCCAGAGGACGTTCGACGCGCTTCGGATACTTAGGCAATGACTGAACATTCCTTGAGTTCTTATTGTGGATGAATACTTTTGCAACGTGACTTTCCAGCAAGCAGTGCGATTGTTTTTTATTTATTCCAAATGCCAGCGCTTAGGGTGCTATAAATTATGTCCTCAGCTGTTCAGATGGCAAATAAAACATACTATTACTTGTTTACAGTTAACTTCTTTATTATATTGGTGCTGTGGGCTATTGTCCTAACATGACGAACGCGGACGAATACTTATGCGAGTGACTGTATTTTGAGGTACGGTAGCCTGATATGGGGTACCTTTTTCTCTTTATTGAATACTTTCAAGATTATCTCAATGAATAATATACGTTGGTTCTGCAACTATTTCTCTACATTGTAATACACATTTCTATTTATAACTCAATTTTTTCAAATTATTGAAACTGGATTCCTAATATGGCATGATGGGATTGGATTACTAAGGTAAATAGACAAATAACTACAAATGCAGAATAATGCATTTATTCAACAGGACGAATGGGTGTAGAGGCTCAAAATCCGACAAGATTACATTTGCTTACCGTTAGTGTTTGAGCATTGTTTTCTTTCTCCGCACACATTTCGTAGAGGAACACTTGCCCGCTCACCGTTTTTCCTGTCGGTCGTCCGAGGAAAGGTCTGCATCTTCGTTTCCCCACTCGCCCGTTTCTTTGAGGCGCTAGTGTTGAATTTCTGCTGCATGAGCTGAATTTGCGTTATTCCCAAGATGTTCCAGCTCTGTCGTCGGCTGTTCATTCATAGTTTTTATTTAACCTTTAACTGCTGACGCGAGGTCCCACGGACCACTACTGGAGATATGCGCTAGAAAATGCCAAAGTATTAATTTTGATGTTTTAACTACGTATTCTAATAAATCACATTGCTGAATTAAAATACATGAAACATAAGCAGTTAAAAGCAATATTACTTGCAAGGTTGCAGTTTCTATGGTACAAAACAAGAGCCTTCGGAAATGTCTGAGTACACAACTGCATCCTAAACGAAGTGTTCACACAACGGCGGATATTAAAAGTTGGTTATCACATGTAACAGAAAATATTGTCCAACACTGGCTTTCACCTTATAAATCAAACTCCTCTCCGGAGATTTTTTGTAAAATAAAAAGTCTCTGTGTTTAGAAAATAATGGTCCATCAGTCTAATTTTTGACGGTACATATGTCAATGCAATGCGAATGTCTGTACGGTAAAAGTGAACTCATGTCCTCGTCCTGAGGTGGTGCAGCTCCTTTCTGGCACACTCAGATGAGCTGCATGTACCATATGCCAGCTGGGAATTGAACCCGGGCCTCTGAGGATGGCAGGTAATAGTGCTAATCTTTCTTGGTTACGTAACTACGGATGTGGGGTCCCAGGGACCTCACGTCAGTATTTAAGGGTTAAGTATAGTCTACATAAATAAAAATATTGAATTATTAGTATTATTATTATTCAGCTAGTAGTGAGTTATTTTCCACGATTGATAAATGGAAATCATTCTAACAACATTCATACCGAAAGAAAGGTTTCCTAATATGAGGTACGCCATAATAGGGAACTTGCCATGTTGGGTTACTCAAACTCTGAGCTAAAGCAGCAACTGATAGCTTTATGTTCTTACTGACACCCAGAAAGAATTTCGTTCCGAACCTTCCTATGGGTGTAGGCAAAGTATCAACGCATTATCTCGAGGACCGAATTTCCTTCTTGAATTCACTATAGCAGTGTACGCGTAGCAGCATGCGCTTTTGTAGTTGTTAGTCTCAACGCTATTTCAGTAGCTCTCGGCTGAGATATATGACACTTATTGTATAACGGAACGAACTAATTTCTTACAACGTAAGTTATATTGAAAATTACTTGGATTTCTGTCCGTTAAAAAACTAGTATTTCGTTAATCATCAAATGATCGGTGATGTACTTTGCTGTCTACCCGCTGTGTGATGTGGCTCCGTGGAATAGCGGGAGGCGGGCGGGTCGTGCTTGAACACAGGCAATGCTCTTAAGTGAAACGTGAGAATTTCTACAACAGTAGCTGACGCGTAATGCCGGTCGTGGTCGGCACAACTTCTCTTGTGTACGTATTAACGGAGGACAAGCTCCCTCTGGGAATCAGTGCGATGTCAGCATGTACATTTGGTGTAAAAAGAGTGAAACTCAACGTCGAAATTTACACGTAGACGGCCTTAAGACCATACGATATCGTCGTGATTTATTGAACCTATGTCCACAGTGTTCTTTAAGGGCACAACCCCAATCCTGTTGCTTTGCAGGTAGATATTAAAATGAGAAAATAATCGAAATTAAGGCATTGACGTCATCATGACAGCCTATTGTAGTCCTAGCATATTTAGATAACGTAAGACAACAAGCCCTTCCATCCACTCTAACACTTCCTCTGGTGGTATAAAGCTTACAGCTGTTTGCCTGCGTGGTGGATAGACCTCGCCAGAATACACGTTGTGAAGTCTGCGGTCTTTCCGAACTTTGCGGGTCATATCAGCAACCTTTGAAGATTGAGAGCAGTACTTGGGGGCGTTCGTTCTGCGCATACATGAGCAGCGGGAGGGGAGGTTTCTAACGGTGCTGTTGTATTCAGTGTGCGATGTCCAGTATTTATAAATCCAACAATTTAATCGTTATATTGTCAGGCTCCATACCTACAGTATATGGTTAGCTTGCTGGTCTACAGGGTCCCGGGTTCGATTCCCGGCCTGGCCATGGGTTTTAACCTTAACTGGTTAATTCCGATGGGTCATCATAGGTAGGGCCCCATCCTCATAGATGCTCAGGTCGCCTATAAGACCTGCACCACACTATTCTTATCGTTATTTTGAATAGAGGATAAAAACAGTCCAAGTGATGTTGCCAATGTTTAGTGTATTTCTGTGCATTCACAACACTGTCGAAAACGATCCAGAGGATGATGATAATGTCAGGCTGAGTACTTCAGACCGAAAAGCACTGGCCTTCTGACTCAAATGGCAGATTCGAACCCGGTTCCCTCTCATGGCACTACAGCCCTTGAAGGGCCTTGGCCTACCAAGCGACCGCTGCTCAGACCGAAAGCCTGCAGATTACGAGGTGTCGTGAGGTCAGCACGACGAATCCTCTCGGCCGTTATTCTTACGAACCCGGTTCTTTCCGGTTTGCTCAAATACGTCAGCCTCGTGTCTGTAAATTTACTGGCGCGTAGAAGAACTCCTGCAGGGCGAAATTCGGGCACTTTGGCATCTTCGAAAACTGTAAGCTGAGTGGCGCCTCGTGAGGTTCGATCCCCCTCTCTCCATTGGTACCTGACGAGCCGCCGCTATACGCTGAGACCTGGACAAAGAACATACTTGTAGTTCACGAACTGTTGGATAACGTCCTTTGTGTCTAACACACTGCACAACAGCTGTCAGCTGTTCATCACCGTTCGTCTCACCAGTTCCAACCTTTCAGGGATGAAGGAGGATGCCAAAGTTGTTCAACGTCCGTCCGTTCTTATCAGACGCCGGGCTGCCGGAATTTCGCCCCTGCGCTGCCTCACCGGGCATGTTTGACGCAGGGGGACGCCATTTCGAACATTTCTTGTAAATGGAGCAGCTTGTGAAACTTGGCTCGATCGTTTCCGGAATAAGGTTCCTTATCTGCCTGAATATCATCACGGATACAGACGTGCCTGTCGCACCTTAGATTGTTTCTCTAATAAGCTAATTCAGATTTTCTAACCAGCGCATTAAAATACGCATTTCTTGTTTTTCATCGTAAAATGTCTTCTATATGCCTGATTCATGCCAAATTGAGGGAAGTTTGTTGTAGTTAACTGATTTTAAATGTCACGGTGGTCTTTGTCATGCCCTGACTTATAAGTACAGCGCTGGGTAAATATTAGTGAACAGTTCAGGCTTCAGCTACAGCTCTAGCGGTTTCTACGTCGTTTCAGACAACGGCAAATGCTAAGCAATCTGTTGTGATCCCCTTGGTTTCCTGTAATCTCACCCGCCAGATTCTGATGATCTTTTCAGGAACGCAGTTGAAGAGTATCACCTTGTCGGACTCCTGTGTTTTGATATCAAAGGAATGCGAGACATCCGTGGAACTTCACCTTGGATTTTGTATCGGTCAGGGTGGCTCTAATTAATGCCAGCAGTTTCAAATCAACTCCAAATTCATTTAAGATGTTTAGCAGGACTTCCTGGTCAATGGAGTCGTACGCTTTCTTGAAGTCCACAAAGACAGACACATACTGCTTGGACCTTAGTGTACAATATCTGATGATCGTTTTGAGATTTTGGATCTGTTCGGCTGTTGAGCGACTTTTTCTGAACCCTCCTTGGTATTCGCCTATTTGATGTTCGACTTGTGCTTCCAAACGCTCCAGGATGGCAAGTGATAGAATTTTGTAAGTCACGGGTAGCAAAGATATTCCTCTGTAGTTGTTGATGTTCTTTATGCTGCCTTTTTTGTGTAAATGATGGATCAAAGCTATTTTCCAATCTTCGGATAGGGCCTCCTTGCTCCAAATTTCTTCTATTTGCTTTTGCAGGATAACAGGTGATTCCTCTGGGGCATATTTCCATAGTTCTGCTACCACTGAGTCTCAGAGCAGATGACAGTTCAGTCACGTCTTCCTCCTTGAGTTTCCATCTGGAAATGTCTTAGGTATTATTGCGACCTTAACTGAGGATATGTTTCCGAAAAGGACATGAGTTTTCCTTCCTTCTGTTTCTTAGAGGGTGGTTTTTTACCCGAACTTGATGACGTGCTTTCCTCCGACCTTGGCCTTTTGGGCGTAGTCATTGGCTTCTTCTCCACCCAAGTCCCAGCCGCTGTCTTGGCTTCTTTCCTCGCCTTCTTCTTTTCCTTGTAGGCACTTGTGCGAGGTGGTCTGTCTATAAGCATCCTATTTAGTTTCGATGCCGATATCTTCAGGTCTTCCTCAGTGATATCTCATGTTTCCTTTTGTCCAGAAGTCTGCTTTCCTGTTGCTTCTTCTGTTTTTTCTTTGCTCTTTCACTTGCGTCTGACGTACAGAATTCTGTCTGCACAGTACGATGGGCTCATTCCTTTCTTGAGCGACGGTACACCTGAAATAAGTCTAACTTATCACTTGACTGATACATTACAGTTTATCAGGTACCTTACATGTTGTATATCAGTGGTCAGACCGTTGCCGGCCTTATTTATATGATCTCGACAACTCATTCATTTGGAAGCTTATTCATCATAGAGTGCCAGCATATCGGTTGTGCGCCCGGCCCTCACAAACTCTACTTAGAACAAACATATCACATCACTGTTAGTCACATCATCCTTGCAGGGTTTAGAAATTACCGAGCTCGATTGCTGCAGTCGCTTAAGTGCGGCTAGTATCCAGTATTCGGGAGATAGTAGGTCCGAACCCCACTGTCGGCAGCCCTGAAAATGGTTTTCCGTGGTTTCCCATTTTCACACCAGGCAAATGCTGGGGCTGTACCTTAATTAAGGCCACGGCCGCTTCCTTCCTACTCCTAGCCCTTTCCTGTCCCACCGTCGCTATAAGACCTATCTGTGTCGGTGCGACGTAAAGCAACTAGCGAAAAAAAAAATTAATTGCCGTAAAAAAAACCTGCATGCACTTAATGTCTTGCTCTAAGTGCATTTTCACCGTGTTAAAGACGCATTTCGTGTGTGGCTCTGACAACTGTTGAAAGTGCAGTCTGTGGGGCACTTAATGGCTACGGGAATTGGCACACTGAGTTACTGTTGTAGTGTTCACTACCGCCATTGGGTCATAAAATTGACACCATTTCACTTGCCACTTAATCGGACTTCCTTTACATGGTTTGGGATACGGAGAGGGATATTCTTACACTGATCCGCAGGGTACGTTACTTTCTATTCGTGTTGTCACATTCGGTGTAAAGTGCAGCTACCTGCGGTTGTTCTTACGGCAACACAACTATCATTCACCCAAGTGTCTAGATAGCTACACATTGAGTAGTTCGAGGGCTCTAGCAGGCATTGGAGAAGGCAGGGGAGAGCTGCTGCTTAATTTTATAATATTTTTTGTGTACTAGGGAATACATCTAAGTTATAATTTTGGCGGAATAGAAATATGGAATTAAATTACAGACTATCTTGTAAGATAGCGAAGACGCTGCGTACATTGACATAATTTACTACATATAACAATACCCCAACCCGCATTTCAGACATTTAAAGTCCGAGTAGCCGCATGAAGCAAACAGTGTGAAACGTTGTTCTGTAAGCAAGAACCAATCATTTGCAAGTTCGCACAACGTAAACAGTTTTGTGATTTGATAGAATCTGAGGATGTTCTCGTAGCACGAAACATGTTATTCTTTAATAGTGTTTTCTTCCCTAGGGCTGCGAGTTGAGTTGACTCTAAGAACACTCTGTACAAATATAATGGATAGTATTAGCAATTCCACGCTAAAAAGTAAGACACATATATGTACTGTAGAATGTAGCTACTGCTCGTTACCGGTCAGTATAAAATATGTTTAGACAATAAAATCAGTCACTACTGGTCTGCCGCTAAAGACATATATGTACTGTAGAATGTAGCTACTGCTCGTTACCGGTCAGTATAAAATATGTTTAGACAATAAAATCAGTCACTACTGGTCTGCCGCTAAAGACACATATATGTACTGTAGAATGTAGCTACTGCTCGTTACCGGTCAGTATAAAATATGTTTAGACAATAAAATCAGTCACTACTGGTCTGCCGCTAAAGACACATATATGAACTGTAGAATGTAGCTACTGCTCGTTACCGGTCAGTATAAAATATGTTTAGACAATAAAATCAGTCACTACTGGTCTGCCGCTAAAGACATATATGTACTGTAGAATGTAGCTACTGCTCGTTACCGGTCAGTATAAAATATGTTTAGACAATAAAATCAGTCACTACTGGTCTGCCGCTAAAGACACATATATGTACTGTAGAATGTAGCTACTGCTCGTTACCGGTCAGTATAAAATATGTTTAGACAATAAAATCAGTCACTACTGGTCTGCCGCTAAAGACACATATATGTACTGTAGAATGTAGCTACTGCTCGTTACCGGTCAGTATAAAATATGTTTAGACAATAAAATCAGTCACCACTGGTCTGCATTTAGGGCAAATTAATTTCTCTTTCTACAAACTAAGTTTTGTCCCACATTTTCCTCTTGAATTATAAATTTATCTTCGTATATTGAGTTTGATTCGCGAGACAGTGAATTTGAACACCACCGTTGGGATCCCGTCTTCCGTGGTTTTCCATTTCCACACCAGACAATAGCTGGTGGGACTGGGCCGCGATCGCCAACCACAATGGGAGGCATGCGGTCAAGCGTTTAATCGTAACTGAAAATAACCAATGTATTTTATAATCATTTAACTTCATACAAACTGCATTACACTACGACAGACATCTGAAGGAGTGAAATGACATGGCGTATGGCGTTTAGTGCCGGGATTGTCCGAGGACGTGTTCGCCCTTACGCGACGTGCGCGTCGTGATGAAGACGACGGTAATGGTTAAAATTCCCGACCCGGGATCCCTGTGACCCTCTGACCTACATGCATTTCAGTCAGTTTTGCAACGTAATAACATTTGATGGAATTAACCGAGACAGGTGCTTTACGTAGCGTTCTTATTCGACACCTTACATTTTAAAACCCACTTGTCCGATTTTAAGTTTACTCATATTGTTTAACATTTGAAACTTTTTCTTTCATACGACACATTGCCATAACTTGGACACTGAGTAAATTATAGACGGATTATGTGACCTTGGCTCAGATACTCTATTCTAAATTAGACAAGGAAGAATTCTTGGCAATGTTTAATGCGTCCCTTGACGCAGTCAATCGTCATCTCGCGCCACCCTTAACTCCGGGATCTTGGAATAAGGAGGTTTTAGACAAACAAGGGAACTAGGATGCTGCACGAGATGACCTTCTTACAGTTAACGGAGATAAGGTCTTGTTTGATCTACAATAAGAAGATAGGTCGTAAAGTGCCAGGAGGGCGCACGGTGACTGCGTTCTGAGAGAAGGCCGTGAGGTACCTCAATATACTGTACGCACTGAGAGACATGAGTCTCTACAATGTCTGCAACAGATCGATCAATCATAACTGATGTGCATTGAGGGCAGTCGCCCAGGTGGCAGATTGCCTATCTGTTCTTTACCTAGCCTTTTCTTAATTAATTGCGAAGAATTTGGAAATTTATTGAACATGTCCCTTGGTAAGTTATTCCAATTTCTACTCCTGTAATTATAAAGGGAATATTTGCCCCAATTTGTCCTCTTGAATTCCAACTTTATCTTCATATTGTGATAATTTCTACTTTTAAGAGGCACCACCACGCCATCTCTCCACTGGCAGCTCGGAACTTGGTCGTCTGCTTTCTTTCCAGTCCAAAGTGTACCGTAAAACTACTCTTTTGTCGGAAATCACCCAGAACAAATCGATCTGCTTTTCTTTGGATAATAATAATGTCTTTTACTAACTACTTTTTGCAGACACCGAGGTGCCGGAATTTAGTCTCACAGGAGTTCCTTACGTAGCAGTAAATCTATCGACACGAGGCTGACCACCGGACTGAGCTAGGATCGAACCAGCGCCACTCAGCCCGGCGGAACCATAAGCCCTCTCCTCTACTACAAGCCCCAAGTACCCTCAGTTGGAAGAGCATTATTGATATGTACATCGAACAAGAATATGGAGAAGGCAAGTTCTAAAGCCACTTCTCTTCGTGTATCCTAGATACGAGCCGGCAGTGATCCAGCTGTTGCCGTGGACCAGAAAGCTATGTTCGTATCCCGGTACCAGTTCTTTTTGATAACCGCCCCAGGATCCGAGTTCATTAAGAAATCTTGCAGTCCATAACTGAATAAAATGTCCTCTTTAGCACACATTAGACTGTTCACCATACAGTCTGCAAGCCTCTGTGAATTAACTAAGTCTGAGGCCTGATGAAGTTTGTTATTATTAAATACTAATAATTAAAAAACCGAGGCGAGTTGTAATTTTGGTCTTCCTCTACTTTTCTTACCCTCTATAGGTGAGTCCATTATTGTTTTATGTATCGTGTCTTCCTCCATTCGCCTCAAATGACCCCACCACACCTTCATTTATAGTTTATTCTCAACTTAAGCTACTATATCTGCTGATTGCTAGTACTCTCGTGTCACTGTTCCCAGCAGTTATTCTCGCTATTTTCATCACTGTTACTTCCAACTTATGGATAAGATACCCCAAGACTACCGCGCGTTCGCTCTGGAAACAAACCCCTGTACAGGTAGTTTTGTCCGGGAACTCCCAACTATGAGCTGGTCTTTGCTGCTTTGATCTACCTGTGTTTCCTACCGACATAAGTTTAGTCTTGGAAATAATAATAGAATGTATGACAACCAAACAGATCTTCAAATATCCTTGGAACAAGAAGTCAACAACAACCTAGATTAATGAAGTCAAGAAACATCTATATATATAAAATAAGAGTTTTGTCTGTACATTGCTCAGAATTTAAAAAGTAACAAGGAAATGCAGTTTTTTCTTTTCCGTAATTTCTGTCTGTATGTATGTATGTATGTATGTATGTATGTATGTATGTATGTATGTATGTAGACGCATCACGAGAAAACGGCTGAAGAGAATTTTATGAAAATCGGAATGTAAAGTCGGGTGATGAACCATTACAATCTAGGGTATAAATTATTTTATTCACGCTGAGTGAAATGGTAGTTTAGGGGAAGGCCTGAAATTTAATTTTCACATATTTATGTTATTAGTGGTCGTGTCTTAATGAAAATCGGTATGAAAAGTCAGGGTAATAAGTCGACATAATCTAGGCCATAAATGATTGTATTCGCGCTGAGAAAAATGCTAGTGTAGGGGAAGGCCTAAAATTTAATTCTTAAATATTTATTATATTAGTGGTCGTATCTTCACGAAAATTGGAAGGCAAAGTCGAAGAATAAGTCGCTATAATCTAGGCCATCAATAATTTTATTCACACTGATTGAAATGGTCATTTAGGGGAAGGCCTGAAATATAATCTATATATACGAGTTTTGTCTGTACATTGCTCAGAATTTGAAAATAATGGTATTTCTGTATCTGTGCTGTACACAGTAACAAGGAAATGCATTTTTTACTTTTCCGTAATTTCTGTCTGTCTGTCTGTCTGTCTGTCTGTGTGTATGTACACGCATCATGAGAAAACGGCTGAAGAGAATTTCATGAAAATCGGTAAAGGCGGGTGATGAACCACTACAATCTAGGCTATAAATTATTTTATTCACGCTGAGTGAAATGGTAGTTTAGGGGAAGGCCTGAAATGTAATTCTCAAATAAGTTATTTATGTTATTAGTGGTCGTATTGATAAATACTACATAACTAACATAATTTTAGTTAGGTCGTAATTTAGTAGTAGTTATGTAAGTTATTAAATTTCCGATCACTTATGTCTTATGCATTGTTACCGTACCGCATATAATCACAGAGATATACATGAATTTGTATTTTTGTTACTAAGTCCATATCAGCGCCGAGTCACGAGAAAATGGGTAAACAGAATTTAGTGAAAATAGGTATGTAAAGTCTGAGAATAAGTAACTACAGTCTACGATATAAATAATTTTGTAAGACGCCCTAATATCACAGAGTCGAAAGAAAACTAATGTGAAGGCCTGCAATATAGAAAGCTCATAAACTTTTTCCACTTATCCCCGATAGATGGGATTACTGCAGCGTACCGAGTGTTTTTAAAATTTGATTTACGTCGCACCGACGATGGCGACGATGGGATAGGAAAGGAATAGTGGTGTGAAGGAAGCGTCCTAGGCTTTAATTAAGGTACAATCTGGTGTGACTGGTGTGAAAATGGGAAACCACGGAATACATCTTCAGGGATGCCGGCAGTGGGGTTTAAATCCACTATTTCCCGGATGCAAGCTCACATCTGTGCGCCTCTAACCACACGGCCAACTCGCCTGGTCGTACCGAGTGTAAAAGGGCCCATAGACGTGCAATATTATTGCGCAAAATGGATTGTAGAATATATTGTTAGCTGCCTATAGACGTACAATATTATTGCGCAAAAATCGAGTTTGTGCAATCAATAGAATTGTGTGGAGATAATATTGATAGTTGTGCAATATATTGTGCAAAGCGGTCATAGACGTACAATATGCGTTGGAATATATAGTCAGTCCATGCCGGTATTTTATTTGGTGATTATATTGAGTGACACTGATCTTTGCTGCGTTTTGATCGCTGTGGTCGTAAGTGCCATAAAGAAGCACAAGGGCCAAACAGTGGTTTCTAGACAGAGAAAAGTACACTCATGAAAATTTACTCAATGAACTGAGAAAATGGGAACCAAATGATTTTCGAAACTTTCTGCGCATGAATGGTGAATTGTATGATGAACTCCTCGCTTTGCTCTTAACGTCCCACAGAGTCGGAAGGCCATGGTACACTTCGATAAACTCCAAAATAAACTTTTTCTCCTCCTTTTTGCCTGCCATCACGATACCTTCTCCAACGCTTGTTGATACCAACTGGCGGGAGGACGGGATATTGCACAATATTGCTAACACACAGCACAGTATTTTGCGATTTGCGGAATATATTTCAAACTTTCTTGATTTCGTACAATATATTGCACAACCCTTCAATATTAAATACACACTATCAGTTTTATTGCACAAACCCCGATATTGCGTAATAATATTGCACGTCTATGGGCCCCTTAACAGCCTGCCTGTTTATTGGCGGGAAGTAGCTGGGGAGTTAGATAACTTTCTTCTTTAGCATGCCATTCCTCTGGTTCATACATTTTCTGATTTTACTGGTACGTAATACACTGGTTCATTATAGCATTCGAACTATTCAATCCCTACTCTGAGGTACTGATTGGAATGAGTAGTGTGCATATTTAACGGAATAATGACAAAGGAGTGTTCACGGCAGTCTGTGGCCTGGTCATTCCAGCGCTGTAACTTTGGACTGTTCGATCGGCTCCGTAGTACTGTTCGTTGAAAGTGAGAAAGTGTGCAGTTTTTCATTTGATCGAGTGTTTTATATGATAACATTGCTTTCAATCGCTGCATTCCTACTGACGTTTTTGTAATGACCTGTGTTGAATTCAGTTAGGAAAACCACCAGTCAGTCTTTCTGAGAATCCCGTAGCGAAACACGGGTACATCAGCTAGTTTGGAAAGAAACAACGTAAGGGAAGAAGATGCAACAGACAGAGAGATGAAAGGCTCCCGAGGTCGGGATCAAAACAGTCCGAGAAGAGGAAGTAAACAGATGGAGGAAGAACAAAGGTCCGTAGAACTAATAATACTTCCCAGTTGGGAGATGCAATGATCACTTACAGTAGTGTAAACTTAAGACATAATTACACTACACTATCAGTTCAGCTCCTCTTATTAGACTGCAGGTGCCTCGTGTACCTCTGCAGCTGAAGAATATATAAATACTATCCCCTTCTTCAAAAGATACGTTTGTAAATGTCAAGTCCTACTCCGCCATTTATTTTCCGCAACTTTCATTTTTACAAAAGGTTTCCTCATAATTCAAAACTAGTGAGGACGTTGCGCTGGACTATGGGCATCCTTCAGTTCGAATATAATTTAACTTTCGTGGTCCGCGCCGCGCTGCTTACCTCCTCGATGTGAGCGCTCCAGTCAGCCTACGTGAGAACAGTTGAGAAGCTATCTAGCAGCGCCGGTCTACAAGGTAATCACGCTGACCACGTATTACCCCGAAATCTGCAGGCCTTGGAGCTGGGCAACGCTCCCGTGGTAGACCAAGGTCGATGACTGTTATACTGAAAAAATGAGAAAATCTGCTATCGAAGTTAAGGACTGTGAGCTCGTCGCATGCACAGAATGTAGCTTTTACTCGTAATGACCTACCCACTCGATCCTGGAACATGTGATGTTGTTCCTATTCTGCTATTTGAATGAATATGTTGAATTAGCTGGCCCTCAAAATAATCAGAACGAGAGTGTGAAATGCAAACTTTACTTGAGAGCAATAAAAATAAAAATTAAAACATGCCATGTTCAGGCTCAGTTAGTCATGATGGCCATGAAAGAGTCCAGCGCAACGTCGCGTGCTACGCCCCACAAACTGGATGACGAGAAGGGATCTATCTGAGAACCGTTTGTCCTGAACACCATGAGCTAAGCACGTTATGCATGAAGAGGCCCACACATCTCATCTGCTCGTGAAACAGTGCGACCTGAAGCAGGTGACCGGTGTCGCTTCTCCATGGACATCCGGTTGGATGTTATAGCTCGAAAGCGACACAGAATCACCGGGGTTGAATGGTTCAGTTTACTCTGCAGCAACAGCCGTTCTTGGGAAGACGATTCATCGATGCGCAAGTCTGGTGGTGGAAACGGGTGCGATGAAAAAGGAGCCATTAAAAGCGTGGCTCCAATGAAGTTAGAAACAAGCAATTGCGACGGCCAAAGCTCCTTACTCAAACATGATCTGGGCACGCCTAGCTGAGGCTTCACCGAGATCAGAACGAGGAATTGCACCCTCTGTTGCCAGTTACATTGAGGGAGGTAGAAGAAGCGACGACATCTCATCCGAAGTTAAGAAGATCATTGGCCGTCAAGGTGCTCAGATTGTTACTGTCCTCTTGAACCGCATCATCGACGAAGCTAGAGTCTCGGCACCAATATCCCAGTGCCAGTTTGGAAGGGCAGCTGATCCGGCTTTTTGTCACCCAGGACTCGTTCGCTTAGTTGTTGAGGGAAGTGCAGGTGTGTTAGCACAGGGTAGGATGGCATGGAGAGCTGCGTCAAAGCAGTCTATGGACTGGTAGAGCGCCCGTGTTCTGAGCTCAAGATGTCAGGTTCGAACCTGGCTCAATTATTTATTTAGCGTATGGCTAACACATCACATTATAGATACAATAATAATAAATAATATTTACAATTTGAAGTATTTACAGGTTCAAATTATTTACATATTCAACACACAAGGGTGAGAGCAGAAAAAAGTCTCTTGGGTTTCCCTGGTAGGCAGTGAGAGGACACTGCTTCACAATGTGCCGAACTGTTTGCTTCACAGCACCACAACTGCACTCTGCCGAATTAAGTATTCCCCATTTATGGAGGGAGTCGCCACATCTGCCATGGCCAGGTCTTTCGTGGAAGATCAAAACCCTCTGGTTTGTTTTTCAGCCATGGTAGATAGTGATATTCTGATGGAGCACTGGATATCCATACTTGCTTCCAGGCCTGAAGCACATTAAAGTTAGCGTCTGCTAGGTTTCTGGCTGTTCTAACAGGTGGGCGTCTTGATTTCAGCCTGTTAATAAGAACATCATTCATGTCACCATGGATTGGCAACTGACTGTTGTTAGTTATTTTCTTATAATCTCGTAGGAGAGGATTTTCTCGGAGGAGGTGAGGTGGTGGAATATAGGATAGAACAGGTAGCCAGAAAGTGGGAGTAGATCTAATTGTCCCTGATATCATACGCATAGTGTGATTCAGCTGAGTGTCAATTAATTTCGTGTGACTGCTGTTCAGCCTTATTGATGAGCAGTATTCTGCAGCAGAGTACACAAGACCAAGAGCTGAAGACCGTAGGGTAGATGCTAATGATCCCCAGGTGGTTCCACACAGCTTCTGTAAGATGTTTCTTGATCGTAACTTAGCAGCCGTATTCTGAAGATGTTTTTTGAAGGACAGAGTTCTGTCAAGAGTAATCCCTAGATATTGTGGATATCTGTTGTGGGCAAGACAAGTGTTCTCAAACTGAACCTTCAGTTCACTATTGGCCATTTTGTTGCTAAGGTGAAAACATGTAACTTCACTTTTATTTGGATTCAGTTGTAATCTCCATTTGCGAAGGTACTGTCCCAAGGTGGTAAGATCAGCCGTCAGTGTTTCTTCAATGTTTTCCATGAATTTATCTTGTACTGCCAGAGCCCAGTCATCAGCATATCCGAATTTCCTAGAGCTAGTTTCAGGTATGTCAGCTATGAACAGGTTGAAAAGCAGAGGGGCTAATACAGAACCTTGGGGAAGGCCATTGTTTAGAGTTTTCTCACTGCTAGTGCCATTTCCCAGTATTAGACGAAACTTCCTCTTAGTGAGCATGCTATCAATAAGTCGTGCAATATTCTTACATGGCAAAAGACGTAATGGTTTGCAGATAAGTCCTTGTTTCAACCTGGCTCAGGGCCGTGGCGTTGGAAGGTTCGCCTAGTGTCGGTAGATTTACGGGCACGTTAAAAAATCCACAGTTGTAGCCCTTCAGGCAAGCAACTCAATGTTGAAAACATCCCACGGATATGAGCTGCGAATTTTAGGTAATATGAGAGTTTATTCTTAAAATCTACAATCTATTTTCTTAATCAACGTTATCCGGTCGATTACGTTAGCAGTTTGCCTATTTCTGCTATTGCGAGTGCTAATGTGAGTCAGTTAAGCCCTTATAACTACATTCGGTGTGGACATTTTTGAATACATCAAGAAACACTTGAGATTATTGAACCAAAGAACACATTACAGAAAGAATTATGCAAATAAGTTAATTTGTCTAGGACTTGAATCAAAAAGAAAACGAGTCAAGAAATAATTGATTTTAGGCTGAACCGCATTTAGGCCGGAAGTGATTTTCGAAATGTGTATATTTAGTTTGATTGAGTTACCGAAGACCGAAACCTTTCGTCCAACTTCCGGCGCAATTTAGAAAATTGCTTAATTTTATGTTTTTCGTAGTATGAAGACCCCTACTTTGTCTGCTAAGAAACTGCTACACATGTGCCTCTCCGAAAACCGTTATTTGCCGTGTAGTGAGGAAAATGACATAGGCCTTTCAGTGTGCAAGTCTCTCCGGCACAGACAGGTCCTGTGCCGATGATGGGACAGAAAAGGGCTAGTGGAAAGCAAGCGGTGCAGCCCTAGCATTTGCCTGGTGTGAAAATGGAAAACCATCCTCAGGTCTGTTGCAATGCAAGGTGATAGGCTGTACACCCCGCAGGCCGGCTGCCCACCCTTCGTGTTCATTGTTCTTCACCTGTTCAGTGGGTGATTAAAGAACCCAGAACGTTGAAGAACCGGTTGGGGCCGCCAGCATCGTGTACGATCCTGTGTAAAAAATAATGTGCCAGACCGGTTGAGAGGAATGAAGAAAGGGAAGGTACCGTCAGACGGGCGACTCATAGGAGGTACGGTTGCCATGGAGATTACTTGGAGATGCCAATAGAAGACAGCGGTCTGGGGCTGGAAGCGAACGGAATGTGTCAGAATGCTTCTTTCAATAGCAAGCAATCTGTGTTGCCTACAAGTTGTAGGGCGACCATGGCAGGTAAAAGCTGACGTTGATACAAAACGTGTCTGGTGTCTACGTGCTATGGTGTACTGCCATCTAGTAGTACCAAATAGGGTTGGGCACTATGTCCCTATTTCGACACACTGTGCTGGTGCACAGTTATGTTCCGCTGTTCCAGAACACCGAGTGTCAATTGTTCCGAAACATTCTCAAGCGAGCCGGAGACACTGACTCGCTGTCCCGTCAGAAGCGCCACTATGCACTGCCCTTCCCCTACTAGCTGCACTGTGCAGTGGGCACACGGGACTGTAACTGCGCAGTGTAGAGATAACTTCGAGAGGCAACATTATATGCTCCGCGCCAGCGGGAATGTGCCTGTACGGAACGTGGTGTGTGCCTGTGTGTGGTTATGGCCATGTCCAGCATAAAGCTGCACGGAACGTGAACGAACAGTCGGAACACTGGAATTCGCGCCCAATAATCACGTTTAAAGGCTGCTTTTACGTTAACATTTCTCCGGTCAATATGAAATACACATAACACGGTTACAATGGCAGTACAGATGTTTAAAAGTAACTAATTCAAGAATATTTTCACCAGTTGAATGTATTGACCTGTATTGTGAGTAATTAGGGCCAGGATAAAACTTCACGGAACGTGAGAAAGCAGTCGGAAATACGAATGAAATACTCACCCAGAAAATCATGTCTAAATTTTTTTTTTTGCTAGGGGCTTTACGTCGCGCCGACACAGATAGGTCTTATGGCGACGATGGGATAGGAAAGGCCTAGGAGTTGGAAGGAAGCGGCCGTGGCCTTAATTAAGGTACAGCCCCAGCATTTGCCTGGTGTGAAAATGGGAAACCACGGAAAACCATTTTCAGGGCTGCCGATAGTGGGATTCGAACCTACTATCTCCCGGATGCAAGCTCACAGCCGCGCGCCTCTACGCGCACGGCCAACTCGCCCGGTAATTTTCTTTTTAGGATAAGAATGTTTTCATTCATTCTCAAATACACCTGTCACGATTACACTGGCAGTACAGGTGTTTACAAATGTCACATCGTTATTTTCACCAATTAAAAGTATACTCGCACAGTTTAAGAAACACTCGTCAGTGCTCTATTCACGTACACAATATACAAGCGGAACACGAAAATAAAAACTGTGGGATGTTTAAGTTTGAAATGTCTTCTCATTGTGCCAGTTGAAGGTCCCTTTGCAGACAAAATAAACATAAATTGCATTTCACTCTGTCCGGTTTTCTTCTAGTAAAAAAGTCATGAACAGGACTCCGATGCGACATTATGCAAAGTTCAGTATTTCGCACGGTTTAATTATTTTCGTGCTGTTATGCTCTTTGCTCATCGAATTTCTTCCCTCTCAAACTTCCATTTACTTTCTTTAATATCTCGAAAATTTCCCTCAACACTTTCTCGGGGATTGACATTAAAAATTAATTTCGACTTTAAGGAAACTTTTAAGCCCAAGAAAAATATAGGTCATTGCTTTGGAATTAAAAATATAACTGGATGAAAACATTGCTGTACTTTCGTGCTGTTATGCTCTCTGCACTTCGAATTCCTTCCCTCTCAAACTTCCATTTACTTTCTTTAATATCTCGAAAATTTCCCTCAACACTTTCTCGGGGATTGACGTAAAAATTAATTTGGACTTTAAGGAAACTTTTAAGCTCAAGAAAAATATAGGTCATCGCTTTGGAATTAAAGATATAACTGGATGAAAAAAATGTTTACACTCTAGCACAGGGCGGCACACAGCCGGTATCGACAGTCAGACACAGCCAAGGCCAACTAATCTATCTGGTGCTGTCTTCACACAGCACTTTCGGTACAGGCACATTCCTGCTGACGCGGAGCATGTCATGTTGCCTCTCGGAGTTCTCTCTACGACGCAGTTACAGTCTTGTGTCCCGTGTCCCGACACTCTGTACCGAAACACTCCGCCTCAAGCTCCTAATGTTGCGGAACAACTGAATGTTCCGGTCTGCCCAACCCTAGTACCAAACACTGACTGAGCAGGTGCGTCACTCACATTGCAGCTCCTTGTACTCCCTTCGCTGCTCTCTGTGGCCATTTTCAGTTTTTTTTCATTAACCCTAGTTTTGATTTGATCTCTTCCGATATAAAAAGCGAAGTTTCTGCTTAATATTTAAAAAGTACTGGCAGTTATACAAAACCTCTTGAACGCTATGGGAACGAACTCCATAACTCCTGTACAAATAGTTACATGTTCTTCGGCTTTAAAGTCCACAGGACTGATGATTCCCTTATTTTTCACTGGATCGGGAACAGGGATAGGACGCGCGTTCGCCATGTCAAACCAACCGTTGTGATTATGTTTGCTGTTTAAAGGGGCCTAACAGTTAGGTCATCGGTCCGTAGTGATACGAGGTGCAACAAAATGAAACTTCAAAATATACCCACTGACTAGAATCTAAAACCAGGTCACCGGCCCCTCACAATGGTACTAATCACTGGTAAAGCAGAGCCATGGTGTTCCTCAAATACTGGTACTAATCACACGCCACGTATACTCATGGTGTGGTTCACACAGTGCTACTAATGACGGGCGCCGTCTATATCCGTGGTGTTCCTCATATACTGGTACTAATTACACGCCACGTATACTCATGGTGTGGCTCACATATTGCTACTAATGACGGGCGCAGTCTAGATCCGTAGTGTTCCTCATATACTGGTACTAATCACACGCCACGTATACTCATGGTGTGGCTCACACAGTGCTATTAATGACGGGCGCAGTCTAGATCCGTGGTGTTCCTCGTATACTGGTACTAATCACACGCCACGTATATTCATGGTGTGGTTCACACAGTGCTACTAATGACGGGCGCCGTCTAGATCCGTGGTGTTCCTCATATACTGGTACTAATCACACGCCACGTATACTCATGGTGTGGCTCACACAGTGCTACTAATGACGGGCGCAGTCTAGATCCGTGGTGTTCCTCATATACTGGTACTAATTACACGCCACGTATACTCCTGGTGTGGCTCACATATTGCTACTAATGACGGGCGCAGTCTATATCCGAGGTGTTACTCGTATACTGGTACTAATCACACGCCACGTATACTCATGGTGTGGCTCACACAGTGCTACTAATGACGGGCGCCGTCTACATCCGTGGTGTTCCTCATATACTGGTACTAATTACACGCCACGTATACTCATGGTGTGGCTCACACAGTGCTACTAATGACGGGCGCAGTCTAGATCCGTGGTGTTCCTCGTATACTGGTACTAATCACACGCCACGTATACTCATGGTGTGGCTCACATATTGCTACTAATGACGGGCGCCGTCTTTATCCGAGGTGTTACTCGTATACTGGTACTAATTACACGCCACGTATACTCATGGTGTGGCTCACACAGTGCTACTAATGACGGGCGCCGTCTATATCCGTGGTGTTACTCGTATACTGGTACTAATTACACGCCACGTATACTCATGGTGTGGCTCACATATTGCTACTAATGACGGGCGCAGTCTATATCCGAGGTGTTACTCGTATACTGGTACTAATTACACGCCACGTATACTCATGGTGTGCCTCACACAGTGCTACTAATGACGGGCGCCGTCTATAACCGTGGTGTTACTCGTATACTGGTACTAATTACACGCCACGTATACTCATGGTGTGGCTCACATATTGCTACTAATGACGGGCGCAGTCTAGATCCGTAGTGTTCCTCATATACTGGTACTAATCACACGCCACGTATACTCATGGTGTGGCTCACATATTGCTACTAATGACGGGCGCAGTCTAGATCCGTGGTGTTCCTTATATACTGGTACTAATTACACGCCACGTATACTGATGGTGTGGCTCACACAGTGCTACTAATGACGGGCGCAGTTTAGATCCGTGGTGTTCCTCGTATACTGGTACTAATCACACGCCACGTATACTCATGGTGTGGCTCACACAGTGCTATTAATGACGGGCGCAGTCTAGATCCGTGGTGTTCCTCGTATACTGGTACTAATCAAACGCCACGTATACTCATGGTGTGGTTCACACAGTGCTACTAATGACGGGCGCCGTCTAGATCCGTGGTGTTCCTCATATACTGGTACTAATCACACGCCACGTATACTCATGGTGTGGCTCACACAGTGCTACTAATGACGGGCGCAGTCTAGATCCGTGGTGTTCCTCATATACTGGTACTAATTACACGCCACGTATACTCATGGTGTGGCTCACACAGTGTTACTAATGACGGGCGCAGTCTAGATCCGTGGTGTTCCTCATATACTGGTACTAATTACACGCCACGTATACTCATGGTGTTGCTCACACAGTGCTACTAATGACGGGCGCCGTCTATATCCGAGGTGTTACTCGTATACTGGTACTAATTACACGCCACGTATACTCATGGTGTGGCTCACATATTGCTACTAATGACGGGCGCCGTCTAGATCCGTGGTGTTCCTCATATACTGGTACTAATTACACGCCACGTATACTCATGGTGTGGCTCACACAGTGCTACTAATGACGGGCGCCGTCTAGATCCGTGGTGTTCCTCATATACTGGTACTAATCACACGCCACGTATACTCATGGTGTGGCTCACACAGTGCTATTAATGACGGGCGCCGTCTATATCAGAGGTGTTACTCGTATACTGGTACTAATTACACGCCACGTATACTTATGGTGTGGCTCACATATTGCTACTAATGACGGGCGCAGTCTAGATCCGTAGTGTTCCTCATATACTGGTACTAATCACACGCCACGTATACTCATGGTGTGGTTCACACAGTGCTACTAATGACGGGCGCCGTCTAGATACGTGGTGTTCCTCATATACTGGTACTAATCACACGCCACGTATACTCATGGTGTGGCTCACACAGTGCTACTAATGACGGGCGCAGTCTAGATCCGTGGTGTTCCTCATATACTGGTACTAATTACACGCCACGTATACTCATGGTGTGGCTCACACAGTGTTACTAATGACGGGCGCCGTCTATATCCGAGGTGTTACTCGTATACTGGTACTAATCACACGCCACGTATACTCATGGTGTGGCTCACACAGTGTTACTAATGACGGGCGCCGTCTATATCCGAGGTGTTACTCGTATACTGGTACTAATCACACGCCACGTATACTCATGGTGTTGCTCACACAGTGCTACTAATGACCGGCGCTGTCTATATCCGAGGTGTTACTCGTATACTGGTACTAATTACACGCCACGTATACTCATGGTGTGGCTCACATATTGCTACTAATGACGGGCGCCGTCTAGATCCGTGGTGTTCCTCATATACTGGTACTAATCACACGCCACGTATACTCATGGTGTGGCTCACACAGTGCTATTAATGACGGGCGCCGTCTTTATCCGAGGTGTTACTCGTATACTGGTACTAATTACACGCCACGTATACTTATGGTGTGGCTCACATATTGCTACTAATGACGGGCGCAGTCTACATCCGTAGTGTTCCTCATATACTGGTACTAATTACACGCCACGTATACTCATGGTGTGGCTCACACAGTGCTACTAATGACGGGCGCAGTCTAGATCCGTGGTGTTACTCGTATACTGGTACTAATCACACGCCACGTATACTCATGGTGTGGTTCACACAGTGCTACTAATGACGGGCGCAGTCTATATCCGTGGTGTTACTCGTATACTGGTACTAACTACACGCCACGTATACTCATGGTGTGGCTCACACAGTGCTACTAATGACGGGCGCCGTCTATATCCGAGGTGTTACTCGTATACTGGTACTAATTACACGCCACGTATACTCATGGTGTGGCTCACATATTGCTACTAATGACGGGCGCCGTCTAGATCCGTAGTGTTCCTCATATACTGGTACTAATCACACGCCACGTATACTCATGGTGTGGCTCACACAGTGCTACTAATGACGGGCGCCGTCTAGATCCGTGGTGTTCCTCATATACTGGTACTAATCACACGCCACGTATACTCATGGTGTGGCTCACACAGTGCTATTAATGACGGGCGCCGTCTTTATCCGAGGTGTTACTCGTATACTGGTACTAATTACACGCCACGTATACTTATGGTGTGGCTCACATATTGCTACTAATGACGGGCGCAGTCTACATCCGTAGTGTTCCTCATATACTGGTACTAATTACACGCCACGTATACTCATGGTGTGGCTCACATATTGCTACTAATGACGGGCGCCGTCTAGATCCGTGGTGTTACTCGTATACTGGTACTAATTACACGCCACGTATACTCATGGTGTGGTTCACACAGTGCTACTAATGACGGGCGCAGTCTATATCCGTGGTGTTACTCGTATACTGGTACTAACTACACGCCACGTATACTCATGGTGTGGCTCACACAGTGCTACTAATGACGGGCGCCGTCTATATCCGAGGTGTTACTCGTATACTGGTACTAATCACACGCCACGTATACTCATGGTGTGGCTCACATATTGCTACTAATGACGGGCGCAGTCTATATCCGTGGTGTTACTCGTATACTGGTACTAACTACACGCCACGTATACTCATGGTGTGGCTCACACAGTGCTACTAATGACGGGCGCCGTCTATATCCGAGGTGTTACTCGTATACTGGTACTAACTACACGCCACGTATACTCATGGTGTGGCTCACACAGTGCTACTAATGACGGGCGCCGTCTATATCCGAGGTGTTACTCGTATACTGGTACTAATCACACGCCACGTATACTCATGGTGTGGCTCACACAGTGCTATTAATGACGGGCGCCGTCTTTATCCGAGGTGTTACTCGTATACTGGTACTAATTACACGCCACGCATACTCATGGTGTGGCTCACACAGTGCTACTAATGACGGGCGCAGTCTAGATCCGTGGTGTTACTCGTATACTGGTACTAATTACACGCCACGTATACTCATGGTGTGGCTCACATATTGCTACTAATGACGGGCGCAGTCTATATCCGTGGTGTTCCTCATATACTGGTACTAATTACACGCCACGTATACTCATGGTGTGGCTCGCACAGTGGTATTAATGACGGGCGCCGTCTATATCCGAGGTGTTACTCGTATACTGGTACTAATCACACGCCACGTATACTCATGGTGTGGCTCACACAGTGCTACTAATGACGGGCGCTGTCTATATCCGAGGTGTTACTCGTATACTGGTACTAATTACACGCCACGTATACTCATGGTGTGGCTCACATATTGCTACTAATGACGGGCGCAGTCTAGATCCGTGGTGTTCCTCATATACTGGTACTAATTACACGCCACGTATACTCATGGTGTGGCTCACATATTGCTACTAATGACGGGTGGTGTTACTCGTATACTGGTACTAATTACACGCCACGCATACTCGTGGTGTGGCTCACACAGTGCTACTAATGACCGGCGCTGTCTATATCCGTGGTGTTACTCGTATACTGGTACTAACTACACGCCACGTATACTCATGGTGTGGCTCACATATTGCTACTAATGACGGGCGCAGTCTATATCCGTGGTGTTCCTCATATACTGGTACTAATTACACGCCACGTATACTCATGGTGTGGCTCGCACAGTGCTATTAATGACGGGCGCCGTCTATATCCGTGGTGTTCCTCATATACTGGTACTAATCACACGCCACGTATACTCATGGTGTGGCTCACATATTGCTACTAATGACGGGCGCAGTCTAGATCCGTGGTGTTCCTCATATACTGGTACTAATTACACGCCACGTATACTGATGGTGTGGCTCACACAGTGCTACTAATGACGGGCGCAGTTTAGATCCGTGGTGTTCCTCATATACTGGTACTAATCACACGCCACGTATACTCATGGTGTGGCTCACATATTGCTACTAATGACGGGCGCCATATATATCCGTGGTGTTACTCATATACTGGTACTAATTACACGCCACGTATACTCATGGTGTGGCTCACATATTGCTACTAATGACGGGCGCAGTCTATATCCGTGGTGTTCCTCGTATACTGGTACTAATCACATGCCACGTATACTCATGGTGTGGCTCACACAGTGCTACTAATGACGGGCGCAGTCTATATCCGTGGTGTTACTCACATACAGGTACTAATTAGACGCCACGTATACTCATGGTGTGGCTCACACAGTGCTACTAATGACGGGCGCCGTCTAGATCCGTGGTGTTCCTCATATACTGGTACTAATCACACGCCACGTATACTCATGGTGTGGCTCACACAGTGCTACTAATGACGGGCGCAGTCTAGATCCGTGGTGTTCCTCATATACTGGTGCTAATCACACGCCTCGTATACTCATGGTGTGGCTCACACAGTGCTACTAATGACGGGCGCAGTCTAGATCCGTGGTGTTCCTCATATACTGGTACTAATTACACGCCACGTATACTCATGGTGTGGCTCACACAGTGCTACTAATGACGGGCGCCGTCTACATCCGTGGTGTTCCTCATATACTGGTACTAATCACACGCCACGTATACTCATGGTGTGGCTCACACAGTGCTACTAATGACGGGCGCAGTCTATATCCGTGGTGTTACTCGTATACTGGTACTAATTACACGCCACGTATACTCATGGTGTGGCTCACACAGTGCTACTAATGACGGGCGCAGTCTAGATCCGTAGTGTTCCTCATATACTGGTACTAATCACACGCCACGTATACTCATGGTGTGGCTCACATATTGCTACTAATGACGGGCGCAGTCTAGATCCGTGGTGTTCCTCATATACTGGTACTAATTACACGCCACGTATACTCATGGTGTGGCTCACACAGTGCTACTAATGACGGGCGCAGTCTATATCCGTGGTGTTACTCGTATACTGGTACTAATTACACGCCACGTATACTCATGGTGTGGCTCACACAGTGCTACTAATGACGGGCGCAGTCTATATCCGTGGTATTACTCGTATACTGGTCCTAATTACACGCCACGTATACTCATGGTGTGGCTCACACAGTGCTACTAATGACGGGCGCAGTCTAGATCCGTGGTGTTCCTTATATACTGGTACTAATCACACGCCACGTATACTCATGGTGTGGCTCACACAGTGCTACTAATGACGGGCGCCGTCTATATCCGTGGTGTTCCTCATATACTGGTACTAATCACACGCCACGTATACTCATGGTGTGGCTCACACAGTGCTACTAATGACGGGCGCTGTCTATATCCGTGGTGTTCCTCATATACTGGTACTAATTACACGCCACGTATACTCATGGTGTGGCTCGCACAGTGGTATTAATGACGGGCGCCGTCTATATCCGAGGTGTTACTCGTATACTGGTACTAATCACACGCCACGTATACTCATGGTGTGGCTCACACAGTGCTACTAATGACGGGCGCTGTCTATATCCGAGGTGTTACTCGTATACTGGTACTAATCACACGCCACGTATACTCATGGTGTGGCTCACATATTGCTACTAATGACGGGCGCAGTCTATATCCGTGGTGATCCTCATATACTGGTACTAATTACACGCCACGCATACTCATGGTGTGGCTCACACAGTGCTACTAATGACGGGCGCTGTCTATATCCGTGGTGTTCCTCATATACTGGTACTAATTACACGCCACGTATACTCATGGTGTGGCTCGCACAGTGGTATTAATGACGGGCGCCGTCTAGATCCGTGGTGTTACTCGTATACTGGTACTAATTACACGCCACGTATACTCATGGTGTGGCTCACACAGTGCTACTAATGACGGGCGCTGTCTATATCCGAGGTGTTACTCGTATACTGGTACTAATTACACGCCACGTATACTCATGGTGTGGCTCACATATTGCTACTAATGACGGGTGGTGTTACTCGTATACTGGTACTAATTACACGCCACGCATACTCGTGGTGTGGCTCACACAGTGCTACTAATGACCGGCGCTGTCTATATCCGTGGTGTTACTCGTATACTGGTACTAATTACACGCCACGTATACTCATGGTGTGGCTCACATATTGCTACTAATGACGGGCGCCATATATATCCGTGGTGTTACTCATATACTGGTACTAATTACACGCCACGTATACTCATGGTGTGGCTCACATATTGCTACTAATGACGGGCGCAGTCTATATCCGTGGTGTTCCTCATATACTGGTACTAATTACACGCCACGTATACTCATGGTGTGGCTCGCACAGTGCTATTAATGACGGGCGCCGTCTATATCCGTGGTGTTACTCGTATACTGGTACTAATCACACGCCACGTATACTCATGGTGTGGCTCACATATTGCTACTAATGACGGGCGCCATATATATCCGTGGTGTTACTCATATACTGGTACTAATTACACGCCACGTATACTCATGGTGTGGCTCACATATTGCTACTAATGACGGGCGCAGTCTATATCCGTGGTGTTCCTCATATACTGGTACTAATTACACGCCACGTATACTCATGGTGTGGCTCGCACAGTGGTATTAATGACGGGCGCAGTCTATATCCGTGGTGTTACTCGTATACTGGTACTAATCACACGCCACGTATACTCATGGTGTGGCTCGCACAGTGCTATTAATGACGGGCGCCGTCTATATCCGAGGTGTTACTCGTATACTGGTACTAATCACACGCCACGTATACTCATGGTGTGGCTCACACAGTGCTACTAATGACGGGCGCCGTCTATATCCGTGGTGTTCCTCATATACTGGTACTAATCACACGCCACGTATACTCATGGTGTGGCTCACATATTGCTACTAATGACGGGCGCCATCTATATCCGTGGTGTTACTCATATACTGGTACTAATTACACGCCACGTATACTCATGGTGTGGCTCACATATTGCTACTAATGACGGGCGCAGTCTATATCCGTGGTGTTCCTCGTATACTGGTACTAATCACACGCCACGTATACTCATGGTGTGGCTCACACAGTGCTACTAATGACGGGCGCAGTCTATATCCGTGGTGTTACTCACATACAGGTACTAATTAGACGCCACGTATACTCATGGTGTGGCTCACACAGTGCTACTAATGACGGGCGCCGTCTAGATCCGTGGTGTTCCTCATATACTGGTACTAATCACACGCCACGTATACTCATGGTGTGGCTCACACAGTGCTACTAATGACGGGCGCAGTCTAGATCCGTGGTGTTCCTCATATACTGGTGCTAATCACACGCCTCGTATACTCATGGTGTGGCTCACACAGTGCTACTAATGACGGGCGCAGTCTAGATCCGTGGTGTTCCTCATATACTGGTACTAATTACACGCCACGTATACTCATGGTGTGGCTCACACAGTGCTACTAATGACGGGCGCCGTCTACATCCGTGGTGTTCCTCATATACTGTTACTAATTACACGCCACGTATACTCATGGTGTGGCTCACATATTGCTACTATTGACGGGCGCAGTCTAGATCCGTGGTGTTCCTCATATACTGGTACTAATTACACGCCACGTATACTCATGGTGTGGCTCACACAGTGCTACTAATGACGGGCGCAGTCTAGATCCGTGGTGTTCCTCATGTACTGGTACTAATCACACGCCTCGTATACTCATGGTGTGGCTCACATATTGCTACTAATGACGGGCGCCGTCTAGATCCGTGGTGTTCCTCATATACTGGTACTAAACACACGCCTGCTGGCTTTGATGGGATATTTCCTGAGTTTATGATACATAGTGGTCCAAACACAAGGCTCTGGTTGGCTAAATTCTACTCTAATATATTATCGTCTGGACATCTGCCATATGAATTTCGGGTAAACAAGATCATTGCAATTCTGAAAGCCGGTAAACCGGAAGATCAAGTCGATAACTACCGACCAATAGCATTGCTGAGTGTTTGCTATAAACTCCTTGAGAGACTAGTGTACAATAGGATTACTTAGGCCATTAATGAAGTTATCCTAGTAGAGCAAGCTGGATTCAGGCAGAACCGAAGCTGTGTTTACCAGGTGCTAGCACTCACAAATCACATTGAGGCTGGTTTTCAAAGGGGTACTAAAACACCTGCAGTCTTTGTAGATCTAAAGGCTGCATATGATGCTGTGCGGAGGCAAGGATTGATTTTGAAGTTGCAGGGAGTTATCCCATGCAAAACTGTAACCACACTGATCAACAATATGCTAACTGAAAGGCTCTTACGTGTCGTCATGTATGATGACATTAGTCGTCTTAGGAAACTAAAAAAAATGGCCTTCCCCAGGGATCAGTATTGGCACCTCTTCTATTCAATCTCTACATATTGGATATTCCTGAGACATACATACATTATCATTATAGACTGGTATGCTTTTCAGCGTTCAGTCTGAAAGCCTCTGTGAATTTACTAAACGTCGCCACAATCCTCGATTTGCAACCAGTGTTGTGGCCCCATTTAGTTCTATACCTCTTATCTTTAAATCGTTAGAAACCGAGTCTAACGTAATTCCTGAGACAAAATCAGTAAAATTCGCTTATGCAGACGACCTAGCCATTGCCATTCAACATCCAGATTTCAGCCATGCCGAGGCCATCCTGGCGTCTGACCTGAATACACTTGCTCTTCCTTCCGAAACTGGAGACTACAACTCAGCATGAATAAGACATAATCTGCTTGCTTCCTAATACACAACTCCAAGTATGCTTCAATGGCTCAGTGCTAATCCAATGGCTCCTAATCCAAAGTACCTCGGGGTAACGCTTGACCGAACCCTATCTTATAGAAAGCATCTTGAAAACCTCGGATCTAAGTTGAGATCACGTAATACTATTCTATTTAAATTGTGTGGAACTTCATGAGGTTTTTCAGGGACACATTACGGCGTACTGCGCTTGGCCTCGTGTATTCTGCAGGTGAATACTGCTCTTCAGTATCGCTTAACAGTTGCCACGTGAAGAAAGTCGATGTGCAACTTATCACCACCAATCGTATCATCTCTGGTACTCTGGACCCTACTGCAACGCACTGGCTGCCAGTCCTGTCCCACATTGTTCCACCAAGCCTGCGACGTTCAAGAGCCCTTGTTCAAGAATATGATAAGATCATGTCCAATCCAGCTCTACACATCCACAGGGATGTTGCAGATCTCTGGAGACAACGGCTGAAATCCCCTAAGCCACCAATGAAAACAGCTAAAAATCTAATGGATGCTGGTTTCAATTTAAAATAGGAATGGTTTCGTACAGCTCCGGAGTGGCCAAGCCTCTTTAATCCAAACCACGCCCCAGCTGGTTTCAGTTTGCCAAGAAGAACGTGGGCATCACTAAGCAGGTTTCGCACTAATTATGGAAGATCTGCATTCTCCCTTCACCAGTGGGGCTTCAGGGACTCTCCAGCGTGTGATTGTGGTGCTTTAGTCCAGACCATGCATCATATAATGGACGAATGCCCTCTGCGTGCTTATGGTGGAGACCGAAAAGACTTTGCTGATGTCTCAGTATCCCTAGTACAGTGGATAAATAATTTAGATATCCATGTGTTCCCTACTCGGTACCATGTATTCTTTGCAGGTTTTTCTTTTGTATAATATTGTATATACTTGTCCATTATGTAAATTCCATACTCTTAATAATAATCACACGCCACGTATACTCATGATTTAGCTCACAAAGTGCTAGGCAATGTAGAACCATTTGGCACCACCGTCACGCAACACAGACCCATGGTGTTCTTCATATAATGATCCTCCCCCGATGCCACTAATCACAGACCCAGCTCGAGACAGTAGCGGTACGAGTTCCTCAGGTAGTAGTGATTATTGCTCTAAGAGGGACCAAAACCAAGCACATGTAATAGTACTAATCGCAACTAAAGTCTACCCATGGTCTTCATCGCGTAGCCTAATGGTAGTAATCACAAATTGTCTCATGGTTCCAAACGTATCACTCTTGGCCGCCTCTTACGACAGGTAGGGGATACAGTGGGTGTAGTGTTCGTCTGCGTCCCCCACCCGCAGGGGGTGAACCAACCGTGAAAAGGATAATTATATAGAGTTTCAGCCCATCTGAATCACCCCCTCCTGCGGACATTTCGTGAACAAGTTACACAAGATCCTAGTTGATGTTATTCTAAACTAAAATTCCACGTTTCATTAAAATCAATCTTCGCGCGATGCCGTAACAGATACTCGGTATGGGTCAGTATCCTTGTCAGAGGTTGTGCTACCATGTGAATGCCGTAACAGATACTCGGTATAGGTCAGTATCCTTGTCCGAGGATGTGCTACCATGTGAATGGCCGTAACAGATACTCGGTATAGGTCAGTATCCTTGTCAGAGGATGTGCTACCATGTGAATGCCGTAACAGATACTCGGTATAGGTCAGTATCCTTGTCAGAGGATGTGCTACCATGTGAATGGCCGTAACAGATACTCGGTATAGGTCAGTATCCTTGTCAGAGGATGTGCTACCACGTGAATGCCGTAACAGATACTCGGTATGGGTCAGTATCCTTGTCCGAGGATGTGCTACCATGTGAATCCCGTAACAGATACTCGGTATAGGTCAGTATCCTTGTCCGAGGATGTGCTACCATGTGAATGCCGTAACAGATACTCGGTATAGGTCAGCATCCTTGTCTGAGGATGTGCTATCATGTGAATGCCGTAACAGATACTCGGTATAGATCAGTATCCTTGTCCGAGGATGTGCTACCATGTGAATGCCGTAACAGATACTCGGTATAGGTCAGCATCCTTGTCTGAGGATGTGCTACCATGTGAATGCCGTAACAGATGCTCGGTATAGGTCAGTATCCTTGTCCGAGGATGTGCTACCATGTGAATGCCGTAACAGATACTCGGTATAGGTCAGTATCCTTGTCTGAGGATGTGCTACCGTGTGAATGCCGTAACAGATACTCGGTATAAGTCAGCATCCTTGTCTGAGGATGTGCTATCATGTGAATGCCGTAACAGATACTCGGTATAGGTCCGTATCGTTGTCCGAGGATGTGCTACCATGTGAATGCCGTAACAGATGCTAGGTATAAGTCAGCATCCTTGTCCGAGGATGTGCTACCGTGTGAATGCCGTAACAGATGCTTGGTATAAGTCAGTATCCTTGTGCGAGGATGTGCTACCGTGTGAATGCCGTAACAGATGCTCGGTATAAGTCAGCATCCTTGTCTGAGGATGTGCTACCGTGTGAATGCCGTAACAGATACTCGGTGTAGGTCAGTATCCTTGTCTGAGGATGTGCTACCGTGTGAATGCCGTAACAGATACTCGGTATAAGTCAGCATCCTTGTCCGAGGATGTGCTACCGTGTGAATGCCGTAACAGATGCTCGGTATAAGTCAGTATCCTTGTGCGAGGATGTGCTACCGTGTGAATGCCGTAACAGATGCTAGGTATAAGTCAGTATCCTTGTCCGAGGATGTACTACCGTGTGAATGCCGTAACTGATACTCGGTGTAGGTCAGTATCCTTGTCCGAGGATGTGCTACCATGTGAATGCCGTAAGTGATACTCGGTATATGTCAGTATCCTTGTCCGAGGATGTGCTACCATGTGAATGCCGTAACAGATACTCGGTATAAGTCAGTATCCTTGTCCGAGGATGTGCTACCATGTGAATGCCGTAACAGATACTCGGTATAGGTCAGTATCCTTGTCCGAGGATGTGCTACCATGTGAATGCCGTAACTGATACTCGGTATAAGTCAGTATCCTTGTCCGAGGATGTGCTACCATGTGAATGCCGTAACAGATACTCGGTATAGGTCAGTATCCTTGTCCGAGGATGTGCTACCATGTGAATGCCGTAACTGATACTCGGTATAAGTCAGTATCCTTGTCCGAGGATGTGCTACCATGTGAATGCCGTAACAGATACTCGGTATGGGTCAGTATCCTTGTCAGAGGATGTGCTACCATGTGAAATGCTGGACCAAATGAAGAGCTGGACAGTTTCTCGCTTTTCACGAACAGTACTGCGCCGCCAATTTCCAGACCTGCACTGAAATGAAGTGGCGTATGGCTTTTAGTGCCGCGAGTCTCGCCAGGTGCAGGTCTTTTGATTTGACACCCGTGAGCGACCTGCGCGTCGTGATGAAGACGACACATACATACAGCCCCCGTGCCAGTGAAATTAACCAATGATGGTTAAAATTCTTGACCCTGCCGGGAATCGAACCCGGGATCCAACACGCTAACCATTTAGCCATGGAGCCGGACACCTGGCCACAGACAGAGGTGAAGTACTCTGCCGTGTGCACACTCGCCGCCTCAAAGCAAGGATGAACCAATGTAACACGTAGCAGTAATTACCAGAGGAATGGCTACATTCAGGCAGGCTGTTCTTCGCGGGCTCACGCAGTGGTAGCACATGAGAACAGTGTATTGGTATTATTGATCAATTGTATGGGCTTAGGCCTTCACATTTCCCTCTCTGGTATTATCCTTGTCTTATTCCTTTACGATCTTGTCTCGTTTTGACAGTCATCTTTACAATTTTTCTTGTCGATGTCAACTGGTGACCAAGCAGTTTTTCATATTAAGACCCGGGCGAGTTGGCCGTGCGGTTAGGGGCGCACAGCTATGAGCTCGCATACGGAAGGTAGTGTGTTCGAACTCCACTGTCAGAAGCCCTGGAGATGGTCTCCCATTTTCACACCTCCCAGATGCTGGGGCTGTACCTTAAATCAGGGCACGGCTGCTTTCTTCCCACTCCTAGGCCTTTCCTGTCCTATCATCGCCATAAAACCTATCTGTGTCGGTGCGACGTAAAACAAATTGTTACAAAAATCTTAAGACAATCACGACAAAAATGACCACGATCGCCAGTTAACATTATTGAAGAACATTTCTATGTTAGCTATTGATATCCCCTTGTGAGTGGGGGAGGCAGGCGAAGACTACACACATGGCATCCCCTACCTGTCGTAAGAGGCGACTAAAAGGGACGACCGAGTGATGATGACATTAGAACCACTAGATTACTTGTGATTAATACCATTACGTGCGGAACACCATGAGTGGACGTTACTTGCGACTAGTACCACCACCATCACTATGTGAGGAACACTATCGATCAGCGTTGCCCCCGGTTAGTATTACTATGTGATAAATACCACGGGTTTGGCTGGCGCCTGAGATTAGTACGGCTATATGAGGAAAACCATTCGTCTGCGTTGTCTGAGAGTTGTAGTACCATAATGTGTGATACACCGTGGTTCTGCATTGCCTTGGTCAGTACCACTATGTGAGCAACACCATGGGTCTGTGTTACCTGTGAGTCTACTTTACTAGTGATTAGTACTACTGTGAGGGGCCGGTGACCTGGATTTTGGACCCCTGTAAATAACAAGCATCATCTCAGTAATTAAGACATAGTGAATTGTATCCGCTAATGGTGTTTGTTTCACGATCATTTTCTCATCACCATTCTAGTCAGGGGATACATTTCGAAGTTTTAATTTGCATTTCATTGCACCTCGTACCATTAGGGGCCGATGACCTAGCTGTTAGGCCCTTTTAAACAACAAACATCATCATTGATATCGATTTAGCAACAAAAGTCTAAATCCATGAATATCTCTTATCATAACCGATACGATAAAACCGTCTAAGATATAAATGATAGAAAATCGTATTCTCTATATGTTTTGTTATGCAGTATTTATCGATAGCCTTTTAATATCATCGATATTTGTAAATTACGTTTTAGGCCTTCCACTGCACTACCATTTCATCCAGCGTAAACAAAATTATTTATAGCATGGACTGCAGTGTCTTATTCCGTCACTGATTTTCATTAAGTTCGGTTAGCGATGGTCGCTTTGATATTATGTACTATGCAACAAAAGAAATCTGTTCAGCCATTTTCGTGCGATGCGGGTACAGACAGACGGATATGGCGGAAAGCTGAAAATTGCATTTCCTTCTTACTATGGACGCGATGAATCCAGGAATAAAAGTATTTTATTAGTTCTGAGGAATGTACATAGAAAATTAATGTAAAATAAATTTATCGTATGGCAGTATTACCGTATGTAGAAATATTTACAACTTCGCTTCGCTGCGGTATTCTGAGTTGTGTATGGGTTTTTACGTAAATTACTGCACACGCAGTGAGTGCTTAGCGCTATTCGAGAAATATCATGACGTTTTCTACGTAAGGAGCACGTTAGGGCTTCACAATGAGTTCGGGCTTATACAGTTAAGAAAGTCCAGATTAATTAAAAATATATATACCGGGCGAGTTGGCCGTGCGCGTAGAGGCGCTCGGCTGTGAGCTTGCATCCGGGAGATAGTAGGTTCGAATCCCACTATCGGCAGCCCTGAAAATGGTTTTCCGTGGTTTCCCATTTTCACACCAGGCAAATGCTGGGGCTGTACCTTAATTAAGGCCACGGCCGCTTCCTTCCAACTCCTAGGCCTTTCCTATCCCATCGTCGCCATAAGACCTATCTGTGTCGGTGCGACGTAAAGCCCCTAGCAAAAAAAAATAAAAATATGTTGACAACTCAGCACAGCCAGATAGGACCGAGTGGATATAGGAAGAATGAAACGTCCCTCGCTAAATTGTGATACGAGTTACGGATTTAAGAAAGCGGTAACAGGAGAAATTCGTGCTCAAGGATTCTTAGCTAAACTTATAATAAGATGACTTATAGTGTTTTTACTTAAGACTAAAGAAACAAGGCAGAGGTAAGAAATTAAAGCAGAAAACAGAAGTAGAAGAGAAATGCAGTAAAAATTATAGCATATGCCAGAAAACACCTTACGGTGTGAAATAATTGGCTACACTCCGCGGTACTGTTGAAATATTAACAGCCACTATTCCAAGATTGTTGTAACCTCCAACGGTACGGTATTCATCAGAAATCCTGCAGAATGTCAGCTTGACGCATATCTCGCCTTCTATGCAAGGAGCAACGACTAGTTTATAGGAAAGATGACGAACATGGTATTGCATTCCCTACTTCCCTACTGGCAAGTTGCTACGGCTACGTTACGAGGGAGTCCGTCATCCGAGCCAGAAAATAGTAACTTTCTCCGTCATTTGAGGAGTAGTTGTTTAAAATGAAGGGATACAGTGTACAGAGAAAATAGAAACAAAAACCTGTCCTGGTTTTTCCAGGAACCCCCAGTCTATTAAACCTGCTCCTGGATGAGTACACTATCTCTCGACCCGTTTCGCCGTGATGGGGGAACAGACAGAGAAAAACCACTGATACCGGTACGGTCTTGAGTTGACCTAAAATGGATAAATGTCTGAAAAATGGGCAAACAAACGAATTACAGACAGCCGGCCCCCTTCAACTTAAATGACACATGCCTAGCCTCAAATTCAGGGCTAGAGGCAAGTTTTAGTTGTGGATAACCACTCCCCGCTAGCTTCTCATTTCGATAATACTCTTCATGATTTTGCTAAATTTACGGAATACACGAGGAGTTCCGTGATATTTATTTTTAGAGTGACTTGCAAGAGTTTTCAAAGCATATGACGGGAGTTAAGGGTTTTTCATAAACTGCATTGGAAGATCGATGCTGTGTCATCAAATGGAGACTAATATGAATCACTGTTTGTAGAAACTCAGCCTGGAAATGTACACACGAGCAGTAAAGTCATGTTAAACATTATTCCTTGTCAGTTCTTATACACTAACGGGCGCAGCTTCGCAGAGATAATAAGCCAGTAACATCGTAGTGTACCGTGCGTACGATAGTAGCATTAACACTTATATGCGCCGAAAAACAAATTGTATTGCACTGCATTTAATAATAATGATAATAGTAAAATAGTAATATACCGGGCGAGGTGGCCGTGCGCGTAGAGGCGCGCGGCTGTGAGCTTGCATCCGGGAGATAGTAGGTTCGAATCCCACTATCGGCAGCCCTGAAAATGGTTTTCCGTGGTTTCCCATTTTCACACCAGGCAAATGCTGGGGCTGTACCTTAATTAAGGCCACGGCCGCTTCCTTCCAACTCATAGGTCTTTCCTATCCCATCGTCGCCATAAGACCTATCTGTGTCGGTGCGACGTAAAGCCCCTAGCAAAAAAAAGTAATAATAATTTATATATTAAAAATATTAAGTCAGTAACGAGAGTGCTAGAGGTAAGAGAAGCGAAATTAAAGGAACGGGGAAATTCAAATACCTTGGAGAGTGGGTAGATTCCAGTACTTCTGAGAAAGAAGCCTTTACATCATGGATCAGGAAAATGGAAACGGCATATCAACTAACTAAAAATGTCTACAAGAAGAAATCTATACCCATTAACGCCAACGTGCGACATTACTGCACAGTAATACGATCGGAGGCTTTATATGCTGCACAATGCCACACTCTGAATAGGAAATGTCTGATTGAGAAATTACAATGGTGAATTTAGAAGACGACATAATCATGAACTCTACACACATGTACAGAAGATCGCAGACACCATTCTCACGAGGAGAATTGTTTTCTATAGCCACATTGCTCGTATGAATCCTACAGGGCTGAGCAATAGGATCTTTAATTACTTTGTCAACAAGAAAACCAAGGGGGCATGGTTCACCGAGGTACAGAAAGACTTGGAAGAAGTGGGGAAACACAGGAGGATCTATTCCGCTCAAGAAGAAACTCCGAGAGTTTCGAAGAAAGGACGGAACTAAAAACATAGACTGAACAGCATAGGGTTCAAATGCGCGAATATAAGCACAAGATGGCCGAAACGACAGCAAGAATCTACACATTAAAAGAGCTTTGGCAAATCCGTTCTACTGCTTCATTCTCTCTGGAATTACCTGCCGGTGAATCATGAGACATTGATAGGTCTCTAAGTTCAGCCAAGTTTGAGTAGGCTAATTGCAGGCGAAGGCTTACCCTAACCCGCAATACATTCTGTACTTAGCGACTTACACTTTTATTAAATGTGTGATAGTAATGTCCCTGCATGCTGCCATGTTTGATTACTACCTGTCAAGTCAGAGAGTATACACTTCAGTAGAGGATCTAGAAGAAAGCTGGACCAGAGTTTCGATAGAAGAATTCTGGACCAGCGGCAGCCACTGCGCATGCCCCCGTGCGCTTCACTCCCTGAAGGGGCCTCTCACTTGGCAAGGCACGTGCGGGGGGGCGCGTCTCGCTGTCAAGGCTACACACACAAGTGTGGAATGTCGCTCCTTGCGGTGGCTTACTAATGCTATGCTTAGGGTGGGGTGGGCGTGATAGGTGACATCACTTGTTTTGGTGCGTAATTGAGTATCTTTTTTACTGAAAGGTATTGTAAGAGCAAAAACAAGTTCACTATTAACCTCACTCTTCTAGTAGAGATTAAAAAAAAAGATCCTCTATTGAGTGTAATAAAACTGCTTAGCTCAATTATCAAAAAAAAAAAAAAATATTCTACCCTACTTGCCTATGTGATTACCTCTTGAATTGTTTATGTTGGTGACAGGAAAGACATATTGACAAAAATCATCATGTTAGATATGGTACTAAATTTATATATTTTTTTTTTGCAGAGTTCTTTTTACTTGTTAGGGTGCATGTAGGAAATGTTAACTACACTTACCCAGAGGTCTTTATGTAAGAGGTAAATATTTCTTGAAAGGCAAGGTTCTGTGAGTAGATTTGCTTCTAAAAGTTACTTGGTGGAGTTTCTCTCACTGCTCAAGGTGAGACAGCTACATGTTAAATAATTGCAGCAACTGGATTTGCTTGACAAGGTTACTTGCTGCCCAAAAGGTGAACAGGATATGAGATTTTTTTTTGGTCTGTTGAAGGTTAGCGAGTAACAACTCTAACCAACTGGTTGGTGATGAGTGAAGGGCAACACAAAAGTGCTTAGTTTAATTAAATAATAAAAATATTTTTCATGACTACTTACCTTTAATTATTTTTCAACAGGATGCACATCTAGCTGTAATTCTTGACGATAGATACACGCATTGTTTACTAACCTTACATCAATAAATGTCATCTATGAAATATCATTGTACTAGGTAAAAAACAAATTTAAAAAAAAACTCGGATAAAGTCTGAAATCAGAGGATGATTAAGACATTCCGTTGTTACGAACGCGATAGTATGAATTTTTACATACGGAATAAAACAAAAACATCTCGCCATTTTTGTTGGATACGTCGGCAACTGTGTATACTCATCGAGGTCAAACAGCTCATACATGAGAGTGTCATGTCTGTGATTTCTTATTATCTTTGTCCAAGATGGCTAACACAAAAAAAAAATGCATTATGATCTCTGAACTAATAAATTAGTTAGGCAAACACATGATGTGCTATCTCATCAAAAATTATATCGAATATATATGTTTAGCACGGAAGATGAAATAATAAATCGTCTAATGAATCGGTTAGGGGCGCGTGAATTCACCGCAAAGAACAACAGCAAAAGAACTTCAGTGAACAAAGACATCAAACACGACAGTGTTTTAACAAAACAAAAGAACGTGCTGCCACGTAGCTGAAATATTGGTTGACAAACTGTAAAGCATGGTTTCTTTTTAAATAAAATATTTCGAATTATTTCTTAATCAACCTCTGAATTGAGACAGTGTGTGAGTGAAAGCTATAATTTGTCACACCTACACAGGTTGGTGATTTGAGGATAGAACAAATAAAATCTGGTAAAGGATTCAAGGTTATAGCATTTGGATGGTGTAAAAACAAAAAAAAAAAAAAAATATGTGTATGCATATATAGGTTAGGATGAATTATTCAAGCAACTCGAATAATAAGTGGAACATCACACTGTTTTATTTACCTGTTAGTTCAAAATACATGATTAAATTCTTTCTTACATGCTTCACAGTCTTTAATCATTGGATTCGCCCCGTCAAAACCATCAACTTCATCGTGTCCTCTGTAGCAAAAATGTCTGACACATGGGCTGCAGACTGCTATTTCCAGTTTTGCTTTTACATAGTAGGGTAGTTTCTCCCATGCTTCATCTAAATCTTTAGCGGCATATGTTGAGAGAAACCCAGATGGTAAATAGCGAATTAGATGTTGTGGCATTCGAAGTAAACTGCCATGTGTATAGTATGATGTAATAGCCTCACTTACTAATGAGAAATATATTGTACGTAAAGGATCAGGTTTAATACTTGGTGTACAAAGTTCACATTTGCACTGGATGTTACGGTTTCTCTTCTCACCAAACTCATTCTTTACTTGTCGCTCCATGACTGATGACACGCACACACTGTTGCCAACAAAGACAATACCTTAATATTTATTCACACACTTTTTTAAATAGTGTGCTACAGTTTACGTTACGTCACACTGACATGGTGTATACTCCAGTTAGCTTTAAAGTACACTTCTCTTAGCAGTTACCTAGTGTTAAAATAGCGAACTAGAGAGAATAATTTTATGATTGCTAACGAGGAGGATCGAACTTGTACTCATCTAGATGTGAGCGAATTCACTTGCTTTATATAAAAATTTTAATGCTAGGTGTAAGATAATCTCACATTATATTACCAGACGCAACTTTATTGTGTGTAAAATTATTATTTTGTAGACATATGTTTGAACATTCCTTTGTAGTGTATATCTATCCCAGATGTTTTCTGCAAGCAGCTTTCGCATAAACCGGTTAACGCCTTACTTCTTTCGCGGTCATTGCTGGTCATGGTCGTGCTTTGACCACGGTTTCATCAAGGCTACAAAAAAGAGGATGCGTGATCTCAAGTCCGGTTCGCTACGCAGCTTACTAGCAGATGTTGTACCCTGGCAGGTTTTTTGAAACTAGTTGTTTTTTTCAAATTACATATCACCGTTAGAACAGGTATATATACAGCGATCGCTTGCTGTAGGTACGTTACAGTTTCAAACTGCCTTCGACATGCCGTCCGTCCAAGAAACTCTCTTTGAAAAGCTTCTAGCGTTGAGGGAAATAGTTAGACTAATGGAAATGAGTGAGATAAATAATATAGTAGAAGTTCAAGGCTCATTTGAAAGAGCGATTGTTAACAGAATTCGGCATATGACTAACGAAGAGTTTCGGCTTCTCGTTAGGTTGCATACACGTATTTTGTTACGGCGCGAAAGCCCGAACTTCAATATATTATTTATCCACAAATTTAGTTTTTTTTCGTGCAACGCGATGTTAGCAGAACTAAGAGAGCTAATGGATGATCACGGAAGTGATGGCGATATTTTTGGTGAGTTTTAACTTTTTTCTAAATTTCAAGACTTCGTCTATTGTCGGATAGCGAAAGATTTTAATCTTACATTAACTTTTTCTTTCTATATAGGAGAAGATTAAGAAGTGAGCCTAGAGGAGGAGGAGAATTTAATTTATTTGAACTGTTATAGGTGAGTGCAAAAATATATTTTATTTATCTTGCTTTCTTTTCTGCTCTTAGGAAGATAAACTAATTAAATATAATTTTTTTACGTCGCACTAACACAGATACGTAAAGGAGTAGGAAAAAGGACGGAATTTAATATTTAAAAAATTACAAGAGGTTAATCTTTAGTTAAATTTTGTTTATTATAATTTATTAAGATACATGATTTACACAAAATGTTTCGAATTAATTATGCAGAGTTGAGGTAGAAATATCTTCTTGCTTGAGGTAATGTCCAACGTTGTCATCAACAAAACAAACAGCACAGTTTCTTGAGCAAGGGAAGTCTGCAACAATAGAGAGAGGACACTATAAGATGGTAAATCTATCACACATTAGAGTAAAAAATTAAAAATATATTATACTAGCGTACTTACTATTGAATTTTTTTTTAGAATACATATTCCTTCGGAATCCATGAATTATGCGTGGCGTCGAATCCTAGCCACGATACGAAAACTTTGTCGTTCTTTCTTTTTAAAATTTTATCAATGAGGTATATTTTAGGATGTTTTGTCTTCTGCAGTTCTTGTTCATAGAACGCACCAAATATTGGTTTATTTTGATAGTCGTGAAGCAAGTAAGTTCTCGGTGATGTTTCTTTTACTTTTCTTACAGTAAATAATTCATTACTCCAATTAGGAGTATAGCCCTTTGTAAAATATCGCTTAATTTTACTTATTCGTACTGTGTCACCTACTTTAAATTTTGGTGGATAAGGTGACTTCTTTTTCTTCATTTCCCGTAATTTGTACACAGTAGCAAGTTGTTGTAGATTGTTTGTGACGTCTATAGGTTTCATACCAATCGTACGATGTTTTCGATTATTATATTCATCTAATAGTTTTGGTAGCATGCGAAGCCAGTGGTATGATCCGCACGCCGAGAACTTCCTCCACATCCACTGCTTCAGTGTTCGATTGAAGCGTTCAACTACGCTTGCCTTCAAGCTGCTCCCTGTCGAATAGTGCTTAATTTTTCTTATTGTAATCCACTGTTGAAAAATCTTATTATAAAATTCTTTTCCCCTGTCAGTTTGCAGATGTTTTGGATAGCGTTTACATTTTGAATAGATGCGTTCCATATTCTCCACTACTTCGTTTCCTGTTTTTGTTTTAAGTGGAACTGCCCAGGCATACTTTGAATAAACATCAATAACAGTTAACATGTATTTATATCCACTATTAACTTTCGAAAACAGAGACATATCAACAAGATCCGCTTGATGTAAATCATCTCTCCCCCGGCTAATAACGCTCCGTCTTTCAAAATTCTTTCGCACTGGAGCGTGGAGTTCTTTCGCTATTTCTTCTCTGATATTGTTCATAAAGTATAGGTAAAAGAATTCGTTCTGTGTCGTCTATTCGTTTCTTGAATCGCAGTCGATCTATAGCCAGTTGTTGCCAGTTGCTTCTTCTGTCTTCACATCCAATTTCATAGATTACTGAAATATCCTTTGAGAATCTAACCGCTTTAAATATATTTGCGAACGGAAGTTCGTCCCACCGCGCAGTGTTCATTTATTCGATGTACCTCGACTTTCGAAGTTCTTCTTCGATTGACAAGATTTCGTTTTCGTGTGACGAATGACCAGCACTTCTAGATGCTATTAACTTTTTCAGTCTCTCCACTAGACTGTTTGGATCATTCCAGTGAACTAATTCGATCTTCTTTCTTTGTTCATTTTTCCACTTGGCTACTTTTGATCCTCTTCCTGTACGTTTGTATTTGTGTACACTTACAAATTTTGGTGTGCTCCTTCCTTTTTTCACTTTTGCATCTTCTACTAATGGCTTGATAATTTTTTGAAATTTGAGCGATTTCGTGCCTCTCATTGGCTTTCCTGTGCACGTTAGTGTAATTTAATATATGACTGTAAGCTGACAGATCCTTATCATCATACAACTGTGCGTCCGGATCTTTCTGAAATATTAATTCAAGGAGACCTTCAGTTAAAGGATAGTTAAAATTGTCAATTATAAGATTGTTATCGCGAAACAGTACTTTTTTACTCCCTAAATAGTGTTCTCCATGAACTACTCGAACCCCGAATATTCTATCAACTTTGTGTCTCAATTGTGGGTTAAGATAATTTTGCAGGAGAGTTGTAACCTTTCTGTCCAGAGTTTCTTCTTCTTCTGATTCTTCTTCTTCCTCATCACTTATATAACTATTTAATTTTCGATTTTTCTTTGCAATTAATCCATTCGAGTTAACTGTAAGCTGCTGTAGTTTATTTAATGGTGCAGTTATTGGTTTAAATGTTTCTTCTAACTTTAGTTGGTTTAAAGCCATATCTGCTTTAAGAGAGTTATATTTTTTTTTTTACATCTTTTCTTAATTTTGCTAGTTTGTCCTTTACACGACTTTTTTCCACTATGTTCGCCTGCATTTTTTAAACTGAAGCGTAACGTCTATTGTTTTACTCATATATAGTATATTCAAAGAGTATATGGAGCGGAAGATCGTTAGTATTCCATTGTTCTGGGTCTTTTAGGCGGAATTGTATTTCATCACCTTCCTTTACAGCAATTGGTGTACCTACTTCTAATTCGATTGGATTGTTCACGTGATTAATCATCGCATATACCAGAGAACCACGTGTACTTGTTAACGGTGTAAGTGTACCTGTGTAGGGAAGCTTATACATAAGACGAGAGTTTTGTAGCATATATATTGGTGACTGATTTGACGGTAGACTGTTAATTTGAAAAAGAGCTTTTCTTGGTTTTTTGTGCAGTTCCTTTTTCATCACTTCAAACTCTTCTTTTGCAGTAGCAAACGTTTCTAAATACTGTTTGTTAACAACATCTTGCTCGTGGATAGGTGAATCAACATTTGTAATTCGTTTGTTCTTCATATTTAATTCTCCGTTAGATTCTACTGGTAGAGAATTTTTCTGAAGTTTAGATATGACAAGTTTTAACTCGTCAACTTCTCTCCGCGCAGCTGCATACTGTTCTACAAAGACTTTATTTGCAACATCTTTCTCATTTAACGGATTATGTACGTTAGTAATTCGCTTATTTTCCATACTCAAAGTACCACCTACATCAACGTTTAGTTTCTGTTGATTGCTTATTTCATTCTTCAGTTTTTCGAGTTCTTCACGCGCTGCTGAATGTTTTTCTAGGTATGCTTTATTAATCGCATCCGTCGAATGAATAGGTTTACCGATGTTTGTTACTCGTTTATTTTGCATATCTATCGATCCATCGTCATTCACTTGTAGTAGTCTACCTTTTGTATGCTTTTCTAAAAATAAAAGCGAAATTGCATCTTGTTCCTCTTCAGGATCTGCCACACCCGATATTCTCTTGTTGTTCATGTTGAGGTTATTGTCAGTTACAGGAAGGTGATCATCCACAATATCACGTAAAAGAGAATCAACATATTCTATGCGTGCAGAAACGTCGTTAACTCGTTTCTCTAAATTTCTCTGCACATGGTTAGTGTGCGTACGCATTGTGTCAAGCGAAACTGCTTCGTTTCCATTCATCGCAGGAGCTATTCCTTTCAGCCTTTTGTTCTTAAAATCAACTGCATCCTCTTCTAGTTCACATATGTCATGTATTTCATTTTTAAGATCTAAAATGTCACGTTGTATTTCTTCTTTATTAATACTGTCCTTAACGGTTTTTAACACATAATTTTTATTACAAGCATCCTCCATGTTTATAGGATTGCCGACGTTCTTTAAACGTTTACCATGAATACTTAAGTTTCCGTCAGATGTTGATGTTACGTAATTTGTATTAACCATCATTTTTTCATCTACATATGATTCAGTAGCAATATCATGACGTGATGATGGTCGCGTTACATACACGTTACTGGTTCTGTTGTTTGATGCCATCGTGATGTTCTTTCTCTACTCAACAATTCGAAAATGAGTTCGTTAATGTATACACTCTCGTATTTATATCACATAAAATATATCGAATCCATTTCGATATCGACCTTTGCTTATTTCGCTATCCTTATCGATAACGAGAAAGCTGAATTTCGACTGTGACCAACAACGATAACATAAATCAGTGAACTGGTTGTAACTCATATCGGTGTTCACGTGATCGTCGTAGACATGCCGAAGATTTCTTGCATCTTGTTTAAACAGAATAATGAAATTAGCGTTGTCTCTAATAAGTTGTTTGGGAATGCAGGAATAGGTCTGACATAAGTAAAAAACATCCACGATATGGTGTCGACCTCTACTAAAGTAGTCTTTCATGTGCTGCTGTTTGTCGCTTGCTACATCGTCAAAAATAAACACGGAATTTCTTTGAGCTTTTTCTGGCGGTATTACTTGCTCACGATCAGAGTAAAACTCGCATTTTATTTCTTTAATAGATTTTAAAAGCTTCTCTAGCTCAATATATTTCTTCTGCGACAATGATTTTGAGTAAACATACACATTCTCAAAACGTAACCCGTTCGGTTGCAATAACAAATTAATCATTACATTAGTCTTCCCTGCATTCGATGGTCCGCATATGAGACAGCGTATTGTGTCCGGCAACAGTTTACTATGTTTATTTTTCTTTCCTACTGAACGTTTTGTGTCGTTCAGATTTGCAACAGGTAAAGATATCGATTGTTTTATTGTCTTCACCATCACTTTCTTTTGATGTTGATAATTTTCAACGATCGAGTGCACAGTGGATTTCTTTTTTCTCAAAGTTATTGTTGATTACTAAATAAACACGAACTTTTTTTACCTTCTTTTTACTTATCTAGTTCCAAAATGGTTCGTGCATCACACTACACGTAGTATTAAGAAGTGCTGGAAGAGCTGTCCTGTTATAGTGATCTAATACTATGTTGCCAACTTCACAACCTCTCATATACCGACAAGAAGGCGACCATTTTCTATGTTCTGTTAACGGGTCATCATCTTTATCCCACGAAAATAATTCGATTCCGCAAAAAATACATTTAACTGCGTCTAGGTATCCCGTGAAGTAAAATCCAGCTTTAGCTAAACTTAAGGGGTCTATCCACGGTACACGCCATCTAGCGAAAGTCCTTATCCGATCTACCTCAGATTTTAAATTTAACGGACGAGGAATGTACGCCATGTCGCTGTAAAATGAGGAGAGCAGAAAAATATCTCTCTTATATATATCTTTCTACCTTTCAGAAAAAAAAGAAAAAAAAATAAACTTACATACATTTTTAGTACTCAACAGTTGCACATCGTGTAAAAATGTAATTCGTATATAACATCACACTTGATAGCAGGAGCTCTTATTTGAGTATGCTGCGTCGAAGACGCAACGTTGTAGCAGCTCCATGTAAACGAGTAGGGAAAGGAGGAATAATAGGCAAAGTTCTTAATAAAGCTATAGATAATTTACCAGTAGAATTGCACATACCAGGTTATGAATTCTGTGGACCTGGGACAAAGTTAGAAAAACGACTTAAGCGTGGTGATCAAGGAATAAATCCGTTAGATAAGGCATGTAAAGAACACGATATCGCTTACGCTACATACAAAGACCAGAACAGAAGGAAAGAAGCAGATGAAATCTTAGCCTCTAAGGCTTGGTCTCGTGTAAACTCTCAGGACGCATCATTAGGAGAAAGAGCAGCTGCACTAGCAGTTACGGGAATTATGAAAGCGAAAACTAAAGTAGGTGGTGGTAGACGAAGAAGAAAATCAAAACATCGAAGAGAACGAGTAAAACCAAAAAAAAGACAACATGCTGTAAAAAAAAAGAAAGGTGGTTTTCTTCCACTCCTTCCGATATTTGCAGCCTTGTCGGGCTTGGGCGGTCTAGCAAGTGGAGCTGCGGGCATAGCATCGGCTGTAAACAAGGCGAAAGCCGCACAGGAAGAATTAAAAGAAATGAAGCGCCACAATCGAATGCTAGAAGCGATGCGTGGGAAAGGGCTTTCTACTCGAAACAAAGGAAAGGGCATTTACTTAAATCCTCCAGCATACAAAAGATAATGGAAGGTCTGCCGAATAGAGCATTAACTAACATAGATCTGTATCGTTACGCATATCGTTTAAAAATTCCCTACTTCAGAGGTGTCTTTATGCGAGATACGTTACCGAAAATTTCTCGTAAAAATGAGAGTTGTATTTTGAATTTAGATCCGATAAGTAAATCTGGTTCGCACTGGGTTGCGTTCAGTAAACGAGGTGCGTATGTCTACTACTTCGATAGTTTTGGTAATTTACGTCCCCCAAAAGAGGTATTAGAATATTTAAGAAACTGTTACATTCGATATAATTTTCATTCTTATCAAACTTTTAATTCATCAATTTGTGGTCATCTGTGTTTACTATTTTTATACTGTATAAATAAAGCAAGACCTTAGTATTTGTGTTCAGTGTGCACGATGCCGTATGAAAGACGGATTACACTCGAGGGTAGAGGCTCGAAGATTGATGTAGTATTAGAAACTCCGATTTATTTGAATAGAGCCTCTTTCTATGAAATAGGTCTTGCCGCACTATTTACATCTAATAGTATTCGTAATGTCACTAGTAAAAATAATAAGTTTGCTATATATTTGAATGGTAAAAAAATTCTTTTGAGTGTAGCAGAAGGCATTTATGAATTCGAAGATCTTGTTGCAAAAATAGAAAGTTTGCTAACTATTAAAAATGTGAAACTATTTCTGCGGGAGTACACTCCAAAACTTAGTTTTTTTATCTCGGCTATTAACAACAAACCTACTATGCATTCCCCGTTTGACATTGATTTCAATGTACCGAACAGTGTTGGCACTAGCTTAGGTTATCTGTTAAATGTATATGAGAAATATGCTAACCATGAATCACAGCTGAATGAAATAGGTGACGTAATCGTTAATAGCACAAATAACCAGATTGGTATTAAAATGAAGGGAGACAAAACAACTGTACTCACATTACCGGAAGGTAGTTACACTTTTTCGGAAATAGGAGCTCTAGTTCAAGAAGCAATAATTAACAACTTTCCTATTCTCGAAGAGGAGAATGACCCTCTAGATGGAGATAGTAAACTTATTACTATTACTTACGAAAAGACCTATCTTCGCTGTAAAATGTCCTCCAACCTAGACGTAGACTTTGATGTTTCCGATTCAATTGCTGATTTGTTAGGATTTTCACGCCGAAAATATGATGCTAATAAATTACATATTTCAGGAGAGATTATTAAAATTAATAACGTGAACTCGATTCGTGTATGTTGTAATCTCGTGTTAGGTTCCGGTTCCTACCTCAACGGTAAACAAACACATTCGTTATACAATTTTAAACCGCTTGTTCCAGCAGGCTATCCTATCGTAGTTCAACCGTCAACTATAAGCTTCTTACCGGTAAACACTAGTGTTATTCAACATATATCTGTCGTACTCGAAGATCAGTTCGAAAACCCAATCGACTTACAAAATGAGGATGTAACAGTAGAGTTAATTATTCGTCCAGTAAAAATACAGTAATCATATATAACATAAAGCGTACACTTATGTACTATCATTCGAGTAAGGAACAGTTGATCATCAACATCATGGTAGTAATTTACAACAACCAGTCAAAAAACCGAGGTTTAAAAGAGGCAGCAGCTAGAGTAGTAAAATATAGAGTAAAGCTAAAAAAACAATCTCATCGTGTACGCGACAAGAAAAAATTAACCTCAAACAATAAAGACTTTTTACAATCGCTAGGCTACCGACTACTATAAGTTCTATTTCTCCTACAGAAACTACTTTACTCTCTTTTCGTGTGCGTAATCAAGGTAACATTACTCTCTTTTTGTGTGAAATCACTTTACAATGCTACCGACTGCCATCCCTAGGATAAAGCATATAAATTCTAATTCTCTACGAAAAACTACTTTAGTCTCTTTTTGTGTACAATCACGCTAACATCAAGGAGAAATATGTTCAACGTAACGGACAAAGTTATATTTGACAACAGAGTTGCTAGGCGGGAAGTAAGGAGCTATCATCCATATGCTGGCACGAAATATGAAAACAACGATGAAATTCGAGTTCCTGTACACAACCAAGAACATATATTTTTACCCTCTGAAGCTGATGTTCACATCGAAGGTGAAATAGTTAGATCAAGCGCAGATAATACACCTTCAGCTACAGCCGTTCCCGATCAAAACTTTGCAGCAAATCTCTTCGATGAAATGCGTATTGAATTGAATGGGAAAGAGATTGAAAGAACACGACGTGTAGGCACGACTAGTGCTATAAAAACTTTCGCCTCTTATTCTAAAAATGAAATGTTAGCGCTGCAAAATGCTGGCTATTTTCCATCAATTTCTACACCACCAAACGAAGCTAATATTATCCACGCGACTACAAAGCTGTTCCATGCAATTATCCCACTGAGTCTTCTTTGCGGATTATTTGAAGACTACAGGAAACCATTCATAAACTGTAAACTTGAATTTATCTTTATTCGTTCTAGAGATGACAAATGTGCACTGTTTTCAGCCAACGCGGAAGATACAGCTAAAGTCAAAGTACGAAAAATGTATATAAAGCTACCAACTCTAATACTGTCCGACGAGGAAGAAGTTAAACGCATAAAGTTAATCCAAAAAAATCCTTCTATTCCTGTAGCATTTCGATCGTGGAGTTATCACGAGTTACCTACTATTCCAAATTCAACGAAAATTAATTGGACTGTTATGACTACGTCACAAATAGAAAAACCGAGAGTTTTTATGCTTGCTTTCCAAACCGATCGTAAGAAAATTAATGTTTCTTCTTCTCTGTTCGATCACTGTAATATTCGATCCGTTGGTGTATTCTTAAATTCAAACTTTTATCCCTATGAAAAGGCTGTAGCTAATTTTAACAATGGCGACTACAGTGAATTGTATGATATGTTCATCAAGTTTCGTAATGCGTACTATCAGCTTGATGATAATCGTTCCGAACCGAACATATCACGAAGTGAATTTCACTCGCATTGTCCTATTGTTGTTGTTAATTGCATGGAACAGGTTGAATCGATAAAATCTTCCTCTGTAGATGTTCGCGTTGAAATTGAAACAAACGAACCTATTCCAGCCAACACTACTCTGCATTGCATTATTATTCACGATCGCATAATAAATTATAAACCACTAACGAATGAAGTATTTTTCTTCCAATAATCTTGCGCGAGTTTTTCTTCCTTTTTTTTTCTTTCTAATAGTGTATATAAACGAGAGAGTGAAGATTCTCTGCTTCAGTTCTTCGATATCAAGCACACCATGAGTGCAAAACCCAGAGGAGTGATAGTTGACATTCAGAGGTTACCTACTGGAGGTTACGAGATAGCCTGTTGTAATATAGATTCGTCTACAAATGTGTTATCTACTGCTCTATTAGGTATGAGTGTACCTAATTTAGATTTCACGCTTACGTCGTTTTTCAATCTTCTCAGTGAACAACAATACCAATATCTGGTTGTGTGCAACTGTGTTAATGAGTTACGTCTATTAGCACTGCAAGAGTATCCTCGTACATGCATAATTGACTTGAACACTATAGAAGGTGTACCTGATTTAAGAACAATGCGTAACGAGTGTTTCCCTGTTGAGTGCCCGCGCCATTTACCACATGTTGCAAGACATTCAGGCAGCTGTGCTATGTTCAACGTTCACGCAGTTCATAGTTGGCTAAAATCGTCAGATGGTGTGATGAGAATAGTGTGTTCAGTGATAAACAAATTTAAGAAAGAAGGTGTGAGCAGATTCAATAAATTTGAGTGGACTTTCTTCCCTGAAAACATATTATCTATTTACGAACAACATCAGTTAAGTGCGCTCTGGCAGTATCTACCAGATCATCTGAAGGCGAACTTACACCAGGCTTGTCAGGATTCAGGAGCTAACAACAACGACATCGTGCGAGCTTGATATCGGCTACTAATACATCAATTATTAAGGTGAAAAAAAAAAGATATAATACCATCCTTTTTCCTTGCTTGTTTTTTCGGTTTTATTCTGCTTCTAACTAATTTATTTATTTTTTCTCCTCTGCAGGTGTCTCCTCATAGTGGGATCAACAACAACAACAACAACAACGTCTGAGCTTGATATTAGATACTATTTCATCAATTATTAAGGTAAAGAAAAAAAAATAGTTTCCTTTTTTTTTCTTTCTTGCTTGCTTTTTCTGTTTTATGCTGCTATCAACTAATTGTTCTTTCTTTTTTTCCCCTCTGCAGGACTCTCCTCTGGTAGCGGTCGAAGATTCAGTCTCTGCAGATCTCTCCTCGTGGTTGCAGTTACAAATTCAATCAGAAGTTTATATTTTGAAAAACCTCTGTAGTTTCCTATTCAATAAACTTGATTGTAAAAAAGAAATATGTTCTCTTTTTTTTTCATTCTCCTACTCCTACTTTAGTTAAGAGTACAAGGAATAAAAGGAGAGGCTGCGCAGGATAGTTTGAAAGAAAATCAACTTTTTGATCATCTAGTGTAGAGTTTTTTATTTTTTTCGAGAAAGAAAAAGATTAAATAAAGGTTTACAATGCACTTTAATATATAAATGATAGAAAATTAACTTACAGTTCAATACTAGTTAGTACAATAGTATACAATGTACTTAAACAGCGAGTGTAATTGTATAAGATTCCTTTTTTTTTCATAATTAAATAATTATAATAATAGTATGCAATGTACTTTAAAAGTATAAATACAGTACAATACATTGAATAAAAGAAACAGCGAGTGAAATGTTTATCTAGTTTGAAATTCTATAAGCTTACTTTTTTTTTCATTAATTACAGAATGAAACAAAAGTTTCTCTAAAATAAAAATGATTAAAGTAATCATAGGAGCTTCTCCTCTTATTACTTAATATTCACCTTCAGAGAAAATTACATTATTTTACATACAGGGGGTAAACTGATGACAAAGTGGAGGAGGTGTTCACAAAAAAAGCAAACCTACTTTGCAAGATAGCTATACATTAGTTATACTTCTTTTCTCTGCAAGACTGTAATGTCCAAATGGTAATGTATTAATTTTGTTATCTGTGATGTACCTTTTGTCATCATTAGCTGTGAGTGCTAGTTTGTATTGACGAACCGTGAACACAGAATGAGAATTGGAAGTAATGCACACTTGTAGTTTGGTCACTTGTTCACCTTCATACAGACAACGTCTATACTGATCAATTGTAAGGTGATCGACAACATTTTTTTTGACACCCTTAGCTTTACATGTAGGTTTCTCTTTTTCACACAACTTAATAGCATACATCTTTGGTCTCAAACCTACAAATTCTTCAACAATACTTCCACCGTTTTCATCCTTCATCAAACCTATTTCACCTGAATTTTTTCTTTCAATTTGGAAAGGATTATTTTCATCATAATTTCCTGTATCAAACAAAACTGAATTTTCCTTCATAAACTCATAGATATCAAATGAAAAATTGTATATTAAACTGTCGGTGTCAGTGTAGAGTAGTTGTGAGTTTGATTCTGTGTTTCTCAAAATAACGTTGTAGTGAAAATCGTTCATTTTCATTTTTGACAAATCTAAAATTGTAGCACCGAGGTAAACCGGTTGATTGTGATGAATTTGAAGTTTCTTCATTTCGATAACCATACACTGTTCGTCTACTATAATACGACGTTTGAAGTTTGCTCTTGAGATCAACGTACCAGCACCATAACGTCCCTTCCACTGTGTGACCCATCTGACGTCGCGCAGCTTCCTTACGTTCATTAATGAACGCCCAAAAATTGCGTTATTCATTAATTTATAGAAACTTTTCTCGAACTCATTTTTTGCTAACTTTCGTTTCTCTGTGTTCAAATCAATGTAGCATTTTAACCATGCGCTCTGATTAAACTGAATCGCTCTGTAAATGTGAGCTACTTTCATACCTAACTCTACACACTGTTTTAATAGCCTATAATGAAGAACATACCGTTCCTTGTTGTAAAGAGTGCTCATTAGTTTCGTAGATTTTTCAGGACACAATGGATAATCGGCATGTTTATCATGAAGTTCTAGCGGGTAGATTAAATCAACTTCTACCATAAACCCAACATCTGCTTCATCTCCTACATTCATAATGTCTAAATTCTCAACGTTTTCGACCCATTGAAAGCCGCCCGTTGGAAGAAACTGTTGCATAGCGAATCCATACAAATTGTTCACGTCAAAGTACATTATGTATGATTCCGGTTTGGACTCATCGTATGTTAACATGTACTTGTTATTTGCTACTGCATGCCGCGTAACGCATTGCACATTACCACCGCGTATGGAGCGTTCGAAAAACTGCAGCATGTCGATATCCTGAAGTAATTCTAGCTGGACAGCTGTTATTTTCTTCATAGCACTCCATGCCATAGACGGTACCGTGTAGAAATGAGCGGCATCAATACCATATGTCTCTTTTCCACTCAATCTAAAGTTTTCAAATACATCGGCCAAGAGTAAAGTATCGATTTTCAAGTAAAGATCAGAATATTCACCCAACGATTTACAGTTAAACTTATTCCAAATAAGCTGAGCAAACGCGTAGTTTTCTTCCGAAACAGTTTCACCCTTTAAAGAGCTAAAGAATGAACTCCTTGACGGTAAACTAGTGTCGTCTAACACCTCCATACTAGTAACATATTCGTATGGAAATATCCCTTTCCGAGAAGCGAGTTTAAACTGTAAATCATCGGTGAAATACCGTCTCGTTACAAGCTTTGACTCGTCACTAAGTAATAGCGACATTTTGTCCAGCGAAAAAGGAATAAAGTTGTAAGTGTCTATAAATCTTAGTTCAACACACTGTCTTTGGTTATAACGTATAAAGTTTGAAAATCCTTTGTATCGTTCCATGTTCACTGCTAATAGTTTAATGTTCGTTCTGAGATTTGTCACAACATCCCCTCCCTTCCTATGCAGTTCTCTAATTATGAAATGACCATCATAGGCTGTCAAATTATGGAATGCTACCGGCAAGATAGAAATTTTACGATACTGTAAGTTACACAATTGATGTGCTGATCCCCTGTAAACACCCGTTAAATGACAATGATCGCGAACTTTAATTTCATTATCTGCAATTTCCTTCTCACATATGTGACATAATGTAGACGAAAGAAATTCATTTTCTTGCTCAACAGTTAATGCTAACATTGGTTTCGTATCAAAATAATAGGGCGCAAGCGTGTCCACCAAGTTATACATCTCATCTACGAACCATTTTACACAATCACTACCTCGATAGAGTTTGAAAGAGCACAAATCTCTGTCAAAACTACAGTGTAAATAATATGCTACGCTGTATGGCACATGTTCGTGAATTGGAGTTGAATGTGAGGTGACATCACTTGGAAAACAAGTAGACACAGGTTTCAGTATGCATTCTGTGTCAGCATACACAATAAAAGGCACTGGCTCTTTAACCTTATACTCGGTAAAGTACACTAGCCGTTCGCTATCCGAAGGCATTATACTTTTGCCCACCGGAAATTGTATACAGTTATTAGTATGCAAAGCTAATTTTTCCTTATTAGAAAAGTAAGACAAACACCGTCTGCAAATATAAATTCTATTATGGTTCTTCGTAAGAGATGAGCGCACAAGACGTGGAAGATTCTTAATCAAACAAAAGTGATACTTCTCACTGTCGCCAATCTGAAGCATTAGAAGATCTACGATCTTTTCACACGTTTTATGTGAAATGTACAAAGGTACAAGAGTAAACTCTTTTTTGTCATCATTCCGTCCTATGCACACCCAGTTGTTCTCGTCATACTGCGCTCCGAATACATTCACGGAGATTTCGTTTTGATCTTCAAATTTTCTCATGTATCTCATTTCCATCGGGATTGGTATGTCTTTTAAATTTAAAATTGCATTATAATGTGGATAAGAAGAAATGCGATCTACATGATGTTTAGCTGGAACTAAGCCAGCAACTACACTCCACGCAAAGCAAGCATCTCGTGTGTTCCGCAGATTAATAACTGCTTTCTTGTTTCGAATTGCTGTAGGCAACGTTAGACTAGTTGGCGACTTGCCCACGTGAAAACCTACATTTTTATTAATGTTTATCCGCAATTCGCGAATTCGTAGCAGAGACCATCCCGAATCACGAGCCTCGAACTCTGATAATTTTTTCAGAATCGGTCTCGTTACATGTTCGTTGTACCATTCTCTTAAATTAGTACCGTCAGTAATTTCAGCGTTCCTTGTATGAAAATAATTGTTATCGATTTTCTCGTGACGGACATGTTGTGTGCAGAGAACGGTATTTACTTTTAATGCTTGTGTCTTGAGTGCTTCCTTCACGTATTTATTAAACCACACGTAAGATTTATCTAGGAACTCTTCGGGGAGTAAGAAATCATTGTTAACGTTTACCACCGCTAGTGTGTACACTCTGCGTCGAAAAGCTTCCTCGATTTGTTTACACTGGAAAGCAGACAAATCTTCTATCTGAAAAGTTAGTCCATTAACAGCGCGAGCGTGAAAATAAATTTCTAACATCTGATTACGCATTTCCTCTAGCTCGTTAAGATTTTCAATCAGCTTGAACTGAGCTTCTTCTCGCTCGTCGCTAGGTTCGAACCGATATGAAATTAGTATTGATCCATTTACCTCCCTCATAAACGCGCGAATGCGTTCAAACGCTCTATCGAAATGAGTTTGCATTCTACCCGCATCTTCATCTGTCTGTAAATTAATGTCTAGTTTCCTACGTTTGCTGCTCGACTCCATGACTACAAAAAAAAATTACGATTTGGTGCTAAATTTTTCAGCAATCTCAAGACAAGTCCAGCAGTTGCTGTAGCAACGACTTATCAAGAATGTACAATCCGTCATTACACACTACAACCATCGAGCTAGGTCACTACCTTCTGCATCGCGTGAACAGTGTACAGCTTCGCTAGGAAACTCCTCCTGAAGCTTCCCTAGCAATGTATTACGGTAATAGGAAATGTTATTTGAATTTTGTGACGAAAAGGAAAATTCAATTTTATAAATTTCTTCGAATGTATTATAGCCAAGAAATAAAAGAAAATGTTCATTACTTGAAAGTTCACTCAAAAGAAATCGCACTACAGCAGCTGTCACTTCCTGCTGGCTTTCGTAAGCTTTACTCAGGTTCGTCACATATACTGTATAACTGAAAAGAGAACCCCCTCTGTTCCATAGTTCAATACAATTAGCACTCACTTCTTGTTCTTGTTGTGCGCTCAGTTGTCCCGCTTCATCTTCAACAGGCTGTGAAGTAGCGACCACATCCTCCTCTCGATGTACTTGAAGACGACGACTCTGTATGCTTGGATATGCTTGATGTTCAGTTCCTGGTTTAATCTCAACTTTCTTCCACTTCATCATATTACCACCTCGGACCTGAAAAGACAACACCACATACTATTTTCAATTAACAAAACAATTATGCGAATACGGCGAAAAAAAATTTACATTAAGAACGAAAATACTCTCTGCATACTTACTTAGTTAAAATAGATGTCGTAACTGATGACATTCTACTGTAGGAAGCACACTTGATGGTAGCCCCTCTCCATGCCTCTGTACATCATTTTCAAGTTGTTTTTTAAAGAATTTATTTCTTCTATTTCTTCTGCTGTAAGTTTTGAGAATTGCGCCGGCAGGAAAACACTCACAGTCTCCTCATCTTCCCCTTCTATATCAACGATTATTTTCCTCCCAAATCTTGTTTCTACCGCTCTCAGCGCTTTAACCTTAAATGGATGGTTAAGTTGCAACTCACTTAACTTTCTATTATGATATTGTGGTGCCTTGGCAATTTTGTTTAATTTCATTAACATATCCATTCTGTTGAAACTGTTATATCTTTTTAAAATTAACAAACTAAATAAACTTACACTTACTGAAGAGGAAAGAAAAGTAGTAGTAGTAGTAGAGAACTCTTCCAACTAGATGATAGTTTTCATGTTGCGCTCTGCTCCTTAAATACTCCCTGCCACCACCTTCACTCCTCACCAGTAGGTTGGACTTGACACTAGTTCACCTTCACTCAAAATTACAACCTACAAAAAACATCCTGTTCATGACAGAGATAACCTTCAACAAGTTAGAAAGCGGATCTTGCCTAGTAACAGCTGCACTGTAGCACTCCTTAGTGTTTCCCCCTCACCCCTCTAGTAAGAGAGGAGTGAGGGATCATTTTTTTTTTTTTTTACATAAACTAACATCCTGTTCAGCTTTCACCAGCAAGTGACCTATTAAAGCAAATCCAGTTGCCACATAGTTACTGTACCTTGGACACAAGAGTAACCTTTCAAGAAAATTAATTACCTCTTACATAAAGACCTCTGAGTGTGTTGTCCTCATTCTACATGTGGTTGACCCCCTTAGCCAGTGAAAGCTACTCCAGCAAAATCCAGTCACAGCACCTTGCCTCCCCACACCTTTCAAGAATTAATTACCTCTCACATTAAGACCTTGCAGTATGTGTAGTTAACATTCCACACACGCCTTGCCAAGTGAGAGGCCCCTTCAGGGAGTGAAGCGCACGGGGGCATGCGCAGTGGCTGCCGCTGGTCCAGAATTCTTCTATCGAAACTCTGGTCCAGCTTTCTTCTAGATCCTCTACTCACTTCCTCTGATCGCGGAACAATACTATGCTCTATTAGATACTCCTTGATTCTCTGACCTTCCGCAGCTTCTGAATGTACTCAACAGATGTCAGAACGTTCCTCATACCTTATATGCTGCTAAGAGAAAACAGTCTACGTACGTACAGACGGGAAGACGACTAGCCTTCCGTATGGATGAACTCGTAATAATAATAATAATAATAATAATAATAATAATAATAATAATAATAATAATAATAATAATAATAATTGCTTTACGGAGACGCCGATGTGTCGAAATTTAGTCGCGCAGGAGATCTTTTACGTGCCAGTCAATCTACCGACACGAGGCTTAGCGCCTTCAAATACCAGCGGACTGAGCCAGGATCGAACCTGCCAAGTTGGGGTCAGAAGGCCGTCTGACCCACTCAGCGGGCTGGATAAAGTCTTGAAAAGGTGTGTTTACCCGAACCAGTATTCAGCCATGTTGCACTACTGTATCTCGGGCAAGATCGTTTGAAAATCTTAACATCCAGATGCGGCCGAATGGTCGAAGAGCAATAATGTCGTATAGCTTTAGTGCCGGGATATCCCAGGAGGGGTTCGGCTGGCCAGGTGCAGGTCTTTTTATTTAAATCCCGTAGGCGACCTGTGCGTCGTGATGAGGATGAAATGATGATGAAGACAACACATACACCCAACCTCCGTTGCAGGGAAATTAACGAATGATGGTTAAAATTCCCGACCCTGCCGGGAATGGAACCCGGGACCTCTGTGACCAAAGGCCAGCACGCTAACAATTTAGCGATGGAGTCGAAGAGCAGAGACTGTTGTATGGAAAGAAGTGTTTTAAACTATATCACACCGAGCTCGATAGCTGCAGTCGCTTAAGTGCGGCCAGTATCCAGTATTCGGGAGATAGTGGGTTCGAACCCCACTGTCGGCAGCCCTGAAGATGGTTTTCCGTGGTTTCCCATTTTCACACCAGGCAAATGCTGGGGCTGTACCTTAGTTAAGGCCACGGCTGCTTCCTTCCCACTCCTAGCCCTTTCCTGTCCCACCGTCGCCATAAGACCTATCTGTGTCGGTGCGACGTAAAGCAACTAGCAAATATATATATTCCGTCCTAAGAGTGTTTAAAATACACAGTGGCTTGTGGTGACTTCGACCGCGGTAGAGTACACGTAGGCTATACGCTATTTGCCACATTCGATCGGCTCCGTAGCTCCTTGGGATCCCGCGTTCCATTCTCAGCCAGGACGAGGATTTCCATCCTCATCAGTTAATTCTCTAGCTGCAGGACCGTCTTCAACATTAGCTTGTCGTCCTAGGAAGGAGCATTTCCTCAGACCCACAGGTCGCAGATTTGCACCAGGCCTCCGCAGGGACTACACGCCATTTTTGTTATTATTATTATTATTATTATTATTATTATTATTATTATTATTATTATTATTATTATTATTATTATTATTATTATTATCAGGCAGGGGAATAGTCTATAGATGGCAGCGGAATGTAAGCTTGACGTTTAGCTCTTAAGATTAATGTTCCGTCACGTGTGCACGATAGCTGCTATTGAACTCTGTAGGGCGAGTTACCAGGGTTACATAGTTTTAACTCTACTTTTACATCAAGGAGGGTTAGTTTTCTGTACAAATGTTCAAGTTGCTCGCATTGTCAAATAGCGCCTGTGTCCTCTTTTTCTTTTAATCTGATACTATCAATCTTCTATCATGACTTGATACTAACTCAGCGAGTAATGTAGTGCCTCTCTTCCAGTTTTACAATTGCTGCTGTTCTGCAGTGATTCAGGCTACCACGGAAGTGTGAAAAAATAGAAAAATAAAAAACGCCTGAGGGTATTGAACCAAGGAACGCATTGCACTATGGTTTGAGTAAATAAGAAAAGGAGTAACGTAACAGGCGATTTTAGGCTGTTTTTGCGGAACTGATTTTCGAAATTTGTTATTTATCTATTTTTATTTTGATATAGCTATCCAATTTGAAACCTTTGAGGCCCTTTAACTTTCCGCATAAGTGAGGAAATTTCTTAATGGCACGTTTTTCGTCTGCTGGTTCATTCAGCCTTCATCAAACATGTAGAGCCTGTTCTTGTCGGCGATGTTGATTTTATTTCTTACATTTATTAGCAAAACGTAGGTTGCTTTACTTTGTGGAACAAATAGAGAAAACATATCAGTGAAATGAAATGAAAAATGGACAATATGCTCACATTATCTAAAGACGTCAACAACACCCGATGAGTTAGTGTTCAAGCACAGTGAACGGTTCTGAAGGTTACAGTTGGCCTTCCGTCGTCGGGGCTTCGCGTGCGATTCCTGGCCGTCAAATGTGCTTGCTTCGGCGGAACGTGAGCAAAACGGTCAAGTATCAAGATTAGCGGGAACAATGCACGGAGTTGCCCTGTCACAATTCCTTACATCCTGTCAATGTAGTGCTTTACAGTCTCGAACGATGTGGACGTAGTTGAAGATGTCGTAGCTGTTGTAAACGTGAGGAAAGCAGATAAACCTTGTGTGATGACAGGGCTAGGACTCGGAATCAACGTCGGCCCTTCGAACCGAAGCTAAAACAGTCAGCTATTGTATAACGCCTTTATTGGTCAATCTCTTCCATTTAAACTTCCTGCTTCGACGAACATGAACCGGGACTTGTGGCCTTAGCAAATCGTCACAATTCTACCAGTTTAACGAAGTCGATATGAGACTTCGATTTACACCCAGTTTCTCAACTCCATTATGGAAGGAAACGTCTAATTTTTGTTCGGTTTTTTAGTTTTCATATCTTCGACGTCCCCGTATTAAAGATTATTCTTGTTATTGAAACGTATTGGGCCCGTCTTCTTGTTTACTTAATTTTTTTCCCTCGAGGGGATGTGGTAACGAGAGCTGATCGTTCCTTGAAGGTATGTGATCCCTTCTACTACCGTCTTTGTGGCGGTAATTGTTGCGTTAGAGCAGGCATGTCAAGACCGACAGCTCTGTGTGAACGAGAAACAGTTGATACGAACGCATGTCTAGATATTCATAACAACATGCTTTGTACCCCCTGTGGGTGGGGCCTCTCGTAAGAGGCGACTAAAAGGGGACCCAGGGCCTCTGAACTTGGGAACGTGGGTTGGCGACCACGGGGCCCTTAGCTGACTCATCGTATAGCTTCTACTTACTTGTGCCACGCTCGTCACTTTTATCTACCCTATCCGACCTCCCTTGGTCAACTGTTGTGCTTTTCGTCCTCGACGGTCTTAGGTTGCGAATCCTAGGGAGTCTTTTATTTTTACGCCGTTTGTGGCCCTTCTCTTCCTTTGGGCGATGTCTCCTTTTCTCCAAGTGTCGGATCCCTTCGATTTTTTCTCTGATTAGTGTTATATAGAGGATGGTTGCCTAATTGTACTTCCACTTAAAACAATAATCACCACCACCAATCACCGTGTACTTAAGTAACTACTTAAACAGTTGCCATAAGCAATACAGTACAAAAAAAGCCTTTTTCTAGGGACTTAACATGTTCGTGAACAATTATGAAGCAGAATAATATCGAATACTATGCTGCTTCTGTGGCGAAACGTCGAGGACCATGTTGATAGAGAAGGACACAAACAAAATGAGCCCGGAGTGAACACGTGAGGAAGTACACTTATGGCGGTGCTCTCTGCTGGCATCACACTGTCCTGACACTTCGCCAAAAGAAAGTGAAAATGACTCGCAAAGCTAATGCCGTCGGGATCGGAAGAAACCAGGTGTGGAAGCAATCCGACACGCGTGGTCGCTCATCGCCCACAGATGGCGTACAACTTACATTATTATTCCCCCATACCACGGCGTAAACTCTTAACTCATATTGGAAATTATATCTCCGAAGGGAATATCGTAGTTAAAACGATATGTTTACTGAACATTTCTTGTTTTGTTAGCATTGATGCTTTCGCGACCCTTCTTGGGCTTATGCCGTGTCAAGAAAATAAGGCAAAATTCTTTACGTTTCGCACAGAATTTGGTTTTCTTCTTCAGAAGAAAATGTCGGCTGTTGAACTTCTGTGTGTATTCCTCTTGAATACGCAGAGCAAATTTCTCTGCGAAACGTAAATAATTTCACCTTATTTTCTGGACATGGCATAAGCGCAAAATGCCTATATCATGTCCATGGTATTTCACAGGATGGCCCAGTGCTAGTCATTGTTGAACGTCTTCAGTCGATAAGTTCATGCTCCAGCCGCGACTAATAATATCACCCTATTTCACACACGTTTTGATATTAACCGAAACAGTGTAAATATTTCCGGCAAACACTCAAGGGCGTGGTTTAACGGAGCGAGCTGATGACGAAGTTCTCCTATTGTTGACTTTACGTGGGGAAACAAGAAAGCAGACAGTGGTGATAAAATGGGCTGTGCTCGGAATAGAACTAAAAATTTTCCATAGCGATGTGGTTCTTGGGCGCCATTTCACTGTCTGGGTCATCATCTTGACCGGTCAAGTACGATCCTGGCTCAGTCCGTGGTATTTGATCCTCGTGTCGGTAGATTTACTGGCACGTAAAAGAACTCGTGCGGGACCTGGACGTCTGAAGTAGTTAGTGGGACGTAAAAGCAACCAGCTCAAGTAAGCTTTGAAGAGTAAAATGCAATCTGGAGTTACCTAGAAGCTCTCTTTTTTATGATTAATATAATTTGATTTCGCACAATGTGCATAAGTAGAGTAGGGTACACAATCTTAAATCTTACGAACTTTCACATAAATTAATGAGAGGCACTTTTTTTTTTTTTGCTAGGGGCTTTACGTCGCGCCGACACAGATAGGTCTTATGGCGATGATGGGATAGGAAAGGCCTAGGAGTTGGAAGGAAGCGGCCGTGGCCTTAATTAAGGTACAGCCCCAGCATTTGCCTGGTGTGAAAATGGGAAATACCGGGCGAGTTGGCCATGCGCGTAGAGGCGCGCGGCTGTGAGCTTGCATCCGGGAGATAGTAGGTTCGAATCCCACTATCGGCAGCCCTGAAAATGGTTTTCCGTGGTTTCCCATTTTCACACCAGGTAAATGCCGGGGCTGTACCTTAATTAAGGCCACGGCCGCTTCCTTCCAACTCCTAGTCCTTACCTATCCCTTCGTCGCCATAAGACCTATCTGTGTCGGTGCGACGTAAAGCAAGTAGCAAAAAAAAGCCCCTAGCAAAAAAAAATGGGAAACCACGGAAAACCATTTTTCAGGGCTGCCGATAGTGGGATTCGAACCTACTATCTCCCGGATGCAAGCTCACAACCGTGCACCTCTACGCGCACGGCCAACTCGCCCGGTGAGAGGCATTTCATTCTGAGATGAGTTGTACCGCAAGATGAGAAATAGCATAGTTCTATTTCGATGAGCACAATTATGAAGGGTCATTGACCTGGAGTTTGAACCCCTTTAGACAACAAGCCTCCTCGATTCAGGATTTTGGTTTAGAAGCAGTTCCTTGGTCAGTAGTATTATGGTTTTGAAGGGGCCTAACATCTATAGTCATCGGCCCATACTATTGTTTATGATAGTTTCTGGAAAAGTGGGGCATTGCGGGTCGGATCCACTGATTGTTTTAAATTCATATCCATCCATTCATTCTTCATAATCACATTTTTTATTCTGGTCAATGGATGATTTTGAACTTTTTGAATTGTCATTACATTTCCGTACACCGGGCGAGTTGGCCGTGCGCGTAGAGGCGTGCGACTGTGAGCTTGCATCCGGGAGATAGTAGGTTCGAATCCCACTATCGGCAGCCCTGAAAGTGGTTTTACGTGGTTTCCCATTTTCACACCAGGCAAATGCTGGGGCTGTACCTTAATTAAGGCCACGGCCGCTTCCTTCCCACTCCTAGGCCTTTCCTATCCCATCGTCGCCATAAGACCTATCTGTGTCGGTGCGACGTAAAGCCCCTAGCAAAAAAAAACATTTCCGTACCATTAGGGGCGGATGACCTAGATGTTAGGCCTCGTTAAACAACAAGCATCATCAGCATCAAAATCACATATACTCTCGGGTTGAGGGGAGAAAGAAGTAGCACGCTTGTAGGAAATGGAGTTCCAATTTTAATCAATTTTGAGAGTATTACTGTTCGCTCTCCTAGAGTTCCTTAGACTTGCCGAGATGGAATGGGACCTTTTTCCTCTAATCACAAGCGTGTCGGAGACCTGAGCAATACGCAACCACGCCTTTTTATTATTACTGTTAGATATTTGAAGCAGGGCAGTTTGTAGAAGTTTGCGTGTCTGTGTGATACAATAATTCTGTAACTGCGCTGCAAACTTTCCTTGCGCTGCTTAGAAGCAGGTACCCCGCCGTTAAAGCACAGATTACTGAGGTGGACGTGGTGAAAGCAGGTGAAGTGTTGAGCGATAGAGCCTCGTCATTATCACCTTCCGTCACCGACTAATTATTTGATAAGCAAGAATCCTGACAACGACACAAGAAGCCGTTATTTGATACCAAAAACTCCTAAATAATCACTGATGTTGCCCGGCTCATGTCCACGATTATTACTCGTTGTGCACGAGTTTAGAAACTTGTCTTTCAGGAAATTAAGAATATTCAGACTTTTATAACGATCGCTAATAATGCCTTCAGGTATTGAGTATTGAATTCCCAGTGATCAAAGGGAACGCGTAAGCCACTGTACCCGAGGTTTGCGTTGTTGGGACGAGAGCATCCGTTTCTGCACTTAACACCCTGTGTGTTCTTCATGTCCGTTAAGTGAGAGTTTCGAGACCCGATTACGATTTGTTAGGACAAGAAATGAATCAATATTTGCGAGATCCTAGGGGAGAATTTCGGACATATTCGAGAATATTCGGGGCTATTTGTCAAAATACGACGACTGTTTGGACGTTGATTAACATTTTGATTGGCACGGTGGAATGCGCCGTATATTACAAGGAATTATCAAATGAACAGTTCTCTTCAGGCCAAAGTTAGAAGATTTTCTTTGACCGTAGGAAAGTTTTGGCCAACAGTACACCACAAAAATATGCCATTGTCGTGGGGGAAATGATTTTCTGAACCCGCGCTTCAGCATTTTAGATATGCTAAGAGGGTAATTAAAATTATGGGATTGGGAAGTTCGTGAAGCCGGAAATGTTCTGAATCTTACAAATATGAGACTCCTAACTTGTCAAGTGTTGTGATACATGACGAGACGCAGGGGATGGCTCTGCGCTAGCCGAGTCCTGGTCAATCTCGGTGGAGGTCTCACGTGTGTCTGTTTTCATGAGTATGGTACAAATACACAATTTTCACGTAAAAGAACTGGAGTGCAAAATTGCGCCACCCTGTAGTAGTTACTGGGAGACACAGCCTCGTAATCACTACACTGCTTGCCAAAAGCCTGGGATCTGAGCGCCATGTCACACTGTTTATGTGGACCGGCACAGATAGGTCTTAGAGCGACGATGGCTAGGACTGGTCTTAAGACACAGCGTGGTGTGAATAGGGGAAACCGGGCAAAAACTATCTTGAGAGCTGCCGCAAGCTCGCTATATGACACTTGATGGTGGTCCGTCCGTTAGACGGAGACGTGGAGCATTGCGCAGACCCTGGTGTGGGTTTCACCCTCTCACTACCTCACACAGAGAGAGACGCGCAGGTTGCCCATGGCCATGACTCTCCGGAGGCGACACGATGCAAGCTCGTCTGCCACTCACGTCATGGAGTGGGCGGGTAGCCTTCACTTTCCTCTGACTCACAGCATTTCAAAAGCAAAACGGCCAAGAAATTTGACAACCGAAGACAACGCTTTATTGCATATTCAAGGCATAATGATGAAATGAGCGTGGCTGTGTCCGTAGTATTCGAGTTACAAGTAAAGTGATTAAATATAGCTATTTTCATACAGATATATGAGGAGTCTCTTCAAAAGGTGCTATTTCCACTTCAGGTTTTGATGCATAGGCATTGAAGTACTTGAATACGAGACCAGTACATGCCATGTGCCTTTTATTATACGCTTCCTTGCGTTCTTCCAGGACTTTCTTACGCTGAACATATCACTCCTCATATGTGTTTGGGGACATGAAGTGAGCCATCTGTTTCCTTCTATTAGACAGAAACATTTTTCTCTGCTTCAGTGGATTTCCTCGGGTGGAAATATTGATAAAATCAAGTGCTTCACGTGTGTCCTAGACTGGACGGACGCAGAAGCCATCAAGCAGGCCCGACAATTACTCAACAACAAGGCTCTAGAGTAGGAACTTTTTGAGTGCATAGCTGCAAGTATTTGCCTGATGTAATTCAGAGTTTGGAGGAAGTTGATGACTGTTATGCACTTGTTCAAGACAAATTCGAATTAAATTTGAAGAACAATCCAGATGTTTGTCTGAACTCCCTTTACGAGTGCTTCATTGTGGAGTTCCTCCCACTGTATAAGACTTCTTATTTTTTTATTCACAATTTGCTTCGCGTCGCGCCGATCCAGATAGGTCTTAGGCCGACGATGGGATAGAAAGGAGCTTTGAGTAGTAACGAATCGGCCGTGGCCTTGATTAAGGAACAACCCCAACATTTACCTGGGGTGAAAATGGGAAACCATCTTCAGGGCTGCCAGCAATCGAGTTCAAACCCACTATCTCCCGGGTGCAAGCTCACAGCGAACTCGTCCAGTACTGAGTTCGAAACCCCAGCGACTTACTGTTGTGTGCAATCCAGTTCATGTAACGTGATTTCATCAACACCTTTTTCTACGTAATTTTAGATCCCTTTTCTGACCATACTTAGTGATAAAATATGTACATTTTCAGGACCGACTACAATGCAATAATAAAATGAATTCTGTCCAACCCTTGTCCCCTTTCTCTATCGGGTCGCCTATGAGGTATGATGGGTTTTTATGGCCGGGTGCCCTTCCTGACGTCAACCTCAAAATGAATGACGTGATATATGATAGTCGGGAGAGGGTGAAACCCGGTGCTGGCACCTAGCCTACTCCTGTCGAATAGCACCAAGGGGTCTGCTCAAGGCTTAACGTCCCCATCCGACGGACGAATCACCATCAGCAGCGTCATCTGACCTCACTCCATATGAGCACTGCGGAGAGGTTTGGAATTTAATCCAGGCTTTTCGCACACAATCTAGTGATTAGAAATTGTATACCACCACCTCCCCTACCGTGCCGGCCAACATTCTGATGGTGAAAACGGGACTCGAACCGGCTAACCTCGTTGTCAGACCTTAACGATCATGGCCGCCAGGCGGGCTTTGATTTGGGATATTTTAAATAATCTAATTCATTCATCCAAGCTTCATTGTAGTGTGTGGGGCCCAGAGCGCTTGCGAAGCAAATAGTGTTATCAAGTTTTGTCTTATCTCTCTCTTTGTTTGTTCTCTGCTCTCAACATGAGAATACATTAACAGCACCATAGCGGTGACACACAACTAGCCCTGTGTAGACATTAATTGTTCCTCAAACAGTTCACAAATCTGTGGGTGATGAATACACCCAAAGTATCCCCTGCCTGTCGTAAGTGGCAACTAAGAGGGGTGAATAAGGATGCTGAATTCTGAACCATGAGATTACCTGTGATTAGTACCATCACGCGAAGAACACCATGGGCCGACTTTTCTTGCGATTAGTACCACTATGCGTGCAATACCATGGGTCTGTGGGAGGATCAGCCGTCACCATAACAGAGGCTCCTCTCCGCCCAGGTTCGGTTGGAACACACCTCGCTGGGGTGTTTCAGCATCTGCTCCTGCGTTTCGAGGAACACCACGGGATAGTGCAGGGCCTTGTGAGTAGTACCCACTATGTGAGGAACACCACGGGATAGTACGAGTCCCTGTGAGTAGTACCCACTATGTGAGGAACACCATGGGATAGTACGAGTCCCTGTGAGTAGTACCCACTATGTGAGGAACACCACGGGATAGTACGAGTCCCTGTGAGTAGTACCCACTATGTGAGGAACACCACGGGATAGTACGAGTCCCTGTGAGTAGTACCCACTACGTGAGTAACACCACGGGATAGTACGAGTCCCTGTGAGTAGTACCCACTACGTGAGGAACACCACGGGATAGTACGAGTCCCTGTGAGTAGTACCCACTACGTGAGGAACACCACGGGATAGTACGAGTCCCTGTGAGTAGTACCCACTACGTGAGTAACACCACGGGATAGTACGAGTCCCTGTGAGTAGTACCCACTACGTGAGGAACACCATGGAATAGTACGAGTCCCTGTGAGTAGTACCCACTACGTGAGGAACACCACGGGATAGTACGAGTCCCTGTGAGTAGTACCCACTACGTGAGGAACACCACGGGATAGTACGAGTCCCTGTGAGTAGTACCCACTACGTGAGTAACACCACGGGATAGTACGAGTCCCTGTGAGTAGTACCCACTACGTGAATAACATCACGGGATAGTACGAGTCCCTGTGAGTAGTACCCACTACGTGAGTAACACCACGGGATAGTACGAGTCCCTGTGAGTAGTACCCACTACGTGAGGAACACCACGGGATAGTACGAGTCCCTGTGAGTAGTACCCACTACGTGAGGAACACCACGAGATAGTACGAGTCCCTGTGAGTAGTACCCACTACGTGAGGAACACCACGGGATAGTACGAGTCCCTGTGAGTAGTACCCACTACGTGAGTAACACCACGGGATAGTACGAGTCCCTGTGAGTAGTACCCACTACGTGAGGAACACCACGGGATAGTACGAGTCCCTGTGAGTAGTACCCACTACGTGAGGAACACCACGGGATAGTACGAGTCCCTGTGAGTAGTACCCACTACGTGAGGAACACCACGGGATAGTACGAGTCCCTGTGAGTAGTACCCACTACGTGAGGAACACCACGGGATAGTACGAGTCCCTGTGAGTAGTACCCACTATGTGAGGAACACCACGGGATAGTACGAGTCCCTGTGAGTAGTACCCACTATGTGAGGAACACCACGGGATAGTACGAGTCCCTGTGAGTAGTACCCACTACGTGAGGAACACCACGGGATAGTACGAGTCCCTGTGAGTAGTACCCACTACGTGAGGAACACCATTAACTCACATCACCGTTCGTAGTGGTAATTTAATTTAATTTCGTGTGGCTATTTCTAGCAGAGTGCAGCCCTTGTAAGGCAGACCCTCCGATGAGGGTGGGCGGCACCTGCCATGTGTAGGTAACTGCGTGTTATTGTGGTGGAGGATAGTGTTATGTGAGTTGCAGGAATGTTGGGGACAGCACAAACACCCAGCCCCCGGATCATTGGAATTAACCAATGAAGGTTAAAATCCCCGACCCGGCCGGGAATCGAACCCGGGATCCTCTGAACCGAAGGCCAGTACGCTGACCATTCAGCCAACGAGTCGGACCTTCGTAGTGGTGCTTGACTGAAACAATGCATTGACTCGTATTAGCGCTCGTAGTGGTAGAAAAAGGCAAACTACTGATCTAAATCGACCAAACAACGATGATTAAGAAAAGGATTGTAATTTTTATGAATAAAGAAAGAATATGTTCTCATACTTTATTATATTGTATTTACCGAATATTCGTAGCTAATATTGGTCAGGTCAGTTTGACGATGAAGAGACACAGATGACGCCCTGCCTGCATTTGTCTTAAAGGGGGACTAGCACTCCACTCTTCGCCACGGCTATCGCTGTTGTTGACATGGATTGCTATGAAGGGGAATTATACTTCTACATGGTTTATGATGCTGCTGCTGTTGATGATGATGGTATCCTCATTCGACGCCATTCAGGCTGTTTGCGTGTCAATTTCGAGCGATGGTATTAATTGTAGGCAACCGTCCTCTATACAACACTAATCAGAGGGAAAACATGGAAGGGATCCGACACTTCGAAAAATAAAGGTGTCGTCCAGAGAATGACTAGGGCTACTAAGGGCGTCAAAATGAAAGATCCCTTAGGTCTCGCAATCTAATACCATCGGGGTGGGAAAATAACAAGAGTTGACCAAGGGAGGTCGGATATGATAGATGAAACTAAGGAGCCTGGCACAAGTAAGTGGAAGTAATGGCAGAACTCAGCTAAAGGCACCGTTGTCACGAACTCACTCCCAAATTAAGACCCCTGGGTCCCCTTTTAGTCGCCTCTTACTTCAGGCAGGAGGTACCGCTCCCACCCACAGGGGGATCAATTTCGAGTTGCTGTTTACCCCCAGATGGCACACTAAATCGCATCTCTGCTGGGCGTGGACATCGTGCAAGGTTGAGTATCGAACCCGTGGACCGCTGATCCACAGACGGAGAGTAGAAGTTGGCTGAAATACTCGACATTACAGTGGCGATAAGAACGTTCACTTCACATCTAAGTTCTTCCTGGACTCCACAGCCGTACGGGCCCACCTGCCCCTCCAACAAACAATATACCAAGTATTTAAAACATTTCAAAAGTTAGATCGAACAAGACAGGAGAGTTCGTATCAGGTGCACTGCTCGGCTACGTTACACTCACAACAACAACAACAACAACAACAACAACAACAACAACAACAACAACAACAACAACAACAACAACAACAACAACCTGCAGCTAGATAAAAGCACCTGACATTTCCTCTTCTTTCGAATGGTAGAAACGGTACTTTTCGACTCATTCTACAAGAACCTTTCTCGTGTAGAGTGTCATTCCGGTCAAATTAATTCATTACTCAGAGTACGTACGGGCCTGCACGCAATGCCCTACCTTTACGCCACTGTTGCGTTTACGATTTGGTATGTGTGAAGACGTTCCCAGACGTCCCGACCCGACGGTATCAGATTTTGTGAGACCTTTCTCTTGCCGGTACCTTCATTGTGATTTCCTCTCCGATTTTTTTAAACAGAGAGTTGTACTGCCTCTTAAAACTATTACAGGTAACGCAGACACTGGTAAATCTACCTCCTGAGCTCGTTCGAGCGTCACTGACGGTGGGTGGGGAACGCAGACGAAGAATACACCCTCACTATCCCCTGCCTGTCGTAAGAGACGACTAAAATGGGCGACAAAGTGATGGCCGAATTGGAACCATTAGATTACTTGTGATTAGTACCATTTCGCGAGGGTCGACGTTACTTGCGATTAAACAGGCGTTGTCTGTGATTAGTAGCATCGTGTGCATCATACCGAGGCGGAGGAGTGGGCGTTTGTTGCTTGTTCAGAAGGTGCCGTGCGTTGCGCTGCGCTGGAATGTTACTTCCCCTGTATTAAGAATGGATCTGCATTAACACTACATGAGGAACACCGCCGTTTTACGCATCGCTCGCGATTAGTACCACAGTGCAAGAAACACCGTGGGTCTGCGTTGCTTAAGAGTAGTACCGTTATGTGTGGATCATCGCCAGTATACGTGGACTGTTATTACTATGCGAGGAACACCACGGATCTAGTACCACTGTGTGAGAAACACCGTGGGTCTGTTGTTGCCTGAGAGTAGTACCGTTGTGTGGGGATCATCGCCAGTTTACCTGGACTGTTAATACTATGTGAGGAACACTACTTGCTGTGCTGCTATAGCCGACATCTTGTGCGTATTTGTGCTAATAATTTTGTTAATAATTAAAGAAAATAAAGGAAATGATTAGGTGATGAGACAACTTGTTTCAGCGGGATAAAATGTAATGCTTTCTCCTCCCCCCCCCTCCCTAATCGCCGCTATATATCACGAGAAAACTCATTTCTGAGTGTCTTGCCTGACAAGGGAACAGGGCTCCCGTTAAGCAGTAGCTGACCGCGCGGTTTTCGGCTTCTTACTTCGAAGGAGTTACGAGGTTTCTCTTGCCCAGCTACGATACATACATCATTGTTATTATTCGGGAACATCATCCCGGCGACTGTGGTGTTGGTGGGATCCATCAGTGCGCGCAAGGACCGTGAGCATGCTGGAGAAAAGATGATAACAGTTAACATTATTTGCCATCCAGCAACAACATTTTTTATTTCTGATATAGTCCTACTTGAACGGTGCGAAGGTAGAACACCACTGCTCAGCTTTTCTTTGTGTCGACTGTTGTGAATGGTGCTGTAGTCGTTATCCTTCTCTTGTCAGAATGCGAGTTGGTTTTGGTCGTGTTGAAGAACTCCCAGTCAAATGGGGGACGAACATCCCAATGGTAGTGGTTATGTTGACTACTTCTCTACTGTTGAAACTCCAGCTTCGTCCAATGACAGTTCGTTTCTCTTCAGTTTTACTTTGCGAGGCGCCTACATGCAAACAGAATAAGGCACTTCATCAGAAACAATATAACTTATAATGTTTGTTATTGGATATCCATATACATAGGAGATGAATTATAATATATTTTCATAATAATTACACTTAACTGATCAAGTCCGCAAGCTCAATATTTTTCGAGGCTTGTACTGTCACGTAAAACTACAACAGCTATTGTCGCGGCCACCAAATTAGGCGGGTGAGGAAAACTGCGCTGTCGTCAGATATGGGAACGGCGAAGCGACAGATGCTCGCTTACCCCCGGGCACGGATTGGCAACGCTGATCGTGCAGTGCTGTCAAACTGAAGCCCACCCGCCCCAGGCCACCTTACCCGAGTCATTCCATGTCAAGCAACTGTTGAGCTCGCACCGTAAATGCAGTTAAAGATGGATAGTGAATGTGAATTGATTTGGGCTCAAGTCAAGAAAGAAGTGGCAGAGAGGAACAAGACATTCAAAATAAAGTGCGTAGAAAAACTCACGTCAGAAGCCATCGACCGTGTGACTGCTGCAGATTGGGAAAAGTGCTTCAATCGCGCGGAAAATGTTCAAACAGACGATTGGGCCAAGGAAATAGTAAGGGACGAAAGAATGGAGCCATTCATCATCAGTGTAAACGACGACTCGATAGATAGTGAGATGAGTGATGACAGTGGCTAAGACTGCCTTGAAGCCAGAAACCGATTCTTAGTGTTACTTCACTGTAAATTAATGTAAACCTATTCTTTAAAGTAGTTATTTTTCTATATTACTCGGTTCAATATACAGTATTCAAATATTTAAAGTTATAATGTAATAAAACTGATACGGATTAATATGTAATCCGAAAGTATTTACGGGGTCCTGCAGCCTGTGCTGATGCGCGCGCCCCGAACTGCCTCAGCTTGTGACATTTACATGATCGCTTTCCGGGCCATTTTCCGGGAAAATTACAAGACTCACAGAAATATGTTTCAGATAAAAAATATAATTCAGGCGATTTTTTTACATTTTTCCCGCAGACAAAATTTTACTGGCTGAAGAAAAAAAATTTGACCGCTTACTGAAATTTTCAATACATGATTCTACGGATTTAAACTTACTCGTTCAAGATTTTATTTTTCATAATTATTTAAAGTGGTTTATATGGACAATAGTTATACCACTGGAATCAGCAATCTTTTCTGAAGCTTGTAGTATAATTTGTCTCGAAACATTGTATGAAGTAACTTCAGGAGCTCGAGAGAGAACAACTTGTCTCGCGCTCCGAAATGATGTGTTCAGTTGGACATTTCTTCGCCAGTTGCTACATAACCTTGGCAACAGCGTAATTTCTCTGATCCGCCTAATTTCGTGGCCGCGACAATAGTATTTTATAGAAGTGAATGTGACGAGAACTTCAGTTCTCTGACGTTCTGATAACGTTAACAATAATATTGGTGATCAGCTTAATCCCAACTCCGAAGATAACCAAGCAGAACGATCACCTGTCGGTAATAATACGTAGATTATATTCCAATCTGTTATGATCGATCTAGGATCAAAATCGTGGGTGCAGATCAGATTTCGTTCACGCAATTAGCTTACCTTGAAGATGGCAGACAAAGCTGAGTGATTGAGATGATTATCTTGAGCATATCAATGTGGAATCTTGAAGAGGAGGAGAGGCAAGACCCTGCGGCCAGGCGATAATGCGCCTGTAGGGGAACACTCAACAGTAACTCTAGGTCAATACGCTTTCGTTTTCGAAATAAAATGAGGTCAAATGTCATAACACGGGATCCGTTTCCGAGAAAGTGGAGGTGATAGAACACTGAAAGGCGAACGCATTTTACTGAAACATCTCAGGTCTGCAACGTAATAATTTACGAAAAATTGACGAATCCCCTAATCCAGTGCAACGCATATATACTTGGAGGTTACACCGGAGTGGTCAGCGTACTCTCGTCGCACCTATAATTATTGTACAAAATAAATTAATGTTTGAGGGGTTATTTCACCATTGATTCCTTGTCTTAAGGGCTAGCTATTTGATATCGACGATCGCAGCGAAACAGATATCGCACAGTGTGTGGCACCCTTAAGTCAACAAGTCCACGCAAGCAGGAGGCGTGAACGAGGTCAAGAAGCTTGGACCTTCCCCAAATGCAGTTTGTTCGAGATTGAGAAATCCCTGTGACAGCGCGGCTGAGTATTTATTCTCAGATTCTGGTGCTGTGTTGCCAAATAACGGCAGCAGAACAGATGAGTTGGCCATGCGGCAGATGTTGGGTTCGAACCCCGTTCTCTTCAGCTATGAAGACACCTGGCAAATGACACGGTCTTAGCCCACCTGGTGCCGATGGTTAGCGGGTTCGAGTCCAGTTATTATCCTTCAGAATGTTCGCTGGCAGAGTAGGGGAGGTGGTGGTATACAATTTATAATTACTACAATACGTGTGAAGATCATGGATTTAACTCTCTGCAGTGTTCACGTGGAGTGACGACGTAAGTGACTCTTGATGACGATTTGTCCGTCGGTGGAATGGGGACACATTAGTGTTTTTCGACAGGAGTAGGCTGTGTGCCGCCACCGGAAGTCAGCCACTGACTTAATCACGCCCCCTTTCAAAGAAACATTTAAACCACTCACGCAGTTTCTAATGTGGTCTAAGAAGGGACGTCAGGGCTCCTAGCCTTGTGGCACTAGTTCTTAAAGAGCGATATTCGTAATTCATAACTGTCACTCTGGTCAACTAAACATGGGTTTACGTTACCACTATCTGAGGAACAACATGGGTCTGTGTTGCCTGTGGGTGGTACACCATGGGTCTGCATTGCCTATGATTGGTACCACGATGTGAGCAACACCATGAGTAGGATGTGGCCTGTGATGAGTACCATTATGTGAGCAACACCACGGACAGCCGGCGCCCGTGATCAGTACCACTGCGTGAGGAACATCATGGGTCTACGTTACCTGTGATTAGGACCGCTATAGGAGGAACACCATTGTTCTGCTTTACCAGTAATTAGTACAATTATTAGGGGCCGGCGACCTGGATTTTGGACTCTTTGGTCAACAAGAATCATCTCAGAAAATAAGGTATTGTGAACTGGATCCGCTGATTGCTTTGGATTCATGATTATTTTTTCATCATCATTCGTTTCAGATTATAGTCATTGGATACATTTTCCTGATATCACTAGGGGCTGATGATCTAGCTGTTAGCCCCTTTAAACAACAAACATCATCATCAGATGTACGACTTGAGGCTGATGTTCTAAAACCTCATGATCTGAATATTAAGGGTGTAATGTTTTGTGTTGCAGGTCGCTGACCTGCCACCATGAAGTTCGCCGAGCATCTGGCGGCCCACATCACGCCCGAATGGCGGAAACAGTACATCTCTTACGAGGTAAGATCGATATACAGCAAGCAGGCCTGGGAGTTTGTTTACGACAATTGATAGTCTTTTGTGGACACACTGTGCTATCGGGGAAATTGTTTAGAAAATGCTCTACATTCCTAAACAATTGAGAACTGAAAATCAGTGAGTTGATAGGCACAGCGCTTTGTGTGCTCCTCGCCCGCTCGCAGGTATTTGTTTCCGGGACCGGTGATAGGCCGGCCCTGCTAGGTTCTTGACCATAACTTCTAAATTATGTCTGTAAAGAGCGTTCCTTTCTCCTTCCCAGTTTACTGGAATCGATACTCCCCCATCCCTTTTAGGCCGAATGCCCTTCCCGTCGAGGAATGAGTTAGTAGTGTGAGACGAACACAAACACTCAATTCCCGAACCATTCGCAGTTGAAATCCACGGCTTGTCCGGTAATCGAACCTGGGGCCGTGTGATCCAAAGGCCATGATGGTGGTGAAATGGTGACGTGATTGGCTTGTTAGGCTCAACAATTCAATCGTTAACGGTTTGAGTAAAATCGCCATTGGTAAAGCCTGTTCAGTACTCAGTCATCTCGCAGTACAGTTCGTTGTATGGCGACGGTATCAGCCTGATGCTTAACTTACACATTTTGATATTAAACTTGAAGACGAATATTATGAAAATGTGGCGAAACAACATTTCTGTCGTGATTTTGGTTTTGCAAATGGGAAAACATAAAATCTATGAACATCTGAATAAATACACGATTCTATCTAAGCATGTACCTATGTATTATTTACAGTCACTGAAAATTTCAAAGCATTAGCGTTTTCGCAGGAAAATGTACCTATGCGGTGACATTTGGAAGCTTAGAAAACACCTCCTAAAATTGGTAATGGCACGGTCCTATTAATGAAAGTAACTTCTGAAAATTTCACGTTGATCTTCAAGGTTACAATTTTCCTAAAACACGTCATTAACTCAGAAAACATAATTTGACACAGTCGCGTTATCCTCATCTTGCTGCTGGATATTCTCTCTTACTTTTCTTATCTGAACATTTTAGATGGGACGACAAATATTTTTCAGAGATATTTGGAGGTATGTGAAAAATGTAATTATCGCGACAGACAGCGGATTTCTCCCGTCATAATTTGTGAGTGGTCACCCGAAACATGGAATATGTTATTTTCCTTCATTTTTATTTATATCGACAAGGAAAAAGAGCAAGTGCTAACTCTCCGGAAAAATCCCTGAGTGTTAAAAAAGAGAAACCTGTATCGTCGATTAGTTACGGAGTACGACCGCCTCAGAGTATTTTTATTTATAATTCCTCTTTAATTTGTTGAGAGATATGTCTTTGGCTCGAGGGTTTGGGTTCCATTCACGGTCGGGGACTTGGTTTATATATTTGTTGTTTTCCATAAGGACAGCACTCTCCTCACAGGGTTGGCGTTAGGAAGGGCATCGGGCGTAAAAGAGGGTCAAGTCCACGTGTACGATACAGCTGTCACTGAAGAGGTTTACTTGAGGAATGATGCTTTCCTCGCTGAATCAGCCTGGCAGTTCTAGCTCGCTAGTGTCGGTGCACTGAGCTCCATGTTATTGTATGTTCTAGCCTTTACATTTTAATAAGTAATGCAGAAAATAGAAAAGAATGAAATGAAACTTGAACTGGCCTTTCAACTAACAGAAGATACATACAACCCGACGCAAAGACCAGAGGGAGAAACTCGAGCTGAAAGGAAAATGTTACAAAGAGGAACATTTCAGGATGAAACGTTCTACAAGAAAAAACCTCTCGAAAAAAGTGGGATAAATGTCTACGGTCATCTTCTCAGAGTGAACTCTTAATATATTAACCAAACAAATCTTTGACTTCTGCCGTAACCACAAAACACAACAAAATGGTTTAAAGAAACTAGAAAAAAATGAAGTGGCGTATGGCTTTTAGTGTCCGAGGACAAGCTCGGCTGGCCAGGTGCAGGTCTTTTGATTTGACGCCTGAAGGCGACCTGCATGTCCTGATGAGCATGAAATGATTATGAAGACAACACATACACCCAGGCCCCGTGTCACCGGAATTAAGCAATTAAGGTTATAATTCCCGACCCTGCCGGGATTCGAACCCTGGACCCCTGTGACCAAAGGCCTGCACGGTAACCATTTCGCCATGGAGCCGGGCAAAAAAACTGAAAAAAGACCCAGTACGGTATATTTTAAAATTACAGAAAATTCACTATTCGATCGAACAGCTTAAGCAATAATTAAAGATCGAAGAAAAAAGCCAAACACATACAGCGAAATGATTGATTCAACGTACTCCAAACAGTGTGAAACAAAAGAAGAAAGAAAGAAAGAAAGAAAGAAAGAAAGAAAGAAAGAAAGAAAGAAACGTAACATTTACATTTTCTTGAAACTCATTTGCTACGAGGGCGCAAAATGGAGCTCGGCCTACATCGCACGGGGGCTCTCTTTCTCCAGTGACCGAGAGCTTGTTTATCAGCCGGACTTGAGGGTGAAGTGAACCGTGACACGTCCTTCTCCTCGCTCTCTTTAAACACTGGTAGGCTAGCGCCCTCGAAATCTGACAGGAGTTTTTTTAATGGAGAAATACACTGTATAATTGTAATGATAGATATAATACTGTAGTTTATTCAGTATTCTATTTAGAGCACTTCTGTCTATACGTGTACCTACCACATTCGTAGATAGTGTGCACTTTGACGGAACGCACTCAAGACATAACAGCATATAACTGCGTCGTGTAGCTGTCAGCTTGCATTCGAGAGATAGTGGGTTCGAGCCCCACTGTCGGCAGCTCTTAATGTTTCCGTGGTTTCCCCATTTTCACACCAGGAAAATGCTGGGGCTGTACCTTAATTAAGGCCACCGCCGCTTCCTTCCCGCTCTACGCGTTTCCTATCCCATCGTCGACGTAAGACCTGTCGCTGCGAAGTAAAGCAAATTTGTTGGCCTTTAGCTTGGTAAAAAAGGAAGTGGTTTGGTTGCACACCTTCAGAAGATTTCAGGCATATATTCTGCCCTTCTTGCAGACTGAATGTTCTATTACGAGCTCCTCATTTGAACATCGATATTATTTGTGAAACACCCGCTGTGGTGGGACGCAGACGAAGAGGTGCGGCCATGGGATGATATTAGAACCATGAGACTACTCGAAATTAGTACCATTATTTGCAACTAGTACCACTTTGCGAGGAAATCCAAGGGTCTACGTTACATAGGAGCAGTGCCATTATATGAGGAACACTAAGGGCCGTCGTATGCATTTCACGCCCTTCTTGGCCTTTGTCTTTCTTTGGCCGATATCTTCATTTTTCCAAGCGTCGGATCCCTTCCATTTTTTCTTTCTGATTAGTGCTATATAAAGGATGGTTGCCTAGTTGTATTTCCTCTTAAAACAATAATCACTACCATCACCATTTTCCCCCCGTTTTAAGATTCTCTCACCATGTTGGAATGTAATGTGACAGTTGCCACATCATTTATTATGTTTTTGGATGAACATGAAACCACCTCTGCGATGTAAGCTTCCTCGAAAATATCATCATCTGTGACGTTTTGAGAAACCTCCTTGAGTTACTAAAAGAAAGAAAAAAGATAAATAAGGAATTGTTCATCGGTTCCTCTGCCAGATCTTTTGCTATTCCCACCATTCCATCTCTACCGAGGCAGCAGCACATTTTACTTTATTTTTGGAATTTCTGCCTTTAAAATCGCACAACTCCGCCTCTGTCGTGTAGTGATTAGTGTACCGGGTTCGAGACCTGCTCTGCCACGAAATTTGAGAAGTGGTACGAACGGGTTCCGCTCAGTTTCGCGGGGTTACATTCCCACGACCGCCATCCTCCAAGAGGTTTTCCGTGGTTTCCCACTTCTCCTCTAGGCAAATTCCGCCTAACGTAAGGCCTGTTGACCTTCTGCAGACCTGTCCAGAACAAGATTCTAAGCCATCCAGACCAATGGATACTCTTCTTAATTCTCGGACGTTGACAACGACGTCAACCACCCACGACATGTTGCATCTCTAACCTATCTTTCGCGAAGAATCAGTGGAAGTTTAACTGAAAACAATATGCAACGGTAAATCTGTATTTAAATTAGGCTGTACATGTCCGACTAAAACAAAGCAGTACCGGTATAGCAATCACAAGCGCTAGTGCACCTGTCCCGGGCTTATCAGGGCATTGTTTAAGTAACATGGTTTCACAAGTAAATATTTGAATGGAATTCCTTTAATGAGAAACTTCGGAAATCACTTCCCGGGCGTTGAAGTCCCATCTTCCCTACTTTCACTGTTTCAGCGGCTAAGCACAAGAGCATATGGGTCAATGGTCTGTTCGCTAAAAATGGGCACTAATTTTAAATATATCGAAAATAGGGTGTTCTTTGACACGAGGAATATGCTAATACTACTAAATGCGAAGAATTTTTGTTCCAAATTGTTAAACATAGAATTTAATAAACTGATAGAGTCACAAGTTCAAATCAAACAAGATAATGCCATGTTATACATGCATAATAATCGCTTATATGCAGAATGCCTGAATGTTCACGTCAGTTCGTATTATGTCTGGCTCTCATTTTGGCAAACCCTAAATTACCTTATTAACTCGCACTTATAATGTTACACTGTACACAAATCACATGTACATCCTTTACCTAGGATCGATAATTGATAGTGTCTGTTAGCTAAATGCATTAACAAAATAATATCCCTGTACAGATGTATATTCCATTTCTTGTAAGGCCACACTATTTTATCTGGCCATCATGATTATGAGCTATTATATAGATACAGTTGTGTACTTTTCCCCACCCACGAAAATCACATAGCCGCATATAGAAAATGCTGTCTATTTGACCACATCAAATACATACACGTGTTTGTCCAAACTTACCTTACTCTATTATTCACAAGGCAGACCAGTGCAACATTGGTTTCCCGCAACATCATAAATAACACCAGCACATGAATACAACACAATCTACAGTCACTTGTAAGGACATCAACAGATGAAACTGTGGCCCTGTCAGGCCTCCTGGTGTCAAACCAAACTCATCGGCATGACACGGATCAGCCTCCGAGGTGAAAAATCTGAAACTCCTAATACGAGCTAATTTAATATATAAAAATCGGGAGGAATCCGTCCTCTACAGACTCATTAAATTCACAACGATGGTCGTAACATATAATTGGCATGGGATTATTAATGCAGTGTTAAATGAAGAGGACTCCCAGTGCGAATATTCCGAGAGTTTTCACAGACGGCTGAGTCCGTACCACAGGGCTTGACACACTTTCATATCTAGTGAGTCATAAACCTGTCCCTCGGGAGCGGCCTCAGTTCAGCTGTCTGGCCACACAAACAAAACAATTTTCACTTTAATTCCCACCTTAATTCTCAATTGCGCCCTTCCAGGTACATAATTATTTAGTGGCTGCCAATTCTTATTTCTCATCGTACTGGCCAAATTCAGCCTAGTTCATTACGTTGCTATAGTTATAATTATTCTGATTATTTTTCCATCTTTCAGTCGGTCATTTCAAACATTTCACAAGTACCATCCTCTCGATTGCAACGCTACTGCATCTCAAATCCACCTTATTCATTTCTATGGAGGACTATATTCCCACAGGTAATTTAACTAATACCATCTCACTCGCAAATCTATTTATATAATTCATGGGTTGCACCTCGGGCCTATGTAATCTTCAATGATCTGTGTCCTTAAATTAAGGGAGTTATTTAAATGAATGCATTACCTTGTGAAGCAAATATGTAATATCTGCTCGAAATGTTGTGAAGATCCAAACCGATCAATAAGATTAGGAATGAATTATAAGATCAGTCAGAGTGCTGATTCCATCCTTAAATATATGCTTCACACACAAATGAACACAGTGGGGTCTTACATACTAATTCATGCAATTAAAGTTTGCAGAAGAAATGAGTGAATATTCTTAAATCACAGAAGAAATCCTAATCAAAAGTCGAATGAATAAACACCTTTTCTCATTGAAACACGCATATAGCGTCCACCTACGCTAATTATTATTATTTTATGAAAAAGAAAACAAAAACATGATGTGTACAAATTTTACTCGTTATGCGGTCATGTGGGTTTTTGTAATTAATATAATGAAAATGTACTCATCGTTACTGTGTGCAGTCTGCTGTCATCTTGGGGGTTCACTTGGGGTTTTTAAGCCTCCATTATTGCGGCCTTGTTAGGTAGCCCTTGCTTTCTCTTCCTTTGGGTCCTGTCCATGATGTCTTGAACTGTGGTCTCTTGCAGTTGGAATTTCTCGACGTTCCCTGAAGAGATGAACGCTGGCACTGTGGCGCGACTCTAGTTGATTCCAATCCAGGCTTCGATGACCACTCACAAACATACAGACAAACATGGGAATGACCACTCACAAACATACAGACAAACATGGGAATGACCACTCACAAACATACAGACAAACATGGGAAATGGTTAATGAATACTGTTTACCTACTTGTTATTAGACCCACTCATTAACTCAAGTGGACTAACCCGAATAGCAGTAAGTCTCTGTAGATCACTATTCATTCACTATTGTCACACGGCCTGCCGTTACTTAATGTGAGTGTCCCTTCCCCTGATACAACTTTCTATTAGTTTATTGACCGTCTGTCACTGTTCAGTTATCATAAAGTCACTTGAATGTAGTCGGCGTCTCACTAACTCTGAGTGGCATCAAGCGTTTAACCGTTCTTTAATTATTACTTCTATGAGCTGTCACTGAAATTCCCTTAATAAATATCTCTGGGAATTTAAAGTACCTTTACTCAATTGTTTCATACCCTACGGCCTGATTTCGTGGTACCAGTACCGATCTGATACATTTTATTCGGCATTGAATCTCACACACTATTTTCCATTTTCATTGGATCGCAGGAACTAAACACTCTGGTTCACAACGTTTCACACCGACATGTAAATACTACAGTAGCACAGATCATAATGGATACTCGAGTTGATTCTGTATTTCTTTTTATAGCGATTCGGTTTGGCGGCTAGAGAGGGAGAAAGTCACGCCCACAGTTGCTAATAATGATCTTCCAGTGTCTTGAGTCCTACTTTACACTGATCTAACTTCATGTAGATCCGATCACTGAATCTCTGTAATCTCGTAAGCTTTCACGCGTCTTTTATTATGTCCTGGTGAAACCCACTTTTCTCTCGCGCGGCCAGACCCTAACATCTGGTAGCAACAAATGCACTCCTGTCTGAAGCATGCCATTACCAATACCATCGTTTTGTATTACTTCTTCAGACATCTTTAATTGTTATAAAATTCTCCGATTCAGACGAGTCCTTATTCATAAATATCTATCGCTTAGGTTCCAATTTTTAAATTATTATTATTATTATTATTATTATTAACAACTGAATACGGTGGGAAATTCTGAATATCAATTTTTACATTCATTCACACCCCTTTTCACCCCCTTAGCGACGGAATATAAAAAAATCCTCCCTTATTTCTTCATGTCCAGTAATTTTTGTTCGGCGATGATGAATGTATCGGTCAGTCAGGAGATGGTCTTTTATATATATAGATGAAACTTTTCTGTTGATCTCACGCAAGTCAAAATGTGGATTACAAGGAGGGCCTAAATGTATTCCTTGGAAAGGCATCTCGCACAATCGCAGTTGAATTTTCTCCATTCTTAAGTAGGATGCAAATTTATATGTATTGTTTATATGTTTGCAGTTTGAGCAGTTGAAGTTACTAACAACTGATACACTATAAAGGCCATCTATAAGAATGTTAAAAAGATTGGGTTTGTTGTTTAAAACAAATTGTACGCGTCATGCTTTTAAATGATTATCTTAGAATTAGATTACGTAATAACTTGTAATTTTGTGTTTTCTGTGGAATTATAGATGATATGAAGTGAACATTGCTGTCTTTACAGGAGATGAAGGCGATGCTGTACACGGCCGTAGAAGAGGCCCCTTCGGCCGAATCTGTGGAGCCCGAGGTGCTGACGAGACACTTCGCCAACTTTGACGACCATTTCTTCCAGTTCTGTGATAATGAGCTCAAGAAGATCAACACCTTCTACTCAGGTATTGCGAGCTCCATATACACAATCCAAGATGTTAACTTCAGCTCTAGACACTGAGCGAGTAGCATTCGGGAGATAGAAGGCAGCCCATTTTCACATCGTCCGACTCATTGGATGAATGGTCACTGTACTGGCCTTCGGTTCACAGGGTTACGGCTGGGTCGGGGATTTTAACGTTCATTGGTTAATTCCAGTGGCCCGGGGGCTGGGTGTTTCTGCTGTCCCCCAGCTAGGGTTACCAACTGAAAATTTCCAAATGCAGGACATTGCTTAGCAAAAAGCAGGACATTTAAGAAAAATGCCTGACAATTTCAATCGATAACAAAATTATACATATATTACACACAACTTTTTACAAAAGGAAATACCTTACTTAATGATCAGTCCTTGCTGCAGTTCATTTCCTTGAAGCTGTATTTTTCAACAGAACCTACTTTTGAAAGAAGACGTGAGCTATTTTCTTGAAGTACATATTTTTAAAATTCTTCACACGACACATATTTGAAATTGAACTTCACAAGTAACATTCCTTTCGATGATTCTACCAACAAACGGTTCCTTTCTTTTGTCCATCGAGCATTTATGAATGAAAACACACGTTCAGTGGAGGCACTGCTGCCTGATATGGCAAAGAAAAACTGGCAAATGTTCAAAAGTTCAGAAAATACATCACTGTTCTGGCACTTATTGAAAAAACCAGACCATTGTTGGTCTAGTGTTGAAGTTTTAGAATAAGCCCTTACGTTGCAGAACTGGTCGAATAATTTTGAATCATCTATTTCTACACCTTTTGACTGTAAGTACTGAATACATTGTACAATATCGTCAAAGCTGAGGTCTTTAATGTTTTGAAGTTTCAACCATTTGAAACACTTGAATTCCTCTATAGGATGCATCCATTTATCCAAGTACTCAGTGCAGGTTTCATAGAAACAAGATACATTCTCCATAAACACTTTGCATTCTTTCTCCAAACCATCTTCTGAAAATGTATTTAAAATCTGTCTGACTTTAAGGGGAATGAATTGACCTTCAAATCTGCCTTTCAATGAAGATTGGACAGATTCTAATAGTTCAAGCACTTTATCATCATCATCATCATCATCATCATCATCATCATCATCATCATCATCATCATCATCATTTCCCTTTATCCAGCTGTAGCCGGGTAGGGGCAAATATGGTTCCTCTCCACTTTCTTCAGTCTTTCCAACACTGTGTCCCAGTCCAGGTTTCTTTCTATAATGCTGCGTTGGATGGTACCCTTCCATCTCAATCGTGATCGTCCACGGCCTCTCCTTCCTTGGATTTGCATTTCCATCACCTTTTTTGGCATTCTTTCGTCGCTCATTCGCTTTATGTGCCCAAACCATCTCCGTCGGCTCTTCTCAATTCTATCATTCATTTTTTCCACTCCAATTTCTTCCCGGATTTTCTCATTCCTTATTTTGTCTCTTCTACTCTTCTGTATCATACTCCTCAAGAACTTCATTTCGGCTGCCTGTATTCGACTCTCATCCTTCTTTGTCATTGTCCAAGTTTCTGTTCTGTAAGTTGTTATGGGTACGTAATACATCTTGTACATAGTATCCTTTGCTTCCATTGGCACATCTTTGTCCCATAACATGTTTCTTACACTATGATAGAAACAACTTCCTGCTTGAATCCTTTTACTAATCTCAGCATCCAGTCGGGCATTCTCCATTAATTCACTCCCCAGGTATTTAAAAGTTTCCACTACTTCCAGGGGCTTGTCTGCAAGTCTAATCTGACCTTTCCCTTCTTTCTCCCCTCTAGTCATAATAAGAGTTTTACTCTTTTCTACACTTATTTTCAATCCACATTCTTCAATCTTCCCATTCACCACATTCAACTGTTCTTGAACATTCCTGTTGTCTTCTCCCCAAATCACAATATCATCTGCAAATAACAACACGTTCATTTCTCTTCCTCCATATTCTGCTTTTGCTGTTCTCATGATGTCATCCATTACTATTGTAAACAGGATTGATGATAGAACACTTCCCTGTCTCATCCCACGAGTTATTTTGAACCAACTTGTCCTGCCAACTTGTGTTTGCATGCAACTACAACATTCCTTATACATTGCCATGATCATTTTTATTAATAACCTGTCCAATTCCTTTCTGCACCAGACTGTCCCAAACTTTAGTCCTGGGGACACTGTCATATGCCTTTTCAATGTCGATGAATGTCATCACCATATCATTCCTGTACTCCCATTGCTTTTCCATTAGTTGTCTCTCAATGAAAATGGGCTCTATTGTTGACCTTCCACTTCTCAAACCAAAACTGATTTTCCAGTATCTGATTCTCAACCTTCAACCTTATCTTACTTTCCAGTATCCTCTCCATTATCTTAGCAACATGGGACATTATAGTAATACCCCTGTAGTTCTTCAAAACTTTCTTATCACCTTTCTTGAAAATTGGGATGATTATTCCTTTTTGCCAATCCTCAGGGACCTCCTTATTCTCCCAGACATTCCTGAGAATCCGATATGTCCACTGCAGGCCTTCAGCTCCAGCTGCCTTTATCATCATCACTGAAATTTCATCTATTCCAGCAGTTTTTCCATTCTTCATCTTTCTTACTGCCATTTCAATTTCATTCATTGTAATTTCTTTATCCATTTCTTCATCAACTAATTGCCTTTCCTGGTCGTCCATTGAATGACTGTCATCAGTTCTTACGTTCATCAACTTCTGAAAATACTCTCTCCATCTATTCCTTATTTCTTCTGGCTTTGTTAATTATGCCGTCCTCATCCTTCACAAATCTGGTGTTTACTTGATCTCTCTTTTTGTTTCTTAAGATACCATACAGTAATTTCTTGCTGCCCTGCATATCATCTCTCAATTTCTGTGTGAATAAGGCCCAGCGTTTCCTCTTTTCTTCCTCCACTACTTTCTTGGACAAATTCTTTGCCTCCACATATTTTCTTCTACTTTCTTCAGTCTTAGATATTTTCCATGCTTTCCATGCCATTTTCTTTTCCTTCACTTTAATCTTTACCCTATCATTCCACAAATGTGTCTCTTTGTCCTTCACATTTCCTGATGTTCTACCACATACCTTTTCTGCACATCCCACCAGTGCTTCCTTAAATCTTTTCCATTCATCTTCAACTCTCCCCACCTCCGTCCTGGGTACCAAGGGTATTATTTCCCTTTGAAATTCTTCTTGTATGCTTTTCTCCTTCAACTTCCATACTTTAATTCTTTTCTCTCTTCTTAATGGGGGTTTTTCAATCTTTCCCACTTTCAATTTTTCTACCACGACTCTATGATCTCCACCAAAGGCTTCTTCAGACATAGCTGTAACATCTAAAAGGTTCTTCCGGTGTTCTTTCTCTACGAGTATATAATCAATCATGGTCTTTGTTCTTCTGTCTCCCCAACCATACCTTGTAATCTTCTGACTGTTCTTCTTCCTAAACCAGGTGTTCCCAACAATCATTTGGTTCCTCATACAAAAATCCACCAACACTTCGCCTTCTGGGTTTACCTTTCCATATCCAAAGGGCCCTACAACATCTTCCTTTCCTTGTCTTTCCATTCCCACTTGTGCATTTAGATCCCCCATCAATAGTACTTCCTTATCTTCTATCTGTCTCTCCACTTCCTCTAAGAAATCCTCTAGATGTTCATCTGTGCAACCTGTTTGTGGGGCATACAACTGAAATAGATCTTTCACACCATTTTCAAAGTGGAGTCTCATCAACATCATCCTATCGCTGACGTATTTTCCACATATTCTTGGATATCTTTTCTAAGTATGATGGCATATGCTGTTGCAATCTTGATGAAGTTTGGTGCTGGTTGCCCATTTCTCACAGTTCCCCCAGCACCTGAAGAGCTGCGCGTCACTTTTAGCAGGGGATGCCCTAACCTTTTCCGAGGCACCATATCTGCTTTGTCCATATAGGCTATTATTACGATGGGCTCGCCACACCCAAAGGCATTTTATACCTACTGCCAGGTTCAAAATTAGGCCGCCCATAACATGGAACCAAACGCCTTTCGTAGCTGCTCAAGCACTTCTACAACTGAATTATGTTCTTTCTCAAGTGACAAAATTTTATAGTAAAAAATGTGCATGGTTGAGGAAAGAAACAAAAGATAGAGCTCTGAAAAGTCATTTACAAGGAAGTTTCTAATTGATGAAGGCAATGACTTCCTACCCTGAGAAAGAAAGTAGGATTTCAGAGCTGGGAACAATTGCAGGATTCTTTCAACTGCTGGATACAATGTTAACCACCTAGTCTTAGAATGATTTAAAAGCTGCAGATAATTTACATCAACAAATTCACGAAAGTCTTTCAGTTCCTGAGTGTGCACTGCATATATATGAAAGAAGTTGAAAATTTTCATCACTACAGACTCAATATCAACAGGAAGAGCATCAACTCCATGTTGCAAACAGTTATGTAGAATGTGAGCAGGACATCCCACACCTACTATGTTTTCATTCAAGTCTTTTTTGAGAGCAGAGAATAGATTCTTCCCTTCCCTGCGTGCAAGGCCTCCAAAATTAACATTGGCATTGTCTCCAGAAAATGCAATGCATCTAGAAGTAATTTTATGCTTTTTGAGAGTGTCTGAAATATAGGAGGAAATACATTCAGAACTTTCATTTGGACATGCTTGTAAATCAAGAACTTTTATCTGAATGCCATTATTTTATGTAATCATAGAATTGGATGACAATTGGAAACAACTTTAGTGCACCATGATTGCTTGCATCTGTTCCTAGGTCAAAAAATGGAACTTTATTGTTAAGAGTTTCAGTTATAATATCTGTCGAGTGAGGAGCAATATCATTATTTATTATGGCTTCTGTTTTAGTTCTTGCACAGGTCAGTTTCTGTGCTACTTCAGAACCTAAGAACATGCTCTTATTCAATTTAGCTGTGCAGTCCATTGATTTGTACGACTGGTGATGGAAAACTGTATGAAATGACATTGTAGCTTCTGCAGCTTGAACTTTTTTATTATCTGGAGTTCTCACCGTCTTTTTTTCTTTTTCACTGTTAATGTGTCTTTCCAAGTCACCAACACCTTTGTATCCGACATTAACATAACTATCACACACTGCACATTTCGCTTCACTTTCACTGCATCCGTGAGTAAAGCAAGGATACTTATGTTTTAGTTTATCCGAAAATTTACACTGTCTTTTTTTAGGTTCACTCCTTTCAGGTTGCAAAGATGACATACCGGTACAATAATAGGATGCAATGAGATTAATATTTCACTCCACTCGCTGCATACTCGCACTATAATTTACGGCGACAACCAGATAACCAAACACGATAGCTGCAAATCATATGGCAAGCACATGTAAACTGTAGCTCTCGACACTTCCGGTTTCTCTCAACATAAACGTGGAAATGAAGCGCGTTGATTCCTTGATCGACGCCTGGACTTCGAGTTCAATATATCGAATATTAGTATTACATATTTCCACCCTTGGAAGTAGCACCCTGAGCACATGGAGTTGATGTACGATACAATAACATGCTGTCTTCAGCCTAAAACCTAAGTGAGCAATCTTGTAACAAAAAATGCCGGACAATGTCGATAAATTAGAAATGCCGGCCAGACATAACCAAAATGATTGAAAAGCAGGACATGTCCGGCAAAAGCCAGACGGTTGGTAACCCTACCCCCAACATACCAACACAATACTATCCTCCACCACAATAACACGCAGTTACCTACATGTGGCAGATGCCGCCCACCCTCATCGGAGGGTCTGCCTTACAAGGGCTGCAATCGCCTAGAAATAATCACAAACCGGGAGAGTTGGCCGTACGGTTAGGGGCGCGCAGCCGTGAACTCGCATCTGGGAGATAGTCATTCGAATCCCACTGTTGGCAGCCCTGAAGATGGTTTTCCATGGTTTGCCATTTTCACACCAGGCAAATGCTGGGGCTGTACCTTAATTAATGCCACGGCCGCTTCTTTCCCATTCCTAGGCCTTTCCTTTCCCATCGTCGCTATAAGACCTCTGTGTCGGTGCGACGTAAAGCAAATAGCGAAAGAAATAGCCACACAAAATTATTATTATTTTCACACGAGGAAAATGCTGAGACTGTATTACAGTCTCTTCCTTCCCACTCCTAGCCCTTTCCTATTCCATCACTACCATAAAGCCACGAACCTACTACGCTGGCATAGCAGGGGGAGAGGTGATACTCCCACGTGGCGCGTCCCAGGTGGCGGATAGGGGGGTCCTAACCGGCTTGCCGGCGGACTTGAGGGAAATAAAATACCTCTCTGGACCAAACACACAACCCCCTGTGGGTGGGGGATGCAAACGAAGAATACACCCACGGTGTCCCCTGCCTGTCCTAAGAGGTGACTAAAAGGGTCGACCAAGGGATGATTGGATTAGAACCATGAAACTACTTGTGATTAGTACCACCACGCGGGGTACACCAAGGGTCGCAATTACTTGCGTGTAGTCCACTATGTCAGGTACCAAATAGGTTTGTGATTAGTAGCACTTTATGAGCGACACCAGGGTTCTGGCTTGCCTATGATTAGTACCCACTGTATAAGGAACACCACGGGCTAGTATGAGTCCCTGTGGTTAATACACTTATGTTGCCTGTAAATAGCGCCGCTATGTGCGAAACACCATAGGTCTGTATTACATGTGCGAATTTCATTGCCTGTGAGTAGTACCATAATGTGTGGAATACCGCAAGTCTACGATACATTTGATTGGTACCGCACCAAGACAAATACCATCGTTCTATTTTCCAAGCGATAAGTACCATTATGAGAGGCCGATGACCTATATTTTGGACCCCTTAGCTTGCAAGCGTCATTGATTCAGTATTGAGCTATAGGAGCAGTTTCTTGGTCAGTATTACTATTGTTTTCCATCAGTCTCTGAGACTGAGGCATTGCGGGTCGGCTCCACTGATTGTTTTAACTTCATATCCATCCGTTCATTCTTCGTCCTCACGCTTTGAATTCTGGTCTGTGGAGGATTTTTGATTTTTATTTTGTTATTGCTTTTCATCTCATTTCGTACCATCAGGGGCCGATGACCTAGATGTTAGGCCCCTTAAAACAACAAGCATCATCATCATCACTACCATAAAGTGTCGATAAATACTCCACAACGATCAGGGATGGACCGACAAGCGCAAGCGATCACCTAGAGTTTTAACCGGCTGCTTCAAGCTTCTCAGATAAAACCCAGCAAAAAATATTACACACCGCACGAAATTCTGCTCCCACTGCATAGATAAGATGATTGTATTCACACTATTATTGTGGATTCATTCTGGGTACTCATCCTCACCAGAAGCTAGTTGTTAAATTGCATCATGTTTCTCATCCTTATGGTCCATGACAGCCATCTCAGTTGAAGTTCCGTCCATTTGCCATCAGCCTTAATAATGTACGGTCCTTGGCATGAAAATAAGCATCACATACTGAACTTGGTGGGTGGTATGCCTCCTTTGTAATCCAATGTGTTACAACAACAAGGCAATTAAAATGTGGTGCACACCAACAACGAAATATCTATTCATAATGTTGCCAAGTGTTGTCATCTGAACAGGGTCGTTCAGGTAAAATTGATTCATCACCATTAATTATTACGGAAAAATCTCGAGGGTTTTGAGTTGTTATTACGTTCAGCCAATCAAAATGCATACACAGTAAGCATTGACCTTTGGATTTCCTTAGTTTTATTCTGTGTGCAGGCTTGAAACTTTATTTTCAATCAAGGTAGTGTCTCAGGAACATTCACAGATTCACGAAAGTGCATACAATACAAGGTACGTGCATTAGCAATCACCATGCCAAACACTGCGGTTGGCAAGTGTACGGGCGCGGGGAGAAGCAATAGTAATTTTGCAGATATTCACTCACTTCCTCACCTAGACCAGCTCAGAGAACAGCCTTCCCCTTCAACACAGAGTCGCAGATCCTTGCGCACCAGCGACAGTAGGGTGTGAACAGTACAGGACAGAAATGGAATCCACAGCAACTCAATGTTGAAAACATCGTAGAGACACGATAAAGTATGAGAATATATTCTTTATTTATTCCTAAAAATCACAATCCTTTTCTTAATCATCGTATCTGGTCGATTGGATAAGCGGTTTGCATTTTTCTATCACTTCCAGGCGCTAATGTGAGTCAGTGCAGAGTTTCACTTAAGCATCACTATGAGCGCTAATGTGAGTCAGTGCACATTCGGTGTGGACCTTTTTCAAAAAATCCCAAACCTGCCTTAGGGTATTGAACAAGGAACACATCACAGAAAGAATTATGCAAATAACTTAATTTGGCTAGGATTTGAATAAAAAATAAAACGAGTAAAGAAACAAGTGATTTTAGGCTTTTTTCGGGAACTGCATTTAACCGGAAATAATTTTTGACATTTGATTTTTAGTTTGATAGAGCTATCCAAGATTCCAGGCCCTTCAACTTTTGGCACAATTGAGGAAATTGCTTAGTTTGTCTGCTAAGAAATGTTTTCAATATTCATACAATCTTGTAAACTTTGGGTGTGTGCTATAGCCATTGTCTCTGTCTTCTTATGTTTCAGAGAAGCTTGCAGAAGCGACTCGTAAGTTTGCGGCCCTACAGAACGAGCTCCAGTCGACGCGTCACATGGAGGTGAAGTCAAACAAGTCACGGCTCGTCGGAAAGCCTCCAACAACGGTGAGGAAGATCCAGGACCTCAAACTGGCCTTCAGTGAATTCTACTTGAGCCTCATCCTACTTCAAAACTATCAAAATCTTAACTACACAGGCTTCCGCAAGATCCTCAAGAAACATGATAAAGTGAGTATCGTTCTGGCTGCAAAGATGCAAGGTTGGCGTCCTTCATGGAGTAATTTTGTGTTTCCCGTATTGGCGATGTCAGAGGTTCCGCATCCAACACCCACACCCACATCTTAGTACAAGACTGTGTTTATCATTTTGAAACATGTAAACGATCTAGGCTGCTTTTCTGCAGTTTTTTTCAAAGAGGCTTGTTCTGTTGTCTATTAAACTGTTGCATTGTCAACTCTAATCAGATCAATTCAGTGAATCTCAATACATTTTTCAAGATAGCTATGCGAGATTTTGTTTAATTGTTGGCATCGTTCTTAGTTTGGAGTTCGTATAGGGCACGTAAAAGAAAGAACTCCTGTGGGACAAAGTTGTGGCATCTCGGCGTCTCCGAAAACCTTCAAAAGTAGTTGGTGTTACGTAAAGAAGTAGCATTAATTAATTAGACCTACCATGACTTCCCAGCACGACTGAGGTCTATCTGATTGATCTCGAACTTTCTGCGATACTTCCAAATTTCAAAGGCGTACAGTTGGTTCATTGATAAAGCCATTATAATCGATTCTTTGACACCGCAAACAAGTCACGGTTGCATGTAAGATATTTTTATATAAAAAAGCACTCTACATTGTTGTATTAGCTACCATCTATATACCTGAGATATGATGCCCTTTCGGTAGTACTTCTGTCTGCGCGGCTGAGTGGGTCAGACGGTTGAAGCGCTGGCCTTCTGATCTCAGTTTGGCAGGTTCAATCGAGACTCAGTCCGGTGGTATTAGAAGGTACTTAAATACGTCAGCCTCGACTTGGTAGATTTACGGGCATGTGAAACAAATTCTGCAGGACAAAATTTTGGCACCTCGGCATCTCTAAAAATTTAAAATAGTAGTTAGTGGGACATAAAAGCAAATAACATGATTATGTAGTTTTGTGCAGGGTGATAACAGAGCTAAGCGTCTTCAAGCCACGATGTGCTTCACGCTCCTGCTCTAAGGGAATGAGGAAGTATGCCTCTTGTCCTTCAGAAAAGGAGTTTGTTTAGATGTTTCTGATCTACTTCAAGAGAAATCGTGTGTCAACGATGGAAGTTATACAGTCGACTGTTACGTCAATCAAAATGAAGAGCTTTGTCCGGTCTGTTCTACTGGACCGATTGGCTTCATTCTTTTTAATTCTGTCTGGAATTACTGCCGGTGATTGGTCCCTAAGTTCAGTGAACTTTGAGTTGTCCTAGAATCAAGCCACTTCTCCAATAATCGGAGATGAAGGCCGCAATACATTCTGTACTAAGGACTTACACTTTCATTAATATTCTGATATGTGTAACGGTAATGTCATTGCACACAGCCTACCTCTCAAGCCACTTCCTCTCTGCGAGATACTCTTTGATTCTCTGACCTTCCCCAGCTTCTAAATATACTCAACAGATGGCAGGCTGCCGAGTGAAAACACCCGAAGGTATCAAGTCGATACGATCAACTGGATCCTGCAGAAACTCGGGCAAGATCCAACGGTCGAAGCACAGTAAATTGTTACAAACTACGTTACGAATGAATCAGTTATTATGCACGGGTATTAAATGAACAGAGGTACAACAGGAATATTCAGAAGATTTATCTGACCTATTTATAACGAATGCTGCGAAGCAGCGCTTTTAAATCAGGAAATTGGTAATTGGAATGGTTCGAGCCTTTTCCCAAAACTATAATATGCTTCATCCGTACTACTCAGTTAGGGTATTGCAATTCATTTAAGTTATGTCTTTTCTTAAATGATTTCAAAGAAAACATTAATCTCTTTGTGCTTTTTCAATCATGAAATTACCAGCGTTTCGCCGCCGTGTAGCAGTGGGCTCATCAGTTGCATTGCTGTCCCTTTCCAACACGCTGGCGGCTAGTGCACCTTTGAGACACTGCTCCACGCCTGTTATGTAGGACAATGCAATGATGGTGCACTAGGAAAAGCATGTGCCTCCACTTGTATAAATGCGGGCGCCTTTGCCCTTTATATAAAAAATAATTGCATGCTCCTATGTAAGAGGCTTGCAGTGGCGTGTAGCTGCTAGCACGTTGGAAAGGTGTAGCAATCCAACTGCTTAAGGCGAAACATGGGTAATTTCACGATTGGAAAAGTCTAAAGAGCTTAATGTTTTTAACATTTGTAATCAATGAAGTTAAATTATCGTTTCCTTCTAGAAACCTTATTTTTTATTTCAAGGAAGTTGGAAATTGATCGAACATCTCCCTGGTAAATTATTCCAGTATCTAACTCTTCTGCATGCAAACAGACATTTGCTCCAATTTGTCCTCTAGAATTCCGACTTTATCTTCCCACTTTTAAGCTCTGTTCAGGCTCATTCGTCTGCTAATGTCATTCCAAGTCATCTCTCCACTGACAGCTTGGAACGTACCTCTTAATGAAGAATCTTATAGTATATTAGTCCACCTATCCAATACACGTCACTTTACAAGCGAAAATACATTTATCCCTACACTAGTGCATGTAGTGAGGAACAGACCACAGCCACGCTCGAAAGGCAAGCAGCCATAGGGAGGAACATAATAAAGGACCTTGTCATTTAGCTTTTTCAATCTGCAAAGTTTCGGCGTTCTCCTCTTGGTCAAACAAGAGCCGACAAGGTTCTATTTTTCTCCCACCTCCAAAACTACAGCTCACTTCTTAAAGTTTTAATCAGGACACTGAAGCTAAACCAAACTGCCGTCAACAATGTTATAAAGGAGAATTATAATATAATGTTCTTTTTAACATGTAGCTTTTAAAATTATTGACACAAGAAAGTGGTAGAACAAAACTATAGCAAAGCAGCTTGTTTTCAAATGTCATTGAAAGGACATGTACTCATTAGTATTAAGGCATTGGACAGTGACATTACAGTGTTTTAATTATAAATTTTATTGAGACGCTACGGCTGAAGTGGTCTTCGAAAGAAGACGAAACGTGCATGAAATTATGTGTAAATAATTCAAGATTAAATGTATTTTCACTTGGAAAGTAAGGTGTATTCATTAGGTGGACTACCTACTAATCTAGCTTGGTCCTGGCTTTGATTCCAGGCTAGGTCAGGGATTTTAACCTTCATTGGTTAATTCCGATAGCTCGGGGGTTGGGTGTGTGTGCTGCCTTTATCATTAGAATTCATCAGAGGTAGGGTCCTGTTCTCATAGATGTAGGTCGCCCATATTGCGTTAAATCAAAAGACCTGTAGCAGGCCTCTTCGAATGTCGCACGCCATTATAATAATAAATGAAATTAATGTTCTTAATTAAGTTGTATGAGTATGGACTAATATAATAAAATTTGTTAATTGTAACATTCCACTTAGTCGAGCCCAAAGTTTGCACACAAGCTCTGTCAGTATAGTTGCAATGTGTTTCCAGTTACTGTCCGTAGACGTGGGAGCGAAATGGAGAGAGGAACACGTAGAAACCTCACTGATATACACCAACAAGGACATCGACCGTCTTATCAACGAGACGGAGATGCTGGTGACCCAGGAGTTGGAGGGTGGGGACCGTCAGAAGGCGATGAAGAGGCTTAGAGTGCCCCCTCTCGGCGAACAGCAGAGTCCGTGGATCACATTCAAAGTGGGGCTTTTCTCGGGCTCCTTCATCGTTCTCTTCCTGGTCGTCGTACTCTCAGGTAACTCATGGGAGGGGTAGTGTAAGTTATGGGCTTTACCATGAAGAAAAGTTACATTGCTAAAGTAACATTAGAGTTAATTAGGCAATGTTCTTTGTTGGTAATTTTGTGCCTTACTAATAAAGAAGTAGTATTATTATTACTATTATTATTATTATTATTATTATTATTATTATTATTATTATTATTATTATTATTATTATTATTATTATTATTATTATTATTATTATTATTATTATTATTATTATTATTTATGCAAATAAGCCCATTAGTACTTAGAGGCATGCATTTGCCTTCCTCTGTGCCTGTATTTATTTCATTCTTTTACTGTGGGCTTTCTTTCTGTCTACAGACCAGATTGTTCCAGTCTTCTTATCTGGTCTTTCCTCTTGGTCAACTTGCCATTTGTGAATTTTGGATCTAAGATGACCCTGTCTTGGAGATCTGCTGGTGTAATTCCTGCCTGTTTCAAATCGGTTTTGATTTCGCCAATCCATTTCATTGAGTCTGTTTTAGCTTCACTCCTGTTTTCATAGAATTCGTCTCTTTGTTTGGTAAGTCTGTCTGGATGCATTCTCTTAATATGTCCATAGCATCTTAGCCTACATTTTCTAATGCCACTCTGAATATTTGTGTACTGTCTGGTATTGTCCGTTGGTGAGATTTGGGCCTAGAATTTTTCTTATGATTTTGCGTTCCTTTTTCTCAATGTTTTCAATGTCTGCTTCCCTGTTCAAAACTAGCGTCCCTGATCCATAAAGACATTCTGGTTTAATGACTGTATTGTAATGTCTTCATTGGAGAGACATTTTTTGTTATCCATATTTTGCGTAGTCCACGTGCAGTTTCCATCTTTTGACATCTAATTTCATCGGCTTTTGTTTCGAGTCCATTTTCCTCAATTGTTTCACCAAGATACTTCAATTGTGATACTCGTTTCATTTTGCCATATTTTGTTTCCATGAATTTTTGTGCTTGTTTGTTCCATGTCATGTATTATGTGTTTCAAAAGATATCTGAAGGCCGTTTCTTTACGCAGTTTCTTTCAGGAGTTCAATCTGATTTCGGGCTGTTGAAATATTTTGGGTTAATATTGCTAGGTCATCTGCAAATGCGAGGCAATCTATCTCAACTTTTCCTCTGCCTAAAGTGATTGGTTGGTGAATTTTGGGGATGAAATAATAATAATCCTCCTCCTCCTCCTGCAAACAGTTAGTTAGTTGTTCTTATCTTTCCAACATTTCCTCATCCTCTCACTGTGGGTCTGTGTCCACGTGTTTTTGAGTTTCAAATTTCTTGCCATCAGTTCCTTCAGATTAAACTTCGGTGCGCTATATCTAGTCTCCTTGGGTATCTAAGAGCCAGAATGCTTTGATTTGTTGGGTTCCATTGATAATGAAGATTGTGTTGATTAATTCGTGCCACGTGTCCATAGGATTTCATACGTCTTTTGAGGTAAATTGTTTGGTCAGTGAATAAAGTTTTTCACTGGGATTCTAGTGAATGAGTATTGTGATCTCAGGAACAAAATCTTATCCAGAATCAGAGAAGCAAAAAATTTGTTCAACAGGATGAGGGCCATATTTACTAGGAGAGTTAGGATTCTATGATCTATCGTTTCAAAGGGGGGTTGAAGCTCTCGAAATGTGGATTAGAAAACATTTGAATATCCTGGGTAGAAAGGAAGCATTCAGCTTGTTGAATAAGAAAAAAGAGCTTGTAACAACCATCAAGGAGCATTGGGCTGATCATGAGAAGTGAACTCAGCATCAAGTATCTGTGGGGAGGTGGCTTAAGGACCCACGCCGCTGGTACGGACGAACTTCGAGCCACTGTTTCGCGAGTAATGATAATTAACTGGATTGCCAACCTTTGTAGGGAGACAGCCTCGAGTTTTTACATCCATTCATTTTCCTCCGCATCTGCCATTCCATTTCCTCGGTGTTGGATTTTTTTCCACTGTCCAATACTTACTATACTGTGTTTGTTATGGTTTAAAACTCAAGACTTGCTACATATTACAATCAACAACATTTTTTTATTTAGAAAAAAAAAAAATAAATAAATAAGAACCTCTTCCCCTTTAAAGACTAATGCCACAACGAACACGAGCAACAACGTGTTCAGTGTTTGGAACACCATTGTAACTTCACTTAATATAGAAGATGTTCCAAAACGGAATGAAACATGTTCTTGTAATGTTAGCTAGAATGTCTGTATATTCATAAAAACTAGGTATAACAATAAAATAAGTACTCGAAGTGGGAAAAATCTTTCGACCTTAGTTGTTAAAAAAGTGAGATTTATAAGATGATGTCAGTCACGCAAAGTGTTTGCTTCTGGGAGAACGTCTGTGTGGTAGTTGCTCTGGTGGACAGTGATTTTTGTTGTAAAATGCTTTTTTTGCTACTGGTTTAACACATCAAGGGTTTTCGGCAGCAGAAGCATGAGAGAGGGCTCATTGGGGTGGAAATGAGAAGAAACGTTCACTGTGTTTCCAGGTTGTTAACAATATTCAGATATTCAGTAACAGGTTCAAGGTTTCATTTAATATTAATAGTCAAATATATACAATAACAGGATATCTTCTTATTATTCCCAATACGTTTCTGCTTATGCAGATCATTCACAGAGTCTCTTCTTTTTCTCCACAGTCTATTGTTCATCACTGTCTCCCACTGTAGTCCTCTCTGATGTACGTCATCCTCCACCTGATCCCTCCATCTTGTTCGTGGTTTTCTTAGAGATTCTGTCCATTCCAGAGCTCTTCTTGGTAATCTTTCTTGTCCCATTCTCTTTCTCTCGATAGTTTCTTTTAGGGGGTTGATCTGTAGCATGTTTTGTATTGTTTCGTCCCTCCTCTACCAGAAAGCGCATCTCTGTTGCTTGTAATCTACTGGGATCTTTTTTTCGTCCAGTCTAACATTCTGATGTATAGGGCAATGTTGGCAAATAATATGATTCATATATCATGATTTTTGCTTTGATAGGTACTTTCCAATTTCTAATTATATCTGATACACGATAATAAAATTTTGATCAATTTCCTATCCTCTCCGAAAATTCTTCCTTGATGTTTCCTTTTCCAGTCAGCTTACTTCCTACTTCTTTAAGAATTTTTCCAATACACCTAACATGCTTCATTTTTCTGAATTCTCTCACTTTTCTTTAAACTTATTTCCATGCCTGCTTCTTCAGTTGCCCTCTGCCAGGTATTTAATTGTTCTTCCAATTTTTGTTCATTTTCTTCCCATATCATCACATTGTCTGCAAATGCTATGACTTTCATATCGTTTGCTCTTGGCCCCTGGCGAACTTTCCTCATAATAGGATATACCGTAGTTAATTGCATTTTCAGTCCCATTTTTTTTTTCCAAACAATAAAGTGGCGTGAGGGGTGAACATATGACTTGTAGACCCTCAAGACGCAAAATAGTGAAGGCAGAATGAATGAGTGCTCCTCACTTATCCACTTACAAATTTTGAAACATTTTCTTTGCTTAATGGGATCATATTTTTCAATGATAGTGGTCTTAAACGGTAACTTAATACCGTACAGTGGGGTGAAGTCGGTCAAAATAAATATTTTTTGGCAAATTACTGGATGAAAATATAGAAAAACAATTCTGAAAAAAACGTACATATCTGTAATAAACGTGAGTTATTACTGTCTAAAGTGTGATTTATTTCGGCCTAGGAACAACTTTATACATGATGTGGGGTATCAGTTTAGTTTATAAATATTTCATTAAAGATTTAACATTTTAAAAATGACAAAATGACTACATTTAACTAATATTTGATACCTGGAATATAATCCCTAGATTAATGTTCTGTACATTCAATACTGGAGACATCTATAGCGTCCCCTTTTCAAACTCTTTGAAGACTATTTCATTATTGTTTGTCTACCAGATGTTTCTTGAATATCGGGCACGTCTAGAAATGAGAAATCTCTTTTTTTCCGATGTGATATGTCGTAGTCATTATTGACTACTTTTACAGTTTGTCCTATGAAGTTTCTGTCTCTTTTCTTAGTGGGAAATGAAATCATCAACACACAAAACGTCTAGTTCACTTTCGACATCACTTTGATTGTTTAGAACTGCAATTGTATTCACATTTACATCAGAGAGACTTCCATTATCTTCAGCATTATGAAGATCATCATCATAGTATTCCTCCAATGCTGCTGTCTCAACTAGTTCTTCATCAGAATCAAGGAGGTCATTAACCACTATTCCCTTACCAGCAACAATATTCAATCTCTTTCCTCTTGCTGGACGTCTTTCACTAAGTCTTGTTCCTCCATTTTATGCCTGCTGCAGATGTTCCACAACAGTGTTCTCCCTAGGACCCTTTTAATGGGCGCACCGCCCGGCTTTTTCTACAGACCGCCTGGCTAACATAACCTAGATATGTGCTAGTTTACATTATATGAACACACATTTGAGTCATTGGTTGCTTCGAATTTAAATATAAATACTGTGAAACTGTTTATTTTGCTTGACTATCACGTAGCTTTGTGCGTGATCGGCTCTTTGATCAGCGTGGATTTGCATGCGAACACTCGGCTCGATTCCGTTCTCCTTTTTGATGTCACAAACCCGCACGGCACTCCACAGCACCGGAGTGGAAGCCCGATGATTCGCAAGCAGAAGAGCACTAGTTCAAAATTCTCTGTTAATGCTTGAATTAATAACAATTATAACACCCCCTGCGGGTGGGGGACGCACATGTAGAATACACCCGCGGTATCCCCTGCCTGTCGTAAGAGGCGACTGAAAGGGGCGACCAAGGGCTGACTGAATTAGAACCATGAAACTAATTTTGAATCGTACCATCACGCGGGGAACACCATAGGTTGCCTGTACTTGCGAGTAGTACCACTCAATTCGGTACGAAATAGGTTTGTGATTAGTAGCAGTTAAAGCCTGGCCTGGTGGATTCCAGTACCCGTGCGTCGTACCCATGTGTGCAACACCGCGGGTCTGGGCGTAGCCTGTGAGTTGTACCACTATATGAGCAGCACCGTGGGTCTGCGTTGCCTGTGATTAGTACCCACTATGTGAGGAACACCACGGAAATACCGGCGCCCGTGTTTAGTACACCTAGGTGGGGAACCTTCTCGGTTTGCGTTGACTCTGAGTTGGGCCATTGTGTGAGACACACCATAGGTCTGCGTTACTTGTACGTATTGCAATACTTGTGAGTAGTACCATCTTTTGTGGAACACCGTGAGTCTTCGCTACTTCTGATTAATACCCCAACATGAAACATACCATGGTTCTATTTTACTCGCGACATGTACCATTCTGTGGGGCCTTAGACGTCAATTTTGCACCCCCTTTAGACACCAAGCATCACTGTGCTTTGTAAGTGGTTCCTTGGTCGGTAATAATGTTATTTTCGATCTGTATTGAGTCCGATCCACTGGCTTTTGTTTGTTTGTTTTGTGTTTTGTTGAGTTCCTGTCCATCCATTCATTCTTCATGCCATATTTTATTTTTATTTTGGTCAGTGGATGCCTTTGCAATTTTTGTTCTTTCATTTCGTACCATTAGGGGCCGATGACCTTCGATGTTAGGCCCCTTAAAACAACAAGCATCATCATCAACAATTATAACAAATTCCATGCAATACAAATGGAAGAAATACGCTGTATAATTTTGGATTGCTAGAGACCATTATAAGAACAGGATAGTGATTGTGATATATTAGTAACGTTCTAAAACACAACATTCTAACTACATTCTCTGAATATAGAAATATATTTACGAAACAACTGGAGAGGATTGTGTTGTAGCATTATTAAGTCTTGCATCCCAATGTGATGCTTGGAACCGGCATCCTCCCATCAACTTGGTGACGTCATTAATGGTGTTATACGACTAACAATAATATCTGTTGTCTTTACGTCCCACTTACTATTTTGAACGGTTTTCAGAGACGCCTAGGTGCCTGAATTATGTCCTGCAGGTCTTTTACATGCCAGTAAATCTACCGAGGCTGACACATTTGAGCACCTTCAGATACTACGAGAGTGAGTCAGGATCGAACCTGCAAGTTGGGGTCAGAAGGCTAGCTCCTCAACCGACTGAGCCACTCAGTCGGGCAACAATATCACTATCAGCTACAGAGAAATTACTGACATTCAGTCCTTCATTTCATGAAGTGGTAAGGCGAATACCACACTAGTGAGATTATCGTAAATTACGATTTAACCCTGTTTGGGGTTGTGTTCATTAATTTATTCTCGATTTGAATGAAATATATGTACTTCGCATATATTGAACCATATCATTGTCTTGGAGTTGTTAAGCGCTATTTTAAACAAACTTCCTTCGCTATATCACTATTTCATTCCCGCTAATTTCATTGTTACAAGTAATTTTACGAACAGTTAGAGATACCGACATGTATTCAGAAAGATTAATGCAGGAGTTACTTGATGTTATAGCTTCTGAAATTAGATGTGAAATATTAAAGAACATACATTCAGCAGATTATTTCAGTGTTCTGTGCGATGAAAATTTCCGTACTGAAACAACTTATAGTGTACATAAAATATATCAACCATCTTGAAAAAAGAGGATAATGTTAATTTTGTGTCAACCTGCAACATCATCGATGGGAAAGCTGAGACCATAACAATTAAACTAATTGAAATCCTTGAAAATTTAAGGTTAAAAACTTGTAATTGGTAGGTCTAGGATCTGACGGGGCACCTGTCATGATTGGTAAGCAAAAGGGAGTTGCAACACCGCTAAGAAAAAAACAAAAGGACTCATGGTAAACTGTCACTGCATAAATCACAGATTAGCACTTGCTAATGCCCAGGCAGCAACTGAAGTGCTTTATTTAGTGAAGTTTAATGATATTTTATGATGACTCTTTTTTTTTTTTCTTCAAAATTCCTCAGTCAGGGTGGCTGGTTTAACCCTAGACCGGGCCCGCCAATTTCTGTCACGCTACCGGGCACGCAGTTGACTTTGTCAACCAGTTACGTTTTCAGTCGTTTACAGCCTTCCAATCTCATAAGCATTTGATTTAATGGCGTTTTACCGTTTGTTTCAATGCTATTCTCCAAATAAAATTTAAAAAATGTATTAGTGTTTAATATGAATGTACTTAAAATGCATAATTACCAACACGTGAACTAATTCTGATAGGGACACGAACACTGCGCCTATTTAAAATAAGTTAAGCATTAGATATATAATTAAATTAAAATAATGGTAATATTTTAATATTTGCACAAATATACAATGAAATCATCAGATATAATAGAAAAAAAATGATGGGATGAAAAATAAACTTTGTTGCCATGTCCAAGACATCTTTCACACCTTATCCCCCGAGCAATGCCATAATTTCACTGTGGTTAGCAAATTTAGCATCGCGCTCACGGCTGTAATTCACTTGCTCCTGCTTCCTAGAAATGTACAAATGTACATTTATCGACCTTGTCAGCGTTTATCAACTGCATGAAACAGTCAATTTCTGTTGATACCTTCCTCGCCTCCCCTTCCTGTCCTGGCAGTATTTTTACAACATTCCTTGCTTTCACCCTCGAAGTAAGTTTTGAACAGTCTGTCGTGGACCACATTTTTCCTCCGTCCCTCCCGATGATAAATTCCCTTTCGTTATCATCTTCATAGATGTAACTGCCCGAATCGTCCTCCTGCTTCGTATCACTGTTATGATCCTGATCCCATACGTTTATTATTTCCTCCTCCCCATCCGAAAAATCCGAGGCAGGGTCCTCTATTTCATCGGAAAACTGGCTCAAAATGTTGGGTATGCCTTCATCATTGACAAAACGAGACCTAAAATAGAAATATACTACATGTAATTACGCCTGACTTTGCCTAATTACCCGAAAAGTACAGAGGAATGGAAATTTTAAAGAAATAAATTTTACGTACATGACCAGGCGCGCTTCGGGTTCCAAGAGTTCGCTCGAAATAATTACACACTGTTGTCAAAACTCGACTGAACGGAAGGCCAACAGTGAGAGCAAAGGTATTAGTTGCGAGGTAGTGAAAGACTGACAGTTCTAGGAATTACGGCGCTGGTTCGGTCTAGGGTTAACTAAAATCCAGAATATAATGGACATCCCTGAAAGTAAACCAAAAATGGCCTTTGATAGTAGATGGTTGTCTCATGACTCTACTGTACTGAAGATCTATGGTGAGTGTTGTTGCTGCACTTGAAAGAGAGGCCACTGAAAGGAATGATATTACAGCTGAAGGCTTAAGCAAGTGCATGAAGACATACAATTTCTTATCTGCAATTAGGATGTTTTCAGATATCTTACCTCTTCTGTGCACATTGTCTAGAGCTTGGCAAACACAAAATATTGACTTGACAGTAATTGAGCCAATCTTAGAAGCCACAGTACTCAGCGTCTTACAATTGAAAGACACTCCAGGAAGTTATTTTCAAAGTCTCAATCACCATCTTCCTGGTGAATGGTCAGACTTCCACATCACTTATTCAGATGTTGATGTTCATAGATACAGTCATCCAACATCTACAATACAGATTTTCCCATCATTTCCTGCTTTTCAAGAGAGTTTAATGCAAAAAGTCAAGATCAGAATGAAGATTCTGAGTTACTTCTTGATTTCTACTCTAAAATGGGAAGTCCTCCAGTCATAAATTACAATAGCGCTAAACTGGAATGGTCTATTGCATCAAAATGTTCCAAGGAGTTCCTTCATCAGGTTAAGACCTAAACAGATAATGAAGAGTTTGCAACAACATGCGAGCTTAAGGAATCTTTCCAAATTTCGCAAGACTAGCTGCTATACCTGTGAGCACAGGAAATTTTCGGCTTTGAAGAGAGTTAAAAGCTGTTTGAGGAGTCATATGAAGCAGACCGCACTCAACAATTTGATGCAGATTTCACTAGAGGGATTCAATTCAGTTACATAAGAGATGCAGACAATTGCGCCTCAAAGAAGAAAAAAGAATCAACATGTAAAGCATCATGCTAAAAATAAATTTCAATTTTGTAATGGTAGAAAAAGAAATATCTTATTTTGTCTTGTTCGTGATTACAGTGAAATAGTTAAATTTTGCAGTTAATGTTGACCTCTCTGATATTATTGTTAATGCCTAAGGGCAATAGATTGAAATTTTATCATTCATTTTTGAAGTAGTATTCACCCACCCGGCTCGGGAGAACACTGCACAAGTGTATCACTCCATCTCTTTTCTGCTCCCATTAGCGAATCTCCGGGATCGTGGTTAAGGCTTGGCAACTTCCTCAAGATGATTTCTCGATTTATTTGAACAATCCCACAAGCCTTGAAACCAGAAATAATAGTTGAGCTGTCATGGGCTCACTGAATGCCTTCTTGAGCATGGAAGGAAACTCACACTTGGGTAACACACCGATATATTCTTCATCTTCCAGTCTTCTTAACATTTCCTCCATGCCTTTTCAGTGGACGAAAAAATGCCACACCAAGGGGTTGGCAAATGTGAGTGGCATGAGGTGGTAAAAGAACGAAAGTAATGTCATTCTTTTGGCACAAACAAATTACATTCAGAGACAAATTGTCTCCCTCTAATTTTCTCACATAGGGAATCAAGATCTTCTCTACCCAGTCAAATCGAACCAACCACTACTGTTCCAGCTCTGGGTATTCCAGCCATGTGCTTAGCTTTGTAGACAACATAAGGTGGCCGTAGCTGCTACCATTACACTGACACTAGTTTTTGAAGATTCCATAATTCTGTCAACATGTTTTACTACTCTCTTGGCAATAACTTTGGATTCACCAGGATCATCTGTAAAATTTGTCTCATCGTAGTTGATATTTCTTGGAGGTATGTCTCGTAGAGAATCCCCTGTGTCATTGTTGACACCTGCTTATGTTCTGTGACATCCTCTTAGAAAGAACTGGGTTTCTTTTAATGAAATTCATAAACCATTCTGTCCCAGGTTGATTGTCTTTGAATTTCCTGACTACTCTGCCGGATGTATTTAGTAACACTGGACTATGTTTCAGAGGAAACCCCCACTCAGAACACTTAATTAAACCTTCCACCAAATAATTTTCATCTGTGGTGTTCAATGCAGGTTGTCCTCGAAACTTTTTTATATGTTTGTCTTCATTTAAATTTCGTGTGGCTATTTGCAGCCCTTAAGGCTGACCCTCCGACGAGGGTAGGTGGCATCTGCCCTGTGTAGGGGTAAGTGCACGTTATTGTGGTGGAGGATAGTGCTATGTGTGGTGTGTGAGTTGCAGGGATGTTGGGGACAGCACAAACATCCAGCCCCCGAGCCAATGGAATTAACCAATGGAGGTTAAAATCCCTGACCCTCTGAACCGAAGGCCAGCACACTGACTATTCAGTCTATGAGTCGGACATATGTTTACCTTTGATCCAACCATTTAGGGTACAGTATGGTACACCATATGCTTCAGAGACTTTCCTAATGCTCATTTTCCCCTTCTTTACTTCTTCCACAGCATTCTTCAAATATTGAATATTATAATTTTCTTTCCTGGCAGGACCTGGCTTCTTCTGATATATTCGTTGCACGATCGACTTCACCCTACAAAATGTAATCATTAGGTATATTACATCATTGCCCGAATGCGGAGAAAATTAGATGTAATTCAAAGTGCAGGAAAAGAGCACAATGCATCAGGTTACCAAATGAAGTCAGTGATGAGGTCAGGTTATCAATTGTACGGGTGGATGACAGATTTTTTACGACCTTTTTCAAACTATACTAAACACGGACACTTGTTGAATACATAACTACACTTTACTTGTTATCATTATAACATCCAAAGAATATCACATAAATAGCATGGTGCTTCCACATTGCAAAGAAGCTCAACTTGTTACTTCTCCATCTACCCACCAGATACCATCTCTAAAAAAACATCGAGATGTCACAATGATCGACTTCATCCCACCTGATCGACTTCACCCCATTGTACGGTATTTAAAGTCTAGAAAAATTGGATCTATTCCTGAAACTTTTTTTTTTTGCTAGGGGCTTTACGTCGCACCGACACAGATAGGTCTTATGGCGACGATGGGATAGGAAAGGCCTAGGAGTTGGAAGGAAGCGGCCGTGGCCTTAATTAAGGTACAGCCCCAGCATTTGCCTGGTGTGAAAATGGGAAACCACGGAAAACCATCTTCAGGGCTGCCGATAGTGGGATTCGAACCTACTATCTCCCGGATGCCAGCTCACAGCCGCGCGCCTCTACGCGCACGGCCAACTCGCCCGGTATTCCTGAAACTAATAAACACACTTACCATGAAGCCTAGCAATTACTTTCTTGTGTAAATGGGACGAGTCCATGTGTATTAATTATTGGTGATGACAACAAGAAATGAAGGACAGAGTAGTCGCGTCGAATTGAGGATTTTAAATAACAGTACCAGAAAAAGTCGAATCACGACTGATTCATTTTAGTGTGCACGCAGTATTTTGTATCGATGAACATTTTCTTTTTTGTGGTGAATATGGAAATATTCAACTGACACAGTGAGTTAGTAATTACTGCTGTACTTTACCATCTGTGTATCGTTACATTAGCTACATAGCGGATGCTAGTTGATGATGCACAGATCGATCGTAGATTCCTCTGTGGCGAGATCTTCAACACCTGTAGTCGCTAGTAGCTTGCCATATTGCTGTTCATGCTGTAGATAATTTCACATTTGAGATTCTGCTTATTTTAATATGTCTAATTTGCCCATTTACATTCAGTTTTACCAATATCTGATCATGTTAGGCTTGATAGTAAATTTTTTGGCTGCTGGCTTCACACCTTGACACCACTGTAGAACTACACTTGTTATTCAGTCTACAATTTACGACAACTACCTTGGCAGCAGAAAACACAGGTCATATCAAAAGGAAGTTATTATGTCTTTGATTAACTAACATGCAAAATATATTCTGCACAGTGCTATGAAGTGACATTGCCACGAGGGAGGGTCTTACATGCAGTGAGGTAAATAAGAGTTAATTTATTTTCTGCTTTACAATTTATTTTATAACATACTTTGATGACATTTCTCTACTGATACCTTCTGCTGTATGAATCCCATATTTCAGCTGTCTAGAGGGTCACTGCATGCCACAGTCACAAGGTTTAGGCCTATTTACCAGATTTTTTTTTTTGTGCTTTACGTTGCACTGACACAGGTAGGTCTTATGGCGATGATGGGACAGGAACGGCCTAGGAATGGGAAGGAAGCAGCTGTGGCCTTAATTAAGGTACAGCCCCAGCATTTGCCCGGTATGAAAATGGGAAAGCACGGAAAACCATCTTCAGGGCTGCCGACAGTGGGATTTGAACCCACTATCTCCCGGATGCGAGCTCACAGCATGGCCAACTCGCCTGGTATTTACCAGATTTTCACCACATTTTGATGTACTTGCATTATGAGCCTACACAGAATATTACAACTCTGTTACAAACTAGAAAAGATCAGGTGTAGATGCCCTCACGTTGTTCTGCGCTGAGGACGAAGCAAGTTCATCCTTTCGGCCACGAACCACCTAACTCCCTTCCCTGCATGCTGGTTTGTCATTTCATTTCTTAATTATGGCTGGGAATGTTAAATATTTATGCAGCTAAATTGAATGGGTGCTTGCAAAAACGGGCTAACCAACATTTTTTCAGAACAGAGATAAATCAACTTTTGCACATGTCAAAAAACAAAAACTGTACCATAAAAATAATATTTGTTTCCTTATTTTATCTCGATGTAGTACCTTTAAACCATATATTGGAACTGTATTAACAATGAAAAGTACTTGGAAAAATAGGAATATAAAAAAATGGAAGAAAATTGAATTCTATGTTGACGTAGCTGTAGTTAATAGCTTACCTTAGATTCCTAACCAAACTTTATTTTATGATCAACAATACAAAAAAAAAGGTGTTTTATACAGTAAACTAGACATAAAGATGCTTCAGACTTATTTTGAAATATGACATAACTTTCCCTCATGGGACAATCATCAGTCCTATTCTAATGCATTGGGAAGTGATTCGTCAGTCACCTGCCAGCTGTCAGTTCTCTGTAATACTGGTGATATCTTGCAGGACATATTCAAGTAGCTCAAGCTATTGGCCTTGTAACACTGTACTTGGCCGACCACCATTACTGTTCCTTTTGTGAAGGTCAACACAATCATATTCCTCAACAATACCATATGAATATTTGAAAAAGTACTTAAATGATATCTTACAGATATCATTCTCTTGGTTACTTTTTCTAGCAAAGGTTTAGTGCTCACAAACTTATCACTTGTCATTTTTACTTCTTGAAATGGCTTTCTTAGTCTAGCTCTTTTTACTAAATCCATCCATTAATCTGGTACAGAAACACCCACAGCCTCTAGCATACATAGGAATATACAGCAGCACCATCTTTACTGCCTCCTCCGTAAACTTCTGTTAGCCCGATTTTGCAATAACAAAATTAGTCTAAATAAAATGGCATAAAATTCAAAGCGTTGTAACTCACCACACAAGATTACCTCACGTTAGTCCAACTCACAGAAGATAGTTTGAACCTTCTGTAATAGATGGCTGCACATAACTCATTTTTTCCAAATTTGTTGGTTAGCCCGTTTCTCCGAGCACCCATTCAGGATGATCCTCACATCCTATATGCAATAATAATTGAAACTATTTCCAACTGACTTGCAACTTATGAAATTAAAGTAGGATACTTTGGTTAGGGTCACCACTTTGGGCACTCCTACGTGAGACCATTGGGCTCTATTTTGTAACATTTGTCGGATCTTCCTAATGCTGGAACTGTTCAGACCTGGCAGATTGATCATGAATTGTCACTCTGCCTAAAAATAATGAAAAGTAGCATTATTTGCTGTGGTTTAAAATGGAATGTGGTGAATCAAAGGCACTTGCTGTCTCCAGGATGACAGAATAAGTTATTGTGAAGAAAGATCTGTGAGATTCCTCATTTACACACAGATGACCAAGATGTCATATTACAAAATGTTTTGGCTTCCAGGCTTCTCTCTTCTGTCTTTGTTCTGCCTATCCTCATTCCTCCAGTTTCCATTTCTCTGCTTCCTTCTTTGTGCCTGTACAGACACTTGCTCCAGTAACAGAACTGTGCTGGACTGTTGTAATAGGAAGTATGGCCAGTCCAGGCGTTTGTGTTATTGGTTAGAGAGTCAGTCCTGTCAAACTGAGCAAGTTGGCTACATGGCGTAGACAAATAGGTATGAAGTTGGCTTCCATGCTCACTGTTGGAGATGTCTTTCTGTGGCTTCCCATTTTCGTGCCAAGCTGTACCTTAATCAAGGCCTTGCAAATCCTAGATGTGTTATATTGTCGCCATTAGATCTGTCTAAATCCATAACAATCCTGCCAGAAACATGCTGTGGTATCTCCTAGAGTTCTTACTTTCAAGGACAGCCTGTTTTGTGGTGGACACACATCTTGTTGAACGTTTGATGGAACTCCATCCTAATGATGGATGGAAGGCGAAGTTCCTACTGTTGAACATCTCGGACTGAACGATAGGACAGGCTTGCCACAGTGTTGACAGGGTGCTTCACTGTGCCCTCTACTGAGTTCATTATGCCTGCCAGCATGAGAATCACAGGGTATGTCTGATAGAGGAGGGCCACAGCTATTCTCTTGAACTGGCTTTAACTTTTCAGATTTCTATTATAACCTGTTCTAGTGCTCTTAACACAACAGAGGTTTTCAGTGACACAAAGATTTCTTTATTTATCATAAGGTATTTTTTAGTGCCGCAAGTGTCCAACGACATGTTTGGCTCGCTAGGTGTAGACCCTATGTCTGCCGTGTGTGGGAACTGCATGTTTTTATAGTGGAGGGTTGTGTGGTGTGTGAGTTGAGGACAGTACAAACACCCAGCCCTGAGCCACATAAAATAACCATTAAGGTTAATCTAACCCGGGGTCCTCTCAACCATTCAGCCAGGAGCCAGATGACACAAAGATAAAGAGTTAGGATTGGGAAGGAAGCAGCCACAGCCCCAGCATTTGCCTGGTGTGAAAATGGGAAACCATGGAAAACTATTTTCAGGTCTACCGATCCTACTGTCTCCCGAATACAAGCTCACAGGGCACACGGCAAACTGGCTGTGTTTTTACAGAGTGTAAACTTAACTGAGTCAGCAATGAAAAGGAGTGGTTTCCTTCTTATCAGAGTTTGAGATTTTAGAGTTTTACTTTTGAAATACTAGTGTTTAGCGATCAAAGTGCCCTTTCTTTCGTCTCCCCTCTCCAGTTCTAGCTTAGTCAAGTCGAGATGTTATATCCGGCCACCATTGCTGCTCTTAAACTGCTCTTGGTTGAGTCCAACCACCTTCATCTGGGTTTACATCTGATTCCCCTTCTTAGCCTCGTTCAATCTTCTGTCACTCTTTCATGTGTCCAAACCATCTCAGTTTATTTCTCTCCATTCTACCTGAATGCTTTTCTACTGTTTTCTTCTTGTCCTTCTTACTATACTACTTAAAAATTTAATTTCAATGGGCCTCGTGTCTTTTACTGTTGAAAACAGACAAAGTAGAGGTCCCCATACTACACAAAACATAAAATTGAGCAATTTCCTCAATTTTGCTCAAAGTTAAAGGGCTAAAGGGCCTGGGAAGGGTTCAAATTCTGAGTCTTGGAGGAAAATCACTTGCAGCCTAAAATCACTTGTCTCTTTACCCGTTTTCTTTTTTTATTCAAATCCTAGCCAGATTAACTTATTTATATAATTCTTTCTGTAATGTGTTCCTTGGTTCAGTACCCTCACGTGTTATTTTTTAAAAATATCCATACCGAATGTACTTGTAAAGAGCTTAAGTGAAACTCTGCATTAACTCACATTAGTGCTCGTAGTAGTAGAAAAAGGCAAACTGCTAATCTAATTGACCGGATAATGATGATTAAGAAAAGGATTGTAATTTTTAAGAAGAAATAAAGAATATATTTTCATGTTTTTTAAATATTTTATTTACGTAAAAAACATAGCTCATATCCGTAGGATGTTTCCAAAATTGAGTTGCTAGAACTGTGCATTTTTGTCAGTGACCAGCTGGCACTTCCCCACACTCCTGCTTCAGTTTGATCTTGTCTGCCAATTGTTATCCATTCTCCGTATCCCTGACACGATACTTCTTGTTGTAACTGTGCTGTGCCTGATCCGAGATGTCTTCCTGCTTTAGTCCAACCCTGGTGAAGTCCTTGCACACCTCCTGAAACACTTACCTAGAATTTTAGGTCTATTTAATTATATTTAAAAAATGTATTTAGCCAACCACACTTTATCCGTTCTGAACATATGTCCATAGAATTTGTCTTCATTCTCTTATTGATTCCGTCAGACACTTGTTTTCTTGAAACAATTCTTCACTTCCTCTTAAGCACGGTCAAACTTCCCGGCTTCTCTTCGCGCAGCTTTCCCAGTTATTCAGAACACTGTGTTGTTGTGTCTGCTCTTACTTGCCTTGTATGAACATCTTCCCTGAAGTCTCTCTGCTTGTCCATATTTTTATGTTCCACAGCAGTGTCGGTTATTTATTGTGAATCATGACGTTCTGGATACGAAACTAATTCCTTGTCATCCTCCCGTCAGCCATCTTCCATGAAGGTGCAGAAGAGGATAATCTTCGTATTGCATTCCGTCTGTTCCGCGGCCCCCTGCTGCTCATAGAGTTCCTGTTCCTGATGGGCGTCAACGTCTATGGATGGCGTTCATCTGGGGTGAACCACGTACTTATCTTCGAGCTGGATCCTCGCAACCATCTGTCGGAGCAACACCTCATGGAGCTAGCCGCCATCTTTGGAGTCATCTGGACTCTCAGTCTGCTCAGTTTCCTCTACAGTTCCTCTTTAAGCATTCCGCCTTACATCAACCCCTTGGCGCTCACCGGCATCATGCTCGTGTTCCTCTTCAACCCCGTCCATACGTTCCGGTATGAAGCGCGCTTCTGGTCTCTCCGAGTCTTGGTAAGTAGTAAATCTGTTTCATTTAACACATCCGTGTCTCTTCTGGTAGCGTTACAGGTCCTTATGATGCTTTTAGATGAGAACACTGATAAAAACACACTCTCATTGTGAAGGGCAGCAAGTGCTTTGTTTTCCTGCTTGTGTCCTGCAATGGCATTACGGTGCCTTGATTCTCTGAGTGATAGCGCACTAGAAACCCTGTTAAACAATAATTCAGCATCCGAATTGGATAACAGAGTCACTGAAATGACCAAGGGGAGACACTTGATGGTATTGCCAAAGCTACCTCCCTGTTTACCCAAATGTTTGGAACAAAGTCAAGATTTTGTTACGTAGGACCAAAAAATCATTAAGTGTAAACGTTCATCACCTGATTCGGCTTCCAAAGCGAATGCCTGCCATCGCTCTTCACAGCTACACCTGGACTAGCCTCAATATGCGGTCACAGCACTGAGACCTATTTCTCTTTGCAGCTATGCCACGCATCTTGGAGCTGTAAACTGATTGTGATCATAAGTCAAAGTTATTATTTTTTTGACGTATTTCTAATGAAACCTCAGTATTTAAAAAACCATCTGGTTTACATTAAATGCCTTTCTATAAGAACTAGCTTCAATGCTTTTCTGGGTTATTAGGCCATGCTGATATTTGTCGATGCTTCCGCTGGTCAAGAGGAAATTACATGGGCTGGGTGGCCGCCCATACTTTTACAGCAGGAAGAAGGTCAGTATCGCCTTGCCTTGTTCTCAGATTGGTGTTCCTGCTCAGTGTGACTCAGTGTCTGTTGTCTGGTGACGAGCAGTGGCCCTCTTCAGGGCAGATGGGGCACGATATTTTCAGGTCTCCCCAAATCTCATTTCATGGTTGAGGAAAGAGTGAGCAGATAGCAGCGAGATTAATGTACTTTCAGTCTGGTGATAATGCTGCGAGTTATAGTCCTGACGTTCCCATGCGAACCAGAGAGGGTCACAAAGGTGCTTAGCTGAGCGTAACTGCTGGGACATTTTCCTGTTGTAAAATTAGCCTTGATGTGTGATGCTTTAAAACCTTACCAATGCTGTGTAAAATCACTGGGATGTATGGAAGGAATGTGTTTGTCTAACATTCATCATCAGCTCTCTTCAGGCTCTTCATCCTCTTGGATCGCTCAGACAGATTATGAATATCAGCTCGGCCTAATATCCCAGAAAGCTTGTTGGTTGACATTGGCTGTACACCATATATAATTCTGAATGTTAGAAGCTGGGTAGCTCGGTTCTCTCAGTTTCCTGTATCTTCTACCACCCCCATACCCTGCTACCATTACACATCAACACGGAACACGGCATATACGCGCAGATACTTACCTTGCTTACCTCTCTTCGTAAATTGCTGTGGATGGACTGGAACGAGCTAAAACAGCTCGGAGCTGGATCCGTGCGTAGACAAAGGGAAGCGAAAGGACAGAAAGGCATGAACCCGTAACCCCCATGAATAAAAGAATGGATCAAGGAAACTAATATTAGAATGAAAACAGAAATGTGAGGCTGCATTAAAAGTTACTTACATAACTGTAGAAAATTGAAACATCAAGTAGTATCCAGTTCAATGACATAGTAAGTTTCGTATAACACGCCGACAGTACACACAATCGCACTACACACCTACGTATGACTACATAGAATTTACAAATTCGTTTGAGAAAAATAATGTGTCGTGAAACACATCATCGAAGGAATCAGAAAATGGAACCACTAAAGGAATAATACAGTCGTGGTAATACGGGCCGCGCACATATCAACAGTTTGCATCCGCGCTCCAAGCGAGCGTCCACTCGATGCTAGCGCGTTCCAACAAAGGCAAAGCACAGCCTCCCAAAAGGAGCAGAAGCGAAGGAGAAGATGTTGCCACAGTTACAAAAACAAAAACTAATCGCCGACAATGGACCAAATAACGGCCTAGAAATATAAAATAGCACACTACACATGGCCCAAATCGGCCAACTAAAACGAAAAGTAAAATAAAATATAGAAAAATTAAAATTGAAATTACGAGATACGGAGAGTACTATAGACCGTACACAAGCAGACAGCACAGTCTCTCTCTCTCTCTCTCTCTCTCTCTCTCTCTCTCTTATGAACAAGAAGAGAGACCCAATATAAAATCGACCCAGATCAGGCCGGAGTGTAAGGCACGCGGCGTATACTATCGCACAGGATAGCGAAGGATATCATGGGCTCACGAGCATGGTTCGAACACCGCAGATACAATGCTGGACCGCCACAAAATATAGGCAAGGCTGATCCAAATATAATCGTAGCAATCACAACACTCGTCGACCCGCTACACGGGACATTCAAATTGCCTCACGTGGACAAACATGGATTAAACCCCGTAGCGTCAAATCACATAATACATCAATGCTCAGCCATGACTTCAAATGATGAGTAAACAAAAATGCATGGTCTCAAAACCCACAAACACACACAGGCCCAAACAAACAGATAGGTAAATACCACTCTCCATTCCCACGCGTGTGCACACAAAGAAAGAAAAAATTAAAACACACACATAAAATGAAGTAATTAAGAGCTTGCAAAGACAGGTGATAAAAGACTACCGAAATACAATCACACAGAACAGTTTTTGTAACTGGCATGAAAATGAAATAAAATGAATGAATAGCTGGGAGCAGCAATCAGGAGTCTCGAAATATATACCTCAATTAAAAATAATAACTTCAAGCAGAGAACCGAGCCTTGAAACAAGTAAATCCACGATAATAGCAATTCGCAGATCAAGAAGCACATATTAAATTCCAGTCTGCTTATCACGTTTGATCCGACCATTGTTGGCATCGCGAGCAGACCAACTTAACACTCGGAGAGCGAGAGACAGACTGTGTCAAAGAGACTGTGTATAAACACAGATGGCTAGAGCGCCATCTTCAATGAGAAACTATAAGTTTCATGTCACATTCGGGTAATGCTATCGCTAACGACGACAACGACAGTCAAGGAGAAGTAGGAATAAAGTATTATGAACATTCAAATGTGTACAGAAGTTTAAGGGAAACAAAATCTTTCTTGAATAAGACACCTTAATCTGTCTTAACAACACAGGTCTGCAGTGGAAACACTATCTGAAAAGTAGAATTAATTCTTCCGGTATTTTAAAATTTAATCACTCGAATTTGTTTTTAAAAAAATATTCTGAACGGTTGTGCTTCACGCTGCACCGACGCAGATGGCTCCAGTATTTGCCCCCAACAGTTGGGCACTCTCTCTAAATGTTAATGCCTACAGAATGAATTATGTTAACAAAGAAAAAGTTTTTCTATACCCATTTGGACTGTTTTATATTTCTTACTAGCAAGATACCCGTGCTTCGCTACGGTATTATACTGAAACTTATAATTGAATGCTTATCGCTTTATATATAACCCGCCGGTATTCGCGATCTGACTTGTTTTCTGAGAGATTCCGCCAAAATTCGCGACCTGAATAGTTTTCTGAGAGATTGCAACGTTCCTCCCATTTTTCAATCTTTTTTCCAGCAATCGATTTTGTACTTCCCGGGCTAGGTTCAGGTATTCCGCCCGGTCCGTTGGATCCCTAAATCTTTGCCGCCTTTTCCTATAAGCATTTTTTATGTGGATGAAATCCTTGAGGAGGCGTGGTGTCGTCTTGGGTGCCTTGGCGGTACTGAACCGGCGGTCAGACTGCAATCGTAGTCATTACCCTTCAGGACCCCTTTCCAGCGCGGTCCGCACATTTTGACGACGGTCCAGAATATTTTTTTATTAGTCTATTATTATTATTATTATTATTATTATTATTATTATTATTATTATTATTATTATTATTATTATTATTATTATTATTATTATTGATGTTCTGGACCCCACAGCAAGATGCAAGACCACTACTTGGCGGTAAATTACATCTGCTGCCATTGTCATTGATCACAATATGACCAGCACCATTGTCGCCCGTAGGTAAGTGCGCAGGACTTCTGGCGATACGAATGACATATTATTGACCTTATTATAGAGGTGAACAATTGCACGGCCAATCTTATACCTATCATTTATTTCAAATGTGTTTAAATTTTTATTTATATGCCAGAAGAATCTACTGTAATCTAAGAAGGTTCTCCAAAGGAAAATATGGCTGTTGAAAACGAACCGAGGAAAGATTAAAAATGATCGGTTTATGATCAGAATAAGTACACTGAAAATCCACAGCCTGTTTCCAGTCATTCAACCGGGTCAGGAATGGAATGAATAAGCCCCCAGCTAGCGGTGAGGATAGGAACTGTGTCGGCCGCCGAAGCCTGTCGCACTCCTCTGGGGCAATGATTAATGAATGACAAATGAAATGAAATGATATTGGAGAGTGTTGCTGGAATGAATGGTGACGGGGAAAACCGGAGTACCTGGAGAAAAACCTGTCTCGCCTTCACTTTGTCCAGCAGAAATCTCACATGGAGTGACCAGGATTTGTTTCTTTAAGAGTAAAGCATCTTCTAAATACCGATTATCTTCAGTTTTTCAGATATGTGCCCTCATGAAACGAATTCAACTCCTATTCACACCCGCCCCCAAAGATGATTCCCCACCCCCTCCACTGCAAAATGCGTCGTTTTATTTTTAAAAAAAAGATCTAAATACCAATTTTCACGTCTGTAACAACTTTAGTTTTATTAGATGTAAGTATCCTCATACAATTAATTCAATTAATTTTTCAATTTTTCACCCCCGCCCCTCCCTTTATTGGATTTTCTGAGAATACCTGTTTCTTTACTTTAACAGGAGATTCCAAATACCAGTTTTGACGTCTCTAACATTTTACTTTTCTGACATATACTGTAGATATAGTCTTTCTAAAAATTCACCCCAATTTGTCACTCCTGTTTAATCCCCATTAATTACATTTTCCAAAAACAAAGAAAAATAATGTTTCTGTATTTCTAAAGGAGATTCCATATACTAACTGTCTGGTCTGTAATATCTTCAGTTTCTGAGATATAGGTATCCTCATTAAAGACATTCAACCCCTTATTTCACACTTATCACCCCTCCTATTGGGATTTACAGAAAACAAAAAAAATACGTGTTCTTTTATTCAAATATCAATTATCAATTTTTACATCTGCAAACTTTTGAAGTTTTGAGATATAGATACACTAATTTTTAAAATACACCCCGCCTTTCACCCCCCCACTATTTGGATTTTCTAAAAACAAAAAATACATGTTTCTTTACTTATAAAGGAGATCCCAAACACCGATTTTCAGGTCTGTAACATCTTCAGTTTCTGAGATATAAGGATCCTTATTAAAGGCATTCAACCATTTTTCACCCCTTTACACCCCTCCTATTGGGATTTTCCGAAAACAAAAAAATACGTGTTTCTTCATTTTGAAAGTAGATTCTAAGTACCAATTTTTACATGTGTAAACTTTCAAAGTTTTGAGATGTAGATACACTCATTTGAAAAATTCACCCCCTTTCACCCCCCCGATTAATTGGATTTTCCAAAAACAAAAACAAAAAATACGTGTTTCTTTATTTTTAAAAGGGATCCAAAACACCAATTTTCAGGTATATAATATCTTCAGTTTCTGAGATATAAGTATCCTCATTAAATGCATTCAACCCCTTTTTCACCCCTTTCCACCCCCTCCTATTAGGATTTTCCGAAAACAAAAAATACGTGTTTGTTTATTCTTATTGAAGATTCTAAATACCAATTTTTACATCTGTAAACTTTCAAAGTTTTGAGATATAGAAACACTCATTTCAAAAATTCACCCCCCTTTTCCCCCTCCCATTAATTGGATTTTCCAAAAACAGAAAAATACGTGTTTCTTTATTTTTAAATGAGATCAAAAGTACCAATTTTCAGGTCTATAATATCTACAGTTTCTGAGATATAAGTACCGGTATCCTGATTAAAGGCATTCAACCCCTTTTTCACCCTTTTTCACTCCTCCTATTGGGATTTTCTGAAAACAAAAAGATGCTTGTTTCCTTATTTTCAAAGAAGACTCTAAATACCAATTTTTACATTTATAAACTTTTAAAGTTTTGAGATATAGATACACTCATTTTAAAATTTCACCCCCTTATCTACGGAATATCCAAATATCCTCTCTTAGCGAGCACCTACATCTTAATATGAATGTATCCCCAAAATTTCATTTCATTATGTCCAGTAGTTTTGGCTCGGCGATGATGAATCAGTCAGTCAGTCAGTCAGTCAGTCAGGACAAGCTATTTTATATATATAGATTAGGTCATGTTTTATTCTTGCAGGATATTTAATAACTTTCACACACCATGAACTCCAGGTAGTCGTACCAAGGCAAGAAATGCGACAGTTTTCTGCCATATAACGTAGCCATGAAATAAATTTTAGTTTGTTTTCGCGAGTGCATGCTTCCACCTTTGTGTGGCCGTTAGATTCCCTCATTTTTACCTTCATTTTGTGAAAAATCCCCACGTCATGGACAAAGATGATGGTGTCATTTAAAATAAGGATTCCAAATGATGTATAAATATTTTGAATGGTTTTAAGTTACCTGAAGTTTGCAGGCCTGTGTATTTAGTTCAGTAAAGTTCAAACGTAGCTGTAAGAATTTCAGGGGACACTGCAACATTTAGTTTATGAGTAATACATTGACGCCCTTATTCCTAGGGCAGGATTCTGGCAGCTCCGTTCTTCCACGTGGGGTTTGCAGATTTCTGGCTGGCTGATCAACTCAACAGTCTGGTGACTGCGTGTCTGGACTACCACTTCCTCATCTGCTTCTACATCAACAACGGCAACTGGCTAACCATCAGGACCGGTGAGCATTTCTCAAGTTCATATAAAGTTTTTGTTCATGAGATGCACTCATTATTCTGTAAGGAGGAAGACAGGAGAGACTCAGGACAACTTGTTGGTGCTGGGAACAGTGGCACTTCACCAGTTCATCATAGAACGATCATTTCTGGTAAATAATTATTATACTAGGAGGTTGTTTAAACAATATATTAATGTGTGCATTTGCTAAGTAATGGCATTTAATTGCATGACGAATATATACGTGTGGAGCATGAGTTCATTCTATTTTCGGTCGGCTTATCAGCGACCGATCATCTCGCTCACATACTTCCTGTGAGGTAGTAGAGGTGTGTCTTTTTCAGTCTTGTAGCCTCGTTATAGTAACAGTCAGGCTTTTAGACAATAAATTTTATAAATATATCATAGTATTGTATTGCGCAAGTTGTGTAGAATAAGCAGTTTTGACCAATTGTATCTCCTGATTTTTCTTGATTTTCATATCAAAATCTCCTGATTTTTGGTTTTGTAAAGTTGGCAGGTATGCAGTGGTGATGGCAAGAGGAGAAAGAGGAGAAGACAGAATCTTTAATATGAGGGGACAAAACCTTGAGGTTGTTCAATACCTCAAATATTTGGGAAGTGAAATAGTTGGGTAAGGAGGTGAGCCTGGTGTGGAGCACAGAAGTTCCTATGATATATAAAGAGATAATGTACGAGATGTTCTCTACCCCTACATTAATGTGTGCATCAGAGACTTTGTCAGCAGGAAATGAGAGTAATATTGAGGCCAGTGGGAGGACAAGGAAAGACAGATGTCAGAAAAGAGATAGTGTTAGGATAGACGAGGGAACAAGTGTTAGAGGCTAAAAGGGATGGACTCTGTCAAGAAAAGACGACTGGACTGGGCACCTGGCGGGAGCTGGACGAGGGGAAATGAAAGCGATAACTGTAATTGTTTTGCAGAAATGTACAGTTTTTATGTAAAACAAGATTTGTTGCTCCCTTTGTGCTATCATTGTGTCAGTCTCTTTTCAGATGTTGGTGAGTGCACGGACGATTCGTTATTGTCGAGGTCCATAGTCAACTGCCTGCCTGCCTGGTTTAGATTTGCCCAGTGTCTCAGACGATATCGGGACAGTAGAGAAGCGTTCCCGCACCTGGTCAATGCGGGGAAGTACTCAACAACGTTCCTAGTCGTTATATTCGCAGCCTTGAGATCGTTATACAAAGGTAAGTTGAACCTCACTCCACCTGAAATTTGTGCTGGACAAAGCAGCTCTGCTATATCAGAGGAGTGCGGGCCTGGTTGAAGGTTTCTTGTGCTTTTCCCACAACTTTGTTTCACCTCTTGAACAAGCCGTACCTTACAGTCTTTGGTCGACTTCAAGTAAGTTTAATATTTTTGAAAACTACTTTGACTCTTATGTTATGCGGCCTGTACTTGGGCGTGTCAAGAAAACTCTGTACGTTTCGCACAGAACTTTGCTCCGCGTCTTCCGAATAAAATATCGACTGTTCACGAAGAAGAGTAGTGGTGGCACAGCGCTCCAAGCGGGAACTGACGACATCGCACACTTTTTAGTGATAGATGGAAACCCTCGTGCTAAATCGGTCAACCTCGGCAATCTTTCAGATTCGTATTGGCAACCTTTGAAACACAAACTATGAATCGCTCATGCATCCCTGTGCGACATCTGACATACACTTTACATACTAGTACACAGCAAAGCCAAACTAGAGAATTCATGCTAGGAAGAAGATTTGCATCGAGAAATGTGAGTGTGACCCACTTGTTGGCTTAAGATAGTAGAGGTTTAGAAAATTCCAATTTAATTCAGATTTCATTTCCATTCAGTTGGCAGTATAACCGGCACCGGGAGAGCTCGCTCCTTACTCCTCACTCCCATACACAAATCTATCCCTAGTACGGTACGATGTTCTGTGCGTGAGAAGTGTCAAAGAGGACATCAGACGAATCGGGGATGAAGGTGGTAGCAGAAATAAATAGAAACTAACAAAAATAAAATGCAGCCAAGGACACCAGCATGGAATAGAACTGAGCTGAAGAATGGAAACAAAGTACTCTATGTGGAGAAAAGCAGAGGATGAACGGTGAGTGAGAAGGCGGCGGGGGGCTCACCAGTGTACACATGTATGAAAGTATGACACACAATGCCATCTGGTGATGACGAACGTTCGGGTTTGGAAAACACTGAAACAAAATAAGAGTTTGGAAAGGACAGGGAAGAGAGCTACTTTAATGGCTGGCAGCCACATATTACTTCTAATTGATAGCTGGCGTCCCTGTTGAAATTATTAGGATTTTTAAGCATTTCCACCGCTTCCTGTATAATACTAGACCTGTAGCGTTTAGTGTGGGTAAGAGCTCGAACATCTTGGAACACGACATCACGACCTGACGATAGGCCATGCTCGGCTATTGCTGACTTGTCTGGCTGGTTGAGACGGATATGATGCGAGTCCCAATGGACCGGCATGTTGGGCAAATGTATACCTTGCTGCAAATACAGGGAATTTTGTACATCCCAGAGTGTAATAGTGAACACAGTTTGTTCTTTCTTTTACCTAAACTGTGAGCACTTTTGGTAACGGTGCCAAACACAGCTTTTATATTGAGTTTCCAGAGGACCTTGCAAATTGGTTGGTATTGTGAATAGAAGGCAGGTAGTCAGTTCCCTTGACTTCTTCTTTCTGTCATCCCTCTGCGTACATCACTGTCACCGGTACCTTTGAATGTGACTTTGAGTGTGTCCATCTCCTCCTGGATATTTGATGGCTCACAAATTCGTGTCGCTTTTGTGGTGAGTGTCTTCAGAATGCCTTGTTTTTGTGCTGGATGGTGGTGAGAATCTGCACGGAGATGGGGATTTGTGGGGGTAGGCTTATGATAGACGGTATATCCTAAGGATTCATCCGGTTTCTTTGTTACCAGAACATCCTAGAAAGGAAGGCATCCCCATAGTGAATTTAATTGAAGGATGTTGTTGATTGAAGCGGTTTAAAAATACATGAAGTTTCTTCTGTCCGTACCACAAATGTATCAACATTCCTCCACCAGATCATGGGTTAAACGGGCAGTAGCCTCTTTCTTCTCACGCACACACGGTGTGATAGAACATGTAAATTGAAGCTTAATGTTGTCGTCAGCTGGTCACTACCTCTCTAACGGTATTTTGCATTCTTAAATTCAAACCCTGATTATTGTAGAAGTCTTCCTCATGAAGAGTCAAAATTTTCTTCTGAAGATGCAGGGCAAAGTTAAGAGTTTTCTTGACGCAACATAAGCCCGTGTCGTGTCTATTTCGAGGGTTGATGTACTCCACTCACTTGATAGAGCGAAGTTGTGAAGTTCTAAATTACTGTGTTCATTCTCTGTTCTAGATAATTACGAGACTATCTTTGACAATCCCTATTTTTACATGTGGGTGCTGGCTTCGGTTGTCAGCTCCATCTACGCGTATACGTGGGATATCAAGATGGACTGGGGTTTGTTCGACAAGTCGGCGGGTGAAAACAAGTTCCTGAGGGAAGAGACTGTTTATTCGTCCACTGTGAGTAAATCTTGGTGTCAAAAGTGGGTCATGTGCTGATTGTAGAAGGAGCAAAGTGGAATGTCTGTGAGGATAGTATGGAGGTGATGTGTGTTCTGTTTGGCAAGAGCTCAGAAATAAAACATTTAACCTTGAGAATATCGTGAGTCAGCGAGTTCCCTGGTGCTGTGTGGTGTGCCACACCCACTAACAGTGATGTGTATGGGGTCGCATGTATACGCTCGGTCACATTTACCTTTTAGCTTGTTCATACTCTGTACAAAAGTATCATCTCCAATTTTAGGTTAGTAAGTGTTTGTAAATGACGATCGCCTGATTTTAGGTTAGGAAATGTTATTATATAATGTAGTAAAAATCATGTGAATTTGGTAAACTAGGATGTAAGAGCATATCATAAGAAGAGTATAACTTGGGAGTGAAGACAGTGCAATATGGGAAAGAGTGACGAAGTCAGTTAAGGTTCTTACAACAGGTGGCTTGGAAATCCGAAGTACAGTCAGGAAATGTATGCTAAAGATTGTAATTCAACAATGTGGATGAACGTACAAGATCGCATTTAAACTATTTATGGTGTTTAGAGGTAAAACAAATTAACTCTCTCTACATAAACAATCAGTACAAAGTGCTCCTGACACACCCAAATGGGGTCGCTTGGCACTGAACGTGTTTACTCTGTCAACACCCACGCAGCCTCATCACATCTCTATGCTTTGAACTTCAAGCTGGTTTACAGAACTTGTCCTCCGTGGTGTGAGGATGTTGGTCCATCACCTAATCACATCTTTTCATGACATTTTATTGTTATTATTACACTCCTTGTGTCGTCGAGGCCTTCGGTTCAGAGGGTCCCGCGGACTGTGTGTCCCAAAACTCTCCTCTTCAAATTCAGACAACTCACCACAGAAACACGCAGTAATGATTACCTCCCTTCACACAAGGTTGGAGTCTGGCCGTAAAACCCAGAGTTGCCATATTTCTCAGAGTCTAAGACAGTGTTTCTCCCTCAGAATTTCATGCAAGGTTTACGACCTAACAGTGATAAACTCCACAGTAACCACCTCCCACCTTCAACGTCCACATCATCAGCCTCTGTGTAACGTCACTGGTGACGGGAGAATGACTTTCTACTAGCCTCTACAAAGCTGCAGAATGGGATCAAAACATTACTCTCATGAGCTAACTACTTCCGAGCCCCAGTTGCACAGGAATAGCAAGTATGCGACCCTTTAATTCTTAGAAAGGCCACTGATCTGCATTTAGGGTGTCACCCAGTTTCCATAAGTTTTGTGTTTATAAATGTATTATATTATAGTCTAACATGTTTTGCCTTCTTCTGTAAAATTTGAAAATCTTGCCATAGAGGGGTTTGAATGTAGACAATTCCCATACACTATTGAAGTTTCACTCCTGATGAGAGACAAACTATGGGAGATAGTTTGATCTGCCCTGTCAATGTATTATCAAATGTACAGTTATTTCAACTCATCGTACATGTTTCAGGAGCCACCACTCCCTTCATCAGCGAATTCTACCTCACAAAGCAACATCTTAAGATCTAACAACATAAAACATCAATATATAACCTTGCTTTATGAGGTAGCAATCTCGGATGATGGGAATGGCGGCTCCCGAAACATGTACGACGATAGCAAACTGATAATATATTGACAGGGGACCAAAGGCTTACTTAATCAATACTAAGGACCGAAATGGTCCAATTTGTTGAATCTCAGGGACAAACACTTGTGGTGGAAAATGAAATGCAGAAAAACATATTACGAAAAGTCAGAATCGAATTTGTAAAGTTACACTAACTGTCACAGACTGTCATAAATGAAATGTAACTATCAACCAAACTAGAGAGGCAGGTCAGTGTTCTCCCTAGGACCTTTTTAATGGGCTCACCGCCCTGCTGATTTTACAGACTGCCCGGCTAGCATAACCTAGATACTTGCTACTTACGTAATATTAATACATATTTGAGTCACTGGATGATCCAAATTAAAATGTAAATACTGCAAAATTGTTTATTTAAATGATAAATCTTCGTTATTGTTTGAATTATTACATCAGTTACATTGGAGTTTAAATGTTTAGCTTGACTATAACGTAGTGTGCGCTAGCAATGTCTGGATTACCGCGCAGTCGCATACGAGCTCGATTCCGCATGACGTCACAAACCCGCGTGCCACTCTACGGCAACAGAGTGGTAAGCCCCGGTGTTGCATGATAATGAACGATCAGTAGAACACTAGAAGTTCATGTCTTGTTTGTAAAAATAACACTAAAGTAGTTCAATTTTGCAGTTAATGTTTAACTGTCTGATACTATCTGATTGGAATACGATGATATTCATTTTCTACGTTGTATTCCCTGCCACCAGCTGGAGAACACTGCTGGTGCCTGTCTGCGAGGTAAGGAAAGGAAGAGTGACTTCAGGACAGGTGCCAGCCAAAGTAGAGGGCGTGTAGCCCATAACAGCAGTTTCTATTGCAATCACATTCTTCCAGGTTCCTCAGGAGCTCCGCAAGTCCAGCCACGTTCATTCTTGTCCCAGCATCCACTGGAAGCAATCTCACTGCTACTCCAGAAGCATTTGTTCATGCGCACTATGTTTTGAAATTAACAGATGGATATTTATAGCATAGTTCATAAAAAATAATGAGTTTGATTAAGTATAATAGTCGAGGGGAAAATAAATGACAGTTTAATCAAGTTCCAATTCAATATTTGTTGTTTTGAAGCAAAACACACTGTAGCACACAAGAACGAGCTGCACTAATGTTGATGTTGTACTGTTTCAGACTTTCTACTACTTTGCGATTGTAGAAGACTTCGTGTTGAGGTTTGCTTGGATAGCCTCGTTCATCATCACTGAATCCAAGCTGGCTACCAGCGATTTAGTGACCTCTATTCTAGCACCACTGGAGGTCTTCAGGTTAGTGCAAAATGTGCTCATTTTAGTGCTAACAACACAGACAGCGCTGCCGTCACCTGCCACAACTTGCCTGTTCATAACATGTTTGTACACTTCAAGTGTTTGTCTTGGTCTCCTTTTATCTCTCTGTCCTGTCATTTGGTCTGCACATAATGCAATTATACAGACTTTCTGAAGAACCAGCTAATCATGTTCGGACCTCAACTATAACCTCAGATACTTCTATGATGATAACAAATAATCCCAGAATATCCTGAAACATGGCAAAATACCAGTGCCTGATCTTATTTACTTGGCTTACTCACCACGTGTTCCAACCAAAATATGTCACTTACAGACATTTAAAATTAGTTAAAAATGAAGCCATGTTTTCTAGTGTTGACTTAGTTAAATGTAACGAAGGCTTTTCAGTCTGTCAAACACACAGCACATACAATGTAAATTAAAACACACAGGTATGTTAATAGTGTTTTAATTTACATTGTATGTGTTGTGTGTTTGACAGACTGAAAAGCTTTTTTTACATTTAGACATTTAAAAAACATTGACTGGTGGCAACTGAAGCACGATGCATTTGATGAAAAATGTAATTCTTATTGCTAACTAGCATGTGCCGGTGGTTTTGCCGGCGTTCAGCCGCGTTAATTGTTTCTAAACCGTTCAATTAAATGCAAAAGAAAAACTGTATTGATTAACATACACTTTTAATATTGGTCATTTTCTATTATTTTGATATCTCACCCCTTTCCACCTCTGCCCACAGGGGTGTCTTTTCCAAACTGTAAGTCATATGAGTATCATGTTTGGTTGAGAGCTATGCACACATACGTCCATGATCTTGGCCATTTTGGACATTCCTTTCACCCCTTCAAACCCCTATCCCGATTGGGAATGAACTTTGGCTCAAAGGCCATCCAGAGTGTCATGGTTCATCTAGGCTACCCCAAAGACTATGAACTCCCCACTAATATTGGTCATTTTTCAGATTTTTACATTTCGCCCCTTCTTTTTTAGGGGTGTTAGGGGTTCCTTGCCCCTACAGTAATTTTTCCGGAGAGTAAGTTATATGTGTTGAGAGTTATGCTGAAACACATTCCCCTGTACTCTCTGTCATTTTGTTTCTTCACTCCTCCTATGAGGACTGAATTTGACTTTTCATTTTCATATACCATTTATAGAAGAAGAAGATAAGTTTTTAGAAACACATTACGCTGTTGGTTAGGCAACCCACTGATCAGATTTCTCATGCGGTTTATTTACCTTCACTTACATTAATTTTTTTTCCACCCTTCTCACACCCTCTGCCGAACTACCCATCAGATTTCATTCAAACCACTTCGTAAACCCTCCTAAAAGTAATAAGAACAAATTGTGAAATTTTCAGCCAGATCGCTCCAGTAGTTTTTGAGTCCATTCGAGACATACATACAAACTAACATAGATATAGATGACAAACTTGCACTCACGAGGAGAGCAAAGGTCTCCTGGCCAACATATCCTTGGTTGATAATTGAACTAAAATCTATGGTGGTTGCATCATGATGCTCTAAGCAAACCTCATCACCAGATATATATCAACAGTACCAGACTTTCAGAAACAGATCCGTAACAAAAAACGGCAATATTTGAGACATAGTACTTGGGAATAACTCCAATCATTAGGTATTGGTGAACAGATGATGGTCCCAAAATCACTCTCGATGAGCTAAACAATCTCTTTGCTAGGAAAGTTCTAACAGCAGAACAACAATCAGTGCAAGAGCCTTCGGATCGTTCCAACACTCAAATTGCGAACAGTTACAGAGTACGAAGTAAGCAGTGGGAGCCAACAGAAAGAAGTGTGTACACAAACTTTCATCTTGCTCCAAAGCCATATAAAAACTAATACATAGAAAAATGATACAATGAAACGTTTTCATTGTTAGATCATCTTTAGTAAGATTTTAGGAACAACGACAGCCCTAGTTAGAATTACTGGGACATCAGAAAAGCCACACTTCTCTCCTAGATGTCAGTTAGTAGACATCATATCAACCATGTTACTAGGACTTCATGTCAGTTCCCTAGCGAACAGACGTCAGCATGTAGAGTAGAAGTGTAAAGCTACAGCTTCTTCCAGGTACTCACTCACGCAGACGGTAACATCACTGAGCTCCCAGTGACTATCAGGTTTATATCAGGACTACAGACTTCTTCCAGGTACTCACTCACACAGATGGTAACATCACTGAGCTCCCAGTGACTATCAGGTTTATATCAGGACTACAGACTTCTTCCAGGTACTCACTCACACAGATGGTAACATCACTGAGCTCCCAGTGACTATCAGGTTTATATCAGGACTACAAGCTGGCTACAGACTTCTTCCAGCTACTCACTCACACAGATGGTAACATCACTGAGCTCCCAGTGACTATCAGGTATATATCAGGACACCAGACTTCTTCCAGGTACTCACTCACACAGATGGTAACAACGCTGAGCTCCCAGTGACTATCAGGTTTATATCAGGACTACAGACTTCTTCCAGGTACTCACTCACACAGACGGTAACATCACTGAGCTCCCAGTGACTATCAGGTATATATCAGGACTACAGACTTCTTCCAGGTACTCACTCACACAGATGGTAACAACGCTGAGCTCCCAGTGACTATCAGGTTTATATCAGGACTACAGACTTCTTCCAGGTACTCACTCACACAGATGGTAACAACGCTGAGCTCCCAGTGACTATCAGGTTTATATCAGGACTACAAGCTGGCTACAGACTTCTTCCAGGTACTCACTCACGCAGACGGTAACATCACTGAGCTCCCAGTGACTATCAGGTTTATATCAGGACTACAGACTTCTTCCAGGTACTCACTCACACAGATGGTAACAACGCTGAGCTCCCAGTGACTATCAGGTTTATATCAGGACTACAGACTTCTTCCAGGTACTCACTCACACAGATGGTAACAACGCTGAGCTCCCAGTGACTATCAGGTTTATATCAGGACTACAGACTTCTTCCAGGTACTCACTCACACAGATGGTAACAACGCTGAGCTCCCAGTGACTATCAGGTTTATATCAGGACTACAAGCTGGCTACAGACTTCTTCCAGGTACTCACTCACACAGATGGTAACATCACTGAGCTCCCAGTGACTATCAGGTTTATATCAGGACACCAGACTTCTTCCAGGTACTCACTCACGCAGACGGTAACATCACTGAGCTCCCAGTGACTATCAGGTTTATATCAGGACTACAAGCTGGCTACAGACTTCTTCCAGGTACTCACTCACACAGATGGTAACATCACTGAGCTCCCAGTGACTATCAGGTTTATATCAGGACTACAGACTTCTTCCAGGTACTCACTCACACAGATGGTAACATCACTGAGCTCCCAGTGACTATCAGGTTTATATCAGGACTACAGACTTCTTCCAGGTACTCACTCACACAGATGGTAACATCACTGAGCTCCCAGTGACTATCAGGTTTATATCAGGACATCAGACTTCTTCCAGGTACTCACTCACACAGATGGTAACATCACTGAGCTCCCAGTGACTATCAGGTTTATATCAGGACTACAAGCTGGCTACAGACTTCTTCCAGGTACTCACTCACGCAGATGGTAACATCACTGAGCTCCCAGTGACTATCAGGTTTATATCAGGACTACAAGCTGGCTACAGACTTCTTCCAGGTACTCACTCACACAGATGGTAACAACGCTGAGCTCCCAGTGACTATCAGGTTTATATCAGGACTACAAGCTGGCTACAGACTTCTTCCAGGTACTCACTCACACAGATGGTAACATCACTGAGCTCCCAGTGACTATCAGGTTTATATCAGGACTACAGACTTCTTCCAGCTACTCACTCACACAGATGGTAACATCACTGAGCTCCCAGTGACTATCAGGTATATATCAGGACTACAAGCTGACTACAGACTTCTTCCAGGTACTCACTCACACAGATGGTAACATCACTGAGCTCCCAGTGACTATCAGGTATATATCAGGACACCAGACTTCTTCCAGGTACTCACTCACACAGATGGTAACATCACTGAGCTCCCAGTGACTATCAGGTTTATATCAGGACTACAAGCTGGCTACAGACTTCTTCCAGGTACTCACTCACACAGATGGTAACATCACTGAGCTCCCAGTGACTATCAGGTTTATATCAGGACTACAGACTTCTTCCAGGTACTCACTCACACAGATGGTAACAACGCTGAGCTCCCAGTGACTATCAGGTTTATATCAGGACTACAGACTTCTTCCAGGTACTCACTCACACAGATGGTAACAGCACTGAGCTCTTTTGCTTCTCAGTCCAGTTTCGATGGGTGTTGGCAAATTGCATAAAGAAGGCAATGTGCTTGTCTGTATGAAGGGGTTGTGTGGCATGATTCCACTTCAAAACCCTTGTTCTAACAGGTGCTCTGTACTTGCTGCAAACTGTTTCTGGTCTCCATAGCTACCATGTGTCGACCATGTAGTTCTTGTATTACAAGAAAGGAATCGTTACTGGATTTCTGATGTAGATATTGTCCTTTCTTTACCTTTTACCAGTTCTGTACATGTTGGAACAAGAGTGCGCCCATCCTCCACTAATGCCACAGTCCTCGCTGCATTTTCAGGATCTGACTTAGAAGCAAGACTGACTTTTGTGGACTAGCTGCATTGTTCACAGATAAACACAGCATGAGTATTCAGAGCAATAAACCTGGCTGTTTTGAAATGAAAAGGTAAATCATTTGAAAATGTGTTAAAAATGAATATTAGTTGGTCAAGAAATAAATGTAGGGTAACATTTTAATGTATGAAAGTATGATTACTAAGGACTTGTATGTCAAAAAAATAAATTGCAATATGTCCACTATCGCATTACTAGGGACGCGGTGTCAGGTCGACTTAGCCCTAAATAAAACCACTTGGAAGTACAGTAGTTCACATAATTGCAAGAAATGTAGGTTCCTTGTCAAATAATTGTGATAATTTTTTTTTTAAATTGGCGTTAGGCTGTCACTTTTTTGATGGACACAGGGTTGTGAGAGTTTTGTAGACCTACTGGTTAGAAATAGAAGACAAATATTATGACCTTGAACAGAGTGCACGTGTGACGTCACATATTTAGCACAAATATTATGACCTTGAACAGAGTGTACTGTGACATCACACATTTAGCACAAATATTATGACTTCGAACTGAGTGCACGTGTGATGTCACACATTTAGCACAAATATTATGACCTCGAATTGAGTGCATGTGTGACGTCACACATTGAGCACAAATATTATGTTCTCGAACTGAGTGCACGTGTGACATCACACATTGAGCACAAATATTATGACTTCGAACTGAGTGCACGTGTGACGTCACACATTGAGCACAAATATTATGACCTCGAACTGAGTGCACGTGTGACGTCACACATTGAGCACAAATTTTCCCCTAATTTGAAGGGCCGTTGCATGAAAACTACGCTTCAGATTTTCAGTTTTTTTTTTCAGCACGTAGCCTCCTCTTTCATCTGTCAATTGAGCCATTAAACATAATTGTAAGTTAATTGTTGATATATGCGTTTTACCCAAACACTGAAAACGTCTTAAACTTTTTCTTTCCTTGTACCCGTTGTCGAGCAGTGTAAGTCTGTGTTTAAAAGAAAATGATGGGGGCTCACCTCAATAACACCACGTGAGTACTCACTAAGTTACGCCCGATGCAGAAAAATAATAATTCCATAATATGAAAAGATAGTAAATGTCTTCTTCCTAAGAAGCTTTATTTTTTTTTTTTTTAAAGCCCGGATTAAAGATGCAGTTCTCCTTGTTCACCTTCATCATTGTCCACGGATTGTAGAGTACACAGACTTCCTCACTACCAATGCTAGTGGCACGCAAGCCGAGGATGTGCACTGGCTCATAACTAAGTACAATATTCTTTGCCAAAGTGGCCTTTAAATATGATGTAATAAACGTTATACTAGAATTCCTGGTGCTGTGGTTTCATATCAAAGGTTAAACTAAAAATGTTAAGGTGACACAAACTTGAAATTTCTCTTCAAAATACCATCACAGACACAACTGCTAGTTCTTCTGGTATGAAAAAGTAAGAAAAGCTATATGACACGCTCTCCTGGAAACCATATCTCAAGTTACATGGCAAAATTTTACGCTATGAAGGCAAAAAGCAGGAAGGGTGATAAATATCAGTCTGTTAGCCTGGTCCTTGAACAGCGTGATCAAAGGAGTGACAGTGACGTGACCATAAGGAAAAGTCTTGGTAACAAGCTGTGCAAAGCATACCTTAACATCGGCTATTGATTTTGGGTATGGTTTATTAAATGAAGTTCCTGCATTGTCTTCTTGTACCAAAATATGAAATAACGAGCTTGTGCATCAAGATAATGTGTATTTTATACGTGCTGTGATTTGTTTCTTCATGCTGACAAATGCGTTGCACAAAATAAAGATAACATTATCATGTGGAGAGTTATGTCAAGTTTACATGAAGAATAACAATGTCTTTTCTGCGACGGGGTCGTACGTGTGTGTGTTATTTTTTGTGACTGGACTTTTGATCTCATGAAAAGAAAGTACCGTGTTGCTGATATTGTCTCAGTCGTTAAAGACATCATTGCTCAGTCAGAACTTAACAAAGCTGTCATCATCGGGAAAAAAAACTGGCAAGCTTTTAATACACATGTATGACTGGCAAGATGGTTAGGAAAGAGTTCCTTAGATCACATCTTCCAGTCAGTTTACTGTGAAAAATAATATACCTGATATCATTACTGGACTCTCCAATTGTAATTGTCAAGTTTGCAAGGCCAACAATCTTCCTCAGAACCTACCTAAGAAGTTAGAAGTAAACAGCATAACGTCAAAAAGGATGAAATATCTGTTTGACAACATTCCAGAGTACTGCACAGAAACAGGTGATTCGTTGTGCCAACGGCCACCCAACTGATCTAGGCCAAGTAGCGAGATGGATTGTGTTCGCAAAGGGAAGAGCATTGAAATAATAACATTAAGTTATTTATTAGACCACCTAATCAATACAAAATCGTCTTGGATGATTTACATAAATTTGTTAGCTAATAGTGGGACATGTTTCGCCTTCTCTGAAGGCATCATCAGCCATAGTCTTAACCTTAAATTAAAAATAAGCGTCTAAATAACATGTAGTGATGAAATGAATTTTAAAATCTTGAAGAGATTTGAAGTAAAATAACATTAAAAATAACAATGATGGTTTGAAAATACAATGTGATGAGATACAATAGTGGAAGTATTAACAAAATTAACCTTAGAAGGCTGCTAAAATAAGTACAATGGAATAAAACAACAGATTGTTATACAACAAGTAGTAAGATTGCATAAAAGTAAAGTTGATAGTAATGGCGGTTATAATTAGACGATGGCGAAAAATCTTATGAAATCAAAGTAAAGAGGAGAGAGTAAAAGTCAAAGTTAGTCGAGAGATCCGAAGTTCATTATGATCTTGAAGATAAAGGATGAAAGTCAGATGCATATGGTGAAGTTGTAGAACACGTTGAGGATATGAAGTTGGTGAATAGAAGTTGAAGAACAGTTTCAAATAGGATCACTATGGACCATCTCAAAATTTGAAGTGATGTTCAAATGTTGTAAATTGTGAGTTTGTAGATATTCTAGTTGAAAAAGCATATACAAGTGGAATCTGTAAATGGAAGCAAGAAACGTAGAGTTAATTGTGTGAAAAGATATTTGAAAAATCTTGAAGTAGAATCGTATGCACTTACCACTTGACGGTGACAAAGATAGCTTGTAATATTATGAGTAAGAAGTATTTGCAACAGTAGACTTCTTGCTACGTGTGTTATAACTGAAGTTTTGTGTTGGAGGGGGATCTGTTTGCGTTGACGTAACTATTAGAGGGGGGCTGCTATTGGTGGGAGGGAAGGAAGAGAGTGTATTACTGCGCGTGTTGTAACGGTGTAAGGCTATTGGAGGGAGCGATGTTCCGGTGGGTGTGGCTATGGGTTTATTGGTTGTATTTGAATTAGAGGTACTAGCGGTGGGGGGAAGGGAGGGGGGTATATTAGCTGTAGGGGAGGTGGGAACTCTAATTGATGTGAGGTTGAAGATTTTTAAGAATTTGTTGGTGAGGGAAGTTGATTCTCGTAATAAAATAAGAATCTGTTCATACAAGGGGCTTTTTTTATCAATAGTGTCATTTAGATTTTTATCTTTATTAAAATGTTGGTCGAGGAAAATAAATAAGTTTTCATATTCTGTCATGAGTTTGCTTTTATCAACTCTTTTTAGGATATGGAGGTCTTGTTCTATTGTGGTGAATTTATGCCCGGTGTCCCTCATATGGTTGGCCATTGCGGAGAATTTGTTGTGTTTTTGGGCATTGTAATGCTCGGCGTATCTGGTAGAGAAGCTGCGGCCAGTTTGGCCAACATAAGAAAAATTACATGTAGAGCATTTCAATCTGTATATTCCTGATCCAGAGTAACTATTGTCTGTGATGTTGATAGAGTTGTGATTGAAGAATAAATTGCGATTAGTGTTTTTTGTTGTGTAGGCTATTTTTATTTCGTGCTTCATTAATGAATTGGTTATCGGGTAAATGCTATGGTTAGTGAACGTGAATTTAGCGTATTTTGGTTTGACGGGTTTTAATGGAGTTAAATTGGTAGCTAGTTTTAGTTTGGTTTTATTGATGATTTTATCAATCATATTCGTGTTAAATCCATTGAATTTAGCTATTTCCTTGATGAATAGTAATTCTTTCTTTAAATTAGTAGAGGACATAGGGATCTTTAATGCTCTATATATTAAACTGTGATAAGTGGCTTTTTTATGTGAGTTGGGATGTAAAGAATCATTTTTTATGGTTGTTGGAGAAAAGGTGGGTTTTCTGTATATTTGGAAGTCGAATTTGTTCAATGTTCGTGTGATTTTGATATCTAAGAAGTTCAGAGAGTTATTGAACTCATCTTCTTTAGTGAATTTAATATTATTATCTAAGTTGTTGAGGAATGATAGTATGTTATTGCTGTTGTTGATTTGTTTATCAATGATAGCTATGGTATCATCAACATAGCGATGCCAAAGACAGAGTCCGTTGATGTTATTAATAATCTTACTATGTTCGAGATTATCTAAGTATATGTCGGCTAGTATTCCAGATAACGGGTCTCCCATCGCTAGACCTTCTTGTTTGTAAATTTTCTTATTGAAGGTAAAATAGTTGTTGTCTAAAACGAAATTAAGTAATTTTAACCATTCATCAATTTCGATTTTACTCAATGTGCTATGTTTCAACAGATTGTTTTTTATGATGTTAATAGTATTGTTGATAGGGATATTAGTATACATGTTGGTGATGTCAAAAGAACATAAAACGTGGTTTGGTTGTAGACTGAACTTATTTAGGGAATTACAGAGTTCGATCGAGTTCTTTATGGGGTTGGAGTTGTGAAATTTGAAGTGTTTTTTTAGGAATTTGTGTAGGAATTGAGAGGTTTTATAGGTAGGACTATTGATACTATTAATTATAGGTCGAATGGGGACATCTTTTTTATGAATTTTGGGCAGTGATCTGACTGTAGGTAATTTTGGGTTCATTACAGTTAATTTCTGATAATCTTGATCATTTAAAATGAAGTTAGAATTTTTCAGAAGGTTCTTTAAGTTACGCTGTATTTTGTTTGTAGGATCTTTGTTAATTAAGGTATAGGTATTGTCTGAAAAAAAGGTTTCAGTTTTATTGATGTAATCTTGTTTGTTCATTATTACTATGGTGTTGCCCTTATCTGCTTTTGTAATTACTACGTTGTTGCTATGGATTTTGGATTTCAGGTTTAGAATTTGTTTCGAGACATTGTGGTTATTATTAGATGTTATCTCATTAATCAAAGTTGGGAGTTTCTTTTTTACTTCATATCGTACGTCATTCTGTTTATCAATTGGGATTTGTTTATCGATATTAGTTTCGGTTTCAGCGATGGTAGTGATGATGTCTTCTGCCTTTTTGTGATTAGGCCAATTATGTTTGATGCCTTTATCTAATAGATTTAATTCTTGGTTAGAGAAGGTTGCATTAGATAGGTTGATTGTAGTGGGAATGTTAGTCAAATGGGAAGGGGACACTTTGTTGTTTGTATTTTGGTCAGGAGTTTTACATTTGTTTTCTTGAAGACTAAGTAATTTATGGTTTAGGGTTTTCTGTTTCTTGTCTAATACGTAAGATAGTTTGAGGTCAGTGTACCTTAAAAATGAGCTCCATTCAAGTGGGGGTAATTTCTGAGAGATGGTCAAATGAGTCCTATATAATTGTAAATTTAGTAAAGATTTCTTCTTGTATAATAGTTTAATTTCATTTTTCAACCATATGTTGTTTACTTTCTTTTGAGTGGCATTAGATTTTGAATAGGGATGACTTTTTCTTTGTAAAGATTTGAGAAATTTAGGTACCAACTCTAATTTCAAGCAATCTTTAAGAAACTTGATATCTCTAGAAATCTTGCCTATTTTAATTTTTAGGTTTAAGTACTTGTTAGGTTTTACTATTGCCTGGTTGGCATTGACATTACATGTAATAAATATCATTTTTGGTCCGTATTGATGATGTAGATTGAAATAATAACATTAAGTTATTTATTAGACCACCTAATCAATACAAAATCGTCTTGGATGATTTACATAAATTTGTTAGCTAATAGTGGGACATGTTTCGCCTTCTCTGAAGGCATCATCAGCCATAGTCTTAACCTTAAATTAAAAATAAGCGTCTAAATAACATGTAGTGATGAAATGAATTTTAAAATCTTGAAGAGATTTGAAGTAAAATAACATTAAAAATAACAATGATGGTTTGAAAATACAATGTGATGAGATACAATAGTGGAAGTATTAACAAAATTAACCTTAGAAGGCTGCTAAAATAAGTACAATGGAATAAAACAACAGATTGTTATACAACAAGTAGTAAGATTGCATAAAAGTAAAGTTGATAGTAATGGCGGTTATAATTAGACGATGGCGAAAAATCTTATGAATCTTATGAAAACACAACAAATTCTCCGCAATGGCCAACCATATGAGGGACACCGGGCATAAATTCACCACAATAGAACAAGACCTCCATATCCTAAAAAGAGTTGATAAAAGCAAACTCATGACAGAATATGAAAACTTATTTATTTTCCTCGACCAGCATTTTAATAAAGATAAAAATCTAAATGACACTATTGATAAAAAAAGCCCCTTGTATGAACAGATTCTTATTTTATTACGAGAATCAACTTCCCTCACCAACAAATTCTTAAAAATCTTCAACCTCACATCAATTAGAGTTCCCACCTCCCCTACAGCTAATATACCCCCCTCCCTTCCCCCCACCGCTAGTACCTCTAATTCAAATACAACCAATAAACCCATAGCCACACCCACCGGAACATCGCTCCCTCCAATAGCCTTACACCGTTACAACACGCGCAGTAATACACTCTCTTCCTTCCCTCCCACCAATAGCAGCCCCCCTCTAATAGTTACGTCAACGCAAACAGATCCCCCTCCAACACAAAACTTCAGTTATAACACACGTAGCAAGAAGTCTACTGTTGCAAATACTTCTTACTCATAATATTACAAGCTATCTTTGTCACCGTCAAGTGGTAAGTGCATACGATTCTACTTCAAGATTTTTCAAATATCTTTTCACACAATTAACTCTACGTTTCTTGCTTCCATTTACAGATTCCACTTGTATATGCTTTTTCAACTAGAATATCTACAAACTCACAATTTACAACATTTGAACATCACTTCAAATTTTGAGATGGTCCATAGTGATCCTATTTGAAACTGTTCTTCAACTTCTATTCACCAACTTCATATCCTCAACGTGTTCTACAACTTCACCATATGCATCTGACTTTCATCCTTTATCTTCAAGATCATAATGAACTTCGGATCTCTCGACTAACTTTGACTTTTACTCTCTCCTCTTTACTTTGATTTCATAAGATTTTTCGCCATCGTCTAATTATAACCGCCATTACTATCAACTTTACTTTTATGCAATCTTACTACTTGTTGTATAACAATCTGTTGTTTTATTCCATTGTACTTATTTTAGCAGCCTTCTAAGGTTAATTTTGTTAATACTTCCACTATTGTATCTCATCACATTGTATTTTCAAACCATCATTGTTATTTTTAATGTTATTTTACTTCAAATCTCTTCAAGATTTTAAAATTCATTTCATCACTACATGTTATTTAGACGCTTATTTTTAATTTAAGGTTAAGACTATGGCTGATGATGCCTTCAGAGAAGGCGAAACATGTCCCACTATTAGCTAACAAATTTATGTAAATCATCCAAGACGATTTTGTATTGATTAGGTGGTCTAATAAATAACTTAATGTTATTATTTCAATCTACATCATCAATACGGACCAAAAATGATATTTATTACATGTAATGTCAATGCCAACCAGGCAATAGTAAAACCTAACAAGTACTTAAACCTAAAAATTAAAATAGGCAAGATTTCTAGAGATATCAAGTTTCTTAAAGATTGCTTGAAATTAGAGTTGGTACCTAAATTTCTCAAATCTTTACAAAGAAAAAGTCATCCCTATTCAAAATCTAATGCCACTCAAAAGAAAGTAAACAACATATGGTTGAAAAATGAAATTAAACTATTATACAAGAAGAAATCTTTACTAAATTTACAATTATATAGGACTCATTTGACCATCTCTCAGAAATTACCCCCACTTGAATGGAGCTCATTTTTAAGGTACACTGACCTCAAACTATCTTACGTATTAGACAAGAAACAGAAAACCCTAAACCATAAATTACTTAGTCTTCAAGAAAACAAATGTAAAACTCCTGACCAAAATACAAACAACAAAGTGTCCCCTTCCCATTTGACTAACATTCCCACTACAATCAACCTATCTAATGCAACCTTCTCTAACCAAGAATTAAATCTATTAGATAAAGGCATCAAACATAATTGGCCTAATCACAAAAAGGCAGAAGACATCATCACTACCATCGCTGAAACCGAAACTAATATCGATAAACAAATCCCAATTGATAAACAGAATGACGTACGATATGAAGTAAAAAAGAAACTCCCAACTTTGATTAATGAGATAACATCTAATAATAACCACAATGTCTCGAAACAAATTCTAAACCTGAAATCCAAAATCCATAGCAACAACGTAGTAATTACAAAAGCAGATAAGGGCAACACCATAGTAATAATGAACAAACAAGATTACATCAATAAAACTGAAACCTTTTTTTCAGACAATACCTATACCTTAATTAACAAAGATCCTACAAACAAAATACAGCGTAACTTAAAGAACCTTCTGAAAAATTCTAACTTCATTTTAAATGATCAAGATTATCAGAAATTAACTGTAATGAACCCAAAATTACCTACAGTCAGATCACTGCCCAAAATTCATAAAAAAGATGTCCCCATTCGACCTATAATTAATAGTATCAATAGTCCTACCTATAAAACCTCTCAATTCCTACACAAATTCCTAAAAAAACACTTCAAATTTCACAACTCCAACCCCATAAAGAACTCGATCGAACTCTGTAATTCCCTAAATAAGTTCAGTCTACAACCAAACCACGTTTTATGTTCTTTTGACATCACCAACATGTATACTAATATCCCTATCAACAATACTATTAACATCATAAAAAACAATCTGTTGAAACATAGCACATTGAGTAAAATCGAAATTGATGAATGGTTAAAATTACTTAATTTCGTTTTAGACAACAACTATTTTACCTTCAATAAGAAAATTTACAAACAAGAAGGTCTAGCGATGGGAGACCCGTTATCTGGAATACTAGCCGACATATACTTAGATAATCTCGAACATAGTAAGATTATTAATAACATCAACGGACTCTGTCTTTGGCATCGCTATGTTGATGATACCATAGCTATCATTGATAAACAAATCAACAACAGCAATAACATACTATCATTCCTCAACAACTTAGATAATAATATTAAATTCACTAAAGAAGATGAGTTCAATAACTCTCTGAACTTCTTAGATATCAAAATCACACGAGCATTGAACAAATTCGACTTCCAAATATACAGAAAACCCACCTTTTCTCCAACAACCATAAAAAATGATTCTTTACATCCCAACTCACATAAAAAAGCCACTTATCACAGTTTAATATATAGAGCATTAAAGATCCCTATGTCCTCTACTAATTTAAAGAAAGAATTACTATTCATCAAGGAAATAGCTAAATTCAATGGATTTAACACGAATATGATTGATAAAATCATCAATAAAACCAAACTAAAACTAGCTACCAATTTAACTCCATTAAAACCCGTCAAACCAAAATACGCTAAATTCACGTTCACTAACCATAGCATTTACCCGATAACCAATTCATTAATGAAGCACGAAATAAAAATAGCCTACACAACAAAAAACACTAATCGCAATTTATTCTTCAATCACAACTCTATCAACATCACAGACAATAGTTACTCTGGATCAGGAATATACAGATTGAAATGCTCTACATGTAATTTTTCTTATGTTGGCCAAACTGGCCGCAGCTTCTCTACCAGATACGCCGAGCATTACAATGCCCAAAAACACAACAAATTCTCCGCAATGGCCAACCATATGAGGGACACCGGGCATAAATTCACCACAATAGAACAAGACCTCCATATCCTAAAAAGAGTTGATAAAAGCAAACTCATGACAGAATATGAAAACTTATTTATTTTCCTCGACCAACATTTTAATAAAGATAAAAATCTAAATGACACTATTGATAAAAAAAGCCCCTTGTATGAACAGATTCTTATTTTATTACGAGAATCAACTTCCCTCACCAACAAATTCTTAAAAATCTTCAACCTCACATCAATTAGAGTTCCCACCTCCCCTACAGCTAATATACCCCCCTCCCTTCCCCCCACCGCTAGTACCTCTAATTCAAATACAACCAATAAACCCATAGCCACACCCACCGGAACATCGCTCCCTCCAATAGCCTTACACCGTTACAACACGCGCAGTAATACACTCTCTTCCTTCCCTCCCACCAATAGCAGCCCCCCTCTAATAGTTACGTCAACGCAAACAGATCCCCCTCCAACACAAAACTTCAGTTATAACACACGTAGCAAGAAGTCTACTGTTGCAAATACTTCTTACTCATAATATTACAAGCTATCTTTGTCACCGTCAAGTGGTAAGTGCATACGATTCTACTTCAAGATTTTTCAAATATCTTTTCACACAATTAACTCTACGTTTCTTGCTTCCATTTACAGATTCCACTTGTATATGCTTTTTCAACTAGAATATCTACAAACTCACAATTTACAACATTTGAACATCACTTCAAATTTTGAGATGGTCCATAGTGATCCTATTTGAAACTGTTCTTCAACTTCTATTCACCAACTTCATATCCTCAACGTGTTCTACAACTTCACCATATGCATCTGACTTTCATCCTTTATCTTCAAGATCATAATGAACTTCGGATCTCTCGACTAACTTTGACTTTTACTCTCTCCTCTTTACTTTGATTTCATAAGATTTTTCGCCATCGTCTAATTATAACCGCCATTACTATCAACTTTACTTTTATGCAATCTTACTACTTGTTGTATAACAATCTGTTGTTTTATTCCATTGTACTTATTTTAGCAGCCTTCTAAGGTTAATTTTGTTAATACTTCCACTATTGTATCTCATCACATTGTATTTTCAAACCATCATTGTTATTTTTAATGTTATTTTACTTCAAATCTCTTCAAGATTTTAAAATTCATTTCATCACTACATGTTATTTAGACGCTTATTTTTAATTTAAGGTTAAGACTATGGCTGATGATGCCTTCAGAGAAGGCGAAACATGTCCCACTATTAGCTAACAAATTTATGTAAATCATCCAAGACGATTTTGTATTGATTAGGTGGTCTAATAAATAACTTAATGTTATTATTTCAATCTACATCATCAATACGGACCAAAAATGATATTTATTACATGTAAGGGAAGAGCATGCGTAATTAAGAACATTCCAGAAAAATGAGCAACAATTCAGTTTTGTTATTGCAAGACACAAGATAGATTAGTAATGTAAGTCCTTAATTGGATACCATTTGTGTGAACAATCTTTAAAAATATCCGATATTTATTATTATTATTATTATTATTATTATTATTCCTTTGCTGGCAGGACCTAGTGTTTACAGTGCGCTATGTCTTCTGGTATGGGCTAAAGCAATTCTGTTACTTTCATTGATCTGTCTCTGTCTTATCCTTGGCTTTGACAATATGAAAGTGACTGAGGTATGAGCAACGCTAGTAATGCCACTCCTTCTGCAGCCAGTCCCTGCTATGAATGGTGTGAAAATGTTGCTCGTAGGGTCGGTTGGCGCATGCATTTCAGTGGGCTTGGTAGAATGATATGTAATAGCAACTTCTGGCTCAGTGAGGAAAGCAACGGGAAACTACCTCACTCCTCATTTCCCTGGTACGCCTCTTCAGTGATGCCTAGGCCATCTATGACAGCTGATGGCAGAGCTGTAGAGGATCCAACCAGCCTTAGGGCTGAAGACTGAACATACACATACATTATTATTATTATTTTTATTATTGTTATTATTATTATTATTATTATTATTATTATTATTATTATTATTATTATTATTATTATTATTATTATTATTATTATTATTTACAGAGTTTACGCCCACATTGGAGCACTTAAATCAGACTACAACAAATTTGTCTTCCTTTTCTTCTCCCAAAAAGTCTTGAGTCTGTTTGACCTGGCTGTCCTCTCCGCATCCGTTATAACATATTGTTTCCTCTGTACAGTGGTCAGAGGAAGCCTGATGCATTTAATCTTCAAAATATTTTTCTCGTCTCTGTTTTCTATGGTTTGCATGGTAATATTCAACTCCTCCAAATCACTTTGAACTTCTTTAAACCAATTGTTTTTTGATTTACTATTCCAAAAGTAATTAAATAATTGTTTTAAAACTCTGTTATCACTTAGTCGAAATATATGACAAAAAAATTATTAAGATGTACAATATTAGAAGGATCCACCTTTCAATACTCCGTTGTAAGTTGTGACTTCTTTTTAGTTCAACTTACAACGGAGTATTGAAAGGTGGATCCTTCTAATATTGTACATCTTCTTATTTCTCTATTCAATACGGAACGATCATGAAGTTAAAAACAAAAAAAATTAATTTTTTAAAAATTTTATTTGTACACCTTAAGACAGAAGGTCTGCATGTATGAGTGCCGCAAGGCTAAAATTTCGTTTTTCACATTTGTCAAATTTTGAACAGATTTACATATTAAATTTCCGGAGACTAAAACTCCTAAATTTTTATGAAAATTATTTTAATTACTTTCATATTTAATTTCTGGAGAATAAAACCCCTAAATATTTATCAAAATTATTTTAATACATAAAGCTGATATTCCTTTATCCAGTGAAACAGTCATATTTTCTTAAATAGTGCATTTTCCAATCCATTTTCTTGAAATTCAATAAATTCTGACTTACAACTTTAAAGTTACATAAAGTTATCTGTTTTTAAGCTAGAGATTTCTGGTTTTCATGAAAATGATCGCAAATTCATCTATGTACAAGATATAAGATAAACCAAAAATGTGATTTTCCAACTTAAGTAATGGTTTTCACATGTTTATTTGGATTTGCTGTGAGATTGCACAGGTGAGCCACCAGCCCTCGTACCTGGCTGAGCGACCTCTGTTCAGTCGGAGCATATTTCTATCAATTTTGACTTGGCTGTTGAAACGCACCCACAGGGAAATATCACTGTTTGTCTGAGAAGAAAGGTTTGATCGCAGCACACCTTGTGGAACATGCCCCACATGTTTATACCTAAATGAATTAAATCCATCAGTAACGTCCTATTCTATAAACGCTTCAGATTCCTACCAAATTTAGTCACGTCAATTTTTCTAGCCCACACCCTACCAGCAGGGCAAATTATAAGAAATTATCATGTCAGAATAAAAATTAAATTAAAAAATAAAGAATTAATATTACGTTTTAAAAAATCTTCCTGTGTACTGATGATGTTAAGAAAATAGACCAATGAGCATAAAGTATTCTGCAAAATGTTTCTTATATTATCTATATATATAAAATAACTTGTCCTGACTTGATTGACTGACTGACTGACTGACTGATTCATCATCGCCGAGCCAAAACTACTGGACATAATGAAATGAAATTTTGGGAATACATTCATATTAAGATATAGGTGCTCACTAAGAGAGGATTTTTGGATATTCCTTCGCTAAGGGGGTGAAAAGGGGGGTTAAAATTTTAAAATGATTGTATCTATATCTCGAAACTTTAATAGTTTACAGATGTGAAAATTAGTATTTAGAATCGTCTTTAAAAATAAGGAAACATGTATTTTTTTTTGTTTTCAGAAAATCCCAATAGGAGGGGTGAAAAAGGGTGATAAAGGGGTTGAATGCCTTTAATCAGGATACCGGTACTTATATCTCAGAAACTGAACATATTACAGACCTGAAAATTTGTACTTTGATCTCTTCTAAAAAGAAAGAAACACGTATTTCTTATTTTTGGAAAATCCAATTAATGGGAGGGTGAAAAGGGGGGTTGAATTTTTTTTTGCTAAGGGCTTTACGTCGCACCGACACAGATAGGACTTATGGCGACGATGGGATAGGAAAGGCCTAGCAGTTGGAAGGAAGCGGCTGTGGCCTTAACACTTTGAAGACGATGTCACCCCTCATGGGGTGTCGGACGCTCATACAAAATATCGTATGTCACCCCTCATGGGGTGACACGGTAGTGTGTCCAGGACTCTGGACTTTAGGCTGTCGCGCAAAACTAGCGCTACCATTTGCTGCAGTATTGCATTGCTTGTTTACGTAAGGTGTTCATAGAGTGCAGCGCGGTGCCCATTCTTTTATCAGCACGCTGTGCATTGAGCAACAGACGGTGGAATTTCTCTGGCATTTGTCACCCCCTATGGGGTGATATACGCAACTATCAGAATTCAATTATTAATGGCACGGAAAATAACGTGGATTGGAGCCTATTATTGCTTTATTCTTACATACTATTGTTACATAACTTAAGAAATGGTTATTATTAGATCAATTGAGCTTCATTGTTCCAAGGAAAGATAAAATTACAAAAGAAAACAATACAGATGATGATATATCATGCTAGTCATTGAATTTATGGCATAGTATAAATGATATGAAAGAATAACAGTTTTTACAAGATACACATCACTTGTGAACCAACTCACAGTGAGGTTTGCATAAGAATGCTTTGTCTGGGCAATGTTTACAATATGTTGTTACTTTCTTCGCTTTCCTTGCAGCCTGTCGACCTCCAGTTTCGTTAGCCTCTTTGTAGCATATGCTGCAGTATTTCCTTCTCTTCCGTGTGGAATCTCCAGCCTTTTCAGTTTCTTCCGTCTCCACAAGGAGATGGATACCGCGATTGTGACGAGGTGTTTCTACTTCATCCGACAAGCACATTAGTTCAAGAGCACATTTCTCCTTGAAGGTAGTTATGGACATTTTCTGCAGCTTTGGCACTGTTTGGTAGTTTCTGTATGCAGTCCATGAATTCACCAAGCTCGTTCCAATTAATAGTTCCGTCGCTACCTTGTGATACTATCTGACAGTTTTCCGAAGAGATGTATTATAAGACGATAGCTGATCAGATACATCAATGCCAGGCTTTGCTTTGTTGTAGTCAATAACTACGGATGGTTTGAAAATTTCTGTGTTACTCTTATCACGTTTTCCTGAAGATACAAAATCTAACTGGTGCTTAGTTGAGAGCATATAAACCTCTCGCTTGTCCATCCATTTCAGTGCTAGGATGCCATTATGCGATTCCTTAGCAACCATTTCTCCTTTCTTGACTCTTTCCTTTAGACCTGGTGGAAGCCCAACTCTATTTTTCCACAAGGTACCAACCAGATGAGTGCGTCTAGCTAGGAGTTTATTCGCCAAATCAACTGACGTGTAGAAATTGTCTGTGAACAAAGTTGATCCACTGTCTAAATAAGGATCCATAAGTTCCATCACAACAGCTGTAGCATGTGGTAGTCCAGGGTTAGCAGTTGTCCCTTTGCCGCAGTACACTTTTGTGGTGTAGGTATAGCCGTCTATATCGCATAGTTTGAATACCTTCACCCCGTATTTATGAGCCTTATTTGGAATAAACTAGTGAAATGTTAGTCTTCCCCTGAAGGGGATCATAGATTCGTCAATGACCAATGTTTCCTGTAGCTCATTTAGCTCTTTGAAATTCTTATTGAGCTTTAGAACAAGAGGTGTGATTTTATACAACCTGTCATGTCCTCGGTTTGCTTCCCTGTTGAAATGCCAGAAGCGCAAAATCAGTAAGAACTTGTCCCGCTTCATTACTTGACCCCCAACATAGCTTTTATACAGTCTGTTCTTTCTTGACCAATAATTATGAAGTTTGGGAAACTGTGCTAAGCCCATCTACATCAATAAGCCTAAGAACTTTTTCATGTCAGCACAATTGATATAAGTCCACTAAGTGAATCTATTCCGCCTACTCACACGTTTCCCTCGCAACACATTCCTTGCATTTTCATTGGTTTCATGCACCATCATATTGATGATATCGTCATTAACTATAGCACGATAGAAATCAACTGGTTGAGATTTAGCACTCAAAGGAAATTTTAAACCGGGGCTACGTGTGAATAAAAAATGTTTCTGCAAACCTGAGAATGTTCCCCAGTAATTGTCACTGGCTGGTGATATGGTTGAATCATCGCACGATGCTGCACTGGAATCTTCGCTAGTGTCCTCACTACAAAAACTACTGTCCAATTCCGACTCTGAAAAGGTGGCATCAGACTGCAAATCCGAAATGTCAACATCACTTGATGCAGCACTCGAACTCTTTTCAAGTTCTTCCTCTATCTCTCTATCGGTAATCATAGTTTACTCGACACAGAAACACACACAACATTAATTTAATTCTTGTCACACAACTGTAAATTACAAGGAACTCATAGAAAGGCGCGTAAACCAACAGTTCACAACACAGAGCACAGTGTTCCACAACAACAAAGGTAAAAATAGCGTCACCCCTGTAGGGGTGACACGCGCTTTTTCTGTTGCATTGCCAACCTAATAACCATATGTCACCCCAATAGGGGGACACAAAAATAGTAACTTTGAACATAAATTATGTCTTTGATTATCATCTACGAATGAAATTACGCTCATCCGTACGCCACAACAACCTGAAATATGTATATCGCATTTCCGCAGTTTACCGTGAAAAAAGCAAATGTACGCGTCGACGTTAACGTGTTAATTAAGGTACAGCCCCAGCATTTGCCTGGTGTGAAAATGGGAAACCACGGAAAACCATCTTCAGGGCTGCCGATACTGGGATTCGAACCTACTATCTCCCGGATGCAAGCTCACAGCCGTGCGCCTCTACGCGCACGGCCAACTCGCCCGGTGGGTGAATTTTTAAAATGAGTGCATCTATATCTCAAAACTTTGAAAGTTTACAGATGTAAAAATTGGTATTTAGAATCTTCATTAAAAATAAAGAAACACGTATTTTTTTGTTTTTGGAAAATCCCATTAGCAGGGGTGAAAACGGGGGAAAAACGGGTTGAATGCCTTTCAAGAGGATACTTATATCTCAGAAACTGAAGATATTACAGACCTGAAAATTGGTACATTTGATCTCTTTTAAAAATAAAGAAACATGCACTTTTTGTTTTTAAAAAAAATCCAGTTAATGGGGGGAGGGTGAAGAGGGGTGAATTTTTAAAATGTGTGTATCTATATCTCAAAACTTTTAAAGTTTATAGATGTAAAAATTGGCATTTAGAATCTCCTTTAAAAATAAAGACACATATTTTTGTTTTTGTTTTCGGAAAATCTCAATAGGAAGATTGGAAAAGGGTGAAAAATGGGTTGAATGCCTTTAATGAGGCTACTTATATTTCAGAACCTGAAATTATTACAGACCTGAAAATTGGTATTTGGGATCTCTTTTAAAAATAAAGAAACACGTTTTTTTTTTTTTGTTTTTGGAAAATCCAATTAATGGAAGGGTGAAAAAGGGTTGAATTTTTAAAATGAGTGTATCTATATCTCAAAACTTTTAAAGTTTATAGATGTAAAAATTGGTATTTAGAATCTCCTTTCAAAATAAAGAAACACATATTTTTTGTTTTCGGAAAATCCCAATAGGAAGGGTAGGAAAGGGTAAAAAACGGATTGAATGCCTTTAATGAGGCTACTTATATTTCAGAACCTGAAGATATTACAGACCTGAAAACTGGTATTTGGGATCTACTTTAAAAGTAAAGACAGGTATTTTTTCGTTTTTGGAAAATCCAAATAATGGGAGGTGAAAATGGGGGTGAATTTTTAAAAAGAATGTGTCTACATCTTAAAACTTTAAAAGTTTATACAGATGTAAAATTTGGTATTTAGAATCTCCTTTAAAAATAAAAGAACACATATTTTTTGGTTTTCTGTAAATCTCAATAGGAGGGGTGTATAAGAGTGAATATTGGGTTGAATGCATTTAATGAAGATACATATATCTCAGAAACTGAAGATATTACAGAACTGATAATTTGTACATGGGATCTTTAAAAATGAAATTAATTGACTTAATTGTATGAGAATAGATACATCTAATAAAAACTAAAGTCATTACAGACATGAAAATTGGTATTTGGATCTCCTTTAAAAAAAAGAAAAACGCATTTGGGGGGGGGGGGGCACCTTGGGGGCGGGAGTGAAATGGAGTTGAATTCCTTTCATGAGGACACAAATAAAAAACTGAAGTAGTTAGAGTCATGATAATTGGTATTTAGAAGATCCTTTACTATTAAAGAAACAAGTATTTTTGCCGGAATTTTCACCTAGGAGGGAGGGGGGGGGGGGAAGGAGTGTGAAAGGAAGTGAAAGAAGTGAATTATATTTATGGGGATACTTATATCTCAAAACTGAAGGTAATAGACATGAACATTGGTGTTTGGAATCTCCTTTAAACATAAAGAAACACGCCTTCTTTTTTTTTGGGGGGGGGGGGGTAAATAAACTTGACGGCGGTGGTGTGTAAAAGGAGGTGAGACCAATTGATTTTACTGTTCGTAATGTACTTATAAGGAGCCTCAGTTGCTCAGGCGGCAGCGCGCCGGCCTCTGACAGCTGGGTTCCGTGGTTCAAATCCCGGTCACTCCATGTGATATTCGTGCTGGACAAAATGGAGGCGGGACAGGTTTTTCTCCGGATACTCCGGTTTACCCTGTCATCATTCATTCCAGCAACACTGTCCAATATTTCATTTCATTTGTCATTCATCGACCATTGCCCCAGAGGTGTGCTTCGGCAGCCGGCACAATTCCTATTGTCGCCGCTAGATGGGGCTTTATTCATTCCATTCCTGACCCTGTCGAATGACAGGAAACAGGCTGTATATTTTTGATGTACTTATTCTGATCATAAACCGATCATTTTTAATCTTTCCTGGGTTCGTTTTCAACAGACATCTTCTCCTTCGGAGAACGTTCTTAGATTACAGTAGATTCTCCTGGCATATAAATAAAAATTTAAACACATTTGAAATAAACGATGGGAATGAGATTGGCCGTCAAATTGTTCGCCTCTATAATAAGGTCACGGAAGTATGTCATACATATCGCCAGAAATCCCGCCCACTTGCCTACGCGCAACAATAGTGTTGGTCACATTGTCAACAATGACAGTGGCAGCAGATGTAATTTACCGCCAAGTAGCGGTCTTGCATCTTGCTGTGGGGTCCAGAACATCTATAATAATAATGATAATAATAATAATAATAATAATAATAATAATAATAATAATAATAATAATAATGATGATGATGATGATGATGATGATGATTTGGACGTTGTCAAATGTGCGGACCGCGCTGGAAACTGCTCATGGACTGGTAATGACTAAGAATGCAGTCCGGCCGCCGGTTCAGTACCGCCAAGGCACCCAAGACGACACCACGCCGGATCTCCTGAAGGATTAGATCCATATTAAAAATGCTTATAGGAAATGATGGCAAAGATTTAGGTACCTAACTGACCGGGTGCAATACCTGGACCTAGCTCGGGAAGTACGAAATCGATTGCTGGAAAGAAATATTGAAAAATGGGGGGAAACTTGCCGTAATCTATTAGAACACGAGTCAAATCGCGAATCTTGGCGGATTCTCGCAGAAAACGAGTCAAATCGCGAATTTTGGCGGATTACATATCTATAACAATAAGCATTCAATTATAGATTTCAGTATAATACCGTAGCGAAGCACGGGTATCTTGCTAGTGCCAACATATAATGACGCTAGCAGGCAACTGCTGAGTTTTGCATAGAAAAATCACAAACCAGTAGTTTTTGATGAACGATCTATATACCTAGGTACTGTATATATAAGTAAAGTAGGAAAAGAAGGAAAATACATATTTTTGTTTTCGGAAAATCCACTTAAGAGGATGAAAATAATTGAAAAAAAGATTGAATTTTGAACATGAATACCGATATATCTACCGTATATGTCAAAAACTTAACATGTTAGAGACATGAAATTTGGTATTTGGAATGTCTTTTAAAAATACAGGAACATGCATTTTTTGTTTTCGGAAAAGGTACTTAACCGACGGTGAAAAGAAGTGAAAAAAGAAGTGAATTTTTTAAGTGCAGATGCTTATATCTCAAAAATGCGTTGAATTATATGTATTAGGATATTTATATCTCTAAAAGCTAAAGATGTTACAGATGCGAAAATTGGTACTGTATTTATCATCTCCTTTAAAAGTAAAGGAACATGTAGTTTTTGTTTTCGGAAAATGGGAGGGACTGATAAAGGAGTTGAATTTTTTTTATGGGTATTCTTATAGCCTATCTCAAAACCTAAGATGTTAGAACGTGGAAATAGATATTTGGAATCTCCTTTAAAAATAAACTTTTTTTTCGATTTGAGAGAAGACTGTTTTCTCACATGTACAGTTCTATGTTGCATTGTCATCTTAGCCCCAAAAGGCAATAACACAAACGTGGTTTACAAAGTTTTTCCGGTGTAAATTAAACTCAATTTTCTATGAGTGTTTATACTTTAGGGATTTTCAGATAATGTCTTCGTACAGTACCGAGGAGCGATTACTTTTATCATTTTACGAAATCCACGCGAGCGAAGCCGCGGGTAGCTGCTAGTCTATATATATAAAATAACTTGTCCTGACTGACTGACTGATTCAACATCGCCAAACCAAAACTACTGGACATAAAGAAATGAAATTTTGGGGATATATTCATATTAAGATGTGGGTGCTCGCTAAGACAGGATTTTTGGATAATCCGTCGCTAAGGGGGTGAAATTTTAAAATGAGTGTATCTATATCTCAAAACTTTAAAAGTTTACACATGTAAAAATTGGTATTTAGAATCTTCATTAAAAATAAAGAAACACGTATTTTTTTGTTTTCGGAAAATCCCAACAGGAAGGGTGAAAAGGTTTGAAAAAGGGGTTGAATGCCTTTAATGAGGATACTTATATCTCACAAAGTGAAGATATTTCAGACCTGAACATTGGTGTTTGGGATCTCCTTTAAAAATAAAGAAACACGTATTTTTTGTTTTTGGAAAATCCAATTAATGGGGGGTGGAAAGGGGGTGAATTTTTAAAATGAGTGTGCCTACATCTTAAAACTTTAAAAGTTTACATATGTAAAAATTGGTATTTAGAATCTCCTTTAAAAATAAAGGAACACGTATTTTTTTGTTTTCGGAAAATCCCAATAGGAGCAGTGAAAGGGCGTGAAAAATGGGTTGAATGCCTTTAATGAAGATACATATATCTCAGAAACTGAAGATATTGCAGAACTGAACATTTGTATATGGGATCTCCTTTAAGAATGAAGAAATACGTATTTTTTAGTTTTTGGAAAATCCAATTAATGGCGGTTAAACAGGAGTGACAAATTGGGGTGAATTTTTTGAAAGACTATATCTACAGAATACCTGAGAAACGTAAAATGTTACAGATGTAAAAAGTGGGTATTTGGAATCTCCTGTAAATGTAAAGAAACATAGGTGATTTGTTTTTGGAAACTCCACTTAAGGGGAACTAAAAAGGGGCGAAATTTTAAAATGAGAATTTCTACAGTATATCTCAAGAAACTTAACATGTCACAGAAGTGAAAAATAGTATTTTTTATCTCTATTAAAAATAAAGGAATGTGTATTTTTAGTTTTCGGAAATACCACTTGGGTGGAAGGGGGTGGCTGAAAATGTGACTGAAAATGATGTTGATTTCTCTTAATTAGGCTACTGATATCTCAGAAATGAAATTGAAATTTGATATTTGGAATCTGCTTTAAAAGTAAAGAAACACGTATTCTCGGAAAATCCAATGAAGTGGGAGGAGGGGTGAAAGAATTGAAAAATTTATTGACTTAATTATGAGAAAACATACATCTAATAAAAACTAAAGTTGTCACAGATGTGAAAATTGGTATTTGGATTTCCTTTAAAAACAAAGAAAAACACGTTTTGGCGGGGAAACCATCTTGCGGGGCGGGAGTGAAAAGGAGTTGAATTCCTTTCATGAGGACACATAAATCAAAAACTGAAGAAGTTAGAGTCATGAGAATTGGTATTTAGAAGATCCTTTACTATTAAAGAAACAGGTATTTTTTGCCGGAAAATTCACTTGGCGGGGGAGGAGTGTGAAAGGAAGTGAAAAAAAGTGAATTATTTTTATGGGGATCCTTATATTTAAAAACTGAAGGTAATAGTCGTCAACATTGACTTGACTTACTTACTTTGACTTATTTCCTGTTGCTCCTCCTGGAGCATAGGGCTTCCGTGAAACACTTCCATCTGTTCCTGTTGTTGGCTAACCTCTTCACTTCATTCCAAGTTTTTCCCACTGTTAGACATTCCTCTTCGATTGTCCTTTTCCAGGTCTTCTTTGGACGTCCGCGCTTCCTAGCGCCTTGGGGGTTCCAGTCGAGCGCAGTCTTTTCAATGGCTCCAGCGGGCTTCCTTAAAGTGTGTCCTATCCAACGCCATTTTCTCTCCCTTATCTGCATTTCAATTGGATGCTGATTAGTTTCTTCCCATAGATCTTCATTTGAAATAACATCCGGCCATCTTCTGTTGGTGATACGTCTTAGACAGCGATTCACGAAGACTTGCAGTTGTTTAGTCGTCTTCTGGGTAACTTTCCACGTTTCACAGCTGTAAAGCAGAACAGACTTAACATTTGTGTTAAAAAGTCGTAGCTTAGTTTTTCTAGAAATGTTCTTGTTTTTCCATATAGGATACAATTGGACAAAAGCACCATTTGCTTTCCTGATACGACTCTTAATGTCTTCTTCTGCTCCTCCAGTCGTAGTAACCATACTCCCAAGGTATATAAAGGAGTCTACTTGTTCTACCTCTTTATCATCTATAGACAATTTATCATCAATCTTGGAATTGACCCTCATCTCCTTGGCCTTATTAACATTTATTTTAAGTCCAGCATCCTCTGCCTCCTCCTTCAACCACTTAATCTTCTCTTCCATATCTCTGAACCGTTGAGCCAGTAGGCAGATGTCATCTGCAAAAACAAGGTCTTCTAACCTATCTTGTAAGCCCCACTGGATCTCCCTTTTCCGACCTCGGTACACTTTCCTGAGCACACTATCCAACACAAGTAGGAAAAGCTTCGGAGAAAGAATACACCCCTGTCGAACTCCTGAGGTCACATCTATTGGTTCAGTAAGATCTCCCATATGCAGAACCTGACATTTATAACCCTCGTACATATCCTTTATAATATTCAGAATCTTTTGTGGTATACCATATTCTTCAAGTGTTTGCCACATAACTCTTCTATTTACAGAGTCGAAGGCCTTCTCAAAATCAATGAAAGTCAAGTAGAGGGTGTTCTGCCATTCTGCACTTTGTTCCAAGATGATTCTCAGAGTGTTTATGAGATCGACACAGCTACGGTGCTTACGAAAACCAGCCTGTTCCCTTCTAAGGCGCAATTCCACAACATCCTTCACCCGCTCTAAAATGATCCTTGAAAGCACCTTGCTTGGTACCGACAACAATGTAATTCCTCTCCAATTATCACACTTAGTATTATCCCCTTTCTTTGGTATCTTAACAATCAGGCCTTTCTTCCATTCAGCTGGTAGCTTTTCTTCATTCCAGATCCTTTCCAACAGGGGGTGCAATAATTTTGCCGAGGTCTCAATGTCTGCTTTAAGGATTTCTGGCGCGATATTATCCATACCGGGTGCTTTTCCAGTTCTTATCTGTTTCAAGGCCTTCTCTATTTCTGAACAGGTTGGAGGATGTAATTTTATTCTTGGGTCACTATCTACTGCTTCCATTTGTTGGTTACCATTCTGTTCTGTATTTCTATTGAGCAGCTCTGAGAAATGTTCCTTCCATCTCTGTAGCTGTTCTTCCCGGGTGGTCAGTAGTTCACCTCTCTTGTTTTTAACGGGTTTATTCCTGATAAATCCTCTCCTTGACAGTTTCTTTGTGATACTAAGTCGTCAACATTGGTGTTTTGGAATCTCCTTTAAACATAAAGAAACACGCCTTCTTTTAATTTTCTTTGTGAGGGGGGGGGGGGTAAATAAACTTAACGGCGGTGGGTTGTAAAAGGAGGTGAGACCAATTGATTTTACTGTTCATAATGTACTTATAAGGAGCCTCCATTGCTCAGGCGGCAGCGCGCCAGACTCTCACAACTGGGTTCCGTGGTTCAAATCCCGGTCACTCCATGTGATATTCGTGCTGGACAAAACGGAGGCGGGACAGGTTTTTCTCCGGATACTCCGGTTTTCCCTGCCGTCATTCATTCCAGCAACACCGTCCAATATTTCATTTCATTGTCATTCATCGATCATTGCCCCAGAGCAGTGCTTCGCCAGCTGGCACAGTTCCTATTGTCGCCGTTAGATGGGGCTTTATTCATTCCATTCCTGACCCTGTCGAAACGGGCCCTGGGTGGGTAATGACTAAGAATGCAGTCCGACCGCGGGTTCACTACCGCCAAGGCACCCAAGACGACACCACGCCAGATCTCCTGAAGGATTTGATCTATATTAAAAATGCTTATAGGAGAAGATGGCAAAGATTTAGGGACCCAACTGACCGGGTGGAATACCTGGACCTAGCCCGGGAAGTACGAAATCTATTGCTGGAAGGAAAGATTGAAAAATGGGAGGAATCTTGCCATAATCTATTAGAAAACGAGTCAGATCGCGAATTTTGGCGGATTCTCTCAGAAAACGAGTCAGGTCGCGAATTTCGGCGGATTATATATAAAACAATAAGCATGCAATTATAAATTTCAGTATAATACCATAGCGAAGCATGGGTATCTTGCTAGTCTCAAATATTTCCAGAGAAAAAAACATGATTTTCTTAAATATAACTTTGGCGCTTTGTTCTCCCCTCAGTGGCCGACTGCAGTTAGAAAGCTGTATGTTATATTGAAGTTAGGAACCAACTGACTCTGAACCTACCAGCAGCACCTAATTTCTGATTCAGAACCATTACCAAACATAAGAATAATTTCTAGACTATGAATTTCATTCTGTATTGACAGTTTTTCAATTACATCAATTTAAATGCAAGAAAAGAAAAATCCTGGTATTCAGTACATCGTATTTTTTTTCTTGGGTTTCTTTGGTTAATTTATTAGTTCTGTTTCTGCTGTAGTGATGGGTTAATCCAATTGTGTTTGGGCTCATTACTTAATATTTCTAGGCCCTCATTACTAAGGTTTGTATTGGTAAAATTCTTGACTGGTCGATGGAAGATTCTGAGTTCTTTCTGATAGGCAGAGTTTACTTTTTTCTGATTTTCCAGATTTTGGACATTTTCCCATTTTTTTGGCTAGTGTATTTTGCTACTTAGTTAATATATTGTTCAATTTAGTGGTAACATGTGTTTGGAACGATCCCCCAGGATGGTAAGTGAGATTGAATTAAGGTGCAGAGAAGACGTACTCTGTTATTGAGGGTAAGGGAAGTGGAGGGAGGGAGATGAAGGCTACTATGGCTAGACTCGGTGATATAGAACTAAACGAGGTCACAAAACTAGTTACAAATAGAGGATTGTGGTGGCAGTTAGTAAATTCTCAGTGGCTTGCAGGCTGAACGCTGAAAGGCGTATTGTATGTATAATGATATGAAGTAAATGGGAACTTCTAGGTGGATTTCATGTAGTCTGTTATTCAAAATTGATTTCTTCTTTTGGGGAAATTTAATTTCCTCTGTTAGCCAAATTTTATCTGTTCTTAATTGAGTATTGCGTGTTTGTGCCGTATTCCTATGCATTTGTTTTGGTAAACTTAAAATATTTAGATGTCATGTTACTGTTAAGGCATTTCTTTAATAAAACCTATGTCTCTACCTATTTTTGCTAACTTTATTTTCAGATTGCAATAAAGATTTGCTTTCTTGTTAGCCTGTATGGTATTACCAGTGCACAGCATAAATTTCATTCCGTATTGACGGTTTTTCAATTCATCAGTTTAAATGTAAAAAAAATTCTTCTATTCAGTACATCGTAATATTAATTTCTAGACAAGAATGTTCAATGTCTCAGCAGCAAGAGTGCTTCCATCTTAAGGTACTCAGTTGCTGTGCTTGTACAGCTACGCACGTTGCATGGGGTATCATTTGATCCCTCTCGGCAGTGTGACAAAAACAAATCAAATAGTGAACATTTGACAAAAGTATTGTTCAAGATGTTGCAACATAATGCATCAGAGAGAATAGAGTGGGCTGTCAGAATTCCAAAAAGTCTAAAATCACTAATGTTGAGCACCAGAAGTGTTACCAGTCCATCACAAGGTAAGAAGGCCGAACACGTTTGCAGCCCCAGTGGTGTGATGACCCCGGCGTCATCAATACAATACTAACGGGAAACATCAAACCTGGTTGCCATTGGATCATATTAGCTGCCTCTGTGGATGAGTGGTAGAGTGTCGGCCTCCAGATCCCAAGATAGCGAGTTCAAACCCGGCAGAGGTGGTCGGATTTTTGAAGGGCAGAAAAAAGTCCATTCGACACGCCATGTCGTACGTTGTCGGCATGTAAAAGACCTCTGGTGACACATTTGGTGCGACAAAATTCATTAAATCTCAGCCACAGACGCCCAAGAGAGTTTCGGTTTACACTGTCTGCCATCTAGTGGGCCTACAGTGAAACGGAACGTCGAAATTGACAAGCAGACAGCCAGATGGCATCAAATTGAAATGTGTGCACACGGTAGCTGAGGCCATACGATCATTATTATTATTATTATTATTATTATTATTATTATTATTATTATTATTATTATTGGATCATATTGCTCAGATGCATTTCCTGCTGAACAAGATAAACAGCTATGATGATGAAGTTACTTCCACAATGCATCTGTCACAAAAAATAGAGGGGCTGTGCAGGCAGCTCAAGAGACTAGCCTCTCCCTTAAAATGTGATCTGCTCCCTGTATATCCCTTTGTCCTTATCCTCCATCTTCCTGCTGTTCTCTTTCTATTACATTAAAACAAAGCCTAAATACATTCTCTGTTTCGTGCAGGCGGTTTGTGTGGAATTTCTTCCGACTGGAGAACGAACATCTCAACAACTGTGGTAAATTTCGTGCCGTTCGAGACATTTCGGTGGCACCCATAGACTCATCCGACCAAGCTCAGATCCTGCGCATGATGGATGACGAAGATGGTGTGATAAACAGACACAAAAAGAAGGCTGACAAGAAGAAAGAAGATACTAAAATGCTGATATCAGAGCCCAGTGAACCAACACCTGCCTCATTCCTCGAAGTGCCTTAAAGTCTATGATCTCTGTCGGCTGTGTACTTTAGCTGTATATTTTGATGTCCATGTACACTACAAAATGTACTTCCAACTTTTATAGCAAAAATATAAAAAGGGAAATTTTTATAGTTATTGTGTAGTTGAACATCATTATTTATGTACTGTTTATTTGCAATAAAACAGAGTTCGTCAATTCTCCACCTCTGACAAGTTTGCTCCCCTCCCAGCTTTATTGAGAGAGAGGACAGATAAACAAGCAAAAAGGAAAGTGAAAGAAGTCCTTATGAAGTGAGCTCGTTAGTGAGCTAGGATTAGCGACGAGATGTGAGATTTTCTTTCTCTAAGAGTTGATTTGTTCCTTATGCAGTTTAGTTGAGGGAAGTTCTCAGATCATTGTATTTGGTCATCCAGCTGCCTGCTTCCAACAGTCACAAGAGGCACCTGTTCCAACCAGATTAAAACTGGTTGGTTTCATTGCAGGATCTCTTAACCCAGGATCACTCGCCTTATTTCTATTGCACCATCACTGTACTTTATTCACACTTATTATCATTTACTGCAAAGAGTAATGCACAAACATTTTTATCTAATGATTGAAATATTTATGAAGGTAAATAATAAATAAAATATAAAATTAATTTACCCCCTCTGGGTGGGGGACACAGATGAAGAATACACCCGCACTATCCCCTGCCTGTCATAAAAGGTGACTAAAAGGGGCAACCAAGGGATGATATTACATTACCATCACGCGAAGAACACCTCGAGTCACCTTTTCTTGCCATTAGTACGACTATGTGAGGAAGCTTTATGCGCAAAGGTTTTAAAGTTCGATCACGTCATGAAAATTGTAACTTATGTCGTGAATTATGTAAGATCGTCATCTACTCGTCATCGATTATTCAGAAATATTTTAAGTATGTCAGATTCGGAGTATGGTGACGTTATCCTTCATGCAGACGTAAGGTGGCTTAGTAGGGGAAAAACACTTGAACAGTTTTGCTGCCTGTTGGATGAGAGACAAGACTTTATGAAATCATCTCCTGCGAAATATCATCACGAACTTGATGATATATCTTGGCTAATTGAATTAGCATTCTTGGCAGACATCACCTCAAAATTAAATGAGTTAAATCTCGAATTGCAAGGAAAAGATCATAATATTTCAGGTATGTTAAGTATTGTCAATGCATTTGAAAAGAAACTTAAGGTATGGATTGTCCATTTAAATAGAAATTCCTTTTCACATTTTCCAAATTTGAAAAATATGGCAGATACAGTAAATGGCGGCAAGCGTGATTTTTCATCTCTTGCTAAACATCTTGAAACTATTGGGTCCGAATTTTGTAGCAGATTTAGCCAGTTTTCAATGCTTGAATCAGTGATCATGTTTGTCAATAAACCGTTCGCTTCTGTTGACGTTTGTGAGCTTGGAAGGAGGGTGTGTGTAATATTCGAACATTATAATCCTGAAGAATTAGAAATGGAAATTTTAAGCCTTAAGTCAGACCTTTCTTTGAAATCCTCCTACGCAACATGTGGCAATTTCTGGACTCTGGTGGACGGTAAAAAATATCCCATTACCCGCACTATTGCTCTGAAGATGCAATCTTTTTTGGTTCAACCTATCTTTGTGAAGTCGCGTTTTCGACTATGAACATAATAAAAAAAAACAAATACCGATCCTGCCTGACAGACTCACACCTGGATGACGCGTTAAGAGCAGCCTGTTCCAGTTACACACCAGACTTTCCTCAACTTGCAGCGAGCATGCAGTGCCAGATTTCACATTAATTATGTGAGTAAATATATTTTCATTATTATTATTATTATTATTATTATTATTATTATTATTATTATTATTATATAGTCATTGTAGTACTGATAACAGTAGTCGAATTAGTGGAATCAAACCTGGCGCCCGCATACCCTTAGTTATCATGTGAATGTGCTCGCGTAGAAACGAACGTTGGACAGCCCTGCACTAGATAATAATAAGCATGATACATGACTATATTGAAGGCGAGTCTGATAATTTTTTGAACTCAGACTACATTTTTTTTTTTTTTTCCTATGTTCCAACTCAGACTCCAGCGAAGATGATCTGGAGATACATTACAATATCCCAAAAGCGAAAAATAAATATTATTTAGGGAAGTTATTATTTTTTACTTCTTTGCAGTTATGTTTAAATGGTATTTATTTATTTATTTATTTATTTATTTATTTATTTATTTATTTATTTATTTATTTATTTATTTATTTATTCATTCCTTTATTTATTTATTTATTTATTTATTTATTATCAGCAACAGCATAACGCTGAATTACAAAGATCCGAGCTATGTACAATAGATATTAATCTAAAATGAAAGATACCGGTATACTCTATGAATATTTACTAAGGACACAAATATACACAATAAAAACTGTACAGCCCTATATAATACATCTTTACATAATATGTATTACATGTAGTGAAATAAATCATTTAGTAACCAAACTTCTCTTTTATCCTCAAACGTGCTGACGAATCTCCGGCATAGTCGTGAACGCATGCGCATTGTAGTTTTTCTTGACCGTTCCAACAGACTGTTGTTTAGCGACGATTCCCAACGAGTATGTAGCTCGCGCATGCGCTTACATCAGTCCATGAATCGGTTCAAAACCGTACGCGAACTGCTTGTTGAAACAAACCGTGTGTGTGTGTGTGTGTGACACATTGCCGTAGTTCTGAAACTCGTGGAATTCTGTGACGAATGTTTGCAATGAGTTCAACTAAGAAACGATATTATCAATATTTTCGGGAGGCTAAGCACTCATCAAGATATAATAAATAATTTCGTGTGGCTATTTCTAGCCGATTTGTAAAGCAGACCCTCCGATGAGGGTGGGTGGCATCTGCCATGTGTAGGTAACTGCGTGTTATTGTGGTGAAGGATAGTGTTATGTGTGGTGTGTGAGTTGCAGGGATGTTGGAGACAGCACAAACACCCAGCCCCTGAGCCACTGGAATTAACCAATGAAGGTTAAAATCCCTGACCCGGTCGGGAATCGAACCCAGGACCCTTTGAACCGAAGGCCAGTACGCTGATCGTTCAGCCAACGAGTCAGACACTCATCAAGATGTAACTTTTGTGTAAGTATTTAATTTCAGGGGTGATCATAAAATATACAGTAAAACATCGATGCATCGTTTTTCAGGGGGCAGGGGGAAATGACAACGGATGCGGGAAAACTCTAAATGCGGGCAACATAAAAATAGGGGGAAAGCATAATAATAAAATACGGGTGCTGTATTGGGTCATTTTTCGTTATGTAAATATCTTTATTATTATTATTATTATTATTATTATTATTATTATTAAAACAACAATAATGGCGCGTGGCCTCCGGAGCCGAGTGCAAGTCTTTCGTTTCCAGTTGTCACGTGATAGGCGATCTAAGCGCATATGAAAATACGGCCCTACCTAAGATGAATTCTAATGTTTAATTCGGCAAACAGACAGCCCACAAACAGTTGGAATTAACCGAGGAAAGTTAAAATCCTCGACCCAATCGAGAGCCCTTGAACCAAAGGCGAACACGTGCTCATACTATACATACCGGTATCGAAATATTGCAACCGTGACATAGGTCTACGACATGAAAATAAAAAGCAGTTTCGTTTCACATTTCGTTATAATTGAAAACCTTTAAGTTCAGTTCTCATATTGCAAATTAAAGATATACGTGGATATTACGGCGATAACATGTATTTAGGAAGAGATTCCCTAGACCCTTTGCGAACGGCGCAGCTCAGCTCAGACGATATCACAGAGGTTAGAATTCAACGCGGTGCGTCTCGAATGCTGTCACAGCGGTTTGTGCGAAGCTGCCAACTTAAGAACTAGTTACAAGACTAGGCTATGAGAAATGATTATTGGTCTGGCTTTTCAAGACTATTGGGCAGCGGGCAACAAAGCGGTCAACAGGCTTCTAGCATCCCACACACTCCACAAGGTACGACGCGATTAATCACCCTGTGGCTAATTAAAAAGTATCCGGCGCATTGCGTGAATTTCCCTTTTTTTTCAACGAAGTTGGCAGCCTTAGCCAGACTATACCAACACAGAAAATGGTTTTATGCTGTCTTGTAAATAAGAATACTTCTAGGGGTCGGTTATTGGGCCGAGAAGCGTTGGCACCAGGAGGCTCGTGCGCACAGCACTCCAGCCTACAAGATTAGCAACTCTATAGTCGCTCGTAACAGGTTGCCGCTAAGAGTATTGAGCAGTAAATTAAAAAAAAAAGCGTATATTTTTCTTATGTATGTTCGATCAATGCGGGAAAATTGTGACCGAGGACAAATAATGTTACGACGGTCGATGCGATAAAACGATAGATGTAACATAGGTTTATGTGGAATATTTTTGTGACCGAATCAACGATGAATACGGGAAAACGACAGTTTCGGGAACGATGCATCGAGGTTCTATTGTATTTGACCTGTATTACTATTGTTTATAATCTCCCCCATCCCTTGCCGTCCTTTTTCATTATGTCTCTTTGAAAGTTGGCAGGTATAAAAATGACTTTTAATTCTATAAACACGCCGTACTTCTACTTAATTGTAATTTTTAATATATCTTTAATATTGTTCTTTGATGAAAGTTATATTCTGTAGTATTGAATCAAAATCTCAAAAATCTATTAATAGGCCTACCGCACTTAAGTTGGTAAACTGTTAACTTACCATTTTGTAGCCTTTATTTCGGTTTTGATGTAATATACCCCCACCCCCACCTACTTTTTGTTGTCTATACATTTTCTGCCCCCCGCCCCCACTTGCTACGACGGTGGCCTAGTGACGGAGAGGAGTGTCCTGTATACTTGACTCCAAGGATGCTAGTGGCGTGCATGTCAGTCAGGGTCGAGCGGGGTGGAGTGCGGTATGTTTGAGCCATCGGCCGCAGTAATTTAATTGGTATGATCTTTAGTCACTGACGAGTACTAACAGACAGACAAGTGGGGTGGGAACAATTGCCCCACTTTGCTGATGCCGATAATTGCAGCGTTCTCTTTTAATAATGTCAATGGCGACATGATTTGAAATACAACATTTTTTGTTTGTTCTTAGTGAATGCAAATTGAACTTTTTTTTTTTTGTGGAATTAGACTCGGAAATTAACGCTCTCTTGTTCCCTTCCCCACACTTAAACCTCTAAGCGATTTCCTTAATGCTAGGGAATAAACACAGGTAAAATGCAAAATACATCTACTCTTGTAATGTTTATTTTTAATGTCTTAGCATAAGGCGTCAGTCATAAGCTTTAATAATAATCGTATGGTTTTCGAAGACGCCGCGGTGCCAGAATTTTGTCCCCATGAGTTCTATGTACCAGTCCGACACGAAGCTGACGTATTTGAGCTCCTCCAAATGCAACCGGACCGGGCGAGTTGGCCGTGCGCGTAGAGGCGCGCGGCTGTGAGCTTGCATCCGGGAGATAGTAGGTTCGAATCCCACTATCGGCAGCCCTGAAAATGGTTTTCCGTGGTTTCCCATTTTCACACCAGGCAAATGCTGGGGCTGTACCTTAATTAAGGCCACGGCCGCTTCCTTCCAACTCCTAGGCCTTTCCTATCCCATCGTCGCCATAAGACCTATCTGTGTCGGTGCGACGTAAAGCCCCTAGCAAAAAAAAAAAAAAAAAAAAAAAAAAAGCAACCGGACTAAACCAGTTGGGCTCAGAAGGCCAGAGCTGTACTGTAGGTGTTACTCAGGCCGGATATAAGCTTTTATTAGAATAGATGGCATATTCAGTGGAGTGGGGAAGAGTCGTTATAGTGGTAATATTAAACAGGCGCGTAAGTCAGGGCCTGGCAGACTCCTTGCGAAAAAATAACAATAGCCTAATACTTCGCACGGAAATGATCAGGGATATTTTGTAGAATTTGTACGGCACCATGGGCGCCGGCAAGGGGGGTACTTGCCCCCCCCCTGGAATTCTAAAGATGTTGATGTTCAATTGTTTAATATCATACCAGATTATTTCATAAGCTGAAATTACTGACAGTCATCTAGTATATGTTGTAACTGGAAGTTTCTGTAAACAATCTAATGTTGCTAACGTTATATTGGTTCTTATATTCAAGAAAATTGTTAATGTGCCCCCCGCTGGAAAAGATCCTGCGGGCGCCCATGTACGGCACAGCTGCAAATAGTCTGTCGGAATACCTGACACGCTCTTTAGAAAAGACATGCATCAAATTATTTAAAAATAATTACAGCAATGAAAATTGATATCAAAGTTTAGTTCCAGAATGATACTTTCTGAGATCGTACTGTCCGCAAATTCTGTAGAACATTTAACGTTCGACAACAATAAGAATTTTGTGAATAACAATCAGTCAAACTCTCTTTGCGTGAAGTTAATAATACGTTTTGACGTATTTTTCAAACCTTATTGGAACAGTTTTTGATTTAAGTTTGTTCGTATATTTTTCTGGCTGTAATCGAATACATTATTATAACGGAGACATCAGTATCGGTTACAGGTATAGTTACTGAAAATGAAACCAATTCAGCAACTTAGCCGTTGAACACGGAGGCAGTCAAAAGAAACCAATTAAAAATTATCTTACAATAACAAATAATGCATTTGTTCATGTAGCTGGACACTGATGTTGTTTTGCATTTTATTTGAGGGGGCTGAAATTTGTTACTTTGGCAGCCGGGCGTATATTACATTCGTTACGCTCCTAGTTCTCAAGTCAAAATTCCTTCTGCGCATTGATAACCGCGCTATCGCAGTCCTGCTTGCGCGTATGCGGGAAAGAGAGCGTGTGGTGTGAGCAACGTCATGCTGGCATCCAGTCCGGGTCTGTGCTTGAAAGTGTCAACTAGCGCGATTCCAGGCATCGCCATTGCTCGGGTGAGTGACAGTTGTAATGTTACAGGGCACACAATCAGTTATTCGGGTAATTTCTGCTCTATTGTAGTAAGATAAGTTGCACAGAGTGTAAGTGTCAATTTCGTGCAAAAACTTAACATTGACTAGGATAAGTCTCACTCCTACATGCCGCCGTTTTTTCCCTTCTGACGAGCGTCGGTCCTTCCTCGTTTGACTTTCGTCTGGGGCATTATCAGTTCCGTGTTTTCCAAATATATATATTGAAAAAACAACGTTCCAAATTCCGTTGCTCCGTGAAGGCTTGCCGGCTTTCTGTTGTACCGTTGTCGCATAGAACTTGACCCTTCCTCGAATGTAGGGTTACCATGGTCTAAAAATGTAAGACACATTAAGAAAATGGATGTCTGGACGTTGTACATTAATATCGGGAACATACTGTACACAAATAGGTAATATTTAATGCATGTTATTGTCGCCAACAACAAAATCAGGCCTACATTTACTTCAAAACTTTCATATAAAAGAGACAGACCCGTAGGCCTGCTGATTTGTAGCAAAATATCTGGCCTGTTTAATTCATAAAACTCAGAGCTCTTACTTTGTTGACTATTGAAAGATCATTGTCAAATTCTACTCTACATTGCATTCAGGAGGTCAAATGCACTGTATAGCCTTGTTTTCTTATATGATATGAGTAAATATCTGGAATCACAGATAAGGATATTTGCGGATGATTTGTGAGCGACTGCAGGGGGAAATGGACAGCAGACAATGGTATCAATGTAAATGGGATGAAAAGTCGATGAAATGATAAGTAACCTTTCTTAACTACTGCACTTCGTTAATGTGTGAGAGTGTGGTAGGGAAGTAAAGGAGAGGGCGTAAGACTGCAGTTAGAGTATGGCTTCTCATCAGGATTACTTGATAAACATCCAAAGGAAAGCAGCACTTTTTGTTCCGGGTGATTTCCGACAAAGGAGTAGTGTTACTGACTTTGTGCTGGGAGGAGACGAGGTGCTCGAGAGAAAAAGCTATGTAAACAGTAAATGCAGATCATTGATGATTGAGTGCAGGAATATTCGGCAGTTCAGAATATGTCGCCCACTTATCATTAGACATCATTCAAGTCCTGAAACTGGTTTAAATTACCTGAAAAGAAGTATTTCACCGCCAAACGGTCAAGCTACTTACAATGTATTCCTTCTTTCGCGACTGGAAAATACATATTTTAAACACTGAATGTATTGCATTTGTAAAAGGTGGGCATAAAGGAATTTTAAGAAGCTCCTCCCGGATGCCGGACAGGTTAAAGGGCATGTGGTAACACCACCTGCAGGCCGTCACCCCTTCCATGAAGCAACAGCATACCAGTAACTTAACTCATAATAAAAAAATAAAATAAAAAAATAATAAAAAAACACGCTGTGCAGATCCTAAATACAGGAACAGCACGAAGTTCCGCTAGCCATTGAATGGGAAATAGCTCATGTGAATTCCGCGTCGCCGTGAGCTAGCCGGCCTAGTGCCACGTTTTCAAGAGTTCTCTGGCAGAGGAGTGTTTCTTCCTGCTCATATTATTGTCGAAAAGAAAGAAGGAAAGCTTCGTAGGTTTCATTCACATCCTATGTTGAAAGATTGTTTGAAAAAAGGACTTTTCTATAAACTATCCAATTATTTATGTGATGATGGTACCAAGTTTTTTAGTTAGTCAATTTGATTGATTCATTTTTCTCTGTGGACTACTGAGCAGACGGTACTGTAGAGTTGTTCCTACACACAGCCGCATTTTGAAAATTATTGGCGATTCCCTTCAACCCTAATTAAAATCAAGAAAGCTCGCGACAAGGTGCCTTAAATATTGTTCTGTCCACAACTTAATAATAAAAAATGCCTGCCTACTCTTGTATTGGCAAAATCTCTTTTTGGCATTTTCCCAGTAACTGAGGCCGGCACCTTGTGTGGAACGGAGCGATGTATTCACTAGTGCGTGTATCTGTTGTGCAAAAGCACCCATTTCCCGAGGCAGTGGCAATATTACCCACAAAATCACTAAGAATGCCACATTTCGGGACCTAATAATATTCAAAATGGAGTCCTGAACACAAGTGAGTTTCATTTTTAAATGCAATATTATTATTATTTCCAGTCCCCTACTTCTTTACCGGAGCCCAGTTTTTAATATTTTGAAACGGAATACGTAACGAGAAGGAACTTGAAATGCATATGACACTGAAGGCTGTTCAGAATAGAACGCAAAGAGGACGCGTAGCTGGGCTACAGAGTAGGCTAGTGTGAAGCCGGGGTTGCTGAATTTGCCTCGGCGACCGGTAGCGGCAGTGAGCTACGGCAAAGTCGCTCGTCGGGCTTCTTTCTGTAGCTCGGCTACCGAGTAGCCCAGTGTGAAGGGCTCCGTTTAAAACAATGTTTCACAAGCACGGGCGGCTGGTCGTAGATTCCAGTCGCCTAGTGTGAAGTGGCCCTGTTTATAATGTAGTCGGAGCAACAATTTTCTAGACATTCCTCTCAGTTCACATTGTAGGAAGTATAGCCACAGCTCGTCCGACGATTGACGAAGCCTCAAGGCCGCGCTGGCCACGCACTGTAGAGATGGTCGATAAATCACAGCCTGTTACTTTGTCACCGATACATCTGATACGCTGTCACGGAAGAATCTGTCACAAAATATCGTTTAGGTTGTGTACTTGGATCACGCTGTAGCTCATCGCTATATCCGTTTATCACTTAGCTGCGCCGATATCAAAGGTGTTAAATCATACATTTTTGATTTTATCAGTGTATTTATGAGCACAGTAGAGAAAATAACTGTCTAGCAACTCTGTCAATAGCTATATGATTTTTCACGAGAGTTTAATCCTGATGTAAACAAGGTATGTCCACGCCTCAGCCAAAGAAAGAGTTGTGATTCGCTGATCGTGTAGTATCGACCTCCGCCCCGTCAACGTCTCGTGTTCGGACATACAGTGCTGCTCATATGACCTAAAATAGATGAGGAACAGTTTTTGAGTTGTGTGAAACTAAACAGAGGGGTCTGAAGGGAGATTCTGGATTCTGTTCACTTATTTTATTAAAAACATTCACAACGCACTGCCTATGGTCACTTCTGGCCGGTTTTCCTCTTTTGTGCTTCACTACACGCGATGGTCCTACTTCTTGCTCCATTTCTCTCACTATGAATACTGACACTGACAGCTGCTTCAAGATGCAACACCTTATCTCCACGCTGTACAGCTTGGGACTTTCCCTCACTATGAGAAGACTTCCTGCATTACACCACGCCTTGTGCCTCCATATCTCGTTATTTAATCACTGTTTTATTTAAAAAAAGTATAGATATACACCGGTATATATGACAACCATATTTTAATTTGATTACGTACTCTTTCAGACTATCTAAATGTAATAAACTAAGATAAAATTAAATTAATGCGTCGTACTAATTTTCTTCGAGCTCGCATACAGTCCAGTGAGTGCGATGGTTGATTTTCCAATCAACTACGTATATGTCCACGTGCAAAGCCAAGATGCTCCGCCTATTTGTTTACATCAGGATTAAACTCTCGTGAAAAATCATATAGCTCATGTTTCATACGTAGCGCGAATCGAACAAATTAGTTCTCAGCTGGCAAATGAGGCATGTCTGACTACAGAGAAGTGCTTGTTCGATTTTCAAAATAATCACGGTGCTGAATTTGTAATGTTTGTAGATATAAGGCTATGTTTACAAAATAGTGTGGTACCGTTTTAAAAAAAGCGAAGTTAGTACCGAGATCCCAGAAAATATTAACGTCATGACCCTTTGATGATGTGTTTTTGCTTCTAAAGTCTTATTGTTGTACATACAGCAGAGTAAATAAATGCATTAAATACTGATTCGTGACCAGAACTTACAAGCAGTAACAGTACCATTACTGAAAGTGAAAACAAATTACAAAATGTCAATATCTTCAACCGTTCACGAGTTAGGCCTATTTGAGGTGAACAACTTTGCTGAATAGCCCTGTATATAAGAGGAATCTTTGTATTAAGTTCATAAATTTTTTTAGTCATTTTATTTTTAAACCTACACTGACTGACAGAGCAAATGCAACACCAAGGAGTGGTCAGAACGTTATGCCAATTGCAGGGTAGACTGACGTCACTGAGGTATGCTCATGATGTGAAATGCGCTGCTGTGCTGCGCACGTAGCGAACGATAAATGGGACACGGCGTTGGCGAATGGCCCACTTCGTACCGTGATTTCTTAGCCGACAGTCATTGTAGAACGTGTTGTCGTGTGCCACAGGACACGTGTATAGCTAAGAATGCCAGGCCGCCGTCAACGGAGGCATTTCCAGCAGACAGACGACTTTACGAGGGGTATGGTGATCGGGCTGAGAAGGGCAGGTTGGTCGCGTCGTCAAATCGCAGCCGATACCCATAGGGATGTGTCCACGGTGCAGCGCCTGTGGCGAAGATGGTTGGCGCAGGGACATGTGGCACGTGCGAGGGGTCCAGGCGCAGCCCGAGTGACGTCAGCACGCGAGGATCGGCGCATCCGCCGCCAAGCGGTGGCAGCCCCGCACGCCACGTCAACCGCCATTCTTCGGCATGTGCAAGACACCCTGGCTGTTCCAATATCGACCAGAACAATTTCCCGTCGATTGGTTGAAGGAGGCCTGCACTCCCGGCGTCCGCTCAGAAGACTACCATTGACTCCACAGCATAGACGTGCACGCCTGGCATGGTGCCGGGCTAGAGCGACTTGGATGTGGGAATGGCGGAACGTCGTGTTCTCCGATGAGTCACGCTTCTGTTCTGTCAGTGATAGTCACCGCAGACGAGTGTGGCGTCGGCGTGGAGAAAGGTCAAATCCGGCAGTAACTGTGGAGCGCCCTACCGCTAGACAACGCGGCATCATGGTTTGGGGCGCTATTGCGTATGATTCCACGTCACCTCTAGTGCGTATTCAAGGCACGTTAAATGCCCACCGCTACGTGCAGCATGTGCTGCGGCCGGTGGCACTCCCGTACCTTCAGGGGCTGCCCAATGCTCTGTTTCAGCAGGATAATGCCCGCCCACACACTGCTCGCATCTCCCAACAGGCTCTACGAGGTGTACAGATGCTTCCGTGGCCAGCGTACTCTCCGGATGTCTCACCAATCGAACACGTGTGGGATCTCATTGGACGCCGTTTGCAAACTCTGCCCCAGCCTCGTACGGACGACCAACTGTGGCAAATGGTTGACAGAGAATGGAGAACCATCCCTCAGGACACCATCCGCACCCTTATTGACTCTGTACCTCGACGTGTTTCTGCGTGCATCGCCGCTCGCGGTGGTCCTACATCCTACTGAGTCGATGCCGTGCGCATTGTGTAACCTGCATATCGGTTTGAAATAAACATCAATTATTCATCCGTGCCGTCTCTGTTTTTTCCCAACTTTCATCCCTTTCGAACCACTCCTCCTTGGTGTTGCATTGTCACTGTCAGTCAGTGTACATTAAGTACTGTAAATAATTGGTATCCCGGAGACACGACATTCCGCTTGTTGGGCATCATGTTAACAACCTTTTCCCTGTGCATTATTGAAACTTCAAATTATAAATGTGAATATTATTTTTCCCACTTGTAATGTCCCGAATCTTCCGAAAAATACTACCTGACTTAGTCATTTCAGCTAGAAGTATTTCCGTACTGGCCGCCCGCGACCAAGGCGTGGCCGTGACGATATTTGTGCATCCTGTGACTGAATCACAGATATTATGAAATATCATAAGCACATCTCTGTTACCCGTGACAATAATCATATACTTGTGCATCCTGTGACTGATACAAGTCATAGAAATTTTTTGTCACAGATACGCCTCATCGATATTCTGAAATATCGGTTAAGCTCATCTCTGCGATCACGTGACATTTGAAATGTAGCAGGTGGGGGGCACTACGCAGCATCGTGAACCGCTGTGAGGGAGTCCCCTCCCTCGGTAACTTCATAGTGTGGCGTAATCAGTTCGATGGCCAACGGCCTACGCGCTAGTAGAGGTGTCATTCTAAAAACGAAAGTTCTGATCGTGGCTTGAAATGACCCTGAAATCAATTTGTAATTCGTAAGTATCCGGTGATAATAGTGGTTCACTGTCGTTACTGTGCAACTAATTTGAAAGCAAGACATCATGATCTTGTAGATAGTAACTAAAAAAAAATCACCCGCGTGTCGTTGAACAGTTTCACTCTCATACACTGTCCCAGTACAAGTGTTATAGTCATTTAAATCAAGCCAGGGCTGAAGCTGGATCCGCTAGTGTGTCGTGTGGATTATCTGAGTTAAAGTGGGCACTCCGCAATGTTCGTAATAAGAGGCAACACTACATACAATACTGTATGTGGCGCTCGCGAAGTGACTGTCCTTAGGTTTCCACTAGCATTTTTTTTTGTTTCATTTCAAAAAAACATTTTGTTGACAGCGATACAAGTTTGCTTGTGCTTGAAGGGGAGAAACGTTATCAGCGTGAAGGCGTTATCATTGCCATCATCCTCGGCACACGAAGTGGGTAAGTCGATATTGTTCGGCTGATAATCGAACATTTTTGCTATAATTTTCTATTTTGAAATCTAAATGTTAGATTTTTATTTTGTTTAGTCTGTGTGATAGTGACTGTGTGACTGTGCTTTTTACTTCAATATCCAAATACTTAGGATATTTCGTGCCCTTACCGCTTTTTCATAGTTTCTTTAGGTTCGAATTCTGGGAAGGGAATCCGGCCTTTAAACCACCAACCAAAATCAGAATGAGCCTAGGTGTCTGCAGCGACACTGGGATAAACAAAAGGAAGTTTGTTAATGAGTTGATTGTATCATGAACTTGTGCTCCAAGAAAAAAGCTAGCCTATTTCATAGACTCTCGTTCTTTTTCTGTCAGTTGAGTAACAGACTTCAAATAATCACGTAACATAGCTTCTTCACTCTGTGCACTGGTCTGGCAGTTTGTTACAATAATAGTAAGGATGTAAAGGAGAGGGCATATAACTCCTTGGTAAGAGCTCAAATACATTATGGTTTCAGTGCATGGGACCCTCACCAGGGTTACTTGATTGGAGAACTTGAAAAAATCCAAATAAAAGCAGCTCGATTTGTTATGGGCGATTTCCAACAAAAGAGTAGTGTTATGAAAATGTTACAAAGTTGATATTATAACCGCTTGGGAGGTCCACCTAATGGCCTAATCAATACAGCCTTACAATCAATTGTAGTGATCAGTTATATTTACAAAAAACACAGTAGCCTACATGTTTGAGGTCCTGAGAACCATCCTCAGCTTTTACAATACCCGGTAGTCTAAATTAAAATAGCCATAAAAAAGATTGTCTACATAATGGTGTGCACAAAAATAATAAACATTTAAAACTAGGTCTAACACATTAAAAACACACTGTATACACAGTATGTGTCAACTGCATTGAACTTCAAACTTTAAGTAAGTTCATAGTCCAAATTAGTCTAAAAATCGAACAACGCCATTTCTTCAGATTACAGCAGTCCCATTTTAAAAATCCTTCTTAAAGTTATAAAATATACCTCTCCTGCAATCCTTTCTGTTGGTGGCACGCGTTAATGGAATAGGGAAATACTCCCAAAAGGTTGGAACCTATGGCTGTATTGAATTACATTTCCCGATAGATTTTATGACCTTGTCCATTACTATTACGAACAGGAGTGGTGATAGGGCACATGAAGATATGGTTAAAACTGACACATTCTTAATTTGTGGCTGGTATAAATTCCCAATTCATTGCGGTGTCCATGAAGTTAACCTGAATAAATTGTAGATAAAATTAATGAATTGAAGGAGAGAGAGTGTGTTAGTCAAATGGCATAAGTTATACGAGACTTACCTGTGGTGCCTGGCCTATTGTTGTGTGGTCTCGTACTAACAGTTGTGAGATTCAGAAGGAAAAAGGGGCTTGGCAAGGAGAGAGAGAGAGAGAGAGAGAGAGAGAGAGAGAGAGAGAGAGAGAGAGAGAGAGAGAGAGAGGTGGGGGGTGGGAATTAAGGCGGGGCTTAAGGATGTGGGAAAAGACATGGCTGCTGAGGAAAGATGCTGTGAATATTATGAAAAACTGAATTATGACTTCTTGGTTTGACGTTTCTAAAAATGGGAATTAGAAGGTCTAATACGATATTTGGCTTTTTTGAAATGTCGTTAAGATTGATTCGGGTTAAAATATTGATCTGTATGTATGAAGCAGCTTTCAGTAATGTTGAGGAGGGGTCCTTTGTTGATAATTTTGAGAATTTCCATATCGTGTATTATGTCGGTGAATTTGTGAATAGTCATGCATATGATGTCCTACACCTGAAAATTTATTATACTTCAGGGCATTGACGTGTTCTGAGTCTGACCGATGTAAGAAGAATCAAAATTGTTACAAATAATCCTGTATACGCCTGATTTTGAAAAACTATTGAACTTGTTTATGGATATGGCCAGTAGCGTAGCCAGGATCGCCCAATGGGGGGGGTTACAGTTACAAAATTAAGATATAACATAATGTAACTGCTTGTGCGTGTCTGGTACGCGCATGTATGACTGTCATAAGGATACGCCCCAAGGGCTCTGAACTTTGGAGCGTGGGTTGGCGACCACGGGGCCCTTAGCTGAGTCCTGGCATTGCTTCCACTTACTTGTGCCAGGCTTCTCACTTTCATCTACCCTATCCGACCTCTCTTGGTCAACTCTTGTTCTTTTCCGACCCCGACGCTATTAGGTTTGCGAGGGCTAGGGAGTCTTTCATTTTCACGCCCTTCGTGGCCCTTGTGTTCCTTTGGCCGATACCTTCATTACCTTTGGCGCTTTGCTATACGAGGAATGGTCATTTGTGTGTCCAATTGAGAAGCTTTCTTTCTTGCTTGCATAAATATGTTTATGAACTCCTCTTCTGCGTTTCCTCTGATCTTGATAATTCTGTCCTCCGCAACATTAGCATATGAAAATGCTTTTGCAATGTCCAACTCTTCACTTTGAAAAATCTGCTAAGAAGAGCACTTACATTAAATAATTGATTTAGTATATGTAGAGCATTAGTGCAGGCTTCTTTATTATTCCATTGTACTATATTTTCAAGAACTGCAACGACGGCATCAAACAGTTCTAGAAATACTGCAATTGAGTCATGGTGCTCCACCCATCTTGTTAGACACAATGCTTTAAGCCTCGTTTTTTCACTTTCAGGAACAGTGGCATCTATCGATTCTTTAAATGCATTTAACCTTTTAGGACACCTAAGAAATGAACAAATATTCCCCACAGTACCCAAACAGTTTCTGATTCCTTGCATTGAGCATGCATGGGTTATAGCAAGATTGAGAACATGTGAGCTGCAGTGCACGTACAAAGCCAACGGGTAGGTCTCCCTTATTATCGCTTGGACGCCATTAAACTGCCTACTCATAGCGTTAGCTCCATCATATCCTTGTCCTCTTAAATAATTTAAGTTGACTCCTATCTTCTTAAGCACATCAATTATTTTGGCAGCCAAACCTCTTCCAGAGGCGTCAGTGATCGGTACAAACTGGAGGAAGTCCTCCCTGAGTGTCTGAGAGTCAGGGTTGACATACCGAACACAACGTGACATTTGTTCCATTCCAGAAAAGTCACTTGTCTCATCGGCCATTATAGTGAAACACTGTGATCTGTTCACTCTGCGCACGATGTTTTCAACAATAAAGTAATTGCATACGTGAATGATCTCGTTTTGAGTTTGTGGGCTAATGTACATAGCATTGCGGCTGCTTGTAAGCAAATGAGTTTTTAAATCCTCATCCCCATTTCTTGCACGAAAATGAAGGAAAGTACTAAAATTTCCATCATTTTCAGTAGGCTCTTCATCATTCAATATAATGGGTCCATCGTCTCTATGTCCTCTAAGGGGTAAACCTTGGCGGCCACACAAAATGATAGTTTCGATAATAGGAATAATCTTCTTTCTGTTGTCTTCAATTTCCTTTTTCTTGTTCTTCTTACAATTTACTTTTCGTCGCACCGACGTAGATAGGTAGATACGTAGATGTGACAGGGAAGCAACCATGGCCTTAAGGTACAGCCTCAGTATTTGCCTGGTGTGAAAATGGGAAACCACGGAAAACCATTTTCAGAGCTGCCGACAGTGGGGTTCAAACCCACTATCTCCCAAATGCAAGATCACAGCTAACTGTACGGCCAACTCGCTCGGTTTTACGTACATGTAACCATGTAGTTACGAAAGCATGGTAAGATAGTTAACAAGTGAACTAGAATGATTATAAAATGAGTAATTCATCTAAGAAGAGTCGAATATCGGTATTATTTTTATTTCATTTTCAAAATCCACTTGGTGGCTGCGTAAAGACAAAGAATACACTATAACAACTTCGTTAAATACACTGACTGACAGTGACAATGCAACACCAAGGAGGAGTGGTTCGAAAGGGATGAAAGTTGGGGAAAAAAGAGACGGCACGGATGAATAATTGATGTTTATTTCAAATCGATATGCAGGTTACACAATGCGCACGGCATCGACTCAGTAGGATGTAGGACCACCGCGAGCGGCGATGCACGCAGAAACACGTCGAGGTACAGAGTCAATAAGAGTGCGGATGGTGTCCTGAGGGATGGTTCTCCATTCTCTGTCAACCATTTGCCACAGTTGGTCGTCCGTACGAGGCTGGGGCAGAGTTTGCAAACGGCGTCCAATGAGATCCCACACGTGTTCGATTGGTGAGACATCCGGAGAGTACGCTGGCCACGGAAGCATCTGTACACCTCGTAGAGCCTGTTGGGAGATGCGAGCAGTGTGTGGGCGGGCATTATCCTGCTGAAACAGAGCATTGGGCAGCCCCTGAAGGTACGGGAGTGCCACCGGCCGCAGCACATGCTGCACGTAGCGGTGGGCATTTAACGTGCCTTGAATACGCACTAGAGGTGACGTGGAATCATACGCAATAGCGCCCCAAACCATGATGCCGCGTTGTCTAGCGGTAGGGCGTTCCACAGTTACTGCCGGATTTGACCTTTCTCCACGCCGACGCCACACTCGTCTGCGGTGACTATCACTGACAGAACAGAAGCGTGACTCATCGGAGAACACGACGTTCCGCCATTCCCTCATCCAAGTCGCTCTAGCCCGGCACCATGCCAGGCGTGCACGTCTATGCTGTGGAGTCAATGGTAGTCTTCTGAGCGGACGCCGGGAGTGCAGGCCTCCTTCAACCAATCGACGGGAAATTGTTCTGGTCGATATTGGAACAGCCAGGGTGTCTTGCACATGCTGAAGAATGGCGGTTGACGTGGCGTGTGGGGCTGCCACCGCTTGGCGGCGGATGCGCCGATCCTCGCGTGCTGACGTCACTCGGGCTGCGCCTGGACCCCTCGCACGTGCCACATGTCCCTGCGCCAACCATCTTCGCCACAGGCGCTGCACCGTGGACACATCCCTATGGGTATCGGCTGCGATTTGACGAAGCGACCAACCTGCCCTTCTCAGCCCGATCACCATACCCCTCGTAAAGTCGTCTGTCTGCTGGAAATGCCTCCGTTGACGGCGGCCTGGCATTCTTACTTATACACGTGTCCTGTGGCACACGACAACACGTTCTACAATGACTGTCGGCTGAGAAATCATGGTACGAAGTGGGCCATTCGCCAACGCCGTGTCCCGTTTATCGTTCGCTACGTGCGCAGCACAGCGGCGCATTTCACATCATGAGCATACCTCAGTGACGTCAGTCTACCCTGCAATTGGCATAAGGTTCTGACCACTCCTTCTTGGTGTTGCATTTGCTCTGTCAGTCAGTGTATAAGGATTTTTTTTGTAAATGATCAATCCATGATCTTTGTCTGGCGAATATAAGTGGTGTCTGAATGAGTGTCAGAAGAGAATCCCTGAGCGCTTTGATGTCCTTGGTACTGATGTTGAAACTCGTCTTCTTAGGGATTGTCCCTTTTGCACCGATCATGAGACCCCTCACTTCTACGTCGTCAAGCTCGTATTTATTGTTGTTATATGGCTCTGTAGGCAGGTAGATATACTTCTTTTCTCTGTCTACTTCATCTGGTTGGTCGTACAGTAACAGATTTGGCCTAATCCAGCTTTAAAATCTAGTTCAATTTGAAGTTTAAAAACATAATTTTCGAAACGTTTGCACTTGACAAATGGGAGCATAGTATGACCCTGCTTTGAGAACAATAATGTCCTTTTTCTGTGTACAACAAATACCTTACAATGCGGAGTACATTGTTCTTTTAGTAACTTGACTTGCGGTGCGGAATATGAAGCGTCTATTAACGAGTGTCAGTTCAACTTCAGGACAATGTCAATCGGAGTGTTTCTATTGAGGCGAGAAGATAAACAAACCACCGTCACCGTTTCAAAAATCTTTTCTGTTTCAAAGCATCGATGTAGCTGACATGTACGGAAGGACTGAGCTTCTGTTCACGCGACACACGGTACACGAAACGTTGTGGTGTCGAGGCATCGAGACAGCTGATTGAGCCGGCGGAGTTTCGAAACACGCACACACTACGAACAAAGAGCCGGCGCGGCAGTCATGCAGACACTGAATTTGCATACTCCAACAGTTAATAGACATTATCTAATTTCTATTATCTATTATCTATTATCTATCTATTTTAAGCAATGTTTATTTAATTTATTGTTAACTGTCAGTTTATATTTATTTTCTTTTTGTGAAAGTTCCATGGGGGGGGGTTCTAACCCCCAGTAACCCCCCCCCTGGCTACGCCCCTGGATATGGCATTATGTAAGACAAAATATATTTTGCCGGGTGTTTATTGGAGGCTTGCCTGGTCAAATGATCCTTAGAGCTATGCTGGCGGGAGCATCTGCTCCTGGTAGGGCCACCCAAGCTGGACAGGTCTAAGGTGATGATCCAGACTAAGAGTGATACCCTGGTCCTCCAGGTTGGGGGTTGAGCGGAGGGTTAACTCCCCTACCTCGTAAAAAAACCAACTGTTACAGATACCTTAAGAATGAATAACGCAGGACTGGAAAACTTGGTGACGAACGTGCGAGAAAAATGGCTAAAGAGAAGGAAAAAGGATATTGTATTAGCAACGTGGAATGTTAAGACATTGAAGAGACCTGGCAAGTTGAAAGAATTAAGAAATGAAATGGATAAGTATGGAGTGAAAATAGCTCTACAGGAACTAAGATGGAAAGGGCAAGGGATGATGTCTGGACAACATATTTTGATGTACGGTGGAGAAAAAGCAGGCAGTAATGGCACAGGATTCCTCATACATAAGTCGGTAAAGCAAAGCGTGATCAACTTTACTCCAATCAATGATAGGATGTGCTCTGTGAGAATTAGGGCAAAATTCTTCAACATAACTGTGTTTTGTGTGTACGCCCCTACTGAGGAGGCAGAAGATGAGAAGAAAGATGCATTTTATACTAAATTGGAGGAAGAAATTAATAAAGTTCAAAGGCATGATGTGAAAATTATCCTTGGAGATTTAAATGCAAAAATTGGAAGAGAAGTGTACAAACACTTAGTAGGGAAAGAAAACCTGCATGAAGTAAGTAATGATAACGGATTGAGATTGATTGATTTTGTGAGTGGAAAGCAGATGATAATTAAAAGTACTTGGTATCGTAGGAAAAACATTCACAAGGAGACCTGGATTTCACCAGATGGTGTGACAAGAAATCAAATAGACCGTGTTATCATAGACAGGCGACATGCATCAGATATTATGGATGTTAGAAGCTGCAGAGGTGCCGATGCAGGTACAGACCACTATCTTGTTAGTCAAGTACACAAAAAATAGATTTGGCAAGAACGGAAAAAGTAACAAAAAAGGCAAAGCACAATATTGAAGGTCTAAAAGATGAGGAATTGCAAGAGAAATACAAAAAGAAAATATCTGAATCTTTGGCAATAAAAAGGGAATTATGGGAGAAAGGAGAAGTGGAAGATAAATGGGAGATACTGAAAACAACTATCAGTGAAGTTGCAGATAGTACCCTGGGAAAGAAGAAATTGGTAAAGAGAGCAGAATGTTTTGATGAGGAATGTTCAACATTAATCCAAGAGAGGAATGATGCTAGGAACAGAATGCTTCAAAGGAGAACAAGACAAACAGTAGAAGAGTATAGAGAGAAACGAAGAAGAGCAGATAAGATATGTAGATATAAGAAAAGAGCATTTGAAAGAAAGAGAATCGAAGAACTAGATGAAATGAAGGATAGAAACGAGGTACGAAAGTTCTATGAAAGAACAAAAGACCTTAAGAGAGGATTTCAACCAAGAGCTGTTTTCTTCAAGGATAAAGATGGAAACCTTCTGGGTGATAAAAGCAAAGTGCTTGGAAGATGGCAGGAGTATTTTTACGAGTTACTCAATGGAAATAATGAAGATGATAGAGAGGAGGAAAATATAAATGTTGATGGGGAAGAAAGAGAATTGGAAGAGGAATCAGTAAAACAGCCAGACTTAGAAGAGGTCAACGCTGCAATTAATGCATTAAAGAATAATAGAGCCCCAGGTGAAGATGGAATGGAGTCAGAGCTGTTGAGATATGGGGGAGAGGGAATAGAAAAGGCTGTTTATGAATTGATTAAGGAGGTTTGGACAAAGGAGGAAATACCCAAGGATTGGACATTGGGTATAATTTACCCATTACATAAAAAAAGAGATAAGGCAGTATGTGGAAATTTTCGAGGGATCACCTTGCTGGATGGAACGTACAAGGTTTTTGGTAAGGTACTAGCCTTAAGATTGGAATTATGGATGGAAAGAATATTAGGGGATTACCAAGCAGGTTTTAGAAAACATCGCTCTACTCTGGATCAGATATTTATATTACGACAAGTGCTAGAGAAATTTTATGAATATGACAAACAGCTACATCAGCTGTATGTTGATTTTAAACAGGCATATGACAGTCTAGATGGGGGTAAAATTTACAAGATTATGAAAGAATTTGGAATCCCAAGGAAATTGATTAGATTAACAGAAATGACTTTGAAAACAACGCTATGCAAGGTGAGAGTGGAGCAAGATCTGTCAGAGGAGTTTTTAGTGGAGAGAGGACTAAGACAGGGAGATGTACTTTCCACACTGCTTTTTAACCTAGCATTGGAAAAAGTAATCCGTCAATTGCCCATCAACCCAGGGGGAACCATTTTGAACAGATTAGTACAAGTGATAGCATATGCTGATGATGTAGCAATAATTGCAAGAAATGAGAGCTCTTGAAGAGAGCTACTCAGTATTAGAAGAGAAAGCACGGGACCTAGGACTAGAGGTGAATACAAACAAAACAAAATATATGAAGATGGGAGATACAGAGGGAGTAAGAGGAAGGACCCCAGTAAGATTAAATGGGAAGGAATATCAAAGAGTTACATCTTTCAAATATCTAGGCTCTATAATAACAGAGGACAATAAAACCTCCGTGGAAATACAGGAGAGGATAACAAGTGGAAACCGATGCTTTTACGTCTTGCAAAATATGTTTAAATCCAGGAATGTCAGCAGGAATACAAATATTAAAATATACACAACAGTACTAAGACCAATAGTTATGTATGGCTCAGAATGCTGGGTGATGACCTCCAGAGAAGAACAATGGCTGTTACGGTGGGAAAGGAAGATATTGAGAAAGATATTCGGTGCAGTAAGAGAGCAGGATGGGTGGAGAATGAGGACAAATGTAGAGCTGCAAGGACTGTTTGGCCAGCCAGATATTGTTGCTAAAATTAAGCAGGGAAGAATTAGGTGGGCCGGTCATGTTCAGAGAATGGCAGAAACCTGCACCGTAAAAAAGGTGTTTATAGGGAAACTTGATGGAAGGAGGAGGAGAGGAAGACCCAGGAAAAGATGGATTGATGATGTTGAGGATGACCTTAGAAAGTTAAGAGTTAAACGTTGGAGAAGAAAGCTGAGGAACAAGATGAATGGAGGCAGGTGATAAAGGAGGCCAAGGACCTACAAGGACTGTAGCGCCAACCAGTAAGTAAGTATTATGTAAGACGTGTGCATTCCTATTGTTGCTTTTTGAATACTACTTTTACATCGTGCTTTTTAAAGATGTTGGTGACTTTGTAAATTTGTTCGTTGAACGTAAGGAGTTTTATCTTTATTCAAAGTGGTAGAGGTCATAGGTTATGATTTTCATTTCTGTGTTGACGTATAACTAATATAATAGAGTTCGAGGGCTGTTCCACCTTTCAACATGATGTAAAATATTTGAAATTTATTAAGTGAAGATCGGTTTCGACTCCCTTGCAGTCATAAGTTTTTGTAGATAATTAAATCAATGGGAATCTGATAACAATCATCATGGGGATTGCCTACATACATCTCCATAGATTATAAGTTTACCTTCCGCAGCCCAGCACTCGCTATATTCAGCTGTGCGCTGTATGACTGTCGTTTGTTTGCACGCTCGGGTAGAATGTTGTAGAGAGGCGATCAGGGCTGCCAACCTCTGTACTTGGGAACTAATGAGTGGTACTTACTGTTACTGGTGGCGATTATTGTTTAGGATTCTTGCCGTGGACAAGACCTTTGGTCTGGACGGTTAGGATTCTTGCCGTGGACAAGACCGCTGGTCTGGTCGGTTAGGATTCTTGCCGTGGACAAGACCGCTGGTCTGGTCGGTTAGGATTCTTGCTGTGGACAAGACCGTTGGTCTGGTCGGTTAGGATTCTTGCCGTGGACAAGACCGTTGGTCTGGTCGGTTAGAAGCCGCGAAGCGGCCTTAGGCACCTAGTTTTGTGACGAAACACAATTGGTGTGGACGTGCGGATGGGGACAAGACCACTGGTCTGGACTGTTTAGAAGGGCCGCAGCCCTGTATCTGCCTCGACATTAATGCAAGTATTAAATTACTGTTGTGTATTTCACATTGTTTCCTTTACATGGTGTTTTTTCTTCGTGCTTTTATTCAGCCGGGGTGGTAACACAATGTATCTATCAGCATTGATGGCAATGACGTCACATTCCTTTCACCAATGAGAATGCGAATAGTTACTCTAGCCATGGTCGATGGCGGCTGCTGCTCTCATTAGGTTATAAAAGTAAATATACTTCTGGGGGCGGGTTGGTGGGTTCCTAGACATCACCTAGACATCACAACAAACACATCTCTCCTCTACAAGGTATTCAAAGTATGCATTATTTTAGCTTCCTTATAATGTTATAAACTCTGGGCTGCGGAAGGAAAAAATTATACCATCCATAGGTTCAATCCGGAACAATGAGAGTTGTTACTTGTAAATGCACAAAAGTATCGAATTCTACACTCTCTGGTAGCATTAGCTCATTGCCAGACAAAACTTCATCCCCATAATCATCATTAGAGGCAGCCTCTCCTAGTAAGACACCAGCTTTGCCGAAACAGTTGCTGATTGTGGAGGATGACACCTGCTTCCAGGCAGCCGAAATAAAGTCCATGGCTTGTAGCAAGTTAATGGAGAGGTTCATTTCCTATATCATTCAGTGTTATTATATGTTGAACCAGCATTTTTTCTATAATGAGCTTTGAAATTTGCAATGAAGCCCAAATCAAGTGGTTGTAGAACACTGGTACAGTTAGGAGGGAAAAAATTCCATTCGGGCATTGTCCAGAATTTGAGGTGGATGTGCTGTACATCGATCCATAAGGAGCTTCTGTTTCTTTTTCATTTTAATGTCCAGTGTTTGCAACCACTGGTCCATTAGAAGCATAATCATCCAAGCATTTCTGTTGGATTCATATTCCGTAGGTTTTGTTTTCACACCCTTAAAACATCTGGTTCTTCGATTTTCCTATCACAAGTGGAGGAAGTTTGTCAGATCCATCTGCATTGGTGGCGAAAAGTACTGTTACACAAATTTTACTTTTCTTCCCTCCATGGCATGAATCACCTTTTTCAGCTAATATTTTATTAGGAAGGAGATTGTACACTAGAGTCAAAAAGTTAAGCATAATCACTAAACGAGGCCATAACGCCTGATAGGAATGTCAGACGAATTGCTAAGCAAACAGAAGATGACTCGCACACCATGTGTGTCACAGCTTGTCCAAAAAAGTGTCAGAAAGGTTCTGATAGCTAAGGTACACCTGTGACTAACAAAACTTGGCAAGGTCTTCCACAACAAAATATGCTGTTAATAGGGTGTATGGTTACCCCTAACGGCCACACATGCTTCGCAGCGATGTGGCATGTTCTGTACCAGATGGTCCAAGAGCTCTTGTGGCAGTTGATCCCATTCCTCTGAAAGGGGAATGCGAAGGTCTTGGAGGGTCCTTGGTGGAGACTGACGGGATGCAGTTCGCATCCCCAATTTATCCCATGCATGTTCTATAGGATTCAGTTCCGCAGACCTCGCTGGCCAGTCCATGCCATGAATGTCTTCCCCAGCCAGAAATTCATCCACCAGAGCAGCGCGGTGCGGTCAGGCATTATCGTCCATTAAGAGGAAGTCTAGACCAACCACACCTCTGAAGAGTCAAACATGTGGTCTCAGTATCTCATCCCTGTATTTCCGAGCGTTGTGTTCCTCGGACCACCCATGAAGATGTGCAGGTCCGTACGGCCATTCAACAAGATGCCGCCCCCCCACCATGACGTCGCCACCATCATACTGGTCCCGTTCCACGATGTTCCTGTGGTTGTATCGGCTACCCGGTTCTCTCCAGAATAATGTGCGATGGGAATCGTTCTGCAAACTGAAGCAGAATTCCTCTGTGAAAGCACATGCCTCCATTCATTCATGTTCCAGTTTCGATGTTGACGGCTCCACAGTAAACGGGTCCGTCTCGGTGCTGGAGTGAGCGGGACGCACGCCACTGGATGTCGGGCAAACAGCCCTGCTGTTCTGAGCCTCCAGTACACAGTTTGCCGGGAAACGGCATCCCCTGAGACGGCTGCAATCTCCGCTGACATTCGTCTTGCAGGTGCACTCCGATTTTGTGGGGTGGTTAAGGCAGATATCGGTCCTGCTGTGGGGTGGTTACCCTTGGTCAACCTGGTACTGGCCTACGACTAACATCTCCTGTGTCTGGAAATCGTCTCCAAAGCCTAGAAATGACACTTTGTGGCACATTCGGTCTGTCTGGCCTGCTTCCAGGCAGCAGAGTATTCTACCCTGCAAAACAGGGTCCAAATGGCGTCGTCGTGCCATTATGTTGTCACGTTCACCATGAGGCTAACCTCTGTAGACTATAACAAGGCAAACACAACTTAGGGAATATGGGGCGCAGGCACTGGCTGAGTTTACCTTGCGGTTATGCTGCTAGTCAAAGCAGGGAACACTCTTTTCCTATACAGAATGAAGACTAAAGGTTGGTGGGAGCATATGTTGTGCGGTTTGCGATCTATTTCCTGTTGCCCTGCTTACTCGTAACTTATGCTTAACTTTTGGACACTAGTGTAGAATAGGCTGGTCTCGTCACAATTGTAGATGTTTGGAGGCTGATAATCGCTTACGATACCCGGCAGAACCTCTTCTTTCCAGTGTTGCACCATGACGTCCACAGCTTTTGAGTCGCCACAAATTGTTCTCCCTGTGATTCCGTGACGATCTTTAAAGCCTTGCATCCTTCCTGATGAAGCCTTAAAATCAGCAGTGATACTAATCATTTTAGTTATGCCTTTGCCTTCAGCATGGCTCCATTAATTGCTAGAGCTGCAGCCCACTTTTGCTGGAACCATGTGAAAAGTGCTTTCTCCAAATCTCCATACCTTCCTTCTTGCTGACGACTGCAGTTTGCTGATTTTGAACCCAGTTTTGAGAACTTGTCCAAAATAGCGTTTCTTTTACTGATGACTGTACATAGCGTGGTATAAGCAATCCCTAAGTCTGAAGCAATTTCAGTTTTTGTTTTGTGTGGATTGGCGTCCACATCTCGTATAAATTTTAGTTTTTCATCTAGGGTATAACTTTTCATTTTTCTGTTTTCCATGGCTAATCAAAATCAACTGAATGACAAAACTACTGTTCAACAGTTAACACCAGATACCGGCACCGTGGACGTTTTACTACTCCGTTGTTCCTGCGAAAGAAATTCTCGTATTCAAACAAATTTACTGTATGTTCTTTTGTTTCCACAATGAAATCGCTCACTTTGCTTGTAATGTATCTTAATCTTTGGCAGCGGGTCAAAAACGACCAAGGTAGAGGAGGAGCGAAGGGGATTCACTCGGTTGACCATTGGTGAGCCGCCAGCAAGTAAGGGTCAACAATGTCACTCAGCGAAACTCTGTGTTCTTTTTCAGCACCGAAACCCGACCGCTCTACTTCCGCCTACGCTGACAAGGATCGTAAATACAGTAGTTTCTTTCTAAAAAGCATGTGCTCGTTATTTCACTAACGTATAACAGCGAATCACGTATAAATGGATTACGTATGTATGTTGGGTATTCAGCCCAAAGGGTGGTTGGATCCTCAACAGGTCCACCATTAGCTGTCATAGATGGCCTAGGTGTCACTGAAGAGGCGTACTAGGGAAATGAGTGAGGTAGTTTCCTGTTGCTTGACAGCTTGACACGCTTTTAAATTACATTTTACAGGCACCTAAAGGAAATTACGCACATACGAATTACGTAAAACAGAGCTACGTATAAAGCAGGTTCAACTGTATTACGAATGGTGTTCAACTCATTTTGAGGTCTCTTTTAGACATTGGAACATTGAATGCTCGGTACACCATGCTGTTGTATGCTGCTCGTTTGTGAATTTGGGGGTGTGAAGAATCCTGACAGATTGTAGTGACTGTTTGGATGGGTTTTCTAAAAATCTTATATCTTAAGTAGCTTTGCCTGATAACAGTTAAGTTAATTTTCCGTTCAATTTCGGATTCAAATGGGAATTTTATATGCACGTCAATGTTATTTAGATTAATGAGGGTGGTAGCAGCGTCTGCGATGGTCTCGTCCATAATTACTATGGTGTGATGTACATATCTTGCCCAGGAATGGATGTTGTCAAAGTTATTTTCAATTTTTGTGTGTTCCAAAGATCCACAAACATCGGCTAAGATACACAATATCACTAAGTTTACACATGGAGTATTTTATTACACCACCTATTCAATACAATCCACTGTTGCGTGGTTAAATGAACATAGAAACTACCAGATTTTAAGGTACATGTTTTGCCCCTCTTTCACTGGGCATTATTCAATCCTAAAACAATCTTTGGTCTGAGGACCTTATAAACTATACTGTTGAACTCGTAATAGTATTGACAATGTGGTTCATTGTATTTACAGTACAAAGATACTTGAAAAAACATACACACATTAAAATCACTTTAAAAATATTAAAAAGTTCGTCTAAAAGAATTTTGTATCACATATCTTAAAAATAATTCATGTCCGACTCTGAAATAGATCCTCTTCATAAACAGCTTGAACAATATGAAGCACTTGGTGACCAGAGTATCGAACCCAAGGCATCAATGGATAGGATTAGTATGATAAAATGTGTATGTTGATGTCTGTTTTTAAACATAAGGGGAAACAAGCTTACTCAAATTGAAGACGATATGGATTAAGTCATCATATGAGTGCTAGTAGACATTGGGGTGTTTGGTCAAAATCGCTGCTAAAACTGTTCACAAGAGTGAATATGACAATCTCATGGAAACGTAATGCCCCTTGTAGATGTAGACGACCGTGGAAAAGAACGTGGATGTTCTGTAATGAACCAGAAAGAGAACTTGATGGCGTGTGATAGATCGTGTAATTTCACTGAAAAATATTTGTTATAAAGGGTTGTGGTACTATATATCGAACACCTAAGGTAATCTCTATGAATTATTGATGAGTATTTTTTTTTTCTTTTTTTTTTTTTTTTTCCAGTGAAGAACGGACCTCTGAAATAGTTATTAAACCTTAAAGGAACATGCTCTGGTTGCATCTAGCTTGTTCAGACTTTTAAAATCTACAATTTGTAGGCCTGATGTGCCCTTAAATGCAACAGTTGTATTCCTTCATATATATCAAACGATCTGCGTTATATATCGATCAGTCAGGTCTTATTTATTGAACATGATTTCTATATATCGAACGGTAGGTTTTAAACACCGAACAGAAATATTGATTATAAATCACTTTACTTCAGACATTATACGATTGTCATAACATGAGCAAAATAGAATGATTCTAAAATACAAATCACAAAAGGAGGGGAAGCAATATTAATACACATTAAAATATTCTGGGAAACACGAAAAACAGTTTATCTCCACATGTCTTTAGTCTTCCTTGTTTCTTTTCTTTCTCTTCAATTCTTCCCAGTACTCCTTTGAAGATATCGCGTATGTTTTCCTTAATCTAAACTGACGAGGTTTTTCTGCTACTTGAGGAACTTTTGAGAAAATCTTTGAAAGAATCCTCGCTACTACTTGATGTGGGTGAGCAAGCAAGTTCCGAAGCAATTTCATGCTCATTCAATACTTTTGGCTTGTGGACTTTTACTCCACTCTTCAAAATGACTGCACCAGGAAGATCTTTCTTGGGAGAAGGTACATACACCTCTAAACGTTCATCATTCCACGTGAAATCATATCTGCCCTGATCACCATCAACTTTCTGATGAACTGTCTGTCATCGTTTCATTCTGATTAGTCAGTATTGTTTCACGTGTTTCATTGTACCGAGTTGTAACACTTTTCCAATAAGGATACAAATCTGGTTCACCATCATTCTGTTTTTCTCCATCACGCCTTAGTTTGTCATTGAATTTATCCAGAATGCGAGGAGGCACGAATTCCTCCAGGTCATCAAGCACAAACTTCAACTTCTGATTGGAAGTGGAAAGGGATAATGGGCTGCCTTCATCACTCTTTTGCTGTTGCCTTCCCACTGGGGATTTCAAACTATCTGCAACACATTTTGTGTAGTCCACAGCGTTGGGATCTAGTAGATAGAGACCACACTTACGAAAGGCGCTTTTCACAATATCTGGCCTAACAGCATCATCCCAAACTTTAACATGGGTGCAAAATTTACCTTGGTTACTGATGCACCGAGAGTTCGTATTTTCTCGTCTTGAAGAGCATTTTCCCATGCTCTCTTTAGAGGTGCAAATACCCCGACATCTGCCGGTTGCAGAAGATGGGTGGCGTTAGAGAAAAGGCAGTACAAGATTATTCCATGGTCATGACACTATTCTCTGACTTGAAGGGATAAGTGTCTCCTGTGTCCATCAAGAAATAAAATAGGAAGTGTAATTTTCTCTACCTCTAGCCATGACCTAAAGTGTTGAAGGTAGTTCAGAAACGTTGGGGCCTTCATCCAGCCACTTTCAGTTTTCTCGTAGATCCAGTTGATAAGTTGCTGAAGTCTTACGTTGCTGTAGACGATCATTGTTGGGGCACAACAGAAATTTCCGAGCTCTGTTATGCCTTCTTTCTCTTTAAAGGTTGCCGTAATTTGAAGCTGTTCCCCTCTGACTCCAAGGTACCTTCCTGAAACCTTATGGAACAGAAAATTTGTCTCGCCTGCATTGAAGATCCTGCTTGGGTCTTCCATAATTGATCTCAGATCCATAGATTCCAGGTAGCTCGACAATCCAGCAAACCAACAACGTATTCTCTCTTCAGAGACAGCAGCCCTGCGCTTGCTAATTGTTTCAGCCTTCTTCTGAGACAGGAAGGGATGTCGTCCCATAAAACATTTGAACCAGGTTTTACGAGGTCTTCCATACTTAAATGGTGTGCTCCTTCCTGATGACTGCACAATTTGCTGAACATTGTCAAGTAAATTCTTTTTCTTCAACGGAAATCCTCTCTTAGCCATGTGGATTATGTATTCACTAATGCCCTCTTCTCGTGGACTCAGGAATGGCTTCCGCCCAAGGGCAGCCTGAATCTTCTGACGTCCAGATAGTTTGTCATTTAACGTTGTTAAAGGGACCTGGTATGTTTTAGATGCCAGCCTTTGCGACATCATACCGGACTTAACCTGTTGAACAGCTTTGGTCAAGACAGATAATGAATACTGACACCATTTCATTTTTTTCAACAGGTTTAACTTTGGCTTTAGGGACAATTCCCCCGTTTGGCGTCTTAATTTTGACAATCGTCAAGCTCTGAGCACTAGTTAAGGAAATAATAAAGAACTGCAAAAACAATTATTTTCTGCTTTCTAGTTTTAAATGGCGAAAATGTAATACAATTTTTTTTTTTTTTTTAGAGTGCTGGATAACTGCCCCCACACATTCCCTCTTGTCGCTGCCACTTTATTTGCCGACGACGAGAAACCTTGGATAATGACAGGATTGTTAAATAAAGTGATTAGAACAACGTATGGCATCAGGCAGACACAAGAAATCGTTTAAGATAGGTGAAAAGTCGACAAATATACATGTTTATTAATTTCTTGTATTGTAACACAACCGATTATTTCAGGAATACTTTCTGAAGACATTATATTACTGGCAAAAACAGATAATCACAGGGTCACTACACCTTAGTAACAATACAACAATCTCATCAAAACCCCGCCAACTCCAAAGTTCTGAGACTTTCCCGCGCTCGCCAACACGGTAACGACTTCGACCTATTGACATAAAGCTAAAGTTTAGAAGGGTGAATTTAGAAATCTCACACGTTACGTAAACTTTGTGATATTCTTATTTTGTAACAAGATGTGTGAACTGTTCGATATTTAAAGGGCGTTCGTCGATATATAGTGCCATTACCTTAAAATGGGTACTTGCTCATTCACCAAATACTATGTACGTCCTATCCATTGATGCCTTGGGTTCAGTACTCTGGTCCCCAAGCGTTGCATATATTTCATGCTTTTTACGAAGAGGATCCATTTCAGTCAGATATGAATTATTTTTAAGAAATAATGTGATACAAAATTCTTTTAGACGAACATTTTAATATTTTTAAAGTGATTTTAATGTGTGTATATATGTTTTTTCAAGTACGGTATCTTTGTACCGTAAACATAATGAACCACAGTGTCAATACTGTTAAGAGTTCAACAGTATAGTTTATAAGGTCCTTATACCAAAGTTTGTTTTAGGATTGAATAATGCCCAGTAAAAGAGGGGCGAAACATGTACCTTAAAATCTGGTAGTTTCTATGTTCATTTAACCATGCAACAGTGGATTGTATTGAATAGGTGGTGTAATAAAATACTCCTTGTGTAAACTTAGTGATGTAGTTGTTTTCAGTACGGAACAATGACGAGAATAATGGTTTGTAATAAGATACACAAGGCCGGCGATCCCATAGCCAATCCTTCTTGTTGATAAATAAAGTTTTATTTTATTTATTTAGCGTATGATTAGAATATTATATACAATATGTACAACTATCATCTCAAGTTCCATGTCAACAGTTGAGAGCCAGAAGAGAGCTTCGCTTGAGACACAGTCCTCTTTAGAGCCTCTCTAGCACGCAAAGGACACTCAAATGCAGTGTGATCCACTGTCTGCTCCTCTTCTCTGCAGTCATATTGCGGTGATGTCATCCATCCCCATTTGAAGAGAGTTGCTCCACCTCTACCTTGGCCGGTCCTAATTCGGTTTAGCGTCCTCCACTGCCGCCTGGGAAGGGAAAAACCATCTGGGAACTTGCAGGGGTTCTCAATGATATGATGATATGGTAACGAGGATTGCTGTTGCCATTGTTCTTTCCAGGCGTCTAATACATTAAAGGTGTCCTGTAGATTCATTGCAGTACGTCAAGAAGGGTGTTTGGATTTCAGTCATTTAGCTGGAGAAGCTGCTATGTCAGAATGAATAGAGAGGTTGAGGATTCTTTTCTACATAAGTTAAGCAGTGACTGTAATCTTCTTAGGGATGGAGGTGGTATGTGGCTTAAGGTGGAAAGCCAGTGTGTTAGTTGGTCGGATGCATCCTGTAATGATACGCATTGCTTGATTCAGCCGGGAGTCTACTAATCCAGTGTGAGCACTGTTAAGCCAGGTAGAGCAGCAATATTCAGCAACAGAATAAGGAAGTACAGGAGCAGTGGATCTCAGGATTTGGGCATTAGCACCCCAGGATGTATCTGCCAGCTTTTGAAGGATGTTATTCCTGGTCTTGATTCTTGTAGGTCAAGGACCTGTCCAGGGTGACTCCCAGGTATTTTGGGTTACTACAATACTGTAGATTCTCTCCTCTGAATGGTATGGTTGGTTTGTACCCAGTACTTCTATTCTGCAAGTGGAAGTAGACACAACAGTTTTCTGAGGGTTTGGTCTAAGGTTGTTCTGATGAAAGTAACTGTCTAGAGTCTTTAAGTCTGACGTAAGCATCGATTCAGACTCATCGAAGTGTTGGTGTTGGGTGACCAATGGGATGTCACCTGCGTAGACGAGTTTTCTGGATTTGGTTACTGGGAGGTCATGTGTACAGGTTGAATAGAAGAGGGGCTAATACAGAGCCCTGAGGGAGTCTACCATTTATCTTATGTAGGCCCTACTTGACTTTTGGAGTCTTCTGAAAAAATCTGAAAGTACCTATTACTCAGCATGTTACTGAGTAGTGTGGAGAGTTTCAGGCAAGGGATGATGCTGATAAATTTGAGAAGGAGCTTATCTTGCCACACGGTGTCATATGCAGCTGTCAGATTTAAGAAGACACCCGTGCTTATAATTTTGTTCTCAAATCAATTTTCGATATGGGTAACTAGTGCTAAAACCTGTTCTTCACATCCTCGTCCAGGTCTAAATCCAGCTTGCTCGACTGGAATATGCTCACTTATTGTCGCAGAGATCCTGTTATGTATCAGCCTTTCCAGAAGCTACATTTCAACACTGAAGAGTACTGTTGGTCGGTAACTCTCAAATTTTGTTGGGTCCTTAGTTGTTTTTAATACAGCTTTTGTTTTCTTGAAGACTGAAGGTAGGTTACCTGTGTCTAGTATGTTTGTGAAGAACATACTAGCAGCAGCTAGTAACAGATGAAGAAGGAACTCTGGGTATATACCATCTGCACCTACCGCTTTTCCAGGTTTTAGACTTTCTAAGGCCTGCTTAGTTTCTTGTGGTTGAAATGGGGCAGAGAATTTAGAGGATCGTTGAGCTGAACGTTTCTTTTCCTTCAAGAGGTGCTTTACGTGCCTTCTGTAATGCTTTTCGACTGAAACCTTTGAGGTAGAGATCATAAGCTTGGCCATGTTGTCTAGACTGATGCTTGTTTTTGGCCTAATTTTGCTGTTTGGTGTGTCCAATTTAGTAAATATCATCCACTAAATAACATTATTGAAAGTGAAATAATTGTTGCATATATATGAAATCTTGTATTTCTAATATACTTAGGCTGCTGTATTTGATTAAATTGTTTTGAATGATGGGGTAAATCTTGGAGATTTGTATGCTAGGTTACACGTTGACAATATCTAATGAGTAGAGGGAATGATTGGATTGATTGTTAAAATTTTTTAATTTATCGATCAATTCTTTACTGTTTTTAATGAAATTGTTCGACAAAAAATGATAGCTCCTTCTTAAAAATCTTAGAATGAATTGTGATGCTTTATATAACGGACTCTGTCTATAGTTAATGATCGGGCAAATGGGGACGCCGGTTTTGTGTATCTTGGGGAGGGCTTTGGCGGTGGGTAAACCTGGGTTCATATAAATTTAGTTTTTTCTTGATCTGTGAATAGATAGGAAGTATTCTTGAGGGTCTAAGCGGCAACGTCCTTTTGAAAGCCCGTTTGGTTTCCATCTGAAAAATGCCAATGTCCTTTCAAAAGGATGTTCAGTATTTATTTTTTAAAAATTAAAAGTAAGTCATTTCCTTTCAGAATTTTCCAATATAGTTAGAGAAAGACTTACTATTTTTGCAATAAACAGCCTCTTTTATTTTAAAGGCCATTGTTTCAGTACAGAAGTCCAATTGGCAGGCATTTTTATTGGCGCGGCAACAACACTAGCAGTCTCGCTGCATACCTTGTCTGCTCTGTGTCTAATTGCTCTCGATCTTTATTGCTCTGAAAATCAAATCAAATCAAAATCTCTTTATTTGCAAATGAGGTGTCTACCTCGGTGGCAAATGGTACACTAAAATACATTATTGTCAAGCACTAAATATTAAATTAACAAGAGAAGAAAATTTTTCCTATAATACAATATTATACAATTTACGCTAACAATGTTTTCTATTAAACACACAGCTCATCCTTAATAAATTTATATTGTTTACAAAATTCTACTTATAATATCTCCTGTGCTACTTACAAATATAGTCAACTGATATACAGTATGTGGAATTACTTCAAATGATGCTATACAACTGGTATAACATTAATATTTACATTGCATTTATTTATTTACTTTTTTTTTTTTTACCCATTCTGGATCCTAAGTAGCATAACGACCTGCTGCGTCTTAACCAGAGCCCCTTTTGCCACCACTTTTCAGAGTTCCTGAAGGGCCTTCACAGCTACCGTAGCGGTCCCAGGGCCTTTGAAGTCCCCACTGTACTTCACCCCTACAGGCAGTCCCCTACTTTGGCTGTCCAAACTCCTTAGACCAGGGGATGGAATTAATTTATTCACACACATTTTTTTTATTTACAATAACCTGCACTGGTCGAATGCCCTCTAATACCTCATTTATTTTCTGTGTTGCTGTTTATTCTCTTCTTGAATATCTGTACAGATTTTGGAAAAGGATCAAACACTACCCCTGGTAAACTGTTCCACTCCTTCACACCCTTCCCAATGAATGAAAATTTACCCCAATCGCTTCTGCTAAAATTCCTTTTAATTTTATATTTGCGGTCAGTCCTGCCGATATAATTATTTTCCAACTGAAGCCTCTCACGGATATCTCCCCATGCTTCTTCTGTATAGGCTCTATATAATCCTATAAGTCTAGTTTTCTCCCTTCTCTTACTTAGTTTCCCACCCAAGTTCCTTTAACCTTTCTGATGCACTACTCTTTCTCCTGAAATCCCCTGTTACAAATCTTGCTGCTTTCCTCTGCACACTATCTATTTCTTTAATTAGGTATTCTTGGTGAGGATCCCAAACACTGTTTGCATATTCCAATAATGGACGAACCATACTCAAGTAACTTTTTTCTTTTAATTCTTTGTTGCATCCTTTAAGTAGCCTCATTATGACATGTAATGATCTGTATGCTTTCCCAACAATGTCATCAATATGACCCTTCCAGTGCAAATTACTTTCAAATCTCACACCTAAGTATTTGCACTTGCCATCTTTTGGGATAACTACCTCATCCAAAGTATATTCAAATTCAGTTTTAAAGCTCCTGTTTGTAAAAGTTGTAACAGTTGATTTGCCTCCATTAACCTTCATATTATTTTCTTCAACCCATTGTTAGATACTTTCAAGGTCCCTTTGTAATTCTGAACAATCCTCAATGTTTTTTATTTCTCTATAAACAATTATGTCATCTGCATACAATCTTATTTTTGATGTTATATTGTTCCCTAAATCATTTGCGTATATTAAGAAAAGTAACGGACCGATTATACTACCCTGTGCAATTCCCTTCCAAACTTTCTCTTCCTGAGATACATTATTTCCTACTTTGACTTTCTGAACCCTTGAATTTAGAAATGCTTTTATCCAACGTGTAACCCTTACGTCCAATCCTATTCCCTCCAATTTCTTTAATAATATTCCATGTTCCACTCTATCAAAGGTTTTGGAAAGATCTATGGCTATGCAATCTAACTGACCTCCTGAATCCAACTGATCTGATATGTCCTGCTGAAATCTCACCAGTTGTGCCTCACAAGAAAATTTCTTTCTAAATCCATACTGGCTCCTCATGAACCAATTTTTATCATCACATATCCCTCTGATGTACTTCGATATTAAACTCTCCAGAATTTTACAAACTATACTGGTCAGGCTGATTGGTCTGTAGTTCTCTGGTTTCCTTTTATCACCCTTTCCTTTATAAATTGGTATTATTATAGATTCCTTCCATTCCTTTGGAATTACACTAAAATGACTATATATATCCACTGTCTTTGATAAAACATAAGTGTGTTTGAGAGTCTTTGAAAATATACTTGTACTAAATTTTATTATTTTTATTATTATTATTATTATTATTATTATTATTATTATTATTATTATTATTATTATTATTATTATTATTATTATTATTATTATTATTATTATTATTATTATTATTTGTAGTATGTTATATAAGTGTTACATAAAAGAAGTTTTTGCTGTATTTTATTAGTATTGACGTATAAACAGAGTGTTATTAGACTTGTATTTTTGGCTCATTTGGATGTGTAAACTAATTACTTTTGCTACAGATTTATTTTAGGTACGAAATTAATGTAATTTTCCATATAGCTTCGTTATAGGGTGTACTATTCAATAAATATGTTCGTGAGGTATAAAAAAATTGTTCTACCTAAATTTTATTGCTAAAATTTTGTTTTATTTTTAATAAATTGTTTTGGGTTTTGGCTGCCAAATATTTAACCCATTTATGCCCAAGAATTTCTTTTTCGAATTTTATGGTTTTGACTACTGGAATCAGTTTATTTATGTCCGAATATGCCCCGAAAATTGTTTTAAAATATTTGTTGTTGTTGTTTAAAAATTATAGCATGGGTCGTAAACGACCCACTGAGCATGGACCCCAGGGGCATACCACCAACATCGGCTTTGGCTATTTTCATGTTTGGGTTCATCATGGTATATGTTTAATGATAAAATAAGAACAACTAGTGTATTTTGTGACTCATTATTAGTGAAAAATGACACATCTACTACAGAGGCAAATATTATAAAGCCCATAGAAAATGCTAATAAGAAGTCACTCTTCACTAAATGCCATAAGAAGGAATCTCTCCTAAAAATGTAAAGAGTATCAAAATTTAACATTAACATTTACCATTAAGAATATAAAGTAGACTATCAGTCGAGCTTGCTAGTCTGTCTTACACATCGTCTTCTTGTCTGGCAATGGGCAGCCCTCCATCCGGTTAGCCAGAACCATGCCAGTGCATCACATTCCTCGCTTTTTTTAACTCCGACAACAACTTTGACCAAATAAAAAATGTATCGCAATAAAAAGAGAAGCATACACTGTGGTAAAACTTACATAGAACATTGCAAAATTTCAAAACAACGCTTTCCCCTAAGCCAACATCTTTAGAGCGGTTTTTGTTAGCTTTTGCACCTTGATAAATAGTCTTGTGCTTCAGTCTCTAGTTGGGACCCACTCATTTTGTCTGGATTGCAGCAATCATCTTTGTCGCCCGAATAGGCTTATCATCCGGTGGAGTGATAAAAACATCCACTAATGTTCCAGGAATATCGCTGGCAGTCAATACCTCAAGCTCTGATAGAATTTCAGCAGTAGTTAAATTTTTTCGCCTGAAAAACACGAAATAAATATTTAAAAAATTGTAATTTGCTAATTAGTTAATGAATGGATGACTTAAAAGTGCTCCGAATAGTTGATATTGTTTCAAAAACACTAATTTAGAACATTTTCCGCCAATCCCTTGTGTTGTAAACATCTAAATGCAAAAATATGCTAAAGTACTATTGTTCTGTGGTTTGTGCCCAGCGGGTCGTTTGCGACCCACACTATGGTATTCGTGGTGTATTGTAAGAACGAATTGACATATTGAAATAGGAAAGGTATCTAAAGATGTGTCAGGTATCCCCGAACAACAACAACACACTGAACACTACATTTTAAAACTTTTAACCACTCTACTTACCATTAACGGCGAGAGCGCGATGCAGGTTCCACCATGACTCAACTAGCTGCCGCGCAGCATCTGCATTGTGGCGGGAAACCTGCTCCAACCAAGACACGGCAGTGCAGGCAATCTTACTACACACACTGAATGCTCTACCAACGCGAAACAACAAAAAATACGTTCGGCAGAATTTTTTCTTTCGCAAACGACCTGCTGGGCATAAATGGGTTAACTAATGGTCATAAATGAACTGAGTAAGGCTTTTATTTGTATTGTCAGCCATATTAGTGAACTAGTAATGAAACTTTCAAGTTTCTATATACAGTAACAGCTGAACTGTGAATGATCAAACAAAAGCTTGCAAAAAACGGAAAGTGGCCATGGCGCTCAGCGGTAGGAAAACCATAATAGCACGTGGCGCTCAAAGGGTTAAGATGTTGGATTCTTGGGGTAGGGTCCTTCTTTACTGTAGAGAATGAGCTATCTTTAAAAAAATTGATTTGTTTTGCTTACATATTCGTTTTTGTCCATTATGACGGTAGTGTTACCTTTATCTGCTTACGTAATTTATAAGATTACCATTGATTTTCTTTTTGAGAGTATGTATTTGCTTTTGTAAGATAATCGAATCCTTGTAGCTATTGTTAGTAGTAAGGGGTGAATTACAGGAGTTTATATTGTTTTTTGGGTTAAGAGTGGAGTTTTAATTTTCTTCTTACTTCAGTTCTTAGTCTTATCTGTTGGCAGTTTGTTAACGGCTAATTCTGCTTCTACTGTTCTAGTGATGGCTGTGTTTGGAGTGTTAAAATTAGGCCAATTGTGTTTAGGGTCCCTGGCTAAAATGGAACTTTCGTCTTCATTCAATGGTATTGTGGACAAATTTATGATCGGAGGGTGAAATTGGTTGGGCATGTTAGGCCTAGTGTTTTTGTTGTTTTTTTTTAGCATAGTTATTGTTGAGTTTATTTCATTAACGTATGCAGATTTTTCTCTAGGGTTCGTTGTTTTGTTTCTTTGATAATACAGTAAATAATCTATTGTCAACTTGGGCTTGAAATAGGTTCCAGTGAGCATCCGAAAGTAAACTCATAATTTCGAGTCGAGTCTCATATAATCAAGGACTCTTGTACAAAAGTGTGATATCCTCTTTGTTCTAGATTGTGTTTTAGTAATTTGAAAAGAAATTATTATTCATGCTTTTAATGAAGTTGGGTGTCAAATTGTGAGCGATACACTGTTTGAGAAATTCGATGTCTTTGCCCAATTTGGCTATTTTGACTTTAAGTCCTAAATATAAATAGGCTTTCTGTTTTGCGTGGTTGGCTACGTAATCATTGGATATAAACTTCATGGTTTTGATCCTTATTGAAACGTGATCACAATAATTATTAATGTCTTAAATTTTCCACCTTTTCAATACTAGAATATGCAATATTTTTTAAATTACCGGTACATTACTAAACTAGGGACTAGTTTCGACCTTGGCTAGCCATCTTCAGCTGTAATGTAATACATCTAAACAAATGTACAAACGCACAATTGACATTAAAATCTGGGATGAACTATGTGTAAAATTTGAAAAATAAATTAGACTCTAAATTCTTAGCATCTGAAGTATGCTCATCATCCAGACTCTCTTGTATTAATATTTATAGGATTGTTAGTTCCATCACTGCTAATCGTTACAATTTCAATTGCAAAACGGGAACTGGTAAATGTTGATTCTGTAGTCAGATCAATCACCAAATCTACTTGGGTGTTGCTCGCAGTATGCAAGCCACCGGACGCCACTGTAAATAACCACCAGCTGACACAGAACTGCTAGATGGTGTTTCCACATGAAATGTTCCCGTACTGCTTGTTAAAATCATGCTGAAATGCTGTTGGACATTGTCAGGGCCGCACATGAAGATATGGTTAAAACTGACACATTCTTAATTTGTGGCTGGTATAAATTCCCAATTGATTGTGGTGTCCATGAAGTTAACCTGAATAAATGATGGATAAAATTAGATAAAATTAACTAATTGAAGGAGAGAGCGTGTTAGTCAAATGGCATAAGTTATACGAGACTTACCTCTGGTGCGTGGCCTATTGTTGTGTGCCTCATACTAACTGTTATGAAAAGACATGGCTGCTGAGGAAAGATGATGTGAATATTATGAAAAACTGAATTATGACTTGTTGGTTTGACGTTTCTAAGAATGGGAATTAGGTCAAATAGGATATTTGGCTCTTCAGAAATGTCATCAATATTACGATTCGGGTTAAAATATTGATCTATATGTATGAAGCAACTTTCAGTAATGTTAAGGAGGGGTCCTTTGATAATTTTGAGAATTTCCATATCTTATTTTATGTCTTTGAATTTGTGATTATTAGAGCCAGGATTTCCATGCAAATGCATGTTCCTAAATGAGCTGGTTACACTTCTGAAACTTTGCAAATATTCGTTTTATGACTAATCGGTTCCAAATAACCATACTTTTTCTGTGCATGTTGCATGTTTTGGCCTTTTTGGGAGAAAATTCATGCGTAATGCATATTTTGAAAAGTTTGGATTTAATAGTAAATAATTGGACATTTATATTGGATTATACTTCTTTTCTTCTATCTTTGAGGCATATATTATGTTAATTTCAACGATAGTGCCTTTTTTGAACATTGGTTTGCAGAATTTGGGACCGTGCGTCCACATTTTTTGTCTCATTGAGGGAGAAAGAAAATGTATTCCTGGAATACTAGTAGACATTATTGAAACTCCTAGTTGTTACTCTTACTACAAAACCTCTACAGATTATGCTACTCTCGTTACATTATGGAAACCAATAAAAGTTGTTATTCTCACTACAATACAATTTCCTATAGATTATGCTACTCTCACAATAAAGAGAACCTCGTAGAAGTTATGTTACTCTCAATACAGTACGAAACCCCTATATATTACGCTACCCTCACAACAGTATGGAACTTCCTAGATGTTACGTTTCTCTCACTACAATACGGAACCCCTAAAGATTATGCTACTCTCAGTACATTATGGAAACTTCTAGAAGATATGTTAAGGCCCGCTCCCACCTAGTGGAATCGAATGGAATCGACCCTAACAGAATTTGTTTTAAACATGTGTTTAAATGGGAAATAGGGATGGCGATCGCCACGAACCGAACGCAAGAGGATTCTCTGCCAAGAATATTTTTCGACTAGCGGAATGGATTACATGTAACTAATCTCATTATTAGACCCGTATTGAAATATGCTATGATATACTAACAATTTGTTGGTTATTTTGATCCACCTTTTCAATACAAATTACAGTTTGTGTTGCTAAGTTGTAATGTTACAACACTAATTTACTGGGACATGTTTCGCTTTTATTCACAAGCATCATCAGCCTATACAATTGCCTCAAGGTTTGTCATATTTGGGTTGTTGTTACAAATTTCATTACATTGGATGTAAATCTAACTTCAGTGATAACAATATTTAAAACAAGAATAATATACACATTAAAAATTATGACAATATGATTTGCAATGTTAAAATGGATTAACTCTTAATTCTAAAACACATTGACGTCCAAAACACAGTTTTTACAATTTGAAAATTTGGCTAAAAATTGTTTGCAATGTTAAAATAAAATTGATTCAACTATAAGTTGGCATTAAAATTTGAGTCATAAATATAAATATTGGATGTTAATATATAGGAGCCATAGTTTCTGAAGTGCGTTGGTTTCTAGAATACAGTAACATTTCAGTATTGGGAATTTTATTTAAGAATTGTGCTCTCTGAATAATGTTATTTAAAAAGACTGTAATTTTGCATTATGCGTGATTAGTCATGATGATAATCTAGAATTGAAGTCTTGAGTTCGTTGGAAAATGGCTTCTAAATTTGATGAGGCTTGCTGCTGCAGTTTGGCAAGTTGATCAGAGGAAGTATTAACATATTTAATACTTGTTTGTAGCAACCAGACTCTCCGTTGGAAGTTGATTGTTTTGATGTAAGTTATGGTTAAAAGGGGGCTTGAATCCAAATTTTGAGTATCTGATTATGTTTCTTTCGATTTATGGAATGGAAGAAGCATCTGGAACAAATGGAAATGAACTTAAGTAATATTGTGTGTGTGTGTGTGTGTGTGTGTGTGTGTGTGTGTGTGTGTGTGTGTGTGTGTGTGCTTGTAATCTGAGTGTTGATGTTGCATTATCACTTACCCCTTTGTCTGCTGCTACAGAATCTTGTGGGCCTTATTGCGTTACTGTGACTATTGTCTGTTGTGGCTCTACTCCTTGTGTTGTACGTATGAAAGAGCTGTTGTGAAGGGCGGGTAGGGGGTTGAGGGGGAAGAGATGTTGGGCGGGGCGTTTGCTAATGACGTGCTACGTGGTAGGGAATTCTTATCTGTTGTCGAGGTGGGGGTAGAGGACGATCCTCCAGGCGGGGCGTTAAGCTTTGGCGTGTTATGTGGAGGGGGACTTTTTTGCGTTGCCGAAATGGTTTCGGTTGTGAGTGTATTTAGATTGAATATTTTAAAGAATTTGCTTTTATCTGATTTGAGATTTCGTAATAGTGTTGGCAACTGTTCTATTAATGGACTTTTTATTTCGACTGCGTCATTCAAGTTTTTCCTTTATTAAAGTATTGATCCAAATAAATATATGTTTTCGAATTCTGTCATTAGCTTCCTCTTTTCGATTCTTTTGATTATTGTAAGGTCTTTGTCTATTGAGGTGTAATGATGGCCGGTTTCTGACATATGATTACTCATTGCGGAGTATTTGTGTTTTAAGGTATTAAAGTGTTCCATGTATCTTGTTAGGAAACTGCGTCCAGTTTGGCTAACATGTGAAGATTTACACTGTGCGCATGTTAGTCTGTATATTCCGGAGCCTTGAAATTTGTTATTGTAGGCATTTACTGTGTTATGGTTAAAAAATAAGTTTTTGTTAGTGTTATATGTTTTAAAGGCTATTTGCATATCTCGTTTTTTGAGTGGGTTTGCTATTTGGTGAATCTTTGAACTGGTGTAAGTGAAGGTTGCGTATTTGGATTTTTTAGTCTTTTCCGGTGTGAGGTTTGTGGCTATTTTGAGCTTTACTTTGTTGATGATTCGATTTACTATGTCTTCTTTATATCCATTGGCTAGTGCTAGGTCTTTTATAAAATTTATTTCTTTTGTAAGATTCGTGGGTGATAAGGGTATTTTGTAGGCTCTGTAGACCATACTGCTTGTTTGTGGGATTTGGGGTGGAGTGAGTCATTTCTTATTGTGATTGGTGTGTGTGTTGGTTTTCTGTATATCTGATAATCAAATTTGGATTTTAAGCGTATTACAGTAACATCTAGATAATTCAATGAGTTGTTTTTTTCGTCTTCTTTGGTAAATTTTACGTATCTATCGATGTTGTTTAAAATTCACTATTATTTTCGCTATTATTTTTTCGGTTGTCTGTTATTACAAATGTATCATCAACAAATCTCAGCCAAAGACAGATTCTTTCTATGTTTGGTTTTATAATGCTATGTTCTATGTTATCCATATAAATATCCGCTAATATTCCCGAGCTGGGGTCACCCATGGCTAAACTTAATTGGTGGTAAATTTTATTGTTAAAGGTGAAATAATTATTTAGTACGAATTTAAGTAGTGTAATAAATTCATCTACTTCTAGCTTACTTAAGTTGCTATATTTGGAAAGGTTTGAGTTAATAATTTCGATCGTTTCTTTAATGGGGATATTTGAATACATATTGGAAATGTCAAACGAGCTCATTCTGTGGTTCCGTATTATTGCAACAATATTAAGAAATAATGCCTTGGAGGAAATAAGCGAGGCAATGGTTAGAATATTCACTTTTGTGGTAGCCTTTATACAATTAGTCATAATTATTGTTGACTTCATCACAAAATGATGTCAAGCTGGAGTCCACATACAGTTTTTGGTACGATATTGACATCATCTGGAATGTACAGCACCTTTAAGTGTTCATTATGTTTACATTTGAACAATTTTGTGAGTGGCATTAGACACATGTGTTTCCAACAAAGCGTACTGCATACGAAATTGCTCTGCTGAGGAAAATACACTTGTCAGATTTTAATTATTGTTGAGGCTACCTCGTTTAACAATGCTATCCTGCCACGGTACGCAACCTACCGTACTTATCAATTAATCCTGTGCTCCCACTGCATCTGAAGTAGCATTTTCTCCTGTGAAATTGACTTGTTTTGTTAAATTCTACTATCTGAAGTAGTTGTTGAAATTTTAATTCACTGAGACTTACTGTAACTTCATGGCGCAATAAACATTGAGATAAGCTTGAATACTCTCCTTTCACCTCTCGCGAGAAGTTAATTTCATGCACCCGATCACTTTTCCTTTCACTTCCTGTCTCCTGATGAAAATGCTAGCGCTATCAGACAATCTATTGCGTGCTTTACGTTTACCGTAGAATTCTGCTCCGCTAGATTCTTCTAGGTGGGAGGGGGCCTTTACAAAACCCCTAGAGATTATGCTACTCTCACAACAATACAGAACTCCATTACATTTGGGAACCTGAGGGGCTCACAACTTGTAACTAATGGCGTGTAGGTTTTATCCGTCTAACTTCCGGGAACTGTTAGCAAAGTCTTCTTCCATGCTCTTTATATATAAACCTAACTAGAGAGCTACCTCAGGAACTCAACTTGTAACTTATGAGCTATTAGTTTCATCAGGCGAGCTTTCGGGAACTCGGGCCAGGGCTGCTAGGCAAGATGGCTGCTGTAGTGTATTCGTATAAGCCTAACTAGAGGTACCTCAGGGGCTGACAACTGACCTGTTAGTGTCATCAGGCGAGCTTTTGGGAACTGAGGCAAGGGCTGCTGGGCAAGATGGCTTTTATAGTGTATTAGTATAAGCCTAACTAGAGGTACCTCAGGGCTGACAACTGACCTGTTAGTGTCATCAGGCGAGCTTTTGGGAACTGAGGCAAGGGCTGCTGGGCAAGATGGCTGCTGTAGTGTATTCGTATAAGCCTAACTAGAGGTACCTCAGGGGCTGACAACTGACCTGTTAGTGTCATCAGGCGAGCTTTTGGGAACTGAGGCAAGGGCTGCTGGGCAAGATGGCTGTTATAGTGTATTAGTATAAGCCTAACTAGAGGTACCTCAGGGGCTGACAACTTGCAACTTAATGACCTTATGCCCAAATATTCCAATGCACATCATATGCTATGGGAATCCTTGGTATAAATAGAGATGGAATCTCTTTCAATCAGCATCCTCGCTGGTGCAGATCCCGTACAGTCTGGTACGCCAGTGGGACCAGAGAAAGGTGGTGATTCCCTTTCCTCTGCATTTCCATGCACGCTCCAGTTTGCTTCGAAGTCCACGGTAGTCATTTGGCAGGGAACTCCTCCCTCCTGTAACAGAACTTGCAATCATTTATCTTGTAGAGACCCTTGTCGACCTTTCTCTGTGCGTCACCCATCTTCCGACTGGCTTCCATTTTCTGATGCTCTTCAGACTTCTTCTGGCCATCTTCCATCTTCTGGCTTTCTTCCAGCTTTTTGTGGCAGTCTTGCGACAACAACGGTCGATGTTGGACATATTGTCACATCCAGCCTTTCATTCACTGTCGTAATTGTTCTGGTGCCCACATTTAAACTTGGTTTTTCTGGATGCCATGCGGCTATACTGTTCGGCTTCGTCTCTGTTTAAAGGAGATCAATAAAACTTTGATTTCCACCTATTCATTACATTAAAGCAATCTCATTATTTTATTGCTTAATTGTAAAACATAAGACATGTTTCGTGCATATTTTCAACATCTTCAGCTATAAATAAAGGTTAAATTGGCAACATTGTTCTAGAACTTACACTTACGGTTTGCCGTTAACAAACCTCTTAATATGTTACGACTTATTAGAATATGACAATTTGTTGAGTTTGAAACTTTAAAACCTTATTCTAATATTTAAAATAGTTGGTCTCTGTATAAATACATTTACAATCTGTTGTCTTAAAATTATTTGTTGTATACAACATTTTGTTACAACTGGCGTATGTTGTACCATATGGAAACTCAAAAACTGCTGAGTTTCGTCCATAAAATGAAGCGCACTGTTGATTACGAGTCCTTTAAATATTTAACGTCAAATTGCTTGTAGTCTTTACCAGTGTAGGACACTTCTACAGACGTAAGCAAGGACTCAGTCAAACTTTGGTGATGTGTAAGTGGTAATCCGTCTGTTGACATACCTGTATCAGGAATTTATTTTATTTTGTAAGAGTGTGTTAAATGATTTAAAAGTTGAAGAAACTAATGTTGAAGGATCAGCACTTACCCCTTCCACTCCTGCCTGGATAGTCTCTTGCTATTTGTTCGCATTGCTCTAGTTTTTAAATATTTTTTAAAAAATGTTCTTGAGTTCTCAGACAGATTCTAATATGATGGCCGTTGATGGCAGAATAATATCTGATAATTTAATTTCCATTGGAACTGTGAAGTGTCAGATGTGACAAAAGTTCTGATGCTGCTAAATAATCTGTGTTGATGCATGTTTCCGCCATAAGAGGCCGTGGCATAACACATCACTTACTTGTGACAAGTGTCATATTAACCCATTAGTGCATAGCGTCCAAAAAATCGGACATCATAAAAAATTAAATTGTGTGATATTTATGCATGGTCTTCAGCTTGCGATAGTTTCTTGTACTTCAGAGAGGCTGTATCTAACAAGAACCGAGAATATATGATTCTTTATCCTTACCATTTATTGTTGAATCATACTTATTGCGAGCATGGCAGCAGGATAGTGCAGAGTTTTGTGCAACAGTCAAGATTTTTATTTATGAATTAACAAATATTTCCAATAATTGTAAACTTTGGTATGGACCATATTGTTGACATTCCTATGAATCTAACGACACACACAAAGATGTCAGTTATGTCTTATTGACGCGACGTAGGCTTGCAAATACAGCTGTCCTGAAAGTCGGATGCTATGCACAGGCAGTCCTAAGTGTCTCAGACATTTGAATTCCTTTACTAGTTTGATGGTGAGTGAAATATTGGAAGTTTTGGAGGAAGAAAAGACATTTGGAGAGGAGCAGCATATCAAACCTCCTGATGATGGGTGTGAAATGGTTGATGGTAATGACAGATGACTGAGAGTAATCTAAATTATGTAGGTAGAAACCGACCTCTGAGTAAATGTGAAGGTCAGATTGCATCAACAAAATATGAAAAAGGGAAGGCTAGGTCCACTGGTAGTCAAAATATTACTGAAAGTTTACAGATGGAACGAAAAATCCAGAAAACCATCCAAAAGGAAACTCTCATATGAAAATAGATTCCGATATCACTGATAGAAAATTCAAAACATTAGGTCAAATTGTAACACAAAAGGAGCAACCCCAAAGTGGACAAGATCAGTCTACATCTCATTTACATCAAATTGTGAAAATCTGCTAGACTTTCTCTGCCAGTGGCTATAGGATACCTTCCCACCTTTCTCAGTGTATACAGCAATATAAAATGAAAGGCTGAAATAATTTGGACTTGGAGGAAGTGTAGTCCTGTCTTCTCATTGATGCAGGTGGAACTGAATCAAACATGGGGCATACAATATTCTTTGGCAACTACTTTACATTCCTGAAATTTGTAAGATATCTGGCATGAAAGGGAATAAGTGCAACAGGGACATTTCAACAAAAAACCAGAGAAGTGCCCGCTTCAGAGAAAGGCAGACAGAAAAGAGGAGGATCAAACGACTGCAGGTGTTTTGGTGGTGCACTGGAATGACAAGTGTTATCACTGCTGGTAGGAACTACAAACAGATGGAGATAATCGGTGCATCAAGGTGGTCCATCGTAAAAAAAATATGCAAAGTGTCTTTACCACAATGAAAGCTGTTCAGGTCCTGTAGTGGCATCTGAAGAGTGGATCAGCTTGATCAGTTTAGAAATGCTTCTGCGGATATCACAGTGATAAGCCGTACAGTATTGTGACAAGTCTTTAGGGGAGATTGTAGGTCTACTTTACAGTGTAAATTGGACAAGGAAATCAAACTCTCTAACACTATTATTGTATAATGTGCTGAGTAAGTACTGACCTGATATATCACTTGTATGAACTTTCTGATTGTTGGAATAGAAATGTGTAGATAAATTGAAATAAAACACCAGAAATAACTTTATGCACTAACGGGTTAAAAGTTAGGAACTGTTCTGTATTGAACTGGGATTAACTTCACATTACTTTTATTGAATAATTTAATGGAATGTAAAAGCAAAGTCACCTGTGCACAGGCCATGAAGGCCCGTGGAGGGGTGGAAGGTAAAGGCTTCCACCATTGTTAACCTCGGCACGTGATGGGGTAGAGTGGTTAGCTCTACGCCCGGCCGCCTTTGCCCCCGCAAATTAACTTGGTATTCATTTTTGGTGTAGGCTGAGTGAACCTCAGTGCTATATGCACCTCCGGAACTGAAAATCTCGTTTCTTAAATTTTTCGACTTCCTGGTGGGGATACCAATATAAATGGTCCGTTATTGGACATTATAAATTTTCCAGCTAACTCATTCCTGGTTGCCAGCGTTTCGCCCCCGTGTGCTAGGCTGGGCTCATCAGTTGGTACCTAGCACACCTACCAAGACGCTGGATAGTGCATTTATCAGGCCTTTAATATTCCATAGAAATAACTTCACTTCCTGATTGCCTGCATTTCACAGGATTTCATGGTCGAAAACGAAAAGGCCGGTATATCACATCCGCTGGCCAAAAGTTTGGGTCGTAAGCATCCTCCTTCCTCTCGAAGGGAATCCCAACTTTAAAGGCTTTATTCTCGCCTTTGGTGACGAGTTCCTCACATTTTATGCCAGTTTCGATTCCCTTGTCTTTTAAGTAGTCTACGACATCGCTTGCGGTTACATCCGGATTCAAGCGTCCTACATACAGCCATGCAGTCTTGTTTGCGGCACGTAGTTTTCCGGCGGGCGCCGTTGATGTACCCTTCTGTATCATTCTTGGTGCACGGGGTGTAAAATGATCTTGGTTTTGATCTCCTGCCCCTCAAGTCTATGGCAGGGGAGCGCTCGCTATAATGTAGTGGTGGTTGTCATTGTTGCTGCGGTCCGGGATCTCCCAGATCTACTACGGTGGCATGGCGTACCAGGATTTCTGTCTCTGTATCAGTGCTGTTCCCGCTGCCGCCTATGATTTTCTCGTTGGGGTATATCCTTCGAGCTGTTTTTCATGATTTTATCTTGCAGCGTTTTAATCATAATGGTTAGCTCAGTATGTGTCTCTCTGTAGGCCTGCTTGTTCTCTTCATCTTTCCTTTCCATGCATTCTTTCAAATCCCTAATTTTATTTTAGTCTCTTGGCACATCCTTGTTTATCTTATGGTTTTCGTTTCTGCAGTCGGAGCATAACCATAGCAGTGAACATTTCTTGGAATTGAGTATGTTGTACTCCCCCATACTCACTCCTGCGCATTCCCTGTGTAGCCGTCGATCACATGGGCCGTCACACTTTACGGCCTGGGACTCCTGTCAATATCTTTGCTGCACTTCGGGCACTAGTGACTTCCCTCTCCTGTTTGTTCGGCGTCGGCGGTATTGATATTTTGCTGTAATGCCATTTTCCTTTGCTTGAGGATGCTTCTTTGCCTTTGGGACAAGAGGTTGGTGGCAGCTTATGTGATTTCAGTCAACGTCTTTCCGCACTTATTACCACTGTAGATTTTCTCTCTAGTGTGAACGCCTGCTCACTTATATTGCAGCTGTGGTTCTCCTTTCCAAACTGAACCAGCGCATGAAATATCGGTGAATGTCTGTTCGCACTCATTGCAACTGCAGATTTTCTCTCCTGTGTGAATCAATTTGTGTGTTGGCGCAAATTGGTTGGTATGTAACGTCTGTGGTAACACGTTTAGGTGCGTTTGTTTTTTAAGTGTGTGATCTGTGGAGTGTTGTAGATTGGTTCACTTAACCTCACTATTGCATGTCGAGATGAGTGGTGAATTTACTGCTCGAATGCTGACAAATTACCTTCACTATTGTTAACACCATAATGCCCACAGCACTGACATCCTTCCTTGTTCACTCTGTCACTTATTTGATCGACATTGGCCTTGCTTTAACCGTTTTTTTTTTTTTTTTTTTCCAAATTCTGGGGGCCAAGGGTCGGCACGTCCGCAATAACTGTATTCACGCTGAGTAAAATGGTAATTTAAGCGTTAGCACAGACATGAGAAAGTTTAGGCCTTTATAGTTGGGTCCACGAGAGTTGAAGCCTGATGTTTGAGCGGCGAAAGCAGTAACTACGAAGTACGCTGCGTTGTCTATCTGCGGCATATCACCCTTTCATACAGGTTGAATATTTAATCAGCTATATTGATCTATCGCAATTCAGTCAACTTTGACCCGTTCCTAAGCTTGTCCTAATAATCCTGGCATTTGAGACAGAACACGCCATTGCCGATAAATATGAGATTTCATATTCACTAATCTGACAATAACCGCACCAAATGCACATGTTAAGTAGAGAACAGAACTGTACAACTAGCCACTGATTAACTTACAAAAATGAACTAACAAGCAAAATAATATTCAGAAAACAAACACTTAAATTATTACATAAACCAGCAACTAATACAGCACTACTCCGAATAATATCACAAAAGCGACCGAGAGCAAGCCAACCCACATGATAACTTCCTTAAATGTGACATCTCTGTCGTTGCCATAGCAACAGACCATTTTCGAACAGCTTAAGCCAACTTTTACACGCCGGTGGTGCTAAACGTGGGCCCAACTGTAGTGGTCCTTTCAGTAAGTACAAAGTAATGAACATTATAGAGAATACTTAAGTGTTAATTCTAGTTTACGCGACACTAGGTTTCATTCTAATTTTATGGAACAGATCTCAATGATGGTTTACATGGAGAGACAAGTGCATGTTGTAGTTCCATGGAATCTTCTGCACTTTACTTAATTCTATACTCAGATTCTTACATCAACTACAGTCATGGCTGCAAATGTTGTTAGCGACTCTAAAGGCTGAGAAAATGAACATACGAATTTGGAATAGGGAATGGATAAATACAAGATCACATTTAAGATGTCCCGCAACCTTACTGAAAAAGATAATTGTAGAAGGAGCAAGGTTGAACTAAGGAATTTTAGGCTTATAAATTTATTGGGTGTGTCTACTAGACTTGTTTTCCATCTTCCTTATCGAGAGTTAATTCGTGTAGGTATTCCCAATAGGATGTATTTTATTTTTGAGTTTATAAACTGTCAGTTACAATGCATATTACTACTTTTCAAAAGATTCAATATCATCGTCGCCATAAGACCTATCTGTGTCGGTGCGACGTAAAGCCCCTAGCAAAAAAAAAAAAAGATTCAATATCAGTAGTGCATTCGACTTTGTGGGATTTTAAAGAAGTTATTTTCATCTGGACTATGAACAAGTTGAGATATTGCACTATTTCTTCACATCCCCACTTCTGTTTGCAAACCAAGTAACACATGAAAATGTTTATAATCTGTGACCCGGTTGGTTTTACAAAAAGTTGCTAGCGTCTTAATTTAGTGTCATAACTGCAATTCATGCTTGCATATTGAGATAAGTCAGTTGCAAAACATAGTGTCATCGTGGAAACTAGCCTTCATACTGTTCTACCGAACTGGCTATGAAAATGAGACCAGAGGGAGTTGTGAACAGAGGAAGGAGGGTTCCCTTTACATGGATGCCCTGATATCACACTCGGCTGGAAACAAAATGTGAAGGACTAAAAGCCCATAAAAATTGATCAACAGTAACATTACATAGACTATTGTTTGTTGTGATGTGCGTTCTCTCCATCTCAAACAGATGGCAATACTGCTGCATGATTCAAAAGAGTTAGCTTCCAGAGTAGAACAGCCTGCCTGTGTATTGGTGGGATGCAGGAAGTAGTTGGATATTTAGATAACTTTTTTGTATGCCATTCCTTTGTTCATACTTGTTCTGGTTCTACTGGTCCGTGACACACTGGTTCAGGATAGTATTCAGACTATTTGATCCCTGCCAGGAGGCACTGTTAGAAATGGGGGGTAGTGAACACTTAACAGAAAACAGCAGTTCATTGCTGTCTGTAGCCGGATCATTCCAGCTCTGGGACTTGGCGTTGTTAGAACGCCAGCGTATTACTGTTGCAAGATGTATTGAACAGGACACAATAAATCCTTTCCTTTGTAAAAAGTAGTACTGTTCATGAAAATTATTAAACTGTAGTTTATCATTTGATGGAGCATTGCTTTTAACCTTGATATGCTGGTCTATTATCATTTTATTCTGACAAGAATACTGATATCATTGTAATGACTTGTGTCTTACAGCATCACAGGAAAACAGATGAGTGGATTTCAATGGAACTTGATATTTCAGTTTAGAATAAGGCCCAGTACAATCTTAGTTATATGTTGTCAAAAATATTTCAGCAGGTGGGGGTGCTTCAGAAAGGGCCCTAAAGCATAAAACTATTTTGGTTGGTTTTGCACGAAAATAGCTCATGATAACATTTATTTAGATCTTTTGTTCTATAAAAAATGAGGGAAATTTCAGTGGTAGTCGTGTGAAACTTTGTCCAAGAGGTGGTAATTATTTTTATAGACTGTCAAGAGAGTACTGATATAATTTGTTTCTATTCCCTGTTGTGTGATGAGTGGAGTAGTGAGTCAGATGTCTTGCTTAATCAACAGTAAACAAAGTTCTTCATTGTTTTCTATAATTTGGTTGAGAGTTTTGATGTGGTTTGCTGTACCAAAGCCTGAGTGTTCACATGTTAGGTTCTAGTCTAGGAGCTTTGTCAGCCTTCTTGTTATTACCTTCGAAAACCATTTGTTCAGACTGGACATAAGACTTGGTGCCTTATCGTTGTTCAAACCATCCTTTGATTCTTTCTTGTGTAGTAGAATGATGGTCAGTCCTAGATTTCCATTGCACTGGTATGACTTGTGTGAGATTGGTTGGGTTAGAGTTCTGCTCCCTCTTGTATAAACTCATTCCGTATGCAGTCTTTGCTAAAGGTCTTGTCATTCTTTTGTCAAGTAAACACCAAATGTGCCACCCGAGATTTTCATACCAACATCGTATGGCATGGAGTGTCAAATGGAATTTTTGCCTCCTTTCAGAAATGACTACAGCTGCTGGATGTGAACTTCCCAACCTTGGCTTCTACAGACTGGCACTAACACTAATCCACAGAGGTAGCCTCTAAGGAAGATAGTAAAAATGCTAATTTTCTTTGGAACTTGCTTGGTGGTTCACACTAAAGCCTTTTCGTTTAGTGAAAGAATGTTACTTGATAGTCCCAATGCAGGTTTTACCGAGCTGTATATAAATAGTATAGGACCTACTTGTGACTTCTACTGTATTTGTTTATTGTGCAGATTCTCTTTGAAAATGAACCTGGAGACTGAGTACATGTTATCATCCTAACAAGATAACTTTTGTCTTCACTTCCTATGTGAGCACCAAAAGATCAGTGACAGAAGACTTCTGTGGGTGGTTTGGGTCTCGGAGGCACATGGAATGCAGGGAGAGGTATCTCCAGCTGGACCACTGAATTTCCCAGAGAAGGTCTCGTGCATCAATAGTTCAAGCCTAGACTCTTGGGAAATGGAGTAGAATAAGAGCATTAACTAAGTGTAGACTTAGTTTTGACATGTTGCTGAAACAATGAAAAGTGAATTCCTTGAAGTAATTTCATTCCTTCTTTTGAGTTATTCTTGTGTCTTGAACTAAAATGAAGTGGTGTAAAGGAGAACTGGTCTGTGATATGTTACTCCAGCAAATTACTATTATTATTATTATTATTATTATTATTATTATTATTATTATTATTATTATTATTATTATTATTATTATTATTATTATTATTATTATTATTAAATTTTCTCATGGACAAGTGATTTTTCTACAAAATATGCAGAGCAGAGTCTGTACAAAATGTAAAAAATTTCTTGCCTTTTTTACTTGACATTACAATAGCCTGAAAGCTGTATTACCATGTCTATTAGCACAGGCTGTGAAAGCATCAGTCCAAATAATTAATGTTCAGTAAAATGTTATCTAATCTTCCTCCTTTGGACAATATTCTGTACTTTGTGAGGGATCTGATTTAATTCATGTTTGTCAATTTAGATTTCATCTTCTACACTCTTGATGGTGTGGTCTTGTAGCACTTGTGTAATGTTCATGACAAAATATAATCTGCTCATATTTTGCTCCAGAATTCATAAAATGTTTAATTCCCATCTATGAGAGATCTAAGTTTTGCTTGAAAATAATTTGTTGTGTGATGGTTATTTCCTTCCTCTCCTATTTTGTACCAATACTTCAGATATTCAGGGACCGCTAAAGAATGGTTCTGGGAGTAGCATTTATTGGTGGCTCAGTTAAATAAGATAACTATTTGCACCTAATGGTGAGTCCCAAACATGATGGTTGATAGCACTTCCTGTTTGAATAATGCTTCATATTCACTTTAAGTCCATACAGTTTAATGTAGTTGAAATTCTGCCACCCATTAAGTATAGAGTTGCTTACATGCTTTTCTTGTTGTTAACCTGTCCATGGCCTATTTTTACCAAGTTGCCATGGTGGGCCTCATTGGCATGAAGATGTTACATTCCTTAGTCCTTCTGCTCCCTTCCTTATACCTGTCAGGAGTAATTCAGGCCATTACAGTGTTAATCTGAACTTTAATTTTATTCTTTACTTGAGTTACTGTTAGAGATGTTGCTGCCCTCTGACGTTCGCCGTGGAAATGATTCATTCTGGGAGTTTGGCTATGGTTTGAGTATTGAGATCTGAACTGATTCCATAATATTGGCAATGTGTATTCAGTTGGTCCTGTTAAGGTCAATATGTATGTAGATAACAAATCGTGGAATATGATTCCATTTTCCTCTGTTGGCACATTATTTAGAATGTGTTTAATCAGGAAGTGTATTTTGTGCAGTATGTGCATTTTGTAATTGCTGTAAAGATATTTACTATTTCCGGAAATTATATTGGCTGTTAAAGTTAAATGAAAATGGATAGGGACTGTTGTGGCGTACAGTACAAACTAGATTCTCCAAACCAGGACTGCACGTAATCTGGACTAACAAAAGTCCGAATTGTATCATATTAGTGGAAACGTGCCATTATCAGTGATCTTTACAGGAATAATAGCAGAGCCACTTCAAAGGTTACTGTAATTAATAAATATAATACAGTGTATGGAATATTGCACACAGTACTATATTTGAATAACTTACTAATCATGAGATTTAAACACATTATTTACTCTTATATTATAGGTGTGGAAATAAAGTACTGTACTGTAATCTATGATTTGTTCTGCATAATGAATATTTTTTTTTCATAAAATAAGATGCATTTTCCTAAATTTTATCTGGAATAATTAAGTTCTAGTGTACTAATTTTGAAGGTAAACTGTTTCATAATTTGTTACATTGTGCTTCTTGTGTAAGCTGGCATTTGCTACCTTTGTTTTAATTTAGATGATATGGAAAAGATAAAAATCCTAGTGAATGAAATGTCATTTTTCATTGACAAATGTTATATATTTGAAGAGAACTTAACTATTCAACCATTCAGTACTTGTCCTGTTAAATTTGTAAGAAAAAATTAAATTCATGTGAAAGGTACTGACTGGTGGATTTATTTTGAATTAAGACAAAAATCATCAGTAGTCTACATTAAGTGGAATATATTAAATCATTGACTACATGCAACATTATTTTCTTTTGTGGAATTTAATCAATTGAGAATTGAGAATCCATGTGTGTTTTTCTGTAATAATGGCTTGTCACCTTGAACATTAATTTATTTGAATACCCATGTAGAGTGATTTCTACGAATTGTTGTAGACATTCTCAGTCACAGACAACAAATGTTTATGAATAATATACAGTATTTTTAAGAACATTTGTGAAGATAAATTAATAAAGGAAAAATAATAGTTGTTGCTAACTATATGTGGAATTGTATGTTCTTAGCATTTAATATTCTGTCAGATTTAATTTTAATTATCAAAATATATTTCATCTCATGTATTCTACAACAGACATCTCTATGTTCATTTGTTTTTGAGGAAAGTGTACATACGGGGAACTTACAATACCATGTGCTCATTTTTCTTTTGAGTGACTGTACACTTCTTGACACGTTATGTCCCCAGTACAAGAAGCATATTGTCATAGAAGATTCTTTAGTAGTTAATTCAGAGGTTTGTCTGCACTTCGCCAATAAAATAATGAACTTGCACCGATTACGAAAATGATGAAAATAGTTTAAATGATAGCGCCATAAACACTGCTTGTCACTTTTGTGGTGCAATGGGACAACAGTCGGACATTGTACGTTGGACTAATGTTTTTGAAAAATTAAGATACTTTTTTTATACAGAAGGCTATAGCTTGGGACAGAGTATACACAGTTTGATACTGACTGTTTTGTACAAGAGATTTTAGTACCAGAAAGTGCACATTTATTAAACAGTTTACAGTGTGAATAAAAACTATTTTGTACAGGACGAGTTGGCCGTGCGCGTAGAGGCGCGTGGCTGTGAGCTTGCATCCGGGAGATAGTAGGTTCGAGTCCCACTATCGGCAGCCCTGAATATGGTTTTCCGTGGTTTCCCATTTTCACACCAGGCAAATGCTGGGGCTGTACCTTAATTAAGGCCACAGCCGCTTCCTTCCAACTCCTAGGCCTTTCCTATCCCATCGTCGCCATAAGACCTATCTCGTGTCAGTGCGACGTAAAGCCAATAGGAAAAAAAAAAAAAATTGTTTCATCGTTATTGCCAATTAATTCTCTCTAGAAAACATTAATATAATTTACAGTGGGTTTTAAATTTTCACATAAATTACTTTGTAATAGATCTGCTGAAAGACCATTTTGGAATAGAGAACAAGTGTGTCATGCTGTTGAACATCATGGCCATGTTTGATTCTGTAGAAGGCCCGAGTGGTACTTTTTGTAATAATTTCTGTATGCTGTTTGGAACTCACGTGTTTTTTTAAATCTTTATTATTTTGTTTATATTCTTGGTCTTGAGTTGCCATGCCGTAGTAGAAATAACATTATGAGAAACCGTAGTTTATTTTGTGGATTTGACAACAAACAACCATAATTCCATTATTTTTCTTAATGTGTGATATTTCCTACTCCGTTTGATGGAAGGAATGTTAAATCAGTCAATTAATGTAAAATTAATTTCTTGGTCTGTTTATGTGTTATTGTTATGAGGACACTAAGTTTAATTCCAGATAAGCGAATGACTGGTATTTAAATTAGTGTGGTTCTTATTTTTACTTTCTGATACACTTATTTGTAGAGGTATGTATTATTGATTAGGGGTATATACTTCTTGGAGAAGCACTCCTTATCCTGTCCAGGAATTAGGGCAATATACAGTGGAAGTGAAGTGTCTGATAGGTGTAGCACAGATAATTATCTTGATGAGGAAAAAAAAAAAAAATGTTGATGGTTATTTTCTTCACCTTTTTACTATGTACAACTACTGCAAGTATTGAGGGACAGATCAGGAATAGTGCTTGGAATAGCCTTCATCATAGGATCTGTTCATAGTTTTAAGTTATTTGCACTTTATATATGATGATGATAATGATGATGATAATAATAATAATAATAATAATAATAATAATAATAATAATAGAAGAAACCTATTAGCTGGGCTGAGTGGCTTCGATGGTTAGCCCGTTGACTTTCTGAGCCTAAGTTGGCAGGTTTGGTCCTGGTTCAGTTTGGTGGTATTTGAAAGTGCTCAAAAATGTAAGCCCCGTATGGCAGATTTACCGGCATGAAAAAAAAACTCGTGCAGGACAAAATTCTGCGGTATCTCTGAAAACCGCATAAGTACGGTAGTTGGTTGATGTGAAACCAATGTTTATTATTATTATTATTATTATTATTATTATTATTATTATTATTATTATTATTATTATTAGAAACCTATTATCTGACAGTTACTCAGAACCAGGACAGTGCTTCTCATTCACATGAGGTCACTCAGTTTGTCTCGTATATTTTTCTCTAGCACCACTTAATATTGCAAGTACTGTTACTTTTGTCAGTTAGTGTATCTCCTTTTCTTGTTGTTAACCTGCCCATGGCCTGTTTCTTTCCAAGTTGCCACGATGGGCCTCGTTGGCATGAAGATGTTACATTCCTCAGTCCTTTTGTTCCACTTCCCATACCTGTGAGGGTGAGAACAGTAGTAGTAGTTTAGGCTGTTATAGTGTTTAATAAGCAAATTTTAATTTTAACCTGTATTTGTCGTCCTGTTCGATCTTAATGCACAGTAATGACTTTCAACGAAGTAAATATCAGAATTTGACTGTGTCCATTCCTGGAGTTTTGGCTGTCTTCAGTGACTCCATTAAAATGCCAGGAAGATTACCACTTGTATCTTCGGTGACGACTGTATAAATGGTTAACTTTGTCTTGTCATAGGCCTGTAATGTATATGGTGACTTGTAATTTGTAGTTGAGGAGTGTCCTTTCATTTGGCGGTGAAACTAAATGGCGTATGGCTTTTAGTGACGGGAGTGTTCGAGGACAAGTTCAGCTCGCCAGATGCAGGTCTTTTTGATTTGACACCTATAGGAGACGGGCACCTATACACCTAGCCCCTGCGCCAGAGGAATTAACCAATTTATTCCTGACCCTGCCAGGAATCGAACCCAAGACCCTTGTGACCAAAGGCTGGCATGCTAACCATTTAGCCATGGAGCTATTTTCACCCTAAGAAAGTTGTGGAAAACTGCAAGGAAGCATATAATAAAAGGTACGTGGAACGTACACGATTGGGTACGATACCACTTTTAAGGAATTACATTTTTGTGGTCTGGATTGCTCATGACATTCAGTAGTATTCATCTACTGCAATGCACGTGGATGAAATACTAAAAAAAATACTAAAAAATTGAAGTGGAATTAGCCCCTTTCGAACACACACTCCTTAATTGTATTGTTGTAAAAGCTGGAGGTGTGTGTGTGATCGGCTAGCGGTGCTATATTGCGAAACATAACACGCAAAATAACTGTAGATAGTAATGTATTCATATCTTTGCAGAAGTTTGGAATGACATGTTCTAGGTTATCTCACAGTGCTGCAAATTCTCGGTCGTGTTTTTACTAGAGCAATAGCAAAATTGTTGTAATATCCAGAACAACTCTTCCTTTTGGGATTCTTAGGCTGGAATTACAAACCTCTGTTGGAATGTGCTTTTGTGATATGTAGCTTCTTCAGTCTGCCAAAACTAATTTTGAATAAATAAATTCATAAATTGCCCGAAGAAGAAAACATATATGGTAACTGAATTATACATGAAAAAGAAACCAGTTATAAATGAACAGTGTGCCGTGATGGCTTCAGATATCACAAAATATGTTAAAGATTATGTGAAGAGTGTTGTGCTACATCAGCAAAAATATGTGAATTGTGGATGTAGCAACTTTTGTAAACATTACATTCATAGGTTGTTATTAAAGGTTTGCGAATATTAAGCTGTCTGTTTAGGCCGCCTGGATGTGAAACCTGCATGTTTCTAAGGCCCATTTTGTAGGTTCATATGTAAGAAACAGTGTTCAGACTATCATAAACTTCCAGTCTCCCTCAGTTCTTCAACAGGGATGCCAAGAGGAGCAACTCACATTACTGCAGCAACTTTAAGTACAATTTTCGTGGATGATATTAATTCGAGTCGCAGTTCTTTTGTGCGAGTTAATAACCTACAATTAAGACTTAAGATTTTTCAAAAAGATACTGCCCTATTAAAAGTGGCTCTCGAAAATAAATCATTTTTCTGTAAAAAATCTGGAAGTGTTTAGTGCTATGCTACTTCATTTTCAGAATACAGTGTGCATTTGGAAGTCTTCCTTGTAGCTTATAGACAACTTAGGAAGTGTTTATTATTCTGAGAAAAGTGTACCTAGAGTCATTCGGCGATGTAATGTTAGGTCTCTTCATGGAAGTGAAAAACAAACTTGAGTTTTAGGACATTTCACATCCAGGTGGCATTAAGGCAGACTTCACTTGCGGACATTGTTTCTTAGGTTGAGCTCTCTCTACTTGCCCGGAACAGGCTCGCAGTACAGTATTCATGTACCTAATATATTTTTGTGCTATGTGGTTGCTTACCTCTGCCCTACTAAATATTCTGTTTCTCAGCGATTTGTTTCACAATAGTGGTTTTGCTGTGTAGATCTTCCCACACATAGTACACACTGTGACTGCACTAAAGTTCTCTACTGCTATCCTATGCAAGTGAAGTCCAAATAATGTGCCACATACGTATAGTTGGAGATTTTACCTTGTGCATGGCTTTATCTTTGCCAAAGTTCTACAATCATCTTCATGGTCATGAAAATGTTGTCTTAATAGTTTTGTACTTGATAAATATTAACACTTAAAATCTTTGCTCAGAGGTCTTCAGGCAGTGTCAATAAATAATGGTAACCTTGGTCAACTTGACGACATACATGAAGCTTCATATTTGATGTAGCTTATGTTTATTCATTCATAATTCTGGCTATAATTTCCAGATTTATTCCTTTGCTTGAGGTCCTAAGTCAACTTAGACATCATATTATGACAAGAAGATCATAACCATAATTTTTGTTATATGTATTTTAATGTTATAATTACTCTTTGTCTGTTATACATATGTTTTAGTTATCACATAATCTGTTAAATTTTTATTTGGTCGAATGTGGCCACTAAGTGTCTGAAACTAGTTCCAAGACTGATGTACTGATATACTATTTTGTCAAATTATTTCTTTTATTTAAAGTACCTCCTTTGTCAGACTATTCATCTAAAGGTAGAGGAGTTGGTAACATTGTAGCTACTGTGATCATGAGATTCTGTTAATGTAGAATGTTCCACAACTGAAGTGGCACTTGTGAGCTTATGGTCATTCCATAATTAACAATTTCCTCTTGCCATTTTAGTGACACTGAAGCATTCATGACAGTCAGTAAAATAAATGATTTAATTACTTTAGACCTTTTCAGTCAGGAATACAAGTTAGCATTTTGTGTCGTGTGGCACACCACTTTCAAGATGTTGGTGGCCAATGGGCCTTTCCTGCAAGTTTCTTTCACACTAGGAGCTAGAAACTTAACTTTTGATATAAAAGTCAAAGGCTGATATTTAGCCTATAGAAAGTGGAGATACATATCTTCCCTGGAACACTCGCTACATCTTCAAAAGACGCTTGTAGTGGTGTCTCAACTCCATGCTGGTCGCCAACATCCTTGAAGGATGGGACTGTACAGCTAATGAGTCTGCTGCCAGACTGGTAATTCCACAACTGAGAAAGCCCAAAGAGCTTGAATATATTATATTCTCAATTAAATAATGATTCCCTGCTGGGAATTTAATTTCTTAAATTCATTTTCGTCAAACACTTTGTTCCAACTTGTAAGATGATTGATAGTATACAACATTACTTGATATATATTGTACCTAGGTTTCTTGCAGTTGTTGTGACCTTTAGTCTGATTTACTTAAATAATTATTTTCTTGTTCTGTAATGCTGCATGACTGATGTTTATATTATGGCCTGTTAACACTTTGGCCCATACTGTTCTGGAAGGTTTTGCTCATTTTTAAATGTAGTTATCTTGGTTAGCATTGGACTATGGTAGCAATTCACATGTCAATACACAACACGTACAGTAGGCTATTTCACATGTGCAATAGGGAGTTGTATTTGTACTGTCCTTCATCACGGTTGACAAAAAACTACAAATTTGTGACTCAGTCAAGTTCTTCTCTCCGGTACAGACATTAATTAAATATGAATGTGTCTGATTCTATTATCAAATGTGTGGCATCTATTTCTGTAACCAGTACACACAAAATATAATTTTTCAAAACAGTTGATTTGACCAGTCTTTGCAGCGAGGTCTTCAATTGATCATTACGTTTTTGGAAAGAAGGCTCTGATATCTCCTAATACATATTCCATCTGAATTCAGAACAACTCAAAAGAAAGTTTTATGGAATGGAGTGGTTCATTAAATTTAATGTAATTACGCCAACTTGCAAGTGATGCAAATTGAAATGTTGAGAACAAAAATGTTTAGACCTAAATTTTTGAAATTGTGTAAGAAGTTAAAAATACCTCAAGATTATTCCACTTTTCCAGACCATTTCTCCTTGTAAATGACATTAGTTAACAAAACAAATGGTTAATATTCTAGTTCTGAAGGCTAGTAGCTTGATCATTTTCTACAAAATTAAAAGGAATTAGTTGGCAACATGCCATCGAATGTGGAATAAACTAGTTATATTTTGAACTAAATCAAAGGAATCTTTAGTTGTCGTGTATATGCATAACCATTTCACTTCCTGGAAATTTGTGGCTGACCATATTTAGACCATAATAAACTGTGGTAAAAGTATGAAGCGCTCAGGATGGTTTTGTGTTAGCCTAGAGGATGCGTAATCACATACTGTGTAATTGTAGGAATACTCTGGAACCAAAGCAGTGGCAAGGGGACTAATAATGTTGAACAGGTAGTTCTTTCAGACTTTCATATTGTTCAGAAATCATTGCATATATCTCTTGATGTTGCATATATTGTCAACATTGTGTGAATGTTGTCTCTTGCCGTGGTGTCCTACAGTTTTGGAACAGTCCAGGTTTTGTGTGTCATTTGGTCATATTTTTAAGCTACACTAGCTGGTATACCCGTGCTTCACTTCAGTGTTCTACATTGTATACCAAATTCTAGGTTAAGTAGTGTACACGTTGTGGGTAAGATTGTATTAAATTGCATAGCTCTTAACGTTACCCAGAAATGCGACGGAAGTCGCCATACGTCTTTTATCATGTGAAGACTCGGTTAGGGAATTTTCAGATAATGGCAGACTCTCCTGCCTACCATCTGTCACAATCGAGTTGGGAAATTTTCATTGCAATGGCAGGCATATGCTCTCCATGTGCCTTTTTACATCTTCAGAAAGAGTGTCTTTGTGGTTTTCCGAACTGAAATCAACATAGATCATTACAATGACCTCGGTAGGAATGTCGCGATTAAAAGCAATGTTATGATATGAAATACTTGATCAAATGAAAAACCACACATTCTCGTTTTTAATGAAAAGTACTACACTGCCAGTCTAACAGTGCAAAGTTCCAGAGCTGGAATAACCGGGCCGCAGGCAGCTGTGAACACTCCCTTGCCATTATTCCTTTGCTGTGCCCACTGTTAATTCCAATTAGCGCCTCAGAGTAGGGATCGAATAGCTGGAATACCATGATATAGTGTTACGTACTGGTAACCGGAAAATTTATGAACCAGATGAATGGCACTGTAAAGAATGAAGTTATCCTATTCACCAGCTACTTCCCGCCAGAGTTCGGGTAGTGTGCAGCTGTAATCTCATCTATCTTGGAGATGAGTGGCAGCGAAGAGAGAAAGCGCATCACAACAAACAATGGTCAATATAATGTTATTCTTGATCAGTTTTACGAACTTTCGATATTGTAGGCCTTCGCATTTAGTTTTCTTCCAAATCTGTGATATTACAGCACCTAATATAAAGGGAGTCGTCCTTTCTTTCAGACTCCCTCTTGCCTCATCCTTCAAGTGATCATTCCTTTGACTTCTTGTCATTTTTATAATCATCTTCATAATTTTCCTTGTCGATATGGACCGGAGACCATGCAAGCTTTACACCTGAAGTCAGTCGCGACAAAAACCATCACCAGTTAACACAATTGAACAATATTTCCATGTCGGCGTTGATATGGACTAGGCAGAAAAAGCGTAAATTCATGTAAGTTCATGAGTTCCCTTCTCCTAGTTGACCCCCTATGGGCGGGGGGCCGTATATTAACACCCACGGTATCCCTTGCCTGTTGTAAGAGGCTACTTAAAGGGGCCCCAGGGAGGCTCTGAAGTTGAAAGCGTGGGTTGGGGACCACAGGACCATTGCTGTATCCTGGCATTGCTTCCACTTACTTCTACCAGGCGTCTCGCTTCCATCTCTCCTATCCGACCTCCTTTTGTCAACTCTTGTTCCTTTCTGACCCCAACATTATTACTTCAGAGGCCTAGGGAGTCTTTCATTTTCACTCCCTTCATGGCCCTTGTCTTTCTCAGGCCAATACCTTTTTGAAGTATCGGGCTCTTCCAATATTTTCTTTCTGAATTGTGTTATATAGAGGATTGTCTTCAGAGGGAGGAACACTAGGCAACCATGATCACCATCACTACTCTTTTCATTGCCGGTACATTGTTAACTGTTAATTTATTGTTGCTACCTAATGTTTATACCTTTATCTTTCATACTTATTTAAACTTATTAGTGTAAAATGGCCCTCTGTAGGCTGTATCTAATAATTAAATAAATCAATAAATAAAAAAGAATTTAATTCTCTATAACATTTTTATGCAGTATTCATAAATAGGACCACTAATAAAACAAATATTTGAGAATTAAATTTTAGGCCTACCTCTAACCTAACATTTCACTCAGCGTGAATAAAATAATTTATAGCCTACACGAGTTATAAGTAGGGAGCGGATTTTTATGTGCTAAAAATGTGAAAAATATTTATTTTTTGTGTGCTGAAAAACTTTAAAATATGTGATAAAAATTGAAATTATTTTCCTTTAAATATCACGCAACCACTCGCGCTCAAGAAGTAAATAAGTATAATGTTTTGTATTAGAATATGGTGCTACCAAACGTGCTCCTTAAGGCAAAATGGTGTCTGTGTATGGAAACGTGCTGTATGGTATATTAATTTTTGATATGCCAGAGTAGATATTATGAATGGTTATTTTTTTAAAGGTAATGTTTTGTTTAAATATGGCAAAAGCAACCTATCATCTTTGAAAAAATAGTACCAGTTCGTATTCACCCATCACACGCTGGAATATTAGTTGCTAGAAGTAGTCTCAGAATTGCAGTGAACAACAAAGGTCATCTCCAAATTGTCCATCACAAATGCATGCCGATTATCTCTAAAGAACGCCTTATACTGCGAAAACAATCGCTCCACATCACAGGAAGTCAGACGAGCATAGTTAAAGAGAGGAATGTCACCAACAATAACGCCATCAATTTAGCCAACATGAGCACTCTAATACATTAGAAATTTGGCGCATTGTTTGAAATCCTCTGTTTTTCCTGAACAAATTTTGATATTTGACCTTTAACAGTCCCTGTACCTGCGAAGCCGGGAGTGAATCTAATTTATTTTCAACAGCGCGCACTTCCTTCACTGTTTCGGACAACAGGTTTGTGGATTTTTCAAGTATGTCTATAGTTTTACACAAGAAGCTTAGATTGGCAGAAATAAACGCCAAATCATTTTTCAAAGAGCTGTCTTTTAGTATCTCTTGAAGAATCTCAATTGACGACGTGTCGTTTTTATCTAGCTCCTTCACACCGGATGCAAAACTTTCGAAATTGTCTGCGTAGTGTACCACAGCGCTAAGCCAAGTACCCCACCGCGTAACAATAGGCAGAAGAGGAAGCGCAAGATCCGGGTTTTTCTCTTTAAAGAGATAGATTCTTGAGGGTGCTTTTACGAAGACTTTGTAGCCATTAGACACTAATTTATCCACTTGAGGATACTGTGCCTGCACAGTTTCACATAACCTGTGTAGAGCATGAACAACGCAAGTTTCGTGTATCATTTTCGGAAAGCTCACAGAAAGGCCTTCGGCTGCCTTTTTCATGTAAGCTGCACTGTCAATAAGGAAAACCAATACATGGTCGTATTTTATACCTTTTGGCCAAAATAAGTGCATGGCTTCATTGAATAACCTAGCTACAGTGACATGGTTTGCAGCAAGCATTTCTTTACACGCTAGAAAATGAGAATGTTGGCAAGCAGTTTTGTCATTCTTCAACACACTGACTACAACATTTCCTACTTTTCTGCCACTTGAATCAGTGGTTTCGTCAATGCTCACCCACAGTTTTTCGCTATCACATACTGCCCGAATTCTCTGTAAAGTTTCTTCGTAACATTTTTGGAGATAGTTTTTCCTTAATGTGGATTCGTCTGGAGGCTCAAAATTAATGTACTTTGTTAGGAAATTTCTCAGTCCCGGATTATTTATTTTACCGAGAGGAATGTCGGCGCAAACAAATGCTCTGCACACATCTAAATAATACTGGGAATATTTAGATGGGCCTGCATTTGAAGTAGCTGGTTCAGCTATTAGTAATTGTTGCGAATGCACACGCGAAGCAGCCGCGGTATGCTTATTTCCAGACAAATGCTGGGTTACTTGAGGGCATTGATCTGCACGTACTGTTTTACCACACGGTTGTCAAAATAATACTTTTCCATCGGTAGTGAAAATGCTTTTAAATTCCACTACTTATTCTTGAAGACGCGATCTTGTACTCGACTTCTCTTTTGGCATTATTTTGCAGGTGAATCACTGTTTCAATAAAAAGAATAGCAGCGGACACTGAAGGAAATATTTCTTATAAATCCATACAAAATCACACGACCACGGGAATGATATATGGATTTACAAGTATTGAAAGTATTGAATAGGTGGTTTTTTATTAAATTATCCTTGATATCTATGCCTAATGATATATGGACCCGAATAGCTAACCTTACCCTTACGATGATGAAATTCCACTACCTAATGGTGGGGCAATATTCTTGCGAGTCTCCCATGTCGTAACGGAATTATGTCACCTTATCTCTCCGTGATTGCCTTTCGCTGATATTCTATAAACAAAATCAGAGAGGGCTGACTCATAAAGAATTGGAATGACATCGTGCAAGGAAACATCTTGTGCAGCAAATCAAATCGCTGTCTAAATGTAACGACGTGGCCAATGACCAGCAAGTTTTAGAATTTATGGAGGGAAGTCCATAGATAGCCGAAACATTCAGATACATTATGTTAAATACACTGTTAAAACAATACCGTAATCTTCAAGTGAAAATACGAGCATTATTTTATAACACAGAAGCATTTTCAATTTTATTGATCAACAAATATTGCCGATTTATGTGCTTATTATTTATTATTATTTACATATTTTACGCCCACATTGGAGCACTGAAATCAATACATTTGAGTTAATTTCTTCTTCTTCTTCTCCCAGAACTTTTTCATCCTCTCCGACCTGGAAGCCCTTTGTGTGTCCGATATAGTATATTGTTTCCGTTCAACTGCTTATTATAGATTTTCTCAAAATATGTATTTACATTTTAAAAATGTGAAAATATGTGTTTTTATGTGAAATAAGATTCAGTTTTTACACTTGGGGATGCACAATAGGAATAATGAACTTCGTAACTTGCGTTAAAACTTACACAAAAAGAATATGTAATTACATAAAAATCCGCTCCCTAGTTATAAGCATCTCTCTTTAGGACAAAATGAGAAATGACCATTGATTCATGGTGTGGGTTACTGTAGTCACATACTAGTTCGTGAACGATGGGCAATGTCCGAGTGGCCTAGTAAGCGGTCCTGAGAGTTGGAATACGGAATGGGAGTGGGCGTCTCAGACATATTCTGAGTCATGACCCTCCTTGTGCTCGGGCGGTTAGGACTGTGCAATCCCCTGTTCGTCCCTAACCTGTTACAGGAGAGGACTATGTAAGTAAGGGTAGCATCCTGCTTCACAGCTCAGAACATTCTAAACAAGCCTCGGACCTATAGGAGTAACGGAGTCCCACTCCCATTTGACAGGTGAGGGACTCCTTGGAAAACACTTGGCGAATGAAATGGAATTTGATGGGCATTTATCAATTTTAATGGGGCTTATGGATGAAAGTAGAACTGGCTGAGTCAGCAAAGAGCGATGCATCGGGATGTGTTAGGAGTAAATGATATTCGGGTAAGGGGAGATAACAAGGAAGAGATAGGAGATTATGAAGTGTACTTGGTGGGTGTTTAAAAGGGAAGGGCAGAGTGTGGTGCAGGGCTGTTCATCAGGAATACTATTGCATGTAACATAGTTTCTGTTAGGCACGTAAATGAGCGAATGATGTGGGTAGATTTGGCAGTTGGAGGAATTAGGATGGTAATTGCCTTGGTGTATTCACCATGTTGGGGTGCAGATGAGGATGAAGTTGACAAGATTTATGAAGCATTGAGTGACATAGTCCTGGTCAACAGCAAGGATAGAATAGTGCTAATGGGCGATTTTAATGCAAGAGTTGGAAATACAACTAAACGATTCAAAAGGGTGATTGGTAAATGTGGAGAAGATATGAAAGTGTTTGCTGGACTTCTGTGCTAGTATGGGTTTAGGAGTTACAAATAGATTCTTCAAGCATAAGGCTACTACACTGCTACATATGGAAGGGTAAGGGTACCAATCCATGATAGACTGTATCTTAACCGACTTCAAATTCAGGAAATCTGTTATGAATGTACAGGTTTTCTGTGTATTTTTTTGATGGTACAGACCTTTATCTGATCTGTAGTGAACTAAGTATCTCCAGGACTAGGATAGGGAAAATGAAATCTGTCTGCAAGTGAATAAAGGTAGAGAATCTCCAGAAAGAGGAAATTGGACAGAAGTACATTGATATGATTAGTGAGTTTTTAACAGTGAACAGTAAGCAGGTTCAGGATATGGAAAGAGAATGGGTGGAATAAAGGGATGCTGTAGTAGAAACAAGGGAATGCCTAGGAACAACTGTGTGTAAAGATGGTGTAATGAAGTGTGAGCAGCTTGTGAACATAAAGAGAAGGCATATCAGAAATGGCTTCAAACAAGGGCTGATGCAGAGAATTGTACACAGATGAAAGAAACAGAGCGAAACAAAGGTAGTTGTTGAATCCAAAAAAGTCGTGGGAGGATTTTGGTAATAACGTGGAAAGGCTTGGTCAAGCAGGAGGGGAATCCTTTCTGGTCAGTAATAAAGAATCTTAGGAAGGGAGGGAAAAAGGAAGTGAACAGTGTTTTGGGTAATTTAGGTGAACCCATAATAGGTCCCAGGGAATCATTGGACAGGTGTAGGGAATATTTTGAAAATTTTCTCAACATAAAACGAAGTCTTCCTGGTGGTGTCGCGAACAACATACCTCGTGGGGAGGAGGAAAGCAATGTTGATGAAATTATGCTTGAAGAAGTGGAAAGGATGGTAAATAAACTCCAGTAATAAAGCAGCAGGAATGGATTAAATGAGACCTGAAATGGTGAAGGCAGGGATGAAATGTCCTCGTAGAGTAATTAGCATGGAGTGTTCGTAAGGTACCTTTAGATTGGACAAAAGCAGTAATTGCACCTTTCTATAAGAAAGGGAACAGGAACATTGGTAAAAAGTAATCACCCGTGAACAATTTCATTTTTAATAAACTAACAAAACCAATATAGAGAGGACGACACAAAATCAACAAAGAAAGAACCAAAACATCTCTTATACCAAATTACTGTTAGAAATAGACTGCGCTGGTAAATATGTGCTACATACCAAGTAACTTTCAGATAATACAGATTACAGGAAGTACAGAACAAAACTCTATTAGTGACTCAGAACTACCGGAGGCAAACCCGAGGAACACTAAATCACAGTACATGTTAATTCCAATGTTTCTTTTTAACAAAAGGAAAAGGTAATTGCCTCCAAAATTGAAATGTGATTGCTTAGTTGAAGAGCTAAGTCATTTCAATGATTAAATGGCGAATGTGAAATTTGAGGGTATACTCCTGTGCACTAAGGAAAAATCAAATTTAAATAAAGTTTGTCTGAAAAACAAGAAGAAATAGTGCTTACCCTGAGGCCGGTATCCTATCATGGGATGGACCGCTCGCAAGGCAGGTCCGAGCCAAAAGACACGAATGCAAGCTTCGCTCCCACGAAGGAGCTAGAAGCCGGAAATGGTGCAACTACAGAGGTGACCAATCAGGCAATAGAATTTTACTCCCGACTTCCACATTCACCAATTAAATTTGTTATTCCTACCAGTTAATTAAAGTATGGAAGTTGAAGGAGAAAAGCATACAAGAAGAATTTCAAAGGGAAATAATACCCTTGGTACCCAGGACAGAGGTGGGGAATGTTGAAGAGGAATGGAAAAGATTTAAGGAAGCACTGGTTGGATGTGCAGAAAAGGTATGTGGTAGAACATCAGGAAATGTGAAAGACAAAGAAACACACTGGTGGAATGGTAGGGCAAAGATTAAAGTGAAGGAAAAGAAAATGGCATGGAAAGCATGGAAAACATCTAAGACTGAAGAAAGTAGAAGAAAATATGTGGAGGAAAAGAATTTGGCCAAGAAAGTAGTGGAGGAAGAAAAGAGGAAAAGCTGGGCCTTATTCACACAGACATTGAGATGATACACAGGGCAGCAAGAAATTACTGTATGGTATCTTAAGAAACAAAAAGAGAGATCAAGTAAACACCAGATTTGTGAAGGATGAAGGTGGCATAATTTTAACAAAGCCAGAAGAAATAAGAAATAGATGGAGAGAGTATTTTCAGAAGCTGCTGAACATAAGAACGGATGACAGTCATTCAATGGACGACCAGGAAAGGCAATTAGTTGATGAAGAAATGGATAAAGAAATTACAATGAATGAAATTGAAATGGCAGTAAGAAAGATGAAGAACGGAAAAACTGCTGGAATAGATGAAATTTCAGTGGAGATGATAAAGGCAGCTGGAGCTGTAGGCCTGCAGTGGACATATCGGATTCTCAGGAATGTCTGGGAGAATAAGGAGGTCCCTGAGGATTGGCAAAAAGGAATAATCATCCCAATTTTCAAGAAAGGTGATAAGAAAGTTTTGAAGAACTACAGGGGAATTACTCTAATATCCCATGTTGCTAAGATAATGGAAAGGATACTGGAAAGTAGAATAAGGTTGAGGGTTGAGAAGCAGATACAGGAAAATCAGTTTGGTTTCAGAAGTGGAAGGTCAACAATAGAGCCCAGTTTCATTATGAGACAACTAATGGAAAAGCATTGGGAGTACGGGAATGATATGGTGATGACATTCATTGATATTGAAAAGGCATATGACAGTGTCCCTAAGACGAAAGTTTGGGACAGTCTGGTGCAAAAAGGAATTGGACAGGGATTAATAAAAATGATCATGGCAATGTATAAGGAATGTTGTAGTTGCGTGCAAACACAAGTTGGCAGGACAAGTTGGTTCAAAATAACTAGTGGGCTGAGACAGGGAAGTGTTCTATCACCAATCCTGTTTACAATAGTAATGGATGACATCATGAGAACAGCAAAAGCAGAATATGGAGGAAGAGAAATGAACATGATGTTATTTGCAGATGATATTGTGATTTGGGGAGAAGACGACAGGAAGGTTCAAGAACAGTTGAATGTGGTGAATGGGAAGATTGAAGAATGTGGATTGAAAATAAGTGTAGAAAAGAGTAAAACTCTTGTTATGACTAGAGGGGAGAAAGAAGGGAAAGGTCAGATTAGACTTGCAGACAAGTCCCTGGAAGTAGTGGAAACGTTTAAATACCTGGGGAGTGAATTAATGGAGAATGCTCGACTGGATGCTGAGATAAGTAAAAGGATTCAAGCTGGAAGTTGTTTCTATCATAGTGTAAGAAATATGTTATGGGACAAAGATGTGCCAATGGAAGCAAAGGATACTATGTACAAGATGTATTACGTACCCATAACAACTTACGGAGCAGAAACTTGGACAATGACAAAGAAGGATGAGAGTCGAATACAGGCAGCCGAAATGAAATTCTTGAGGAGTATGATACAGAAGAGTAGAAGAGACAAAATAAGGAATGAGAAAATCCAGGAAGAAATTGGAGTGGAAAAAATGAATGATAGAATAGAGAAGAGCCGACTAAGATGGTTTGGGCACATAAAGCGAATGAGCGACGAAAGAATGCCAAAAAAGGTGATGGAAATGCAAATTCAAGGAAGGAGAGGCCGTGGACGACCACGATTGAGATGGAAGGATACCATCCAACGCAGCATTATAGAAAGAAACCTGGACTGGGACACAGTGTTGGAAGAGGAGTGGTGGAAGGACCGAAGAAAGTGGAGAGGAACCATATTTGTCCCTACCCGGCTACAGCTGGATAAAGGGAAATGATGATGATTCCTACCAGTTAGTTCTTAGAGATCTTTCTTTTACGCAAGCCTACGCAACACTAATTTCGCCACCAAAAGCGGCACGTGTAAGTACACGATGCCTCATAAGTAGATACATAATTTCAAAACATACAGCTACATGATAATTTAAACACAAAATTTTTCCAAACGTAATTCTTCGTAAGTTCAAAAACCTAATTCTTCCAGAACAATAAATCAGTTTTCAAAGCAGTAAGTCCTGGGTTCAATTTTTGAAAGGACATATTTTCTACAACATTAATTTTTAAAACAAATTAATTTTTCAAAATAAAATTGAAGAGGCTTCCGTCATTTCCCCACTGCTGTCCCAACTCCGGCCACAGTAATCCTTCACCTTTACATGGATCATCTGCTGAAAGGCATGAAGTAGCAGGGAGGGATTCAGTTAGGTGGAAATGTAGTATGCAGTCTAGCCTTGGTCTTAATGGCAGATTGTGCTGAAAGCCTGCAGTCTATTATCTTGGAACTTGAAAATAGGTGCAATGAGTACGGTATGAAAATTGGCATTTCAAAGACTAAACTGATGTCGGTAGATAAGAAACCCAAGAGAATTAAATGTCAGATTTTTGTTGCAAAGCTGGAACAGGTAGATAATTTCAAGTATTCAGGATGTGTATTCTCCCAGGATGGTAATATAGTGAGATTGAATCAAGGTGCAGTAAAACTAATGCACTGAGCTCACAGTTTGCGATCAACAGTATTGTGTAAGAAGGAAGTCAGCTCTTGGACGAAGCTATCCTTACATCAGTCTGTTTTCAGACCAACTTTGCTTTACGGGAGTGAAAGCTGGGCGGACTGAAATGTTATTCATGTGTTAGAAGCAACAGATATGAAAGTAGGGAGGGGCTCGAAACAAGGAAATAAAGGCTGTAAGGAATGAACGTGATGGATGAAGCTATATGCATAAACCGGTTTTGGTGGTGGGGTCATGGGAGTTGAATGGAGGAGGATAGATTACCTAGGAGAATAATAGACTCCGTTAGGGAGGGTAAGAGAAGTAGAGGGAGACAAAGACGATGGTTAGACTCAGTTTCTAATGATTTAAAGATAGGAGGTACAGAACTAAATGCGGCCACAGCTGTAGTTGCAAATAGAGGATTGTGGCGATGTTCAGTAAATTCACAGGGGCTTGCAGACTAAATGCTGAAAGGCACAACGGTCTATAATAATTATGTATGTAGATTGTAGTGGCTCATTCCCCGAACTTACATACCAATTTTCTTCAAATTCTCTTCAGCCATTTTCTCGCAATCCGCGTACGGACAGACAGACTTGTTACTGTGGACAGGACCTATACAGAAATACAATTCTTTTTAAATTCTAAGCAATATACAGACAAAACTCTTATTTTATATACAGTACTCTGAAGTTCATAAAATCACAAATAGGAAAAGTCTTCTCAGTTTTAATTACTGCATTGATGGGGTGAAAGTTCCTTTTGGGGATCATTGTAAGTACTTAGGTCTTAATATAAGGAAAGATCTTCATTGGGGTAATCACATAAATATGATTGTAAATGAAGGGTACAGATGACTGCACATGGTTATGAGGGTATTCAGGGGTTTTAGTAAGGTTGTAAAGGAGAGGGCATATAAGTCTCTGGTAAGACCCCAACTAGGATATGGTTCCAAGGTATGGGACCCTCACCAGGATTACTTGATTCAAGAACTGGAAAAAATCCAAAGAAAAGCAGCTTGATTTGTTCTGGGTGATTTCTGACAAAAGAGTAGCGTTACGAAAATGTTGCAAAGTTTGGGCTGGGAAGACTTCGGAGAAAGGAGACAAGCTGCTCGACTAAGTGGTATGTTACAAAACATTATCGTCATTATTCCGTATTGAAAATGGCTATATCACTAAGTTTACACAAGAAGTAATTTATTACACCACCTATTCAATACAATTTATTCCACTATTATGTGGTCAAATGAACATAGAAATTACTATTTTCTAATACTAATTTCTATGTTCATTTGATTGATATTCTGATTGAACCAGAACACCTTGAAGGACTAGAGATAGGAAGTTCATATTCGCAGGACATGTGCATTAGTATGTTCTGAAGAAATGATTAGCATTTGAAGCGTGTTAGCCCTCAGGTTCAAGGACCACATCGATATCTCGGCGCACCACCACCGACTGGTAAAATGTGCCTGTGGCTCTCGTCGTTATAAACCGAAGGTAATGGATGTGACTGAGCAGACGTAGGATGCCGTGAAGACGTATGCGAGAACCGTACTGTCAAATGAGTGAGTTTCAATCAATCGGTCACTACTGATCGGCATTTAGGGCAGTTGCCCAGGTGGCAGATTCCCTATCTGTTGTTTTCCTAGCCTTTTCTTAAATGATTTCAAAGAAATTGGAAATTTATTGAACATCTTCCTTGGTAAATTACTCCAATCCCTAACTCCTCTTCCTATGAATGAATAATTGCCCCAATTTGTCCTCTTGAATTCCAACTTTATCTTCATACTAGCTGATGTACTCGTGTTTCACTACAGGATTCTCAGAAAGACTGACTTTTCAGTTAGGAAAACCACAGTCAACATAGGTCATTACAAAAACGTCAGGCATGTAGGGATTAAAAGCAATGTTATTATATAAAATACTCGATCAAATGAAAAACTGCACATTTTCTCACTTTTAACGAAAAGTACTACATTGCTGATCGAACGGTCCAAAGTTCCAGAGCTGGATTGACCAGGTCGCAGACAGCCATGAACACTTCTGTCATTATTCCGTTAAATATGCACGTTTCTCACTCCAATCAGTGCCTCAGAGTAGGGATTGAAGAGCTCGAATGCTATTTTGTGTTACATATGAATTTCATCCATGAAAATGATCAATAGTATGGGAGATAGTACACTTCCGTTTCGGAGACCAGTTTCAACTTAAAACCTTTTTTTTTCCTATACTTGTCTTCACAATACTAACACAATTTTCGTACATAGCTTTTATCACTTCCTCTCTGTTAACGTGTTTTTTTCCTCATGTGTCCCATACCAACTGTCTGGGCACACTGTCAAGGAGATTTGGTAATACAATTTTGTAGAAGGAATGGAATAATTGTTGGCAATACGTGAACTTGGTGTTAATTACTAAAATAAGTCATGAAAGAGAGACAAGCATTTGTTTTCTCTGTTCCAACGTACAACCTTATGAATACCAGTCCAACACGTTTCCACTACGCACAGCTGTCCATTATAACTATAGATATCAGGTCACCGCAGACCATGGCCGAGAAACGTGGAACGTGCCTGTCTCTAAAGACAGGTGAAGGGACCCTAAGGGGACTTGCCTTCAAGTGGCCACTCAGTGACATGGAGCAAAATACTCTCTCAGTGAGAAATATTGAGTAATGAAAACAGCTCTATGTTAATCATCCATGAGATTTATGATGAAGAGCAAAAAATGTTTTTTCGGCCCACCAAACTGGTATTGATACAGTAGCACACACTGTAACTTGCTCCACACATCTTGTTCAGAGGGAGAGCACCTCTTTAAGATGATATTTGCAAGGTCTGCTTTGCCCAGGTCATCCCAGGATTTCTGTAGCCCATAGGTCATCTAGGGACAGTATGCAACACTCATTCACAGGTTGTTAAGCAACAATAATTCTGTTGGAATTGGAAACGCTGCATATTTGTGTACCTACAGTAGGTATTGAGGTATCCTTGTCGACAGAGTTGGAAAAATGAATGGGTAAAACATTACACCTCAATGATAAATTGACCAATAATTTAGTTGAGATTACACTGGTGGTTATAATTATGGCAAGTGTAATGGAGTGTACTAGTAAACCATCGGAGGATTAATATTTAATATCAACAGTTCATGTTCCTCAGTGAACATCAGTAAATCAACAACCAGTACCCCTCACAATGTATTCAGATCATTTGAAATTACCAGTTTCTGAATTGTTCTACCTCCAGGACTTCAAATGGTAATTGTTGGAGAAATCTCCTTCTCAGTATTTGCATCCTCCTGGACTACAAGTAAAGAAAATGAAGCATCACGTACTGGATGTGTATATCTGTGAGAAAGTAAAATATGTTTGGTTACATACGATTATATTCTTAAAGAAGTATCCACTGAAAACAAATGAAAGGGAATAGTAAGGAAACATCATTTATTAACCTTCCAATAGTCACTGATGGAGTAATAAATTGCCACAATAACTTGCATAAATACCAATGTCCAAAATCTCTAGTATATTATATTCATCAATTACCTACGCTCATTCTGCTGAAAACAATCGGAAAACTATAGTTACAATACAATCATATTAACATCACTAAGTTCAGTAACTGAATGGGCACACACAACTTTGAGAAGTCTTAGACATTTGTTACGGTACTTTTGAAGTGTTGCCTTTTTTGGTTTGTGCAATACAAATGCTGGGCTGGCTCCTTTATATATACTGTACCTTAAACAGGACCTAAACCTTCTGGAACATTCTTCAACTACATAAAGCTTTCTGACTTTAAATATTCTAGGTACTTCTTGAAACAGTGACATGCCAAAATATTGGTGACCATTTTACAAATTCTGTACAAATCAGGATTATTTAGGAACATTCTGAAGGAAAGGAGAACCGTCTGGAACGTTCAGAGTTACCATAGAGCAATCTGGCTATTTTAAGCAATTTGGATAATTCTGAAGAAATGTGGAATGTTCCAGCATATTCTGCACAACACTTCATTCTATGTCTGCTATGTTACATAGCCAGATTTTCTAGAAACAGCTTTTGGGACAACAAAGCCTATTTACAAACTCTTAGTAAGGGGTCTTTTGGTTTACTGATATTACAAGAAACAAAAAGATAATGTCCCTTCGTGCAGACCGAGAAAGCGTTGATCTATAATTTGTAAATTGTAGAATTTCATGAATCAATAATTCAATTATTCTCAAATGTCAGTATCAGATAATTTAATTTCATGTAGTACACATTAATTAAATTATGAAACTGTAACACAGGATTATCTTGTAATGCATTACCAGACCTGTCACTGGTACTCTACACTTCCATTACTTCTTGGTGCAGTCCTGCTTGACACGGCTGATAATGTTGCCCTGAGGATGTCATCTTTCTAATGAAAGATGTTTTACTCATATCTTATATATCACACTGCAAGTATACATTCAAGTATTTTTCTCAGAGTAATTAAAGTGCTAACGCTTTGGGTGAAGGACATGTTGCTATATACCCTAAGTAACCAATTTTATGAAATTCATCGTCTAGCAGAGTTTCCTGCCACTGGCCAGCACTGTTTGGGATACAATCCTCTCCATCCTATTAACAAAGCCTTGCAAACCCTTGGACTTTTGGTCAAGCAGCAATAAAGTATAAAATCAGGCTGATAGCAATATTTTAAGCTCTGTTTCAGATGTGCTGGAGAAGCATCAGTAAGGGAGAAGTTGTGAAGAGTGGCTTAGCTAGGCATCATCTGTTGAAGAGGAAGAAATCATCGTGATGGTATAGGTGAGTCTCTCTCAACTATGTCACACTTCCTTCCAAAGGGAGGATTGTAATTTAAAAAAGTTACATAGCACTGTTCATATCTAGACACTGGTGTTTCTTTTAGTTCAGAAAAGTAGCATTGAAAATTGAGAGAAATATTTAAGAGTAGTTGTAGTTTGGTAAACACAGATATTATGAGTTCTGTGAATCTCTCTCCTTACAGATTGTCCTGCAGACAGCATTTATTCTGCAGCCATATTAAGCTGTCCTCAGAGAAAACACTGACTATGAACTGGTGACTGTGTTGGTAAGTTTTGGACTCTGTCCATGTCGTCATTTATATTCTGTATGAAATATTGGGATTGCTTTGGTTCTGCTTTCAGGCTGGAATACAGCTGATTTCTGATATTTTACAAATGAAATGTTTCCATTCCTTGCAAGGTATTTGTGTAAGTAGCTTTGAACTTTATCTTCCTTTCGAGCAGAAATATTTGATACTAGTAGTCTGGTAAAGATAGATATTGAGTGTTCTGTGAATCTGTCTTATAGATTGTCTTGAAGGCAGCATTTATTCCATGTGGAGCTGTCCTCAGGACCTTGAGTTTTTTAATTTACATAACTGCCTCCCAATGGAGGTAGCCCCAAATGACTCTGAATACCCACAAGACAGTATTAATTGTACTTTGAATTACGTAAGTTTGAATTAAATGAGTTTCTGTGTAAGAGAAAAAAAAAAATGAAAATCAACAGCCTGTTTCCAGTCATTTGACCGTGTCAGGAATAGATGTTGTGCGACAGTTCCTTACATTGACAGTATTGTGTATGGAAGTGGAAGTAAATATTTATCGACAAAAATGTGTGTGTAACCTCAGCGTTCTCTTCATTCAGCAATGTTAAGCTGCAATACACGAGTTAGAGGTAATACATTCATACCCTACTTGTTTACAGATATGTGAAAACTTGAAAATGGCTCATTGCTGTTAGTATAGACTATCAGTGGAATTATAACACAGAATCTGAAAATACAGGGACCATTTATTTACAGATGGATGAAAGCCGCCGTAGGGTATGGCTTCGTCACATGTCGATGGCTTTTTCTAAAGTGAAAAAGCCATTACTAACTTACAGTATGCATAAAACATTTTATGAGTCGTACATAATTAGAGTAGATAGGGGTACGGTTAAGGGATAATTGAAAGAGTTCACTAGAATAATTCCGAAACCTACTGAAAATGCTGTGCACTCCTACATGAAGCCTTTTAACCTCTTCAGTGGCACGCCCAAGAATTTCTCGGGTATCGCACGCCTGCCCATAACGTCACCGCCCGAGAAATTCTCGTTTAGCTGCAGTGTTCATTTCGCGATCGCCCAATAATTTCACGGGTACTGTAATCTCTTTGGAAAATGTTCTCCAGTATTCTCAGCAGATGGCGGAAAGATTTCCAGCTGTATTCATGAAGCTTCTGGCCTAAAATATGCCTTATCTTCTCTACTTTACATATACAATCTCTGGCCAGCTGACATGATCCTTGGACGAGGTAAACAGAAATGGCGAGCGCGAAACGGTAGAGAAGTTTGTCTGAAGACAAAATAAGGAACTACATCAAAGATAACTCTCTAAGTGATATTAATATTTCTGATAGTAGCGATAATGATTCTATTGATTCTTCAGATGATGACCTTAGTAATTCTAGGGAAAGTGCAGAAGATATTACGTCAGAAGCTAAGGTGATGGTAGATACTGAATATGCATTTGTGTGGAAAAAGTGTAAACCTGGAGATAGTATGCTACCTGATATAATTAAATTTACGGGAAATCCTGGTGTGATGGTTGGATTATTACCAGAGGCGAGTGTGATTGAGTGTTTTGAACTGGTTATAATGTATAACGGATGAAGTTGTAAATTTGACAGTGAACGAAAAAATTCATTGGCCCTATGCCAACAGTGCATTGAAAAACGTGTAAATAAATCTCCGCATGCAAGGGCACAGTTTTGAAGAAAACTCTTACATCATTTGGAAATGTATTGCGTTAGTATTGTTGATGGGAATAATACAAAAGCCTGAAATAAAAATGTATTGCTCACAGGACAGTATTCTCAAAACACCAACATTTTATGAAACCATATCAGAGGCCTACTGTAAAAACTGTAAATAAAGTGTAAAGTAAAATTTTATTAACCTTGAATGATATATGAATGTGTTCTCTTAATAATTGTTACTCATTCCTTGCTTCCTAAAAATAAATAATTTCCTCCAAAAAAAACCCTCACTTTTCTGGCACAGGAGGATTGCCAAAACTCTCCACTGAAGGGGTTAAAACCTAAGAGGCACTAGGCCGATGAAACGGGGGCTATTACCAAACTACGGAGGTGACTCGTATAAGAAAAATTTAAGACATTGCCGAAAGGAAGAAAACCAGTTTTAAAACGTAGTCACCTAAAACTAATATGAAGAGGAGCTCGGGAGGGTAAAGCACTCTCTATCCCCGAATTACAGTTAAAGATATTTGAAGTTTTACAAAAACGATGGGAGATTGCTATGTAATAAACATGTAAAGGTTTCGGACCTTCCCCGCGGATTAAACTGCTGAGCTAGCAAGAAATAAAGATGTTAAGTGGCCATTACCTTGTCGAAGAGCTGCTGCCGGATGAGAGGCGCTTCCCGCCTCCTGCTACACTTCCAAGCACTATGCTAGATGTTCTTCGAGTGGCCCAGAGAAAAGACAATCAGCAGTTTTATACCCTCGTGGAAGATTCAAGACCTTTCATGAATAATCAAGCCACACCCTCTTTCTTTATTGGTCCATCTTGAAAATACACTCAAAGTTGAAGAAGAAATATATGATTGGTCAAAAATTAATTACAGAAATTCTGGATTGGCTCAGTTCAAAACAGGCGGAAAGAAAAGATTAATATGGCCAACCCAAATTTAGTAAAGAGAAAACTTACGAATACAAAATTTCTTCAAATAAAGTTCTTCCACTTCGCACCAGAGTGTATGGTCATAGTTTTTTAGTAGAGACATCTATAAGGAGAATGTCCACACTTCTTGATCAGTGGAAAACAAAAGTTGAAATCCACACAGTATTGACAACTTTGTAATCACAAAATTTACTGTAGTGACATCTTCTGAGAAACTAATGAGTTGATTCAGTTTTTTCACTCCACGATGTTGAGAGGTACGCTTAATCTGATTTTTGATTTGCTCTATTGGTGGAAAAATATCTAATTCCCTCCATGGGAACTTTGAATTTCCATTTGGAATTGCTAGGCAGGCATTAATTCCATGGTGGAGTTTTATCTCCCTTATGCAGTTATCAGACTGCGCCTCTTAAATAGGCTTCTGATAAGTTCACCTGCATACACCCAGCGTCAATGGGTAGGGTCTGACACATCCCACTCTGACGAGTCAAGTGCCAGACCTACAGAAAGACGAAACGCTGGTTAATAGAGCAAACGCCTGAAAAGCCATACATCTAATTTTTGATCTGATTTTTGTTCTTGGCATGGCCGAAGTTACCCCGGAAGGGAACAACTTTTATCACAAAACTATTCTCTGAAAAACCTATTTAAATAAAATGCATCAAATTGGGTTGATCAGTTACCAGACGTACTTACATTTTGACTCCATAAACCACCGGAATGGAGAATCAAATGCTGGGGCTAGAGAACAGTTTGTTTTCTGCTGTTACCAGACAAGACAATAGTCGGGGCTGCGAAAAAAATTGACTCAACAATGAGCCCGCCAATGTTCTCTGGACTACAGAGTGTTGATAGAGCATTCTTTTGTACGTGCATTTTAGTTCTTGCAAGTGGTTTATCTTTTTCAGTATAGGAGGCAGGGGAAAATAAGTGTTGCTATTCATCAGTGGCTGAAGTTACCCCACTTTACGGTACTCTCACACAAAGCTGTTGGATCTACTTATACAGTTCCAGCTTTACCAAGCATTTATTAATTATTTTGACTTGTCGTTCCTAGCGTATTGAATGAACCTTGTGGCCCTTTACAACTTTGAATTTTGAAGTGTTTTCTAGTTAAAATGATGTGATCCTCCTGTGAACATTTCCTTGGATTTCCTCCTTAAGATGTTTGTCACACGGTCACATGCCCTGCTATCCTCGAAGCATTTAAAACTCGTACATTGGGATCGATTACTCATCCTATGACTGTTGTAGATGGATATTTCCAAGAAGGAATAGTGGCAGAATTAACTGTCAAGTGTTATGTTGGAATTTATGGTTTTATTGATTTTTTTTCATTTCAGAAAAAACATTTTGTTTACTGCGATACATGAATGCTTGTGCTTGAAGGGGAGACAAGTTATTAGCGTGAATGTCTTGGGACTACCAGCACAGTTTATGTACAAGAAGGCGTGATCGTTGTCATCCTCCTCAGCACGCGAAGTTGGTAAGTTCATGTGCCAATATTGTTTGGTTGATAATATAAAACTTCTGCTATAATTTTCTAATTTAACATTTCGATTTCAAAGATTTTGATTTTGTTCAGTCATTGTGATAGTGACAGTGCTTTTTACTACACTATCCACATACTTGTGCCATTATTGTTCTTTCATAGTTTACTAGTCAAATTGCTCTTCCAATAAAGGCAAAATGTTGTGACTTTATTCGTTTCACAAAGGGCATTTTGAGGGTAATTTATTCTCTCTGGTTGCATCCACTCACGAAAGATTGGTTTAGTATGTTGCTGTTCATTAAACTGAATAAAGTGGATGAAATTCATCCTTGGGACCTGCAAAAAATGTAACTGGTGCGGGTAAGGAAAACTTCATAGTTGCCAGTTTACTTTTGGACACACTTAAATGCTACTTCACTGGATATGTTTACCAGGTGTATGTATAAGTTTTTGCTGGTTTTTGTAGTAAAGAAAAAACATAATTTTCAAGGGAAATTCATTTTTTGTTTATTAGAAATATCTTCACACGTCATCCATGTTTAAGGTAAATTGATTACCATGCCAGAAAGGCAAGCCATTCGTCGAGCCTTGTTCCAATTGCTGAAGTGGTGCTCTTTGAACGCGTGATAGTCGGATGGCATCAGGTCGGGTGCAGAAGGATGTCCCATCCTAACGATTTCAAGGTGTCTTCCACTGGTTTTGTTGTGTGAGATAGTGGAGTGTCGTGTAACAATCACTTTGCCATGTCTTTGGCCCATTCTGGCCCATCTTTCGATCAATGGATGATTTAAATTAATAGTTTGTTGGTGATAGCGTTGTGCATTAACGGTTTAGCCGGGTTTCAAAAGTTCATAATACACAATACCGCTCGGTTCCCACCAGACACCAAGCATGGTGTTCTTGCCAAAGCGATTGTCGAAACCATGTCTCACATGTTCTAATTGATGGAGAGTATTCGGTTTTTTGGAAATATCATTAAGATTGTAATTTGGATTAAAATATTGGTCCAAATGTATAAAGCAGTTTTCTGCCATGTTAAGGAGGGGTCCTTTATTCATAACTTTGAGGATTTCCATATCCTGCTTAATGTCAGTAAACTTGGGATTGTAATTGTCCATGTGTTGTCCTACTGATGAAAATTTATTGTATTGACATATTCCAAGTATCTTACATTAAAGCTCCTTCCACTCTGACCAACATAAGAAAAACGACAGCTGTTTCATTTTATCCTACATACTCCTGATTTTGAAAAACTATTAGTCTTATTAATAGAAGTGTCCAGCTCATGGCTAAATGGTTAGCGTGCTGGCCTTTGGTCACAGGGGTCCCGGGTTTGATTCCCAGCAGGGTCGGGAATTTTAACCATAAAGATCCAATAAAGATCTAAAAAACGAACTCAACACAATCCGCGGAATCGCAAAATTCAGCGGCTTCAGCAATCATTTTATAGAAAGGATAATCAATAAACACAAACATCGCCCAAAAACTACCCTCAAAAAAGAAATAACCAAACCTCTAACATTTTCCACCTTCACGTTCAACAATGATATCTACAAGTTAACCAACATCTTTAAGAAACAAGGTGTTAAAATAGCCTTCAAAACCAACAATAAGAACATGAATGTTTTATACAATACTTCACACATCAACAAGACCAGCAGTTTTTTTTAAAATCAGGAGTTTATAGGATCAAATGTACCACCTGTAAAAAAACCTACATCGGGCAAACCGGGAGAAACTTCATTATCAGATACCACGAGCACACTAACGCAATAAAATACAACAAGTTTTCAGCCATCGGCCAACACATGCAAGATTATAACCATAATTTCACCAATATTGAACAAGACATGGACATCCTCGTATTAGCAAACAAGGGCCCTTTACTGAACATAATGGAAAATTACTACATACACCTAGACCAATACTTTAATGCCAGTCACAATCTCAATGAAATCTCAGAGAAACCCAACATACTCTTCGATCTATTTATCACTTTCCTCAGAAACAATAATGCAGCCAACCTAAACTCAATCCTAAATTTAATCAAAGGTACTTTTCCAAGACAATTACACTTTCTCCCGCACCCTTCAGCCCCACCTTAAGCCCTCTTCCTAAGCCATATTTCATTTCAATACAAGAACTTACTGATTTCCATGATTATAATTTTTACAACACCCCATTTATACTTTATTCTTTGTTAAAAACCTCTTATTATGTATATTCCTTGTATTATTAACTATTACCATAACATCTCATTTCACTTGTTATTCTTTAAAATAATATTGTCTTAGGATTTCGCCACAAATGATCTTTGCTCCAATACGGCTGATGATGACCCCTAGATGGGTCGAAACTAGTACCGTATAATTTTGTAATCTTGTGAATATATTGTATTGAAAAGGTGGAAACATTTAAGTTATTATTATTATTACTTATATATTGTTCAATACGGACCAAAAACATGAAATTCATAACCATCAATGATGTAGCTTACCAGGCAAAACAGAAAGCCTTTCAATATCTAGGCCTAAAATTAAAGATAGCCAAATTACGCAAAGACATCGATTTCCTAAAGCAATGTATATCACTTAACTTGACACCTAATTTTCTAAGAAGCAATAAAAAGAAACATCGGACTTCACCTCAAACCATCAAAACTCAAAACAAAACAAACAAAATATGGTTAAGAGACGAAATTAAATTCTTGTACAGGAAGAAATATTTTTTGAATCAGAAATTATACGACACTCACCTCGCAGCGACTAAACTACTTTCAAACGCACAATGGACACTATTCTATCAAGAAGTAGAGAACAAATTATTCTACGAACTAGCCAAAAAACAGTCAAATTTGGAGAATAAACTCAACAGGCTAAAAAACTGCCAACTACATAACCAACAAACTAGAAACTCCAATAGTAACACGTTCGTTCGTACGCAGTTTCATCCAGCTGTTGTAAATCTATCTAACACGCCCTTAAGTGAAAGTGAACACTTAACTATATCCAAAGGACCGAAACACAACTGGCCAAACTTGAACAGCCTCAACATAGCCGCTACTATGATCACAGAATCAGAGCTAGCCATCAGCAAAATACCGGAAGACACGCAAAATGAGGTTAGAACCGATGTTAAAAGGAAACTGACTGATATCCTCCACAATTTAACCAACCCCGCAAATAACCTCAATAATAAAGAAAAAATTGCTGAACAAAAGCGCATATACGCCCTCAAGAAGAAAATTAAAGACAACGAACTCATCATAACCAAAGCTGACAAAGGCAATGCAACAGTTATCATGGATAAAAAAGTATATATTGAAAAAACAAAAAACTTTTTCACAGACAGCTCATTTTCCATAATCAAAAAAGACCCCACCCAAAAAATTCAAAAACTACTTAAACAAACTCTTAAAAACACTTCATTTTTATTTACCGAACAGGAAAAATCCAAACTCATACATATGAACCCAGGACTCCCCACTGCTAAAGCTCTTCCCAAAATTCACAAAACCGGAATTCCCATCCGGCCAATTATCAACTATAGACCGAGCCCCTTATACAGAACATCACAATTCATCCAATGTTTCTTAAGAAAAAATTATCAATTCTTATCCAAAAAGTCTATTAAAAACACATCTGAGCTAGTAGAAAAACTAAACAAGTTCAATTTGCAACCGGATCACTCCATCCACTCTTTCGATATTGTAAACATGTACCCAAGCATACAAGTATCAAAATTAATTCCGATAATTATAAACAATTTAAACAAAAACAGCCACTTAAGCAAACTAGAGATACAAGACTTTATCACAATATTAAAACTTATCGACAATAACTTCTTCACTTTTGACAATGTCATATATCAACAAAATGGTTTGGCAATGGGGTCACCGGCCTCAGGTATCTTAGCAGAAATATACCTGGACTTCCTCGAATACACCAAAATTGACAACGAATTCGAAAACATTCTCTTTTGGGCCAGATATGTCGACGATGTCTTTGTAATCATGAATGAGAAATCAATTAACGCACCCACCACCCTCTTAAGACTCAACAATATTGATCCTCATATCAAATTCACACTAGAATCCGAATCAAATCAAAAAATCAACTTTCTAGATTTAACCATCACTAGAAACTCAGATTCTTTCAGTTATAAAATTTTCAGAAAACCCACTCAAACAGCCTCCACCATTCGCCAAGATTCAGTGCACCCCCAGTCCCACAAACGAGCCACATACAACAGCCTAGTTCACCGAGCCTTCAGCATACCTATGTCCAATAAAGATCTAAAAAACGAACTCAACACAATCCGCGGAATCGCAAAATTCAGCGGCTTCAGCAATCATTTTATAGAAAGGATAATCAATAAACACAAACATCGCCCAAAAACTACCCTCAAAAAAGAAATAACCAAACCTCTAACATTTTCCACCTTCACGTTCAACAATGATATCTACAAGTTAACCAACATCTTTAAGAAACAAGGCGTTAAAATAGCCTTCAAAACCAACAATAAGAACATGAATGTTTTATACAATACTTCACACATCAACAAGACCAGCAGTTTTTTAAAATCAGGAGTTTATAGGATCAAATGTACCACCTGTAAAAAAACCTACATCGGGCAAACCGGGAGAAACTTCATTATCAGATACCACGAGCACACTAACGCAATAAAATACAACAAGTTTTCAGCCATCGGCCAACACATGCAAGATTATAACCATAATTTCACCAATATTGAACAAGACATGGACATCCTCGTATTAGCAAACAAGGGCCCTTTACTGAACATAATGGAAAATTACTACATACACCTAGACCAATACTTTAATGCCAGTCACAATCTCAATGAAATCTCAGAGAAACCCAACATACTCTTCGATCTATTTATCACTTTCCTCAGAAACAATAATGCAGCCAACCTAAACTCAATCCTAAATTTAATCAAAGGTACTTTTCCAAGACAATTACACTTTCTCCCGCACCCTTCAGCCCCACCTTAAGCCCTCTTCCTAAGCCATATTTCATTTCAATACAAGAACTTACTGATTTCCATGATTATAATTTTTACAACACCCCATTTATACTTTATTCTTTGTTAAAAACCTCTTATTATGTATATTCCTTGTATTATTAACTATTACCATAACATCTCATTTCACTTGTTATTCTTTAAAATAATATTGTCTTAGGATTTCGCCACAAATGATCTTTGCTCCAATACGGCTGATGATGACCCCTAGATGGGTCGAAACTAGTACCGTATAATTTTGTAATCTTGTGAATATATTGTATTGAAAAGGTGGAAACATTTAAGTTATTATTATTATTACTGGGTGTATGTGTCGTCTTCATCATTTCATCCTCATCACGACACGCAGGTCGCCTATGGGAGTCAAATCAAAAGACCTGCACCTGGCAAGCTGAAGTCCTCGGACACATTCCTGCACTAAAAACCATTCGTCGTTTCATTTCATTAACCCTTAAGCACACAGGCCAAATTTTAGGACTCAAACACACGCGCGGGGTTTAAACACCCCAGCATTTAAAACGACATATAGTGATTTGGATTTCTGTAATTTATTGACATAAAACAACTCTTTGGCTAATCTTCTATCACTACTTTATTACACAATTGAACATTAGACATCAGTATGAAGCATAATTTGATATATGCATTTTTTCAGATGAATTTTCCTAAGTTTACACTAATTACAGAAAAAAAAAACTGCTAAATTTTTGAGAATATAGTCTATTTTGTTTGTTATGCAAAAGGAGTGGTAAGTCATGAAAACTGTAAAGTTTCAACACACACTTATTTGAGAAAATGTTTAGAAATAATGGCACAAGATGTGGCTTGTAAAATTTCTTCAGCACAGAGAAAATAGTGAGTCATAAAAAGAACGGAATGCAAAATGAAATCAAATGATTTAAATATTAACCTTACATCATGTCAGCACAGTACAATAACCCAAATAATTACTTAATTTCTTCTCTATTTGTAAGTTTAGCATCGCAAACTCTCTTATAATTCTGGCTCGCAGAAATTATGAAGATTGGTACAAGTAACAATTGCATCAATAATACTGTCATCAATCATAGCCAAGCATCATGAGGAGTATTTGCCTCTATAGCTGCAGTTTTCACAGTAGGGATGTGCATGGAAACTATTTTTCTTGCCCTAGTTCTTACATATTCTGGCGTAGGATTCTTTTTCCAAACTGTGCTATCCTTTTCTTTGTAAATGTCTAATCTTTGCTAACGGCAAATCGTCATCTCCTTCGCTTTCAATACCCAATTCATCACTTTCACCCTCCTGTTTAGTTTCAGAGTTTGCTCACTTTCATTTAAATTATCCTCTTCACCGCCACTGAAGTCGCTGCCAAGAGAATCCTCATCACTGTGAAATTATCCATTTTCTTGTGAGATAAGTCTGTAGGTGACGTTCTAGTAAAATTTTTAAAATGCCCACCAACTGTCTGAAACTTCATGTCAGCCAGCAAGTTCGAACCACCGTGTGTTCTACGCGACTATAGCTTTGCCACCATCGCCTATATTTCCGTTTCAGTTTGGTTGCATAATGCAAATAAACATAGGCTGCTGCAGCTGCGTAAATCTTTCAAAAATGCACTGTCTCAACTGGCGGAACACTGGTAGGTTATGCGTTACGACCTGCGGTGCATAGCATTGCCCCGTTTAACCTTGGCACGCGACGTGGTTACGTTAAGTTTGGCGCGCATGTCTGTACCCGCCTTTGAAGTATCAAAAATAAGGAAAGTCAATTCAGTTCAGAAAACCTATAAACACACAATTTCTTTAAATTTCTAGTTATTTCACCTTGCACCAGAGTGCATGACATCAGTTCTTTAATCGAGACATCTATGGAGAAAAGTCCAAACTTCTTGAAATAGTTGTTGCAAAACACACACACACACACACACACACACACACACACACACACACACACACACACAAAATAAATCCTGTCATTTTAGGAAACTTTAAAATAACACATTACTCTAACCCTTTACTAGTGACATCTTTTGATCAACGTCCCAACTTCTTGCACTAGTTGTTTCAAGTTTTGTATGTTAGATTGCGTACCTCGCGTTACAGAAATAACACAAGAAGGCTTATATTTGAATTCGGGAAATGGCGTTTACTTTGAAGTATGCATATTTCGAATTAAGACTTCAAATTCACTGTGTAACATTGGAATGATTTTTCCACAAGTTGTATGTTAAGTGTAAAACATTTTTTTTTGGTTGCTATTTTGTGATTTATCCTCATTTAGTGTATAGCTTGTTGTTTGAGTCATCAGTCCACAGACTGGTTTGATTCAGCCCTCCATGCCACCCTATCCTGTGCTAACCTTTCCATTTGTATGTAACTACTGCATCCTACATCTGCTTGTCATATTCATACCTTGGTCTACTCCTACTATTCTTACCACCTACACTTCCTTCAAAAACCAAGTAAACAAGTCCTGGGTGTCTTAAGATGTGTCCTATCATCCTATCTCTTCTCGTTAAATTTATCCAAATAGATCTCTTACCAATTCGATTCAGTATCTCTTTATTCGTGATTCGATCTATCTCCATATCACCTTCAACATTCTTCTATAACACCACATTTCAAAGGTTTCTATTCTCTTCCTTTCTGAGCTAGTTATCGTCTATGTTTCACTTCCATACAATGCCACACTCCACACGAAAGTCTTCAAAAACATCTTTCTGATGCCTGTATCAATGTTTGAAGTGAGCAAATTTCTTAAAATGCAGACTAGCACAAGCAAGGAAGAGCTTTCTTATGTCGTCCTTTACCAAGCTCGATAGCTGCAGTCGCTTAAGTGCAACCAGTATCTAGTATTCGGGAGATAGTAGGTTCGAACCCTACTGTCGGCAGCCCTGAAGATGGTTTTCCGTGGTTTCCCATTTTCACACCAGGCAAATGCTGGGGCTGTACCTTAATTAAGGCCACGGCCACTTCCTTCCCACTCCCAGCCCTTCCCTGTCCCATTGTCGCCATAAGACCTATCTATGTCAGTGCGACGTAAAGCAACTTGCAAAAAAAAGAATGTCCTCCTTACTTCTGCCATTGTTAGTTATTTTACTACCCAAGTAACAATATTCATCTACTTCCTTTAAGACTTCATTTCCTAATCTAATATTTTCTGCATCACCTGCCTTCGTTCGACTGCACTCCATTACTTTGGTTTGGACTTATCTATTTTCATCTTGTACTCCTTACCCAAGACTTGGTCTATACCATTTAGCAGCTTCTCGAGATCTTCTGCAGTCTCGGGTTAAAATAATATCATTGGCAAATCTCAAGGTTTTTATTTCATCTCCTTGGACTGCGATTTCCTTTCCAAATTCCTCTTATTTCTTTTACTGCCTGTTCTATGTAAACATTGAAAAGGATGGGACTAACTGCAGCCTTGCCTTACTCCTTTCTGGATTGCTGCTTCTTTTTCAAAGCCCTCATTTCTTATCACTGCAGACTGATTTTTATACAGATTGTAGATAATTCTTCGTTCTCGGTTTCTGATCCCAATCACCTTCAGAATCGTAAATAGCTTGGTCCAATCAATATTATTGAATGCAATGTACGTGGGCTTGTCCTTGATTCAATCTTCGTAGATTAGACGTAAAATCAGGATTGCTTCACGTGTTCCTACATTTCTTCTGAAGCCAAATTGATCTTCTCCCAAGTCAGCTTCAACTTGTTTTTCCATTCTTCTGTAAATAATACGTGTTAAAATTTTGCAGGCATGTGATACTGAACTAACGGTGCGGTAGTTTTTACACCTATCAGCACCGCCTTTCTTGGGAATAGGTATAACAAGATTCTGCCGAAAGTTGGATGGGACTTGTCCTGTCTGGTACATCTTGCACACTAAATGGAATAACCTTGCTGCTTTCTCCTAAGGCAGTCAGTAATTCAGGGGGAATGTCTTCAATTCCAGGTGCCTTGTTTATATTTAGGTCACTCACAGCTCTGTCAAACTCTGACCTCAAAATTGGGTCTCCCATTTCATCAGCATCAACAGCCTCTTATTGTTCCAGAACGATATCTACATCTTTACCTTGATACAACTGTTCGATATGCTCCTGCCATCTTTCTTCTTTGTCTTCTTTCCCTAGAAGTGGCTTTCCATCTGAGCTCTTAATATTCATACACGTGGATTTCGTTTCTCCAAAGGTTTCCTTGATTTTCCTGTATGCAGTATCTACCTTTCCCAGGACCATACAGCCTTCGACATCCTTGCATTTCTCCTTCAGCCATTCTTCCTTAGCTACCTTGAACTTTCTATCCACTGGATTCTTTAATCGCCTGTATTCTTTTCTGCCCTCTTCATTTCTAGCAAACTTGGATTTTCGTCGTTCATCAATCAGGTCTTGTATCTCCTGAGTTATCCACTGATTCTTAGTTGATCTCTCCTTTCTTCCGAACATTTCTTCAGCAGCCCTACTGACTTCATTTTTCATGACTCTCCACTCTTCTTCTATTGTTTCCTTCAGCCTTTTCATTTAGTCCTCGTGCAACATGTTCCTTGAAACAATCCCTCACACTCTTTTCTTTCAACTTGTCTAGATCCCATCTTTTGGCATTATTTCCTTTCTTCAATTTCTTCAGCTTCAGATGGCATTTCATGACCAACAAGTTGTGGGCATATGGCTTATACAGGCAATATCAGTAATATATATACGAGGGTTGGGGCAAAAGTCATGGCAACTCTTTTTTCTTGAAGATACCAGTCCGGTTTGTAAAATGTGACATACAGACGAAAGAGCAAGGTGTTAACTACATGTGTGATCAATGAATAGCACTGAAATATCGTAACACACTAATTTATTACGGTATTATACAGAGCAATATGGCCTTCCCAGTACAAAAAAATGACAACACAGTACACATAAAGTTGACATGACAAACCTGGGCCTAAAGACCCTCAAAGTAGTCCCCTGCTACTGATACCACACGCTGCCAACGATGTGGGAGGCGCTGAATACCATCTGCTTCAGCATTTGCCACACCATGTGTGAATCTGGCCACCTGTTGGCGCACATCATTAGCAATGTCCTCTCGTGTTTCAAATCGCCTACCACGTAGTGGTTCCTTAATCTCTCGAATGAGATCAAAGTCACAGGGCGAAATGTCGGGAGAGTACGGTGGGTGCTCCAATTCTTCCCCTCCCCAATGTTGCAGTAGCTGCCCTACACACTCTGCTTTATGTGGTTTTGCATTGTCGTGCAGGATTATTGCACCGTCCACAAGATCCGGACGTTTCTCCCGAACGCCTCATCGTACCTGTTGCACCAGGAAGTCCCTGTAGTACTGTGCGGTCACTTCTGCCATGTGGAACAAGCGCCAAACGACACCCGTGACGTCATACCCAACGATCACTATCAGTTTGACTGGGGAAGGATTCTGACGGACCTTCTGCTTCCTTGGTGATCCAACGTGTCGCCACTCCCCGGACTGACGTTTCAGTTCTGGTACGTATGCCTTGGCCAAAATTCATGGATGGCGATTATTCGTGATAAGAATTGATCGGCGTCCTGTTGCCAGCATGCAAGGTGGTCGAAGCATATTCCATAGCGCACCCACCTTTGAACTTCCGGCAGTGCATGCGGTAGCCATCGTGATGCGTTTTTGCGCAGTTGCAGCCCATTATGCAATATCCTGTGGACGGTGCGTTTCTCTAACTCCAGTAGTGTCCATCGTCTGTCTTCATCCAGGAGCTCCTCGATGACGGCAAGTGCCACGTCGGTCCGCACACTGACAGGTCGTCCCAAACGTTGCTCATCACTGGTTGACGCACGTCCTTGCTGAAACTTACCTACCCACCGTGCTATTGTACGGTATGGTAGGACATTATTCCCAAGGGCTTTCACTAGTTCACTGTTGACAGTCCATAGCATTTCTCCCTCGGAGTACGGCTATTTTGATGTAAGCGCGCTGCTCAACACGGGTTACTTCCATCTAGCACGACACTCACCAGCCCTCGCTGCGCTACTACCAGCTATCGCAGAGCCATCTGTTGTTTTGGATACACACTGTGCCTGCAGAACTTCCACACGACACATACACGTTTGTGATCCGTTCACATATCTACAAGAAAAAAAGTAGTTGCAATGACTTTTGTGCAGAGAGAGAGAGAGTGTGTGTGTAATTTGTGCTTCACAATTGAATATCTAGTTTTTCGATCTAGCGTACAGCATCTGGAGTGACCAGCAGGAAGTAGAGTTGGTCACGTCTGTTGGTTTAACCGCTAATTGCCCTACATGTGCCTCCTGACTGGTGCTAACTGAGCAACAGCGAAAACAGGCATCCAGACTATCTTCAGGATCTCCTGGCAATGACATGAAATAATAAAAACAGTTCTTCTCGGAACTCATTAACAAGAAACATTGGTCCATCTATCAGACTCCTACAGCTGAATGTCGAAAGCATGAGGATAAATAGTCTATCAACTAAAGGACTTACACATGTTTTACAGTTAAAATAAAATTTATAGAAACACCATTTCAATGTTAGGAATCAGTTTTAATCTTAAACGCACATTTACCTTATGTTTGTAGTCAGTGGCACATTTGACCGTGTCTTTATGACTAATGTATTACCAAAGACTTATGTGATAATAGTGTACACATCAAGATAGGTTTATGTGGGGAGAACATTTTAATATTGTTTTTATACCCAATTTTAAAATGAATGTATATCTTAGTATTTTGGCGTTGTGCTACATTTCTGTGGAGTTTTCATCAAAGCGTTCCAAAATAATTTTACAAATGAGTTCTATTGAGAAAAAGAAGTGATAGGAGGTATAAGTGAGCACAGAGCTTTTTTTGTTATTGTTAAAAAGTAAATGGTATAGAAATGTAGGTTATAATCATCGTATTGCCTCAGCTATCGTGTGTAGGCATTTTAATTTGTCATTTGGCTTCCTGCTCATCAATTTCGATGGTCTACTAGATGGCAGACTATATTAAATCGAAAGCCTACCCGCGTTCTCCGGTTTATTTTTATTATTTTTGTTCGACATTGCAAATATGAAAAAAGGTACATTTTATATAGAAGGAACTGTTGTTAGGACTACACTAAACAACAATGCACTTTTGTATCTACCCTCCAAACCGTTGGACATGATGCTGGATGTAGATGTTGATTCCCATAGGGAACCTAAAATATTTGCCTTGCGTCTTGGGTGGTGTGCTAAGTCCCAACTGACGAGCCTAACTTAGCACACGAGGGCGAAACGCAGGCAACCAGGAATGAGTTAGCTGGAAAATTTATAATGTCCAATAACGGACCATTATATTGGTATGATGCTGGATTGCGCCACAAGATATTTGAACTTGACACAGTGTTACCAGTGAATCTTAAAAACAGGAAACAATTCTTAAAGTTTAAACATTGTATTATGCTATAATGTTTCTTGGAATATGTGGGATTCATGGGACTCCAGGAAGTTAAAGCCTTGTATTAACTTCAAAAACTGTACCGGCTGTATATATTTAAACATTAAGCATAGTATTTTATTAGAATTGTGGCATTCTTGTTTAATCTCAGTAATGTTTTATCCTGTACAGCCGCTATTGAATAAGCAGGTCGACGATGACCTATTTAACAGGTCGAAACTGGTACTGTGTTGTAATGTAATTTATTATACAAAGTGTCTAATAATTTAAAGTATTGATTAGGTGGATAACTCTCGTCCTTCATACTTGTATGGTAAACAATGAAGCATAGCTAAACAGGACAACTCTCGGGCATCTATGACAGTGTTAATGGCTTTTGTCTCACCAGAGGTCTTGTACATCCTGACATACGACATAGAATGTTGAATATTATTTTCTCTGCCCTTCGAAAATTCGGACTACCTCTGCCAGGTTTGAGCACGCTACTTCGAGATCTGGAGGCTGACTCTACCACTGATACATAGAGGCAGCTAGAGTAGGACCATTAGGCAGTACTGTATGGTTGATACGAGGAATGAGGGAGGTTTTAAAAAAGAATTGTAATCAGTAGAAAATGGTAAATGGGATGGTTTTAGAGTAGTGTTTTTCAGGAGTGTGAAAACATATGCACCTTTAAAGGTGGTCAGGAACGGGAAAGAACTTCTACATTATAGAGAGATCAAGGAGGAGGTGTATATTAGAAAGAAATAAAAGTTAGGAATGGATGTGGAAGTAAGGAAACCTTGAAGGAACTCACCAGGAAATTGAATTTTACAAAAAAGTCAGCTAATAGTAATTCAATGGCAAATATAGTTGACAGTAGTCATAATTTTAGGGAAAAATAGAAGGGTTTGTGGAGGCAATTTAAGGCAGAAACAAATTCCAGGAAGGACATTCCAGACATCACCCCTTAAGGCTATGCTGGGAATTTCCCCTAACGTAACTGGCAGATACATCTGTTTCCAAAAATTGGCGGCAAAAACGGGAATTGTTCCCCTCACTCCAATGTCAGTTTCTTCTAGGTGGTATTTCTCCCTGTTCATATTCCACTTCTCAAGGTTGACAGTTGAGGGCTGCTGCCTACGACTTTCAAAGCGGAGATTGGGGTGGATAATGTAACCTCTTCTTATTTTTGAAGGCAGTGGTGTCGATCCTTCTGTGGCTCCCGTTGTCTGATAAGTCACGAACCTCTTCAAATACCTGGAAACCGCGGTCTTTCAGCGTTGTCGCAATGAACGAGCGGATGTTATGATGACACGTTCACCACGAGGTCTAGATCGCAGAATATGCGCAAGAGTTTCAATCTCCTTGCGGCAGTGCCTACAAAGGGGATCCTTCTGAGATCTTTCTGGTACCGATCTAACTCCTGAAGTATTTGCTGTAATCTTAATTGCCACATGCCATTCACTACATGACGAGACTTGATTTGACAATTTGTTTTAAGATTTTATTTTGAGTCGAATGCTTTTGATCGATTGATGAAATCTATCAAAACAAAGGAAACAATTTTGAATTATCCATGAATGCGTGAATATACATGAGAACCGGATGTTCACGAGCTAAGAGCCCACTGCCACTGCTGTTGAAGAAGTTCAAGAAGAGTGTAAACGTTAACATTTTATACTTAAAAATCAACTACTTTTCAAACAAACTGGGTACATGGTAAGGAAAGTAAGATGATGGAAAAGAAATGAAGGTAGGTGCCAGTGGAGATGGATGACAGATAATTATTATAATACCGTAAATGTAAGAAATTTATTTCTTTTTCACCTATTCAGTACGAGTCAGTTTTAAAGTTAGAGTTAAATCCTCATTAAAATAAGAATTGGTACATGTTTTACCCTTTCCTATGGGGCATCATCAGCCGTATAATTACCTCAAACCATATTTGGTACCTGGTTAAAATTGATCCAAAATTGACTACACAATTGAATATATTAAAAAACTTCCCCTAAAAAGCCATCATAAGAATCACTTGATTTAGGTACAAGTGAAAATTACAATATTGATGGCCTTGAGCCATGGTCAATGTTGAATATGAATGAAAGTTTAAAAGTATTCTTAGAAAATGATGGTGAGTACAGAGCAATACAAATGATTGTATACAAACTAATAAGGAAATTGCATACAAACTAATAAGGAAATGCATTTCAACACTGTGCCATTTTTGTAATACTGGACCTGGCCATGTGAACGTGATTTAGTCTTATTCAGAGAGGCTTCCAATTCTGCGGGTATTACTGGAATAAATATAAATTTAATAAACCATCTACGTGCCATCGTAGAAACTCTTTCGTGTGGGTATGCCATTGATAAAGTACATTTGGCATGTACGCAAAGGAAACTATACAATTGTACTTACAAAAATACAAATCGTATTACATGCCTGTAACTTTGCACAAATTCTTGGGTAATGGAGAGGAGGTCATTAGGTCCTGTATTATACCTATTGGACAACTCTCCGAGGACGCCCAGGAGACCAAGAATAAAGATAATAGGACACCTTCCAGAAAGACACAAATACTGACCTTTTCCATAGGCTACTAATATCATCGGACTCGTATATTATACCAGCTTAGGGAAATCAAGGAGGAGGAAGAAGTTGATTCCGCTTTCACGAGAAGTGGTCAGCTTACTGTCTGAGATTCCTGTATCTGGTTCTGCCGAAGGAGATAATGACGGTGACGATAGCGATTATGATGTAACTGCGTCTAAGGAAAAAATTGTTTGGCAAGTACATGTATTCCTGTATATGTTTTTAAAGATTCTAAACAGCATGTCCCACTATTAACATCTATTTAATTTCTTAAAGCTATAACGAAAAATGATTAAAATTAGAAAGATTACTAATTCTATTCCTGGCGTAAACATTCGTTCTTTGTACTTGATTGACGGCACAATTAATTATCTCCAATAATAATAGCAGTTACATACTAAGTTTTATGTAAATCGGTCCATTAGTCTCCGAGATACGATTTTTGGCCGGCTAGATTCCTGAGATTACGCACTGTGCGATGGGGGTGGGCGGCATCTGCCATGTGGAGGTAACAGCGTGTTATTGTGGTGGAGGATCGTGTTATGTGTGGTCTGAGTTACAGGAATGTGGGGACAGCACAAACAGCCGGCACCCTCTGAACCGAAAGCGAGTACGCTGATCATTCAGCCAACGAGTCGGACATTAGTGTATGAAGATGAGGTATGATTTACCGGCATTAGTGGAATATTGTCAAATGTGGAAAATACCTTACTGTTGTTTTGTATCTTCAGCCTGTTCCAGTAAACTAGTATTTAAGTCTCCAAGTATCAAAATATGTTCATAAGCAGGTGATAGTCCCTGTAGAATGTCTTCACTGTCTGACAGGTGACCCACCCGTGGTGGCTTATAAACTACTCCTATTAGGACTTTAACTGTTGTCACAGTGATCTCGGCAAAAGTGAACTCGGGTCTCGGGTCAGCACAGTGCGCAGATGTGCATATAATTTTACATTTAATATAATCGCTACAGAACAAGGCTACTCCTCCACCTCTTTTACCTATTCGGTCATGCCTGTAAATATTATAGCCCGTTATGTGAACCATACTACTAGGAATAGTTGCGCGTACCGAGCTCTCATTAGCACAAGCTACGTGTACATCGCTGTTTTCAAGAATATCTGTTAGCGCCTCATGATGGGCAGGTAGCGATTGGGAATTGTAAGTGAATACAGTCTTTTTTTTTTTTTTTCTAGGGGCTTTACGTCGAACCGACACAGATAGGTCTTATGGCGACGATGGGATAGGAAAGGCCTAGGAGTTGGAAGGAAGCGGCCGTGGCCTTAATTAAGGTACAGCCCCAGCATTTGCCTGGTGTGAAAATGGGAAACCACGGAAAACCATCTTCAGGGCTACCGATAGTGGGATTCGAACCTACTATCTCCCGGATGCAAGCTCACAGCCGCGCGCCTCTACGCGCACGGATGAATAGAGTTTAATGCTCGAGAGTTGGTCTGAAATACTCTCACTAATGAGCTCTGGCAGCGGGGTGTCTGCAGTCCGAGCGAAGATCCTGGAGCATGTCGGAGTTGGTAGCACTGTTAGCAGCCACGGTCTCTTGGCCGAGACGAGCTTAATTCTTTCATCCGATTTTCAAACAAATACCTTATTTTGCACGGCCTTAAGTCTTTTTGAATTTCGTAACGGTATACTAATTAAACAGTGTTGATTATCCCATGAATCCGTAAATGAGGATTTGGACGAATAAAAGGGGTTTTACGGGCTCTGAAATTAGGAGCGTCCGTTGGCGACCACGGGGCCCGTAGGCGAGTGGTGGTATTGCTTCCACTTACGTGTGGCAGGCTCCTCAGTTTTATGTATACTATCCGACCTCCCGTGGTCTGACCCCGACACTATTACGTGTGGGGGCCTAGGGAGACTTTCATTTTCACGCACTTCATGGTCCTTAGTCTTGTTCAGTCGGTACCTTGAATTTTCGAAGTGTCGGACCGCTTCCATTTTTCTCTCTTATGCATAACACTAATGATCGGAAATTCTATTCTGTATGACTTTTGTTATGTAGTACATTTCGGCAGGACAAATAAAATTGGCATTTACAAGTTGAATTTAGGCGCCTTCCCCTAAACTGCCATTTCACTCAGTGTGAATAAAATAATTATCCTAGATTGTCGTGGTTCATTTCCCGACTTTACAGAAAGTGATCTTGAGCCGTTTATTCGTGATGTCCGTACACACACAGAAATAAACTCTCGGCAATATACAGACAACTATTAGAAGTTACACTTTTTTATATGGCGTTCAAATGGAGTCAAAACAAACTCTCTTGGATGCAGTTGTACTTTGGCATCTACTCGTGAGACAGCTGCATACAACTGTGTCCAAAACGAATCGATAGCGTCATATGCGCTCAGAGTACTGCGGAGAGCCTCGGAATAAAATCCAGGCTTTTAGCACACCCCCTACCGGCCGACATTCAACGGACGGTGCTCGAACCGGGTAACCACGGCCACCGGGTGGGCCGCCGAATGGAAAACAAGATTTATTCGAGAGAGAGCATTTTTCACTGAACAGTTCAGATTTGATGGCTTGTACACCAATTTAAGTGGAAGGCAACAGAAGCCAGGAGGCACGCCGATAGATTTAGCTGTGTACGTACGTCGTCATGATGGAACGTACGTGAGGTTTATTGTATTTTACTTGTAAAAAAGACATAAACCTTCTCACTACCGCTCTGACATGCCGGAAACAATGAGCGTTGGTCTCGCTCCCTTGTCAGCTGCTTCGTGGGCGATGTTGCTAAATGTGCACGAGGACCATGCCAGCCTATCAGCAGGGAGGCCCTTCTTCTGTCAAGCCGCGCAGATTTAGCAAATCCCATCTGAAGTCTCCCGTGAAGCGATCGGACAGGTGATAAAACAATAACAACCCTCCATGGCTCGTTCATCCTGTATGTAGATTGTGCTGTCCTGTGCAAAGAGAACTGTCTTAAACGAAATTATATACATATTTATAATATGCACGACGTGCGCATTTTTAATTAAAATAAGTGTTGGAGCGTTTCAACTAGTGCTGAATTACTCTCCATATGACATTTCTTGAAAAGGTGCTTCGGGAGTGTTTTTGTGTTTATGCGTGTTAAGCATACAGACCATATGAATGCCTAAACTGTTCTTTTTGTATATCTTTTACACTACTGCTGGAGATTTGTAGGAGTGGCCCCTGTGTGGGGTGCTGTACAGTCGTGCATTACGAATGTGTCAGGCTGGTGGCCTCAAATCTACATCGCAGGCGCATTGTGTTCATGCGTAACCGCAGTACCAACCTGTAAATTTGGTTGCGTATAAAAGTGCACCAGGGGCACGAAAAGTTATACGACTCGCACGACACCATTGCTATGGAGGTTGCCAGTGCAACAGTTCCTAAGGGGTTATTCATACGTGTAGTATTTATGTGCAAAATTTGTTGAGATTTTACTAATAGTTGCCTTCAACGACTCCCAAATTGTAGAGTCTCTAGATCTTTCCTGTTCAACTGCCTGGGACCTCTGTTAAGATTGATTCTGGTCTGAAAAAACTTAGAATATTTTTATGGCTCAACGTGACCAATTGTATTACCTACCCGTTAGATCTTGAGTCAGAAGTTTTAAATCTGTTGGGAATGCGGGAGGACTCTGTTCACAACCGGAAGATCCTTTCTGTTGTGCATTCGAAAATATTGAAAAATCAATATTGCATTGCTGGTCGTTAGGTGCGCGAGTTAATGATAGTGAAGTTGCTAGTGGGCCCAATCTTTGTGTGACTGGGTTTGGTTTTGAGTAATTTACTTGCCTTTATTTTGAGAAGTAGAGAATGTCCACAATTGTTTGATTTTAGTTCTCTCGCAGCTAAATGAAGTATGTATCCTTGCTATTTTTTGGCAGGGAAAACTTGAAGTTTGAAGTTTTATATGTAGTGTCAGTTACAAATATATGGTATGTAGGCCTACTGATATTATGCTAACGTGCACAGAGCCCTTGTTTTCAGGATTTAAAATTAAAGCTCCTCCCAGGATATTTGTGTTATATCTTTTAAACATTAAGCGTGTTGAGCATGAAGCCAGTGATCCAAATGTCGGGTGTTGTATTCTCTATTTCAGAAATTTCTAGAGTTCTTAAAACCGGGCGAGTTGGCCGTGCGCGTAGAGGGGCGCGGCTGTGAGCTTGTATCCGGGAGATAGTAGGTTCGAATCCCTCTATCGGCAGCCCTGAAGATGGTTTTCCGTGGTTTCCCATTTTCACACCAGGCAAATGCTGGGGCTGTAACTTAATTAAGGCCACGGCCGCTTCCTTCCAACTCCTAGGCCTTTCCTATCCCATCGTCGCCATAAGACCTATCTGTGTCGGTGCGACGTAAAGCCGCTAGCAGAAAAAAAAAAGACTTCTTAAAGGATCTGGGGAACTCGTCTTAGGACTGTCATTAGGGTTAAGACTTCATTGGTGGAACTGTTTGGCGTGACAGATTTAGTATGGTCCAAGTTATAAATGAATAAATGTTGATCAACCTTGTTAGCGACAACATGAAGATCTGGAGAAAGTTGTGACATGGTCATCAGGCACTGGTATTATTCTTATTGGGGTGAAAAGTCAGGTCGTAAGTTTCACAAAGGGGAGAAGTCCTCTGTTTTAAATTGGTAATTGGATGACTGTAACTGATGGTGATTGTATATACTAGTTACACATCTCTTGAGGTTGCTATGGGGTTATTTAGGGGTTGTAGGAGGGATGTACCCCAATTGGAGTATGTTCATATTGTACGGGACCTTGATGCGAGAACCGTGAAAGTTACAAAGGAAAGGAGCATGGCCTGTTCCTCGTGATTTGCGATCAAAGTAGTGTTACAAACATTAGGCTTTAAGGAGGCGAGACGGTCGACTAAGTGGTATGTTTCTAGCTGCCGGTGAGAGATGGCTTGGAATGATATTAATAAACGAATAAGCTTGAGGGCAGGTTTTATGAGAATAAAAGTACATAAAAGTAAGAAGGAATTCAAGAGGATAAATTGGAGGAAATATTTATTTATAGGAATAGGAAGTAGTGATTAAAGTAACTTATGCAGTAAAATGCCATCTGGTCAACAACCCTAAATGCAGGTCAGAGGTGATTCATTGATTGATTCATCATGAATCTCGTATTTCGTGAAATGTCTAATGGTTTCATTCCAGATTAATGGGCTGTTTCCCTACAACTAAAGATGAATTATTATGAACTATTATTCTTGTTTTGATTACATTTTGGGATGCTTTGAATCAGTATTGTGGATTCAGAATACGTAACTTTTTATAGATCAGAATATTTGTATAACTTTTTGACGCCATCCTGACTCATCGAATGGTATATAACAAAAATAGTAAAATTTTATTTCAGGATTTCTGCTTACCGGTGCCTAATTTATAAAATGGAAGTGAGAACACGACTATTAAACAACCTTAGCCTCATTTTATGCCAGAGGGTTTGGAACACCAAAATGAACAAATGATTGAACAAATTATTCTTTAGATCCTTTTTATTACAAGAGAAATGTTTGACCTTCTGTGGAATGTAGTAACGTGATATTTCGGGTTATATTTCGCTGCTGAGTTTGAAACAAATAGGTTTTTAGCAACATAGTTCATAGGTGTTTTTGATGTGGAATTAGCTCTTGGAGTACATTGATCCATTTTCGAGTGTAAAATACAAACGGAGTGTTAGTGGTTATTATATTGCGAGGAAGTCCAACTTGACAACCATCGCCAAAATCCGTACGATGTATAACTTGAAATGCTTGTGAGGATTTTGTTCCTTGTGACCCTGGGTTTAAGATCTGCAGAATGCATGATCAGTTTACCATACACCCGGATGAGACAGGTCAAGACGTGTGATGTAAATTATTTGGGCCAAGCACTGCAGTGAAGCGGTGAAATAAATCATTTGTACAATATGACAGTGTTAAGGAGGTTCATTTTGTCTACGTGATAATGAACGTCAGACACGGACTGCGGGTTCTGCGATACTAAGTTCTACTGCTTCAGTTCTTTTTCCAAGCCAAGTCCGAGCCCATGGAATGTTGTTGGGCTAGTCATGTCTGTGGTAACTTTGAGAAATTGTTCCTGATTGTCTAAGGGATGACTATATTCCATATCGGGTATCATAAATATTCACCGAGCTCGATAGCTGCAGTCGCTTAAGTGCGGCCTGTATCCAGTAATCGGGAGATAGTGGGTTCGAGCCCCACTGTCGGCAGCCCTGAAGATGGTTTTCCATGGTTTCCCATTTTCACACCAGGCAAATGCCGGGGCTGTACCTTAATTAAGGCCACGGCCACTTCCTTCTACTTCCTAGGCCTTTCCTATCCCATCGTCGCCATAAGACCTATCTGTGTCGGTGCGTCGTAAAGCAAATAGGATAAATATTCCTAGATGTATGAAAACCTACGACTTGTTTTCCAGGCATTGACCGGGTCAGGGATGGAATGAATGAAGCAGATATAAGCTATTAGTACGATGGGGTCGCCGCTGACTGATAGATGCTATGAAATGAGAATGGAGAGTGTTGCTGGAATAAATGGTGACAGGGAAAACCGGAGTACCCGGAGGAAATCCTGTCCCGCCTCCGCTTTGTCCAGCACAAATCTCACATGGAACGACCGGGATTTGAACCACGGTATCCAGCGGTGAGAGGCCGACGCGCTGCAGTCTGAGCCACGGAGGTTTCCTCCTAGATGCATATCTATGAAAATTAATATTTTCATTTAGTTGGTAATTAAGTAGGAACGAAGTGGACTGCATTTTACAGGACGTGGCATATCATGTGAGAAGCACTAATTCTTAGGCTCATCGTCCTACAATTATCGTGGGCAAGGTATTTTAAGTCCTGAACATACCGACTTTGTACTTGGATTTGCCTTTCAAGAGTTGACGGAATTCAGCGACACGCGATAATGGCTAGGAAACGTTGAGGGCTGTCGATCGAAATATTCCCCTGAATGCGGGAAGTTTGTGACCATGAAAGCTCTTGATTTGGTACTCACCTAGGTTAGCACGAGGGAAGATTGTTTTTTTTTTTTTTTTTGCTTCCTTTAGCTACATAATTTAAAGAATGCTTGTAGGCTCTCCTTTACTGGTGCCGAGATGGTTTGTTAGTAACAGCTTTGTATTACATTATTAACACTGCTTTGTAGTAGAGCAGCTTGTCTCGTTCTTTGTAGAGTGACTGGGCGACGTCAATTGTCATATAAGGGGGCAAGTAGGCCAAGGAAGTAGGCTGTTTCTCTCAGAATAGAAGTTATGTGATACTAAGCAGAGACTCGGGATGTTCTGTAGTAGCTTTAATACTATTCCTTGCCTCCGAGCTGGATCATACGCTGCTTTTAGGTCAGCAAATTCAACGTCTGATTGCTGGCGTTGGCGTCATATAGTAAGCCGGCTGTCTTATCTGCGCTCCTGCGTTGCGGCCTCGAATTCAACTTGTTCAGTAGTTGATCACTGCTGTAGACGAGCTATTAATAATTCAAATGGGCATTTTTGGGTTGCCAGAACGTCAGAATGAGATGTACTCAGCCATCGTCTTGTCGTAGGGCTCGTAGTTCCTTTGCTGGTTCGACTAGTGCGCTGCCTAGCTCGATCGCCCCGACCCATCTTCCATTGAATGTGTTGGGATGACATATGATGCAGTATGTACGGCCATGTGAAAACAGCAGGTGAATGGTATTAACCACACTGTTTTGTATTCTCGTATACAGATGATCGTACCTGCGACAAAGTGAGGGTTGTGCACCGAAGTTCTAATTGGACACCCGTTTCTTCAAGTACCCTTTCAGATGTTACCTGAAGTGAAAATACCAGAGTAGCAGTCACTCACATTATCAGGTCTTACGGGTGTTTCTGGTGAAGTATTTTATTCCTCTGTGAGAATATCTGTCTGCTCTACAAACTTTCTGTCGCTATACCTATTTTCGGACCATACGCGCGCACACGCACGCATACGCACAAATGATCTCGGTCATTTTGCATTTTGTTTTCCTGACCTCACTGCGCCCTGTCGATTTGGGCTGAATTTCGACTAAAGGGCGTCTCTGCGACCACAAAAACTGTGAATCCTGTATTTGTGATTTTAGATTTTTTTTGTTTTGACTTGCCACCCCATTCTCTAGGAATGTTAGCTGTGCCTCTACCACGCATTATCTTACATCTGATCGTAAGTCACATAGGCCTATGTACGAGTAGTAGGTTTGGTTGAAATTGCTCCAAGCGTTCGAGTTATCTTGGTACCTATTCAAAACCCGTCATTTCGGGATTATCAAGTAGCATGTGCATGATTACGGTTTTTTCGCCCCAACTTTAATGCTCATAAGTGGAAAACGCTCTCCCTGTCAGCGGCTTCTGTGCTCACTGTGGCTGTTCGCAATATACCGTAATTCTGCATTATATCTGATCTTGATTTGACCTCTTCATACCGGTATGAAATAATGCCAAGCGTTGGGTTAATATACAAATAATACTGACAGATGTGCAAAGTTGCCGGGACTATTTCCATAGCAACTCTCTTTACGCGCTATAGATAGATACCGGCTATCGGACAACTTTCATAAAACTGCTTCTGATAAACACCGTTCATCACTGTATCGGGGGGAAAGGTGTAGAAGAGAAATTGTAAATAAATATTGCTATGACCTATGTTAATGTAAAACCAATCATAAGAGGTAAATTCAGTTTTTAGCTTCCGTCTCTTTCTGAAGCATTTCCACCTGCTGAAGATTTGGAAAACTCTTACCCAATATTCTTATGCACCTTATTCTAAACTGAAATGCCAAATTTCGCAAAAATCCACCCATCTATTTCTCCCTAATGGCGTAACGAACACAGAATATTGCACTGACAATACAGCAATAACAGACTGGAATGATCCGTCCACAGACAGCGGTGAACAATGCTCTGCCGTTGAGTGTGCACACTCCCCATTCTTGTAAGGTATCGAATACCTAGAATACTGTGTGTCTGATGTAGCCTACCAGTACTTATCAGAACATTCATGAAACGGAGGAATTACATTTTGAAACACAAAATTATTTATCTTGCTTGCTTGCTTGCTTGCAAATTGGGCCAGTATTCACTAGTACTGTTGTAGTCGGGTAGCTCGGTTAGCTCCCTCAGCACCGCAGCAGTATTGCACTCAATCGGAGGTGGGTGGAGGCAGAGGAGGCAAAGCACACCAGAACGAACAGTATTCAACTAAATGTTACTGTTGATCAGTTTTATAGGCTTTCGATATGAAACACTTTCACATTTACTGTTCTTTGGACTCTTATATTATAGGGCATCCAATATCTCCTTCCTTTTAGGAGTCCTTCTTGTTATATTCTTATTCCGACTACACGACGTTTAATACTATTCCTTGCCTCCGAGCTGGATCATACGCTGCTTTTAGGTCAGCAAATTCAACGTCTCTGATTGCTGGCGTTGGCGTCATATAGTAGACCGGCTGTCTTATCTGCGCTCCTGCGTTTCAGGAAATCTCAACCATTCCCTTCATCAGTGGTTAGATCAAAGAATAACACAATATGACACAATCTTTTGTTTTACAATTTGAAGGAGTATTGTGTCCCAGTACATCATATCAAAGAGTAAAGAACTTATGAAATATTATAAAAATGATCAATACATACAATTTTGGTTGAACTGAATGAGAATACTATATAAATTTAGGATCTTCAAGTTTTTCTTCTTTTTGTTCCTTAAATGATTAGGCTAGCATATAAACAGTGGGTTATCTTCTGTACTTTTCTCGTTTAAACTTGATTCAGAATTACATTTTTGTGTAAGGTAAATTTCTAAATTTTCCAAAACATTAATCAGTTTTCCCTTTTTGGTCGAATGTAATAATTTCGTGTCATTGGAAATGTCTGTAAATTTGATTCATTTCAACCATATGTTCTCCCATTGCCGAATATCTTTTATGTTTGACCGCATTAACGTGTTCTTTGTACCTTATAGCCAAACTTCTTCCGGACTGTCATATGTATCGTTGTTTACAACTTAAAATGATAGACCTCAGAATGAGAAAGGTTGGTCCCGACAGATCCGTTCACACACCAGCCAGAATCATATACCGCAGTTGTGTATGGTTTAATAAATAGTGTTTCTTTCATTTAATGAGTGTATTGATCAAGACGGATTTAAATTAACTATTATAAATAGTTATATTATACATTCAGACCAGTCAATACGGACCAAACACAATATTAACCTATCATGTTTAAGTTTATTAACAGTTGTTTTACAGTGTTTAATCATTTAAAGTGTCCATTTTCAAACAGGTAAATTATGTGAATGCGTACCCATTCATGTCACAGCTAGCATTAGTTCAGGAGGAGAAATCGTTCCATATATTGGTGTCTTCATATTCCAAATGAACATTTTTAGTAACATGTCAAATGTAAAAATTTAACATGCTTTGCGTCATTCTATCGTAGTTTTTGAAACAGTGTGCTAAATGCATAAAGTTGGCACCTGTTTTGTAACACAAGATGCACCCCGTAACTTTTTTTTGTAAAAATAGTATACTGCGTTATGCATTCATTCTACAGTGCTGCCGTACACCACTGACACTGCATGCTTGCCGTCTCCGTGGACAACTCCGCACGGTTTACCTGCCGGCCGGCGGAATTATCGTTCTGCCGTGGACAAGAGGCCTAAGCCGTAATTTGTCTTCCACAATACCGCTAAACAGATTTGTACGACTTCCCCCGTGGTCCTGCATTACTAGCATGTCAGGCTGGTGGCCTCATGTCTACATCGCAGGCGCAGTGTGTTTATGCATACCCGCCATACCCACCTGTACGATTGGTTGCTTGGAGAAGTGCTTCAGGGGCAGGACAAATTATGTACACCCGCACGACACTCTTGCTATGGAAGTGGCCTGTCGAACGATTCCAACGGGGTTAGTCATATGTGTAGCACTTACGTGCAAAATTCGTTGAGACTTTACTAAGGGCCGCCTTCCAGTACTTCCAAATTCCAGACTTACTGGGTCTATCCTGTTCAACTGCCTGGGACCTCAGTTTGTTGATATCAATTATTGGTGTGAAAAAGCCTTCGTGGTTTCCGTATGGCTTAACATGACAAGTTGCTTTGACTGTCCGTTAGCTCTTGAGTCTGACGTCTTTTATATATCGGGAATGTGGAGATGCAGTTTTCACAACCGGAAGATGATTTTTTGCTGTGCATTCGAAAATATACGAAGATTCAAATACTGAAATATTGAGCCATAGGCCCGTGCGAATTCTTGATGGGGTACTTGAGTGTGACAACTTTTTTTACTGATTGGGTTTGATTTTCAATTTTTACTTGCAATTATTTTAAGAAATAGAGATCTCCGCAATGATGCTAACACATACAGAGCCATTGTTTTCTGGATTTAATTTAAAACTCCTGCCAGGATACTTCTTTATATAATTTTAATTTGATTAAAGGTGTTGCGCATGAAGCTATTCATTTACTTGTCGGGGATTGTATTCTTTACTTCGGAAATGTTTTGACTTGTCAAAGGATACGGGGATCTCGCTTGAGATCAGCGGTCATGAAGGTTAAAAGAATAAATTGGCGGACTTGTTTGCCGCGACAGATCTACTCGTATGGTCCAATTTATAAGTGAATAAATATTGATCGAAATTATTGGTGACAGCATAACGATCTTAACTAAGTTGTGAGATGATCGTCAGGCAATGGTATGATGTGTATTGGAGTGAAAAGTCGGGTCGTAAGTTTCGCGAAGGGGAGAAGTCCTCTCGGTTTTAATTACTGTGTTGAGATGACACTAACTGATCTGTTCATTGTAAGTACCTACTGTTAATATAAGAAAAGTTCGTTATGGGGATGATGTAAATTGGTGGTGCATTGTTATGGGGTTATTCAGGGATTGTAGTAAGGATGTAAAGTACAAGGCGTGCGACCCCATTTAGAGTACGTTTATATTGTACGGGGCTCTCACAAAGATCACTTGATACCAGAGCTGGGAAAGATCCCAAGGACAGCAGCTTGATGGATGATTTCCGACAATAGTAGTATTACGAAAATATCGCAAATATTAGGCTGGGAATACTTAGAAGTAATTAGATAAGGTGGTCGACTAACCGGTATGTTTCTAGCTGTCTGTGAAGAGATGGCTTGGAATGATATTAATAAACGATTAAGCTTGAGTGCAGTTTTTAAGAGTATGTAAGATCAATAATCTGAGAAAGTTGGAATTCAAAAGCCCAAATTGGCGCGAATATTGATTTATAGGAAGAGGACGTAGGGATTAAAATGATTTATCACGGGAGATGTTATGAACAACCACCCTAAATGCAGGTCACTGGTGTTTGATTGATCGATCGGTTGTTTCGTAAAGATTAGCACAGATTAATGGGCTGTTGCCCTACACTTATTGATAAAAGGATGGTATTATTGTTTTGATTAAATTTTGGGGTACTTTGAATCAATATTGTGGATTCAGAATCAGTTACTTCTTATATTGGATCGGAACACTAGTTAGCCTATGACCGCTATCCTGACTCTTGATAAGAGTTAAACAAATTTTTGTATCTTTTTATCTATTTAAGTGTTTTAGTGCCATGTGTTCTCACTTCGATTTTGAAAATTAGTCGGCGATATACATAACTATTAAACAACCTTAGCCTCATTTTATGCAAGATAGTCTGGTACACTAAAATGTTGTCCAAAATTTGAACAAATTCTTATTGTTTCGGCCCTTTTTATTACAAGAAACATGTTTTGATTCTTCCGTGGATATAGTAACGGGATAATCCCGAGTATATTTCGCTACTGAGTTTGAAAGAATGAGGCTACTAACAGTATTGTATCTGCTGAGAGCTGTTTTTTTTTTTTTTTTTTTTTAACAGTGGAATCAGCTATCTTGGAGTACAATGATCCGCTTTCAGGTGTAAAATGTAAACGGCCTGGTGGTTGTTGTTGTTCTATTGAGACGAAGTGCAACCCTCGTCAAAATCCGTGCCTGAGGGGCTCGTGGGGATTTTGTTCCTTGTGACCCTGGGTTTTAATGTCTGCAGAGTGCAGGATCTTTTCATTACACAACGCCGTAAGGGAAGTCGACACGTTTACTTTTAGTGATGCGAGGCATTTGAGTGAATCACGGCAATGAAGCGGTGAAATCCATCCTTCGTACAGTGTAAAGTAGGTTCATTTTGTCTACGTGATATTTGACGTTAGACACAGTATCGCAGGACCTGCATGTCTTGGAATTCTTTTTCCAAGCAAAGTCCGAGTCCCTGTTGTCAATGGGAGGACTGTATTGCATATCGGATATCATAAATATTCCTTGATAATAACATCCTCATGGAGAACAAAGTGGATTGCTCCTATCCCCTGGTTCCGGAACGTCTGGAAAGAGTAATCATTGCAATCGATACACGAGTAAACCACCTTTTAAACATTACACTTACTTATCCGGCGCTACAGCCCTGTGTGATCCTTGGCCTCTTCTACGATAGTCCGCCATCTACTTAGATCCTGAACGGCTGGTCTCCATGGGCGGATGTTCATTGCCCTCAGGTCGGCTTCATCTTAATCGCTCCATCTATTACGGGGCCTTCCTTGTCGCCGTCTTTTATCTATTCGGGATTTAACTACTTGGCATTCGATCTTCCTCCGTTCTTTCCACATGGCCAAGCCATCGCAGTCTCTGTGCCTTAATAAATCTAACTATATCCTCCTGGTCTAATAAGTTATGTATTTCAGCATTTGTCCTTATTCTTCAACCATTCTGGTCTTGAATTGGGCCATATTTACGTCTAATGATCTTTCTTTCAAATATTCTTATTTGCATCAACTAAAAGGTTCCAGGCTTCTGAGACATATGCCACTGCAGGTCTAATAAGGGTCTTATATATTTTGAATATTGTAGGTTTAGACAGTAGACGAGATTTAAGTAATGTGAGATTTGCGTAATAGGCCCTGTTTCCAGCTATTATTCTACGATGTATCTGACTTATTCTATTATTATTTGTCAACATGGTTCCCAAATACTCAAAACTTCGTACATTCTCAAAACTATGCTCATTTATTGTCAGATTATCTTGACTTCTTCTGCCCTCTATAACAGTCTCAAGCACATACTTGGATTTACTGTCATTCACCTCCAATTCAATCAGTTTTCCTGCTCCCTCCATTTCAAGGAACATTTCCTTCAAATATCTATCATTCTTGGCCATTAACACTACTTCATCTGCATATGCACAAATTTGTTTAGATTTATATACAATATTTCCGGTATACATAATTTTTGCAAGGACTTGGTTAATTGCCAGATTAAACAAAGTAGCTGATAGTGCATCACCTTGTCTGACTCCTGTACTAAGAGCAAACTCATTTCCAATGCTTCCATCCACCATCACCTTTGCCCTTACTTCTCCTACAGTGATTCTGAACATCCTAATCAGTTTCTGTGGTATTCCTATTGTCTCCATATATTCATATAGCTTATTCTTGTACTATCAAATGCTTGTCTAAAATCTACAAACAACATATGTAGATCTATATTATACTCATAGCATTTTTCCATCGTTTGACGTACCACGAATATTTGATCTACTGTGCTCCTATTTCGCCTGAAGCCACATTGTGCTTCATCCAATCTCTCTTCAGCATATGGAGTCAGATATTGTAATAGGATATTTGAAAATACTTTATAGATATTCAGTAATGTAATTCCCCTACAATTAGTGCATTCGTATTTATTTCCCTTATATATTTGGAAAAGTATTCCTGTATCCACTCATCAGGTATCCGTTCTTCCTCCCAAATCTTAATCAGTTCATGTACCTCTTGTAGCATTTCTTTGCTACAAGTTTTAATCAGTTCACTTGTTATTCAGTCTTCTCCTGCTGCTTTGTATGTATGGTTTTTTTTTTTTTTTTTGCTATTTTGTTTTACGTCGCACCGACACAGATAGGTCTTACGGCGACGATGGGACAGGAAAGAGCTAGGAGTGGGAAGGAAGCGGCCGTGGCCTTAATTAAGGTACAGCCCCAGCATTTGCCTGGTGTGAAAATGGGAAACCACGGAAAACCATTTTCAGGGCTGCCGACAGTGGGGTTCGAACCTACTATCTCCCGAATACTGGATACTGCCCGCACTTAAGCGACTGCAGCTATCGAGCTCGGTGTATTTATGTTTAGTCCTCAGCCCGAAGGCTGGTTGGATCCTCAACAGCTCCGCCATCAGCTGTCATAGTCTGCCAGGCCCACTGAAATGCATGCACCAACCGACCTTCTGAGCAACATTTTCACACCATTCATAGCAGGAACTGGCTGCAGAAGGGATGGTATTACTAGCATCACTCATACCTCAGTCACTTTCATTTTGTCAAAGCCAAGGATAAGACAGACAGATCAATGAAAGTAACAAGATTGCTCTAACTCATACCAGAAGACATCGTGCACTGTAAACATTAGGTCCCGCCAGCAAAGGCATCCTGCTGCTTTATGGTTGTTTAATTTTGCAATAGCATTTTCTAAATCTTTCAGTGTGGGGGCATTTATCCATTGTTCTGGCCCACTCTGCTCCATATGCTTTTCACTTTCTTCCACCTCTTCTCTTTCCTTGTTAAGGAGCTCTCAGAAGTATTCGGTCCATCTTTCACTTATTTCCTCTTCATTCTGTAATAGCTTACCTTCTTTATTCTTCCAGCCATTCAATCTTGGCTTATACCCCTTCCTGAAATAATTAATTTCATCATGGAATTCCTTGTCCTCTTCTGTAACCTTTGTCACTTAATAACTATTTCCACCTAATCTCTAAATTGTAGTTTAATAAAGAAAATAGTTTGTCCTAGGCATTAAGAGTATGTTATTGCCTACGACAACTTTATTGATTGGTGCGAGTACAGTGACCGTCGTAATGTTTCGGACAGGCAGATCTTATGTTAAATATAAACATATATAATTTAATTTTCCTTACTCCAAAATGAAGTTACACATACAGATACCAAAAATAAATATGCACTTCATTTCATGATACACAAAAATATTGCAAGTGATGAATGTAATTATGCTCGGACAAGAGTCCGTGTACTACTTCGTGTTTGTTTCCTTCCTGCGAAGCACTTCAGTCAGGCGTCTCGGCATGCTCTCTAAGAGTGTTCTTGTGGTGGAATGGGATGATTATTCCCACTCCTTTCAGTCGTCTCTTCACATCAGCTTTGGAATTTATGGGAAGTTTCCGAATGTTGTTTTCCAGTACATCTCATAGATTCTCTATGGGGTTAATGTCAGGATTTTGTGGGGGAGAATTCACAGTTTATGAACAGTTGTACAACAACCATAGCTGTACATTATAGGCCGTATGTTACGGGTCGTTGTCATAATAACATTTAAAACAGTTCCCACCTCCCATATTTTCTGCACTTTTCTTCAGGTTTTTAAAAATCTGTACATACTGGCGGTGGTCCATATTTCCGTCTATAAAAACCAGCTCACCTACTCCATGAGCCGACATACACCATACCATGTCCCCCTCCATGCCTTCATATTTGTTTCTTCAAAACCTTCATTGGACTGTCTCCAAACTATGATGCGCCCACTGAGCCATAAGCGTTAAATTTTCTATTATTCACAGAAAATTAGTCTTCTATCAAGATGCTCCTTACCAAATCGTTGTCGGTGATCCTATTTATTTTATTGATATAGGGCTTCCTTCTTGCAGTTCGCCCGTGATAATCACTTCTATATAACCCCCTCCGGATGGTACTTGCACTGATCGTCTTTCCAAGCTCGTTCTCAGCTGCAGCGGCAATATTGGTTGTAGTAAGACGTGGATTTCTTCTTACTACTGCCCTCTTCTGTCCTAGTAAAGACCCTCGGGCGAACTGTCTCTTTCAGTTTGTATCAGCAGATAATATAATTCACAGTACTTTTCTTCTGCGATTTGTCGACATGTTTTCCCTTTTTCATGATGGAATATTACCAATTGCCTTTCGTCAAATGTACTGTTCTTTCCTCTGCGTTCAATTTGACCCGTGAATCGTTGCGTCTGCTTTTTGCATGAGGAAGGCACTGACTGGGATCTGCCTGCACAGTGCGTAACAAGTGCAGAGCATGCCTTGAGTAGCTGAACATGTCCTGTCCGAAAAATATTGACCACCAAATTTTCGTGTCTCAAATAAGTAAAAGGTATCCTTACTTTGTAAACTCATCTTTTGTGGCTGTAATGGTATGGGGGAGAGAATTCTACAACTCCTGTAACAAAGGAACGGCTATATGCTGCTGATAGCAAGTGTGCTTCCGCAGCGTGTGTTATTTTCATTACTGTCATTACTCATATATCAATATGTTTTATTATGAGTGTGGGTATTTCAGAAGGTCCTATAGCGGGTGACGTGATTGGTAGTAGTTCACGTTTCACGTCAATCTCTGACTAGCGAAATGCCAAGAATGGCTATTTGATGGTAGTTGTTTGACAAGAGAATTTATAGTTCTACATATTGTTTGCATTTCTGATTGTTGTTTTATAATTCTTTCTTGCGTCATTGGTATGTTTCTGTTGTTATTCTCGCACATCTTTCCTTGCTTTAGAGCACTTGTGATTAAACCAGGGTTTCGCTTTTCGATTTTGTTGATTGTTATATATGACGGTATCTCTGATACTTCTTTCTAAATTGAGAATGTTTCAGCTAATCTGATTTGGTCAGGTCTTCTCCCCCTCTTGTTTTTTGCTTTTTTAATTTTCGGTCTTTTGCAACTCGTCCACTGGTAGGTCCTTCCTTGCAAGTATATTTGATGGTATCTTCTGTTGCATTGACCTTACACTGCTGAAGACTTTTGCTGCAACCATTTACACATATATATGTTTTAGTCTCTCTTATCAAGCCTTCGCTTTCTAAATACTCGACTATGTTCTCAGATTTATTTTGCCTAACGTCGACTCTGCAGTTTAAATCTCCCATTAATGTGGTTCTTTGGTTCCGATGTATCATATTTATTGCTGCGGTCAGCTCATCGGTGACATCTTTATATTCTGACTGAAAGTAGACAGGGATTACTATGCATAGCTTTGTTTTAACCATTAGGATGGTATCGGTTTCAATCATGACACCGAATGGGTACAGTCTGACACCGCCTTTAGGTCTGCCACGTCGATCTCGGGTTGCGTGAGAATGTGTGGAGGGAAAGATTTTGCTGTTCCATTCTACGGTGAGGAATGTTTCAGTTACGATTATTGTATCATATGGTTGGAATAAGTTTTCTGGTATCAAATCCTGGGCGTTTCTTAATCCTTCAATGTTTCAAAGTAGTGTCTTGAAAAAATCTGGGGTGCAATTTTTATTATTTTTTTTTACGGTATCAATTTTTGCATTTTTGTGGACGTTCTTATTTTTGTTCGCATTGATTTTATCTTCACATGTAAGTTTCTAGGTTGGTTCCCTGAGTTGGCCTGTTTCTGTGTCGACGTTGGAAAGGAAGAGGCCTCACAATTACTTAAGGTCAAACTGTTGCCTTTAGTTGCCTATATGGGAATCCTGTTTTGAACGATTTATAAGTACCCGGTGAATTTAATTGCTCACATAATTATATTTTCATCTATTCCTTTCTGTTGCAGGAAGTTTTTGACGCTTTGTGGTGCTTTTGGATAGTTTACCCCAAGTAGAGCCATGCATTTCTTTCTGTTGCTTGAATCGTGTGGTGTCCATAGAGGTTCCTATGATGACCTATTGGTAGCGCTTAGTTCTTGTTCTGTTATTTATCTCTTTATAACTGTTATCTTCACATTGATTACCATTTTTATTGCAAAGGTGTTCGAAGTTTTGTCCTACATATTCTGTGTTCGAGTGGTTGAGGTAGCTGATGATAGGTTGCTCTACTGATTCCGTCATTTGGTTTGCCGTTGCCTCCCGAGGGCTGTAATAAAAGTTACATATTGATTTTGTCTCGTTGTTCACTTTTCTTTGTGGGGCATTCTACAGTTAGCTTGGAAAGTGCTTCGGCCATTTAATTTATTTCCATAGTTACATACGCATGTCTTCCAGTGCTCTCTGCATGTTCTTTCCTGCTTTATGTAGGGTGAAATCTTGTTCACAGCTAATACATAACCATAGAAGTTTTGACTTCTTTTTATTGGTTAATTTAAGAGCGTTAAAGTGGCCTTGTTGTAGCTCCGCACATGAGAGTTGGTGCCATCGCAAGTCACAGCAGCAACTCTTTTGTCGCACATTGAATAGATTTCATGCTTATCAATGTCCTCGCTAGGTGTCGCAGTGTGCTGGTGGCTTTTTATCGGCATGCCTGGTTGGTATATCGGTCCTTTCTGTGTTCTTCCCGGAGCAGACTCCAAGATGGCAGATCCTATAAAAAATCTTGCCTAGTGCGCTTTTGAAGTATATATTGTCTATTCTACACTGGGATTATCAAAGGTTGCACTTCGTAACAGAAACATCATTAACGGCGCTTCACTTTGGCATATATCACTTACTTTTGTGAATTGTATCACTGTATTATTTCGTATTTGTAAGACACCATTTTAATTGCGTGCTAGTCAAGGAATAATCTATATATATATACACACGAGTATTCTGTGAAAATGCTCAAGAGTATATCCTCTACTTACGCACATTGTGCGAAGGTAAATATTGTTTGCATTTTCTGTTTACTTTTTATTTGAGAAAAATGATCATTTAGTCTCTCCAGAGAGATGTCTAGAGTACATGCCAGGGGCAAAACTTTGCCAATTCTAATGGAACGAAGTTGTTTCCAAGTATTTGACACATTTTCTTTTTACCAACACCCGGCTGGAAATTTAAATATCTTATTTCGGATTATTATTTTCACTATTCCGAAGTGTCCGGTACTGTTCAAGCGCACGGGGTTAGAGTGCGTCTGTAGAGCCGGTGTAACGCGTCTCGGTGAGACATCATTTGCTCGATATCCTCGGTCAGCCATGGAGGAGGTCGGGAGACTGGCCGTGCGCTTAAGTGCATGTTTGCCAAGTATGAGCGAACTAAGTTTCAATTGTCTCACCGACATCGACGTCATCCCATGGACTAATAAAGGCATCAGCTCTTAGGATGATCTAAGTTTATGGATATTCAAAGTATCAGTTCTTAGATGATCTTAGTTTATATGTTTAATGTCCCTGAATGTGATGTATCTCGTTTGATACTTGGGCACTTTCAGCGAGTAAGACAAATATATTGTCAAGTGTCGATATGCTGGGAGTAAGGATCTGACCATGCGATACTATTTTCTGTGGATTGTTGTTAATCATTAACTCAATTAGTGTAAGTGAAGATGAGGTATGATTTACCGGCATTAGCGGAATATTGTCATGTGTGGAAAATACCTTACTGTTGTTTTGTATCTCCAGCCTGTTCCAGTAAACTAGTATTGAAGTCCCCAAATATTAAAATATGTTCATAACTAGGTGATAGTCCCTGTAGAAAGTCTTCAATGTCTGACAGGTGACCCACCCGTGGTGGCTTATAAACTACTCCTATTAGGACTTTAACTGTTGTCACAGTGATCTCGGCAAAAGTGAACTCGGGTCTCGGGTCAGCACAGTGCGCAGATGTGCATATAATTTTACATTTAATATAATCTCTACAGAACAAGGCTACTCCTCCACCTCTTTTACCTATTCGGTCATGCCTGTAAATATTATAGCCCGTTATGTGAACCATACTACTAGGAATAGTAGTGCGTAACCAGCTCACACTAACACAAGCTACGTGTACATCGCTGTTTTCTAGAATAGCTGTTAGCTCTTCGTGATGGGCAGGTAGCGATTGGGAATTTAAGTGAATACAGTTTAATGCTCGGGAGTTTCACTAATGAGCTCTGGCAGCGGGGTGTCTCCAGTCTCCGATAGGAGTGGCTAGGGGTAGGGGGTCAGTCAGATCCACAGCTAACAGTGGCTATAAAGGTACTCATCACACAAAGTAGAATACATGTTTCTTACCTTCGAATCTCCTTCGATGTCGTACCAGCTTTTCATGCACTCACTCACATTCACACTCAAAAATAAAACACGAATTGTCACTGTCCGGTTGCGGGTATGTTTAGTGTTTCTTCCCGTCCTTGTCCATTATCACTATTCCATCATCCTGTGACGAGGCCCGGCTCACGCGCCTTGTTGAGCGGCCCTTTCCGAGTGACTCCGTGACCAGGAGATCCGTCCTTTTGAGGGCACGTTTAGTCCGCCAGACCAGTAAATTTCACGTATCGGCCTCTTCCCTGTTGTTAGAACATCAGCAGCAGTTCTACGGGCCCGCAGCCTATGGCAGCAGTCAATGCTCCCCATGGTAAGGTCGATGTTTAGCTTCTGCTTCACCATATTGAGTACCGTAGCTGCTACATCTTCCTCTGGACACTCTCTGATCCCACGGATGAGGAGGTGGTTTCGCCTGGAGTATTGCTCCTGCACTTTCACTGTTCGCTGCAGCGAGACTAATTCCTCCTTTATGGAGAACAATTCAGCTCCTACAGTGGCGTGGAAATCAGTGAAGTCCGAGCGAAGATCCTGGAGCATGTCGGAGTTGGTAGCACTGTTAGCAGCCACGGTCTCTTGGCCGAGACGAGCTTGAAATTCTTTCATCCGATTTTCAAACAAATACCTTATTTTGCACGGCCTTAAGTCATTTTGAATTTCGTAACGGTATACTAATTAAACTGATTTGATTATTCCCGACAACTAAATGAATTCGTAAATGAGGAAATGGCCGACTAAAAGGGGTCGTACGGGTTCTGAATTTAGGAGCGTCTGTTGGCGACCACGGGGCCCGAAGGCGAGTCGTGGTATTGCTTCCACTTACGTGTGGCAGGCTCCTCAGTTTTATGTATACTATCCGACCTCCCGTGGTCTGACCCCGACACTATTACGTATGGAGGCCTAGGGAGACTTTCATTTTCACGCACTTCGTGGTCCTTAGTCTTCTTCAGTCGGTACCTTGAATTTTCGAAGTGTCGGACCCCTTCCATTTTTCTCTCTTATGTATAACACTAATGATCGGAAATTCTATTCTGTATGACTTTTGTTATGTAGTACATTTCGGTACGACAAATAAAATTGGCATTTACAAGTTGAATTTAGGCGCCTTCCCCTAAACTGCCATTTCATCCAGGTGAATAAAATTATTTATAGCCTAGAGTGTAGTTCCTTATTCCCTGACTTTACATACCGAATTTCGTTACATTCTGTTAGCCCACTTTGTCGAGGTACGGCGTTGTTATGGACTCACATGAATATCTTCGTTATCACAGCCGGTACGGTAAAAAAGTATGTGGTATTTATCGATAGGACCAGTAATAACAAAATTATTTGAGAATTAACTTTAGGCCTTCCCCTAAATTGCCGTTTCACTCATTGTGAATAAAATAATTAATCCTAGGTTGTAGTGGTTCATTTCCCGACTTTACATAAAGTGATCTTGAGCCGTTTATTCGTGATGTCCGTACACACACAGAGATGAACTCGCAGCAAAGTACAGACAACTCTTGGAAGTTACACTTTTTTATATGGCGTTCAAATGGAGTCAAAACAAACTCTCTTGGATGCAGTTGTACTTTGGCGTCTACTCGTGAGAAAACTGCATACAACTGTGTCCAAAACGAATAGACAGCGTCATATGCGCTCCGAGTACTGCGGAGACCCTCGGAATAAAATCCAGGCTTTTGGGACGCATTCACTACACCCCCTATCGGCCAACATTCAACGGACGGTGCTCGAACCGGGTAGCCACGGCTACCGGGTGGGCCGCAGAATGGAAAACAAGATTTATTCGAGAGAGAGCATTTTTCACTGAACAGTTCAGATTTGATGGCTTGTACACCTATTTAACTGGAAGGCAACAGAAGCCAGGAGGCACGCCGATAGATTTAGCTGTGTACGTACGTCGTCATGATGGAACGTACGTGAGGTTTATTGTATTTTACTTGTAAAAAAGACATAAACCTTCTCACTACCGCTCTGACATGCCGGAAACAATAAGCGTTGGTCTCGCGCCCTTGTCAGCTGCTTCGTGGGCGATGTTGCTAAATGTGCACGAGGGCCATGCCAGCCTATCAGCAGGGAGGCCCTTCTTCTGTCAAGCCGTGCACATTTAGAAAATCCCATCTGAAGTCTCCCGTGAAGCGATCGGACAGGTGATAAAACAATAACAACCCTCCGTGGGTCGTATACCAGGTTCACCCTGTATATAGATTGTGCTAAGAGAACTGTCATAAACAAAATTCTATACATATTTGTAATTTTATGAAAGATGTGCGCATTTTTCATTAATAATAAATGTTGGAGCGATTCAACAAGTGCTGAATTACTGTGGATATGAGATTTCTTCTTCACTACCGCTAAAGAGATTTGTAGGACTGGCCCCTGGGTGGAGTGCTGTACAGTACTGCATTACGAATATGGCAGATTGGTGGCCTAAAGTGTTCATCGAAGGCGCGGTGTGTTTATGCATAACCGCAGTACCAACCTGTAAATTTGGTTGCGTATAAAAGTGCACCAGGGGCACGGAAAGTTATACGACTCGCACGAAACCATTGCTACGGAGGTTGCCTGAGCAACAGTTCCTAAGGGGTTAGTCATACGTGTAGTATTTACATGGATGTGCAAAATTCGTTGAGATTTTACTAATAGTTGCCTTCCACGACTCCCAAATTGTAGTCTCTAGGTCTTTCCTGTTCAACTGCCTGGGACCTGTGTTAGTTAAAATCGATTGTTGGTCTGAAAAAACTTAGAATATTTTTAAGGCTCAACGTGACCAATTGTATTACCTACACGTTAGATCTTGAGTCAGAAGTTTTAAATCTGTTGGGAATGCGGTAGGACTCTGTTCACAACCGGAAGATCCTTTCTGTTGTGCATTCGACAATATTGAAAAATCAATATTGAATTGCTGGTCGTTAGGTGCGCGAGTTAATGATAGTGAAGTTGCTAGTGGGCCCAATCTTTGTACTGACTGGGTTGGTTTTGAATATTTACTTGCCTTTATTTTGAGAAGTAGAGAATGTCCACAATTGTTTGATTTTAGTTCTCTCGCAGCTAAATGAAGTATGGATCTTTGCTATTTCTTGGCAAGGAAAACTTGAAGTTTTATATGTAGTGTCAGTTACAAATATATGGTATGTAGACCTACTGATATTATGCTAAAGCTCCTCCCAGGATATTTGTGTTATATCCTTAAAACATTAAGCATGTTGAGCATGAAGCCAGTGATACAATTGTCGGGTTTTGTATTCTCTATTTCAGAAATTTCTTGACTTCTTGAAGGATCTGGGGAACTCGTCTCAGAAGGACTGTCGTGAGGGTTAAGACTTCATTGGCGGAACTGTTTGGCGTGACAGATTTAGTATGGTCCAAGTTATAAATGAATAAATGTTGATCAACCTTGTTCGCGACTGCATAAAGATGCTGACAGAGTCGTGAGATAGTCATCAGCCACTGGTATTATGCTTATCGGGGTGAAGTCAGGTCGTAAGTTTCACAAAGGGGAGAAGTCCTCTATTTTAACTTGTTAATTGGATGATTGTAACGATGGTGATCTCATCACTAAGTACCTAGTGTTAAAATCGTAATTGGGGTGACCACATAAACGGGATTGTATGGACTAGTTACACATCTCTTGAGATTGCTATGGGGTTATTTAGGGGTTGTAGGAGGGATGCACCCCAATTGGTGAATGTTCATATTGAACCCTTTTGGTCCATATTAATGGATACCTACCTTCTTACCTATCAGCAAAGTTCACGAGATCTGTCTCTTGGGTCGTATCGGGTTCTTCGTCACTTGCTGAGGTAAAGGTAGGGTTCAGTAATTCTAATCTATCTACTTCAATGAAAGGTCTGTTTTAAGTATTTCTATTTATTCAGGAAATTTAGAATCAATCTGATATGTCAACGGCATTATTGAAATCAATCGTGTCCGCTGGACACCACAATCATTTTTACATAAAGGGTCAGAGCACTGGTGTGAGCCTTTGACGTAACTGCCTGATGGGCATTCTTACTAGAAACCATTGTCTAAATTATTAATTATTTAAGAAAGGAAAGTCTGGAAATCCTTAAATTCGGCTTCCATGTGAGACCACATGTACCATCATAGTGATTCGTTATGATCCAGTCCTCGTAACACGAACTCTGGACTCTGGGTGTAATTAAGGCCGTCCAATCGGTATGTGCCACACAGTGGTTATAAAACATGGACCCTTAATTGAATCGATGTGACCTGCGTCTATGTCATGGACCGACATCTAAACTTTAAAGTTACTTTAAAGTCATTGTGGATGATGATCGCAAGGAAAATGATGCTACAGTGGCATATGGCCCTAATCTAAGTCACTGAAGTTGATGACCCCGTGACCATCCAAGTTTCTAGGCTGAAGACTAAACACAATTAAGTTACATCGGTTGATGACCTAAGTTTCCACTTTACTATCCCAAGCACATTCACTGCTCAATCAATCAAAGTTCAATAATTAGAACAATAACAATGCTCACAAACTTTGTGGCAGTAAAATCCATTTCCTTTGGATATATCCCCTTAATCGTTACTTTACCATTTAAATATTCCCCTGAAAACAAACTAAGATTTCCAGAATGCATCTCCAAGTTATTCGCTTGATTAAAGTTATTTCAAAATGCGGTTTCACTGATTTTAATAATTAAATAAATTTAAATGATTTAAGGAAATCTTAAAGAACAACAATTTCTATCTCCGCGGACTCTGGTTTCTTCACAAATTCCTACGCAGCTGTGATGTAAATTCAATCCGGTGATGTTCATCTGGCTGGGAAAGAATTATTACATAATTCATGTCCAGTTATATATCTTGTCTCATGATCTCACACTTTAAATCTAATCTAATCCTAGCCATTATTAACACTTGGATACCCTAATAATCTACGTACAAACCAAAAGCAACTCGCCATATAATTACGATGTCATATCTCGTCATAACATATTATAAAGTTTGCGCACCCCTCAGACAAACAATTATCACTACCATCGCTCTATATTTTGGACGACCCTGAATTTGGTTACTCTTGTTCATTATACTCGAAATTCGTGGTTTCAAATGTTCATTACGTCCCTAATTAAACAAATTTACAGTATTCTACAACACTCAGGTTATTACCGGATGAAAATTTCAACTAAATCCAACATTAACGTTCTCCCCGGCCGAGAAATAAAATCTAAATTCCACGCATGTCCCGTTATCTTACGGTGAAATCCTCTCAGCTGAGGCCTCTCGTCCCCAAGTTCGCTTGGCAGTAACATGAAACACCTGGTCTGTTCTACTTGACTGGCTTCTCAAAATGCTCCCTTTGAAACTCCGCCGACATAAACAAATACGATATTCTAACCAACAAAATACACAGATTATGCTTCAAGATGCCCACAATAAATATACGCGTCGCAAATTGATACCGCTGTGGATTTCTATATATTTCTTTCCATTCCCAACATTATAAAATATTCCTCGGGCTTCCATGTCCCGGCTTCAATTGACAGGTCTAACCTGATTCACAAATCTCATCACGACTCATACGACAAAACTAACCTCTGTTTCCCAAAGGACCTGGAATAAAATCCTTACTAGAATCCACAACGTCCAATACGCACAGTGCTTTAATAATGAATAACTTCACATAAAATGATATCGTATTTAATAAATGGATTTTCACGAAAAATGACTGAAAAATTCTACTAGATCTTTTTATTGTCAGTCAGACACAGTTTAAAATGGGCCTAGAAAAACGTTTCTCCGTGACCAAATTCATCACACTAGATTCTCACCCGACAGCGCGCTTCCACTGGATTGAAAATTAGTAACCGTGGATTTCTTATATTATTAAAGTCAAATTTACAGACAGAAATTTTTTTACGTCGAATGAACATCTCAATTTAACTTCACAAAATATAGACAAACACACGGAAATGACGATCTACATTGGTCTTGATATCACTTCGAAACCCTATTCAATAACTTTCTACAACATTATACGGCACTTGCAAGGCTTCAACAATGTATCCAAGTGGAAAATAAAACAAATGACTCTTTTTAGTCGTATTCTAACATTTACAAAAAAACATATAGGGGTGACCACTGCGTCGTATATCCCCATTCAAATACACATTTAGAGATCATGAAACAATATATAATAGGTAGTAAGATGGAAAGTCACATACCTTGTGTAGTCACACCAGTGTTCGTCTTCGGGCATCTCCCTTTGCCGCCAAGAACATTTCTATAAATTTTCTAACATAATTAAACTGTAATTACAAGAGTTTTGAAAGTGACTACATACTTGCTACATTTCTGGCGGTAGTGTTCATGGACATTTAAAATTTATACGGGTTCGATTTGTGGGATAATTGACCTCCTTTGATAGGCACTATATTTTTTTGACTTGGCTTGGGCACGCCATATACACGCGCTTTGAAATAGTTCACAAAGCTGACTTAAGATTTTTCCGCCGTTGACACATGCGACTGACGTCACGTATCCCAGAGCGTGTGGACCGAAGGTAATCACCCCCTCGTCACGTGTCAAATCCATGCTATCAAGAATCGAACTTCTAAATAAATTGTCAATTTACGCATAATGTTCTTAGGGCACAAAGGTCATGGGTTCAATATTGTACGGGACCTTGATGCGAGAATCGTGAAAGTTCCAAAGGAAAGGAGCATGGCCTGTTCTTGGTGATTTCCGATAAGAGTAGTGTTACAAACATTAGGCTGGAAGGAGGCGAGACGGTCGACTAAGTGGTATGTTTCGAGCTGCCGGTGAGAGATGGCTTGGTATGATATTAATAAACGAATAAGCTTTAGGGCAGTTTTTATTAGTATAAAAGTACATAAAAGTAAGAAGGAATTAAAGAGGACAAAATGAAGGAAATATTCATTTATAGGAATAGGAAGTAGTGATTAAAGTAATTTATCAAGCAGTAGTTAACTAATCTGCCATCTGGTCAACAACCCTAAATGCAGGTCAGAGGTGATTTATTGATTGATTGATTGATTGATTGATTCATCATGTATCTCGTATTTCGTGAAATGTCTAAATGGTTTTATTCCAGATTAATGGGCTGTTGCCCTACAGCTAAAGATGAATTATTATGAACTATTATTCTTGTTTTGATTGAATTTTGGGATGCTTTGAATCAGTATTGTGGATTCAGAATACGTAACTTCTTATAGATCAGAATATTTATATAACTTTTTGCCGCCATCCTGCTTCTCGTTGAATGGTATATAACAAAAATAGTAAAATTTTATTTCAGGACTTCTGCTTATCGGTGCCTAATTTATAAAATGGAAGTGAGAACACGACTATTAAACAACCTTAGCCTCATTTTATGCCAGAGGGTTTGGAACACCACAACGATTGAACAAATTATTATATTTTAGAATTTAGAAAGATGTATCAAAGATACTGTCGTATATAATAATCAACAAAATCGAAGAGCGAAACCCTGGTTTAATCACAACTGCTATAAAGCAAGGAAAGACACGCTGAAGGCACTGAGATGCGCGAGAATAACCTCAACAGAAACATCCCTACGAAAATATAACGATGCAAGAAAGAATTAAAAAGCAATAATCAGAGAAGCAAAATACATGTTTAAAGTCAACGAGCAAAAACAAATAGAAGAGGCAGAACAATGGTACAAAGCAGTACTGCCCAAACAACTACATTTTCCGAGCAACATCCCGATTAAAATATGGAAAGAACATTTGAGCAAAGTCTTGCAAGCCAAAGAAACTCGACCAGAAGAGCTAAATGAAGACGAGTATCCAGAGATTAATTTTACTCTCTTTCCGGTAGAAGTAGTAGAACATGAAATAAACACAAGGAATGACAAAAAAAGCTTGTGGTCCAGACGGAATTTACTACGAAAATCTTAAATTTACAGCAACCCATCTCAAGAAAATATGGACAGACCTATACAATGAATGCATAAAGCAAGGAAAAATACCTCATAACTGGAGACTTTCTACTCTTAAAATTTTATACAAAGGGAAAGGAAATATTAGGGATTCAAACGCATATCGTGGAATAGCTCTCGAATGTACTGCCCTAAAATTACTGACAAGCCTCATAACACAACGTCTTTACAGCTTGGTTGAAGTATCAATACCGGAAGAGAAATTTGGATTTATGAAGGGAAAATCAACACTGCAAGCGGTAAAATGTTTACAAGGGGATATAGAAGATGCATTAAGATTCCACAGAGGTAAATTACACGCTGTCTTTATAGACTACACTAAGGCCTTCGACCTCGTGAATAGAAATATAGCAATCTCTAAACTGGAAAAACTCATTGCGAAAAATTACATCACGAGGATTTTAAGGAACATTCTGAACAAAAATTTCATACAAATAGATGACAATGTCGATATATCAGATCCGATAGAACAAACAGTTTTTTGCAAGGTGATCCGCATAGTCCGCTCCTATTTAACATAGTAACTGCGGACATAACTCAGAGCATTAGAACAGAAAAGGTCAAATTGTACGCATACGCGAACGACATGGTGCTTGTATCCACTGAGTTAGTGAATCTCCAGGAGGCTTTCAACAGACTTAACAGTATGGGCAACCGAGAACGAACTTCAATTAAATGAAAATAAAACTGTGTCAGTGACTTTCAGGAAAGGAGGCAAACTGGCAGCTAGCGATGTTACAATTTATATAAGAGACACACTATCGATCGTAACACATTATACATATTTGGAAATCACATTACAGACTCACGGAAATGTATACAGTATCCATGTTCGGGAGAGAGTTATCGCCGCTTTATCAACTATGAACAGTATACCGAATGTACGGGAGTTACCATTAAATACCGCGATAAAAATTTTAAAGTTAAAAATCACTCCAATAGTGACATATAGTTTCGACTTCAATTTAGGACCAATTAAGGAAGAAGAATGTGAAGAAAATCGAAAAATTAAAAGCAAGATTCCTGAAAAAGGCCTTGTATATTTCAAAGTATACACCCTCACGTCTGGCATATGTTCTCGCCAGAGAATCCTTCTACATTGAGGATTTGAGATACGACCTATTCCTGCCATCAACAGAAGCATACCAGAGTCTACTCCGTGAACTACAAGGAAAAAGAGAAGAAATATTTCCTGCATTTTACGCTACAGATGCTATGGTCAACAGAGAATGGATAAAAGCCAATTACGCATTGAGACACTTCATGACACGTTTTGCTGTTCATGGTTTTCACCACGGTATCTGCGCGAGAGACATCTACCACCAACCGGCTGAACTTTGTGATAACCCATGTGACAGGTATCACGTAATGACATGTAAGCGCAGGGAAAATATCTCTGACAAAATTCTGTGAAAATGCTTAAGAGTATGTCCTCTAATTATGCACATTGTGCGAAATTAAATTATTTATTCTTTAGATCCTTTTTATTACAAGAGAAATGTTTGACTTTCTCTGGAATGTAGTAACGTGATATTTCGGGTTATATTTTTCTGCTGAGTTTGAAACAAATAGGTTTTTAACAACACAGTTAATAGGTGTTTTTGATGTGGAATTAGCTCTCTTGGAGTACATTGATCCACTTTCAAGTGTAAAATACAAACGGAGTGTTAGTGGTTATTATATTGAGATTGAAATGCTTGTGAGGATTTTGTTCCTTGTGACCCTGGGTTCAAGATCTGCAGAATGCATGTGCAGCTTACCATACACCCGGATGAGACAGGTCAAGACGTGTGATGTAAATTATTTGGGCCAAGCACTGCAGTGAAGCGGTGTAATAAATCATTTGTACAATATGACAGTATCGCAGAACCTGCAGTCCGTGTCTGACGTTCATTATCACGTAGACAAAATGAACCTCCTTAACACTAAGTTCTACTGCTTCAGTTCTTTTTCCAAGTCCGAGTCCGTGGAATGTTATTGGGCTAGTCAAGTCTCTGGTAACTTGGAGAAATTGTTCCTGATTGTCTAAGGGATGACTATATTCCATATCGGGTATCATAAATATTCCGAGATCTATATGAAAATTAACATTTTTATTTAGTTGGTAATTAAGTAGGGACAAAGTGGACTGTTTGCTTGTGTGTATTATTAGAGCATGGTTTCCCTTCAGTTCGACGACTGTAAGTAATTCAGCTCCCTTCTTGAACTGTGACTAAACGCATTGGGAATCTCAATCGATGGTGCTTCCGTATTCAACGGGCACACTTATAGGGATAAGAAAAGTCACATGGCGATTCCCTTAGTAGCAGAGGAGAGAGATCCTTTTGTGGTGCTCGCTTTTAACTCCCCCACCCGCCCTAAAAAGTAATTTTAGTTAAATAGTAGAATTAAAACCGGGAGCGCCTAAAAGCGGAGATCGCCGCCACTATTGACTTGCTGCCATCAGGCAAGGTTCTTATTCTTTTCGATATAGTTCACATTAATAGTAGCCGCAGGGTTACCACATTCCCACACTGGGTACCGCATGCCAGGATATTGTATAGAAGTTGTAAAAATTCAGTGATCCATTATCTCCATTTGGTGTAGTAGCATTTTTTTTTACTGCCTACCATTACCTTAGTGATTCTTGTATTGTGCGACGTAATTATTGAGACCCCCCCCCACACACACACTTTCCTGCATCGAACGATGTTGAATGTGTGGTTGTTTTGTACAGTGTGTGTATTTTTTTTCAGTAGGTGTATGTTCTGTGTAGTATATGTACACGGATACGAATGCGGTCTTTGAGATGTATCGTATGGTAGAAGAGTAACTAAAGTGTATTTTCAGTTGACACTCGTCCCTAGATAGTTCCAGTCTAAAAATCACCAGCCTACTATTTTGTATGCATATTTTTTGTTGTCAAGGCGTGTAGCCTACTTAATTTTATTTGTATGCAGTGTATTTTATTGCCTGTATAGTGTTTACCGTCTTTGTTCTCCAGTGTATTCTCTTTAAGGGATCAGTCAGGCCTTGACTACATCCCCAGCCATTTTCAATAAAAAAAATTGCTAATAATTTTCTGAAGTATATATTTTATCGTAAACCACGTGAAGTTTGCAGGACACTTTCCACTTAAGTATCTTAAATGTTAAAATTATATCTCGTCGCATACGCGTAAGCAAGTACACCACAGAGAATGCGTGCCACTTTGCGAGATGTTCCGAGACATACATTGCTAGCGCACTTAGCGGGACGACCGTGAAACTGAGTGTAGTAGTTTTTAAAATGCTATTTCTTCGGGGCGTCGACCTATAGATCTTTTGCCCCTACTTGGACCGTGCGATACGAACCTGCGTGTAATTGGAATGGAGGAAGTGTACAGTGTTGAATGTGAGGACGACACAAACACCCAGTCCCCAGGCCAGGGATATTAAAAACCCCTGACCCAGCCGGGGCGGCCGGGTGACAGGCGGACGCGTTGCCCCCTACACCGCGGGGCCGGAAGAGTGTAGTAGTACACTATACACTAAGAAGTGTGCAGAAAATGTCAGGTTCCAAGTCTTCTATAATTAAAGTGGTTACAGGGATTTCCCGACTTCACATCGGATGGTAAAATTACATTTTCTAACTTTTGCAGCAGAGGTGAGTGAAACTTGTTTTATGTTACCCCGCTAACGAGCTATTATCAGTTTATCAAAATAAGCATGGTATTTTAATTGATGCATATTAAATTACGTAAAATTGAATCTACCTTAAGATGTTTTAGAACCTACAATATTTGAGTCTATTTTAGGCAGTTAAACATTTAAGCACCTACAATTCCGAGGTTAGTATTCACTATTGGATGTTTCTGTGGAGGTTGAAAGTGTAGTGTGTTGACTGAACATGAAGAGAAACGTGTTAGAACAAACACAAATATGCAGTCCCTGAGGCTTCAACATTAAAATCCACTATTCGGCCGGGAATCGAACCCGGGACCTTCTGAATCGAATGCCTTAACGCTGACCATTCAGACAAGTATTCGGACAAAGCGAAATCTTTGAGTTTCATTATTTCTATCGGTATTAAAACGTCTCTCCAATACATCTCGTCAATTAGCCAGATTAACAAGTGGTATTCGCAGTGTAACTAATCTGTCATTGGCCTAATAAAGCGTCTTTCAGTATGTCCGCTAAAGAAGTTATTCGTCGTGTAGCTTCTACCGAAGTTGTTACGAAGGATTCCCAAGGCCGTTTTTAACACGTCACAAGATGCACCTGCCGCGCGGACGGGCTACAGCGGCTAACTTCTCCCATTTTCAGGAAAGTGTGTCTAATGAGCTGAAAGACATAACACAAAAAGTAGAATATATTGAACAGCGCCTCGAGCAACAGGCTGAACTGCTTTGAGGGAGCTAGCTAGTTCGCTCCCGCTCCTCAGTCGTTCTTGGGAGCGGGAAGGTTGGAGCAAGACCAAGTAGAATATTGGTGGAGCGAGCCGAGGAAATCAGTCCAACACTCGGCCACCTGGATTCCTCGCTGCACACCCTCTTTTCTGCACAACTTGTAAGCAAAGTGAATGCTTGTAAGGAGCCTAGATTTCATTAATAGCCGTGTGAGCGCTAAAGGTGTGTTTTGTATGCGCCATCTGTCAGCATTCAACTAAAACTAAACTATTAGAATGGCGGTAATAGCCGGCGATTTGCATTTCTGTCGTGTACTATTTTCAAATATAGTAGAGATAATACGCGACACTGAGCGAGATATCGAGGGACAGCTACTGGAGCTCACTCTAGCGGATAGACTTGAACAGTACGGATTCTCTCATAAGAGCACGTGTATTTTTGTAAGAAGTTTTTGGTGTTATTTATGCGTTTTCAGTGAGTTGACATAAATAGTAGTGTGTGTCATTCCTTGATATCTCCTCTCAACATGAGGGGAAAGGTATGTGCTGTGTTTGGCTGCAGTAATTACGAAGTAGAGAAAAATGCGCGGTCGTTCTTCAGGTTCCCTCGTGACAAGAACATGTAAGTAATATTGTGTTTGCATATATATTCTTCCAGTGAGAGAGATTTTTATAGTACTTCATAATCTTCTGACCTGCTCGACCCATATTTTAACTGGCATAAAATGTAATACACATTTTATTCTATAGTGCAGCAATTAACCTTCAATACCGATGTGTTGTTGTAGGTGTGATCTGTGGGTTTTGAAATGTGACAGAAGCGATTTGGTTAAGGTGTACAAGAAAGAAGGGACGTTACGCTTATATAAGAATTATAAGAGCTGTTCAGATCATTTCCAGGCCAGCGACTTTAAGAAATCCTCGACAATACAGTCAAGGGTATGTTACATTTTTGCTCTACTTGTACGTAAATATTCCTTAAAGCATCACTATCGACAACATTTTCATACTTTTCTTTCTTTATCCCTCTTCTCAGATTAAAGCCGGGATTTTATAGATTCTTTCTGTCAGTAGGCTTCATGTTAAGAGGAAAATTGTCAAGCTATTAAATGTTAATTCATTGCATCATATGTGTAAGGAATGTGCCAATATTTTTATTGACAAGTGTCTTAATGTGGTGATACAATGTTATTAAATGACAAAAAAGACAAATCCAACCGCAAGAGTTCAGGCAGGAATGCTAAAGCTAAAAAAGTAATGCATAAATGAAAGATAAAGCCATTTCACACCAGTCCATTTCACTTCCCGTTTATATGTGTAATTTCAGTCTTTGAATAATAACCTTTTAAATAATTCTTCATTTATCCAGAATTGCTTTAGCAACTTCGAAGTTAATATCTCCATAGCACTTTCTTTCTAGACGTAATTTATTCATCCATTTCCGTATATACATTTCCATTGATATTTGAATTTAGTGCGATTTGTTCAGGTTAAGTCACTAGGAGCGCCACCGTCGAATTGTCTCCCATTTTAGCAAGGCGAAATCCTTAAGTGTCGAGTATTATCTCTACTGTATTTGCTATTTCCTAGCGAAATTGGATTTTCACCGCGTTTTACTCCCTAGCGTTTGGCGGCAAGGGTCGTTGATTTGAAATTTTAGAGGGACGTACTTCGTAGCGTTGCGCAATAACCAGAGAGAACATATTAAGAGCTTACAAAGTGAATTCGTGTATATATCTATCGGTAAAACTTACGGTACCCACTGGGCGAAACTTAAGTTAGAGATCGAACATACCGCGGACGCCACCTTTAAATCAATGTAAAATGTTATTCAAGTATGCTATATGTAGCATATACTATTTTTTAAAATTTACTTCAACAGATTCTTTTAACACCGCAGATGGATCTTACATGGATATTTCCTTCCTGTCAACATCATTAGGAATTATATATATATATATATACCTAACCTCAAATTATATTGACAACACCTTTCATAATGATTAGAAATACGTTCAGCAAGTACCCTATATAATGAGTACTGCCGATGAACATGAGCGTACGAGTTTGGTAAAATATATATGGTAATAAGGCAGAGGAGAAAATAACATAAATAGGGTCATTATATTAATCGTATTACAGTTGGACTGGATAATATAATATATATATGGTATTTTTTTTTTTTTTTTACTGGCTATTGTAGCCATTCCAATAGTTAAGTTGAATACTGAACCGACAGATGGCAGAAACAAACCATACCTTTAGCGCTCACACGGCTATTACTGAAATCGAGACTCCTTACGCTCCTTACAAGCATTCTCTTTGGTTACAAGTTGGGCAAAAAAGAGGGTGTGCAGCGAGGAATCCAGGTGGCCGAGTGTTGGACTCGTATACGCTGCTGGAAAATCAGGCTGCTCTCCGCCTCGAGGATCGTTCGTTCATCCGGTTTAGGGCAGACTGCTCTTCACGAGTTCCGGGAATGAACGAAATAGCGCAGATAGCGTACGTTTCCTACAACAGATGCAGGGGGGTGACACTTCATAGGGAGCGTCCGAAGCAGTTCTGAGATGGGCCAATCGATCTCCGCCAACTAATGAAAACTAAAATTCTCTTTTAGAGGGTTAATTTAGAAGGCAGAGGTTGGCATTACACATTCAGTTGCGTGGTACAGCAAATTCAAAACAACACCGTTATCGTTGCGCGCGAAGGGACCTTGGTCGTACGCTATGTAATAGTACTTTTTAGACGAAAATTTGTTGAGATTCTTTCCCATTGAAGGAGATTTTTGATCCAGTGTTTTGAGAGTATGGTGTGGAATTATAATTATGCGCGTTCTTAGTGTGAAGAAATAGTATTATGATCATGAACGTACTTCACATTGAACTACCTAGCTGTTCCGAGTAAACGTCTGTGTAATTGTGCTTCTTACCTGCTGTTTGGAATAAATGAATTCAAAATATAAACTGTGTGCATTATGCTGTGTTTTTCTTTCATCCTTTCCTTCTCGTGTTTTCCATTCCCATATATAAAAGTCGTGGGAAGCGTTCAACGAACGAACGAAAGAATTAGGTTATGTTAGATCGTGATTTAGGCAAGTATGGGCGTTTTGGGGTTTTATATGAACTGCATTAACATTTTCAGTAATCAATGTTGCATTTATCACTTAATAGATGTAAATTTACATTAAAATGCGAACGGTGAAACAACGATACAAGCTAGCGTTATAACAGTATTGCCAACATACAAATACGGTAATTACAATTTACTTTTCAAGTAAAAGATACGAGAGAAGCTTTAGATACAACTCTCCTACCGAAATGCACTCATTATCTCTATCACAATTAAAATTTTAACAAAGTAACAACTATCATCATCGTGTTTACTGCGAGGTACTATCGTGGGATTTATTTCCTTATGTTGGCAGAGAGAAAGTGGCCAGTGTAGCTTCCATGACCTGTTTTCTCAGCCAACTATTATACAGGAGTGACGGATCTATTTCTCTTATATGATCCTTGAACAGATGGCAATACAATGTCCAAGTTGGCACGCAACTCTTGGAATAAAACAATGAACTAATATATGCACTGCTGCCAACATTGACAATTAATCAAATGGTAAAGCTTTATACAGTACCGCAAATATGGATGCCATCTACCGTTTCTTTGCCTAAGTACAATAGGCATGTTCGATATATTGGCACTGCATAACGACTACACTTCTACTACTTTTCCCACACTTGTGGGGTCGCGGCTGCGAACTGTTTAGCACATATGAAGTTGGCCCTGTTTACGGCCGGCTGCTCTTACTGATGCTAACCGTATGTGGAGGGATGTAATTGTTCGCGATCACCCCCATGAGCTGGTGGAATGAACTCCCCAATAACATCAGGGAAGCTAAATCTAAGACAGTTTAAAATCCTCCGCCAGCGTCATCTTACAAGCACTTCCAGGCTTTCTTGAGTGTGAAAGGGATGCATGGATGAGAGTGAATATGGTTGTTTATTGTAATGCTTTGCAGTTTATACTCTAGTTATAATTTACTTTCTTTAGTTACTTTAATTGTTTTTGTTGTTGTTGTTTGACTCGTCAGTCCATAGACTGGTTTGATGCAGCTCTCCATGCCACCCTATCCTGTGCTATCATTTTCATTTCTACGTAACTATTACATCCTACATCTGCTCTTATCTGCTTGTCATATTCATACCTTGGTCTACCCCTACCGTTCTAACCACCTGCACTTCCTTCAAAAACCAAGTGAACAAGTCCTGGGTGTCTTAAGATGTGTCCTATCATCCTATCTCTTCTTTTCGTCAAATTTAGCCAAATTGATCTCTTCTCACCAATTCGATTCAGTATCTCTTCATTCGTGATTCGATCTATCCATCTCACCTTTAGCATTCTTCTGTAACATTACATTTCAAAAGCTTCTATTCTCCTTCTTTCTGAAAAAGTTATCGTCCATGTTTCACTTCCATACAATGCCACGCTCCACACGAAAGTCTTCAAAAACATCTTTCTAATTTCGACATCAATGTTTGAAGTGAGCAAATTTCTTTTCTAAAAAAAGCTCTTCCTAGCTTGTGCCAGTCTGCATTTTATGTTATTACTTCTGCCATCATTTGTTGTTTTACTACCCAAGTAACAATATTCAACTACTTCCTTTTAGACTTCATTTCCTAATCTAATATTTTCTCCATCACCTGCCCTCGTTCGACCGCACTCCATTACTTTTGTTTTGGACTTATTTATTTTCATCTTGTACTCCTTACCCAAGACTTCATCCATACCATTCAGCAACTTCTAGAGATCTTCTGCAGTCTCAGATAAAATAAAGACCTTGAGATTTGCCGATGATATTGTTATTTCCTCTCCTTGGGCTGTGATTCCCTTTCCAAATTTCTCTTTAATTTCCTTTACTGCCTGTTCTGTGTAAACATTGAAAATGAGGGGGGACAAACTGCAGCCTTGCCTCACTCCTTTCTGGATTGCTGCTTCTTTTTCAAAGCCCTCGATTCTTATCACTGCAGACTGATTTGTATACAGATTGTAGATAATTCCTCGTTCTCGGTATCTGATCCGTATCATCTTCAGAATCATAAATAGCTTGGTCCAGTCAACATTATCGAATGCCTTTTCTAGATCCACGAATGCCATGTACGTGGGCTTGTCCTTCTTGATTCGATCCTCTAAGATCAGTCGTAAAGTCAGGATTGCTTCACGTGTTCGTACATTTCTTCTGAAGCCAAATTGATCTTCTCCCAACTCAGCTTCAACTTGTTTTTCCATTCTTCTGTAAATATTACGTGCTAAAATTTTGCAGGCATGAGATACTAAACTAATGGTGCGGTAGTTTTCACACCTGTCAGCACCGGCTTTCTTGGGAAAAGGTATAACAGCATTCTGCCGAAAATCGGATGGGACTTGTCCTGTCTCATACATCTTGCACACTAAATGAAATTGCCTTAGGAGAAACCAGCATGGCAAGGTTGTCAGCAATTCACAGGGAATATCATCAATTCCAGGTGCCTTGTTCCTATTGAGGTCACTCACAGCTCTGTCCAACTCTGACCTCAAAATTGGGTCTCCCATTTCATCAGCATCTACAGGCTCTTCTTGTTCCAGAACCAAATTATCTACATCTTTACCTTGATACAACTGTTGGATATGTTCCTGCCATCTTTCTGCTTTGTCTTCTTTCTCTAGAAGTGGCTTTCCCTCTGAGCTCTTAATATTCATACACCTAGATTTCCTTTCTCCAAAGGTTTCCTTGATTTTCCTGTATGCAGCACCTACCTTTCCCAGGACCATACAGCCTTCGACATCCTTGCATTTTTCCTTCAGCCATTCTTCCTTAGCTACCTTGCACTTTCTATCCACTCGATTCTTAAATCGCCTGTATTCTTTTCTGCCCTCTTCATTTCTAGCATTCTTGTATTTTCGTCGTTCATCAATCAGGTCTAGTATCTCGTGAGTTATCAACATACCTCCACCAAATCATAGGTTTGATGGGTGCTGAAGCAGTAGCCTCCTCCTCAAAATGCTCCATAAACAATTAGCCACTACGCGCGAAAGTAGACTTCCGTCTGTTCGTAAAATAAATTCCCACCCTGGTGGGGTAAGGTAAGCCTCATAGAGGGTGGAGTCTTCTGTCAGGGCAGGAGCCTTGATATTGTTAAACTACCGTCTCCACATATAATTCAAATTTCTCCGTTTGTATCACAGGAATGTAGGTACATAATTAAGTCTTATTTCTGATCTTTCATTTGGATAAAAAATAAGGGAATATTAGGGGCCGGTGACCTAAATGTCAGGCCCATTAAACAAAAGGCATTGGGGAATAATAGTTCTGTGTGACTTTGGGAGTGGCGAGCCCATTGCACTAGAAGCCTATATATGGTTCATTCATTACATCCCTGATCCGGTCAAAGACTAGAAAACAGGTTGTAGGTTTTTTCTCTTTCAGTTCTGCGTGAATACTGCACATAACATATGCACTGCGAGTTAAACCCCCATCAGCATGGGGGTGAGAGTGGTATTCACTAATTTAGATTGTTATTGCTGACATGGTAGTAATTGTTCATTTGTTGAGGGTGGTGACTGTTATCGTAAAACAGTGATGTAAATAATATGTACTAGCTATATTACCCGGCGCTTCCCGGGCACTTCCCCGGAAAACTACCGGTTCAACAATAAAATGTCGTTATCGATTATTTTTAATGTCATTCCCTCCGCTAGGGCAGTCTTACCCCACATAATTTTTTTTCCAGATAGTATATTGAGTTATGTGTTCAGCAAGTATAGTTGACAGCTATGCAGGAATATAACAATCCATAATCTTGGCCATTTTGGACATTCTTTTTCATCCTTTCTCAACCTCCATTCGGGCTGGGGCTGAACTATGACTTAGACGCAGTTGTGGGAGTCCTGAACCCACAGCCATTTTTTCAGATAGTAAGCCGTATGTGTACTATGTTAGTTGAAAGCTATGCTGGAACATACACGTTCATCTGTAATCTCGGTTATTTTGTATAATTATGTTCTCACGCCGTGTCGTCGGACATAAACACCTGGAGTATCACTATTCATCTCAGCAACCCCAAGAACTATGGGTTCTACTTTAATATTGGTCGTTCTCTTTTACTTTTATACTTCACCCCCAATCTTGGCCATTTTGGACTTTTTCACCCCTCTTAACCCCCCCCCCCCATGTTGATGGGGGTTGAACTCTGAGTTGAACGACATGCAGAGTGTCACTGTTCATCTCAATGATCCTGGAACCTATGGATTCAACACTATTTTCGATTATTTTTTTTATGCCAGTGTCTCTAACTCCACCTAGCTGACGTTGCCATGATTACGGCTGGCAATTTCTTCATCCGATTCCTACAGTGGGATCGTGTGGTGCCAATATCTCTATAACGGTTGGTTTTAGGTCCTTAAAACATGGTTTTCGGGACCCATAGGGCCTTACCGAGTTTTGTTCTGTGCATCGTGAGGCTTAAAATGAGCTTTGTCTCGTCCTTGTGTGATGAATTCTATATTTAGCCTATATTTGCCTATGTTGAGCCAAAGGGCCTAAATCTAGGGAATGGAGAGGGATTTTAACATTTCTTGTAGATGGGGTTACCAGGGGTCCTAAAAAATAAATATACAAAATTTGGTTTAGATTGGTGGAAGGGTATGGATTTGTATAAGGAACGGACAGACAGTCAATGGGTATATCTGCTTTTAAACAGACAAAGCCGTATCCATTGGGAATTAAAAAGGTTCAACCTCCCCTTCCCCACTCAAATGAACTTGAAAAATATATACAACATAACTTATACAGGTTTTTGATAATTCAACCCATTAATTATTATGAAATCAACAACTTGGAAAATAAAACAATTGAATTTAATGTATGAAACTGTGCGGCCTTTAAATGTTTCTCTATGAACATAGTTAACAATTTTACTATGAAATAATGGAAAATTTTGGTAAGATGTGTCCCTTTCATTTTAAAAATAGATTCTACACTCGAGACGAATGTTTTGTTTGGACTTTTTATTAGCATCTTATAAATACAGAAAACTGAAAATATAAAGGGTATTGTCTTATTATGAGTGTTGAAATACGCAGGCCTATATATTTGAATGATTTTATGTGTATATGAACAACCTATGGAATGTGACACAAATGTTATCAAGCCACTGTGTTTTTCGAAAATAACAGATATGTTAATATCTTTTATAACAATTATAGTGAAGAAAAGGTTTCCTCCATTTTTAAACAAATTGCAATATGATTTGCCTCGCGCTGCAGGCTTGCGTGTGCTGTCTACTACGTCACGGTTATCTCAGTCCGTTGATTTTTCAACGGTACTGCTCAAATCTGTTTCATAACTGAAACTATAGTGTTTTTATTTGCTGATGGTGATGATTATGAAAGTAAGTTCAAGTATGCATCGTCCGCCTTCGTAGCGTACCTGTTAGCTGCCGTCATCGGATGCCCCGGGTTTGATTTCCGGTACTGCCAGAGATTTATGAATTGCGAGGTTAAAATGGCACAAGCAGCTGCCGTCCATTGGGGGTGTGTCTGAAAAAGCTACACCACATCGGGACGAGAACACGAGTTTTGTCCGGCTCCATGGCTAAATGTTTAGCATGCTAGCCTTTGATTGGAGTTCCGGGTTCTATTCCCGGCAGGGTTGGGGTTTGGGTTCGGGGGCAGGGTGTTCGTACCGTCTTCAGCGTTAAGTAGGGCACAATCCTCAGATGCGGAGGTCTCCTACAGGGCGTCATCTCCTGCACTAGGCCTCTCCGAAGGCCACAATCAGCCTCTATTAACACTGATCAGAGTGAATGTAGAAGAACGAAGACTTCAACAAAAGAGTCTTACAAACTTTCTAACGTGGATCAGAGTTCACTACGGGTGGCTGGGTGGGCAAGAGGAAAGTGAGGAGACTGGGTACGGTCTTGTCAACAGAAGTAGTATCTTGTTAGAACACTCTGGCTATGCTCAGTAGTAATGGCGAATGATGCTCAAGTTCGAGCAGGCTCGAGCCGGGCCAATACGCTACGTAGGCTCGATACGGTCTGGCGACCCCACACACAGACTATGCGGAGCGCTGACGGACCAGTCGTCGTATTACACTACTACACTCAGTATATTTATGTGTGTGGGGTGGTGAACACAACGTTCTCTGTGAATGGAAAGAGCATTTGCTTAAGTCTTTTTGGTAGTACGAACAACAGATTGGTATAAGCAATTTTATGGTAAGGTATTTATTTCGTTAACATTTAACTTTGCATTTTACATTTTGTCCGCTCTTCAGAAATGCTTAGCTTTGTAACTTGGTCGTGTTTTGCAGGCTTAATGTTGTTAATCATTACTTTCAAGTACCGATAGTTAACATGTTTTTCGTATGCCACGAGTTATTTCCTCATTAATAATTATTAATAATATGTTATAATATACTGAAACGGGAATGCCCTGCGAGCATTCACGCTCATTCATTTCTTGAGAGAAATGAATGAGCAACTCACTAACACCCGGCTGTACTAGGGTTGGGCATTCGGCACAAGGTGCCGGTGCACAGTTACGTTCCGCTGTTCCAGAACACCGAGTGTCAATTGTTCCGAAACATTCTCAAGCGAGCCGGAGACACTGACTCGCTGTCCCATCAGAAGCGCCGCTATGCACTGCCCTTCGCCTACTAGCTGAACTGTGCAGCGGGCGCACGGGACGCGGGACTGCAACTGCGCAGTGTAGAGAGAACTTCGAGAGGCAACATTACATGCTCCGCGCCAGTGGAAACTGGGAGTGTGCCTGTACGGAACGTGCTGTGTGGTGTGTGCCTGTGTGTAGTTATGGCCATGGTCCAGCATAAAGCTGCAGGGAACGTGAACGAACAGTCGGAACACTGAAATTCGCGCCCAATAATCACGTTAAAGGCTGCTATTAGGTTAAGATTTTTCCGGTCAATATAAAATACTCGTAACACGGTTACAATGGCAGTGCAGGTGTTTAAAAGTAACCAACTCAAGAATATTTTCACCAGTTGAATGTATTGGCCTGTATTGTGAGTAATTAGTGAGTAATTAATATCTCGAAAATTTCCCTCAACACTTTCTCGGGGATTGACGTTAAACATTAATTTGGACTTTAAGGAAACTTTTAAGCCCAAGAAAAATATGGGTCGTCACTTTGAAATTAAAAATATAACTGGATGAATACATTGTTGTACTTTCCTGCTGTTAGGCCGGGCGCACATTGAGAAGCAGTTGGCCGCAGAGCAGGGAAGAGCAGAGCAGAACACCGCGAAGTTTACGAAATTGCGAAGTGGACGTGAGCGCACATTGCCACGCAGGGTCTCGTCGGTTTTCAGAAATAACATGTTTTCTTTAGACTCTGTGATACTGGGGCATCCAGTATAAAGAGGCTCTTTTTTCTTTTTCTTCAAGCATTCGCGATTTTTCTCATTTTGTTAGTCATCTTCACAATTTCCCTTGTGCTGATGGCAACGCGGTTATTCAGCTTAAGACAATCGCAATAAAAACAACCACCTTCGCCAGTTTACAAGACTGAACAATATTTCTATGTTACCGATATTCGGCGTTCATATGGACTAAGCAAAGAATTTAATTCATGATTATTTTTTATATTTTTTATGTCGCACCGACACAGATAGGTCTTATGGCAACGATGGAATAGGAAAGGGCTAGGAATGGGAAGGAAGCGACCGAGGCCTTAATTAAGGTACAGCCCCCACCAGCATTAGCCTGGTGTGAAAATGGGAAACCACGGAAAACTATCTTCACGGTTGCCGACAGAGGGGTTCGAACCCCCTATCTCCCGAATGCAAGCTCATAGCAAGGCGATCCTAACCGCACGACCAACTTGCATGGTAAATTCATTAATAGGATCACAGTGGGGGAGAGGGAAAAATATGTATTTACAAATGTACTGCTAGATTTTCATCTAGTTGTCTCAAGACACAAGATACTAAAATCAAACAACATTGACAATCTGTTGTGAACGCGTTTGCATTTATATTTGACAAGACATGATAAATGATTTTCAGTATTTATCTCTTCACATAAATGTGATGATGGATGACGGCGACGGAGTCGGCGATGATGCTCTCCATAATCAACATTAGATCTTTGTCTTAAATTCTATATGTTGCGAGAACTTGGGTCATGGATTGTTTCATAGATATATGATTACATGCTTTTGTTTAACGTCGCACTAACATATCGAAGGTTTTCGGCGACGGAAGAAGGGTGGAAGATTGGGAAGGTAGCGGGCGTGGCCTTAATTAAGGTACAGCCCCAGCATTTGCCTAGTGTGAAAATAGGAAACCACGGAAAACCATCTTCAGGGCTGCCGACAGTGGGGTTCGAACCCACTATCTCCCGAATGCAAGCTCACAGATGCGCGACCCTAACCACACGGCCACTTGCTCGGTGGAGTCCTCGGACACTCCTGGCACTAAAAGCCATACGCAATTTCATTTCAATATTAAAAACTCTTAAAAATGACTCCTCAGGCACGCACACATTCACACTTCAACCATTCAGTCAGCTGTCCGCAGCAGGTAGTCTCGGCAGGTTTAATTTAATTTCGTGTGGCTATTTCTAGCCGAGTGCAGCCCTTGTAAGGCAGACCCTCCGATGAGGGTGGGCGGCAAATGCCATATGTAGGTAACTGCGTGTTATGTGTGGTGTGTGAGTTGCAAGGATGTTGGGGACAGCACAAACACCCAGCCCCCGGGCCATTGGAATTAACCAATGAAGGTTAAAATCCCCGACCCGGCCGGGAATCGAGCCCGGGACCCTCTGAACCGAAGGCCAGTACGCTGACCATTCAGCCAACGAGTCGGACGTCTCGGCAGGTGACCTTAAATCTTAATAAAGAGCTAGTTTCTCTGACCTGAGCTGATAGGGAATTCCATAATGTGACGCCGATCACCACAAATAATCTATTAATTGTATTTGTGCGGTGCAGTGGAATAGAAAGATAGGATCTAGAACGTGTATTTAAGTTGTGAAATGATGATAAAAAGGTGAATTTAGAAGAAATATACAGTGGCTGACTTTCAGCTAACACTCCTAAACACCATCGTTAAAGTGTGTAGCTGCCGACGTTTATCAGGCTTCAGGCATGAGACAGCCTGATAGTATGGGGTGGTATGAACATCGTACCCGATGTAAATAAATCTCAGGAAGGAATTCAGTGCTCGTTGAAGTTTAAGTGTTTCTTCTCTCGTCATATCAACTAATACAACGTAACAGTAATCAAGAATAGGGGGAATGAGTGTCTGTATTAGTTTTGCCTGTAGCTCAAATGGAAATATATCCCTCTGCCGTTTAAGAGGGTGAAGCACTCCAAAAGTCTTTTTTTACGTATTTCTTTCGTGTGACCAGAACAATCAAGTGTTTCATTCATAATTAAGCCAAGATTTTTAACCGGTTTACTGTGGGGAATAATGTTCCCATTCAGTAGGATAGGCGGGATTGCGACATTGTTTGAGCAGCTCAGTAATTTTCGTGGTCCAATTATGATTGCCTGAGATTTTGTGGAGTTTAGTATAAGAGAATTTCGTTGTGCATATATACTGAGTCATCAGAGGTCATTGTTAATATCTTGTCTTGCAGTGTCGATATGTTATTTCTTGTCACGGATGGTATGTCATTGATATAAATACAGAAAAGTAAGGGCCCTAGAATACTGCCCTGCGGGGCACCACTAAGTTTCATTTTCCATTTAGAGGCCTTGTCGTTTACTGTTTCACGCTGTTGATGGTTACTCAAATAATAACTAAGAAACTCAAGCGCAGCCAGGTCGAAATTTAGCAGTTCCATTTACTTTATCATAGTCGGAATTCCTATAGTGTCAAAGGTGCTACTGAAGTCAAGAATTATAAGTTTAGTGAGCAGTCGTTTGTCTATAGCGTTTATTCTTACCTTCAAAAGTGCTGTCGCGGTACTGTGACCCTTCTTAAATCCAGATTGCAAAGGGTCCAAAGGAGCATTTTTATTTATGTATTCCAGAACTTGCTGATATACTAAACGTTCAAAGGCTTTAGAAAGCGCAGGGAGTATGAACACGGGACGAATGTCAGAGAGAGATTGTGGGTCTAAACTCTTAGATACCAGTATAATATTCAATATTGTCTGTTTTCCAGACAGTAGGGAAAATTCCGTTTAGTAAACAGTAGTTAGGTATGTGCGTCAGTATAGGCAGGACAGCACCAATAATGTTATGTATAAAAGTAATAGGATTATCATCTACACGCGTGGCCTTTGATTTAATCGAGTACAAAGCCTTTTTAACCTGATTTTCTGTGACACTGTGAAATGTGAATGGTGGATTGGCTGAAGGGGAGGGCGGTGATTCGGTGCAGTTAATTGGGGTAGGTTGAATATTGATGACCTTGTCTCTGCAAAATTACGACGTAACAGAACTTGGACTGTCATAAACTATTTCTTTATATTTTCGTCGAAGCTCTAGTTTATTTCATCGAGAATGTGCGTGCTGTACTTATGTATACAGTGCAAAGACTGTATCCAAGGAGTTTATTTTTCTTTGAGATTGTGCGAAGTGTTTAATCATTGCATCTCGGAAGGTTCCAGATCGCTTTCATTGTTTATTTCAAGTACGAGAGTGTCTACTGTGACTTTGATTTCATCTTCGAAAGTGCGTCCAACACTATTACTGGGGAAACTATTCAAAAGTGTTGCGCCTTAATTCGCGGTGCTGTAGAAAAAGGTCGCACCAGATCCCCTTGGCATTCTGTGCGGGAGTTCTTCACTTCTCCGCTCCTTAACAACTGGTTCACGCTGCACGATCTGCCTCAGGTCCGAGTCGTCGTCAACGCCCAGTGCTCACCAACGACGCGGAACGACGCCGACACCGGCGACGAAGGACGACGCCGACGTCGCAGAATGTCTCCTCCGCACCTTCAAGGACAATTTCACAATACATCTGTAAAAGGTGATATAATTCCTTTGCTTATCTCTTGAATAAACAGCAAGTTCCCCATTAATCATAAATGTAATGCACTACTCTTCCCTCATACTCTCCAAGCATGGGCCGTACACGCCTTGACGTCATCCATGCTCTCCGAACAATTGAAGTACGGGCGTTCCTGTTTCAATACGAACTTGTTATTACTTGAGATAGAGCAGACAATGGCCGGTAGAAAAAGGTCATGGGCTTGGACTACTTTGAAGAGCTTCCAGACAAACGAGTAAAATTCACACAATGTGATAAAATATTAAAAAAAAACGATAGTAAAAATAAATCGACGATAAGGCACTTCATAATGTTAGTCCTTCATCGAATGAAACTGTTACCGCGTTTTGGTGGTAGGTAGAGGTGTAAGAAGGTGCGGGCGTGAATGGGTCTCAAACTACGGAATCAAAGTTAATGTAAAATTTAACAAGGTTATATTTTCTTTTCAAGATTAAGTAATAACAAAGAACAGGTACTTAATAGCCGAAACACAATTTGAAATGTACAATTACAGGGGTTACAGAGTTTGGGCTTCGAGCCCTGAGTTGACAATTCTTGAGCAACTAGCCCAACTTTCCGATATACAAATTTTAACAAAGGGGCAGAAGACCCCAATCAAACCCTGGAGCACTTGCTCCAAATTACACAGTAAAGCCTCCTCGAGGCACACAACACTCCGTTTCCAAAAGAGCCACACGCTCTTTAATTTAAGCCTCTCCCAGGCCACACCAAACTCCACCTTCAAGTTGTCCGTCAACGGACATAAACACAGGGGTAAAATACCCAATCTACTGAGGTCTATTAAATGAAAAGCAGGTTAATTAAATGACCTCTAAAACAATTTGGGAGGAGGCGAGCTTGCACTCCTAATACACTTTGATTTTAAGACCTCCTTTGGCTCTTAGGCCACAGATGCAAGGGCTAATCCCATACTACAGAGGTGGCTTAGAAAAGAACAATTTGTTTTACATTATCGAAGAATAGGTTGAGAAAAATAAGTTCACCTCAAAACAATATGAGTGGGAGCTCGAGAGGGTTAGCACTCTCTATCCCAGAATGTAGCTTTACAAGAGAATCGAAGAAAAGAGTAGTTACATTTTAGGAAAAGGTTACATGGTAGAACGCTTCGCACCCGCCCCGAGAGTTAAACTGCTGAGCAAGAAAAGAAAGAATTTATTAATCGGCCATTACCTTATTGTTGACCGCTGCAGAAGAAAGAGGCGCTACCCGCCTCCTGCGATGTACTTAATACACTGAAAGATGGAACAGAAGTGGCCCGGAGACCCAAAAATCAGCAGTTTATAACCTCTCGTGGAAGGTTCTAGGCGTTAGGGGAATGAAAACACCCGCCCACAATTATTTTATTGGCTAGGACCCCGCAATCGATTCAAGTTGGGGGAAGATACATCTGAGTGGATAGAAATTAATTTAAGAAATTCGGGATTGGCTACATGCAAAACAAGGGGAAAGAGAGGGGTATACAGCCAACTTAAACAATAACAGAAAGAAATTTAGCAAAGAACAAACATTTGAAATAAAAATTTCTTCAACAAAATAGTTCTTTGACTCCTCACTAGGTTGCACTATTGTTGATCTTCAGTAGTGTCCTCTAGAAGAGAAAGTTCACACTTCTTACTTCAAGCTAAACAAAAACACATCAAAAGTGACACAGTTCAAAAACTCAAAATTTTCCACGTGGTGACATCTTCTGAGAAAGTAGAGAATTAATAGAGTAGATAAAGTTCAACCTTCCTCCAGAAGAGGAGTTTCAACTGGCGCAACTTTTAAATAAACGGTGTAGAGGTGTACCGCCCGGTACAGAAACCATTCTAAATGAGGGGGAGACATCTCCACCTAAAACGTCAACATACGGTACGCAGGTGAAATATCCTTAGGCTCCTTTGTATTTTTCATGAATAACACGGTGGACGGCCGCTCGCATTAGAATAAGGTCTCAGAATGTTTGCCTGGACAGGATCTACGAAGTTACTCTACTGTTGAGGTATACAGTTTATACCGATTTTACGTGCATATGCATTAAGTTATGAAAGCATCAATTTATTCATTGATTGGCAATTAGTCCGCCTCTTGGTGTAGTGGTTAGTGTGATTAGCTGCCACCTCCGGAGGCCCGGGTTCGATTCCTGGCTCAGCCACGAAATTTGAAAAGTGGTACGAGGGTTGGAACGGGGTCCACTCAGCCTCGGGAGGTCAACTGAGTAGAGGTGGGAATCAACCATCCTCGAAGTGCTTCTCCTCCAGGCAAATGCCGGGATGGTACCTAACGTGAAGCCACGGCCGCTTCCTTCCCTCGTCCTTGTCTATCCCTTCCAATCTTCCCATGCCTCCGCAGGGCCCCTGTTCAGCATAGCAGGCGAGGTACTTGTCATCCTCTCCAGTTGTATCCCCCAACCCAAAGTCTCACTCTCCAGTACTCTTCCCTTGAGGCGGTAGAGGTGGGACCCCTCGCTGAGTCCGAGGGAAAAACCGACCCTGGAGGGTAAACGAACTAAGAACGAAAAGAAATAATAAGTAACTTAAGTGCGGCCAGTATGCAGTATTTGGGAGATAGTGAGTTCGAACCCCATTGTCGGTTTTCCGTAGTTTCCCATCTTCACACCAGGCAAATGCTGGGGCTGTACCTTAATTGAAGCCACGGCCCCTTCCTTCCCGCGTTACAGCCCTCTCCTATCCCAATGTCGCCATAAGACTTATCTGTGTCGGAGCGAGGTAAAAACAAATTGTAACTAACTGTCGAGTAGTTACCAATAAAAGTAGATAATAATAATAATAATAATAATAATAATAATATAGATTATTCCCCCCGCCCACCATCCCTGATGTGCCTCTGACTTCTGGCCAGGAAGCCATAGTGCCGAGGATATCAGTAGCGGCGAAAAATAGGGGCGACAAGACAAGGAATGATAAAAAGTAATGGTATGTAAACCCTGTTGTCTGTTACATAATTATTTTTAAATTTATTTAAATATTAAAAAATCTTTCTTTCTTCTTCCTTAATCAGTTTAACCTCCAGGGTTATTCCCCTCGGACTCAGCGAGGGATCCCACCTCAAGGGCAGTGTCCTGGAGCGGAGACTTTGGGTTTGGGGGTATACAAGTGGGCGGCCTCACCTCCTATGCTGAACAGGGACGTTATGAGGGGATGAGAAGATTCGAACGGATAGAAGGGGAAGAGGGAAGAAAGCGACCGTGGCCTTGAATTATCTTCTCGGCATTTGCGTGGGGGAGAAGTGGAAAACCACTTTGAGGATGGCTGAAGTCGGAATCAAACCCAATTTAAAAAAAATAGTGGGAATAGGCAGAACCTAGACATCTTCGTATCGTTTCCTTGCTTCTGTCATGATATTTCTTCTATAACTTAATCTTCCTACTTGTTCTTTCCTGTTTCTCCTCTTGTATGTAAATATATTTTCCTTTATGTCGTTTATGTAAATATGTGTTATATACAGGGTTATTCACCTAACATGTTACACGGAAATAACTTCTAAACGATTAAAGATATCAGCATTCTGTTTTCGTATTCTTAAATGGTATCCAAGATCTCGTAAAATAACGTGCTATATAGTCTCATGGGTCGAATAATACCCGAGATATTGATACTAATTCCATATTTTTGAATGGAATGGCACAAATTCATACACCTGGCCTAAAAGTTCAACGGCGTACAAGTTCAAATATGTAAGTATTTTCAAAATCAATTACTTTTTGAGATATAAATAAGAACAGCATGTGTGGTTTTGCATGCCGCATCTGACGGCGTGAAGTCGGGCAAGCACATATTGACGCGCAAGTAGTTTCCTGGGAGTGAGTTCAGCCACAGAACGGATACCAGGCATGTACTAATGTGAGGTACCGTAACATACCCTGGGTGTGCAATGTTATTGTATGACTGGCAAACACACAATGGGAAAAGGAGATTAAAGTTGTTCTGCTTTGTTTTGTTTTGCTTTGACATCCATGTGTAATAGGTTGCGCTCAGTTTAGCGTCTTTTCCCACGGATGGGAATGGGAAGGATTTGGAAAGGAGGTCGGCCGTGGCCTACCCCAAAGGCACCTATGCGGCATTTGCCTGGTGTTGAACATGGGACACAATGAAAATCACTTTCAGGTTGGGCGAGGCAGGACTCGAACCTGCGCTCTCCCGAATGCACGCTACTACAGTCGCGCTTGAGCCCCGCGGAGATTAATGCGTGTAGAATAAATAAATAAATGTGTTGCTGTCATCTCACCACGATCAGCTCTGAACATCCCACATAAGTCGAGCTGTTTGTCTCCTAATGTCTAACCTATCCTAACCCAAATAATCCAGCATTGGTAACACTGCTCCTTCGCCTGAAATAACCCAGCACAAAACGAGGTGCTCTTTGTACTACACACACACAAGCAAACGGGGCTACATGACCACGCTGTCAAATCCCCGGAAATGAAATAACAACAAACAGCCACTCTTCTCCGCAGCCTGTCGAGTTTCTTAATCATGTGTAGCGGCTCGCATTCGTAGCTGTCGCCGCGGTGGTCCGGGTTCAATTCCCGGCTCTGATAAGCAATTTAATAATGGTTGGAGGGCTGGAACGGGGTGCACTCAACTTCGTGAGGCAAAACGGGGAAGAGGTGGGTTGGATACCCATCTCAGCTATCCTGGAAGTGTTTCCGTGGTTTCCCACCACTACTCCAGGCAAATGTCGGGATGGTTGCTTACTTACGACAACGGCCGCCTCCATCCCAATTCCTCACCGGAATTACAAATGCAGTACAGTACTACAGACACCACAATAACAGGTTTTCAGACACATTTTAACAGACATACAGTACACACACACACACACACACACACACACACCCAAGCACATGGGGCTACACGACCACGATGCCCAAGCCCCGGAAATGAAATAACAACTGTTCTCTGTACCTCTTCGAGTGTCTTAATCACGTACGTCTGGATAGGAACCCGAATAATAAGATGCATTAGGCTACTAGAAGTGCGACGGTATAAGCATTACTGCTCTGGAGTAAACTTAGTGTTTGAAAATGTGGATGTTGTCATGCAATCGCTACTTTTTTTAAATTTTGCTAGTTGCTTTACGTCGCGCCGACACAGATAGGCCTTATGGCGACGATGGGATAGGAAAGACCTAGGAGTTGGAGGGAAGCGGCCGTGGCCTTAAGGTACAGCCCCAGCATTTTCCTGGCGTGAGAATGGAAAACCATCTTCAGGGCTGCCGACAGTGGGATAGCTTTCGTTATGTTCCTTTCAAGGCAAAGTACTTACTTTATCCCTCTTAAACACATCAGCCCTACCTGTCCTGTCATGAGTTCGCCTGTCATACATACACACTTCGCAACCCAGCACATGTGTACGGGGTGCTTACATGCCTGGTATCCATTCTGAGGCTGAACTCGCTCCCACGAAACTGCTTGAGCGTCAATGTCCTTGCCCGACTTCACGCCGTCAGATGCGGCATGCAAAACCGCGTATTCTGTTCTTATTTATATCTCAAAAAGTAATTGTCCGATTTTGAAAATACTTGCAAATTTGAACTTGTACGCAGTTGAAATTTTAGGCCAGCTATATGAATTTGTGCCGTTCTATTCAAAAATACAGAGTTAGTATCAATATGTCGGTTATTAATTACCCCATGAGACTAAGTAGCACGTTATTTTACAAGACCCTGAGTACCATTTACGAATATGAAAACAGAATGCCGATATCTTTAATCGTTTAGAAGTTATTTCCGTGTAACATGTTAGGTGAATAACCCTGTATATTTACAAAGTACACGAATATACACAATAAAAGCTGTACAATTCTATATATCTTTAATTTTAGATAAATATATATTGTACACAGCTCGGATCTTTGTAATTCGGCGTTATGCTGTTGCTGATCCTGAATGAATACATTAAAATATGCCATTCGACGCAGCTCAGCGCCACAGCAAGTAGTAGAGACCCGCACAGCAGCGTGATCACTATCTGATGGCACAGAACCTTAGATGCTCACATTTGTAACATTGTTAGTTCCGTGAAAGTTTTATTATAGAGAATTGAATTAAAATGTCACAAAACTATTATCACAGTTAAGTTGCTAAAGTGTCAAGCCTTTACTTCTCTGTCGAAATCCGCTCGGAGTGCACCAAAACATCATTTTGTAGCTACTTTCAATTTTGATGTCTACTCCGCACTATATTCCCCAGACCACCGGTACATTTTGTTTTTATATAACTTTTTTTTGCACCCCGCCCCCGTCCCACTTCTAATTCCCAATCACCGCTACTGAAAAGTATGTTACTGCAACGGTACAAATTACTCGCATATATACAAATACTGTTGCCGCAACATTGTAAGAAGAACTTGTTGTGACGCGTCGTCTTTGTACTGTACATTGGAATGAAGTTCTGGAGGCAGTCTGTATATTCTGGGGAGGCATTTGCAACGAATCGTCGCACATACAAATTCTGGCTGTCTTTAAATTGCAGATACAGTTTGAAGGGATTATACGCTCAAAATATACAGAAATGCACAGCAAACACAGGACGAGGCGGTATCGCCTAGCTCAGTAATCTAACACAGCCTTCTTGAGGTTTCTGGCTGATAACAAACAAGGCGCTAGGCCGCCGCGCGCCCTAAAGTTCGAGCAAATCTGGAACTTTTTCGAACTCTGACGTCATCTGTTCGAGCAGCTCGAGCACATCTCTATAATGCTCAATAACTCATCTACAGTCAGCAGAAAACAGTGAAAGTTGTTTCTACAATCAACTTATTTCCGGAAAATCTGAAATTAGCTGAGAAAAAAAATGCAGACTAATATTATTAGGCCAGTGGAGAACACATTTGTTGTAGCACTGTACAGAGCAGTTGTGGCCAGCGAGTACAAACTTCCCCTTCCGCCATCATGTCGGTTTTCCCCAGCTACCCCTGGCTGGGTCCAAGGCCAACACTTGCGGCAGTTGCTCGTCAGTCAGCTTGCTGCTAGTGTTATAGGAACTGTCGGGAGGGATAGAACTGGTGTGAATATTGTATTCGGTTATTCTGGCATGTCCAATAGTTCGTACATTCTGCTCGTTCGCACAGTGAATACAAGGTCAGGGCATCGCTTTCCACGAGCTTCTATGCCACTCTGTTTAACAGTCTGCCACTTCACACAGGCAAACGGGTACGTGCCACCTTGAACATCTTTTTAAATTCCACAATGAGCGAGAATTATTATTGATAGCTGAATGTGGTAAGTTCGATCATTCCTTTATTGTAATATTTTTTAGATACACAAGGCATATTTTTCGTCTCTTCAGAGGAGCGTACAACAAAAATGGGGCATATCAAGTATTGACAGCCCCTTCCTGTTTTGAAGTTAATGCATCTCAATCACATTTTTGAAAGCTCCTACATTTTCGAATTAGTCAGCAAAACTACCTCGAACTGTCTTTGCAATCTTGGGACTTGTGCTGTCAGCTGCTCCTACATCATTAACTACAGATAAAGTATCTTTAAACTGTAAACCATCCCTCATTTTGATACAGTTGCCCTTTATTACACATGTTTTAATTACCGGTACATCAATTGCAAAATGTTCTTCTACATTTATGGCCCCATCCAGGTTCGATTTATTGCTCGTTGTGCCGAAAGTGTATTAAATAAATCTGCGGGCTCTTCATAATCTGTAGTTGAAAACTGTTATGTTTTATTTTCGAAGCTAAAAACGTGCAGTTTCCATACAATACTTAAAAAGTTTAACAGGATAGGTCTCACTCTAGATGATCAATCAGGCTTTGCCTTTTGACATTTCTTAACATTCGCGTTGGAAGTTAGTGTTCATATCGATGGATTTTGAAAATATATTGGAGACAGTTTAATACATGTCTATTGAAAAGAGCGTTTCTGGGTCAGATTTCTCCTGGAATGTGGTTAGTATATGCGGGAGTGTTTAATGAAATAGCTCGTTCAGTCTTCTTTTGTTATAGGTAGTAAGTTTCGAGGTCTGTAACTAAGATGGTCGATAAACCGCAGCCGGCTACTTTGTCACCGATATATCAGTTACGCTGGCACGGAAGTAGCTGATATGTGACAAAATATCGTTTACTTGGATCACGTTCACAGGGCTATGTTATGTGCTGTAGTTCAAGGTCTATATCCGTTTTTCATTTACCTGTTACCTACGGCGATATTAAAGGTGTCAAATCATGCATTTGATCATAGTGTACTTCTGAGCACAGTAGAGAGAATGCCTATCTAGCAACTCCGTACCGTATGTCAACAGCTAATGATTCATACGGAGCGCGAATCGAACAGGGCAGTTCTCAGCTAGCAAATGACGCACGTTTCGAAATACTCGTCCCATTTTCAAAATAATCACGGTGCTGATTTAGGGCTGTGTGTACAAAATAGTGTGTTAGGTACCGTTTAAAAAAGCAAAGTTAGTACCATGATCTCAGAAAATATTAACGCCATGAAACAGTACTGCAAGTCAGATTATTAGCCCCTTGGTAGCATTTACCGAAAGTGAAAAAAATTGCCTATATCTTTAACTGTTCACGGGTTATTTGTGGTGCGCACCTTGTAATGTAGGTGTAAAACTGTGCGTAACTAATCAATCACTACTAATCTGCATTTAGTGCTGTCGTCCAGATGGCAGATTCCCTATCTGTTGTTTTCCAAGCATTTTCTTAAATAATTGCAAAGATATTGGAAATTTATTGTACATCTTATTTTGTAAGTTACTCCAAAGCCTAACTCCCCTTCCTTTAAACAAATATTTGCCCCAATTTGTCCTCTTGAATTCCAAGTTTATCTTCATATTGTGATCTTTCTTCCTTTCAAAAGCACCACCACTGCCTTCGTGATGTCAGTGGCACCACTCAAACTTATCAACTGTCATTCCACCCCATCTCTCCAGTGACAGCTCGGAACATACCACTAAGTCTAGCAGCTTTTCTTTGGATTTTTTCCAGTTCTCGAATCAAGTAATTCTGGTGAGGGTCCCGTACTCTAGTTGGGGTCTTACTAGAGACTTACATGCCCTCTCCTTTATGTTCTTATTACAGCTCCTAATTACCCTCATAACCCAATGCGGAGATCTGGACCCTTTATTTACAATCCTGTGTATGTGATTACCCCAATGAAGGTAGTACTTGTATAATATTAGGTAAAAGTCATTATTTTTTAACCTACATTAAGTACTGTAAATAATTGCTATCCCGAAGACACATTGGTAATCATTCAGTTTGTTAATTTATTGCACGTCAGGTTCTCGTTTTCCCTATGTATTATTTACAATTTAAAGTTATAAAGGTGAATATTATTTTTCCCACTTCTAATGTGCCGAATACTACCCATCATTGTCATCGTATCAACTAGAAGTATTTCAATATTGGCCGTCCGCGAACTTAGAGCGATTGTGATGGGTACGGTAACTCGTGAATTCACTCCTATGAAGTGTGAACTACTCAATTTCTATGAACTGGTAGTTCAAACACTTCATATCATACACAACTCATTCGATTCGTCTGCCACTAGCTCACTCGCTCCCCCCCTCCCGCTTAATTAACAGCGTCATTTAATTCCTCCTTCAGTCCTAGCTTTGCGGACGGGGCAGTTGTTACGTCATCAACCGATTGTACAGAGTGAATGTAGACTACTGTAGCGGCACGTTTAAGCACGTAATTGGTATGACAACGTAAATTCATTGCCCTTTTCTCACAACATAACTGATGTTTTCTGCTGTAGAAGCAGACCTACTCATTTCATCCTTGTGGTGCCTCTTGATATGATCCCACACATTTCATATGCCGCCAACCGTCGCGTAAATACGGCAGCAAAATTTGCATTTAGCTTATTTTTTTCATCAGTAATTTCAAGGAACTGCCATGCATCAGACAGTTTTCGTGACATTTGTGGTAGAAATGTCTGTAAACAAGTACTGTTCCTTAAATATTCTTAAACATGCCTCTGTGGGGTAGTGGTTAGTGCGATTAGCTGCCACCCCCGGAGGCTCGGGTTCGATTCCCGGCTCTGCCAGGAAATTTGATAAAGTGGTACGAGGGCTGGAACGGGGTCCACTCAGCCTCGGGGGGTCAACTGAGTAGAGGTGGGTTCGATTCCCACCTCAGCCTTCCTGGAAGTGGATTTCCTTGGTTTCCCACTTCTCCAGGCAAATGCCGGGATGGTACCTAACTTAAGGCCACGGCCGCTTGTCTATCCGTTCCAATCTTCCCATCCCCCTGCAAGGCTCCTGTTCAACATAGCAGATGAGGCCGCCTGGGCGAGGTACTGGTCATCCTCCCCCGATTTATCCCCCGCCCTAGAGGCGGTAGTGGTGGGATCCACGGCTGAGTCCGAGGGGATAACCAACCCGGGGGGGGGGGGGAACCAGATAAAGAATAATACCGTATACAATTGGATTAAATATCAAACTAATATACTTTGCATTATCTACAAAACACAACAAGCGGAGGAAATCTAGACTCAAATTAAGTAGCACAGACTGAATACACGTGCAATAATCTTACACGGGGAGGCCACGAGGTTCGGATCACGGAGCATCTTCAAACATTGTAAACATTTAGTAGTCCATTAGGACAATATAATGTGAAAATAGTAAGTTGTACTAGCACGATAGTGCAGTCGCTTTAAGTACGGCCAGTATTCGAGAGAACCCCACTGTCGGCAGCCCTGAGGATGATTTTTCCGTGGTTTACAATTTTCACACAAGGCAAATGCTGGGGCTGTACCTTAAGACCACGGCTGCTTCCTTCCCACTCCTAGCCCTTTGCTGTCGCTTCGTCGCCATAAGACCTATCTGTGCACCTAGGAAGAAAAAAACCGTTCTCGAGAGAATCGTAGAGAAGTTTTCGCGTGGAATATGTACCGTTGCGTTGCGATCGTGAGCACGAAACGGCGGTTGTCAAGTAGTTAACGTTCAAGCTCCGTAGTCGCTGGTTCACTGGATCGACGCCCGCTTGTTTCGTTTTTCTTTTGTTTTTTTCTTTCATATATATTACAATTCGACGGTAATATAATGCAAAAAAAGGTGTATTTTCATGAACTTTTATTGGATTTTCAATGTTATTCTGCTCTTTACTAATATTTATCATTACAAAAAATTTATCTCATCACGTTCGCAGCCGCTCGGATGTCGGCAACCATTGCCGAGGTACCGTAGTACTTTTTTTTTTGTTTAATGGAGTTCATTTCTATGTCCTTGTGCATTTTAGGTTATTATTTGAATTATTTAAATATTATTTATGTGCATACGAGCCACGCTGCGTCAGCGGCTCTAGCGATGAGCTTTTCTCTTTGTTGTCTTGTCCGGCTCCATGGCTAAGTGGTTAGTGTGCTGGCCTTTGGTCACAGGGGTCCTGGGTTCGTTTCCCGGCATGGTCCGGAATTGTAACCATAATTGTTAATTTCGCCGACACTGGGGCTGGGTGTATGTGTCGCCTTTTATCTTTTAATCCTCATCACGACGCGCAGGTCACCTACGGGAGTCATATAAAAAGACCTGCATCTGGCGAGCCGAACTTGTCCTCGGACACTGCCGGCACTAAAAGCCGTACACCATTTCATTCATTTTTTCACTTGTCTTGTGTTTTACCCACCTTTGAAGACACTGTTGTGTTTTCATCTTTGTTCTCTCATCTTTTTCACGCCTGTTTTCTCGCTTAACATGTTCTCTATCCTTGTACCCTGCGGAAACATCTTAATGATGTTTAACTATATTGAAAGAAAAGGGGCTTCTTTAAACACTTGACAGTTTATGAAGATGTGCAGACTGTCCTTTTCCTTCCACATTTTCTTCCTATTTCTATCTTGTCTCACTCTAGCCTATCATAGTGTGAAGAGGTCCTTTTCTTGGTTCTATCTTTCTATGTATAACTCGATAATGTACTCAATTTTGGTGCAGAGCAATGATTTCTTCACCTTAATTTTTACAATACAGATCGTAGCAATGGAAGGTGGCCAAGTCCAAACTCAAGGAACCCTGGTCCAGATAGAAGCTATCGACTGTGAACTATTGCAGACTTGGCAGAACAACATGACCCGTGAACAGCTGGAGGAGAAGCAGGGAGCAAGAGGGCACACAGCTAGAGAACGGTGGAGACTAGTGTGACTCGTGTAGTGATTTGGTGTGCAGATGAAACAGCGCAGTGTGACTCATGAGTCTTGGCAAGCTGAGGGTGGTAAGTAAAATATATTGCAGTTTAAAAATAAATAATAAATATGCTATCTGGATTAAAACCACTTGTATATATTTAACAAAGCTGAGCTTTCCACCAAATTACATTGGCCTTCATTAGGGCATGCCTCCGACAGTGTGCAAAGAGATTCTTTGAAGGAATATGGAAGTCACGACCATACTATCCACATTGAACCACGAAAACCTACGTTCATTCATTAATATATTGCACTTTGTTTTTTCAGCTGCAGAGTATCCATTGCAGAACTTTATGAACGACCTGTATTAAATTTTATCCTCATCTTGACTTGTTTCCAGTATTGACCAGGTCTATTTGGAACATAAGCCTCTCCACCACCTTCTGTCTGTCCCCATTCAGGGCATAACTATAGAGTTTGTCCCGCAATGTTAGTAACACTGGCGCATGCAAAGTGAGTGTTTTTTAACACTTGGTTTCCACTAGTAGGACTGAAGTAAGTAGAATAGCACTGCTGCCAACTGTTCGTTTTATATGGCTGACTTTTCATTTTTGTTTTTTCCTTACCGTGCGCACAGTATGTGCCGCGGCGATAGCAAAAAGCCTCTCGAAAGTGATGTGGGCCGGAAGGGGCCACTGTTCTCATGACAGATTGGCCAAGGTGTGCAAAAATACGTTACAGCTACTAAATGACCTTTTTTTTCTTTCTCGCCATAAGCCCCGAGATTAACGGAGGAGAAAGTGTAAGGTTATGGTCCGATGCCATGACACTTTCAAACTTTGCGGGCCTCTTCATCCTTTTTTCTTCTGCAGTGGTTAGTAACGAAATCTTTATCTCTTCATTGGTGGGAATGTCTTAATCTTCGATATCTCGGCCAATGCTCGTGATCCTTGGCAGAAGCAATGGATAATGGCGCCTGGACCGTTACATCAGGTTATGAAAGTAAATATACTACTAGGGGCAGGCAGGTTGGTCTCTGGCAGGCGTAATGAACACATCACTTAATATGTTATTATAAGTTAGAAATACCGTGTGTGCCCCACTGGGATTATACCACATTCAGTTCTCTTCTAACTTTTTCTGTTGAAGTCCTTAAAGCTTTGCAGCCATCTGTCTCTTGGCTTTACCTTAGGTCTCCTTCTTTTCATTCTCATATCAAACATCCCTCTCAGCCATCTTTCCTCTTTCATTCTCCACTCGTGACCATATCAATAATCTTGATCTTTCTATTCAGCTGTTATGGGTTCCTCGTCGAATCTTGCCATTCCAATCCTACACCTAAGTTTCTGCATCTTGCAGGCCGTTATCCTACTTTTATTTATTTCCTCCATTATCCAGTCTCTGTTGCATAAGTCAGCATGGAAACGTGTGTGTGTGTGTGTATCTATGTACGTGTACTCCTTCGTCCTGTGTCCTTATATGGGGTCAAGGATGAGGAGAGATGAAATTATATGGCTTGCTTTTACAGCAGTAATGTTTGCAGATGATCTGATGATAATGGCAGGTAGAGAGGAAGAAATATGAAAATTCTGTGTGAATGGGAAGTAGTAGTCTCCACGGTATGAAATTCTAAGGCAATGCATTTTATCTTCCCCATTCCTTCAAGCAAAACAATTAACGCGATGAGTGCTACACCCACCTATGGACGGGCTGACGCGGCTGGTCCACCAATGCTACGCCCGTCTATAGATGGTGCACGAGAATTTTTTTTAATTTTCCCGGTTCACTTTTGATTGCTGATTCGATCTCTGGCATGTTGTGCCATCTGTTTGGCATTATGTAGAATTAATTGATCATGGCTTATAGTGGTGCTGGACACAAGGCTCGCGAGCCGCATACGGCTCTTGAGTCAGTCTTGTGCGGCTCTTTGACACCAACCTTACAGTAAAATTAAATGATAAAGTTAATGGAATCTAACGACATCTCGCGGCCGGCGGCAGTCAGTAGCAGCGATGTGCGGCTTAACGTTATTAGCGCTGTACATCAGTGGTAAGACATGGGAGGTGAAGATAGTTCCGGCGCCTTCTGTTAGATAGTACTTTGCGCGGCAGAGTGTGTCAGTGAGTCAGTGTCATGAGGTGAAGCCAGTCGCGTTCGCGTATAGGCAGTAGTGAGTGCCAATACTTTTCTGTGTGCAGTTGTTGCGTGCAGTTTGAGTACAGTTGTGGCCTGGTGTCCGAACAGCTGCGATGCTGTCTAAGAACCGTAAATATGAAGACGAGAATCGAGCTTTTAATACCGAATGCGAGGAAGAATTCGTTTTTGTAGAAAGAAAGGGTAAGCCAATGTGTCTTTTCTGTCAAATAACTTTGTCACAGTTCAAGACCAGTAATCTAAAACGCCATCATTACACTAACCACGGCGGTTTCAACAAGATTTTCCTGTTGGCTCGCAGTTAAGGAAAACCAAACTGAAATCACTAAAGGAAGAACTTCATGGTCAGAGTAGGGTTATGTCAATTTTTACCAAGGAAGCAGATTTGACAACCGAAGCTGGCTTCATCTTGGTTTTTAATATTGCAAAAACAAAAAAACTTACAAAGAAGGGTAGTTCATTAATACTAGAACCGCCGGAATATATTGTATGCCTGGAACCGCTGATGCGGTCATTTTGATTGCTATTGAAATTATATTATTGTCGTTCTCGATAACACGGTTACTCTTTATTATCGTTTTACCTCTGTTTCTGTGCATTTATGAGTTTTAATATTGAATTATCAATAAAATTCCTCATTACACTATCATCAGAAACATACCACTTGGAATATGGAGTAAGTCCTGGATATTTTTTCAACGGTGTATGGCGAGCAATCCAACCAAGTGTCATCTTCCCAGTCTGCTACAGTCCACTCCCTAATGCCATCAGTACCTAATAGCGCATTATCTGGCCAAGGGAGGCTTTTACCTTGGTTGTTGCATCTCCTGTTAAACCATGATTTACGGGTTACTGTTTCTACGTCTGTAATAGAATAATTAAAAACTTGTCAGTTCTCAGCCTATGCAAGGCATCATTATAATCTGAATACGGCATAAATAAAGGAATTGCATCAAACTTGTTAGGCTGATGGTTATAATAATACGAGGGGCGTACTCTATTGTTTAACACTTTATTTTTGGTACGTCATCTTTTGAAGTGTTCTACGCAAAGGAAACCTTCTGAAGGTATCAAATGTCGAACAGACTACTTGTACTGTGAAACTTCTACTACCTGAGAAATGTATACATTTTATGGTAATTATATTTCTGTATTAGTCTTCCCTATACGTTTAGTAGTTGTCATGACCATGATTATCACAAGTTTACATTTTAACAAATTCAACGTAAAATGTAAACTTATGTACTTGTAACGAGTTGCATGTGTTAGTTGCTTACAAATTTTAGGAAATCATTTTATTTTGGGTGCTTTACTTTGTATAACGATGATGTACGTGTGGACACAGTGTAATTTTGTTTTCTCTCGAATAATATTGAACATAAGTGTAGGATCCTCAATGCGAACCATGTGACCTTAGCGGGGTGGGGAGGCTTGTGCGTCCCAATGAAGCAGCTAGCTGAGCCACAGGTGCAACCATATCGGATGGTTATCTGTTGAGAGACCAGACTAACGAACGTTTCATCGAAAGGGGGTTAGCAGCCTTTCACAAGTTACAAGGGCGGCAGTCTATATGATTGATAAGGCCTTGTAATAATACCCAACACGGCTTAGCTATTTTGATACAGCTGAAAGCATCTGGAAACTACAGCCATAACTATCACTCAAGGACATGCAGCTCTCTCTGTATGAAGGATTTACTGATGATGGCCTACTCCCAGGTAAAATATTCCGGAGGTAAAATAGTCCCCTGTTTTGATCTCCGGGTGGAAACTACATGAAAGGGGGCGACACCATGTAGATAGTTACTAACATTTTTTGAGTCAGAGCATGGAATGATAGAAGTTCGAATAATTGTGGTAGGTTAGAGAATTTACAAGGAAAGATGGTTAGATTAAAGTTGGATGTAGTTGGTATAAGTGAAGTACGCTAGCAGGAAGAGCAGGATTTTTAGTCAGGAGACTACAGAATTATCACCACAGAATCAAACAGGGGACATGCAGGAGTTGGTTTAATAATAGGACAGCAGGTAAGCTACTATGACCAGCATAGTGAAAGGATTATTGTTGTAAAGATAGACACCAAACCAATGCCCACTACAATAGTGCAGGTTTATGTGCCTATTAGGAGAGCGGATGATGAAGAAATTGAAAGAATATATGAAGAGATAGAAGATTTAATACAATATGTAAAAGGTAACGAAAATCTAATTGTGATTGGAGACTGGAATGCAGTGGTAGGCCAAGGAAAAGAAGGTAATGCAGTAGGAGAGAATTCGGATTGAGGCAAAGGAACGAAAGAGGAAGTCGGCTGGTTGAATTCTGCACTAATCACAAATTAGTTGTGATAATACTTGGTTCAAACACCACAAACGACGGCTGTACAGATGGACGAGACCTGGAGACACTGGAAGGTATCAAATAGACTTCATTATGTTTCACAGTAGCTGTCAGGTTCTTCTCTTCAAGTTCAGAATTCGTCTTCCTCCACACAGTCACTCGTCTGTCTGACCTGAAGAGGGTAAATTTACTCTCGTCAGTAAAAACGACTGTCTTCCAATCCTCATAGCTGTCATTTCTGTGCTCTTTAGCGTACGCAAGTCTCTTCTTTCTGTTAGCCTTACTGGTGTACGGCTTTCTAAGGGCACTTCTGCCGGCATATCCTCTTTCGTGTAGCACATTTCGGATGGTTCCAGATGACACTTGCACTCCTACATCTTGTTGTAACGCAGCTGCTATCTTCGGAGCACTTAGCTGAGGATTTTGGGCCACTTTACGCACAAGTTGCCGTTTGTCTTCTACTGATAACTTTGGGGGACGGCCACTTCTTTGTCTATTTTCTATTGTCTTTGTTTGTACCTGTACACAATATTTTTAACAGTTGTAACAGTTCTTCCAATAATTTCACTTATAACCTTGAAAGATTTACCTTCCTGAAATAGTCGCACTACAATCCTCTTTTCTTCCAAGGCTGTTTCTTTCATTTTCCTTCCCATTGCAAGCTGAACACAGAAACAGTGCTGAATATTACCTTCCATCGTGTCAGACACAATGAGCCAGTTGCAGCAGACAGCACAATATCACGATGATATTGTGTACTAGACCAATACTTGTTTGGCGTGTAATGACGCACGCCGTTGTATTACTGATCCTTTTGCAAACAGCGTGAATATCCTTGACTCTATATTCAACCTACTGATGTATTTGACTGTCTTACATATCTGCATATGTATAATTCCATTATATGCACCATTATTTGTACCATAGAGTTCCGTTCATACCACGGCTGTGGGCAGACCAATACTTTTTTGAGCCACTGTATATATATTTTTCTTGGGAACCTCCGTGGCTCAGGTGGCAGCGTGCCGCCTCTCACCTCTGGCTTCCCTGGTTTAACTCCCGGTCACACTGTGTGAGATTGGTGCTGGACAGAGCGGAGGCAGGACAGGTATTTCTCCGGGTACTCCTGTTTTCCCTGTCATCTTTCACTCCAGCAACACACTCCAATATCATTTCATTTCATTAATCATTGCCTCAGGAGTGCAACACACCTCAGCAGCTGGCACAATTCCCATCCTCGCCGCTAGAAGGGGGTTTCATTAATTCCATTCCACGGCCATAAACCACGGCTGACGAGAAAGACACGCCGTGGCGCGCACGTCACACTTTGAACGTCGCGTGAGTTTGACGGTCTGCCTAGACCTACAGAATACATCCCAAGGTGAGGTACTATATTAGGGTGGTAAATAGAATGGGCCGATTACAGAAACGATGTTTAGACGATGTCTACGGTTAAACAATGCCTAAGTATGGCTGCCGCATTGCAGAAATGTTATTTATCACTTAGACACTGTCTAAAACCGATGTTGAGACGATTCCGGGAAGAAAGGTTAGTCCGACAGCTTCTCTGTGGGTCAGCTGCTGCAAAATCCCAGCAATTCATTTGAAATGTACGAGGAGGTAGAGCTTAAAATAAGATTTCGCTTTTCAAGAAGCTTGTTTCTTGTGACTGACAAAGGGACAGTCCGGTAACTGTAAACTTGAATAGAATTGTTGGCAACCGATACATTGCATTATACATGGCATAATTTCCATGGAATTATAGGTCACTATGACTACATACATGTCAGAATTACTTGTCCCGATCGTCAGAGGGCTGTCACATACATCAACCGGGAGGGATTCACTTATATTTACTGCCAAGTAAGCACACATAATAGTGAAAACTAAAAAGTAGGTTGCATGTGTTTATATATATAACTGAACCCTTTGGTCCATATTGAGGGATACCTACCTTTCTTACCTAACAGCAAAGTTCATGAGATCTGTCTCTTGGGTCGTATCGGGTTCTTCGTCACTTGCTGAGGAAAAGGTAGGGTTCAGTAATTCTAATCTATCTACTGGAATGAAAGGTCTGTTTAAAAGATTCCTATTTATTCAGGAAAATTCTGAAGCAATCTGATACGTCAACGGTATCATAGAAGTCAATTGTGTCCACTGGACACCACAATCATTTTTACATAAACGTCAGAACACTGATGTGAGACTTTAACGTAACGCTTATCGTTGCACGATGTTTACTTTTGGTAAACTTAAGAACCGAAAGGAACACTCAAAAATGTACGTTGAGCCGAACATTGACAGAACTTTACATGCATGTTTATACAAAAAGGGGTATTCTTCTTGCGGAAAGCCGCTGCAAAATTCTTCTAAACTTCGTGACATTAGAAAGCGGTCTTTAATACGAACATTGCACTGCAGTTTAAGCAACTCTAATTGAAATAGCTGTGGAGCACTGTCTGCACTAAGAGAAAATGGTCGAACAAATACATCTAACACCGCTTGGAGTTCTGTATTCTGAAAATATCTTTTCAAACTCTTTTTGTAATTGGCGAATTACCTGCAAATACTCATCAAAGTCGACACCGTATTTCACTGTTTCAAGCAATGAAAAATGTCCTGTGTTCCTTGCACGCACAAAATCAATTTTCTTTTGAACGCTTGATTTTTTCCCCACCAAATCGGAGATAATGTGCTTGTTTTTTTTTTTTTTTGCTAGGGGCTTTACGTCGCACCGACACAGATAGGTCTTATGGCGACGATAATGTGCTTGTTGCTCTGAAGCGAAGTGTTCAAAGTATTCAGATGAGCAGTAAAGTCACTTAAAGGGGCCAAGTCCGCTACCCACTTAGGATCACGCAAAAGAACTTCGGGCCACCCTTTCATGTCATAAAAGGTATCTATTGCATTCCGCAAGCAAAAAGCTCGATGTACTTCGCGTGGCTCAGCCATCTTACTTCTGCATGGTACGGGATATCCGGATACTCCGCTTCGATGTCATCCAAGAACTCTGATTTGTTTTCTTTTGTTACTTGCTTTACGTCGCACCGACAGAGATAGGTCTTATGGCGACGATGGGACAAGAAAGGCCCAGGAATGGGATGGAAGCGGCCGTGGCCTTAATTAAGGTATAATTAAGGTACAACCCAGCATTTGCTCGGTGTGAAAAGGGGAAACCACAAAAAACCATCTTCAGGGCTGCCGACAGTGGGGTTCGAACCCATTGTCTCGCGACTGCGAGCTCACAGCTGCGTGCCCCTAACCGCACGGCCAATTCGCCAAGTACTGTACTCTTTGAATTGACGGTGCGTGAGTTCATGGAAGCGAATAAAATTTACCATTCGCACAACTGTTCCCATTATGTTTTTAAGCTTGGCGACTTTTGCACAGATTGCTTCCTGGTGTATAAAGCACTGGATCGCCGCCATTAGGGTACTACCGCTCTCAGCCATGTTGAATTTTACATAGCTGAGGAACCCCGTGCGTAGACCACATAAAGCAGGAGCTCCATCCGTCGTTACACTCGTCAACCGCTCCCATTGTAATCCCATTGACTCAAAAACACCCTCCACTGCTTGGAAAATATCGAAACCGATAATGGTGTCTTTGAGAGCCACCAAGTCTAGGAAATCCTCGGTAACCCCAAGATCGTCATCCACCCCTCCAATTAAAATAACGAGCTGAGCTTTGTCCGCAATGTTGGTTGATTCGTCGAGGGCGATGGAAAATGATACAAAATTTGCTGCCTTCTCCATTAATTGCTGTTCCATATCAACGGACATGTCGTCTATTCTGTGAGCCAAAGTTTGTGGAGAAAGAGAGATTTTTATCAAATTTCTCAACTATCTCCATAGGACAAATACATGCCGCCGCATCCATTAGGCACTCCTTGATTACATTCCCTTCCGTGAAGGGTTTCCCAGCTTTGGCAACTCGCAGTGAACATTTAGCTTGTTCGTAAAATGGGTCCACCAACCTCACTCTCCTCAATCATCTGTCAGACAAAAATACGGCAAGTCACGATTTTAGTATTTTTCAGATAATTCAATCATTTCTTCATTCCCGTTTGTAAACAAGCATTTAAAAATTAAAACAATAATATTTACAGAACAGTGCTGCTTGAAATTTTCTTTCAATTCTTCCAACTTCGATTGGCGACTGGCGTCTGTCAAATCACCGTAATCATCCCTGTGGTTGGCACTGTAGTGCCGTTCCAAATTGTGCTTTTTTAAAACACATTAAATCTCGGTGGCAGAGTAAAAATTTGGCATGCCCTTTATAAGCTGTACAGAAAAATGAAATTTCACATTCTGTTTTGAAAGCTGATGTTTCACCACTTTTTTTTTTTTTTGTATGATGTTCAGCCATGACAACTGCGAAACTGATTTAGTTAATTAGTTACACGCTGTTAACAAAGCGCATTGGACTAGACTACAGTGACACTACACTATATGTATAGAGTCATTGTAGACTAGACTAAGACTGATAGATCGACTGCTCTCTTCGGCGCGGCGGGCAGACAGCTCGCTCAGCCAGCCAAGCTTCTCCCAGCACTACCTTCCCCAAAGAGCTCGGAGCACTGGCTTGGAGCGCGGCCAGAGCGCTAGCGCTCGGGGAGCGCTGTTTGGATGGCCCTGCTCTAGATGATCAATCAGGCTTTGCCTTTTGACATTTCTTGACATTCGCGTTGGACGTTAGCAAAGCTACTTTGTCACCGATATATCAGTTACGCTGGCACGGAAGTAGCTGATATGTGACAAAATATCGTTTAAGTTGTGTACTTGGATCACGTTCACAGGGCTATGTTATCTGCTGTAGTTCAAGGTCTGTATCCGTTTTTCATTTACCTGTTACCTACGGCGATATTAAAGGTGTCAAATCATGAATTTGATCATAGTGTACTTCTGAGCACAGTAGAGAGAATGCCTATCTAGCAACTCCGTACCGTATGTCAACAGCTAATGATTCATATGGAGCGCGAATCGAACAGGGCAGTTCTCAGCTAGCAAATGACGCACGTTTCGAAGTACTTGTCCCATTTTCAATTTTTTTTTTGCTAGTTGCTTTACGTCGTACCGACACAGATAGGTCTTATGGCGACGATGGGACAGGGAAGGGCTAGGAGTGGGAAGTAAGCGGCCGTGGCCTTAATTAAGGTACAGCCCCAGCATTTGCCTGATGTGAAAATGGGAAACCACGGAAAACCATTTTCAGGGCTGCCGACAGTGGGGTTCGAACCTATCATCTCACGAATACTGGATACTGGCCTCATTTAAGCGACTGCAGCTATCGATCTGTCATTTTCAAAATAATCACGGTGCTGATTTAGGGCTGTGTACAAAATAGTGTGTTAGGTTGCGTTTAAAAAAGCGAAGTTAGTACCATGATCTCAGAAAATATTAACGCCATAAAACAGTACTGTAAGTCAGATTATTAGCCCCTTGGTATCATTACTGAAAGTGAAAAAAAATTTGCGTACCTACATCTTTAACCGTTCACCGGTTTTTTGTGGTGCACACCTTGTAATGTAGGTGTATAACTGCGTAACTAATCAATCACTACTAATCTGCATTTAGTGCAGTCGTCCAGGTGGCAGATTCCCTATCTTGTTTCCCAAGCCTTTTCTTAAATAATTGCAAAGACATTGGAAATTTCTTGAACATCTCATTTGGTAAGTTACTCCAATGCCTAACTCCCCTTCCTTTAAACAAATATTTGCCCCAATTAGTCCTCTTGAATTCTAACTTTATCTTAATATTGTGATCTTTCCTACTTTTATAAACGACAAAAGAGTAGAGTTACAAAAATGTTGCAATTACCCAGAACAAATCGAGCTGCTTTTCTTTGGATTTTTTCCAGTTCTTGAATCAGGTAATCCTGGTGAGGGTCCCATACACTGGAACCATACTCTAGTTGGGGTCTTACCAGAGACTTACATGCCCTCTCCTTTACATCCTTACTACATCCCCTAAACACCCTCATAACCAATGTGCAGAGATCTGTACCCTTTATTTACAATCATATTTATGTGATTACCCCAATGAAGGTCTTTTCTTATATTAACACCTAGGTATTTACAATGATCGCCAAAAGGAATTTTCACCCCATCAACGCTGTAATTAAAACTGAGAGGACTTTTCCTATTTGTGAAACTCACAACCTGACTTTTAAACCCGTTTATCAACATACCATTGATTGCCTGCTGTCCATCTCACATTTTAGAGGTCACGTTGCAGTTGCTCACAATCTTGTAACTTATTTATCACTCTATAGAGAATAACGTCATCCGCAAAAAGCCTTACCTCCAATTCCACTTCCCAAGGTTGTACTTGTATAATATTAGGTAAGTCATTTTATTTTTAAACCTACATTAAGTACTTTAAATAATTGGTATCCCGAAGACACGACATGTGCAATCATTGTTTGTTAATTTATTGCACGTCAGGTAACATTTTCCCTCTGTATTATTAACAATTTATTGAATACTGGCCGTCCGCGAACAAAGAGTGACCGGTAACTCGTGAATGAGTCGTTCACTCCTATGAAGTGTGAACTAACCACTCAATTTTTATGAACTGGTAGTTCAAACACTTCATATCATTCACAACTCACTCGATTCGTCTGCCACTCGCACCCCGCTCCCTTTGTTTAACACCGTCATTCAATTCCTTCTCCACTCCAGTCCTAGTGTTGCGGACGGAGCGGAGCAGTTGTGACGTCATCGGCCGGTTGTACAGAGTGAATGTACTGTAGCGGCACGTTTAAACTCGGTAATTGGTATTACAACGTAAATTCATTGCCCTTTTCTCACAACATAACTGATGTTTTCTCCGACCTACTCATTTCATCCTTGTGGTGTCTCTTCATATGATCCCACACATTTCATATGCCACCACCCGTCGCGTAAATGCGGCAGCAAAATTTGCATTTTGCTGATTTTTTATCATCAGTAATTCCAAAGAACTGCCATGCATCAGACAGTTTTCGTGACATGTGTGGTACAAATATCTGTAAACAAGTATTCAGTTCCTTAAATATTCTAAAACATGCCACTGTGGTGTAGTGGTTAGTGTGATTAGCTCCCAACTCCGGAGGTCCGGGTTCGATTCCCGGCTCTGCCACGAAATTTGAAAGAGTGGTACGAGGGCTGGAACGGGGTCCACTCAGTCTCGGGAGGTCATCTGAGTAGAAGTGGGTTCGATTCCCACCTCAGCCATCCTGGAAGCAGATTTTCTTCTCCTCCAGGCAAATCCCCCTGCAAGGCTCCTGTTCAACATAGCAGGCGAGGGCGCCTGGGCGAGGCACTGGTCATCCTCCCCAGATGTATCCCCCGACCAGGACACTGCCCTTGAGGCGGTAGAGGTGGGATCCCCCGCTGAGTCCGAGGCGAAAACCGACCATGGGGGGGGGTAACCAATTAAGAATACCGTCTAAAATTGGATTTAATATGAAACTAATATACTTTGCATTATCCACAAAACACTACAAGCGGAGGAAATATAGACGCAAATTAAGCAGCACAGACTGAATACAGGTGCAATAATCTTACACGGGGAGGCCACGACGTTCGGATCACGGAGCATCTTCAAACATTGTACATATTTAGGACAAGACAATGTGAAAATAGTAAGTTGCACTACTAAGGCGTTCTCGAGAAACCGAGTACGATAGTTGCAGTCGCTTAAGTGCGGCCAGTATTCGGGAGAACCCCACTGTCGGCAGCCCTGAGGATGTTTTTTTATTTTTCGTGGTTTCCCATTTTCACACAAGGCAAATGCTGGGACTGTACCTTAAGGCCAAGGCTGCTTCCTTTCCACTCCTAGCCCTTTCCTGTCGCTTCGTCGCCATAAGACCTATCTGTATTTGTGCGACATAAAGCACCTAGTAAGAAAATAACCGTTCTCGAGAAAATCGCAGAGAAGTTTTCGCGTCGAATATGTACCGTTGCGTTGCGATCGTGAGCACGAATCGGCGGTGGTCAAGTGGTTAGCGTTCAAGCTCCGTAGTCGCTGGTTCACTGGATCGAGTCCCGCTTGTTTCGTTTTTGTCTTTTTTTTTCTTTCATATATATTACAATTCGACGGTAATATAATGCAAAGAAAGGTGTATTTTCATGAATTTTTATTGGATATTCAGTGTTATTCGGCTCTTTACTAACATTTATCATTACAAAAATTTATCTGTTATCACGTTCGCGGCCGCTCGGATATCGGCAACCATTACCGAGGTACCGTATTACTTTTTTTGTTTAAAGGAGTTCATTTCTGTACCCTTGTGCATTTTAGATTATTATTTTAATTATTTCAATATTATTTATGTGCATACGAGCCACGCTGCGTCAGCGGCACTACCGGCGATCTTTTCGCCTTCGGTGCCGTTTGACTCAGCATGTGCGTCATGACTAGTAATGAAGTGGAACGAGGAAAATGTTTTGTTCGATTGCAGAACTTCTTTACAACAAAAAAATAAGTTTTTGAACATTTCACACAAAAATACTGTGCAGTAGAATCTTACTATTGCTGTGTGAACATTGTATACTTACATTACTCCATAAGCTGTACAATACAGTGTGCTACAACAAACACAGGGAGACATGACATTGTTTGCGGTCAGTTATTTCTGTCTTGTGGAATTCCACGAAACATTTTTCAAGGCACAAGCCTGGCTGTCCTGGACACTCGCTGCAGTAGAACATGCTGTCCCTGCACCACCACTTTTCGTAACAATGTGTACGTCCATTCTCCTTAGCCGTACATTTACTTGCAAAATGAGTCCCTGTAAGCGGCGCGAGAGATTTTGGGAGCCTACGAAACGGTTGCCTGTAGTCAGCTGGTAACATCGTACCCTAAGACTAGACTAGTTCTGAAAAGGTCCGTCAGGGCATTGACGAGTATCTCCCGTACTTACTTCAGGAGTATTGGAAGCATCTTATCTGGCCCTGGATCCTTTATAGGATGAAACTTCTCGATTGCCCATTTTATATGGTTATGTTTTATTATTATGTTGGCACAGTTCCAGTCTGCTCTTAGAAGAAGCGGTTGGAACAGAGACCGAAGCTCTGTCATCTCCTCAGCCTCAGGAAAATGACACGCCATTAGTATCTGCAGTGTGTCCCTCTCTGCCTGAGTAAATGACCCATCTGGTTTTTCCAGTGCCCCCACTTGATTTATATGGGTTGCTTTCAGAACCTTCTGGAGACTTGCTGTTTCAGTGTGTGATTCCACTTTCTCACAGAACAGTCTCCAAGCTTTTCTTTTTTCTTTCCGTATATCTAGGTTATACTCGGTGAGTTTCCTATGATATATGTCCCACATACTATTTCTAGATGATATTCTATAAAACATCCTAACCCCGTTAGTTGGAATTTTTTGTACAGCCTTCCGTAGAACTTCTGTATCTATCCCAGTTAGTTCTTTTTAGGTCTCTGTACATCTCAGTCCCACATAGTCTCGCATCTATTGCAAATTGGATGTGCTGGTGGTCTGCCAGCACTTTCCAGTCTTTAACAAAGTTTGCAATACGCGTAGTGCTTAGTGTAATGTCCATTACCTCCCTAAGATTTTTATTTATAAATATAGGCTTGTTTCCTAAGTTCAGTATCGTCAACTCATCCAATAATAAACTCTAATAAAGACTCACCTCTTGTATTGCAGTTCGTCCTGCCCCATGCCGTGTGGTGTGAATTTGCGTCTGCTCCAAGGACTAGGTGTTCGCCTTTCCTCTTTGCGTTGCAAATTAGGTTCTCAACTTCTTCTGATGGGGGCAGATTAGTTGAGTCATATGGGAGATATGCAGAGCCTATGGTTATTTCTCTGGGTCCCTCCCAATTTCCAAGTTTGTTCACGGACTTAACCATGGCCGAGATTAGTGTTCCTGCAACATAAGACATTTTAATTTCCTGTTCATAAGAAGACATGTTCTGGGTATTTCCGATGTATCGTACATCAGCTTACCTCCAGATTCCGCCAGTCCTGCTACTCTGCCCTTGACTACCCATGACTCTTGAATAAGGGCCACGTCAACAGCCTCGGACTTGAACTTCCTGGCGAAATTGGCCACATCTGCTTTTTTATAATGGAGATTGTCCTGAAGGACCTTCAGCTCCATCTTTATCAACATTGGGTTTCGTTTTTCTCCTGATGATTTGAAACTTGATCTGCCCAAGTCCGAGCTTAACCTTACAGCTTTTTTAGCTCTTCAAAGTCTCTTTCACCAAGGGCTAAAATGACTGTCCTTCCTGTCTTATCGATTGAAGTGGCATTCAGTACTCTCCACTCTTGTGTTAGGAGTTTATTATCGTGCTGATTGATTCTGACACCAGTCTGCTCTACTGGAGCTTCTGTTGCCATTTCTTGTTTTGAGTTGGTGACAACCTGTCCAGTTGGGACTTCTGTCTCCATTTTTTTAATCTTGGGCTTGCTCCCGGATCTGCTCTACTGGAGCTTCCTTGCCTTCCCCTAATATCGAAATTTTTGAAATTGGTTCTTTATAGGCATCCATATTTCAATCGATCATAGGGTTTTTTCCCCTTTTAGGGTGCTGAGCGTTTTCACCATCCATGGTGAGGCATGCAGCCAGACATTGTCCTACCGCAACTCAGGCTCTCCGTAACAGAGGCCACGTCCATCCAGCGGTCTGCCCCTGGCCCAAACCTAGCCAGGTTTGTTTTCCCTTCAGTAGGCCTACTCATGTGGTCTCCACTTGGCATCATCATGACTGAGTTCACAGCCATGACTTTCCCCCTAGGTTTGGATCGCCCTTTTCCCAACCCACGGCTCATCCAGGCTACGTAGAACAAAGTGATGTGTTGGTTCCAGCACCCCGTAGTGAGCCTTCACCTCAGTTACCAGCAGCCCCACTTCACCTCGCCCATGTGGAGGAACCATGGATGCCTTTCTAGCATGTGTGGGCAAGGCCTCCACTTCCAAGCCTTGACTTGGGCTGGAAACAAGTACTTTACTTTAATTAGGTGAAGATAATTTTCTGTGTTAATGAACTGAGGAGGTAGCAGGTAGGGACCCTCATCAGAGGCAGCCCTGCCGAGCGGGTGGCGCCCCTGCGTATTTGAGTCCCAGAGCATACAGACTTGGTGCGTGTCATCTGGTAAGTCTCCCAGCTCAGAGTTACGAGCAAAGAACTCAACGGAATCTACAGCGGAGAAGATGGAGTTTGGATTCGTCACACTGACCATGCCGCACGTCGCAATCTGCAGGCATTTGGACTGAGCAGCGGTCGCTTGGTAGGCGGAAGGTCCTTTGGGGCTGTTGTCTGGTTTGGTTCAGGGGTGTTATGTATACTTATAATCTTATAATTTCATTTTTGTGTTGTTTAGCCAAATTGTTGATGGTTCATTCGTTCCCAGATTTTCCATTTTCCTGTGTTGTACGGTTTTTCCATGGTCCCTCCAAAAATGGAGAATCGAGGTGCCATTGTACCTCGTTCTTTTTGTGCTATGTTCCTTTCCTTTCTTGAGGATCTTACTAGTTCGTTCCACCAGGGTGTCTCTTTTTCCCTTACTCTCATATTTGTCTTACTGCAAACCTCTATTGCTTCTTTTATCAAGGTGTTTTTTTAAAATCTTGTCCACTCAACTCACCACTCTCCACTTCTTCTGTAGGCAGTTGTCCTCTTATACGGTCCTGATAGTCGGTCCTCCTTCCAATCTGTTGTAGTTCCCACATCTTAATCTTAGGTTTTTCCAGGTTGTTATTTTTGGGGCATTAATGTCTTTCAGATCTGCTACTAATAGTTGATAGTTGCTATTGAGATTCTCACTTGGAATCACCTTGATGTATCGGGCGAGTTGGCTGTGCGGTTAGGGGCGCGCAGCTATGAGCTTGCATTCCGGAGATAGTGGGTTCGAGCCATACTGTCGGCAGCCCTGAAGACTGTTTTCCATGGTTTCCTATTTTCACACCCCGCAAATGCTGGGGTTGTACCATAAGGCCATGGCCGCTTCCTTCCCACTCTTAGGCCTTTCCTATCCCATCTTCACCATAAGACTTATCTGTGTCTGTGCAGTGTAAAACAAATTGTTTGAAAAATGTGAAGAAAAAAAAAAGCAAGAAAAATCAAATCACCTTGACGTCGCTCACAAGTCTACTTCTTTCTTTATTTGTAATGACATAGTCAATGACCGTCTTACTCTTTCCATCCCAGCTGTAACAGGTAATTTTGTGACTGACCCTTTTGTTGAACAAACTGTTTTTTTCTACCAAACAGTTTCTTATACAGGACTCTAGGAGATGTTCCCCTTCTGAATTCCTTTTCCAATGGTCATATGGTCCCATCACCTCATAGCCATTCCTGCCTCTCCTGAGCTGTGCGTTGAGGTCCCTGATGATGATTGCCCTTTCTTCACTGATGGTCTCTTCTAGGTCTTTGAGAAACTTGTTTTTTCATCTTGACTGCAACCCGTGTCGACTTCTCTTTCCCAGGGTGAGCTGTGCGTTTATAATCCTCATTGATGTACTGGATCTCTGCAATGCCATCTAACTCTTTCTTCCCTTTACCTTTCCATTTAGTTTTACTCAGTCGTAGGATTGATATGTTCCTTCTCTCCATAATGTTAACTAACTCTTCACATTTTCCAGTCAAACTGAGTACATTTATTGTTCCTGTTCGAGTATGTTTTCTCTGGCGTTGTTGCACAATCGCAAGGCCTGGCCTATCATCAGCCATCATACCTGGCGTGCTCTTGTCTACTCAGAGTTCTTTGTTTCCATCCGAGGCTCGTATAAGTGTTGAAAGCAATTGCAGTTACTCTCCAACTGACTTGCTAGGCCTAATATTAGAGAGGATTAGCCGCTAGCAGTCCCGTGCCACACCCCTTGTGCTCCGCACGGCTTTACTTCTAAGTTGACATTTCGCAAAACAAAAATGAGCAGCGCCTTGCCTCTGTTGCCAGCGCGCTACCGCAGCGAGAACAGCTGATGCAATACGACCGTGGTAAACTGCCCTCGCAAAATGTAATACCGTACTCAAAAAAGCTAATGAGTCTGGATTGAAAACAAATTCACAAAACAACACTTTCTAGAAACATCCGACATTAAAAAGAGAATATATTAATAAGAGAGAATGAGGAAATAACACATCACTCACCGCTAATGGCTAGCACAGGAAGGTTATGGCCTACAAAGGGAACACTCCACTGATCTGAGTCACTTTCTTGCCACTTGTATTTTCCAAAATTCACTGAGACATGCTAAATATGCACAAAGTACACTAACCAACACACGGGCATAAATAAAACTACAGCTATATTCTTATACACTGAACTGTTAAACCTCTATTGTACTAAATTATGCTATGCTAATTACACTATACTGTACTATACTAGAAAGATAGACTCGCATGAAAAACACACATTACTGAAGAAAAATGCATAAGATCGCAAACTGTACCGAATAACATACATGTTGAGCGAGTTACGTTAACCACGTGGTGAATGTAAATTTAGAATCGGCAGTTAGGCTTCGAGATATGTCGATATGAATGGCAGCTTGGGATTGGCTGGATGTCTGTTTCAGCGCATAACCACCAGGCAGAGCCAAAATCAGTCAAAACACCAATTTAGAAGTAAAGCCATGCAGAGTATAGGGATCCTAAATTATTTGTGCTGAAGGAGTATGTTTATAATATTGGGTCCATTATTGGACAGTGGTCTCCACGGTATGCACTAGCCATGCGTCTTCGTAGGTAGCCCAAATTAGCACACTGGGGTGAAATGCTGGCAACAGGAATGAGTTAGCCTGAAAATTTATACAGTCCATTAACGGACCCATTATATTAGTATTATAAATTTACTCATTCAGGACAAATAATTTAGGTTCCCTAAAGGAGTGTAATAATATTATTTGCTTGACGTCCCACTAACTTCATTGTTCGGTTTTCGGAGACATCGAGGTGCTGGAATTTTGTCCTGCAGGAGTTCTTTCACATGCCAGTAAATCTACCCACATGAGGTTGACGTATTTGAGCACCTTCAAATACCACCGGACTGGGCCAGGATCAAACCTATTACGTTGGGGTCAGAAGACCATTCCCTCAACCATCTGAGCTACTCAGCCCAGCCTAAGGGGATGTATATCCATATCACTCGCAAGGTGTTGCACCAAGAGTATACGACGCGGACTTGTTCATTTGTTTGCAGATTGTTGTGGTTACTGGTTGAAACTTAATTGTGTACTACCTTGTCAAGAATGCAACTGGAATGAACAAGTGATGGCAAAGGGGTTGAATTTCCTTTGCCTTATTTGACTAAATATGAAAATAATTTTAAAAAAAGAATGTGGCTAAATAAACTTTCAAAATGATAGTTCCCAAGCAAAGTTTAGTCTCACTTAGGGATGATGGCCATTTATGGCCTCTTTGATTTAGAAAAAAAAGTGATCAATGCAGCCCCATGTGAAGAAAAAAGAAAGTCAGTGATTGGCTCGCATTCTGTGAATTAACTGTAATTCTACTGATTGCTTGTTGTTTTATTATTAAATGCATTTACCCTCTTGGATTCAGCGAGGGATCCCACCTGTTATGCTTCTAAGGCAGTGTCCTCGAGTGTCTGGGGTACAACTGAGAAGTACCTTGCCCAGGCGGCCGCACCTCTGAACATGGACCTTGTGGGGGCTGGGAGGATTGCAAGAGATTGGGCAAGGCAGTGGCCGTGGCCTTACGTTAGGTACCATCCCGGCATTTTCCCGGAGAAAAAGTGGAAAACCCCTTTGAAGATGGCTGAAGTGGGAATCGAACCCCCTCTACTCGTTTGACCTTCCGAGGCTCAGTGGACAGCATTCCAGTCCTCGTAATACTTAAATTTCGTGGCAGGGCGGGAATAGAACCCAGGCCTCTGGGCATGGCAGCTAATCACACTAACCACTACACCACAGAGGCAGACAATTGGTAATTTTCATCATCATTTTTATTTCCCTTTGTCCAGCTCCTGCCAGATTGCCTCTCCTCCCACCACTCCTTCAGTAATTGTATTCCAGTCCAGTATTCTTTTTGTTATACTGTTCTTGACAGTCCATCCGTATTGTTCTATGGCTCCCTCTTGCCCTCTTTCCTTCTATCTTAGCCTCCAACATTTGTTGTGGTACCCTTCCCTCCTCCATCCTCATAACATGTCCAGACCATCTCACTTCATTCTTCTGCATCCTATCACTCAGTTTTTTTTTTTTTAAAATTTTTTTTTTACCCTTATCACTTTTCTGACGTCAACATTTCTTACTCTGTCTCTCCTTGTCTTCCCTACCATACTCCTCAGTAACTTCATCTCAGTGGCCTGAATTTTACTCTTGCTGTCAATTCCAAGTCCATACGTTAATATAGGGGTAGAGTACATCATCTACATTCTCTTTACATTTTATAGGAACTTCTGTCTCACACCAGGTTTCATTACATTCTGTTAGAACGTATTTCCCACTTGTACCGTTCGTCTTGCATTATTTCACTTTCCAAATATTTGAAGCATTCAACCACCTCAAGGTTTAATCCCCTAATACCAACAATACCTTTTCCTTCTCTTTCTCCTGTCATTGCCACTGTTTTGCTCTTCTCCATACTCATTTTCATACAATATTTCTCAATATTGTCATTTAAAGCCTCTAGTTAGATTTGCACTCGTGTGTTCTTGACTGCGCAGATCACTTTAATCTGCAAACAACATTTTCATATCCTCTCCATATCTTGTCTGTTTCCTTTAGAACTTCATCCATAACCGTTATAAACGTAAGTGGAGACAGTGCACTTCCCTGTTTTAGTCCAGTTTGGTTTCTAAACCAATCTGTTCTCCCCAAAGGAGTCTGGACAGAACTGAAACAATTGTTATACATGGCTTTCGCTAGTTTCCTTGATTGTCTTCCAAATCCTTCTCTTTCCAGCATTTCTCACAGCTTTTCTCTATTAACACTATCATATGTCTTCTCTAGGTCAAGGAATACCATTACTAGTAATTGTATTTGAGTTACATGAGAAATATTTAACTGTAATTCTGCCCAATTACTTTTATTCTGTACTTTTCCCATCGCTGTGTAAAGTTATGAAGATAAGTTCTACAAATAAAAAAAGTTTCTGAATGCAGCTGTTGTTATTTTGATATTTCAGTTATTGAGGGCAGATTTACTAATTAAATATACAGAGTCTAACCTAAGTGGTCAGTGCGTCCCAAATTTTCACCATGAAATTTTGAATATAAAAAAATACTGTGATTATTCTGGTATACATACAGTTTGTGAGGTATGTAAGTTTGTTTTAAGAAGTGAAATTAATCACTGAACAAAATAAAGTACAGCATAGAAAAAAGCTTCTATTGAACTATGTCGTACATTTCAGGATGATCCCCTCTCTGCTCTAGACTATCACGTTGGCCTGCAAGTGTTTGAACATGGTGTCAAACGTTTACTGCTTCGTTGCAAGCAAATGGTTATTCTGGTGACTCATTGTCTCATGCTCATCGGGTACATAGGAACTCTTCTATAATCCATAATTTAGCCTTTCCTGGACAGTTTCTTTTAATGTACCAAAAAATTCAAAGTACTGAGTCTCTTTTAAAGAATTTTTTTTTTAACACCACAGCGTGGATTGACGTGTAGCACACGTTGTGCAGTAGCTGTCTGCTGCTGTGGAGTGATATCTCTGACATGCATTGTCATTCCATCTTGTGATTTTCCTTTGAACTATGTCCGAGGTATTTTCACAGCCATCTAGATAGATATATGAAACAAGAGAATAAAGCTATCGATTCATTTGAACTATTTTCACCTTGTTATCGATGTGTAAAATTTGACTATTTGTTCATGTACTCTTCCCGCAAATGGTGTCGATAATGAAGGATAATTTTTCTAGCGATGCTGTACTAGGCATATTAAATGAGTGTTTTAGTGTTTGAGAATAGTAGTTAACAATTCTAATGACTAATGTTGATATTGCCGGATTGATACATAACAGTGTTGTTTCGTGCTAGATGCGGTAGTTCTGCAGGAAATTTTTTACTGGGATAACATGGATAATTACTTTTAAAATACTCATTTCTTAAATCTTTTCACCTGAAGATTTAGCTCTAGTCCCAAGGAATGTTATTTCCCTTCCGATCTAGGGTAAAATCCATTCTGATCTAGGGTAAGGAAATTGATTCCATTCAATGAAAATTAGATGTCATCTTAGCCCTCTACATGTTGATGGGGAAGGTATAGGAACTAAATTTTAGGTTTTATTTCTCGAAAAATTGTACCATTGTCACGCCCCTTATTTGATTCATATCTGTAGACAAATTTGAATCCATATCCAAATTACCTCGCTACAAGACTAAACACACTATACACTATATGGTGGACCAAAAAGCTATTTCCAATATAATCAGAATTGGTTTGAAATTAACAGAGATACAGTATCATAAAACAGTTTGGTGCACAGGTATGCTAGCCTTTAAATGTACGTCCAGTGAAGGCTGGATTTCGAAACGTTCGCGCTCAGAAGGGTTAAGAAATGACAATTGCTCACATTGATCTCACTTCTGCTAGCACTCACTGAGGGATCATCTTCACTGATGAGTTTTTATATGGGAAATGTTTGATAAAGTTGGATAAACATAGAAAAAGGAAAGAGAGAAAATGATAATGATGAATACAGGTGGTAAAAGACTACGAACACAGGACAAACAAGATAGGAAAGTAATCCTGTGGCTCATTATACATAAAGGAAAGGAACAAAACCAGTGCAGGGTAAGTTATACACTGTGAAACCTCATTAGTGCATTCATCATTAAGACGTTTTCTCACTTAGCGCATTGTAAATTTGAAGTCTCCATTCACGTCGTGTTAAATCTGTATAAAGATTATTGCATCACAAATTTTCGCCCCTACCCTTTAGTACGATTACTTTTTTCCTATCTCTGAAAATGTTCTTTTTTCATCCCTTGTGAAAGGAACGTGATTTTCAACACAGATAAGAGCCCTCGCCACAGGAGGCAGGTCAGGAAAAGTTGTGTGAAAATGAGAAGTCCTTGAATTCCTGAACTTTACACGCTAAATTGCACCATTGGAAAGCAAGCTATTAGCTGCAGCATGTTCAATTTGGTGCGCTGGTTTTCTGTGAAATTGCTGAATAGCTGAGGAAGCCTGTTTGTGCTTTTATTTTGCATCCCTTCAAAAGTTAGAAATTTCTGTGTTGAGTGATATAGTGAAGGGTAGTGAATATTTGTTGCCTACCTACAGATTAGGAAAACTATTGTATGAAGTTGACTAGCAGATTTTTTGGTAGCTCAGTTATGGATACTGATAGTTGTGAAATTGCTTACTAATGAAGACTAAATTACAATCCAGGAAATATGTGTCCACATCTTTCAGCGGTGGCTTGTATGTTGAAACTCTCACCTTCGAGTTTTGATTTGAGTCGATCAAGGAGTTGTCGCATTCCGGCAGTTTTGATTCAAGATGGTGGTCAGTCATTTTCTTGCAGGGTGGAAGAGTGTGACCAGAAAACCATGTTTCATAACCCAGTGAGCTAACATTTGTTTTAGAAAGAGTGTGATCTGCAATAATAAATTTATATTTCTTGTCTTGTCCGGCTCAATGATTAAATGGTTAGTGTGCTGGCCTTTGGTCACAGGGGTGCTGGGTTCGATTCCCGGCAAAGTCGGGAAATTTAACCATAATTCGTTAATTTCGCCGACACTGGGGCTGGGTGTATGTGTTGCCTTCATCTTTTCATCCTCATCACGACGCGCAGGTCGCCTACGGCCGTCAAATGAAAAGACCTGCATCTGGTGAGCCAAACTTGTCCTCGGACACCCCTGGCACTAAAAGCTGTACACCATTTCATCCATTTTTTCACTTGTCTTGTTTTACCCACCTTTGAAGGCACTGTTGTTAGGGAAGTGTTTTCATCATTGTTCTTTTATCTTTTTCACGCCTGTACTCAATAGTACATTTTCTTGCTTAACGTTCTCGTTTCTTGTACCCTGCAGAAACATCTTATTGATTAAAGAACCCCCTTTTCTTTCAATACAGTTAAAGACTGACAGTGTATGAAGATGTGTAGACTGTCCTTTTCCTTTCACATTTTCTTCCTATTTCTATCTTGTCTCACTCTAGCCTATCAGAGTGTTTATCCTCTTAAGAGGTCATTTTCTTGGTTCTATCTGTCTATTTATAACTTGATGATATACTCCATTTTGGTGCAGATCAATTATTTCTGCACCTTCATTTTTACAATACAGATCGTTGCAATGGAAGGTGGCCAAGTGCAAACTCAAGGAACCCTGGTTCAGATAGAAGCTATCGATCGTGAACTATTGCAGACTTGGCAGAACAACATGACCCGTGAACAGCTGGAGGAGAAGCAGGGAGCAAGAGGGCACACAGCTAGAGAACGGTGGAGACTAGTGTGACTCGTGTAGTGATTTGGTGTGCAGATGAAACAGCGCAGTCTGACTCATGAGTCTTGGCAAGTGGTAAGTAACATACATTGCAGTTTTGAAATAAAGAATTAAATATGCTATCTGGATTAAAACCACTTACAGTATATGTATTTAACAAAGCCGAGCTTTCTGCCAAATTACATTGGCCTTCATCAGGGCATGCCTCTCACAGTGAGCAAAGAGATTCTTTGAAGGAATGTGGAAGTCACGACCATACTATCCATAATGAGCTACGAAAACCTAAGTTCATTAATATATTGCAGTTTGTTTTTTCAGCTGCACAGTATCAATTGCAGAACTTTATGAACGACCCGTATTAAATTTTATCAACTTGACCAGTTTCCAATATTGACCGGGTCTATTAGGAACATAAGCCTCTCCACCACCTTTTCTGTTTGTCCACGATCAGGGCATAACTATAGAGTTTGTCCCGCAATGTTAGTAACATGAGGCACTACTGTGGCGCATGCGAAGTGACTGTCCTTTGTTTAATACTTAGGTTTCCACTAGTAGCACTGAAGGAAGTAGAATTTCACTGCTGCCAACTGTTCGTTTTATATGGCTGTCTTTGCATTTTTGTTTTTTTCCTTACCATGCGCACAGTATGCGCCGCGGCGATAGCAAAAAGCTTCTCAAAAGGAATGTGGCCCGGAAGGGGCCACTGTTCTCATGACAGATTGGCCAGCAAAATATGTTACAGCTACTAAATGACCATTTTTTTCCTTGCCGTAAGCCCCGGGGGGAGGAATTGAGATAGTGTACGGTTATCGTCCAATGCCATGACACTTTCAAACTTTGTGGGCCTCTTTATCCTTTTTTCTTCTGCAGTGGTTAGTAACGAAATCTTTATCTCTTCATTGGTGGGAATGATGTCTTAATCTTCGATATCTCGGCCAATGCCCGTGATCCTTCGCAGAAACAATGGATAATGGTGCCTGGACTGTTACTTCAGGTTACTTCTAGGGGCAGGCAGGTTGGTCTCTGGCAGGCATAATGAACACATCACTTAATATGTTAGTATAAGTTAGAAATACAGTGTGTGCCCCACTGGGATTATACCACATTCAGTTCTCTTTCAACTTTTTCTGTTTAAGTCCTTAACGCCTTGCAGCCATCTGTCTCTTGGCTTTACCTTAGGTCTCCGTCCTTTCATTCTCATATCAAACATCCCCCTCAGCCGTCTTTCCTCTTTAATTCTCCACTTGTGACCATATCACTAATCTTGATCTTTCTATTCAGCTGTTATGGGTTCCTCGTCAAATGTTGCCATTCCAGTCCTACACCTAAGGTTCTTCATCTTGCAGGCCTGTATCGTACTTTTATTTATTTCCTCCATTATCCAATCTCTGTTGCATAAGTCAGCATGGAAACGTGTGTGTATCTATGTACGTGTACTTCTTCGTCCTGTGTCCTTATATGGGGTCAGGAATGAGGAGAGATGAAATTATACAGCATGCTTTTACAGCAGTGATGTTTGCAGATGATCTGATTATATTGGGAGGTAGAGTTGAAGAAGTACAAAAATTCTGTGTGAATGGGAAGTAGTAGTCTCCACTGTATGGAGTTCTAAGGCAAAGCATTTTATCTTCCCCAATCCTTCCAGCAAAACAGTTAACCCGATGAGTGCTACGCCCGTCTCTGGACGGGCTGACGCGGCTGGTCCACCAATGCTATGCCCGTCTATAGACGGTGCACAAGAATTTATTTTTTAAAGTTTCCCGGTTCACTCTCGATTGCTGATTCGATCTCTGGCATGTTCTGCCATCTGTTGGGCATTATGTTGTAGAACTAATTGATCATGGCTTATAGCTTCGGAGAGTAACTTAGAGAGCTTTTTGTAAATGTCTGTGGAGTGCATCTGTGATGCAAACAAGCATGGCGGAACAACAAGGTAGTTGCTCTCGCCGCAATGTTATTTCGGATCAAAGAATCTTTCACTTATTAACCACAGCAGAAAGTGATGGTGAAGATGATGATTTTCATGAATTGTAAAGCGATACAAGGAGTGCTGAAAATATCGCAAACCAGGTAAGATGATTGCTATATAAGAGCTCGCTCCACGTAGCAGTCTGTGAAAGCCGGTGTTGGTGCTGATTATGTGACAAAGGGCTATACATTGTGCCATCCTTTGAAGTGTTTCACACAAAGAAAACCTTCTGAAGGTATCAAATGTTGAACAGACTACTCCTACTGTGAAACTTCTACTACCTGAGAAATATTTACAATTTAGGGAAGACTAATACAGAAATATAATTATCATAAACATTTAGTAGTTGTCATGACCATGATTATCACAAGTTTACATTTTATGTTGAATTTGTTAAAATATAAACTTGCGTCCTTGTAACGAGTTGCATGTATTAGTTGCTTACAGATTTTAGGAAATCATTTTATTTTGGGTTCTTTACTTTGTATAACGGTGATGTACGTATGGACACAGTGTAATTTTGTTTTCTCTCAAATAATATTGAACATAAGTGTAGGATCCTCAATGCAAACCATGTGACCTTAGCGGGGTGGGGAGGCTTACACGTCCCAATGAAGCGGATAGCTGAGCCGCAGGTGCAACCATATCGGATGGTTATCTGTTGAGAGACCAGACTAACAAATGGTTCATTGAAAGGGGGGTAGCAGCCTTTCATAAGTTACAAGGGCGGCAGTCTACGTGATTGACTGATAAGGCCTTGTAATAATACTCAACACGGCTCAGCTATGTTGATATGGCTGAAAGCAACTGGAAACTACAGCCGTAACTATCATGCAAGGACATGCAGCTCTCTCTGTATGAAGGATTTACTGATGGTTTACTCCCAGGTAAAATATTCCGGAGGTAAAATAGTCCCCCGTTTTGATCTCCAGGTGGGGACTACACGAGAGGGGGCGATCATCACGTAGATAGTTACTAACATTTTGCGAGTCAGAGCATGGAATGATAGAAGTTTGAATAATTGTGGTAGGTTAGAGAATCTACAAGGGAAGATGGATAGACTGAAGTTAGATGTAGTTGGTATAAGTGAAGTACGCTAGCAGGGAGCAGGATTTTTGGTCAGGAGACTACAGAATTATCAACACAGAATCAGACAGGGGTAATGCGGGAGTTGGTTTAATAATAGGGCAGCAGGTAAGCTGCTATGAACAGCATAGTGATACAATTATTGTTGTAAAGATAGACACCAAACCAATGCCCACTACAATAGTGCAGGGTTATATGTCTTCTAGCAAGATACCCGTGCTTCGCTACGGTATTATACTGTTTTCTGCGAGAATCCACCAAAATTCCCGATCTGACTGGTTTTCTATTTTAAGGCACGTTTCCTCACATTTTTCAATGTTCCTTTCCAGCAATCGATTTTGTACATCCCGGGCTAGGCTCAGGTATTCCTCCCGGTCAGTTGGGTTCGTAAATCTTTGCCATCCTTTCCTATAATCGTTTTTAATATGGATAAAATCCTTCAGGAGATCTGGCATCGTGTCATATTGGGTGCCTTGGCGGCACTGAACCCGCGGCCGGACTGCATTCTTTGTCATTACTTGTCCAGGAGCCGTTTCCAGCGCGGTCCGCACATTTAACGACGATCCGGATTATTATTATTATTACTATTATGTCTTGCTGGAATGGCTGATGACAGGGAAAACCGGAGTATCCGGAGAAAAACCTGTCCCGCCTCCGTTTTGTCCAGCACGAATGTCACATGGAGTGACCGGGATTTGATCCACGGAACCCAGCTGTGAGAGGCCGGTGCGCTGCTGCCTGAGCAACGGAGGATCCTTATAAGTACATTAATAACAGTAAAATCAATTGGTCTCACCTCCTTCTACACCCCACCGCCGTTAAGTTTATTTACCGCCACCCCCCCCCCCCCAATCAAACGAAATTAAAAGAATGCTTGTTTCTTTATGTTTAAGGGAGATTCCAAACACCAATGTTCAGGTCTATTACCTTCAGTTTTGAGATATAAGTATCCCCATAAAAATAATTTAATTTTTTCACTTCATTTCACATTACTCCCCCCCCCCCCAAGTGAATTTTCCCGCGAAAAATACTTGTTTCTTTAATAGTAAAGAATTTTCTAAATACCAATTATCACGACTCTAACTTCTTCAGTTTTTGATTTGTGTGTCCTCATGAAAGGAACTCAACTCCTTTACACTCCCGCCCTCCAAGATGGTTTCCCCACCAAAACGTGTTTTTCTTTTTTTTTTAAAGGAGATCCAAAGACGAATTTTCATGTCTGTAACAACTTTAGTTTTTATTAGATGTATGTATTCTCATACAATTAAGTCAATTAATTTTTCAATTCTTTCACCCCCTTCATTGGATTTTCCGAGAATACGTGTTTCTTTACTTTTAAAGCAGATTGCAAATATCAAATTTCACATCTGTAACATCTTCATTTTTGAGATATCAGTAGCCTAATTAAAAGAATTCAACACCATTTTCAGTCACTTTTACCCCCCCCCCCCCACCGCCACCACCACCCAAGTGGTATTTGCGAAAACTAAAAGTGCACGTTTCTTTATGTTTAATATAGATAAAAAATACCATTTTTCACTTCTGTAACATGTTAAGTTTTTAAGATATACTATAAAAATACTCATTTTAAAATTTCACCCCTTTTGAGTTCCCCTTAAGTGGAGTTTCCAAAAACAAATCACCTATGTTTCTTTACATTTACAGGAGACTCCAAACACCCACTTTTTACGTCTGTAACATTTTACATTTCCAAGATATTCTGTAGATATAGTCTTTCAAAAAATTCACCCCAATTTGTCACTCCTGTTTAATCACCATTAATTGGATTTTCCAAAAACTAAAAAATACGTGTTTCTTTATTTTTAAAGGAGATCCCATATACAAATTTTCAGTTCTGTAATATCTTTCGTTTCTGAGATATGTGTATCCTCATTAAAGGCATTCAACCCATTTTTCACCCTTTTACACCCTTCCTATTAGGATTTACAGGAAACAAAAAAATACGTGTTCATTTATTTTTAGGAGATTCTAACTACCAATTTCTACATCTGTAAATTTTAAAGTTTTAAGATGTAGACACACTCATTTTAAATATTCACCCCTCTTTTCACCCCCCAATATTTGGATTTTCCAAATAATAAAAAAATATGTGTTTCTTTATTTTTAAAGGAGATCCCAAACACCAATTTTCAGGTCTGTAATATCTTCAGTTTCTGAGATATAAGTAGCCTCATTAAAGGCATTCAACCCCTTTTTCACCCCTTTTCACTCCTCCTATTGAGATTTTCCGAAAACAAAAAAATACATGTTTCTTTATTTTTAATGAAGATTCTAAATACTAATTTTTACATCTGCAAACTTTTTAAGTTTGGAGATATAGATTCACTCATTTTAAAAATTCACCCCCCTTTTCACCCTCCCATTAATTGGATTTTCCAAAAACAAAAAAATACGTGTTATTTTCAAAAGAGATCAAAAGTACCAATTTTCAGATCTGTAATGTCTTCAGTTTCTGAGATATAAGTACCGGTATCTGATTAAAGGCATTCAACCCATTTTCCCCCATTTTCACCCTTTCTCACCCCTCCTATTGGGATTTTCTGAAAACAAAAAAATACATGTTTCCTTATTTTTAAAGAAGATTCTAAATACCAATTTTTACATCTGTAAACTTTGAAAGTTTTGAGATATAGATACACACATTTTAAAATTTCAACCCCCTTTTTCACCTCCTTAGCGATGGAATATCCAAAAATCCTCTCTTAGCGAGCACCTACATCTTAATATGAATATATCCCCAAAATTTCATTTCTTTATGTCCAGTAGTTTTGGCTCGGCGATGATGAATCAGTCAGTCAGTATAAGTTATTTTATATATATAGATTAGTTCAGCGGATGATGAAGAAATTGAAAGAATATATGAAGAGATAGAATATTTAATACAATATGTAAAAGGTGATGAGAATCTAATTGTGATTGGAAACTGGAATGCAGTGGTAGGCCAAGGAAAAGAAGATAGGAGAATTCGGATTAGGGCAAAGGAACGAAAGAGGAAGTCTGCTGGTTGAATTCTGCACCAATCGCAAATAATGCTTGGTTCAAACACCACAAACGACGGCTGTACAGATGGATGAGACCTGGAGACACTGGAAGGTATCAAATAGACTTCATTATGATTAGGCAGAGATTCAGAAACCACTTGTTGGATTGCAAAACTTTCCCAGGAGCAGACGTGGACTCTGATCGCAACTTCTTGGTCATGGAATGCCATCTAAAGTTGAAGAAATTCAAGAAGGGAAGGAACCCAGTGAAATGGGATCTAGACAAGTTGAAAAAAAAGTGTGAAGGATTGTTTCAAGGAACATGTTGCACAAGCACTAAATGGAAAGGCTAAAGGAAACACAGTAGAAGAGTGGACAGTCGTGAAGAATGAGGTCGGTAGGGCTGCTGAAGAGATGTTAGGAAGAAAGGAAATATCAACAAAGAATCAATTGATAACCTGATTGAAGGATGAAAATACAAGTATCAAAAATGAAGGGGGCATAAAAGAATACAGGTGATTAAAAAATGAAGTGGATAGGATGTGCAGGGCAGCTAAGGAAGAATGGCTGAAGAAGTGCAAGGATGTTGAAATTAGCATGGTCCTAGGAAAGGTAGATGCTGCATACAGAAAAATCAAGCAAGCCTTTGTAGAAAGGAAAACTAGGTGTAAGAATATTAAGAGCTCGGGTGGAAAACCACTTCTAGGGAAAGAAGACAAGGAAGAAATATGGCGGAAACATATCCGACAGTTGTATCAAGATAGATGATATGGTTCTCGAACATGAAGAGACTGTTGATGCTGTGAAATGGGTGACCCAATTTTGAGGTCAGAATTCGACAGAGCTTTGAGAGACCTAAATTGGGGCAAAGCACCAGGAATTGATTACATTCCTTCTGAATTACTGACTGCTTAAGGAGAAATCAGCATGTTGAGGTTATTCCATTTAGTGTGCAAGATGTATGCGACAGGAGAAGTGCCCGTCCGATTTTCGGCAGAATGTTGTTATACCTATTCCCAAGAATGCCGGTGCTGGCAAGTGCGAAAACTATCGCACTATTAGTTTAGTATCACATGCCTGCAAAATTCTAACACGTATTATTTACAGAAGAATGGAAAGAGACGTTGAAACTGAGTTTGGGGAAGATCAGTTTAGCTTTACAAGAAATGTAGGAAGACATGAAGGAATCCTGACTTTACGTCTGATCTTAAGAGGATCGAATTAAGAAGGGCAAGGCCACATACATGGCATTTGTAGATCTAGAAAGAGCATTTTATAATGTTGATTGGACAAAGCTATTTGAGATTCTGAAGGTGATTGGGATCAGGTGCTGAGAAAGAAGAATTATCTGCAATCTGTATAAAAGTCAGTCTGCAGTGATAAGAATGGAGGGCTATGAGAAAGCAGCGAACCAGAAAGGGGTGAGGCAAGGCTGCAGTTTTCCCCCCCTCCTTTTCTGTGTTTATATAGAACATTCAGTAAAGGAAATCAAAGAAGAATTTGCAAAGGGAATCAACATCCAAGGAGAGCAAATCAAAACCCTGAGATTTGCAAATGATACTGTTGTTTCATCTGGGACAGCAGAAGATCTGGAAAAGTTGCTGAAAGGTATGGATGGAGTCTTGGATGAGGCGTACAAGATAAAAATAAATAAGTCCAAAACAAAAGTAATGGAGTGCAGTCGTACGAATTCAGGTGATGCAGGAAATATTTAAGAAATGAAGTCGTAAAGGAAGTAGATGAATATTGTTACTTGGGTAGTAAAATAACTAATGATGGCAGAAGTAAGGACGACATAAAATGCAGACTGGCACAAGCAAGGAAGAGCTTTCTTAAGAAATTTGCTCACTTCAAACATTGATATAGGAATTAGAACAATGTTTCTGAAGACTTTTGTTTAGAGTGTGGCATTGTATGGAAGTGAAACATGGGCGATAACTCTGTCAGAAAGAATGAGAATAGAGGCTTTTGAAAAGTAGTGTTACAGAAGAATGCTGAAGGTGAGATGGATTGATCGAATCGTGAATGAAGAGATACTGAATCAGATTTTTGAGAGGAAATTTTTGTGGCTAAATTTGACGAGAAGAGATAGAATGATAGGACACATCGTAAGACACCCAGGACTTGTGCAGTTGGTTTTTGAGGGAAGTGTAGAAGGTAAGAACGGTAGGGGTAGACCAAGGTATGAATATGACAAGCAGATTAGAATGGATGTAGGATGCAGCAGTTATGTAGAAATGAAATGGTTAGCACGGGATAGGGTGGCATGGAGGGCTCCATCAAACCAGTCTGTGGACTGATGACTCAAACAAGTGTAGGATTTTTAATTTGCTTTTAGATTTACAAAGAAGAAACGTTTTTAAACATTTTAAGCGAATCTCCCCACTGATAAGTTACAAATTGAGGCTTCAACTAAGTTTTTTACATAGGAATGAAAAAACTCAGCACTGAGGTACGAAACAGTCAACTGGTAATGCAGCAATTGTACTCTGCCTATCTCTATACTAAAATAGAGTACTTCCATGCCCAAGACCACTCTATTACCTGAACCATGCTGTCTCCTCTCCTTGATATTAAATTTACTTGTTTACAGTATATGCTCGTATATACCTATGTGTTGTAGGGGCCACCTGAATTCATTCCACTCAGGAAGTGGCAAAGAATATTCTCCGGTTCTCGACACCTCTCACACGACCTACCTCTAACCATCGATGAGTGCGAGGACGAGTTTTGGGCTGTGCAGAGAGACACGGTCAAGCCTCAGCGACTACAGATCTACCGAGCCACAAAGGGATACTGAGGATATCGTCTCTTCAGGGCAGTTCGACCACGAGAGTACTCCTCACCCCGTCATGAGGCAATTCTCTACGCCTAGTGTGTCACATGAACAGCTGCTACCTAACTCTCTCAGCAGGTAAATTTAGCTCTGAATTTAGGGGGAAGGAAAGATTTTATAAGTCAGAGAATGTATTTTTCTGATTACCAAATTTGCTTGCATATATAATTCACTTTTTTGACAGAAAATAAGTGCAAAATTTTTTGTTGCATGATATATGTGGGGATTTGTGTGGGAAAGATCGTGTTCCCAAAAAAAAAAAAGAAAAAAAAAAAAGAAAAAAAAGGTAAAATTTGTGGTTATTGGTAGCATGAGAGTGCAACGCTGTCTTTCACACCCAGTTGTACATACAAGCACGCTAGGGTTCTCCCTTATTGGTGATGGTGGTTGGTAAAACCAGGAAAGAACAAGGAGTAATTCCCAGTTTTACGGGAATGAAAGATAAAGGATCAGCAGTCAACAACAACATTTATTATAATCTTTCAGAAAAAAAAACAATAAATTATTTGATTAATTTGATCCATGATTAAATACGAAATTCAAGTGACGTAACCTAGCCTTGAGCCGAACTGACCACCGGCCGTGCACATTATAGTGATTATAAATCGAAACTGAGAAAATTCAGAATTATCTGAATATTGCATTAAATGTGAAAGGCTGGCGCAAGCCAAACCAGTATTGAAACTTTACATAGTAGTAAATGAATATTCAAAAACATCAAATGACGAAGCTAAATAGAAAAAACATGGGTTGCTTTAACAATAGATTGAAAAGGACACGAAATTTAATAACGAACTTGAGGCAGACTTGCAACATTAAATTCTCCACCGGGGAGATAACATTAACAATAATGAAAACATTGAGCTGTCAGATTAATAGTCCAACACTGCAGTGTAAAATACAAATCCTTTTAGGCAAACCAGCTCAGTAGAAAGTGTAATCTTCTAGATCAGACATGCTGACAAACGTAGATTAAAAGTGTCCATAAAAATAAAGCAGAATGCTAACTCCAGGCTCGCATTAATGAATTTTAATAAAATAGAATTGCTGAACAGGCCAGCTGGTGCGAAGTAGGAGGTACTCGGCTTGACATAGTTTTGTTTATACAGGAGGGCAAGCCCGTGTCAACGGCCCCAAGCAGGGCGAAGTGATTACATGTCATGAGAAATGCCGCTTCCAAACACGCGGCGAGGCTTGCAGGCTGGGTGTGTAGTCCCCATGGACGTTGCTGCGAATTGACAGTTCTAGCGGGCTGCCCGAAGCAAAGTGAGGAGCCAAGTCCTCACGCTGAGTCCTTAAGTCGAGCCTTCGAACGGAGTCCAGTGCGGAGTGCAGAGCAGAGTGGAGTGGAGCATGTTGAGTAGCAGTCCTTAAGAAGCACTGCAGAATATTCCAGATTCAACAAAAAGTAGTGCTGCAAGACTAACAATAGTAATTACTAAAAAGTACATGAGGAACCTTATCATAAAATACAAAAATAATGAAAAAAGATAAGTCCAGAAAGAATATTCATAATTTCCATACAATTAATAATATAATAAAGGCAAGGGAAAAAGCAGAAATAACCAATGAAAAAATAGAAAGACGCGGAAGAACACATTCTCGGTACCAGAAGGAGACAAGTTACCGGTGACGCAAGCAGTCGTGTGAAGGTAATGTGACCAATCAACAGGCGACGTAAAAATGATGTAGGTTAGCGAAGCGAAAGGAAGAAATAAGCAGTGTTCTTATGACCTGTAACATGAGTGCACGCCAAGGGGAACATGTTATAAATCAACGAAAAATAACTAAACGTTACATAATTAAAGGTAAGCGCAACATCATACTTAAATTCAAACAAGTAGAAAAGTACCGAAAATAGTGAGAAATGGCAATAAATCATACGTTCATGAGCGCATGAACCAGTGGTGTTGCATGGCATGTCGAAGTTTATCGGGGTTTGATCTGCAATGCCAATCTGAGATAAGAGGTAATTGTTTTTCTTCGGCATTACTATCACATGGCGATGATAATGTATGATTTTGTCGCTGAATCGCTTGGCATTCTTTGGCAGAGAGATGTTCATGTTCGCAGACACAATCCCTTTTGTGTCATGAATCTATGGATAAAATCCCGGCTCACTTTCAGATTCCAACAGCTGATTCCTCCTTTAATCGCTAGTCTGTGTGCTTTGAAATGTAGCATCTTGTGCAAGATACTAAAGCCATCATTTCGAAACTCTGTAGCGTAATGAAGCAACTCGTCTTTCAGCTCAGGAACCAGTTTTTGGCCCTCTGAATGCCTTACGTGTTTGGTTGGTGGTTTCTAGCGCAGCTTTGTGTTTATGCCAGTAGTGTACATTGAACTCGGTCACATTAATTTCTGGACTGGAAGCTCTGTTACCATGTTCTTCAGCATATTTTATCACTTTGAGTTTAAACCCAGCCGTATAACCTATGTATCTCCATAACTTCAAGATCGCCCTACACAAGAAAACTTAGCTGAGAAACAAGAACGAAACTTGAAGATTTAATACTGGTACTTATCGACAATAAAACAGATGGACGATACCTGGGTAATACCGTGATCACTTGACTGCCTGGACTGGGAAACGCTCCCTGTTAATGTGATCATCTCTGCTGGACATGTAGCGATAAGCATATTGACTGAGAGAGAAGGATGGCTGAGTGTAACTGACTGGCTAGGAATGCGGCCTTGGGGCGAGGCTTTGCGAGTTAGGTATTTTTGTAACAACAGCTAGCCTCAACCGTTTTGCAGGTAGAAAAAAATGCAGTTTCTTCTTGTACTGTCACGAGCAAAGTACCATGACAGCAATTGGTACGGTTCCGATATTTAACCCTTATCCCGCAAATTAAAGTTCTCTGTGTTGTCTCTTCAACATTACTAGCACCAACTTGTCACCCGAGGTTCTGTCTCGGAGGAAGAACATTCCAGATAAACACCGGTAATAACAAATCTGTTCTAGGAGATCTATTCCTCTGTTACGACCGTACATCTTAGCATGTAGTTCAAGCCCAGTGCTTTATACAATTACGCAGCTTATATGTCTATCAAAAACCTCGGTTGCTTTCTTATCAGTGTATTAACACTAAAATATGGCTACAATACTTATAGTCCAGTCAAGTTAAACATGGAAAGGGGGTCGTGCTTGCAAAAGGTCCGGTCATTCTGAATTTTGTATATGTTTTTAGGACCTGAACCAATATTTAAAAAATCAGATTTGCAGTTTCGAAAGTGCTGTGCGAGCGGCGGTGTATCCAAAAAACCATGAAATTTTCTAACTTTTTTCGGGTTTTGCTCAATATCTCAGTGAAGGAAGGGTCTGACTGGTATAGTTACTCTACATACATTTAAAGTATACTAAATGTGCTACAATTTGAGACCAGGGTGAGCTCTATACAGACTTTGGTTTCCAAGATACAGTTCTTCGAAAATAGGCATTTTTTTCCAAAAAGTGTTTTATTGGGAATGGTCACGTATTTTGTGAAATATCTTCTAAAATACACATCCCATGTCAAATATTATACGAAATGAAGCTGTAGTAAATTTAATTGGCTTTCATTTGAGACCAGAGTGGTAACTGTAGGCCCAGCGGTTCTCTCAAAAACGGCAAATAACCAAAAAATCATGAGTGGGTTTTGGGGGGGAAATGCAAATAAACTGTTCTCACGTCTTTTTATGATTTTATTTATTTTTTATTGGAGCCTTCATTTGTACACTGTCCACAAGATGCTCCCTTTTGTCCACACAGCTGGACATTTTTTGTACGCTAAGAGCGTGCTCCTTTACCTTCAGGATATGATGGCTCTACAAGAATGGATGGATAAAAGTGAATACGATAATGTTCACGAAAGGATCATTCGCCATTCGCTGGTCTGACAAGTTTTGGTCTGGGTTGTGGTCAGACCTAACAATTGAACAGAAGCTGATGCGATCCAGGAAGACAGTGTGCTGGCAAGGTGGACAACAGGAATGGTGTTTATGGTGAACATATGTGAAGAGCTTGAAAGTTTTTGCAGCATCTCATATCCTACTGGGGAGCAGCATGTAGACATGAGACCATCTAGAACCTTCTGAGATAACAGATGTGGAAAAGCTCAAAAACTGGTTTGCTCTCCACCCTCCATTTCCCAAAACTGTCAAGTTTGCTTTCTATCAGTAGTAGTTTACAGACAGGTCCTGAGGATTTAAAGGATGACTTCAAGTATGAGTTGGCCCCGTTCCCGATATCTCTGTTCAATGCTCAAGGACACGAAATCCACTCTGTACTCTGCCTTCATTCCTCTTTCCAGACACACGCCGATAGCTGCCAGCACTCACGTCGTTTTAGATGGTGGGTACCTCTTGCACAAGGTTTTGTGGCAGCGGAAGAGCACAGTTCGAGCACTTTTGGCGCGTAATACCACCTACGTCCGTAACCACTTTGGGAAGAACGTTTCCATCGTTTCTGACGGCTACCCCGAAGATGCTACCAAAAAAACACCAAAACAGCGGAATGACTCCAGCGCTACACAGCTCATTCCAGCTATGAAATGACGTTCGATGAATCCACAGTAATTCAAATTGCTCAATAACATCAAGAGACGCCTAATAACTCTTCTTTGTGACGCCTTTCAGAAGGGGGGAGTAGAAGTGGCTGTTGCCGAAGAAGATGCGGATCGAGAGATCGTCACGACTGCGCTTTCAAAAAGAGCAGTAGCCGATCGGGTCGTCATAGTTGGAGGGGACGTCGACCTGCTCATTCTTCTCAATGGTTTAGGCGCTGAAGAGAAAAATGCCTACCTTCAGAAGAGCACGAAGGGCAAAGCTGGTTGCTGTCACTATGACCTCCTACAACCACCAGGACTCCCAGCGATCACCAGGGAGGGTACTATTCACCCACGCGTTTACCGGGTGCGATACCCCCTCAGCACCGCTTGGCCAAGGAAAGACCAAAATCACAACACTCCTGAGCAAGAGTGAAACACTTGCTGAGCAAATGGAGGTCTTCCTTCGGCCAGACTCCACCCCACAAGCCATAAGAGAAGCAGGCATCAAGTGCTTTGTGGCTGTGTATGGGGATGACATCACAAGGGATACTTTGGATTTCCTGCGGTATAAGACGTTTGTCACTTCAACGAGCATAAACCTCGCCCGTTTGCCACGGACGGAAGATGCCGCAGACCACCGTGCAGCAACAAGGTGTTACCTCAAAGTGCAGAAGTGGCGGGGAGTCAAATTGAATCGTACTGATTGGGAGTGGAAACTGTCTTCCCAGGGGCTCTTCCCCATCCCCACCACCATGGATCCCGCCCTTCTGCCCTTCTGCAAAAATTTTCATGTAAATGCAAGAAAGAGTGCTCTGGGAGCTGCTCATGCAGAAAAGTTGGGCTACAATGCTCAGTCCTCTGCCAGTCATGCAGTGGCAAATTGTGCATTAACGTCCCAGATGTGGAGCTGAAATGCTCGGATGATGACCCGACTACAGACTGGGCACGTCACCCAGCGTCCATAACAGCCATCGAGACACCATCTTGGTGCGAGCGCAAGCCCGGGCCATTTAAGAAAAACAAGGCATGATTTTGGCAACCAAAACAATACCTCGATTTATATTATTTTTCTTTTTTGTGTAAGTGTAATTTGTCCTTATAGTAGGTACCATGATGTTTGTACAAGCATTTTATTATGAAGGTATGTAAAACAATGTTTGACGATGACGTAATTCCCGATAGGTATATTACCTTTTTCTTTTTTCATCAAACAATTTTTTAACAGTAAAAAATTTAACTGATTGATAAATAAAACGATAAAAGCCTTTCCCCCCCAAAACCCACTTATGACTGTTTTTGGTTATCTGCCATTTTTGAGAGAACCGTTGGGTCTATGGGTACAAGTCTGGTCTCAAATGACAATTACATTTTTTACAACTTCATTTCATATAATTTTTGATGTTGGGTGCATATTTTAGAAGATATTTCACAAAATGAGTGATCATTCTGAAACAATTTCACTTTTTCAAAAAAATTGCCTATTTTCGAAGAACTGTATAATGGGAATCAGTGGCTGTATAGAGCTACCCCTGGTCTCAAATTGTGGCAAATTTAGTCTACTTTAAAAGTATATAGAGTGACGAGACCGGTCAAATCCTTTCTTCACTGCGATATTGAGCAAAACCTTAGTCCGAAAATTTCATGTTTTTTTTTTTTTGGGTACACTGCCACTCGCACAACACTTTCAAAATTGCAAATCTGTTTTTTTAATATTGGTTTAGGTCCAAACAACATATAAAAAATTCAGAACGACCAGACCTTTTGCAAGCACCGATGTACGTCTTGACTGGACTATTACGGACATATAATAGAACCAAACGTGTTTTAATGAACTCAATAATTTTATAATATAAGGAATTCCCTGTCATTTGTATACACCTTATTATTAGTGATTGATAGACAAAATCAGTCATACTTTATAAAGGACGTAAAATATTCTTATATCATTCATTCTGGATTTAAGTTTGTCAAGTTCAAGTAGAGTGCTGTATACAATTATGCAGCATATATTTCCTTCAGAAACTACCTTCTATCTAGAACCTTGGTTGCTTTCATATTAGCCTATTAATACTAAATATGGCTACAAAACCTACAAACATACAATTGAATCAATCTGTTTAATGAACACATACAATATCACTTGTACATACTACTAGTGATTGAAAAAAAAAAACTGACAATAAGTTATTTTTGATCACAAGTGTATATTTTAAATCAATCACTCAAATTTTAGTCTGTCAATTTCTTTTTAATGATACGATTTTTAAGGTGTAAACCTGAAAATGTAAATGCTCAATAATTATCATGTAACACTTGTAAATAACATTTCCAAGCTTTTTAAATGGATATCCATTTTAAGTTATTAATATATATTGACTATAAGTCACATGTTGATATAATTTCAAATGTCTCTGTAGAAATTCCCTAGCCTGATGTTCGCAATCACTTTGCTGAAACCGGTACCACGAGAATAAAATAAATTGCTGGACTTAATAATCTCCCATAATTTAGTATTGAATAGATGGATCCTAATATCTTTTTTCTTTACTTCGTGAATCTCGCTTCAATACAGACCATAAAAATGAAGTTTTTGACGCTAAATTGTCTCTACTACTCGTATTTTAAATCTGAATTTTGATCTTATGACCTGTATTTATCTTTCACGATTTTGGAGATAGCACTTGCTCTTAAATCATATATTTAGGCTATAAATGTTTACAGCAAACTGTACTGCAGCAAATAAAAGCAATAAAGTAGAACCTCGATAATTCGAAATCGATTAATTCAAAATCTTGCCTAATTCGAAGAAGCTCTCGTTCCCGGAAACATGAGGTAGGGTTTTGTATGTTGTTTAAATTGTTTAGTTCGTAATTCGAAGTACAATGTCGGCCCCATTACCGAAATTCAGACTTTCAATTCGAAACTGCATTTACATTTTAGAACAATAGTATGTTACAGAGTAATTTAAACTCAAAATTTATCCGCGTCATGATAGTTCGTGTCTTCCGGACTGTGCAGGGGTAGCTTTCTGCACTTTCACACACTTTTGTGTGTATACAGTGTGCTTCATAATTACAAAGTACGAGTGAAATCGGAATTCTTTTGTATACAACGTTTTAAGGAACGCCGTAATATTACTCAACAGGCAATGTGTGGAGAAACAGAATCCGCGAACACTGGCGATGCCGACAGTTGACGAAAAGCGTGGCTCACATAATCAATACGTAGGCACCGAACAATATTGTCATTGCTGATGAAACTGCATTGCTTTCTTTTTATGCCGAGACCAAACGGTTTTATGGTTTTAAAGGAGAAAGTGCCAGCCGGGAAATCGTACAGGGTTGAGGGGGCGGGTCGTTGTACTGTGTTGCAATGCATACGGAAGCGAGAGAATTCCTCCCCTCGCCATAGGAAAGTTCGATAAGCCGCAATGTTTTAAGGGTGTCGGGCACTTCCCATGCAAGTATAGTGTATCTAAAAATGCAAACGGTAGAGTAATGAAAAATATAATGCATTTGCACAGGGAAACCAGCATAGTTTATCCTCGTCTTTGAATCGTGTGATTTTTTTTCTTTCCTTGCGTGAGGTTATGTTTTTCAGTGATTTTTGGGAGTGCATTATTTGAATATTGTAAACACCCCGTGTTGGATACATTTCGATAGTTTTTTCCATGTCTTTCGAAAGGTTAAACTGTGAATCAAGGTGATTGCATGCATTTATGGGTCATAGAATACTTAGTGACACGGCAAGTGTTTACATTTCTGAAGTACGAGAGAAGTGCCATGGCGGGAAATCTTACAAGGATAATGTGACTGTATTGTGTTCTCATGCAGAAGGAAGTGAGAGACTTTCTCCCCCCTGTCAAAGGAAAGTTTGATTAGCCACGATGTTTTAAGGGCATCGGGTACTTTCTATGCAAGTACAGGGATACAGTACAGTAATCCAATGAATAACGCACTTGCACATGGGAGTCAGCATAGACTTCTCCTTGTCTTTGAATCGTGCTTTTTTTCTTTTCTTTCTTTCTTTCATTGCGGGAGGTTATGTTTGTCAGTGAGTTATCCAAGTGCATCATTTGAATACTCTAAATGCACTTTCTTGGATGCATTTTGAAATTTTTTTGTTTTTTTTGCATGGCATTTTAAAGGTTTAAACTTTGAATTATGTGATTACTGCACGCAGTTACCCTTGATTCAAAGTCCAATTTTTGAGTCCCAAATACTTGAGGTTTTACTGTATAAGGTTCATAGTTTAAAATGCCTCAGTTTCATTCTTAATTCAAGCTTGGTGTTCCAGTTGCCTTCGGTTTTGCTCATCGATTAATACACCAAGGAATTTAAACTCCTCTTCTCCTTTAAATATATATTTCCCAATTTTCCAAGACAATCTGCCAACCTCCTCATGATTCGGTCTCTGCACAACGATGTAATTTCTTTTTATTGTTTACCCGTAAGCCAATTTTTGCTGCCATTTCTTCTACTTCCACAAATAACTGCCTAATTTCTAATTCATTGCAGCCAATAAGAACAATATCATCCACATATGCAAGGATTTTGTTTTTCCCCAAATATGATGCCAGCAGGTGAAAAATAACCTCCAACTTTTTTTCTAGTCATTGACTGGGTCAGGGATGTAATGAATGGATCGTATATAGGCTATTAGTACAATGGAGTCGCCACTCCCAAAGTGATTTATGAATAACTGATAGATGCTATGAGATAAGAATGGAGTGTGGTGCTGGAATGAAAGATGCCAGGGAAAACCAGAGTACCCGTAGAAAATCCTGTCCATCCTCCGGTTTGTCCAGCACAAATCTCACATGGAGTGACCGGGATTTGAACCACGGTATCCAGCGGTGAGAGGCCGACACGCTGCCGTTTGAGCCACGGAGGCTCGATGCCAGCAGGTACAAGAGCTATTTTCCTGATAACCTTCTCCTGTGCAATATTGAATGGTGCAACACCCCCTAATAATGATGGGTCTATAACGTTCCGAAGAGAACGTCATAGGGAAGTGCGCACCAAGACAAAATTTAAACAAAGGAGCAAAACAATAAATAACACCTCAAAAGAAAAATGAGCAAGCAAGGAAACATTGAAGAGTGCAGGACCTAACCCATAAAGTAAGGTAGAGGGGATCACTAGGAATTGCAATGAACAACACTCAAATAACACCAACTTTAAAATTTTAAAATAAATATATACTTGAAAGAAAATTCATTTTTACATATTATTAAACGAGAACTCTTTAGACCCCAATAAATAAAACGAATAATAAGGAATGAAAATCAAAATGGCACCCATGAAAATTGGGTAAAATAAATAATCTAGATATAAATAAAATTCATATTCTTTAAAATAAAATCGTTTCTTCATTTTAAAAGGAAAATCCTGGTGCACCAGACAGTTTAAACTTAACAAGTTACTACGAAGTGTTCGTAAACAAACTTAAAATTTTAATAAAATTAACATCAAATTATTTAATAGAGGGCTTCCGATATACCCTAGTGGAAGGATCATTTCCAGTAAAACCCACGTAACATAGATCAAACAAAGCATCAAATAAATGGAACTCCACACAATAACCGACCAATATGAAAACACATGCCACAAAGAAATTACAATAATATCAACACAAATAAAGAATTAAATCAAAAACACGACCTGTAACGAATAATGTAATGAGGCAGGACACGCAACCACGAGAACGAAAGCACACGATCTCGCCTCAATACTACAAACAATGTCATTATATTCACAGCAGCACACACCAGCATACACAAAACCCCACGAGACAATAATGCACAATGTCAGTTGCGTAACTGTCACACGGCGATAAGATAAGCAATAATAATCAGAAGAGTAGGTAAGGCCAAAGCTACGATCGCTCCACACTAGGGATGCCCAAAACCCTCTATTAAAACCCCAAACCTTACATTGTTAAGGAATTACATCTTTCAAATAAATGTGGGTATCCCCACTTCATAAAACAATAATCAAATAAAACCACCCGCAGAAATGCAAGAAATATACAATCCTATTCCCTAACTATACATATTAAACAAAAAATAAATCTACGAAATATTCAAATAATAATAATATAGTTTTAAGAAAGGGGTGGTGTTCAGTGCAAACGTAGTAATTAGGTCGTAACACGAATAACAGGAGGCCGTAACACACGAAACAAAGCACAAAACAATAATAAGAGAATCGCAACATGAGAGAAAAGATGAAAATGTGCACCACAATGAACACTGCAATATGAATATGAGATATACAAATAGAAACGGTACACGTACCAAAAACTCAGGGAAACACACCAGATCCACCAGAAATAGGAATAAACCAAAGTGAAACACAAAATTTGAAAAAAGCAAGGACGAATTTTGACGGTTACCTAGAGCAAATAATGCACTACGCCTTTACACTTCACACACTTCAAGTATGAATGCCATCACCCAACAGTGGCCTAATTTCACTTACAATAAAAACACTTATAGAATACAGTAAATCACACCCAGAAAGTTATATACACAGTAATAAAACCTAAAGGCGTACCTTCGTGGTGATCAATTATGCTCAGGTAACCTACTCGTGTTATACCTAATTGCTACTGCACCCACAAATAAAAATAAGAAAAAAAACTTACATAATAAACACAAATATTCTTAAAATACTGTACACAATATTAGTCTTCCTCGCTAGGCGAGGTATACCCTCCTTTATTAACAGATTCCAATCAGTTCAGTCATAATAATAATAATAATAATTTGAGTAGCAGCGTAGCCGTTAACCATGGCGATTAGCTTCCAGTCACGAGCAACTCCAACAGCCAAAAGATACACTCCACACTCCGCCACTTGGCGCAACACAGTCTCAACCCTGCTACACGCTCTGGTGGAGACCGCCGAAACACAGAGAAGTTGCTAGGCACACTCATAGGTGGCATAGAAGTCCATGTATCTGTCCAACCATGTAATGATACCTCGTAGAAGCACTATCCAAACAGAAAACTACGTGACGAAAAGTCACAATTGCTACGTTTAGATTGAATAGATGACCAATATTCAAACAGTTCAGAGCGGTCATGCATTAATTAACCCAAATCTACCAGGTGCAAGGTTTTAGTCATCCCATACTCCAAATGGTGTTGAATTACTGTTTCATACGATCGTGGTGTAATCACAGCTCCGTACAGTAACTAGGCCGTGAACATGATGTCCGTAGAGGAATTGAATAATTGAACAAAATTACTAGTTCCGATGAGAGACACCATATAAATATGTCGCGTAGACAGTAGATTGTTCAAAGTATATGACATAACAAGCGTATTTAATAAAATAACGCTTCAATGGAAGAGGAGATAGTGCATCCCCTTGTCTCAGACCAGATTTATTCTGGAAGGAACTTGATTTTCTGTCCTTGAGCAACACACACCTAACATTACCATCTATTAAGTCTAAAACCTACTCGGTATTTATTATCAAATACCGTACTTCACAACGTTAGTAACTTTATTTTATATCTGATTGTGAGATTCCAAAGAAGAATATTATACTTACAAAATGAGTATAGAAAACAATGAAGCATTAGTTATATAGTAGAGTTGACACATCAAGAAATATGTATACTTACATGGCAGAGCCCTCTTCAGTAATCCTACACCATCCATACACAGTTTGCACATGTTAATTTTATGGGAAAGTCAAATTCCATCGTGATGTTCCACAGCCCTTATCTATGGATTGAGTCATATGCCTTGAAGAAATCTATAGAGAGATAATGAACAGACCCCTTGTGTTCCCACACCTTGTCATTAAGAGTCTTAATTGCAAATATATTGTCTGTAGTGGATCTTTGAGCAAATGGTTTTGAACGCTGTGAAAGAACAAGACAGAATTCTATAGGCCATGTTTACAAAAGATATACCACAATAATTTTGAAGTTCTTCCTTATCCCCTCCTTTATAATTGGAACAATATGTGATTCCTGCTATTCTTTTGGAATAACATCATGCTTAGAGTTTGTGATTTTTAGCATTTGCGATAAATGCGAAATATGCCGAAACTTTGTCAGTGTATGTGCCTTCATCTTATATGACCCGTACGGGTGGTTTTTAGCGATTTCGAATTCGCGATAAAATGCGAAATTGGTTCAAAATGCGAAATTATACAATTTATGCGAAATAGATGCGAAACTCTCAGTTTTATACGAAATAAACATATATTTTTAAAAACTATGCATTTTTCTTAAAAATAAGATATAAATGTTATTTATTTCAGGAGAAATAATTATTACGGCGCCCATTGCGATAGTAAAGCGATAACATGCTTTGACGGACACTTCCGTCTTGGTGCACGGGACTTCTGTAAGTTCATTATCGCAGTTAGCTGGTCGGAGAGATTTATTCTCTTTGTTTTGCAGCCTAACCGATTGATGTCAGATGACACCTGAAGCTATTTTCTCTGTGTAAATAGTAACTCTGAGCTGAGATACGGAAAATAAAAAGCACCTCATTTTGCAGCTCGTTGTAAACAATCATGGCGGCATCCAAGCGCGGCATGGATGAGTTTATTCGTAACTGGCTTGAAAATAGTGATGTTGAAAGTGGAAAAGATTCTCTGGAGAGTGAAAATAATTCTTCAAATTACAGTGATAAAAGTGATTCCGATTTCAGTTCCAAGATGATAGTGCCAATTGAAACTACGTGACAAAACCGGAATGCAACAAGAGCGAGTGAGAAGTCTAGTTTTACGTCACACCGACACAGATAGGTCTTACGGCGACGATGGGACAGGAGAGGCCTAGGAATGGTAAGGAAACGGCCGTGGCCTTAATTACGATATAGTCCCAGCACTTGCCTGGTGTGAAAATGGGAAACCACGGAAAATCATCTTCAGGGCTGCCGGCAGTGGGGTTCGAACCCATTATCTCCTGGATGCGAGCTCACAGCTGCGCGCTCGTAACCGCACGGCCAACTCGCCCGTTGAGAAGTCTAGTAAAATGATACTTGGAATTATGATCTTGTTGACAATAAGCCTCTTCTGTAACGTGTAAACCAGTTTTTGAAATTCACTCTATAGTGAGGAGGGGGTTGGGTAATAATCCGAAAGAAATGGACTTAGGGAATGAATTTCTAACCCCACAGTTCTGGGATCACGTTACTAAGGAAACCAATACCTATGCCTCTACATTTCTTGCTAATTTATCTGCTTCCCTTGAAACCAGTAATACTTACGAACAAAAACATTGGTTTCCTGTTACTATAGACGAGCTAAAAGCTCACTTTGCTTTGTGTATTCTTACGTAGCCTATGTGATTAATCAAATTTATGTTAAAGTGACGAAAAATAAATAGTATGTAAGGGAATATTTCCTTTCACAAGTAATGGCAGGCCAAAGGGTTAAATCATTCAATGTGTGGAATTTCTTTCACTGGCTAAAGAGCACTGCAAGGAACAATCAATTAAACAGCAAATACACTTTCAAGCACCACGTTCATTCTCTTTGTGTGTTGACCCTTGATCTTAGTCGGTTATTCTTGACATTGGTGTTGAGTAGTGGTTCTGTTTAAAAGTACGGTAGCGATTTATTTTATTGTCTTTTAGCCATGGGTAGAAGCGAAGTGACGATCAAACAGCATGCCGAAAGTCACAAATCGGTACATTTTTATGTAAGGATACAGATGGCCTATATTGATGTGCCGACTCTGCAATCAAAAACTTGAAGCAGAAAAAAATGTTTTGCAGGCTTTCCTTTGCCTTGGCAGCACTTCTGTGCATTTGGGCCTCTACGGACAGTGTCGATGTAGAGTATTTTTTTTATGAAAGTACAACATAATTATAACTGATAGGCGGTCTCAAATGAAGGAGGACACCTTTTAAATAATTGGCATGTTGTACTTAAATCATCATTGAAATTCCTCTTCCTTTTAGGTGTGTTGTACTGTGATAAATAAATACGTTCAGAATAGTATTTTTCACTTTGAAATTGTGTTTGTAAATTTGAAAATAAACATATTCCTGTGTGTTCGTTAATACTTCTTGCAGTCTTATGTTGATGTTTGTTTTATTTTCCATAGGGAATTCAAAACTGCATGACGAGCAATGTGTGATTAAACAGTATGATTTTACTCCCAACTGTTGTGTGTGCAATTTAGCAAATTATGCCTATTTTTAACCAATTTGCTACAACATGCTAAATTTGAGAAGTTTAGATGCTACAAAACGCTAAATTTGAAAATCAAAACGCTAAATCACTGATTTTTAAATGCTATAAACCACGAACTCTAATCATGCTATGTCCTTAGAATGAATTTATATATGTATTTATGTAATCTTTCTCCACCATATTCAATAAGCTCAGCAGGAATGTTGTCATTACCTGAAGCTTCATTTTGTAATACGTCTTGATATGATGGCTCTGGTATTTGTTCTTCTGACGGGGAACTAGATGGTTCACCAATACAAGTTTCTGGATCATCACAATTCAAGCAGGGAATCGAAGTATTGCTTACAATAATTTAATACTTTGTCCTGATCAGCAGTTAAATTTCCAGACTTACCACTCATAATACTCGATCTTGGTTGAAATCCTCTTTTAATTGTGTTGACAGTTTCATACATCTTGCAGATGTTCTTGTTTCTGTAGTCATCTTGTATGGATTTCTATTTGTTGATGGTTATGAATTTCATGTTTTTGGTCCGTATTGAACAATATATAAGTAATAATAATAATAACTTAAATGTTTCCACCTTTTCAATACAATATATTCACAAATTTACAAAATTATACGGTACTAGTTTCGACCCATCTAGGGGTCATCATCAGCCGTATTGAAGCAAAGATGGGTCGAAACTAGTACCGTATAATTTTGTAAATTTGTGAATATATTGTATTGAAAAGGTGGAAACATTTAAGTTATTATTATTATTACTTTTCTATTTGTTGTCTCAGGTAGACCATTTTCTTTCTACAAATTAATTTACTACATTTTTTCTGTTTTTCTCTGTATAGTTCATCTACTTTCTTATTAGACTTCAACCACTTATTATGCCATATTGCCACTTCATTAACTGCATCTTGACATGCCTTATCGAACCCTTTCTTTTTATTACCAACACCTTTTGTGATTTGTTTCACGTTATTCCACATTCATTCATAAACTTTGTCATTTGTTTCATCAAAGCCTTCTGTAGGATCTTCTCCCAGAATATCGAATCTGTTTGCAATTTCCACATTGAAGTACAATCTTTCATCTTCCTGCTTCAGTTTGTGTCAACTTTGCATCTTTCCTCTGTTACTTACAAGAGGTTTTCAGTTTAATTTCAACACAAGCAGTTATCATATTCAGATCAGATCCTATCTCAGCTCCTCTGTAAGCTCTGATATCAGTTATAGAGCTTCTATGCCTGTTATCAGTTAGTACATGATCTGATTGGCAGACTTACTGTCACACGAATTCCATGTTTCCTTATGTACTGTATTTATGTGGGAAAGTGGTACTCCGCACATTCCTGTTTGTGGATGTAGCAAAATTGAATAGTCTAATGGCATTTGCATGACTAAAGCAATGATGACTTTCTCTTCCTATTGTTGGCACAAAAATTTCTTCCTTTCCCACTTTTGCATTGAAATTACCTGAAATCATTTTGACATGTTTGGGTAATTTATTCCACAGTTCTAACAACTCCTCATAAAAGGAGTCCTTAAACATGATCATCCTTGTCGTTTGTGGGGGCATGGCAGTTCACCAGTGATATGTTAAACCATTTAGAATGTACCCTCAAATAGCATAGTCTTTCATTCACATGTTCAAAGGAGAGTACTGACGATACTAGTGAATTTTGGACACAAAATGCAGTACCAAATTCGTGGGGTCCAGTTTCGTTACCACTCTCATACTTCTCTATGTCCTGTATACCATTACCTAATAATCTAGTCTCTTGAATTGCAGCAATTCCCACTCTGTACTTCTCCAGCTGTTGACTTAGGATTTTGAAAGATCGAGGTTTATACAGGGTTCTTACATTCCAAGTTCCTATTTATAAAGCCGATTTCCATTGCAGGGTCGTCATATTATGATATCCATTCTTATTCATGCGAGGCAAATGTGAGATATTTGTAACGACCTTTCTTTTTTTTTATATGCAATAGAGCCGTTAACCCTATGTGCAACCCCCAACCTGTTCTTTCTGTTTTTCTCTGTATAGTTCCTCAACATCTACATTCTTACTAGACTGCAACCACTTACTATGCCATATTGCCACTTCATTAACTGCATCTTGACACGCCTCATGAAACCATTTCTTTTTATTACCAACGCCTTTTGGTATCACTTTCATTGCTACTGTTGTCATTATTTGTTTCGCGTTATTCCACCTCGAACCAGCCCTCAGGTCCAGGTTACAATCCTTGACCTGGCCGGGAATTGAACCCGGGGTCTCCAGGTAAGAGGCAGGCACGCTACCCCTACACCACGGGGCTGGCTATTAATTATTCGATCTATGAAGAAATTGTTATAGCCGTTAGATTTAGCAATAGCACGGGTAGTATTCAATTAATTTTTTAAAATCATTCTTAGACATTGGTATATTAATGGCACGAAAAATTAAGCTATTGTATGATGCACGTTTATGTGCTTGTGGGTACGTAGAATCTTGTCGGATAGTTGCTGTTTGTCTTGGTTTTCTAAAGAAAATTTTTTGTATTATATAGCGGAGGATGTCTGTTGATAGTTAAATCTAAAAAATGTATAGCTTTTGTTAGTTTTGGATTTGAGAGTAAATTTAATGAGAGTCAATGTTGTTGAGAAGTAGACGTGTAGAAGCTGCGGTGTTAATTTCTTCGTTCATAATAACGAGCGTATCAACATATTTTACCAATATCCTCTTTCAGGCCAAATGATCAATTTTTCTGTATTCTAAGAGGTGTAGATAGTTCTCTGCCAAGATGCCTGAGGCCAGTGAGCCCATTGCTGAGCCATCTTGTTGATGTATAGTGTTGTCAAAGGTGAAAAAATTAACAACCAATTTTAAAATAGAAATGAAGTCCTGAACTTCTAGTTTCTTAGGTGACTATTTATTTAAGTTATTTTCAATGATGGGGAATAATTTTGAGGTTTGAATGACGATGTTAAAAGTGGAGAGAATGATTTGGTTGGATGTTAAAATTCTATAGTTATTCTATTAAATCTGTCGTGTTTTTGGTGGATTTGTTAGATAAAAATCTATACTCTTGTATTAAAATTATTTGGATGAACTTGGATGTATTATACAGATTATGAAAGTGCCAGGGTTTGTAAAATGTGTGTTGCGTACGGAAGGTCATGAAATATAATAATAATAATAATAATAATAATAATAATAATAATAATATGCTTTGTGAGTGTGCAAGTTAAAGTGAAGGAAATAATAATAATAATGCTGTGAAAGTTCGCAAGTTAAAATATAATAATAATGCTGTGAAAGTTTGCGGGTGAAAATAATAATCAATGTAGATAACATGTGGCGTAAAAGACTTTAATTCGGGCAGTAAATTTGATTTTTACGTATATTGTTGATTTCACATTTTTGGACTTCATCATAACCATAAAAATTTGTTTAGCGTGTATAGGATGGTCACGTTATGTTGAAAGCCCAGAGTGGTTTGAGCCCATTTTTAAGATCGGAAGCTGTGCGGGACGAAAATCCGGCATGAGGTTAGAATTGAGCTGTACTGTTTTTTATGATGAAATAGATAAATCTCGATGCCTAAGACAATGTAAGGTCGATTCCGGTGTTATGATTGGCAGAATCCACGCACCAAGGATTAATTATTAAATAACATGTTTGAAGAGTTCCAGTGGAATAAAAGGGACTTCAAATGAAAAGGAAGGAATAAGTTAGCAATCGCAGGCATTGGATGTAGTTACCCAGCTGCGATGTGCCATGGGATTTGAGATGTGTCTTGGGAGGACATGGTGTCCCCATAAAATAAACGGCAGTACGGAAATGAAGGTTGCGGTTTCGAATACCGTGGTGTCCCGATCGATGTAAATCGGATCTTGGTGGTTCATATTGGGACTCAACATACTTCATAAGTGACTAAATTCTAGAGAGTGGAAATAAAAATATAAACTTTCCATTTTAAAAATAATAATAATAATATGTTACGGAGTTTTTCCGTGGTAGGTAGAGGTGAAAGAAGGTGCGGGTGTGAATAGGTCTCCAGCTACGAAAGCAAAATTAATTTAAAATTTAACAAGGTTATATTTTCTTTTCAAAAACAAGAAATAACAAGCATGGCAGGTACAAAGTAGCAAGTCAAAAAGGGTAGTTACAATATTTACAAGAATTGGGCTTCGCGCCCTGATTTTACACAGCTTGGGCAATCAGCTCAGTTTTACCCCAAACACGAGTTTTAACAGAGGGGCAGAAAACCCCATTCATACCTAGGAGCCCTTGCTCCAAATTACACAGAAAAGCCTCCACGAGGCATACAACACTTAATTTTCAAAAGAGCCACTCGCTCTCAAAATTTAAGCCTCTCCCAGGCCACACCAAACTCCACCTTCAAGTTGTCCTCACTGGACATAGACACAGGGGTACAATACCCAACCTACTGAGGTCTATTAAATGAAAAGGGGCAATTACATGACCTCTAAAATAACAATTTGAGAGGAGGCAATCTGCACTCCTAATACACTTGTTTTTAAAAAAAACCTAATCTGGCTCTAGGCCACTAATGCAAGGGCTAATCCCATACTACCGAGGTGACTTTAGAAAAGAGCAATTTGTTTTACATTAACGAAGAATAGGTTGAGAAAATAAGTTCACCTCAAAACAATAAGAGTGGGAGCTCGAGAGGGTTAGCACTCTCTATCCCAGAAGGTAGCTTAAAAGAGAATAGAAGAAAGATTGTTACATTTTAGGAAAAGGTTACATGGTGGAACGCTTCGCACCCGCCCCGAGAGTTAAACTGCTGAGCTAGCAAAGAAAGAATTTATTAATCGGCCATTACCTTATTGATGACCGCTGCCGAGGAAAGAGGCGCTTCCCGCCTCCTGCTATGTACTTTATACACTGAAAGATGGAACAGAAGTGGCCCGGAGACCCTAAAATCAGCAGTTTAAATCCTCTCGCGGAAGTTTCTAGGCGTTAGGGGAATGAAAACACCCGCCCACAATTACTTTATTGGCTAGGGTACAGAAACATATCCAAGATGGGGGAAGATGCATCGGATTGGTCGGAAATTACTAAAAGAAATTCGGGATTGGATAAATCTAAAACAAGGGGGAAAAGAGGGGTATACAGCCAACTTAAACAATAACAGAAAGAAATTTAGCAAGAAACAAACATTTGAAATAAAAATTTCTCCAACAAAATAGTTCTTTGACTCCGCACTAGGGTGCACTATTGTTGATCTTCAGTAGTGTCCTCTAGAAGAGAAAGTTCACACGTCTTACTTCAAGCGAAACAAAAACACATCAAAAATGACACAGTTCAAAAACTCAAAATTTTCCACGTGGTGACATCTTCTGAGAAGGTAAAGAATTAATAGCGTAGATAAAGTTCAGACTTCCTCCAGCAGAGGAGTTTCAACTGGCGCACATTTTAAATTAGCGGAGTGGAGGTGTACCTCCCGGTACAATAATAATAATAATAATAATAATAATAATAATAATCCAAGTGAATCTTGTCTTAAATCAATTGCTTAGTGCCAAAGTAGACCGAAATTGTAAGAGTTTATGCATTAACCATAAATATCGCCAACAGTAGTGTAACACGTGAAATTAAGTTACCATAATAATAATAATGATAATAATAATAATAATAAATAACTTGAAGAAGCAGACGGAGAACTAGCAATAGTATTTGAGAATAATAATTATGATGAAAGGAAATTAAGATATTTAATGGACGATGATTCAGTGTTACGAATATGATAATAATAATAATTTATTATGAAACTGATCATTAATTTGTGCGGATTAATTACGAGGAAAAACGACCCTTCGTTTGAAACGTCGGCAAAGGATAGCATATAATCAAATATAGGATGATAATTGAAATTAATGATAATAATTGATGGTAATCACAGAATATAATGATCGGATAAAGAATTATAATGATAATTATTTAATAATCATAGGAAGATATGATAGGGACAGTCGTCATGTGTCGAATTGGTCGGAACCAGATGTTGGTTTTCCACGTGGGAGATTGTTGGCGGTAGGTGCGGAATAACCCACGGATGGCACGTCTTCTTTGTATGAGCATAGTAATGAACCTTTCCGTACGTCTTGTCGTATTGACAAAAGTAAATATTGAGATAAGCTTTGAGTTAACGAGCTACACCTGGCATGTTTGTGAATCTGAAAATATAGGCTAGAGTTTGTCCATAAAATAAATTCCCGTTTTAGATACGATAACATTTCCACGGTGGCGATCCGGCCGACTAGAATGTACGTACCGGAAGTGACTCATGTCCAACGGAACGTGGAGATGACAGTAAATAGTTACTCTTATGCCCTCGTCTCCGGAAGAAGATCTCCAGCGGTGAAATGTCCATTCATACGGATGTGGATTCGATCCCCAGTAACCCATGGGGCGAATTCACGAAATATTTCACACTACCAGAGTAGTGACGTGAATTCAAATGTACCTATGTATTCTTTTTGAGGATGGAAATTTCTAAGTGTAATAATTGTAATCAATTGTTGTATGCGATTTATGTAAATAAATTGCTCCTTATTGCAATTTCAACAGGAAACAGTTTTCATATCTTTTTATTGTAGTTAGTCCAGTATGCCCATGGAATTTAAGTTGTCACTTCCCAGTCCTATTGTGGAGTTTATAATTTGTATTTATGAATGAGCCGTCCCCCTTTACCTTAATTTGCATGCCCCGTTCATCCCTGTGTTCATTTGGTGCGCCTATATATATTTGTTATTGATTAAAATTTTTAACATCTTTTTATAACTGATCACCCCTGAGATTAAGGCTAGTCTGGGACTCGGGAGGTGAGCGGGTGCAGTATGTATGTATTTTGGGTATTCAGCCCGAAGGCTGGTTTGATCCTCCACAGTTCCGTCAACAGCTGTCATAGATAGCCCAGGTGTCACTGAAGAGGCATACTAGAGAAATGAGGAGTGAGGTAGTTCCCCGTTGCTTTCCTCACTTAGAAGTTGCTATTGCATATCAGTCTGCCAAGCCCACTGAAATGTATGCACCAACCGACCCTATGAGTGATATTTTCACATCATTCATAACAGGGACTGGCTGCATAAGGAACGGTATTATTAGCATCGCTCATACCTCGGTCACCTTCATATTTTTCAAGTTATGAATCTCATTGAAGAGCCGTATTGGAATTCAGAATAAGTTGATACATTAATAAGAACCATCTTTTCAATACATAGCAATATTTATATTTAGGATTAGATATTGAAATTAGGACATGTACTGACCTACCTTGAATTAGGTTATTTTGGCTGAGGGTGCTCACAAAGTATGAGCAAAACATGATGTTGAAGGAACTGCATTGCTTGCCCCGTGAACAAATTATAAATAAAATGATAACATAAGGATCATGATCATAATCTAAGAGTTTCATTTCCGTATTGATTGTAGCTACAACATGAAATTGATACTGAAGCCTCCACCTTATCAATGCATTTATTTACATACTATCATTCACACTACCGGTTTCGACCCTTCAAGGGTCATCCTCAGCTGACAACTACAAATATAGTTCTTAAAACATCACAATGGGAAATATTGTACAGTCGTGACAATTATCCAGTTCAACAGACCGTCTAAAACAAATGATTAAGAGATAAAAGTATGTTCATTAGTTCTTCTTCTGTATTTTACAGATGGTAGAGTACTTCACTATCTACACCATTCTGCCAGAGATTTCCATCCTCTTCTCGTTGTCCTAAAATGGCGTAGGACAGTACGGTGGGGCAAGAGCAAGACATATCCTGCGATGTCCAGTGCGTTTCATCGAATGAACACCGATCGGATGAACCATCAGCTGATTTTCCACAGATATGAGTGTCATTGATAAGGTAAGGATGAGAGCAACATCTTCAAATACTTATGAAAGAAGTTGATCTTTCTTTGCTTTTAACTTCTTTGTCATCTTCTTTTCTTCTGGTGTTGTTTCCTCACAGAATTAAGGGTTATGAGTAACAACACATGAAATTTATGTTTTCCTCACAGAAGTCTGACAACTAACATGGAATAATTTTTCTTATTTTGTTCTTTCCATGTCAGTTGTCATATAGTTGATGTCGAACCACTGCTGCCCAACTTAATCTTCGCCCACGTCCGCCTGGCCTTTTATGATCTGTTATCAGGCCATACTATTTATTTTTTAATAGTGACCAAAATAGGCTGCTTTTCTGCATTTTGTGAAGGTTAAATCATGTGAAGTTGACTGGCATGATTGTTTACCTTCTTACTGGTTACATTATTATCTACCCATGGGATCTTGAACATTCTGTGATATATCTGTAACCGTAATCGGGACAATTACGCCTACACATAATAATAATAATAATAATAATAATAAAAATATTGACATAAATGAATGAGAATAAAGAAATAGTTGTAATAATAATATAGGCACTTAACAATATGAATAAGGAAATATTAACATGACGCAGTGGCGGTGTATTCACATCAGAACATGGAAACGTGACGAGTATCTTTTGATACGCAATATTAAATCAAATACAAGGGAACCCTTACAGGCCTAAAAATGACAACTAAGACAGGAGAGTGGAAGGTGCAAGGAAGCCCTGCGAGGTCTATGGGAATGTATAACGTTAAGAAAAGACTTACAAGAAACACCCTCTAGCTCAGCTATATTAAAAATAACAAACGAAACATTACAAAAGTTAAATCACAAAGCAGTTGATACTTAACGCTTTTGACAAACTGATAAAATAACGAATCCAAAAACACAAATGCACAAATTGTTGAATTAAAAAAAAGGGCTAACTCGGACACGTTAAATTTAAAACTAAAAAAAAAAAAAGACATTAAGCAAGGAAATACCAAAGTAAAAAATTACATTAAACAAAACCAGAAAACATTGAGATTAACATTGAAATGACACTTACCGCGGAAAGGCAGGAGTTTCCGAGGGAAGCCCTCAAGCTTGCGCTCGATAGGGTGGTCGGATGTAAATGACACCAAGCACACGCATGCTATTTCCGAAGCCGGCAGAAAGTCCGGAAATGGCCCGATTCACAACCGACCAATGGGAAACAATTTCCACTAGATTCCCTAAATTTTCTCCAATAGGTCATATTAAGATAGTTAGCAACTTTTCGAGATTTCCTATTGCGACACCCATGACCGCACATGCAGTATAGGATGTTTCACAACGAAAACATCGTTACATAAAAAATAATTTTCACCATATTACATCATGATATACAGATCACTTAATCACTCTTGCAATGTTAGCAATCCAATCTTGAGGTTTTCTTAAATACAATTTTACTAGTTACATAATTTTTGAATCAAAATACTCCTTGCATCTTGCAATGGTCATTTACAGTTCCATATATCTTCCCTATTGCCTAAAAGAAAAATTATTACACACACATCCAATTTAATATTTCTTGCAGTTAAATAAAATAAATTCCAGTAGAGTCCAGAGTTCCAACCAAAAATGTAATCTTTCAGACACTTTAAATAAAAACTTTAAAATTATATTTCCACTATTGCAGTTCTCCCTCTCACCACACACTACAATATCCATATTTGAAAGGTCTCAAGTGGTTCCTTGAAAAAGAGTTGCTCACCTAGATTTATCTCGCTGTTGGCCATAAAAATGGGAGGTCTAAGATGTCACACTACAACAAGGCATTTATTGTTTTAAAAGTGCTACATATTAATGTTTTCAAGGGGAAAACTGTTATTATAACAAGGAGCAGATAACAGAGCAAAAACTGACAAATCTCTAAAAATCATAATAGTTACCAATACAATTACATTCATTCATCATTCATTCATTCCAGGGAGCAGGGTAGGATGTCTAAGAAGGATGTGCCTCTGTTTATTACAGTCATGGTATGCTTCTTTTCTCTCTAGGGCATCCCATGTTTCTGATCTAACCACCTTTTCCTATGGCTTCAATTGGTCTTCATCCTGGAACAATCTTTTCAGAATACTTCCTTGGAGTTTGAGTCGCCTGCGCCTGCCTAACGTATCCTAGCCACTTCAGCCTTGCTAAACACAGCCTTTCTTCCATGGTCAGGTTGACCTACAGGTCTCTTCGTATCTGATCATTCCTATTTCTGTCCTTGTTTTCTGTACGGCTGATCTAAGGAACTTCATTTCACAAGCTTGCAGTTGACTTGCTTCTCTTTTAACACTCCAGACTATGTCATGATGGGCAGGAGATAAGTCTTAAACAGGGTCTGTTTAGACCTCTCAGGAACTCCCTTGTGCCATACCACATTGCGCACTTGATTGAAGAAGTTTGATCTTCTTGCACCCTGTTCAAGACTTCATTCTTGACACTTCCGTTATTTGATAAAGTACTCCCCAGATATTTAAAGGTATTTATACATTCAATGTTCTTTCCCTCGAGGGTGAGGATACAAGATATATTTATCCTGCTAACTTTCATAACCACTGTTTTGCTCTAGCTCACAGTTAACTTACATTCTTTACACTTGGTGTTCCAAAGATCCAGTCACCTCTGAACATCTCTTTCAGCTTTTCCCCAAATGGCAACATCATTATCTATTCCTTTGAGTTCCTTTATGATAGTATCCACGATTGAAATAAAGAGCAATGGGGAAAGAGAACTCCCTTCTTGTACACCTCTTCTTGTTTTAAACCACTGAGTTCTTCCATCTCCTACTTGTACAACCATCATACAACATCTGAACTTTTTTAATTAGTTTTTCTGGGATATTATGTTTTTCTAAACATTCCCATATTTTTTCCCCTCTCCACTCTGTCATATGCTTTTTCCAAATCCTAAAACACTATTATCAGGACCTTCCCTTTTTCCCAAAAAATTTCCCTTGACTGCCCGAGTGAAAAAATTAGGTCTGTAGTTCCTCTATTTCTTCTAATTCCATGTTTTTCCTTTTTAAATTGGTCTTCCATTATTTCTTTCAGCCTCTGTTCTATAATCTTCTCAATTATCTTAAGGTAGTATCACAAAAGGGTGATGTCCCTAGGATTGGTGCACTTCTTTCTACTTTTTTTAAACAATGGAGCTGCCTTAACCCAGTCCATGATATGTTGGAGATGATCTGTATCTACATCGATAAATCTTGTCAGGTGGATCCACGCCATAGGGGTGGGCAACAGTACTGTAGTCGAAGCTACGGTAGCGGCAAAATTCTGGTGGGGACCCAGTCCCGTGGGGTATAACATGGGCCCCATGCACAGGGATACATGTGAAGACCTTAACAGCAGTAAAGGCTTAAAATGAAAATTTTCAGTGTGGCTGAACTGGCGGAGGAGGCAACCTGTGCATCTGGGGATAGTACAGAAGGAAACCACTGCCTTCTGGAAAGGCGGGGGATCCTCGAAGGCTAACGGAGTAAACTCTGAAAGAAAATCCTCTGTTGCATTAGGTTTAGCAGGTTAGCAGACAGTTTCATTATGAGTTATGTGTGTTGCAATCACATTATATAAAGAAATTACTAATAAGAACCAACAAATGACCATTGTTCCAAATACCCAACACTGCAGTGACAACAGTGTGTAATTTCCTTCTAGTTAGTCATACCAATGGTCGTGCGTATCTCATACATATGATACATATTTTTAAAGCTGTTTTATAAGAATCATGATAAACCAAACATTACACACAACTTTTGATGAATATGGATTGTATTTAAGCTACATAGAAATCTAATGAGAAGTTTGAAAAACTTACTCGAATGGTTGCATCTATCTGCAATATACGGTAGACTTTATTTTTGCTAGATGCTTTACGTCGCACCAATACAGATGTGTAACAGGTTCAGGATTCAAACCCACTATCTCCCGGATGTAAGCTCACAGCCGCGTGCCCCTGACCGCACGGCCAACTCGCCCAGTGGTCCAGTGGTAGACATTCTAGCTCCAACAATGTGTTCACTATAGACTGAAAATTTGCAAGTGGTCTCGTCCAGAGGCAAGGAGAGAATAGCAGAGCATGGAAACTTCCACTGTCTTAGGTTCCTGGGGGGCAGGTTATGAAAAATATTCACTGTATCTGTTGTACACGCGTGTCTTAACGGAAAATTAATGGCCACTCTGGTTTGTGCTGCTGTCTGCTTGTGTCGCAAAAATGGCATCTGTGAAGCATTGATGGAAATTCTAGATACCATTGAGTGATGGTGGTGGTGATTATTGTTTTAAGAGGAAGTGCAACTGTGCAACCATCCTCTATATAACACTAATCAGAGAGAAAAAATGGAAGGGATCTGACACTACAAAAAATGAAGGTATCGGCCAAACAAAGACAAGGACCACGAAGGGCGTGAAAATGAAAGAGTCCCTAGGCCTTGAATGATCTAATACTGTTGGGGTCAGAGAAGCACAAGAGCTGACCAAGGGAGGTTGGATAGGATAGATGAAATTGAGGAACCTGTAACGAGTAAATGGAAGCAATGCCAAGACTCAGCTAAGGACCCTTTGGTTACCAACCCACACTCGCAAGTTCAGAAACCCTGGGGCTCCTTTTAGTCACCTTTGACAGGTAGGAATTATCGTGGGTGTTATTCTACCACCTCCATCAACAGGAGGTGGATACCATTGAATTCCAGAAGCCTTCATCTTCCCGACAATCCATGTTTCATAAGTTTGTCACTTCGTGTCATTGAAGTGAGGCATAATTTGCCTTATGCTCTCTGTTGAGAAAAAATAGAAACTATTGACTCCTAGGCGTCTTGATCTTAACTGCCGTATTTCGTATTTAAACTCTTATAGTTCATATAGTTCCAGTTCATAGGCCACAGCCAATTTCCTTCCCCCTTCGTTTCCAATTTCATTCACAAACATTCTTTTCATCCTCATTAGCTCCTCAACTGACATTAGCGGATGTAGTGCTGTTAGTGGCTGTAAAATCTCTCTGTATGTTCAGTCCGTCAGCGATGCCGCTGGTATGATCCTCAACAGCTCTGCCATCAGCTGTCATGGATGGCCTAGGTATCACTGAAGAGGCATACTAGGGAAACGAGTGAGGTAGTTACCCGTTGCTTTCCTCACCGAGCCAGAGTTGCTATTACATATCAGTCTGCCAAGCCCACTGAAATGCATACACCAACTGACCCCATGAGTAACATTTTCACACCATTCATAGCAGGGACTGGCTGCAAAAGGAATGGCATTGCTAGCATCGCTCATACCTCAGTCACTTTCATATTGTCAAAGCAAAGGATAAGACTGAGACAGATTTATGAACGTAACAAAATTGCTCTAGCCTATTCCAGAAGACATAGTGCACTGTAAACACTAGGTCCTGCCAGAAAAGGCAGAAAATCTCTCTCTATATAAAAAATAAGATTTTTGTCTGTACATTGCTCAGAATTTTGAGAAGAATGGTATTTCTGTATCAGTCATGTCCATAGTAGCAAGGAAATACACTTTTTACTTTTCCATTATTTATTTATGTATGTATGTATGTATGTATGTATGTATACGCATCATGGTTCATGGTGTGGGTTACTGTAGTCACGTTCTAGTTCGTGAACCATGGGCAACGGCGGAGTGGCCTATTAAGTGGTCCTGAAAGTCAGGATACCAGTTCCTATGGAATGGGAGTGGGCATCTTGGACATATTCTGAGTCGTGGCCCTCGTTGTGCTCAAGCGGCTAGGACTATACAATTCACCGGTGGTCCATAACCGGTTAGAGGAGAGATCCTCACTTGGACTATGTGCAAATAGGGTAGCATCCTGCTTCATGAATTGACTGAGCTCAGAACATTTTAAGCTAGCCTCGGACCTATGGGAGTAACAGAGCCCCACTCCCATTTGACTGGCGACGGACTCTTTGGAAACAACTTGGCGAACGAAATGGAATTTCATGGGGAGCTATCAATATTAATGGGTCTTATGGAAGAAAGAAAGTAGAACTGGCTGAGTCAGCAAAGGGGATGCATGTGGATGTGCTAGGGGAGATAACAAGGAAGAGATAGGAGATTATAAACTGTACTTGACGGATGTTAGAAAGGGAAGGGCAGTGTCTGGGGTATGGCTCTTTTTCAGGAATACCTTTGCACGCAACATAGTTTCTGTTAGGCACGTAAATGAGCGAATGATGTGGGTGGATTTGTCAGTTGGAGGAATCAGGACTAGAATTGCCTCCATGTATTCACCATGTGAGGGTGCAGACGAGCATGAAGTTATCAAGTTTTATGAAGCATTGAGTGACACCATGGTCAGGGTCAACAGCAAGGATAGAATAGTGCTAATGGGCGATTTCAATGAGAGAGTTGGCACTAGAACTGATGGATACGAAAGAGTGATTGGTAAATGTGGGGAAGATATGGAAGCTAATGGAAATGGGAAGCGTTTGCTGGACGTCTGTGCTAGTATCGGTTTAGCAGTTACGAATACATTCTTCAAGCATAAGGCTATTCACTGCTAAACATGGGAGGCTAGGGGTACCAGATCCATAATAGACTATATCTTAACCGTCTTTGAATTCAGGAAATCTGTTAGATCACTACAGATCAGATAGTGGTCTGTATCATCGAAAAATCCCCAGAAAACTCGTACATTCCTAAGTATCTCTAGGCCTAGAGAAAGTGAAATCTGTCTGCAAACGAATAAGGCTAGAAAATCTCCAGGACGAGGAAATGAGACACAAGTATATGGGTGTGATTAGTGAGAAGTAGACAGTAAGCAGGTTCAGGATATAGAAGGGAATGGGTAGCCTACAGGGATGCTGTAGTAGAAACAGCCAGGGAATGCCTAGGAACAACTGTGTGTAAAGATGGGAAAAGGCAAACATCTTGGTGGAATGAAGTGAGAGCAGCTTGTAAACGTAAAAAGAAGGCCTATCGGAAATGGCTCCAAATGTAAATGATAGAAACAGAGAGAATTAAATAGTTGTTAAATCAAAAAAGAAGTTGTGGGAAGATTTTGGTAATAACATGGAAAGGCTAGGTCAAGCAGCAGGGAAACCTTTCTTTACTGTAATAAAGAATCTTAGGAAGGGAGGGGAAAAAGGAAATGAACAGTGTTTTGAGTAATTCAGGTGAGCTCATTATAGATCCCAGGGAATTACTGAAGAGGTGGAGGGAATATTTTGAACATCTTCTCAATGTAAAAGGAAATCATCCTGCTGGTGTTGTGAACAGCCAAACTCGTGGGGAGGAGGAAAATGATGTTAGTGAAATTACGCTTGAGGAAGTGGAAAGGATGGTAAATAAAGTCCATTGTCATAAAGCAGTAGGAATAGATATAAATTAGACCTGAAATGGTGAAGTATAGTGGGAAGGCAGGGATAAAGTGGCTTCGTAGAGTAGTAAGATTAGCATGGAGTGTTGGTAAGGTACCTTCAGATTGGACAAAAGCAGTAATTGCACCTATCTATAAGCAAGCGATCAGCAAGGATTGCAACAACTATCGAGGTATCTCATTGATTAGTGTACCAGGCAAAGTATTCACTGGCATCTTGGAAGGTGGGGTGCGATCAGTCGTTGGGTGGAAGTTCGATGAAATCCAGTGTGTTTCCAGACCACAGAGAGGCTGTCAGGATCAGATTTTCAGTATGCGGCAGGTAATTTAAAAATGCTACGAGAGGAATAGGCAGTTGTGTTTGTTTCATAAATATAGAGAAAGCATATGACAGGGTACCGAGGGAAAAGATGTTCGCTATATTGGGGGACTATGGAATTAAAGGTAGATTATTAAAATCAATCAAAGGCATTTATGTTGACAATTGGGCTTCAGTTAGAATTGATGGTAGAATGAGTTCTTGGTTCAGGGTACTTACAGGGGTTAGACAAGGCTGTAATCTTTCACCTTTGCTGTTCGTAGTTTACGTGGATCATTTGCTGAAAGGTATAAAATGGCAGGGAGGGATTCAGTTATGTGAAAATGTAGTAAGCAGTCTGCCCTATGCTGACGACTTGGTCTTAATGGCAGATTGTGCCGAAAGCCTGCAGTCTAATATCTTGGAACTTGAAAATAGGTGTAATGAGTATGGTATGAAAATTAGAAATTCAACTGAATTGAATGTCAGATTGGTGATACAAAGCTAGAACAGCTCGATAATATCAAGTATTTAGGTTGTGTGTTCTCCCAGGATGGTAATGTAGTGAGAGAGATTGAATCAAGGTGTCATAAAGCTAATGCAGTGAGCTCGCAGTTGCGATCAACAGTATTTTGTAAGAAGGAAGTCGGCTCCCAGACGAAACTCTCTTTACATCGGGCTGTTTTCAGACCAACTTTGCTTTACGGGAGTGAAAGCTGGGTGGACTCATGAATAAGATACCCCTAAGTCAGAAGTAACAGACATGAAAGTAGCAAGAATGATTGCTGGTACAAACAGGTGGGAACAATGACAGGAGGGTACTCGGAATGAGGAGATAAAGGCTAATTTAGGAACAAAATCGATGGATGAAGCTGTACGCATAAACCGGCTTTGGTGGTGGGGTCATATGAGGGGAATGGAGGAGGATAGGGTACCTAGGAGAATAATGGACTCTGCTATGGAGGGTAAAAGAAGTAGAGGTAGACCAAGACGACGATGGTTAGATTCAGTTTCTAACGATTTAAAGATAAGAGGTATAGAACCAAATGAGGCCACAACACTGGTTTCAAATCGAGGATTGTGGCGACGTTTAGTAAATTCAGAGGCTTCCAGACTGAACGCTAAAAGGCATAACAGTCTATAATGATGTATGTATGTGTACGCATCACGATAAAACGGCTGAAGAGAGTTTAATGAAAATCTCTATGTGAAGTCGGGGATGAGCCACTACAATCTAGGCTATAAATCATTTTACTCATGCTGAGTGAAATGGTTGTTTAGGGGAAGGCCTAAAATTGATTTCTCAAATATTTATATTATTAGTCATCCTATCGATAAATACTATATAACGAAAGTTATATAGAATTAAATATCTGATCATTTATGTCATACAATTTTACCGTAACTGCTTTGATAACACAGATATTCATGATGTTGAATTTTTATTGCCAAGTCCATATCAACGCCGAGTCATGAGAAAATGGGTTAACAGAATTTAATTGAAGTCTGTATATAGAGTCGGGGAATAAGAAACTACAGTCTGTTATAAACAATTTTATTCACCCTGGATGATATTGTAGTTCAGGGGGAGGTACTTAAAATTTACTTTTTAAATACCTATGTTATTGGTCCTATCGAAAAGTACTACATAAGAAAACTTCTAGAGAATACAATTTCTGATCATTCACGTTTTATTCAGTTTTACCGCACTGACTATGATAAGAGTGGTATTTCAGAGTTAGAAGAAAACTAAATGTGAAGGCCTACTATATTCGAAGCGCATGACATTGATCAACAATAACATTACCTTGACCATTGTTTGTAGTGATGTTCTTTGTCTCTTATGCTGCCACTCAACTGAGATAGATGGGATTACTGGTCCGTACTGAGTATAACAGCCTGACTGAATATTGGCGGGAAATAGCTGGGGAGTTAGAAAACCTTTTTCTTTTGCATGCCATTCCTCTGGTTCATACATTTTCTGATACTGCTGGTACGTAACCCAGACTGGTTCATCAGTCTTCCAGCTATTCGATCCCTACTCTGACACTCTGAATGAGTAGTGTACAGGCTTAAGGCAGAGGCTCACTTACTAGTAGTAGTAGTAGCATGGCCTGGTCTAGAATTACATTTTAGGCATATTCCAAATTCTAGCACCACAATTCACTAAATAACTCAAAATTCAATCCTGAAAAGAGCTGTTTCTTAATAAAAGTGAACCGGGCGAGTTGGCCATGCGTGTAGAGGCGCGCGGCCGTGAGCTTGCATCCGGGAGATAGTAGGTTCGAATCCCACTATTGGCAGCCCTGAAAATGGTTTTCCGTGGTTTCCCATTTTCACACCAGGCAAATGCTGGCTGTACCTTAATTAAGGCCACGGCCGCTTCCTTCCAACTCCTTGGCCTTTCCTATCCCATCGTCGCCATAAGACCTACCTGTGTCGGTGCGACGTAAAGCCCATAGCAAAAAAAAAAAAAAAAAAGTGAAGAGGAAGAAGTTTTTCTTAAATTCTGCATTCATTTAATTCCAAATTAGCAGTGAAGAGGGGTTTCTCCTCTGGATTGGAGGAAAAATTTGCCTCCAAGTCAGATGGATTTTTCCGCCGCCTATGTAATGAACTGAAATTTTTCTACTCATCGGGTACTCTTAGGAAACATATTAGTAAAAGGGCATAGTTTTTGGCCTGGGGGTCTCCACTATTCAAAACCTCCACCTGGCTGAAATAAGATGAAGTGTGTTCACGGATCACGGCTGTCTGCGGCTTGGTCTTTTCAGCTCTGGATCTTTGGACTGTTAGATCGGCAGCGTAGTACTGTTCGTTAAAAGTGAGAAAATACGTGGTTTTTCATTTGATAAAGTATATTAAATGAAAGCATTGCTTTTAATTGCGCCATTTGTACCGTCGTCATTGTAATGATGTATGTTCATTTCAGTTGGGAAAACTATAACGTCTTTCTGAGGATGTAAAAAGGGCAGGTGGAGAGCGAGTGTCCACCATTGTAAAGAAAACTCCCCAACCTGATTGTGACTGATGGTAGGCAAGGGGGCCTGCCATTACAGTGAAAATTCCCTAACCCAGTCTTCATATGAGAAAGGACGTTTGGTGACTTCCTTGTCGCGTTTCTAGGGTAACGTTCAGAGCTATGCAATTTAATACAATCTTGCTCACAATGTGTGCACTACCTAACCTAGAATTCTGTGTACAATGTAGAATTCCATAGTGAAGCACAGGTACATCAGCTAGTATAAATATAAATTTATCTTACCTCATTCCCAACGGCATGCCAAGAAATGGGACTATAGGGTAGTAAAAAAAAAAAACCCATAGTTGACACAGGAGGTGAATATTGTTAGGTGAAGTACCGATGGGTCTATACCATTAAAAATATCATGGCTCTCACATGGTCCTTCAGGTTCTGAAGTTGAAAGTGCTGTTAGGAGAGGAAGAAAGTAGTGTAAGCAGTTTTGCTAATGATTCTGATGGTGTGCAAAGTGGCGTAAATTGTGTCCAAAAAGAATATTTGCCCCTTGAAGACGTGGAATGTGTAGTTATATCTCCTGATAGTAACATTCTGAGGGTGTTATGTGATGCGACTTACAAGGTATCAAAATTTTCGGACTGGCCATATGGGCGCAAGTGACGCTGAACCTTCTGGACGGCCTGTGGAGGTTATGAATCCAGAAATCATTGATCAAATCCATGATATGGTGATAGATTGCTAGTGCTGTGGGCATCACAACTGAACGGGTACATAATATTTTGCATAAACATTTGGACATGAGAAAGCTATCCGTAAGATTGGTGCCGCGATAGCTCACGCTTGACCAAAAACAGAATCATGTGAAGTGTTGCAGGGATGGTTTGCAGCTGTTCCAGAAGATTCCGTAGGACTTTAAGTGTTGTTTAGTTGCTGTGGATGAAACATGGATTCATTACTATACTCCTGAGACCAAACAACAATCTAAAGAATGGGTTACCAAGGGGGAATCTGCACCAAAAAAATGCGAAGACCGTTTCTTCGGCCGGAAAGGTTATGGCGACTTTCTTTTAGGATTCGCAAGGGATAATACTCGTCTACTATCTGGAAAAGGATAAAACTATTACAGGTGCATATTATTCATCGTTGTTGGACCGTTTGAAAACCGAGATGCAAGAAAAACGCCCGCGATTGGCCGACAAGAAAGTCCTTTTCCATCACGAGAACGCACCAGCACACACCTCAGCAGTTGTGGTCGCAAAATTAATGGAAATAGGGTTCCAACTAGTTTACATCCCCCCTATTCTCCAGACTTGGCTCCCTCGGACTACTATTTGTTTCCCAATTTGAAGAAATGGCTGGCGGGACAAAGATTTTATTCAAAGGAGGAGGTGATTGCAACACAGACTTGGACAAATCCTATTATTTGGAAGGGATCAACAAACTAGAACATCATTGGATAAAGTGTATAAGCCTATAAGGAGACTATGTCGAAAAATAAAAGGTTTACCCCAAACATGTAAGTAGTTTTTATTTTTGCACGGACGTTTCAAACGTACTGAGCAATGCTTACAAGTGAGTGTGTGGAAGACGAGGCGCATGCTAGGAACCGGGAGACTGTGATAGTGAACAACATTCATGTGCTGCTTGATCTTAATATGCTTATGGGTAAAGTGCAGAAGCACACACTAAAATATCATTTTGGTAAGGGTGCATTTCTGGAGTCATCAGTCTTTCTACAAACTACGAACCTTGAAGACATAATACAATTACTATTTTTGGTTGAGAATAGAACAGCTGACAGTTATACAGGACCTCGAAATTCAAAACATTCTCTTAATAACGAACAAAATTTTATTTTACCTACCTTCTATCACAGACTCAGAAACGTCACACGCTCAGCGACACTCAGGTTGTTCACCTTGGGACACACTCTCCTACTTCCCCTCCACACTACCCGCTCAGCATAGTAACTACCAGTACTTGTTTTGAAGTAGGTGCACACTTACCTCAGTAGAAGCGAGTCCTTCTCTGCACGTCGGGGCCAATAATAATAAGGAGTAAGTAATACGATTTTATTACATTATATTCATTTCATCTTCCATTTCACGTTACTTTGTTGTTGCTGGCTTGTCATGCGCGCAACGCGGCCGGGAACGGTAATTTAAATTGCTTATGGTGGGAGTTACAAACGTACTAAAGAGCGTCCTCCTAATTCAATACAATAAATATTCCGTCATTTACTCAGTCTAATGACGGAATATTTATCGTACTAAAGAGTGTTGTAAATGTGGTATCCAGGTTTCTTTAGCATGTATTTAATAGGACACGTCCTGCGAGTTTGTAATAATGGTATAATAACCAAGGAAACACACTTGTGGGAGACGTCTTAACCAGTTTCGATTGTGTATATTTAGCAGTTATTCACAGGCTATAGTCCTCGATTCACTTTCCAAACATTTTTGAATACATACCTATAAAGAACTAAGTTCGTAAGATTATCAAATTGCACAACATTTTAAAAGTCAAAACATGTTTGCACCCTGGACTGTTGGTTTGAAATATGAGAAAACTTGAAATCAATCTGAAAAAAATATTTTGAAACTTTCAAGCCCAGATTTCATTAATGTTGCTTAAATGCCTTAAAGTTTAAATTGAGCACCACGAAACAAATTAAGTAGATGTCTTTTAATACCTTGTAGAAGGGTAGCTCTGCACATACTGAAAACTTTCATACGTTTTCATTCTTCCCTGCGGGTGGAATTGAAGTGTATGACAAGATTCATCTTCACAGCATTAGGCGCAAAGGACCTCCGATTAATACAGATGTTGGTTCCCATAGGGAATCTGTAATATTACCTCCGATTATCGCTTAACACATTCTTGTGACGTAGAAAGGAGGTTTCCTTTTTACAAGACATTATAGTTCATATTTAAATAATGTAAAATCACTGCTATCTCCTAAGAACATCATTTATCTTGCACACATTGCGATAACCTCATTTCGATTAAGTACGTTTTGAAGTTTCAGTTTTAAACTGTCTCCAACTATTCCATGTGATTGTTGTACTGAAAGTCAACACTTCTCACAATTTTAATACCTGCATGAGTTTGTAAGCTGGCAACTTCTAAACGAGCAATTGCACTCTGTATAATTCCAAAGTTTGACTCCTGCACAATCTTCATAGATGAGACAGAGTATTCCACTTGTATTAACTGCACGTGATACCGAGAAGCAGTTTTGTGAATACTAATTTGCATTCGGTAAGTTGAAGATGACTTTGCACAGCAGCAGCTGTCGTCAAACTGCCGAAATATGATATTTATGCGAAAATACCTCAAAATATGACCTTATGACAGAAAAGGCCAAAATGAGCATTTATATGACAAATAAAAATCGCTTAATTGTGACGATAATCGCCTGATTTGCACCAAAATTCAATCAGGCAAGAAAGCGGAGACAAGGAAAACAATGACTTTTCCTAAATATCCAAACCCTAGTCATAATATTTTGATCAGGCTCCAAATGGGCTAACATTAAATTTTGTGTGAAATACATAGTGTTTTTTTTTGGCAGTGAGTAGTAGGACATTTCAGTCATTTGTGTTTTATGTAATCATTTCTACCTGAACGAGGCCAAACTGTTATGAGCCGATAAATTGTTTCATATACACAAGTTCTGAGAAAACTGTTTGGTAACATTCTTTGAATAATGGTAATAATTATATGATTGATTTGATAATTCCAAAGAACTGTTAATTTGATATCCCTTGGAAAGGAGGCCTTGTTGAAGGTTAATGGAACTGTAGGACTGCTAAGTAAATGTGTTCCTGGATTAAGGGGAAGGGGTGAAGTAGGAGGGATTGCATTCTACGAAGTAATATAATCACTGGTAATTAATTTTTGTTTGTAAATATGTTAATTAGTTCATTGAAAAGAATATTGGTGTGTTGAGGAATTATTTTTAAGTTACTACTTGGATTATTTCTAATAGAATGTGAATGTTTTCATAAATGTTTATTAAAATATCTGGTATCTTTTTCTAAAATAGTGTCTTCCATGTATTTTCATTAATGCCATTTTGTGGAAACAGCAGAAAATGTATTGCTATCAGAAAAATTTACATACTTTGATCGGACTGAAACAGTCTAAGATAATTTAATGTACAAATACTGTATTTGAGTTCTACTCAGCGAAATATTTATCTTGTTGAAAGACATTTACTTCGAAAACAAATTAAAACGCATTTGAACATGATGCTTTAAAAAGTAAATACTGAACAGAACTGACTTACTGAATTTCCTTGACTGTACGACTCTCCGCTCTCCTTCGTTCATTGGTTGAGCCACACTGAACTGAACTCGAGAGGTTGCTCCTGCCTTACATACACCTGGGGCAATGATCGAGATACGTCTGTCGCTTGAACCATACAGAAATCTCCAGATATGGGAAGTTCTTAGCCTGTGGCCAAGTCGTTTCTGCACCCCTCGAAGCCTCAGCAATGTAGCGGCACTTTGGAGCTGGGTCTGACCAATGAGCACTGGCCATCTCCCACGAGGCTCTGGCCCGGTGCTGTCGCACGCAGGCCCCACCCTATCAGAGGTTGAAATGACGCATGTAGAGGTCACACGCGCTGCATTATCTATTGGCAAACTAACGTTATTAACGTTTGTAAAAAAATTCCCTGTCTTTATGCAGTTTTGCAGCTGTGATAATTTCACTGCATTAAAGAAAGTAAACTTATGTCATTGTCCCAAGTTGGTGCAGCCCTTTTAAAGCACACACCCAATGGAGGTGAGCTGCGTGTACCATTCTAACCACCAGCCATTCTTAAATCTTTGGAATTGAACCCCGGGCCCCTGAGGACGGCAGCTAATAGTGATAACTGTTACACTATGGAAGCGGACTTTGCGGCATTAATTAGTATTGTAATTATTATCGTATTAGAATTTAATTTTTGTGTTGATATGGAAAAATGCCAAACATGCTCAGAGTTTTTCATTTTGTGTCCATGAACTTAAAATATACATAGGAAGGAAAAAGAACGGAAACTGAAACCAATTTCTAGTATCTGGTGCTACCCACTGAGCCATGCGCTCACTTGGCACTTTGTACAACAGTTAGTATAAACTAATGATTAACAAACGACAGGACGATTGCTCAGCATGTGTCTTTGTCACCCCCTCAAGTTGCTCCTGAGATTCGGAGACGAGGGTAAACATGCAGGTGTCGCAACTTACTTGCTTCCTGGCCCTTCACACTATCATCCTCTTTGCCCTATTGCTGCAGACAGATGTAATTGTAGCCAGGATGACTTCATTAGGGTTATTTATTTGCACTTCCACTTGACCAGTAAATGATACTGGACAAAAGTGATATTTTAAATAGATGTTGTCATGAGGAATTTTCCTTTAAAAATAACATTAAAGAGATACATTGTTTTATGTTTCAGGCAGCATTCCTACTCTCCCTTCATGAAAATCCACCAATCCATTCTCCTGTGATCCTGCAACATATGTCCTGTTCGGTATGAAAACTTGGAAAAACCAAACCCCTACAGCTCCAAAGGGTCATGCTTTACCAAGCGATTGCTGCTCAGCTCTAAGGTCTACAGTACTAGGAGGTGTGATGTGGTCAGCACAACGAATCCTCTCGGCAGTTATTCTTGGCTTTCTAGACTGGGTCACCATCTCACTGTCAGATAGCTCCTAAATTGTATCACATAGGCTGCGTGGACCTCGAACCAGCCCTTAGTCCGGGTACAAATCTCTGACCTGGGACTTATGGGTAAGAGGCAAACACAGTTGAAAGAACAGCACAGAGCCGGTACGGTGAAGAATAAGTACCAGTTAATATTAAAAAATTACAGATGGAAGGGACTGCTGGAATCTCTCAAAGCCAATTTTCTCTAGAGTGCCTGATGATCTGGCAGAATGGCCATGGGACATTTATATTCAAGGGGTCGCCTTCAAGTGCTTTGACATATCTCCTTAAAGGTTCTCTTGGAAGTAAAATTCTTCGTCCACTCATAATAAAGCATCCAGTAAGACGCTATTATTTCATCATGGCTTCTGTGATCGTGACATATATTCCACAAATTAAAACTAAATGGAATGATTTTGGGCACCTGTGTAATGGAAATACTTGTGTAATAATCATATCAAATGCAATAAATAGTACACTTTTGCCTAATGAACTGAAACTTCATCAATTATAATCAACAAGTGTATGCATCACAATATGTTCAGAGTTGTTTATCAAGTTATATGTTCTTCAGTCTACATTGGAGTCAAATGTGGCCTTTTGCTTCACCTAACTTGCACTCACGAGACATACTTGTCATTATTTTGTAAGTTGTGAAGCCAGAACCTCACATTGTAGATTATTTTATCAGTCTGTATAGCAAGGATAGAAGAGCGCAGGCTTTCTGAATCCATGTTGGTGTTTTGTTTCCAGCTGTGTCTGCTGCTATTTGAAGGTGCTCATATATTTGCGCCGTTAGATTTATCAGCACTTAAAAGAACTCCAGTGGGAAAAAATTGCAGCACCCCCTTGTGGGTGGGGGACACAGACAAAGAATACACCCACGGTATTCCCTGTGTGTTGTAAGAGGTGACTAAAGGGGCAACCAAGAGATGATCAAATTAGAACCATGAAACTGCTTATGATCAGTACCATCACGCGGGGAACACCATGGGTAGCTTTTACATGCGAGTAGTACCACTATGTTAGGTACACAATAGGTTTGTGATTAGTAGAAGCAGAGAGTGGTTCACTGTGGTTTTGCAATACCTGTGAGAAGTACCACTACATGCGGAATACCACGGGCTTAGGTTGCCTGTGATTAGTACCATTATGTGAGAAACACCACTGGTCTGGTCCTCCTGTGGGTGGGGGTTGTAGAATATCACCCTTGCTATCGTAAGAGGCGTAAAGGGGGCCCCAGAGGCTCTGAAGTTTGGGGCGTGGGCTGGTGACCATGGTGCCCTTAGCTGAGTCCTGGCATTGCTTCCACTTGCTTGTCCCAGGCTCCTCACTTTCATCTATCCCATCCAACCTCCCTTGGTCAAATCTTATTCCTTTCCGACCTGATGGTTTTAGAGCACTCGAGGCCTAGGGAGTCTTTCATGTTCATGCTCTTAGTGGCCTTTGTCTTCCTTTGTCTGATACCTTCATTTTTCGAAGTTTCGGATACCTTCCATTTTTTCTGTGATTATTCTTATATAGAGGATGGTTGCTTAGTTGTACATCTTAAAACAATCATCACAACCACAGGTCTGGGCGTTGCCTGTGATTGGTACCACTATATGAGCGACACCGTGGGTCTGCGTTGCCTGCGATTAGTACCCACTATACGAGGAACACCATGGGTTTGCGTTGCCTATGAGTGGTGCCATTATGTGAGAAACACAGAATTCTGAGTTACCTGTGCGATGTACATTGCTTGTGAAGAGTACCATAATGTGTGGAACACCGTGAGTCTACACTACTTTTGATTAGTACCGCAACATGTGAAATACCATGGTTCTACTTTGCTAGCGATAAGTACCATTATGAGGGGTCATAGTCCTGGATTTTGGACCGCTTTAGACAACAAGCATAATCGATTCAAGTTTGTGCGTTGTAGGCAGTCACGCGGTCAGTAATACTAGCTTAAGGTAGTTACTGGGAAGGTAGGTCGGATCCACTGATTAAGTTCATAATTAATTTTCGTCATCTTCTTGAATACTATTAAGTGGATCTATATTGGAATTATTTTTAACTTTCAGTATTGTGAGTTGGGTCTGCTGATTATTTTAAATTCATATTCATCCATTCATTCTTCATCACGTTTTGAATTCTGGTCAGTGGATGAATTTTGGACTTTGAAATTGCCATACCATTTCATCTGTTTTCGTACCATTAGAGGGGCAGTGACCTAGATGTTAGGCCTCTTTAAATAACAAGCAAACGAGCATCATCATCATCAGGAAATGAGCCCAGCATCTTCGCATCTCCAAAAACCACAAGTGTCTCGTACTGTGTGAAATGGCCAAGATACACCTCATTACCAAGCTTCGTATAGAGTGCTACCTTCATGGATTGGCTTCTTAAGTGAAGTTCAAGCAATAAATATCATGTACAGGGAGAAGTTAAAGCCTGAACTCTCCACACAGCATGTGGCCGTAGTCGCAGGCTTTAATTGAAATGGAAGTTGACTGTATAACCTCGGGTTCAACTCTGAAGCTTTGTTTTGCCTTCGTTGCTAGTACCAGAGAAGCACCATAATCGCTGTTACCGTGTTTTTGCGGTAGGTAGAGGTGAAAGAAGGTGCGGGTGTGAACAGGTCTCAAGCTACGAACTTAAAGTAAACGTAAAACTTAACAAGGTTATATTTTCTTTTCAAAATTAAGAAATAACAAGCATGGCAGGTACAGAGTAGCAAGGCAACAAAAGTATAGTTACAATATTTACAGTATTTGGGCTTCGAGCCCCGAATTCACACTTCTTGGGCAATCAGCCCAACCTTACTCCAAAATAAGTTTAACAAAGGGGCAGAAAACCCCATTCATGCTCAGGAGCACTTGCTCCAAATTACACAGAAAAGCCTCCCCGAGGCATACAACACTCAATTTTCAAGAAAGAGCTACTCGCTCTCAAACTTTAAGCCTCTCAAAGGCCACACCAAACTCCACCTTCAAGCTGTCCTCTAAGGACGTAAACACAGGGGTAAAATACCCAACCTACTGAGGTCTATTAAGTGAAAAAGGTTAATTACATGACCTCTAAAATAACAATTTGAGAGGAGGCGATCTGCACTCCTAATGTATTTGTTTCAAAACCTAATTTGGCTCTAGGCCACTGATGCAAGGGCTAATCCCATACTACAGAGGTGACTTTAGAAAGAACAATTTACATTACATTAAGGAAGAATCAGTTGTGAGAAATAAGTTCACCTCAAATCAATATGAGTGGGAGCTCGAGAGGGTTAAGCACTCTCTATCCCGATATGCAGTTTAAAAGATAGAATAGATACTAAGTGTCTTTACATTTTAAGGAAGGTTACATTATGGAAAAACTTCGGACCCGCCCCGAGAGTTAAACTGCTGAGCTCGCAAAGAAAGAAGTTATTAATCGGCCATTACCTTGTTGTTGACCGCTGCCGAAGAAAGAGGCGCTTCCCGCCCCCTGCTATGTACTTTACACACTAAAAGATGGAACAGAAGTGGCACCGAGACCCTAAAATCAGCAGTTTATATACTCTCGCGGAAAGTTCGAGGCGTTTCAGGGAAGAAAACACCCGCCCACAATCACTTTATTGGTTCGGGATAAGCAGCATATTCAAGTTGGGGGAAGATACATCATATTGGTCAGAAATTAATTAAAGAAATTCGGGATTGGCTAAATACAAAACAAGGGGGAAGAGAGGGGTGTACAGCCAACTTAAACAATAACAGAAAGAAATTTAACAAGAAACAAACTTTTGAAATAAAAATTTCTCCAAAAAACAGTTCTTTCACATCGCACTAGGGTGCACCATTGTAGTTTTTCAGTAGTGTCCTCTAGAAGAGAAAGTTCACACTTCTTACTACCGGTAAAACAAAAATACATCAAAAGTGACACAGTTCAAAAACTCCAAAATTTCCAAGTAGTGACATCTTCTGAGAAACTTGCAAATTAATACCGTCGATAAAGTTCAGACTTCCTCCAGCAGAGGAGTTTCAAACGGCGCAAATTTTAAATTAGCGGCGTGGAGGTGTACCGCCCGGTACAGACCTCCCCCCCATAAGTTCCTCCAGGGGTGACACATGAAATCTGTTTGAAAACCAGGTCCAAGTTTTGATGTTGATATAGAGATTAATTGCAGAAGTATTTATAAAATTTTCTTAATTTGGTTTGATTCAGTTTCAAAATTTTTGTAATAACTGGTGAAATAAAGTCTTTATGTTTGTAGAAGTTGAATTCAGAAGGAAAACTTTAGTTTTTAAAGTTGAGGAAAATTTTCTAAGTCCACCAAATATTGCAGTGGAATACTCAAGAAAAGGTAGTAAAGTTGAACTGGAATGTCCATATAGCTGGATATGTACTTCAAACGTTGATGATTTTAACGGCCAGACCAGCCGCCACTGCTTGCGTTCAGAGGAGGCCGCCCGGGCCCCTCAAGTACCCTGAGATACCGCTCGCCCGCACTATGAGGGGAGCAGAGGTGTTGAAGCACGCCGCGCCCGCGATGAACATATACAGGCTGTGGGCCAGTAGCAGGTCGTGCGCCGCACATCAGCCTAGGCCGGGAGGAGAGCTCCGGCTCGCCGTGCACATGTCGTCCTCGCTGGGGTCGAGGGGGCCCTTCCTCTATCCCAGACGCGGCGCAGTGCCGCGCGGCTGCGGGGGCACTGAAACATTAAAGTTAGGTGGCAGAATTTTTGTTGGACCAGAATGATTTCAGGGTACATTCATTGTGGAGAGGTTAAGGGGCCAGCGGCGTGCAGCAATTCATTTCAGATGCGAGCCACTGTGTGTAGTGGAGCAGGAGACGGGAGCGTGGTAATGGCCGTGGTAAGGACAGAATGGCAGTTTAACGGTTCGGGGAAGGTTTGACAAAAATGCTTACATATGAAACAAGATATTATGGAAGGGGCAGAATGCCTCAAAAATGAAAACTCAAAAAAAAAATATAACCTTCATATTCCTTTCAAGATAATATGAGGCAAGTTAGCATAGAAATTATACAGGTTTCACCTGCGACAGGTGAACCCTAAATATCCTCTCGGTGGCTGGATTGCTTAATAACAACGTAACCGGCGTAAGGAAATCGAGAATGACACACGGCCCATGAAATCTGGGGGCAAGCTTGCCCGCGGGAACAAAATTCTTGACCATTACCTGGTCACCTACCTTCAAATGGGTGGGTCTCCGTCCACGATCATACCTTTCCCTAACCTTTTCATGAGACACTTTAAGATTGGCTTTGGCCTTCTTCCAAAGATCTTTAATGTTGTCCGGATCTATTGTCTCAGGTAGAATGTCGCTCAGAGACCAGAGGTTAGAGAGCGGCGTGTTGGGAACAAACTTGAACATCAAAGAGGCTGGAGTAAACTTGTGAGATTCATGAACCGCCGAATTCAAAGCAAAAGCTAACCAATGCAGGGACGTGTCCCACCTAGAATGATCTTCATGATGATAGGCAATAAGCGCGGACCTGAGATTACGATTAACCCGTTCAGCCAGAGATGGTTGAGGGTAATAAGCCGAAGTCGTCACATGAGAGATGGACAAGTCAAAACAGAATTTACGAAAAAGATTTGATGTAAACGCCTTAGCATTATCAGACACAATGAATTGGCACGGACCAAAAGAAGCAAAAATAGAATTTAAGCAAGTAATGGTGGACTGAGCGGTAGCCAGCTTAGTCGGAAATAACCAGGAAAATCTAGTAAAACCATCTACGCATACAAAGATGAACTTGTTGGCATTTCCCTTTGACTGGGGGAAGGGTCCTACATAATCAATATACAGGCGTTCCATGGGGCGCGACGCTTGATGCGAAGACAAAAGGCCTACCTTGGTGGACATGGTGGGTTTACTGAGCAAACAAGATTTACAAGCTTTTACAAATTCACGGATTTCACCGTCCATACCCTTCCAGATGAACCTTTCACGAATCTTTTCACGAGTTTTAAAGATTCCAAGATGCCCCCCTAATGGGGTCTCATGATAGTACTTGAAGATCATAGGCACAAGAACAGCTGGAACGACAACCTTCATCATCTTATCATGCCTCGAAGGGCAACATAGAACACCATTCCTCAGAACATAAGGGATAACATGTTCCCCAGAAGAAAGGGTTTCCATTATCGGAGCCAGCGTCGGATCTTCACGTTGGTATTTCTCGATATCCCTAAAGAGCATGGGAGCATCTGTTAAGATGGCATTAACACCAGATAGTATGGACTCGGGAGGTGATGAACTGTCGACCGGTTCGTGGGTCTCGACGTCGTTCGAAAACATACGGCTGAGTCCATCAGCAAGAACATTTTCGGTACCTCTGATATGCCAGGCATCGAATTGGAAGGCAGAAATACGGATGGCCCAACGGGCTATACGACCAGTACGACGCGGCCTACCTAAGACCCAGCTTAAGGCTTGATTATCTGTCTCCAAGTCGAATTTGACATGTTCCAGATAGAGACGGAACTTTTCTAAGGCAAATAAGACTGCCAAACCTTCGAGCTCATAGATGGAATACTTGGCTTCTTGAGCCGACAAAGTCCTAGATGCATAGGCGATGGGTCGCCTCCCTAGTTCAGTCTCTTGAAGAAGGACTGCAGCTACTGCTGACGACGACGCGTCGGTTTGGACGATGAATTTCTTTGAGAAATCAGGCATAGCAAGTACAGGGGTATTACAGAGAGCTAATTTAAGATCTTCAAAAGCGGCTTGTTGAGAAGGTCCCCACTCGAATTTGATGCCTTTCCTACGAAGAAGGTTCAAGGGCGCCGCTCTATTAGCGAAGTTAGGAATAAACTTCCTGAAGAAATTCACCATACCAATGAACCTGGCGATACCTTTGATATTCTTAGGGGTTTAAAATCGCGGATGGCCTGTGTTCTCGAATGATCGACTGCAACACCATCAGGTGACACAATATGCCCTAGGAATGACATAGAGGGCTTAGCAGAGGCAACCTTGGACAACTTAACAGTTAACCCAGGCTTACGAAGGCGATTGAGGACTTCTCGCAGATGATCTAGATGTTCTTCAAAGGTCTCCGAAAATACGACGACATCATCCAAGTAGTGATACAAGTACTCAAATTTGATGTCGGAGAAGACTCTATCTAGCAGCCTAGTGAGTACAGCTGCTCCCGTGGGGAGCCCGAAAGGCACGCGGTTGTATTCGTATAAATTCCAGTCCGTGGCAAACGCAGTAAGATGTTTAGACTCTTCCGCAAGGGGAATTTGATTGTAGGCTTGATTCAAATCCAAGATGGTGAAGAACTTGGCCTTACGGAACCATGAAAAACAAGAATGAAGGTTGGGAGCCCTATAATCAATGACAGGCCTGAAGCCCCCTTGGGGTTTCGGGACTAGAAAAATAGGTGACGAATACGCCGACTTAGAGGGCCTAATAATACCATCCTTCAACATCTGATCGATGATTTCTTTCAGAGCCTTCATTTTAGGTGGAGATAGCCTATAAGGTGGAAAACGGACAGGAATCGAATCCGTGACCTCAATTTTGTATTCAATAAGGTCAGTAACACCAAGAGTATCAGAGAACACCTCTGGAAATGACTGACATAATTTACGAATACTATCAGCCTGCTCCTCAGGTAGATGTCTAAGGTCTAACAACATCTCATCCTAGGTAGGCGAAATAGATGAACATGATACAGAATTACATTTTAACAATGGGATTTTACAATCGGAAGCAAATTTAAATGTGCACGACTTACTCTGAAGATCGAGCACAAGACCAGTGTGAGAAATGAAGTCCGCTCCCAGTATGATGGGGCAAGACACGTGCTTAGCCACAAACAGTTTGGTTTTCCATGTAAATTTAAAAATACGAATTTTGACCTGTACAGAACCTAGAATTTCTAATGGAGATGAATTAGCCGAAACATATGGAACAGTAGATGAGCCATAGTCAGGTAGTTTACAAACAGGCTTCAATTTTGAATGCCATTGGTCCGAAATAATTGAACAAACACTGCCTGAATCTAATAGAGCGGTTATAGGCTCGTTATTCAACTCAATCTTAAGAAAAGGAACAGGTGCGGGGGTATCCGCCGCAATCCTAAGACACTCTTTGGGGCATTCGAAAGATGGATTTGCAGATTGAACGTTCTCTGAATTTTCGACCAGTTTACCAGGGGCTGAGCCTCGGGAAGGGGGATAAGTCGACTCAGCCGAAGCCCCTAGTCACATTTTATTATTGGCATTGGTGGAATTTGCACCAGAAGTTGAGCAGGAGGGGGTGCTATTTGAGTTTGGGCAATTCTTGGCGATATGTGAGAATGCCCCACATTTAAAGCAGCCTTGTGATGAACCAGCTCCATTATTTGCCCTACTAGACTTGATCAGTGGACACTTATTGCGAAGATGGTCAGGCGACCCGCAAGCATAACATTTACGAGGTGTGACTGGTCGGCGACGTGGAGGCCGAGGATTACTAAACGAAGGAGGGGGGGTTCTTTCGCGACACGCAAAGAATCGGTGTATCTAACTCCTTCCGCTGAGACGGCCAATGCTTCAAGTTCAGAGAATGTTTGCGGGCACGCCCCGAAACACAAATATGACCTATAGAATGGTGAAATTCCTTCTACAATAGCCTGTACAATCTGATCTTCAGGAAAATGAAGAGCAAACACCCTAGTATAGAATTTAATATCTTGGATGAAGTCTGCCAAGTTTTCATCCAAACGCTGTACACGATAATAGTACTTCTGAATAAGGGAGGACCTGGCCCTAGCCGGGATGAAGTTAGCTAGCAAGTGGGCGTGGAAATCCTCAATAGATGATTGCTCGGCAATGGCTCTTACTATTTTGTCTGAGAGAATACCAATTGCATAGGGATAGATGATTTGCAAAATTTGACATGGAGAAAGAGAAAACACAAGGGCATGATCCTGAAATTCAACTAAAAATCTTAAAAATGAAATTACGTCACTGGTGGTATTAACGGAAAACTTAGAGATACCTCTAAGCAACATTGCCAATGGATGAGGCAAGCTGCTGAACCCAGGTGACATAGTCGGTAAAGGTTTAAGTGGCAAAGAAGTTAATTCAGAACGTACATTATTCAATGAGTTATGGTGTTCTGACTCGTTGTCCAATGGGGCAGAGATAGTTTGAGCAGCAACGGTTATCCTATTGACTTCTCCCTTAGGAGGCTCTTCCTCGCTACCTGCATTCATCGGGGTGGGTTGATCGATTTTGGGAGGAACTTCCCCAGTTAACAATTGGGTAACCTTACTGGATAATTCAGAAATATTTTCAAGCAACATACTAGCTTCCTTCCTCTGAACGTCATTCAACTTCAGAGACAACAGATCGTTAACTCTATTTGAAAAATGATATAGCCTGGCTTGCACACGCTTAATTTGATTAGGAGAAGGATCATTTTCGTCAAAAAAACTAACTACAGATGCTATCCCAGTAGTATTCTCGGTGATCGTGGAAAGAGAGTCGTCAATTTCTTTCTCTCCCAAGGTGGGGATGGAAATGGGCAAATCAAGGGACTCTCTAAGCTTGTTGGTGTCTATCGCAACCGTGCCTCCAGATTGCACATTTCTGATAGTTAACTCATAGATCAACTCCTCCTTGCGCAAATAGTTAAGATGGAGAACATCGCGAGGGCCGGGCATGATGACAGAACAATTTTGAAACAGGAAAGATCAAAAATTCCAGCAACTGAGAAAATTGTTAGAATTTGAATCAAAGCAATGTTTAGCCGTCAAAAGGGGCTAAATTGAGACCCATTCAACCACGCTCTGCTACCACTTGTTACCGTGTTTTTGCGGTAGGTAGAGGTGAAAGAAGGTGCGGGTGTGAACAGGTCTCAAGCTACGAACTTAAAGTTAACGTAAAACTTAACAAGGTTAAATTTTCTTTTCAAAATTAAGAAATAACAAGCATGGCAGGTACAGAGTAGCAAGGCAACAAAAGTATAGTTACAATATTTACAGTATTTGGGCTTCGAGCCCCGAATTCACACTTCTTGGGCAGTCAGCCCAACCTTACTCCAAAATAAGTTTAACAGAGGGGCAGAAAACCCCATTCATGCTCAGGAGCACTTGCTCCAAATTACACAGAAAAGCCTCCTCGAGGCATACAACACTCAATTTTCAAGAAAGAGCTACTCGCTCTCAAACTTTAAGCCTCTCAAAGGCCACACCAAACTCCACCTTCAAGCTGTCCTCTAAGGACGTAAACACAGGGGTAACATACCCAACCTACTGAGGTCTATTAAGTGAAAAAGGTTAATTACATGACCTCTAAAATAACAATTTGAGAGGAGGCGATCTGCACTCCTAATGTATTTGTTTCAAAACCTAATTTGGCTCTAGGCCACTGATGCAAGGGCTAATCCCATACTACAGAGGTGACTTTAGAAAGAACAATTTACATTACATTAAGGAAGAATCGGTTGTGAGAAATAAGTTCACCTCAAATCAATATGAGTGGGAGCTCGAGAGGGTTAAGCACTCTCTATCCCGATATGCAGTTTAAAAGATAGAATAGATACTAAGTGTCTTTACATTTTAAGGAAGGTTACATTATGGAAAAACTTCGGACCCGCCCCGAGAGTTAAACTGCTGAGCTAGCAAAGAAAGAAGTTATTAATCGGCCATTACCTTGTTGTTGACCGCTGCCGAAGAAAGAGGCGCTTCCCGCCCCCTGCTATGTACTTTACACACTAAAAGATGGAACAGAAGTGGCACCGAGACCCTAAAATCAGCAGTTTATATACTCTCGCGGAAAGTTCGAGGCGTTTCAGGGAAGAAAACACCCGCCCACAATCACTTTATTGGTTCGGGATAAGCAGCATATTCAAGTTGGGGGAAGATACATCATATTGGTCAGAAATTAATTAAAGAAATTCGGGATTGGCTAAATACAAAACAAGGGGGCAGAGAGGGGTATACAGCCAACTTAAACAATAACAGAAAGAAATTTAACAAGAAACAAACTTTTGAAATAAAAATTTCTCCAAAAAACAGTTCTTTCACATCGCACTAGGGTGCACCATTGTAGTTTTTCAGTAGTGTCCTCTAGAAGAGAAAGTTCACACTTCTTACTACCGGTAAAACAAAAATACATCAAAAGTGACACAGTTCAAAAACTCCAAAATTTCCAAGTAGTGACATCTTCTGAGAAACTTGCAAATTAATACCGTCGATAAAGTTCAGACTTCCTCCAGCAGAGGAGTTTCAAACGGCGCAAATTTTAAATTAGCGGCGTGGAGGTGTACCGCCCGGTACAATCGCATTATCTATCTAACCTATATCATTTCAGAATACACTTCTAGTACATCGTCCTGATTGGAGGTTTGCTGGAATGTATAGGTTTGTTACACCTTACGGGGTTAAACTTAATTTATTACCATTGGTTTGTTTGTTTAGGTTTAGATTTTGTTCAGGTATCCTTATTGTGAGGCAGTTTGAAATTATATCTGCCATATTTAATAAATCTCGGCTACAGTGGGTGTTAGGAAAACATCAGAAGTCATGTGACATTTTCCACATTTCGTGCATACATATGTTGTGCCTTTTAGCATTCAATCTGCACCTGTTATCTTCAGATCATTACAAACTGAGTAACCATCATTGTCCAGGTCTTCCTCTACTTCTCTTAACCTCAATGAGAGTCCATTAATATCTTGGATAAACTATCACTCCCCATTCACCTCACATGACCCCATCACGGAAGTCATTTTATGCGCACAGCTTCATCAATAGAGTTCATTCCCAACATAGTCTATCTCCTCATTCAGAGTAGTCTCGTGCCATTTTTCTCTGCAGGTTCATTCCACAATCATTCTTGCTACTTTTTTGCGTCTTACTTCTAACATATGTATAAATATCCTTAATCCACCCAGCTTTCACTCCCATAAATTAAAGCTGGTCTGGAAAGATAGTTTTATCCAGGAGCTGACTTGTTTCTTATAGAATACTGTTGATCACAACTGCCAGCTCACTGCTCACAGCACCTTCGTTTCATCTCACTTACTATACTACCGTCCTAAACACTTGAAACTGTCTACGAGGATGGTTTGAAAAGTTCTCGGAATCACCGCTAGATGTCGGTGCTAGAGCAACGAGGTTCCCGCACAATAATCACACATCCTTTGTGAGTGAACACGTGGTGCGTCAGCGCTCTAGCTGCAGGAGTGTGGTACTGACGACTGTTGTTGTTCCCGCAGTCATTTGTGACAATGGAAAAAACTGAGATTCGAGCAGTGATTAAATACTTTGTAAAGAAAGGTATGAAAGTAAAGGAAATTCATGCCGACTTTCAGAACACACTGGAGGACTCTGCTCCTTCATTTTCAACTATTGCCAAGAGGATCAGAGTGTTTAAATTTGGTCGGGAGAGCTTGGATGATGATCCGCGTCGTGGACGGCCAAAAAGTGTTATGCCCCAGAATTTATTGCAAAAGTGCATAAATGGTCATGGAGGATCGTCGACTGAAAGTGCGGGAGATTGCTGAAGCTGTAGGGATGTCTTCTGAACGGGTATATTATATTTTAACCGAAAAATTGGATATGAAAAAATGTCTTGACATTGGACAATAAACGCACCAGATTGGAAATGTCCGAACAAAGTCTGGCCCGTTTTCAGTGCAACCAACAAGATTTTTTGCCCTGGTTTGTGACTACAGATGAAACTTGGGTCCACTACTATACCCCAGAGACAAAGCAGTGGAAACATGCTGATTCACCACCAGCAAAGAAAGCAAAGGCAGTGCGTTCGGCCGGAGAGGTCATGGCCTCAGTTTTCTTGGATGCAAAAGGTATTCTGCTGATAATTATCTTCCTACTAGCCAAACAATTACGGGGCAATACTATGCAAACCTCCTAGACCAACTACATGAAAAGATACGCAAAACAAGACCTGGTTTGGCAAGGAGAAAGGTCATCTTTCATCAGGACAACGCTCCGCCACACACAAGTGTTATTGCCATGGCAAAACTTCATGAACTGTTGCCACATTCCACCTTATTCGCTTGATTTGGCACCATCAGACTTTCATCTATTCCCCAAGCTGAAAATTTTCCTCGGTGGACTGAGATTTTCTACAAGGGAAGAACTGACAGCCGAATTGGAGAAGTATTTTGCAGGCCTGGAGGAATCTCATTTTCGAGATGGGATCAAGGCATTGGGACATCGCTGGACCAAATGCATTAGTCTACAGGGAGACTATGTTGAAAAATAAAAGCAGTTCCACCGAGGTAAGATACTTAATTCTGGTACATTCCGAGAATTTTTCAAACCGCCTACGTACCTGTTCCAGCTGTGTATTCCCAGCCTGACTTTCAATTCTCCTAGGTTTTTTTACCTATGGACATCACTTTAGTAACAGGCTAATTTTTATATCATACTCATTTTCAAGCTCCAAGATATTAGACAGTAGGCTTTCAACACAATCTGCCATTGAGACAAAGTCGTTAGAGTAGGCTAAACTGCTTGTTACATTTTCACCTAACCGAATCACTCCACCCCCACTGCCACTTTATACCTTTCAGGAGATGATCCATACAAACTATGAACAACAAAGGTGAAAGATTACAGCCTTGTCTAATCCCTGTAAGTACCTTGAACCAAATAACTCATTCTACCATCAATTCTCACTGGGGCCCAAGTGTCAACATAAATTCCTTTGGGGTTCAGAGCATATTAAAAGAAATCATAGTCCCCTTGTATGGCAAACATCTTTTCCCTCAGTACTCTCGTCATGTAATTTCCAGATCTACAGAACATAACTGTATATTCCTCTCGTTTCATCTTCCAGTTAAATGGCACATACTGAAAATCTGATCCTGACAACCCCTTTATGGTCTGAAACCACCCTGGATATAATCCAACTAAGTTTCAACCACTGATCGTACCCTCCCTTCCAAAATGCCAGTGAACGTCTTGCCTGGTATACTGATTAATGAAATACCTTGATAGTAGTTGCAATCCTTCCCGGTCCCTTGCTTATGGATAGTGCAGTTACGGCTTTTGTACGATCAGCTGGTACGTTATTAACATTCCATGCTAATCTTATTACTCTTAGAAGCCATTTCATCCCTGCCTTTTGCTGGACTGAGTGCCTCAGACGGTTGAGGTGCTGGCCTTCTGACCCGAACTTGGCAGGTTCGATCCTAGCACAGTCTAGTGGTACTTGAAGGTGCTCTAATATATCAGCCTTGTGTCTGTAGATGTACTGGCACAAAAATAACCCCTTGCAGGACACAATTCCGCCACCTAAGCAGCTCCAGAAATGCTATGAAGTAGTTATTGAGGGTGTGAAAACATTAACATTATTATTATCCCTGTGTTCGCAAATTTTACCATTACGGGTCGAATTCCTGCTGATTTGACAATGGAGTTTACCTTCCTTTCTATTTCCACAAGTGTACTTTCACCAAAATCATTGCCCTCCTTCCCATGAGCTCTGTTTGCGACGTCACCAGGAGGTTTTCTTTTTTACATTGAGGAGATACTCAAAATATTCCTTCCATTCCGTGAGATCTGTTATGAGTTCACCTGATTTACCTGAGACACTATTCAATTCATTTTTACCCTCATTTTCTGAGTATCTTTACACTGTCCAGACAGGTTTCCCTGCTGCTTGACATAGCCGTTCCAGGTTATTATCGAAATCTTCCCACGACTTGTTGGATTCAACAGTTATTTGTTTTGCTCAGTTTCTTTCATCTATGTACAGTTCCCTACCTGCTTCAGTCCTCCTTTTTTTCTTCTTTTTTTACGAGCCATATCTGATACACCTCCTTTTTAAGTTTACAAGCTGCTCTCACTTCATCAGTCCACCAAGATATTGGCTTTTTCCTATTTTTTTATGTCGCAGTGACACAGATGCGTCTTATGGCGACAGTGGGATAGGAAAGGGCTAGGAGTGGGAAGGAAGCGACCATGGCCGTAATTAAGGTACAACCCATGCATTTGCTTGGTGTGAAAATGGGAAACCTCGGAAAACAATCTTCAGGGCTGCCGACAGTGGAGTTCGACCCACTATCTCCCGGATGAAAGCTCACAGTTGCGCGTCCCTAACTGCACGGCCAACTCATCAGTTTTTTTTCCCTTCTATACACAGAGTTGTTCTTCGGCAATCTCTTACTGTTTTTACTACAGCATTCCTATATGCCACCCATTCTTTTATATCCTGAAACTGGTTACTGTTTATTGTTCAGAACTTTTCAATAATCATATCCATGTACTTCTGTCGACGTTCCTCATCTTGGAGAGATTTTCTACCCTAATTTGTCTGCAGACGAATTTGACTTTCTCTCTCCTAGGTCTAGGGATATTTAGTTCACTACAAATGCCATAGTGGTCTGTATCATCAAAAGATCCCCTGAATACCTGCACATTCCTAACAGATTTCCTGAATTCAAAGTATGTAATGATACAGTCTATTATGGATGTGGTGCCCTTTCCCATCTCTGTGTAGCAGTGAATAGCCTTGTACGTGAAGAATGTATTTGTAACTGTTAATCCTAAAGTAGCACAGAAGTCCAGCTAACTCTTTCCATTCCTGTTACCTTCCACACATACACCGATCACCTTCTCATATCCTTCAGTTCTATTTCCAACTGCACTGAGCCTTTTCCTATCCTATTGTTGCTATAAGACCTACCTGTATCAGTGCGACGTAATGTACCTTCTAAAGAATAATAATACAATATTCCAGATGTCACATTGAAATCGCCCATTAACACTGTCCTAAGCTTGCTGTTGATCCTGATTCTGATGTTGCTCAGTGCTTCATAAAGCTAGTCAATTTCCTCCTCATCTGCACACTCGCATGTTGAATACACTGAGACACTTCTCGTCCTAATTCCTCCAATTACCATATTTACCTACATCATTGGCTTATTTACATGCCTGACAGAAATGACAGTGTGTTTCTGATTAACAGTCCTACACCACACTGCTCTTTTCTTAACATCTGTAAAGGACACTTCATAATCTATCTCTATTCTCCCCTTATCTGAACATCATTATCATCTAACACATCCAAATGCATCCTCTTTAGTGACTCAGCCAGTTCAACTTTCTTCCCACCATAAGCTCCATTTATATTGATAGCTTCCCATCGAATTCCATTTCGTTAGCAAAGTTGTTTGCAAGGAGTCGGTCACCTGTCAAATGGAAGTGAGACTGCGTTACTCCCATAGGTCCAAGGCATGCTTAAAGTGTACGAGCTCTGTAAATTTGTGAAGCAGGATGCTACCGTACTTACACAAAAGAAAATATATTTCTAGGGGTGGGTTGGTTAGTTCACAACATATATTATGAGGTTGGATTTCTACTATTCACTACTATTCCTGGTTATGTTCCTTACTTTCAGAGAAACAGGCTAGACTTGGGAGTGGTTATGAATGAGAGTATAGGAAGACAACAAGTTGTTATCGTTAAACTGCAGAAGTTTTGTAAAGAAAGTAATAGTGTTAAGTAATTTAATTGATATATATTTACCAGATATTGTCATAAGAGTTCAATCATGGCAGAGAAGTAATAAGAAGTTATGCCTACATATTTGCACTGGAATCGCTTATGATTCAGAAGACGAAGATGCCATCACAGTGGGAAGGATGCTTCAAGAAAAACTACACTGAAAATCAGCTTCTGCGTGAGAAACAAACTACAACAAATGTTTTATCACAGAACTAACAGGTTGTGTGCAAATGATGTTTAGCAATCTATTCAAAATTATATCATATTGCACGAGGGAAGAGCAAAAGGGGTGTCATTATCGTGAAGGAACGAGCGTCCTTTGGACTTTAAATTTTTCTCGGGAGCGGAGGGTGATTACTGATGATCTGTTTCAAAGGTTGTCACCTCTGTGACAGTGTGGCCTGGTATAAAAGTATTCTAATACAGTAGCCAACTTAGAAATTAAGTTCCAACAAAAACACATGTAAACATTTTACCTTATTGGGCAAACACTGAAAATGTCATTCTTTTCTGAAATAAGAGTCAATGGTACTCTGCTTAAGGCCATTTCTGTAACTTGTCGAAATAAGATCTTTTATTGCATCCATTGCATTCACAACATTTTCTGGGGCATTGCTGGTAGCGATAACACTGTCCAGAATCAATACGGCTGTCATTGCATCTTTAACCATTTCCGATGTTTCGTCTGCTTGCGATTCCACTTCCGTTAGCTCACACATGTCGGAGAATGTTTGTTACTGGTACATGATTCACAAAGTCTTTGAAAGTTTCTTCCAACTCCAAAGGCTGTTGTAAATCAGTCCAGTCCCAGTTATCCGCATTGGCCACGATGGTTTCTTCTGTATCGTTTGCAAAGAACTCGCACTTCTGTAAGCAGTTCTTTATAACAAATGGTGTAACAGTGTCCCAAGCCACAGCTATAGTCCATATAGCATCCATGACATTCCACTTCCTGATATCGGAGTAGGGCACATTTCTTGATACCTCTCTCATGAACGAGCCGCTTCCGATATGCACGTTTCACGCATTAAATAATCCCTTGATCCAGTGGTTGCATTTGGCAGGTAGTGTTTGCTGGCAAGTACAGGAGATCTGGATATTTTGAAGTTCCAGTCCATCATGGTTGTGGGCAGCGCATCAATCCAGAATAAGAAGAATATTGCAGTCTTTACACGCCAGCTTTCTTTTCCAAACACAGCAGCCATTCACGGAACAAATTTCCTGTTATCTAAGTATTTTTAGAACATCTATAATCACACGCAAATTTCTTCACACCCTTAAAACAGCGGGGCTTTGCGAACTTGCTTATAACAAAAGGGCGTAATTTCTGACTGCCATCTGCGTTACACAACAGCATTACTGTCACTCTGTCCTTAAAAGCTTTTCTGTCGTGACAAGCCTGTCCTTCCACAGCAAGAGTTCTCTTTGGTTGGGCATTAAAAAACAGAGCTGTCTCATCCATACTGAACATGTCCTTGGGTGCATATTTTGCTAAAATCGGTGCCACTCGTTCCTGCCATTCATTCATACTTTCTGTGTCAACACTTCTACTTTTGCGACTCACTGTCAAGTGATGTTATGCCGTTCTTTGAATCATTGCAGCCAGCCATTCGAACACTGGAAGTTCAATGCCAGTTCGTTGGCCTTTTCTTTTATCAGTGGCCCATCCACTGGAATATTATTTAAACGGGCGTTATGAAACCACTCTATTAACTCATTTTCTAATTTTGTGTGCCTTGCTCCTTGAATTCGCCTCCGTTGTTCAATCTTCTTACCTTCAATCTCGATTATTTCAGAACATTGAAAGTGTTGATAGCGGTATTCCGTATGTTTTAGCTATTTCAGTTCAGATTTTTTTTTTTTACTTGTAGACTTCCTTGATGTTCCGCAATTTCTCCGCTATCATCTTTGCAGAATAAGTCTTCTTTTCCCCCATTATAAACAAACTTAGGCTCTATGAAACTTGAACAAAAATAACTCTGCAACTGTACTGTACGTGTACCTCACGACAATAATGGAGCTCTTTGACGATGCGATAAAAAAAGTAACAAAGAAGCAGCTATATACTAAAGTAAGGTCAACGTACTATTCGGGCACGTATGCGACAGGAGATATGTTTTACGCTCATTGTCGTTAATTGTCTACAATGACTTTATTTGTTAACTGCTCTGCAGCAACCAGATTACAATACTGATTTTTAATTACATCGTTTATGAGTCTGATAAGAACTTAGAATTGCATATTAACCGTATTTTGAATTAACTGATCGAAATAACACATGAAGGCCTATATTTGAATTCGTAGTCAAAAATGAAGGTGAAAGAAAGGTATTAAAATTAGGACTATTAGGCAGACCCATATCACTGATAAAACAGGCATGAGGGAGTTTTTAAAAAGTAACTATGATCGCTGGAAAATGGTAAATAAAAATGTAAACAGACTCTGGGATAGGTTTAAAGCAATTCTTGAGGAATGTGAAAATAGGTTTGTTCCCTTAAAGGTGGTAAGCAGTGGTAAGGATCCACTATATTATAACAGAGAAGTAAAGAGACTAAGGAGGTGGTGCAGACTGGAAATAAATAGTTAGAAATTGTTATGGAAGTAAGGAGAAATTGAAGGAACTTACTAGGAAATTGAATCTAGCAAAGAAGTCAGCTAAGGATAACATGATGGCAAGCATAATTGGTGGTCGTACAAATTTTAGTGAAAAGTGGAAGAGTATGTATAGGTACTTTAAGGAAGAAACAGGTTCCAAGAAGGACATTCCAGGAATCATTAATGAACAAGGGGAGTGTGTTTGTGAGGATCTTCAAAAGGCAGAAGTATTTAGTCAGCAGTATGTAAAGATTGTTGGTTACAAGGAAAATGTCGAGATAGAGGAGGAGACAAAGGCCAAAGAAGTATTAAAATTTACCTATGATAACAATGACATTTACAGTAAGATACAAAAGTTGAAAACTAGAAAAGCAGCTGGAATTGATAAGATTTCTGGGGATATACTAAAGGCAATGGGTTGGGATATAGTACCATATCTGAAATACTTATTTGATTGTTTGGTTGAAGGAGCTATACCAAATGAATGGAGAGTTGCTATAGTAGCCCCTGTGTATAAAGAAAAGGGTGATTGACATAAAGCTGAAAATTACAGGCCAGTCAGTTTGACATGCATTGTATGTAAGAATGCTTTGGGAAAGCATTCTTTCTGATTATATTAGACATGTTTGCAAAATTAATAACTGGTTTGACAGAAGGCATTTTGGGTTTAGGAAATGTTTTTCGACTGACGCTCAGGTTGTAGGATTTCAGCAAGATATAGCAGATATCCTGGATTCAGAAGGCCCAATGGACTGTGTTGCGATTGACCTGTCTAAGGCATTTGTTAGGGTTGATCATGGAAGACTACTGGCAAAAATGAGTGCAATTGGACTAGAAAAAAGAGTGACTGAATGGGTGGCTATATTTCTAGAAAACATAACTCGGAGAATTAGAGTAGGCGAAGCTCCTGTAATAATTAAGAGGGGGAATTCCTCAAGGCAGTATTATTGGACCTTTGTTTTCTTATATGTGTAAAGAAGTGGAATCAGAGATAAGGCAGATGATGTTATTCTGTACATAGTAATAAATTAGTCACAAGATTGTGAACGGCTGCAGGGTGACCTCGATAGTGTTGTGAGATGGACGGTGGGCTATGGTTAGGGAATTCGATCCCGGCCGTTATTTCTAATCCCGGGATTTCGGGATTACACTTAGTCAATCTCGGGATTGAAAGTTACAAATAAAAAAACAAGATATTCTCACAGAAATCAGCTGTTTAATCAGAAAATCAAATTTTAGAAAAAATAAACATATTTTACGGTATACACCTAGCTAATCTAATCACTCTTAACTAATCAGACTTAGTCAGAATAACCAGATTTAAAATCACTCAGTCTCTATGTTAAAATTATTCTTTTTCAAGAATCAGCGCGATCTCTTTAAACTTACATAAAGTTAAAAAAAATCTTATGTAACAAAGTATGCAAATAAACTTTAGAAATTAACAACAATCTCTCTGAACATAGACTAAATAGATGACTTTCATGTAACAACATAAGTAGGTAGAATATTTCTTAGCAAAAGTATTTAAAAATAACATTTACCAGTCACATTTCTCGTAAACATAAAGAATACTAATTTAATAGCAACATTCTAGTTTGAATTGCGAAAATATGATCTGAGAAATATCAATGCGTCCAGTGTCTCATCACCAAACCTGCTTCTCAATTTGTAGCACATATATGTAGCTGCTGAGAAAGCGCGTTCAGGTTCGATGGAAGTTGGAGGAATCGTTAGTAAATACTTATAAGCCTGCTCTAGGTTATAGCTCTGAGTAGAACTTGAAGACTTGTATAGGTTGTTTTTTCTTAACAATTCTGGAAAATTCATTTTCATTTAATGCTCCAGGAGACATAATTTTCATGCTGTTTTCTATTTCCAGCTGAAGTTTTTCTTTGAGCGTCAAATCCCCCCCTTTTTTCCGTATTTCTAGGCTAGACTTGCATATTTTGATCTTCCTTTTCGTCTTTTTTTAACCATTTAATCTCTCAAAGAAACAATGTGTTTTTGCTTGTGATGTTTGTTGTTTTAAGGGGCCTAACATCGAAGGTTATCGGCCCAAATGTTTTTTTTTATCAGGACTTTGCTCAGACTTGAAAATATATACGCTTTATTTCATCATCGAACGCCAACGCCATTGTCACTGTGAGGATTTTGTAGGTAGCATAATACGCCACTCAACTCATTTCTTCGGCTATCTTTCATGCGCTTGTGTAAATGTATCTTGAATTTGGAAGCCAACTCGGAGCTATTGTCATTTAACAGCTTAAAAACAAACTTTAGGGCAGCACCTGTTGTGCATAAATACGCATCAGTGCGACAGAGTGCTTCTACAGTTAATTTGACTGGAGCCAAGACTTTAATGATTTAATCGATGAGCTCGAAATCGGACTCTTCCAACTGCACTGGATTATTCAAAGCTATAAGCGCCATTTTGACGCTAAATTTCAAGAAGGCACTCACTCATCTCACTCACACGGGAGAGGTAATGTACCAATGCACGCAATTGTGGTCAGACTTTTACGCACATAGGGGATGGACTCATGCGCTAAACAAGAACAGGCATGTACACGCCGAAAAGACGCATAAATAACGCACTGAGAGTTTCGCTTCACGCAGTCTCTTTTGCAAATTTTTAAAAATGTCAATCCCGAAAATCCCGGGATCCCGAAATCTACGGGATTGAAAAGCAATCGGAATCCCGGTTTTCGGGATCCCGGGATGGAATCCTCTAGCAATTGTATGATGATAAACGGGGTTAAATGTCGGGTTGTGAGTTTCAGAAATAGGAAAAGTCCTCTCAGTTTTAATTACTGCGTTGATGGGGTGAAAGTTCCTTTTGGGGTTCATTTTAAGTACCTAGGTGTTAATATAAGAAAAAACCTTCATTGGGGTAATCACATACGGTAAATATGATTGTTAATAAAGGGTACAGATCTCTGCACATGGTTATGAGGGTATTTAGGGGTTGTAAGGATGTAAAGGAGAGAGCATATTTGTCTCTGGTGAGACCCCAACTAGAGTATGGTTCCAGTGTATGGGACCCTCACCAGGATTACTTGATTCAGGATATGTAAAAAATCCAAAGAAAAGCAGCTCGATTTTTTCTGGGCGATTTTCGGCAAAAGAGTAGCGTTTCAAAATGTTGCAAAGTTTGGGTTGGGAAAACTTCGGAGAAAGGAGACGAGCTGCTCGACTAAGTGGTATGTTCTGAGCTGTCAGTGGAGAGATGGCGTGGGAGGACATCAGTAGACGAATAAGTTTGAGTGGTGTCTTTAAAAGTAGGAAAGATCACAATATGAAGATGAAGTTGGAATTCAAGAGGACAAATTGGGGCAAATATTCGTTTATAGGAATAGGAGTTAGGGATTGGAATAACTTACCAAGGGAAATGTTCAATATCTTTCCAATTTCTTTGCGATCATTTAAGAAAAGGCTAGGAAAACAGATAGGGAATCTGCCACCTGGGCGACTGCCCTAAATGCAGATCAGTAGTGATTGATTGAAAGAAATGAGACACTGTGCGACGTAAAGCAAATTCTAAATAAAAATGAAAAAATCTTTTCACAGCCCCTCCCAAGGGGTACGCCACTGCATCCACTCACCATTTAAGGTACAAGGTAAGCCCGGTGAATGGTCGGATACTCAAAATACACCACCGTTTGCGGTTATGACTCAAAAGTATAAAGATAAGTAAGGGACGGGGTGTAGTGTTTTAAGTAGAATCCGTATCAATAGAACGTGACTTCCCATTTTTAAAAAGTTTGATGCATCGCCTGCGATTCAAGCCTGGGCCGTCCTGATGAGAAGATAGAACCATTGGAACTGAATTATCACCATCGCCAATTACAAAATAGTTTTGATGGTGCCATTTGAGGTTCCAATCAGTTTCCCTAACCTACCTATAGGCCTACCTATGGAACTTAGGCACGCATCCGCGATTGTCTTGCTACATTCCGCCCCCCTACTGAGTAATCCCTTACTAATTGCCCCTTTCCTCATGTCGTGACATTTGTCAACACACGGTGGCATTCCCAATACTGAGGCCTCTACAGGGAAATATCCCCGCGCATCACAATCCTAAGTGTTTTCCTTTCATTAAAGCAGTACAAATATAGAGAATTTTGTATGGCCCTATTGAGCCTTGCTAGTAGATTCTTTGTCGCTACGTTAATTTAATATTTCGGCGTTAGTTTTTAAGTTGTTCGTACCGTACGTAAAACATCGGCTGATCCTCGCTCTAGTTTCAGGAAATATTTTGGGGTGGGCCCGGCCCCCCCTGCCCCCCCCCTCCCGGCTACGCCAGTGATGAGCGGATGTTATGATGACACGTTCACCACGAGGTCCAGATCCCAGAACGTGCGCAAGATTTTCAATCAGCTTGAGGCAGTGCCTACAAAGGGGATCCTTATGAGATCTTCCTGGTACTGATCTAACTGTTGACATGTTTGCTGTAAACTTCATATGCCACACGCCATTCACTACATGACAAGCCTTGATGGTCTCGAATCAGGAATTGGCAGGAGTATATTCATTGTATAAACATATATACACCTTTTCCTTCCTGCTGCAAGTTACACCACTCAATGGTTGCTCCTTATCTGAGTACTCTTCTCACTTTTCTGGCGTCAGTTATTTCTAAGTGAAGATGTAGCAAATTGTCAGATGAAAGGACTACATGTGTATTGTGTATTGATTACAAGGATAATTAAACATATTTGACAATTTGTTTAAGATTCTATTAAAGTCGAATGCTTTTGATCGATTGATGAAATCTATCAAAACAAAGGAAACAATTTTGAATTATGCATGAATGAGTGAATATACATGAGAACCGGATGTTCACGAGCTAAGAGCCCACTGCTGTTGAAGAAGTTCAAGAAGAGTGTAAACGTTAACTTTTTACATTTCAAAATCCCTTGACTTTTCAAATAAACAGAGGACAATATTATGAAGTGTAGCATAGTAAGATGATGGAAAAGAAGTGCCGGTAAGTGCCAGTGGAGGTGGATGACAGACGATTGTCGACGAGTGACGGCAATGTTTTGTAGTAGTGAAATCATGACGGCGGTTGTTTCGAATATTTAACCTTCAACTGGTATAATACGTCTGCGAGTCTAGGTTTCTACATCTCTGTACCCGTGTGTACCTTTCAGTTGGATTGTAGGCTCCATACGGTGAAGGTGGCTCTATTTGACCTGTAGTAAAAGCGTGGTAAGATCGCTGCGCTGTTTCTTAGTCTGTTATACCGAGTTATGTAGCTGTCATTTTGAGTCGTGTTAATCAGAGCTACAGAAAGTCCTAAACAACCTTCACAATTGGGCAGTTGATAACGATCTCAACATAAACCAGAGAAAGACAGTGTACATGTCTTTCCGAAAAGGAGGAAAACTAGCAGCGGAAAACAATGACTCTCGGCGAAGAACAACTCACGTCGGTCAGTACCTAGAAATACCTCGGCGTCACCCTGCAAACAACGTGCCACTCTTTCAGACACCACATGACGGAACGAGCAACAGCTGCCATCAGAGGAATATACGATCTGAAGAACATAACCAAACTCTCACTACGAACAGCAATGACTCTCTTCCACGCCAAAATAACTCCCACTATCTCATCCGGCCTAGAGCTACTGTGGGAAAGGCTAACCACAACAGACCTAAGCACGATTCCTTAAGAGAGCACTGGGCGTGGCAAGATCGTCGCCGTCCAAACTAATTAGCAAGGGAACTTTTCTGTATAGAAGACCTCCGATTCAAACTACACCTGCAAATGGAGAAGGTACTTGAGCAGAAGCATCTGAAGCAACAGGACATAGCACTGGATTTTTACGCAACGGAAGCAATGACCGATAGACGATGGACACGGGAAAATCAGGAACTAAGAAACGTAATCACTAGACTCGCCGTACATGGCTTCCATCACAAAATATGCAAAAACATAAAATATCATGAACCGAACAATGAATGTACATGTTCTGTGTGAGAATCCATGCGACAAATACCACATAACACTGTCTAGTAAAAGGAAAAAGAGCATAGTTGACTATAGCAAAGACTAAACCGCCTTGAGCATCTAATTTCATTTCTTTTTCCGATTGTAGGTTCGTTATAAAAGACTGACATAGCAGAAAAGTAATCATAAGTTGCGTTTATAGATTTTTGAGAAAAAATAGGAAGGTCCACTTTTTTAAAAGATTAATTTCGGTGTTTTGGTATTTTCTTCTGAATTTGTAATCTTGTTTCCTAAATTTGCTGTGACATGTGAAAACATGTTTCAACTAATTAAATTCAATAAACAGCAACAAATTTAATAGTAAATTTCTGGAGTCTGACGTGCACCATTATACCAGTTAAGAGTTAAAAAACAGTTTTTGTGTAAAATAGTGTTTGAATATTTGTGCTTTAATTATCTTTAAAACATGGACGTCATTAAAAAAAACTTCTTTGTATGCTTACAAGCAGAGTAAGGTATGAGTCAAATATTTGATCTGAGATTAAGTGGAAAGTTTGTTTGTACGTAACTTAACGGGAAATGACTTAAAAAAACTATTAAATCATGCTGTTGCTTTTACGCCGCACGAACTATTTTTGACGGTTTTTGGTAGACGCCGAGGTGCCGGAATTATGTAACGCAGAATTCTTTTACGTGCCAGTAAATTACCAGCACAAGGCTTCATATACCACCGGACTGAAGCAGGATCGAACCTGGGGTCTGAAGGCCAGCGCCTCTCATTCCTGCTTAACAGAAACTCGGTTTTAGCCCCCTTGTTATTGTTAACCTACCGTCTCCACATATAATTCAAATTTCTCTGTATCACAGCAATATAAGTCTTATCTCTGATCTTTCATTTGGAGGAAAAATTAGGGAATATTAGGGGCCAGTGACCTACATGTTAGGCCCCTTAAACAACAAGCATTAGGGAATATTAATTCTGTGTGAATACTGTACATAACATATGCACTAGGAGCAGCATGGGGGTGAGAGGGGTATTCAATAATTTAGATTTTTATTGCTGACATGGAAGTAATTGTCCAGTCGTCGAGGATGGTGACTGTTGTCGTCAAGCAATATATACTAGCTATATAACTCGGCGCTTCCCGGTCACTTACCCTGAAAACTCTGGATTCATCAATAATATACAGTACGTCGTTTTCGATTCGTCCCCTTCGCGAAGGGTGTCGTATCCCACATAATTTTTTTCCACATAGTATAGTAAGCCGTGTTCAACAAGTATAGTTGACAGATATGCAGGAATATAACACATACATCCATAATCTTGGCCATTTTGGACATTCTTTTTCACCCTTTCTCAACCTCCATTCCGACTGGGGCTGAACTATGACTTAAACGCAGTTATGGCAGTCCTGCCCCCAGATAGTAAGCCGTATGTGTACAATGTTAGTTGAGGGCTATGCTGGAACATACACATTCATCCGTAATCTCGGTTATTTTGTATACGTTCTTTTTCACCATCCTCACTCCGTGTCGATGCGGTTGACCTTGGACTTAAACGACACCTGGAGTATCACTATTCATCTCAACGACCCCGAAAACTGTGGAATCTATTTTAATAATGGTTGTTTTCTATTACTTTTATACTTCACCCCCCCCCCATCTTGGACGTTTTTGACTTTTTTTACCCCTCACCCTCATGCTGATGGGGTTTGAACTCGGACTTAAACGATATTCAGAGTGCCAATGTTCATCTCATCGATCCCGGAACCTATGGATTCAATACTATTTTCGATTATTTTTTTCTGCCACTCTGACTCCACAGTGTTTTATCCAGACAGTCATATGTGTAGCAGAATCTCTCCCTGGGCTAGCCTACCTTGACGCACATGCCTGCTTCGAACACCATGCCTGTATTCTATTGTAAAATTCTTGAGCTGACGTTGCCATGATTACGGCTGGTGATTCTTCATCCGATTCATAGAGTGGGATAGTGTGATGCCAATATCTCTATAACGGTTGGTTGTAGGCCCTTAACTCGGTAAGGCCCTATGGGCCCCGAAAGCCATATTTTTTGTTATTTGATCCGTGAGGCTTAAAATGAGCTTTGTCTCGTTCTTGGTATGATAAATTTTATATTTAGCCTATATTAGCCTATGTTAATGATCCAAACGGCCTAAATTTAGGGAATGGAGAGGGATGTTAACATTTCTTGTAGTTGGGGTTACCTGGGGTCCTAAAGGGTAAATAAACAAAATTTGGTTCAGATTGGTGGAACGGTATGGATTTGCATAAGGAACAGACACAGTCAATGGGTATACTGTATCTGCTTTCATGTCAACAGACAAGGCCGTATCCAGGGAGAATCAAAAGGGTTCAGGCATCCGGGAGATAGTAGGTTCGAATCCCACTATCGGCAGCCTTGAAAATGGTTTTCCGTTTTTTCCCATTTTCACACCAGGCAAATGCTGGGGCTGTACCTTAAGGCCACGGCCGCTTCCTTCCAACTCCTAGGCCTTTCCTATCCCATCGTCGCCATAAGACCTATCTGTGTCGGTGCGACGTAAAAAAAAAAAAGGGTTCCCCTCCCCCTCTCAAATGAACTTTAAAAACCCGAAAATGTTTATATTTTTAAACATTCAACGCATTAACTATTATGAAATCAACAACTTGCAAAATAAAAGAATTGAATTTAATGTATAAAACTGGGCGGTATTTAAATGTTTTTCTATGAACATAGTTAACAAATTTACTGGGAAATAATTGAAAATCTTGGTAAGATGTGTCCCTTTCATTTTAAAAATAATTTTTTCACTCCAGACGAATGGTTTGTTTGGACATATTTTCAGTTTTATGTATGTAAACGATGCTAATAAAAATGGTATTGTCTTATGAGTGTTAAAATACGTAGGCCTATATATTTGAATGGTTTTATGTTTATATGAATAAACTATTGAATGCACACAAATATGTTATCAAGCCACTAGGAGTTTTTCGAAAATGTCAGATATGTTAATATCTTTTATAATAATTATAGTGAAGAAAAGGTTTCCTCCATTTTTAAACAAATTGCAATATGATTTATGCTTGCGTGTGCTGTCTACTATGTCACGGTTTTCTCAACCCGTTGATTTTTCGGTACTACTCAAATCTCTTTCATAACTGAAACTATGCATCGTCCGCCTTCGTAGCGTACCTGTTAGCTGCCGTCATCAGAGGCCCCGGGTTTGATTCCCGGTACTGCCAGAGATTTATGTATGGCGAGGTTAAATTGGCACAAGCAGCTCCCCTCCATTGGGGGTGTGTCTGAAAAAGCTGCACCAGATCGGAACGAGCACACGAGTTTTGTCCGGCTCCATGGCTAAATGTTTAGCATGGTAGCCTTTGATTGAATGAGTTTCGGGTTCTATTCCCGGCAGGGTTGGGGATTGGGTTCAGGGGCTGGGTGTTTGTACCGTCTTCAGCATTAAGTAGGGCGCAATCCTCAGATGCGCAGGTCTCCTATAGGGTGTCATCCCCTGCACTAGGCCTCTCCGAAGGCCACACTCAGCCTCTATTAACACTAATCAGAGTGAATGTAGAAGAACGAAGACATCAACAAAAGAGTCTTGCAAACTTTCTAACGTGGGTTAGAGTTCACTACGGGTGGCAAGAGGTAAGTGAGGAGACTGGGCACGGTCTTGTTAACAGTAGTATCTTGTTGGCTTCTTGTGCTAACGCTGTGGCTATGCTCAATAACTTGTCTACAGCCAGCAGAAAACAGTGAGTTATTTGTAGAATGAACTTCTTTCCGGAAAATCTATCTGAAATTCGCTGAGAAAAGAATAAAAATGCAGACTAATATTATTACGCCAGCGGAGAACACATTTGTTGTAGCGCTGTACAGTGCTGTTGGCGGTAGAAAGTGGCCAGAGAGTGCAAACTTCCCCTTCCGCCATCATGTCCGCTTTTCCCCACCTACCCCTGGCTGGGTCCAAGGCCAACACTTGCAGCAGTTGCTCGTTAGCCAGCTTGCTGCTAGTGTTATAGGAACTGTCGGAAGGGATAGAAATGGTGTGAATATTGTATTCGGTTATTCTGGCGTGCCCAATAGTTCGTACATTGTGCTCGTTCGCACAGCCAATACAAGGTCAGGCCATTGCTTTCCACGAGTTTCTATGCCAGGGTCAGCTCCACGCTGTTTAACAGTCTGTCACTTCACACAGGCAAACGGGTACGTGCCACATTGAACATCTTTTAATTTTACAATGAGCGAGTTTATATACGAAGAATTATTGATAGGTGAAACTGAATAGCGTCCATGTTAGTGGGACACTTGAATCTCGTATTTTTGTAACAAACTGAAGAAGCCGAATCGGTACATACGTGTTGACAGAAAAATGGAAGAATGTGGTAAGTACGGTCATTCCTTTATTTTAATATTGTTTACACACACTCATCTCTTCAGGGGAGCGTTAAACAAAAATAGGGCATATTCAAAGAAAAGTTTTGAAGTTTATGCATCTCAATTTATTTTTTGAAAGCTGCCGTGGAACAGCTACATTTTCGAATTAGACAGCACAACTTCCTCTAACTGTCTCTGCAATCTTAGAACTTTGGCTATCAACTCCTACGTCATGCTTAGGGCTATTAACTACAGATAAAGTGTCTTAAAATGAGGTATGGTTTACAGTTTAGATACAGTTTTACAATATTACACATGTTTTAATTACCGGTATATCATTCAGGGCCCTGTAGGTCATAGAAATGAGACTACTACGTATAATGTTCAATAATGGATTTCTAACTATGTCGCTGTCAATGATGACATCGCCCTCTCAAGCCCAATAGGTCAGATGAATAGTGTTCAAGAGGGCACATTTGTTTAATATAGCAGTTAAAGATGTGATAGTTGAAATTATACACATAGATGAGAAAACAAAATTCTACTTTATGCCGATGATCTAGTGCTGGAATTAACAAGAATTATCAAGAAACATAACAAAACTACGGATTTCCTTCATCAGGCTAGGGAAATAAGCAGAGGAAAATAAATTTATAATTAAGTAGCAAATGTAGCCGTGCTTCGCTACGGTATTCTACATTGCATACGGATTTTTACGTAAATTACTGTACACGCGGTGAGGGAGACTTTATTAAATTGCACCTCCTAGCGTTATCGGGGAAACTGCATGGGGGAAATCCTCATACGTTCTTTCCCGTGTAACGTGCGAGTTGTGGAGTTGTGATAACGGAAGGCCCACTTCTCTACTGCCATTCAAGATCGAGTTGGAAAGTTTCATTATAATGGCAGGCCCCCTTGCCTATCACTCACATTCCAGTTGAGTAGTTTCATCATGATGTCAGGCACGTTCCCTGCTGCCAGTCAAGATTGAGTTTTGTTGTTATTATAGGAAGACCCTTTTCGTAATGCCAGTCGGCTTACTGCCAGTCGCATTGTATTGGAGTTACGATTATATTAGCAGGCCACTTTGCCTTAAGCCAGTCAGTTTTTAGATGGGTAAATTTCGTAATAATGGCTGGCACTCTTGCGTACTGACAGTCGCAATTGGGAAGGAGAGTTTTGATCAAATTTGTATGCTCTCTTGCCTTCTGCCAGTCAAATCGAGAAAACAATTGTTCATTACAACGGTAGGCCCTCCGTACTAATGCCAGTTACAAGAGTTGGAGGAGGTCTCCATTCCCACTGTCAGTCGAAATAGATGTGGGGAGTATTCATAACAATAGCAGATACCCTCCTGCTGACAGTTGCTATAAATTTGTAAAGTTGTGATGTTTGGGACATCACTGTATAATTTTAATTATTGAACTATATATTTAATTGATAATATGTATATATTTAATCACTGATAGGTCATTTTAAATTAATATGTATATATATAGGGCTTTTATCATCCATTTCAATCATCATTTCATTTCTTTGTATCGCGGCTATAACGTATTCTGAACGAACAAATTATTGGGTAAAGTATTTCAACATCACGCATATTTATAACTTGCAGTAAATTTTCCAATAGCCGTTGTGAGGTGACCAGAGTCAGCAGGCTAATTTCAGCCCAGTTCCAGGAAAAGTACGTCATCGAGGTTACGAGAGATATTACCCTCTCCACCTCATGAAAAGACAGTTGATACATTAACACCCACTTTTCAAACTCAGCTTCGAGACGCTTTATTTCAGCGGGAAAGTTCAGCCTATGTGAATGAACGTAATGAAGCAACGTGATGGATGCACAGATATACAAGGGAGAAGGGATGAGACCTCGAATCTTACTGGACCATGTGATATGGCTGATGGAAGGAGACTTTTGAACCGATATATACCACCGACAAGGGCTGGAGAGGACACTAACATTCTCATTCAGACTCACATTCAGATTCAGATTCGGAGATTCGGACATTCTGATTCTGATTCTCACGCTTGGAAGATACTCTTACTAGGATTCTATGTGTACACATCGGAGAAGATTTTAACTTAGTTCACTTCGCATCTGAGTATATTCTACTCAAGTTACTCTCATTGGGACTTGTTATCTCAATGACGAGAGGTAGTCAACGGGAGACCGGTTCTGACTGGTATAGGGGAGGAGAGCTTTTATTATGAATTTAGCTACGCTACTGTTCCGTAATTCGGAAGAATACGAATGTATTCTCTCCATGAACATAACCCATGGTGGTTTTGCACTTAAAATTAGGACTCATTACGACTTTATGTAAGGAGTACAATAGGAAGTGTTAAAGACAGGAAATGTGGATGTAGGACTGGAATCCAACAACAGATGAGGCAGCCTGTACGAGAGATCCACCCATCTTCAGCTTCAAGACAACAGAGTCTACATTTGGTGAGCTTATGGCATAAGTTACTGCAAGTCTTCGCGCAACAGTTCATTTTCTTAAAGTTAATTTCATTCACTTTTTCTTTTGCTTCCGTAAGTTCAGATTTCGTTAATACGCCGTTACGTCACGTTTTCATCTTAATAAATAGCTGTTTTAATTTGTATTTCATGAAATTATTATTAATGATCCTTAAATTCCAAGTTAGTGTACTTAATGATTTGTGTTCCGTTCACCCCACCCCTGGGAGTTTTTTGAGTCTCATTACGTATTTTTATTTATTATTATTATTATTATTATTATTATTATTATTATTATTAATTATCTACTTTTGTTTTCAAGCCATAAGCCTGAAGACTGGCGCCCTTGGGATACTGTTTCTGGAGAAACAATGACATATCATTTATTTATTTTAATATTAAAGTGACCCGCCACGTTATAAATTTGTCATACATCTGTGGGCTAAGTGGGTACGTCACAAAGTATTAATAATAATGGCAGACAGTCACTTTCTAGATCGGTACAAATAGACTTCAATGAATATAGATCAATATACGAAAGTATATGCACTTTTACAATATTTCAGACATTCACGTACGGATTAACTGATGCTTAACGGTACTTCATATCAACAAACAGATTGCACTATGACACGCATCGTATAGCGATCTAAATGGTAGATCCTATGAAATTTTCTCCTATATCCTCTATTTGTGTTAAATTGAGTTAGAAACGTTGAATAGGACGGAACTTGGGTACAGTTTCCACACACTGCATTATTTTCCGGATACACTTGTGACAACTAGAAACATAGAATTTGGTTCACATATGGCGAATATGTTCGTCCTGAATTTGATGATTCTATCCTTACTATAAGTGTGTCGAACTATGAAATATACGTGTAAAAAGCACAAAACGTATGTGCAATTGAGAAATACCGCCAAATCTAACGTAAAAGGGAGAGGTACAACAGTAAGTCATAGGACCAAAGTTGTTGATCACTCCATATTGAACCAAGATTGTGCCATCCGTTTTGTGATAAGACTTTCTGTTTAGCCACCAAATACCTCGAAATGAAGGTCTGCGCCGTCATTAAAATTGCTTCCATATTTCAATATTTCTTGGATGTAAAAAATGGAAAATTGGCATTTTTCCGTCCGTTATAGGCTAATTCAAAAACAAATAACATAAGCAAAATATATTCATAATCTTATCTTAGAAACTGCCATTACAAACTAGAGTAACATGAGACAGAAGACGTAATATAAGAACACATGTTCTTAATATCAGGAACTACATAAGCACGGTAAACATACATTCACACACACATTTACTCCACAATATTAATTCAGTCTGGCGACACACATCAAGGAGATGCTCACGGCAAGACGACTTAAAGGGATTTAAGCCGTTTATGGCTCTGTTATGGGGGAGACAATTCCATATTCTAGCTCCTGCAACAAAGGAAGGGCTATATGCTGCTGACCTGCTGAGAGGGATAGCAAGTGTGCTTCCGGAGCGTGTGTTATGCTGGTGGAAAAGGAAAATAAATTCAGTTGTGAAGATAAGTAGTATGGGATATTCTCATGCAATACTCGAAATATTAATACTGCCACGTGGAGGTTTCTGTACTGTTCAAATTTTAGAAGAAAGTTGACGATAATAAGGGGCAACATGAACATCATAGCGTAAGGAAAAAATAAATCGAATACACGAGTTCATAGCACGTTGTAATCGGTTTAGTTGTCTCGTGGCAACAATTAGTACTATGCCAGAGTAGGAAAATATAGGGAGGATAAGAGTATTTATGTTGTATGTCCGGCGCTCCCTTTCTCGCTCCACCAGCCAGCTGCACGCGCGCCTGTGTATCATTCTGCCAGCTTCGACGCGCAGCCCTCAGTGCGCGTGCCTGACCATCGAGTGTACTATAAATAGGAGCTCCCTGCCTGCTCACTCGCCCACTTGCCCCGGTGTCCAGCTCCAGAATACACCCTACGTCGAGCACGGAGGCTACTCCTCTTGAAAATGTGCTTCGACCAGGTGGACTGAATTTCTGGCAGTACGAGGTTTCACCTCTGGTCACCGTTCCCTTACCTGTTTTCCGCTGCCTATGTTTCGTAATTCTTTTACAAGCCATTTTCATTCCCTAACTTATGCAAGCTCCCTTAGTTTCGCTAGGTGGAATTTCTTCAATCAATTGAACTTGCTTTTTTAGGAATTCAGGCACTTCAACAAACAAGGACTCTCATGACATTTATGTTAGTGTGCCAGATAGTTCTCGACTATCAACGTGTCAATTCACAAAGACTATCTTTTCAAGATAGAAGTGTATATAAAGACTGCAAACCTGTACATATTGTATAAAGACAGACTTTTCTCAAGATTCAATATTACTTTTTGCTTCAAAATAAATTTCAGTTATTTGTGTAAATATCATAAAGTGAAGCAAATAAAGTTGTGTTCTGTAAACTTCAACCTTGGTTACAACAATTTATATGCCTAATTCTCTGTTTAGTGGCAGCATATTAATATTTTAGTGGGTGGAGGTAGGCGTACACTTTTCTACAGACATTGGTAATGCTCTCTCCCCAGTTAAGACTCTCATGTATGACACCTAGATTTTTTGCCGATTTTTCGTACGGAATAATTTTATCAGATTAAGTTAGTGGAGGATTTTTCTTTCTTTTTAGCACACTGATTTGTTTCATGTGCCCAACAATTATAGCTTTATTTTAATTAATCCATCAGAATCTATAGTTTCATGAGCGTATGTACACATATTATTTAAGTCATAATTCATACAAACTATTCCTTGATTTATGTCCGAAATTTGAGTGATAATATATTTGTAGATCGTCAGCATACAAGTGGTATTTAGTGTCTCAGCCGTGTTGATGTATCAGTAATATAGACAAGAAAGAGAAGTGGTCCAAGTACTGAATCCTGTGGCATTCCTGAATATTTTGTTACCCATTCAGATGACCTATTCTGAATAATTACGCTTTGTTTTCGTTCGGTAACACACGAGTGAAATAATTCTACCGCTGTCGGCCCTAGGTGGAGTGATTTCAACTTAGCATCCAGTATTTCTATATTTACTGTGTCAAAGGCACTGCTAAAATCAAGAAGTGCAAGTAACGTTACTTGCCGTTCGTCTATCACACGTCTCATAACTTTCAGTAGGGCAGTGGGCTTACTGTGTCCCTTTTTGAAACCAGACTGAAGTATCAAACAATTTGTATTTTAGTCGGTTAATTGCACGTGTGCCATGCGTTCAGGTGGATTAGAGAGAGATGGAAGTATGCCGAAAGGTGGATGATGTCTTATAAGTACAGGTGAGGGAGTTTTTGGAACAGATTTTATAATGGCATTTCTCCACATTGTTGGAAAGAGGCCACTTGTGATGCAGGTGTTTGATATGAGTAATGACAGGAAGAATGTCAATGTGTTTTGAGTATGGATATTTCATCAGGTTCTATAGTTGGTGTAGTCCACGTTTCACGTCAATCTGTGACTTCACGAAATTCAAAGAATGGCCTATTTGGTGGTAGTTGGTTCAGAAGAGAATTTGTATTTCTACATACTGTTACAATTTTCGGTTTACTTTTTAATTCAGAAAAATGGTCATCTAATCTCTCCACAGACATGTGTATATTACATGGCTGGGGCAAAACTTCCCCAATTCAAATGGAACGAAGTTTTTTCCAAGTGTTTGGCACATTTACATTTCCAGCCAGGGTTAATAAAAGGAAAATTTCTTATTTCGGGTTATTTTAACTACATTCCGAAGTGTTCGGCTCTTCAAGCGCACTGGGTGAGTGCGTCTGTAGAGCTGGTGTAACGCGTCGCGGTGAGACATCATTTGTTCGATATCCTCGGTCAGCCATGTACAGGGGGGTCGGGAGACTTTGTCCGTGCGCGTAGGTGCATGTTTGTCCAGTATAAGCGAACTAAATTTTCAACTGTCTTATCGATATTGACGTCATCCCATGGAATATTCAAGGCATCAGCTCTTAGATGATCTAAGTTTATATGTTAAATGTTCGTGAATGTGATGTATCTCGTTTAATACTTGCGTACTATGAGCGAGTAAGACAAATATTGTCATGTGTCGATGTGCTGGGAGTAGGGATCTGACCATGCGATACTATTTTCTGTGGATTGTTGGTGATCATTAACTCAATTAGCGTAAGTGAAAATGAGGTATGATTTGTCGGTTTCAGTGGAAGTATCGTCATGTGTGGAAAATACTTAAGTTGTTTTGTATCTCCAGCCTCTTCCAGTAAACTAGTATTTAAGTCTCCAAATATCAAAATATGTTTATAAGCAGGTGATAGTCCCTGTAGAATGTCTTCAATGTCTGACAGGAGACCCACCTGTGGTGGCTGATAAACTATTCCTATTAGGACTTTAACTGTTGTCACAGTGATCCCGGCAAAAATGAACTCGGGTCTCGGGTCAGCACAGTGCGCAGATGTGCATATAATTTTTACATTTAATATAATCTCTACAGAACAAGGCTACTCCTCCACCTCTTTTACCTATTCGGTCATGCCTGTAAATATTATAGCCCGTTATGTGAACCATACTACTAGGAATAGTTGCGCGTAACCAGCTCACACTAACACAAGCTACGTGTACATCACTGTTTTCAAGAATAGCTGTTAGCTTTTCGTGATGGGCAGGTAGCGATTGGGAATTTAAGTGAATACAGTTTAATGCTCGAGAGTTGGTCTGAAATACTTTCACTAATGAGCTCTGGCAGCGGGGTGTCTCCAGTCTCCGATAGGAGTGGTTAGGGGTAGGGGGTCACAAGAGTCTAGCTCCTGAGGGAGCAATAGTTTCATGTTTCGCCACATAGCACTGTAAGAAAATAATCGGACAACTTCGGGAAAGTTCGGTGAGTGAGCTTTAGTTTCAAGCTATGGCACGTAATGTTGCGAGCGCGCTGGTGAAGCGGGAGCAGCTGAGAGACATGCTTGTACAACGTAAACACAAACAGCTGATACGGAGTGCGACTCGGTCGTCGTTACTATATATAATACTAGGCCTATAAAATAACTTCGTAAACGAATATACCGAATGAAACTACAGTGAAGTCACCAAGTAAGGACTTTTGTCAACAGAACAAGAAGAAATTATAATAAAAATATAATACTCACCATTGACGACTAGCGTATGGGAGAATAGAGACTTGTCATTTTGTCACTTGTCGTAGCACATTACAAACGCGCACACACTATAGGCAATAAAACACTTGTCATTGTCCGAAAATTAAGTTCGGATAACTGTCAAATATGCATTTCTAAGCTTACTAGATGCCCTAATGCTACTGTACTACAAAATATTAGTTCAGTGTGGTACCATAAGACAGTTTCTTAACCTATAAAATACTTTTTACTGAGGTGTGTGTCTCAGTCTTAGATCAAATACAGTAGACAGTACTATACGCGCACTTTATCTTGAGCCCGGATCTCCATAGTAACGAATGGCAACTAGGGCTCAAGATAAAGTGCGCGTACTATACACGACACTTACGGATTTCGCCTTGCTAAAATGGGAGACAATTCGACGGTGGCGCTCCTAGTGACTTGACCTGAACAAATCGCGCTAAATTCAAATAACAATGGAAATGCATATACGGAAATTGATAAATAAATTACGTCTAGAAAGAAAGTGGTATTGAGATATTAACTTCGAAGTTGCTAAAGCAATTCTGGATAAATGAATGAAGAATTATTTAAAAGGTTATTATTCAAAGACTAAAATTAGACATATAAACAAGGTGTGAAATGGACTGCTGTGAAATGGCTTGATCTTCCATTTATGCATTACTTTTTTAGCTTTAGCATACCTGCCTGAAATCTTACGGTTGGATTTGTCTTTTTTCCTCATTTGAAAACATTGTGTCATCACATTAAGACATTTGTCAATAAAAATATCGGCACATTCCTTACACATATGATGCAATGAATTAACATTTAATAGCTGGACAATTTTCCTCTTAACATGAAGCCTACTAACAGAAAGAACTATAAAATCTCGGCTTTAATCTGAGAAGAGGGATAAAAGAAAGAAAAGTTTGAAAATGTTGTCGATAGTGATGCTTTGAGGAATATTTACGTACAATTAGAGTAAAAATGTAACATACCCTTGGCAGTATAGTATTTTTAAAGTCGCTGGCCTGGAAATGATCTGAACAGATCTTATAATTCTTATACAAGCATGTTCTTGTCACGAGGGAACCTGACGAACGACCGCGCATTTTTCTCTACTTCGTAATTACTGCAGCCAAACACAGCACATACCTTTCCCCTCATGTTGAGAGGAGATATCAAGGAATGACACACGCTACTATTTAATTATGCCAACTCACTGAAAACGCATAAATAACACCAAAAACTTCACACAAAAATACACGTGCTCTTATGACAGAATCAGTACCGTTCAGGTCTATCCGCTAGAGTGAGCTCCAATAGCTGTCCCTCGATATCTCGCTCAGTGTCGGGTATTGTCTCTACTGTATTTGCTTAGATGTAGGATGGTTAATAATGCACTTGAATGAATTGATCTAAACATGAGCATTCAGAAGCAGTAGGTATTGTTCATAGGGCATTTATTGGTTCCATGCAGAATGTCCCTCATTGTCAACAGAACTGATTAAATCCAACGTAATAGCTTGTTGCTCCGCTGGAGATGGTTTGGTCACTGTACTACTTTTTGTCGATCTTTTCTTCTTGGTTGAGATGAGTCCCCGTTGAGGTTCAATTTTTCTTTTCTGAGATGTGTCTTTTGATTATAGGGCATGTTAAAACTTTGAACTGCTGCTAATGTAGGCTTAATTGGTAACAATAACTTCTCTAAAGCATCTGCTTCTTGAATGGTTGTAAAATTTTGCACCAATTCCTTGATTTCATTTAACTGAGATAATAATTTTTGTTTCTTGATATCTAACCATGGTTGATTATTGGTTTCTGTAGTACTGGTGCTTTGAAAGGCATTGGTAGAGATTTGTTTCAATAATACTTCTTTTTCAACAACTTGTAACTCTTTTTCAGAATATATTTGAAGGTGTTCTTGGTATTCTTTAGGCTGGACCTCTACCTTTGAGATAATCTGGCATACAAGATGAATGTGTTTGCACATGTTGAATCGTATGGCAGAATCGATGCACATGCAAGAGTAGCTGTGAATGCATGACTTGCAGTCATTACATACTAACTGGCACTCACAGTTTTGTTTCAGGGGGACAACTGTGTATATATCAGAACTGGATGTTGATGGAATAGTCCATATGTTGCCTTCCTGTATAACTAAATCTTTTCTTAATGTCAGACTAGTTTTGTGTCTTTGCCTAAGGTCCCTCAGCTTACTTGTCACTTTACCTTTATGCATGGTGATGACCCTGTCAAACATCTTATCTTTGAGGAATCTCATTATTGCACAAATGGATTTGTCCAGGCGCTTTATTTTCTTGCCTTGCAAGTAGATATGTTTTATGCACTTGTGCAGGTTCTCAATGTGCATATTTGTGTTCAAACCACAGTGCATCCAATAGCTATATGCCCACTGTCTGGCTGTGGGAACATAATTTTCTAAAAAATATTTACCAAAATCATGGGTGTCAGGGTCATCAATTAATTTCTGAACAGCTGGCTCAAAAATAATACTGAATGTATTCACATCTCGCTCTTGCATAAGTGATCTTATCATTTTGTACACTTCTGCTTGTTTGTCTCTAGATTTGATTTTGCCAAGGTTCTTACGCCATGCCCTGTCAACGTGCCAGGAGCAATACAGCCTTTGATTTGGTTCCCCCATAACTTCAATCCAAGCATTAAAAAATGAATCTGCCATATCTGACATAAAAATCTTTGGAGACAAATTGCCAAGCTGGTCTTTGATTTTTGAAAATAGAATCTTTAAGACTTCTTTATCAGTTCTGTTTGTAAATAAAAATGAACATGGGAAACCCTGAGGCATATCATCGATAATTATGGGAGTTATCAATTCAAAATCATATGCATTGAGTCCATGGGTACCATCAATGCATACAGTATCCCCTCCGTATTTCTCCAGCATAAAAGCTTGTGCATCATTCATTAATGCTAACACAGTCATTTTTAGCCAAGAAAGGATACTCTTCAGAAACCTTCCCCTGAGGCTTATAGAATAACACGCAATCCCCACTTCCTGCTCTCACCTCATTCACCCAGGCATCAACACTCACTGCATCATTAGAATGCTTCACAGCTTCTGAGCTCAAATTGTAAGACTTCTCAATGCTATGCAAGTCTTTTCTTGTGAGGAGATGAATTCTTTGCAGTTCTTCTGGGGTTTTCAGACTGCTTCGAATATCATCTAATATGACATCAAAAGGAATTTTTAATGCTATTTTAGCTGCCAAAGAACTCTTTTCATCCTGAGTTAAAAATAAATGCTCTAAATCATTTTGATGCCCCACATGAGTAGGTGAAAACACAGCCTCATACCTTCCCTCTTCAACTAAAGAAACTTTTATTGTCGAAGGGCAGAAACCATCAGTCTTTTTGGTGCCTTGGCTCTTTAAATGACGGGCACCCGACCCCTTTGATTTAAAGTGTCCTGAACGATGACAATTGTAATATACTGTTCCACTTTTTGCAGTGTCCTCAGAACCAAACATTAAAACATATTTCACAAGGTTTTTTGCTTCATAATTTCTTTTCCATTCCTTAAACTCTTCAAAAGAATTAAATGACTTACTTTCACTTATCACAACAATGTCATGAATATTTCGGAAATGTAACAATATATCTGACTTTTTAGAATATGTATGTGAACATACACTGCATGTAAAATTAGCGGCACTAGTTGCATTAGGGCCACTTGAGTTAATTTCGTTATGTGTACTATTAATGTGTCTATTTAAACTTTGTCTATGCCTGTATAATAAACCACAGTCACTACACTTGAACATTGTAAAAAGACACCTGAAATTATCCACATAAATTTATACACTTATAGAACAGTAACACCCATCTATTTACATGTTACAGTGCTGGCTAATCACCGCAACATTCCTTCAAACACGAGCGCGGACAAACAGATAATCTATCGCCTGATGTATAATCACTTTGAATTAGACGCGTTATATGCACTTCCTAAATTGTAACACACATTTACATGGTACTACTCTAGCTAATGAGCGTTGACTAATGAAGAACGAACACAGAATGAAAATACTATTTAATCTGTCACCCGAATTACTTTTATTTTTCTACGGTGCTACGCGACGCCAAACTCACCGAAGTTTTCCGAAGGGCTACGATTACTATTTTCCTCCGGCGCTATGCGGTGAAACACGAAACTATGGCTCTCCCGAAGAATGGCATTTATTTTCCTACGGCACTTCGTGGCGGCAAATACACAGATTCTTTTCCAGTCTGAAAAATTCTATCACTAACGGAACAAATTTCTTTCGAAATGAATGAATTTGGGTTTGCAACTGCCCTTGAATGTCTCTTGCCTGTTATATAAACCTACAGTTCAACTAGCAAATTCGATCGTTCATTTCCTTCACGAAAGCAAACTAACAGTATAACATAAGAGTTTCTGTGGCTGGACTGTGGTTATGCCGTAGATGCGGATTCCAATAACGACCAAGAAGAAAAAGTAATTCGTTGTGGGAACAATGTGGTTAGGGGCGCACAGCTGTGAGCTTGCATTCGGGAGTTCGACTTCCACTGTCGGCAGCCCTGAAGATGGTTTTGCTTGGTTTCCCATTTACACATCAGGCAAATGCTATGGGGGCTTTAGAATAACACTCACGTATCCCCTGCCTGCCGTAAGAGGCGACTAAAAGGGGCCCCAGGGGCTCATACCTTTGAAGCGTGGATTGGCGCGGAGCTGAGTACTAGCACTGCTTCATCTTACTTGTGCCAAGCTCCTCACTTTTATGTATCCTATGATCTCCCTTGGTCAACACGTGTTCTTTCCCGACCCCGACGGTATTAGAGCATTCGAGGCCTCGGGAGTCTTTCATTTTCACGCCCTTCGTGGCCCTTATCTTCCTTTGGCCGATACCTTCATTTTTCGAAGTGTCGGATCCCTTCCATTTTTTCTTTCTGATAAATGTTATATAGAGGATGGTTGCCTAATTGTATTTCCTCTTAAAACAATTATCACCACCACAACCTGGGGCTCTACCTTAATTAAGGCCACGACCGCCTCCTAACTCCTAGCCCTTTCCTATCGCATCGTCACCATAAGATCTGTGTCGGTGTGACGTAAAGCCAATTGTAAATATATATACACTATGTAGTATTTTAATTTCTACCAGGAAGTGAACTTTGCAGTCGCAACGACCTGATTCGTATGGGCTCTTCTTGAATTATTGTGTGATACATTTACTCTTCTTCATTAATCGTCATAGGAATATCACTTTTCTATTCAAAACGCATTTAAAAAAACCTTTCTAATGTGCTTTTATGGGGAGACCAGGACACTGGAGCGAACCGAGACTTCGTCTCTACAACACAGGCACTCAGAGTCGCCTGCATCTTCGAAGAAACCATTGAAATGATGATGATGATGATGATGATAAAAAGGTGATGAAAAATAATTTGCTTTTGTGTGCAAGTCATTCTCGCACTGCCAATTGGAATCGCGCTGAGGAATGGAGCGATAGCCGTATACTTAGCGGCACTGCTTTAACTTTTGCTTCTCTGTCAATTTAGTAGGCCTGCTTGAAAAGACCGCGCATGCAGAGGCCTCGTAGACAACGACCCGTTTCGTAGCTGGTTCGCAAGATCCACTACACCAGCGCGCTCCCGACGTAACGTGCCATAGCTTGAAACTAAAGCTCCCTCACGAAAGTTACCGATGTCTTCCGATTATTTTCGTACAGCGCTATGCGGCAAAATACGAAACTACTGCTCCCTCAGGAGCTAGACTCTTGTTAGGGGGTCAGTCAGGTCCACAGCTAACAGTGGCTATAAAGGTACTCATCACACAAAGTAGAATACATGTTTCTTACCTTCGAATCTCCTCCGATGTCGTACCAGCTTTTCATGCACTCACTCACATTCACACTCAAAAATAAAACACGAATTGTCACTGTCCGGTTGCGGAGTATGTCGAGCTCCGCGGGTATGTTTAGTGTTTCTTCCCGTCCTTGTCCATTATCACTATTCGATCATCCTGTGACGAGACCCGGCTCACGCACCTTGTTGAGCAGCCCTTTCCCAGTAGCATTGAGACACTCCGTGACCAAGGATATCAAATTAAAGTTGAACACCAAGATAAGAGCAGCGCCGCAGTTTTCTGAATTCTCTACTCCATTCAAAGAAGGGGAAACCAAAGCCGCAATAAAAAGTATGAAACTTGGAAAAGCTGCAGGATTTGATGGAATTTATCCTGAATTTTTGGCTCATTGTGGACCAGCCACAATAAAATGGTTAACCAACTTCTTCACTAATATTCTGCAAACTGGAAACATACCACCTCTGATGAAGAAAACAAAGATAATAGCCATACTGGAACCAAATAAAGACCCATCTAAAGTGGAAAGCTACCGTCCAATAGCACTTCTAAGTGTTAGATATATACTCCTTGAGCGACTGATCTACAATAGAATTTATGAAACAATCAACAGCTACATTTCTATAGAGCAAGCAGGATTTAGACCTGGAAGAAGTTGTAATGATCAAGTACTGTCTCTCGCCACGTATATCGAAAATGGATATGAGAGATCCAAAAAGGCAGCCACGCTTACTGATTTCCTATCAGCTGCCTATGATACTGTCTGGCGAGAAGGACTCCTAAAGTTTTTGAGTGTGATCCCATGTCGTAAACTTACGGCCTTACTTAGCAATATGCTCAGTAATAGGTACTTCCAGGTCTACGCAGATAATGACAGAAGTAGTGTTTAAACGATGGTTTACCTCAAGGACCAGTCTTTGCCCCCTTCTTTTCAGTCTGTACATATACGACCTCCCAGACACATCATTAAGAAAATTCATTTATGCTGATGACATTTGTTTGGTGACTCAGTGCTCCAACTTTTATGATGCTGAAACTACTTTAGCCACTGATCTGGAAGGCTTGGATGTACACTTTTGAGGATTTAGGTGAAGGCACCATTTCTTAAAAACAGTTATATCTACGTTCCACTTACGCAACAGACAGTCTAATTACAAATAAAAAGTCAGATTCCGAGGGAAGTGTTGCCGTTCTGCAGTACACCAAAATACTTGGGAATAACACTTGATAGAACTTTGACTTTCAAGCAACATCTCTTAAATGTAGCTGCTAAAGTAAAAACCAGAAATAATATTCTTCAGAAACTTGCTGTTACATCATAGGGAGCCAATACTCATGTTCTAAGATCAACAGCATTAGCCTTATCATATTCTGTTGCTGAATACTGCTGCCCCTCTTGTATCAATAGTGTTCACACAAAGAAGATCGATGTACAACTCAATCAGGCAATGCGCATAATCACGGGTTGTATTCAGCAATATTCCACCTCCAGCCCTAAGACGATCAGAAGCTCTCCTAAAGGTTTGGAAGTACATTCAGCAGAACCCCCAACTACCCATCCATCAAGATATTACGCACACTGAACATCAACGACTGAAATCAAGGAAACCACCCTGGCGTACAGCAATGGATCTTGAAAGAACCTCTTTTCATGCTAACAGTTCATGGAAAGCCCAGTGGGATCAGTCTTCAGTAGTGAACAAACATCTGGTTGAGAATCCTTCTAAACGAGTACAAGGATTTGACCTTCCAAGACGACAGTGGAGAATCATCAATCGGATACGAACTGGACAAGGCAGATGTGGTTATCTGTTGTGGAAATGGGTTGGACTAGGTCTGCAGATTGTGATTGTGGTGTCTCTTCTCAGTCAATCCACCACATTGAAAGCTGGAATTGGGCAGTCAGAAACAAAGGAACACTAATGGACATTCACCGCACATCGGATGAAGCAGTTGATTGGGTCAAAATGCTAGACCTTGAGTTATAGTATTGTACGGACTTGTGACTGCACCTTTACCCTGAACTATATACATGTGTGTACATAGATTCATCATACGATAAATAAATAAATAAATAAATAAATAAATAATTAATTCCGTGACCAGGAGATCCGCCCCTTTGAGGGCACGTTTAGCCCGCCAGACCGCATTACGTTGATGATGGCGAGTGCATTTCACTTATCGGCCTCTTCCCTGTTGTTAGAACATCAGCAGCAGCTGTTCTACGGGTGCTCACCCATGGCAGCAGTCAATGCTCTCGATGTTTAGCTTCTGCTTCACCGTATTGAGCTACATCTTCCTTTGGGCACTCACTGATCCCATGGATGAAGAGGCAATTTCGCTTTCACTGTTCGCTGCGCTCCTTTATGGAGACCAATTCAGCTCCTACAGTGGGCTGGAAATCAGTGAAGTCCGAGCGGAGATCCTGGAGTATGTTGTGGGAGTTAGTAGCACTGTTGACAGCCACGGTCGCTTGGCCGAGACGAGCTTGAAATTATTTCAGCCGATTTGAAAACAAACCGTATTTTGCACGGCCTTCAGTCATTTTGAATTTCGTAAACTCTTAACGGTAAGTTACAGTAATTAGACTGTTTTGATCATTCCTGGGCCGCCTCTGTGGTGTAGTGGTTAGCGCGATAGCTGCCACCCGGGTTCGATTCCCGGCTCTGCCACGAAATTTGAAAAGTGGCATGAGGGCTGGAACGGGGTCCACTCAGTCTCGGGAGGTCAACTGAGTAGAGGTGGGTTCGATTCCCACCTCAACCATCCTCGAAGTGGTTTTCCGTGGTTTCCCACTTCACCTCCAGGCGAATGCCGGGATGGTACCTAACTTAAGGCCACGGCCGCTTCCTTCCCTCATCCTTGCCTATCCCAATCTTCCCATCCCCCTACAAGAACCCTGTTCACCATAACAGGTGAGGCCGCCTGGGCGAGGTACTGGTCATCCTCCCCAGTTGTATCCCCCGACCAAGAGTCTGAAGCTCCAGGACACTGCCCTTGTGGCGGTAGAAGTGGGATCCCTCGCTGAGTCAGAGGGAAAAGCCGAACCTGGAGGGTATACAGATGATGATGATGATTATTATTCCTGAAAACTAAATGAATCTGTAAATGAAGATTTGGCTAGATTAACACAGAGCGACTTCGCAGACGCCATTTTGGTAATCATGACAAAAACGATCGCCAGTTAACATGATGGAACAATATTTCCATGTCAGCAATGCTCGGCGTTGATACGGACTAAACTATTTAAATTAATCTACATTCGTGAACTTTTATGATGGTGGTCCCCCTGTGGGTGGGGACGGTAGAATAACACAAATTGTAACCCTTGCCTGTCGTAAGAGGCGAATAAAAGGGGTCTTACGGGCTCTCAATTTAGGAGCGTCCGTTGGCGTCCACGGGGCCCGTAGGCGAGTCGTGTTATTGCTTTCACTTACGTGTGCCAGGCTCCTCACTTTTATGTATACTATCCGACCTCCCGTGGGCTGACCCCGACAGTATTACGTATGGAGGCCTAGGGAGGCATTCATTTTCACGCACTTCGTGGTCCTTGTCTTCTTCAGTCGATACCTTCAATTTTCGAAGCGTCGGACCCCTTCCATTTTTCTCTCTTATGCATAACACTAATGATCGGAAATTGTATTCTGTATGACTTTTGTTATGTAAGTTAGTACTTTTCGGTAGGACAAAAAAATTGGTGTTTACAAGTTAAATTTTAGGCGCCTTCCCCTAAACAGCCATTTCATCCAGTTGAATACAATATTATTTATAGCCTAGAGTGTGTTATAGTTCCTTATTCCCCGACTTTACATAGCGATTTTCATTACATTCTGTTAGCCCACTTTCTCGTGGTTCGGCGTTGTTATGGGCTTACCATGAGTATCTCTGTTAACATAGCCAGTACGGTGAAAATGTATGCAGTATTTATCGACATGACTACTAATAACATAAATATTTGTCGGACTCGTTGGCTGAATGGTCAGCGTACTGGCCTTCAGTTCAGAAGGTCCCGGGTTCGATTCCCAGCCGGGTCGGGGATTTTCACCTTGATTGGTTAATTCCAATGGCCCGGGGGCTGGGTTTTTGTGCTGTCCCGAACATCCCTGCAACTCACACTACACAAAACACTGTCGTCCACCACAATAACACGCAGTTACTTACACATGGCAGATGCGCCCACCGTCATCGGAGGGTCTGCCTTACAAGGGGTGCATTCTGCTAGAAATAGCCACACGAAATTAACATAAATATTTGAGAATTAACTTTAGGCGTTCCGCTAAACTGCCATTTCACTCAGTGTGAATAAAATAATTATATGCTAGATTATAGTGGTTCATTTCCCGACTTTATGTAAATCGGTATGTAAAGTCTTCTTTCTTTATTCGTGTCAGAAGTATCAACTTATAGATATTTAACAAAAAGCAACATCTACATTTCTACTATACAAATATACAAGTCTATTATACAATCACAGATAGAGCAACAATATTCAAGAGCTAGATGATGCTTGCCCAGTATTGGGCGACGTCAATAGCCGTTTTTTCCGTGATGTGCGTACACACAATTGTTTTTAAATTCTCAGCAATGTACAGACAACTCTTAGAAGTTACACTTGCTAGGTTTTATATAGAGTTCAGATGGAGTCAAAACAAACTCTATTCAATGCAGTTATAGCTCGGAGTTGTACTTTGGCGTCTGCTCGTGAGAAAGCTGCGTACAACTGTGTCCAAAACGAATCGACAGCTCAAATGCTCTCAGAGCACTGCGGAGAGTCTTGGAATTAAATCCAGGCCTTTGGCACGCATTCTATGGCACCCCCTACCGGCCAACATTCAACGGACGGTGCTCGAACCGGTTAACCCTGGCCACTGGGTGGGTCGCAGAATGGAAAACATTTATTCGAGAGAGAGCATTTTTCACTGAACAGTTCAGATTTGATGGCTTGTATATGTGGAAGGCAACAGAAGCCAGGAGGCACGCCGAAAGATTTAGCTGTTTATGTAGGTCGTCATGATGGAACGTACGTTAGGTTTATTGTATTTTACTTGTAAAAAAGACAAACCTTCTCACTACCGCTGTGACATGTAAACAATGAGCGTTCGAGTGTTGGTCTCGCGCCCTTGTCAGCTGCTTCGCGGGCGATGTTGCTAAATGTGCACGAGGACCATGCCAACCGGTGCTTGTTATCAGCAGGGAGGCCCTTCTTGTATTGGTGCTCTCAAGCCGAGCACATTTAGCAAATCCCATCTGAAGTCTCCCGTGAAGCGATCTGATTGGCTAGCTTCAGCAGGTGATAAAACAATAACAACCCTCCATGGCTCGTATACCCGGTTCACCCTGTGCTGTCCTGTGCTAAGAGAACTCGTAGTTCCTTTATTACAAGACTTGTTTATGGTGTGGTTCGACTAGTGCGCTTCCTGGCTCGATCGCCCCGACCTATCTTCCATTGAATGTGTTAAAAATAATAATCGTATGGCCTCAGCTACCGTGTCCAAACATTTCAATTTGACGCCATCTGGCTGTCTGCTCGTCAATTTCGACGTTCCGTTTTACTCTAGGCCCACTAGATGGCAGACCGAAGTGAATGTGTTGGGATGACATCTGATGCAGTATGTGAAAACAGCAGGTGAATGGTATTAACCACACTGTTTTGTATTCTCGTATACAGATGATCGTACCTGCGACAAGGTGAGGGTTGTGCACCGAAGTTCCCATTGGACACCCGTGTGTTCAAGTACCCTTACAGATGTTACCTGAAGTGAAAATGCCAGACTAGCGGTCACTCACATTATCAGGTCTTGCGGGTGGTTCTTTCCTTCTGTGTGAATATCTGTCTGCTCTACAAACTTTCTGTCGTTATACCTAGCACCCTGTGCTAGGAAAGTCCTATTTTTTGGACCACACGCGCCCGTACGCGTGCGCGCACCCCCCCCCCCACACACACGCACAAATAATCTCGGTCATTTTACACTTTGTTTTCCTCACCTTCTCACTGCGCCTTGTCGATTTGGGCGAACTTCGACTTAAAGGGCGTCTCTACGACCCCGAAAACTGTGAATTCTGTATTTGTCATTTCAGATTTTTTTGTTTTGCCTTGCGACCCCATTCTCTACGAATGTTAGCTGTGCCTCAACCACGCATTATCTACATCTGATCGTAAGTCACATAGGCCTATGTACGAAGAGTAGGTTTAGTTGAAATTGCTCCAAGCGTTCGAGTTATCTTGGTACCTATTCAAAACCCGTCAATTTCGGGATTATCAAGTAGCATGTGCATGATTACGGTTTTTTCGCCCCAACTTCAATGCTCATAGGTGGGCAACGCTCTCCCTGTCAGCGGCTTCTGTGCTCACCGTGGCTCTTTGCAATATAATTTTTCTGCATTATATCTGATCTTGATTTGATCTCTTCATACCAGTACGTTGGGTTAATATACAAATAATACTGACAGATGTGCAAAGTTGCCGGGACTATTTCCATAGCAACTCTCTTTACGCGCTATAGATAGATACCGGCTATCGTATGTGTGTATGTTTAGTCATCAGCCCGAAGGCTGGTTAGATCCTCAACAGTTCCGCCATGAGCTGTCATAGATGGCCTAGGCATCACTGAAGAGGCGTACTAGGGAAATGAGGAGTCGGACAACTTTCATAAAACTGCCTCTGATAAACACCGTTCATCACTGTATCGGAGGAAAGGTGTAGAAGAGAAATTGTAAATAAATATTGCTATGACCTATGTTAATGTAAAACCAATCATAAGAGGTAAATTCAGTTTTATGCTTCCGTCTCTTTCTGAAGCACTTCCGCCTGCTGAAATTTTGGAAAACTCTTACCTAATACTCTACTGAACCTTATTTTAAACTGAAATGCCAAACTTCCCAAAAATCCACCCATCCATTTCTCCATGATGGTGTAACGGACACAGAACATTGTGTACGGATCATTCTAGTCTTAATACTGCATTGTCAATACAGACAGCGGTGAACAATGCTCTGCCGTTGAGTGTACACACTCCCCATTCTTATCAGGTATCGAGCAGCTGCGATACTGTGTGTCTCATGCAGCCTACCAGTAGTTATCAGAACATGCACGAAACGGAGGAATTGCATGTTGAAACATAAAATTATTTATCTTTCTTGCAAATTGGGCCAGTATTCACTTGGACTGCTGTAGTCGATTAGCTCCCTCAGCACCGCAGCAGTATTGCACTCTATCGGAGATGGGTGGAGGCAAAAGAGGCAAAACGCATCAGAACGAACAGTAGTCAACGAAATGTTACTGTTGATCAGATTTATTGGCTTTCGATATTAAATACCTTCGCATTTACTTTTCTTTGTACTCTATGATATAGGGCATTCAATGTCTCCTTCCTTTCACGAGTCCTTGTCAAATTCTTATTGCTACTACAGATTTTTCTAATTTTGATGGTCGTCATCACACTTTTCCTTCTCTTTATGAGCCGTTAACTTAAGAGCTTATGACAAAAACACCACATTCTCCAATTAACGTGACTGATCAACATTTCCATGTTAGCGATGCTCCACGCTGTTATGGACTGTCCAAGAAAAGACTAAATTCATGAATGTCTGTCTTATCACAGCGCCACGGAAAAACTGTAGATCGGTGTTGTATTTTGTATGGTATTTATCCATAGAACTTCTAATAACGTTAATATTTCAGACTTAAATTTGAGGCGTCCCCTAAACCACAGTTTCACACTGAGTGAATGAAATCATTTATGACCTGGAGTGTAATGCCTTTTTCCCCGACTTAACGATTTTCATTTTCTGATAAGTAATTTTCTTGTGATGCGTCGACAGGCAGACACACAGACAAATAAAAATATCTGTTCCCTGTCACTGTGGGCACAGCCAATACAGAGGTACATATCTAAAAAATATTCCGAGCAGGTTTGACACGACTGCGGTATATGATTCTGGCTGGTGTGTGAACGGATCTGTCTGGACCAACCTTTCTCATTCTGAGGTCTATCATTTTAAGTTGTTTCCTTTTTGTTAATTCAGACGAAAATAATAAGGGTGTATGGGTAACATGACTCGGTGTGATGAGTGCGTTCGGTTTCCTTCACTTCTATTCGAACAGAATCCTAGAATCCTACGGCAGGTCTTGATGTTCATTCGCGTTAGAAAAACTGGTTTCTTTTGGTGACCAATACAATCTCACTGAAGTATTTCAGTCAGTAGGATGCATGAGGGTTGTGAGACATCCGGCTAAAAAGACAGGACGCATTAATCTGGTGCTGGAAGGATTTAAGATCCGAACATGTGCGTGATGAACTGGGTAGGTTTGCTTATCGACCGAGACACTTAGGAGTGTTGAAGTTTTCCTAAGACATTAATTTCAGGTAGCTCACCTTCACATAAGTACTAGACATTTTCATTTTTATTTCCACTTCAATTTACTGAATAAAATGAGATATTCAATTCCGTGCTAAGTCAGATAAAAGGAAATATTTAATGTTCGTTTCACTTGTTTTACAGTATTTTCAAACAGGTAAATTATGTAAATGCGTACACACCTTCGTGTCACAGCTAGCATTATTTCAGGAGGAGAAATCGTTCCACATATTGCTGTCTTCATATTCCAAATGATGAAGATAATTTTTAGTAACATGTCAAATGCAAAAATTTAACTAGCTTTGTGTCGTCCTATCGTAGTTTTAGAAACAATGCGCTAAATGCATCAAATTTGCATCTGTCTTGCAACACAAGATGCGCCCGGTCTTTTTTTTTTTTTTTTTGTAAAAGTAGTATACTGCGTTATGCGCGTACAATGCTGCCTTACACCACTGAAGTGGAACACTGCACGCTTGACAACTCCGCACGGTTTACCTGCTGGCCGGCGAAATTATCGTTCTGCCGTGGACAAGTGGCCTAAGCCGTAATTCTTCTACAATACTGCTAAACAGATTTGTATGACTTGCCCCGTCGTCCTGCATTACTAGCATGTCAGGCTGGTGGCCTCATGTCTACATCGCAGGCGCAGTGTGTTTATGCATACCCGCCGTACCTACCCGTACCATTGGTTGCATACAGAAGTGCTTGAGGGGCAAGACAAGTTATGTAGACCCGCACGACATTCTTGCTATGGTTGTTGCCTCTCGAACGATTCCTAAGGGGTTAGTCATATGTGTAGCACGTATGTGCAAAATTCGTTGAGAATTTACCAAGGGCCGCCTTCCAGTACTTCCGAATTCCAGACTTACTGGGTCTATCCTGTTCAACTGCCTGGGACCTCAGTTTGTTGAGATCAATTATTGGTGTGAAAAAGCCTTCGAGGTTTCCGTATGGCTTAACATGAGCAGTTGCTTTGACTATCCGTTAGCTCTCGAGTCAGACGTCTTTCATCTATCAGGAATGCGGAGAGTCAGTTTTCACAACCGGAAGGCGATTTTTTTCTCTGCATTCGAAAATATGCGAAGATTCAAGTACTGAATTATTGAGCTTTAGGCTCGTGTGAGTTCTTGGTGTACTTGTGAGTGTGACAAAAAATGTACTGATTGGGTTTGATTTTCAATTTTTACTTGCATTTATTTTAAGAAATGTATAATGTCCACAATGATGCTAACACATGCAGAGCCATTGATTTCTGGATTTAACATTAAAACTCCTACCAGGATATTTCTTTCATATAATTTTAATGTGATTAAAGGTGTTGAGCATGAAGCAATTCATTTACACGTTGGGGATTGTATTCTTTACTTCGGAAATGTTTTGAATTCTCAAATAATATCGGGATCTCGTCAGAGAAAAACGGTCATGTGGGTTAAAAAGATAAATTGGCGGACTTGTTTGCCGCGACAGATCTACTCGTTGTATGGTCCCGTTTATGAGTGAATAAATGTTGGTCGAAATTATTGGCTACTGCATAAAGATCCTGACAAAGTTGTGAGATGATCGTCAGGCAATGGTATGATGTTTATCGGAGTGAAAGGTCAGGTCGTAAGTTTCACGAAGGGGAGAAGTCCTCTCGGTTGTTGTGTTGAGACGACGAAGAAGAGATCGTCATTGTGGTGATCACATAACCGGGATTGTAAATAAGTTTTACATTGCTATGGGGTTTATTTTGGGGTTTTAGTAAGCATGTAAAGTAGGCGTGCGACCCCATTTGGAGTATGTTTATATTTGTACGGGTCTCTCGCCAAGCTTACTTGACACGAGAGCTGGAAAAGATCCAAAGGACAGCAGCATGATTTGTTCTGGGTGATTTCCGATGAAACGAAATGGTGTATGGCTTTTAGTGCCGAGAGTGTCGGAGGACATGTTCGGATCGCCAGATGGTCTGTTGATTAGACGCCCGTATGCGACCAGCGCGTCGTGATGAGGATGAAATGATGAAGACGGCACGTACACCCAGCCCCCGTGCCAGCGGAATTAACCAATTATGGTTAAAATTCCCGAGTTTGTCGGGAATCGAACCCGGGACCGTGTGAACCGAAGGTCAGTCTCTGACCATTCGGCCAAGGAGTCGGACATGATTTCCGATAAGAGTAGTGTAAACGAAAATTTTGGAAACATTAGGCTGAGAATACTTATATGTAAGGAGATGAGATGTTTCGAGCTGTCGGTGGAGAGATGGCTTGGAATGATAAAAACTGCACTAAAGCTTATTCGCTTATTAATAAGAGTATAACAGGTCATAAATCGAAGATAAAGTTGGAATTCAAGAGCACAAATTGGTGCACATATTGATTTTCTAGGAAGAGGAAGTAGGGATTAAAATAATTTATCAAGGGTGATGTTAATAACCACTCTAAATGCAGGTCAATGCTGTTTGATTGATCGATCAGTTATTTGGTAAAGATTGGTACAGATTAATGGGCTATTGCCCTACACCTGTTCATAAATGGATGGTAGTATTGTTTTGATTAAATTTTAGGGTGCTCTGAATCAATATTGTGGATTCAGAATCAGTTACTTCTTATAGATCAGAACACTCGTTAGCCTATTACCGCTATCCTGACTCTTCGACAAGAGTATTTAACTCTCATCAGAAGACAGAAAAATTAGATTTAGTGCCTTGTGTTCTCACAACATGGCTGGTACGGCTCGCATGGTCATGTCACATGATTCAAAAGTACTACTCGACAGTTTCGTAAAAGCTGCACTACTCTCCAACAAAAGTGTGTTGAAGTCTCCCAGAAGGTTGAAGAAGGTTGAAGGGAACTAGTGAAAGCAATGTATAAGAATTGTTCCAGTCGCGTCCAAAATTTGTTTATTATGCTTATGGATGAAATTATGAAGGAAACAAAACAATATTTGGAGGGGATATGAAAATTCAGGCCAGTGAGATGACGTTCCTGAGGAGTGTGGTAGGAAAGACAAGGAGAGACGGTAAGAAATGTTGACGTCAGAAAAGAGATATGGGTAGAAAAACTGAGTGATAGGATAGAGAAGCGTAAATGGAGATGGTTTGGACATGTTATTGAGGATGTAGGCGAGAAGGATACAAAAAGAAGTGTAGGAGGTTGATAGAAGGAAAGAGGGCAAGAGGGTGGCCTAGAGCAAGAACTGTATGGACTGGAGGGTTATCTCTTTGCTGGTCTCGAGGTCTCTTGGGGTGCCTATTTCTTAATTGTGTTTGGGGTGGTTTGTTTCCGGGTTCCTTGGTTCGACTCTGTGTTGGTAGTATTATCTCCTTAACTTGGGCACTTTATTGATTGTTTACTTTTAGACATTTTATTACCTGTTAATTATGTGAGGTGAATTCTTTTAGATTACTTTAATGTGACGTCGACTGATATTTTAAGAACTATTCTGTAGCTTAAGAGTTGTGTTCAATTTCAGGTTTCATTTATGGATTATTTCGTTTCCCTTTATTTAAATTAATCTCGATCATTTTGAACATCTTCATCGGCAGGTCTCTGTAGCTGAACTAGTACTTAAATGGCATCCCGAGCATCACAATACATCTCAGCGACCGTGGAAACTATGGATTCGACGCTAACGTTGCTCATTTTTTATTTTTCTTGTATGTCATTCCCTCTCCTAGGAATGCTAGGGGTGTCTTACCCCTCCAGTATCTTTTCGAGATGGTAATTCGTGTTTGTGCGAAGTTTGGTTGAGAGCTGTTCTGGAAGATACTGTACACACTTACATCTACAATCTTGGTCATTTTCTCTTTCACAGGAATTGTATTAACTTTTTAAAATGTTTTCTTAATTGTGACATTGACTGCTAGTTTATGAGAAACACTGTGTGTATAATTTTACGTTTTTTGTTTGAGATCTTTTAGTTTCGCATTAAAGTTTTCTTTGCGGCAGCCCAGATTGTCTGGGAAGTAGTTAATCCTTTGAAACAAAATGTATATGTGCGTCGCGTTATAGATACGTTCATGACTCCAACTGTCACTGGGACTGCCATCAATCAGCCGAGGTACCCCGAAAACTGTCATCAACACTAATCTCTGTCAATTTGGACATTTTCCTTTTCGCCCCTTCTGAACCACCATGCCGTTGGGTGATGAACTTGGAATAAAACGACGTCCGGAGTGTCGGTACTAATCTAAACCATCCCGAAAACTATGGATTTGACAGTAATATTCATCGTTTTCTACTAATTTTAATATCACCCCCTCCGCTAAAGGTGCCATATTCCATATCATTTCATTTCCAGGTAGTATAGTGAGTCATGTTTTCACCAAGTTTAGTTGACAGCTATGCTAGAATATAATACATACGTCCATAATCTCGGCCATTTGGGACATAATTTTTCACCCCTTCTCGACCTCGATTCTGACTGGGACTGAACTATGACTTAAACAGCATCCAGAGTGTAACGATGTTATGGGAGTCGTGCCCCCAGAGTTTTAGCAGATATAGCCATCAGTGTGTGTACCACCAAGGCCAGGTTTCTTCAACTCTGTTAAATTTTACTTAACAAATGTTAACTAACAATTGTTATTAATTTAACACTTCGTTTAAAAGTGCCCTGTTTCACGAACACATTTCCAACATTTCTTAGAAAACAATTGTTGAAGACAAACTAACACATTTCCCTGAGATTTCTGAACGCGTTTGGCAGTGAGCGTCTTTTGTTTGTTTACATAAAGCGCTCCTGGTGGTGTGTTGAAATAGTATTGTCAGACACATGGTTGACATTATTATAGGTTATGGTCAGCGGAGACCGATAAGACGTAATCATGTCAAGTAAGAGGCAACAAAAGCGTTATTTTGATGAATGCGAGACAAATGTTATAGTTTTAATTTAACATTATGCGAGTGTGCTTAAAAAATGAAAGAACGGGTTGTTACATCACAACATTGGATATAGCCTATTCTTATATTCTTATCACCGGGGAAATGTGATAATGGATATCTTTTGAATAATTTTCGGGCATTCTGTTATTGCGAGGAAAATAATGTAATGCCTTGTTGCAGTGGCAGCAGGAATTCTTTGCAGGATTCTACACACTTTTCTTGCACTCATGAACATTGTCTCCTACAATTACATAAGTGTGTCAAGCATAATATCTAACAAGTAGAGGCGAGACCATGCGGTCAACCGATTTCACCTATCTTCAATTTACCTGTGGGGAGACACTCAACAGTAACTCGTGTATAAGGGTTTAAGTCAATACGCTTTTGTTTTCGAAAAAAAAATGAGGTCAGATGTCATTACACAGAATCCGCTTCGGACAAAGGGGAGGTGATAGAACACTAAAACGCGAACAAATTTTACTTAAACATGTCAAGTCCGAACCTAATAACTTCTGAAAAATTGATGAATCCTTGATTCCAATCCAAGGCATATATGTTTGGGAGTTACATCACAGCGAAACGGAGTGGTGGCCTAGTGGTTACCGTACTTATCTGCGAACCTCGAAGACGTGAGTTCGAGTTTCGTCGCAGCTATAATTGTACAAAATAAATTAATATTTGAGGGAACGATAAGATAAAAGTTGGAACCATAATATTATGCAAATTGCAGTACACTTTATTTTCTACCTGAAATTAATATAGACCTAAACGTTCTCACAGTTACTGCTGGATATACATTAATTTGAGGTAGAAAATGAAGTTCCACTGCAATTTGATTATTAATTTTATTCGAAATTTTACAGTCACATTCCCTGAAATAATAATTTAATTTGTATAAAAAGTACGGCTATGGCAGGACTCGAACTCACGTCGCCGCGTTTCGGAGACAAGTACGATGACCACTCGGCCACTGCTCCATTTGTCTGGGTTGCAACTCTTCAAGTATATAGTGTACGCGTTGCATTAGAATCGGGGGATTCATAAAATTTTCGGAAATTATTAGGGTGCAGACCTGACAAGTTTTAGTAAAACGTGTTCGCATTTTAGTGTTATATCACCTCCATGTGGTCCAAAGCGGATCCTGCCTCATGACATTTGTCCTTATTTTTTTTTCGAAAACGTAAGCGTATTGCCGCCTCTGTGGTGTAGTGGTTAGTGTGATTAGCTGCCACCCCCGGAGGCCCGGGTTAGATTCGCGGCTCTGCCACGAAATTTGAAAACTGGTGCGAGGGCTGGAACAGGGTCCACTCAGCCTCGGGTGGTCAACTGAGTAGAGGGTGGTTCGATTCCCACCGTAGCCATCCTGGAAGTGGTTTTCCGTGGTTTCCCACTTCTCCTCCAGGCAAATGCCGGGATGGTACCTAACTTAAGGCCATGACCGCTTCTTTCCCCTCTTCCTTGTCTATCCCTTCCAAACTTCCCATCCCCCCACAAGGCCCCTGTTCACCATAGGTCAGGCCGCCTTGGCGAGGTACTAGTCATTCTCCCCATTTGTATCCCCTGACCCAGAGTCCGAAGCTCCAGTACACTGCCCTTGAGGCGGTAGGGGTGGGGTCCCTCGCTGAGTCCGAGGGAAAAACCGACCCTGGAGGGCAAACAGAAGGAGAATGAGAATACGTCTTACTGTTGAGTGTCCCCCAACAGGTACAACTGCTGCACTGGAGTTTCAATCTGTTGGAAATTCTAACCCTGTCTAGTACCTTGTTCATTATGGCTTTGGTAATTAGAAATATTTCTTCACATAACTCTTATTTCTTAGTATGGGCCGTCCTTTGCCTTCTTCAGTTTATAAAGTCTTCATACAGCAGTAAATCTTCAAACTTACGTCTTCTACATGACTCCATTTTGAAATTTTAGCAGCTGTTAAGAGTTTTAACATAGGGCTGCTGCCAGGTTAATTTAACACAAGTATGAACAATTTGTTCGAGTTAACAATTATTGACCGGGCGAGTTGGTCGTGCGCGTAGAGGCGCGCGGCTGTGAGCTTGCATCCGGGAGATAGTAGGTTCGAATCCCACTATCGGCAGCCCTGAATATGGTTTTCCGTGGTTTCCCATTTTCACACCAGGCAAATGCTGGGGCTGTACCTTAAGGCCACGGCCGCTTCCTTCCAACTCCTAGGCCTTTCCTATCCCATCGTCGCCGTAAGACCCCTAGCAAAAAAAAAAAAATTGATGAGACGACCGTTTTGTTAAATGTGTTAAGTCTCCTTAACAGGAGAGTTAAGTGTTAACATTCGTTGAAGAAACTGGGCCTAAGGTATTTCACCTACCAAGGGCGGAATATATCTGTGAATTGTGTAGTAGGTTGTCGTAGTACAGGGCATGTCTGTATATCTTTGTAATTTTATGCACGATGTGCGCATAATATAATAATAATAATAATAATAATAATAATAATAATAATAATAATTAAGAGTATTGGGTTTTTTCAAGAAGTACTGTGGACATAAGATTTCTTAGGAATGTGCTCCTGGAGTGTTTGTGTTTATCCGTGTTAAGCATGTAGACTATCAATGCTTAAACCGTTTTTATACGTCTTCTACACTACCACTAAACAGATTTGTAGGACGGGCCCCTGGGGCGGCGTGCTATAAATTCCTATATTACCAGCATGTTAGACTGGTGGCCTCATGTCTACATTGATATGCAACCAATCATACGAGTAGGTACTACGGTTATGCATAAACACACAAAGTGCTTTAGGGGCAAAGAAAGTTATATAGCCCCGCACGACACAGTTGCTAGTGGAGGTTGTCTGTCGAACTGTACGTAAGGGGTTAGTCACACGTGTGGCATTTATGTGCAAAATTCGTTAAGACTTAACTAATAGTCGCCTTCCAGTACTCCCATATTGCAGAGTCAGTGGATCATTCCTGTTAAACTGCCTGGGACGCCTGTTCATTAAGTTCCATTCTTGGTATGAAAAAGGAGTCTAACTTTCGGTATGGCTAACATATTGACTACCCGTTAGCTCTTGAGTCGGAGGTTCTTATTCTATTGGGGTATGCGGAAATGCATTTTTTGAAACCGGAAAATGCTTTTTGCTGTGTATTGGAAAATATTTCATTGTTGATCCTTTGGATCGTGTGAGTTCTTGATAGTGTACTTGCGAGAGGGACAAAACATTGTAGCGATTGGTTCGTTCATTTATATTGAGGACTGTAAATGTGGTAATTAGAGCTGTGCCATGTTCGAATAACGTAGTTGGCATTGAATGACGAACGCAGCATTTTATTAATAGGGTCTTGTTTAATCTATTTCGTATGTATAGAATTCAACTAGGATGTATAAGAAGCAAGAGCTCTGAAAAGGAAAGTAACATTACCTCCGATATAAAGAGCAGTTCAGTTGAAATAGAAGGGAATTTCGTTACCTTACCAACCTAACCTGACTTTGTCACGACTTTTGTACGGTGCTTATTGACTCACGGCGTACGAACTATGCTTGTGTACTGTTACTTGTCGGACTGAAGTGAAACCCCGCTGTAATCATACATTTCAAGAAGGGAGCCGAATTACTTGCACATGAACGGTTATAGTAATGCGTCTATCAAAATAAATGCAAGAATATATAACACTTGAGTGTGAGGGAGAGTGTATTTCCTTAATTCATCTCTGAGCTTATTTATGAATACCTTGATTGATCATTTACTTCCATTACTGATAACGTACTCGTATTGAGGTTAGGTTGTTTATGGTTATGTCTCGTGATTTCAGTATGTAACTAGTGAAGTTGGCAGCAATGATGAGCTATGAGGGCGGTGTATTTTGCACGTAAAGCATTTGCACTGAACACTAAAAAGCAGAGTACTATACACCCCCGCTTCTCCATTAGAGTGTATGAAAAGCGTAATGTGCGGTCACTTCACACCTTGGGGAAGCAGTGAGGTCTGTTACCCTCGGCGAAATACCTGCCACTAAAAGCTGTGGGAATCTCAGTCGGTGGTGCTTCCGTACCCGGCGGACGCACATAGGGATGAGAAAATCATATGAACATGTGCTACAAGAAATCCTTCCTTTTATGTACATTGTCATGTGAAAAAAATAAGGAAATAGGTGGTGATTCCTTACCTGGTTTGAGGCTGTAAATATATGAAAGGTTTTTTTTTTAGAGCACCTGAAGTGGCAGAGAGGGGTGATCGCTCCTCGATGCCTCTTTTGTGACTGTCTCTCCCGCTCTAAACAGTACTTTAACTTACATACATGCATACATCATTATAGACCATTAAGCCTTTCAGCGTTCAGTCTGCAAGCCTCTGTGAATTTACTAAATGTCCCCACAATCCTCTCTTTGTGACTAGTGTTATGGCCGCATTTAGTTCCATACCTCTTATCTTCACCTCGTTAGAAACTGAGTCTAAACATCCTCGTCTTGGACTTCTACTTCTCTTACCCTCTATAGAGAGTCCATTATTCTCCTTGGTAATCTATCCTCCTCCATTCGTCTCACATGACCCCACCACCGAAGGCGTTTATGCGTACAGTTTCGTCCATCGAATTCATTCCTAACTTAGCCTTTATCTCATTCCGAGTAACTTCGTGCTATTGTTCCCACCTGTTTGTACCATCAATCATACACGCTACTTTCATGTCTGTTACTTCTAACTTATGAATAAGATATCCTGTGTCCACCCAGCTTTCGCTCCCGTACAGCAAAGTTGGTCTGAAAACAGACCGATGTAAAGATAGTTTCGTCTGGGAGCTGACTTCTTACAGAATAGTGAACACACGTCCCAAATACTTGAAACCAGCTTTGTATCACCAATCTGACATTCAATTCCGTTGAATTTCTTATCTTACCTACTGACATCAATTTAGTCTTCGAAAGGCTAATTTCCATACCATACACATTGCACCTATTTTCAAGTTCCAAGATATTAGACTGCAGGCTTTCGGCGCAATCTGCCATTAAGATCAGTCGTCAGCATAGGCCAGACTGCTTACTGCATTTCCACCTAACTGAATCTCTCCCTGCCACTTTACATGGATCATCTGCTGAAAGGTATAAAGTACGAACACCAAAGGTGAAACATTACAGCCTTGTCTATCCCCTGTAAGTACCCTGAACCAAGAACTCATTTTACCATCAATTCTCACTGCAGCCCAATTGTCAACGTAAATGCCTTTGATTTTAATAATCTACCCTTACACCCATAGTCCCTTAGTATGGCGAACATTTTTTCCCTCGGTATCCTAGCATTTGCTTTCTCTAGATCTGCGAAACATAAACATAAGTGTCTATTCCTCTCGATGTATTTTTCAGTTTCCTGGCGCATGTTGAAAATTTGATCTTGACAGCCCGTCTGTGGTCTGAAACCACAGTGGTTTTCATTCAACTTCTCTCAACCACTAATCGCACCCTGCCTTCCATGGTGCCAGTGAATAGTTTGCCTGGTACACTAATCAATGAGATACCTCGATAGTTGTTGCAATCCTTCCTGTTCCCTTGCTTATAGTTTGGTGCAATTACTGCCTTTGTCCAATCTGAAGGTACCTTACCAACACTCCATGCTAATTTTATTACTCTATGAAGCCACTTCATCCCTGCCTTCCCACTACACTTCACCATTTCAGGTCTAATTTAATCTGTTCCTGCTGCTTTATGACAATGGAGTTTACTTTCTACCTTTTCCACTTCCTCAAGCGTAATTTCACCATCATTTCCCTCTTCCCCATGTGCTCGGTTGTGACACCACCCGAAAGATTTCCTTTCACGTTGAGAAGATTTTTCAAAATATTCCATCCACCTATCCAGTGATTCCCTGGGATCTATTATGTGTACACCTCAATGGCCCAAAACACTGTTCATATCCCTTTTCCCTCCCTTCCTAAGATTCTTTTTTGCTGTCCAGAAATGTTCCCCTGCGGCTTGACCCAGCCTGTTCAGGTTACTACCAAAATCTCCCCAAGTCTTCTTTTTGGATTCCACGACTATTTGTTTCGCTCTGTTTCTTTCATCTATACACAAATCCCTGTATGCCTCGGCCCTTGTTTGGAACCATTTCTGATAAGCCTTCTTTTTACGTTTACAAGCTGCTCTCACTTCATAATTCCACCAAGATGTTCGTCTTTACCCATCTTTACACACCGTTGTTCATAGGCATTCCATTGCTGTTTCTACTACAGCATCTCTGTATGCCACCCATTCTCTTTCTATATCCTGAACCTGCTTACTGTCTACTGTTCGGAACTTCTCACTAATCATATCCGTGTACTTCTAATTTCCTCGTCCTGGACATTTTCTACCCTTATTCGTTTGCAGACAGATTTCACTTTTCTATCCTAGGCCATAGAGATACTTAGTTCACTATAGATCATATAGTGGTTTGTATCATCAAAAAATCTCCGGAAAACCCGCACATTCTTAAGAGATTTCCTGAATTCGAGATCGGTTAAGATAGTCTATTATGGATCCGGTACCCCTAGCCTCCCATGTGTAGCGGTGAATAGCCTTATGCTTGAAGAATATATTGGTAACTGCTAAACCCATACTAGCACAGAATTCCAGCAAACGCTTCGCATTCCTATTAGCTTCCACATGTTCTCCACATTTGCAAATCACCCGTTTGTATCCTTCAGTTCTGTTTCCAACTTCCGCATTGAAACGCCCATTAGCACTATCCTGTCTTTGATGTTGCCCCTGACTACGATGTCGCTCTCAATGCTTCATAAAATTTGTCAACTGCACCCTCACATGGTGAATACACTGAGACAATTCTCGTCCTAATTCCTCCAACTGCCCAATCTACCCACATCATTCGCTCGTTTACGTGACTAACAGAAACTATGTTGCGTGCAATGGTATTCCTGATGAACAGCCCTACCCCAGACTCTGTCCATCCCTTTAAACACCCATCAAGTACACTTTATAATCTCCTATCTCTTCCTCGTTATCGCCCGTTACTCGAATATCACTTACTCCTAGCACATCCAGATGCATCCTCCTTGCTGACTCAGCCAGTTCTACTTTCTTTCTTCCATAAGCCCAATTAATATTGATAGCTCCCAATCGAATTCCATTTCGTTCGCTTCCAAGAAGCCCGTCGCCTGTCAAATTGGAGTGGGGCTCCGTTACTCTCATAGGTCCGAGGCCTGTTTGAAATGTTCTGAGCTCGGTCAATTCATGAACCAGGATGCTACACTACTTACACATAGTCCGAGTGAGATCTCTCCTCTAACGGGTTAGGGACCATCGGTGGATTATATAACCCTAGCCGCCTGAGCACAAGGAAGGCCATGGCTCAGAAAATGTCCGAGATGCCCCCTTTCATTCCGTAGCAACTGGTATCCCGACTCTCAGGACCACTCAGCCGTTGCCCATGGTTCACGAACGAGGACGTGACTACAGTAACCCACACCATGAACCACTTTCACTTACATAGTTGAATTAAAACTGAAGATCGCCATTTTCTTTGTTCCTAATGGCTAGCTGCGATCAGCTGTGATAAGGTTTGATGAAGGCAATTTTCACATGAATAGTAGCCGCAGGGTTACCACATTCGGTGAAAGAAGGAAAGAGCGGCATGTATCCCGCACTGGGTACAGAACATTTACCGCATGCATGATATTGTATAGATGTTGTAAAATTTCAGTGATCCACTATCTCCATTATTTGAATGTAGTAGCATGAATGTTTGACTGCATACAACAGGGCCTACCTTTACTCTAGTCATTTGTGTTGCGACGTAATTATTGAGAAGCATCCCCCCATTACCCTACATTGAAGACTGTTGAATGTGTGGTTGTTTTGTAAAGCGTGTGTATTTAGTTTATTAAGTGTGTATTGCGCTGTGAAGTAGTGTATTATGTACATACACGTGTACGAATGTCCTTTGCCGTGTAACTGTGTGTTCGAACACTAACTAAAAATATATTTTCAGTTGACACTCATTCCTCGATATTTCCAGTCTAAAATCACTACAGCCAAAACTACTTAGGACGTTTTTGTGGGGACCAAAACAATTCATAAAGAGGGAACGTGCTAAAGAAAAATGAAACAATTTCGCAGTTAAAGTTTAGGTTAGGTTTGAACGTAAAAATAATTATTTTAAAAACAAAGAAATGTGTTTACAGTTATAATTAATGAAATAAAGAAATACCAACATAGTAAAACTTCAAAGAGAAACGTTCTTAGAAACGCGAACTGTACACGTCGCTTACAATTATGTTTAAAGTTGTGACAGGAAAGTCCAACATGTGGTAGAGTTGCACATGTTTCCTGTGTGGTGTAGCATCCCCTTTAACTTTTCATCATCGGTAAACTGTCTAGCAATGTCCTGCAAACCACCATGCGTAGGTACAGTGTACGTTGTTACATACTTAATTTACGAACGTAAAAGCAAGCACCAACATGTTAGCTGTATACTTAAGTACAGTCGGCCTATTTACGTACATAAGTCACTCAGGAGTAAAACGCGTCCGTGTGTATGTACGGGTGCACCCGCTTCCGCTTCCGCTTACACACACAACGGGTCGAGTGGTGAAAAACTCGCCGCGCTTTCCAGCGGTTCATTTTCAACACTATTTTCAGTGTGGGTAATGAATATGGACCATCATAGTCTTCTTTTAGAGTTAAGAGTGCCCTGTACATTTCGTTAGATAAGAAGATGGGTAAAATTTTGAAGATGCTCTCTAAATCTCGCTTTCCCAAACACGAGACCACTGTTATTTCCGACATTGAAGTCAAGTTCTGAGTGTCTATTTCGGGTTCCATAACCAACCTCTATACATCACACAGAAAAAGGGAAAACCGCACGACTAACTTTTAAATTGAAAATGAGAAATACGATACGTCGAATCGGTGAGAGTGGGCCTACTTTCGTTTATCGTCGAAATAAATTTCTACTTTCATATAGGTTCTGCACTGATGTCGCGAGCACGGTCGATCCGTTACACCAATGTCCAATAATAAGTAATTGTGGGCGTGGGACCGCGACTCACCACGGACTGCTCGCACAAACATTTCTCCCGCGCGGTGTTACTCTCCGCCTCCGCGTCATTTGAAAGATTCTATTTGAACAATCAGTTCTTAGTTCAGGCCTAGCCGGTTAAGCGCGGAAGCGGGTCGAACCCGCGCAGTCTGAAAGAGGCTCACGAACGTGAAATTAAGCACCAACACGTCAGATGCAAAGATAATAAGAATGCCGCCCCTTGCGAACCGCACTCCGCGGCCGTGAAATTAAGTTCTCTACCAAATCCTTATTTGGGCCAGTTGTCGCTGGCCTGTCGTGCGCCCAACGTGCCCGGGAACGGTAACTTAAATTTCTTATGGTGGGAGTTACGAACGTACTAAAGAGTGACGTAAGTGTGCTATCCAGGTGTCTTTAGAATGTGTTAAATGGGACACGTCCTGGGACTTCGGAATAACGACGCAATAACGAGGGAAATGCCCTAGGGAGGGACGTCTTAACCAGTTTCGACTACATTTTGTATGCATAGTTTTGTTCTCAAGGCATTTACTTAATTTTATTTTTTTGGAAAGTATTTTATTGCCTGTGTAGTCTAGTGTAGTACCGTCTTCGTTGTTGTAGCGGCGATCGGGGATTAATTATACAATTATAAAATAAAAAAACACTTGGAACATTAAATAACATTTAGAATCGTTAAAACCATATCATAAAATACAAAATAAAACAAGGAAAAATACACGGAATCTCTAACGGCAGGATGGGGACATGGGAGGAATCCTGCTTTGTTGTGGATCGAAGGACTTTTGTGGCCGAAACTTCGACCAAAGAATAATTAAGTTAATACCTACTTATACTAAATACTTATTTATTATAAAAACATTAAAGAAAAGGAAATAAGCAACAGTACTAGTAGCATAAACACAAAATAGAAATACAAACCCAGATGAAATGAAGTTGCAGTCTTACAATCTTACCGATGCTAGTCTTAATGGAAAATACTTTTAATTTTTTCGTAAAGGTGATCGCTTCACATTACAATGCAGGTCAAAGGATAATATTTCCAAATGAAGCAGATTTACTGAGGTCAGTCCCAATGAGAAATTTAACTTAAATTACAAACCTGTTAGAAAAAGCTTGCCTCGTGCGAACGTGAAGATGTAAAATATAACAAACTTTTCAGTCTGTCAAACACCCAGGAAAAAAACCGTGAAGATAGATGTAAGACGTCTTTACACCATCGCAAATGACAATTGATTTCTCATGGAAACATCGACGGGTAAACTGCCGTGACGAATTAAAACGTGAAGTGAATTTCCAGATGTAAATTAATATAAAATTAAGATTTACTTACCCCAAGAGAAGGCAATCTCCCATGGAGCACACGTCCGCTCTACATGATGCCGAAGACAGAATTAAGACACCCTGCGGCGCCCGTACCGAAAGTAGCCCACGCTGGATGGTGTAACCGGAAATGCGGAGCAAAATTAATGACCAGTGACAAATGTTTAATTGGACGCTTATTATCTTGTCCTTTGGAAACGTCTCGAAGCTTATATCTTGTGCAAGTACCAGAAAAATCGACACGTGTGGTACAGGTGTCCCACAGTTTTCGACGATAAAAATTAATACAATTTCAAATGATCCAAAATTTACTTGAAGGAGGCCAAATATGTAAACTCTGGTAGCACACGTCACACTTCTCAAACATATTTTCTATAAGGGTTCAATCAGGCGTAGAATACATCCAAACAGCCTTTTCAGTAACAAATTGCTAATAATCTTCTGAATATATTTCACCGTAAATCACGTGAAGTTTGCAAGAAGCTTTCCACTTAAATGTTTAAAATTTGTTAGGATACTTATGTCTCGTTGGATGAACAGTTTGTGTAAGCAGATACACTACAGAGAATACGTGCCACTTAGCGAGATACCTCAAGCGCACCTATCGGGGCGCCCTTGAAACTGAGTGTAGTAGTACACTGTATGTATGTTCAGCCTTAAGGCTGGTTGGATCCTCAACAGCTCCGCCATCAGCTGTCATCGATGGCCTAGGCATTACTAAAGAGGCGTTCTAGGGAAATGAGGAGCGATGTAGTTTCCCGTTGCTTTCCTTACTGAGCCAGAAGTTGCTATTACATATCAGTCTGCCAAGCCCACTGAAATGCATGCACCAACCGACCCTATGAGCAACATTTTCACACCATTCATAGCAGGGACTGGCTGCAGAAGGAATGTATCGCTCATACCTCAGTCATTTTCGTATCGTCAAATCCAAGGATGAGACTGAGACAGATCAGTGAAAGTAACAAAATTGCTCTAGCCTATACCAGAAGACGTAGTGCACTGTAAACACTAGGTCCTGTCAGGAAAGGCATTAGTACACTGTACACTATGAATTATGTGTCTGGTAGCAAGTCGCCTTTAATTAAAAACTGGTTACATGAGTTTCTCCATTTCACATGAGGTCGTAAAATTATATTTTCTAACGTTTGCAGCAGAGAAGTGATGAAAATAGATTTATGTTTCCCCGCTAACGAGCTATTACCAATTTAGTAAAATAAGTATGGTATTTTAATTGATGCGTATTAAAATACGTAAAATTGAATCTAAAAAATATCTTAGAACCTGTTTGAGAGTCTGTTGTACGCAGCTAAAACAACCTTTACGAATCTGAGGCTGGTATTCACTATTATACGTTTGTGCTGGTTGGAAGTGTAGTGTGTAGCCTGAGTAAGAAGAGGAAAGTGTTCGAACAATCACAAATACCCAGTCCCCGAGGCTGAAGAATGAATTAGACGCGATTGAAGTCATGGTTCCGGCCGGGAATCGAATCTGCGAACTTCTGAATCAAAGGCCTCAGCGTTGACCATTACCCAAATATTCTGACGAAACGAAATATTTGAGTTTCACTTGTTTCTATCAGTGTTAACATGCAACTTTCGTAGTATAACAGAGGAATTCAGTTTCATTATTTCTATCAATTAAGCATGCAACTTTTATAGTTTCGATCTGCCGGGCTGAGTGGCTCAGACGGTTAAGGCGCTGGCCTTCTGACCCCAACTTCGCAGGTTCGATCCTGGCTCAGTCCGGTGGTATTTGAAGGTGGTCAAATACGTCAGCCTCGTGTCGGTAGATACTGGCACGTAAAATAACTCCTACGGCACAAAATTCCGGCACCTCGGTGTCTCCGAAAACCGTAAAATAGTTAGTGGGACGTAAAACATATAACATTATTATTATTATTATTATTATTATTATTATTATTATTATTATTATTATTATTATTATTATTATTATAGCTTCGATCTTGCTGCCAGGTGCGCCACTGTCAATATGTCTGTTTATTACGGGAGAATACAAAAGTTTCTGCAGTGTATTTGGTGTAAGTCACTCGTGCTTCACTGCCGTACAGGTAGTCGCGCCACTGGTCTGGATTACTCCAACGCTACTTGGAGGGATGTGTTTCTGTAGCCCTCCTAGTGGTTATAGTTGCTAACGTGGAAAATTATCACTGGCAGGTTAGAAGAGATAGTGTACATTTTCTAGTTGTGTGCCGAAAACCCGGATTCAATTCTAAGCCTCTCCTTAGAATCCATAAGGAGCAAGGGCATACGTCGCTGTTGGCGATTTGTCCGTCGGATGGTGACTTAAGTTTTGAGCAGTCCCAAAGAGTAGGCTACGTGCCGACAATGGGTTTCACCTTCTCCGTACTTCATCATCCCAAATCAAGATGTGCTGGTCCACTGGACACTCCTGGCGTACGATACATATAATTAAATAATGCGTGTTTTTGTGATGGTTGGTAGTGATGTGTGGAAAGTGTGTTGTGACAAAATCCAGTCCCCGAGTCAGAGGAATTAGACAGGCCCGGCTGGGAATCGAGCCCAGATCATCACGGGAGAGATGCTGTGACGTCACACGTTGAGGCAGCTTTAATAAGAATCAGTGCACGCAGGTAATCTATGATAGTGGCGTAAAAGGCAGAAAGAGTGTGCAGTTTTCAGTATGGTTTACTGCGCCATTGCAGCCTGCACAAATCATAACACACACGCAAAGAATCATTCATTCTCTAAAATAAAAGGCGACGCCCTGCTTGTAAAAGGAGAAATTCGTTTTGAAGAAATAATGCAAGGGTTTGTTCCGAACATTTTGGAAATGATAATACGAGATTTTAAGTAGGAGTTACTTCAGTTAAGCCGATATGACACACTGGTACACATTTGAAGTTGTCATGTGATATAGGTTCACATAACTGAGGTTGAAAGTAAAGGTTACATAACCCCTGTAGGGTGGGGGACGCAGACGAAGAATACACCCACGATATCCCCTGCCCGTCGTAAAAGGTGTCGTGTCCAAGGTCACGAACCTTCATCAAGTAGCAGTACATAAGTAATACATAGTGATTATTTTTGGTAACTAAATCCATTGGCCGCGCTGTCTGAGCAGCCATGTGTTGGGGGTGATATAGAATGACAGTCAAAAACAGAGTTGTGTGAGGTCAAGAGGTCTCACGGGGAAGTCGATACGGACAAATCTAAATAGTCACGTCCTGTCGTCTGGAGATGGCAAGAAAAGGGGGTAGTTTGAAGGATACCATACTTAAAATTAATGGGCGACCCAACTAAGTGAAACGGGACGCAGTCATGTTTATGATGAGAAGTATTAGAAATGGGGGAGTTATTTTATGAGCATAGGTTTAAGGGCGAGAAGTCATGTTCATGTTAATAAATATTGCCACGTGCATAGTGTGGAATTTTGTGTTACATGAGGGAGGTGGTAGCACCAAAGGTAAGCCAGTAAGGCTTTATGTAAGAGGAGGGGAGACCCTCATATCATATTGCTAGTCCCTTTAAATACGTATGTAATTGAAGGAACAAGCGTCTTATTGCATTAGTCTTCGCTTTGGAAGCCTTGCCTTCCGCTCACGTTAGAGAATTGCGATCAATTCTCCAAGCGGTCTCGCTACTTAGAATATTTCTTAGTAGATCAGGTTGAATGGTGCTGCTAACACTTGGTATTCACCATTCATACTTTGATTCTCGACTTAAGCCCTAGTTCTTCTGGGTTTTATCGTAGTTGGCAACTTAAAGGTTGAGGAATCTCTGTGAGACTCCACGATACGCTTAGCATTTCAGTGGTACTCTAATGCTTTAGAGTCCACTTGCATTTACTTGGAGTAGCCGTTCTGAGGAAGGCTAGTTCCTGTACGTCACAATACGTGACAGACTTCAATTGTACGTCTATATTCTTTGTACATCATCTGTCAATATACGCACATATATAGAAAATCATATGAGTTTCAACTCTTAACCAACTTACCTAACGCCTATAAATTACCATCTTATATCCCTTTCGTTTTTAGTACTGTTGTTAGCCATGAGGTGATTCCACTCACCGCTCGGCGTCTCACCTGTTGGCCGGGATACGACAAAGGCGACTAAAAGGTGTAACCAAGGGATGATTGTATAGAACCACGAAACTCCTTGTAATTAGTACCACCACGCGGGGAACACCATGGGTCGCTTTTACTTGCGCGTAGTACCACTATGTACCACATAGGTTTGTGTTGCATCCGGGAGATAGTTGGTTCGAATCCCACTATCGGCAGCCTTGAAGATGGTTTTCCGTGGTTTCCCATTTTCACACCAGGCAAATGCTGGGGCTGTACCTTAAGGCCACGGCCGCTTCCTTCCAACTCCTAGGCCTTTCCTATCCCATCGTCGCCATAAGACCTATTTGTGTCGGTGCGACGTAAAGCCCCTAGCAAAAAAAGGTTTGTGATTAGTAGCAAACGAGAGCGCCACGGCTTTTACAGTACCTGTGATGAGTAGCACTATATGAGATGACGGAACCCATGGTTCAAATCAAATCAAAATCTCTTCATTTGCAAATGAGGTGTCTACCTCATTTGACATTATTGTCAAGCACTAAATATTAAATTAACAAGAGAAGAAAATTTTCCTATAATACAATATTATACAATTTACGCTAACACCTCCCCACCCTTTTTATCTTGCCGATAATTAGTACCCGCTATATGAGGAACACCATGCGATAGTACGAGTCCCTGTGGTTAGTACACTTGGGTGATGAACACCATAGGTTTGCGTTGCAATGTGCGAAACACAGTAGGTCTGTAATACATGTGCGAATTTCTTTACCTGTGAGTAGTACCATAATGTGTGGAATGCCGCGAATCCACGCTACTCTTGATTAGTATCGCAACATGACAAATACCATGGTTCTACTTTTCTAGCGATAAGCACCATTATGAGAGGCCGATGGCTTGGATTTTGGACTCCTTTCGACTACAAGCATCATCGGTTCAGTATCGTGCTATAGAAGCAGTCCCTTGATCAGTAATACTATTATTTTACGCCAGCTTCTGTGCATGTGAGGCACTGTGAGTCGGTTCCACTGATCGTTTTAACTTCATATCCATCTATCCATTCATTCTTCGTCTTCACGTTTTGAATTGTGGTCAGTGGAGGATTTGGGGTTTTTAATATGCCATTTCATTTCGTACCATTAGGGGCCGATGACCTAGATGTTAGGCCCGTTTAAACAAGCATCATCAAAGGTTATGTATTTCTTGACATGGCTATGAGGGCTGTAGTAAGGATGTAAATGGGAGGGCATAAGTCACTGGTAAGACCCCATTTAGACTACAACTTGTCTTGGGCTATTTCAGAGTAGTTTTACGAAAATGTTAAGTCTTCGGGCTGGGAAGATTTGGGAGTAAGGAGACAAGCTGCTTGTGTAAGCGGTATGCTCCAGGGTGCGAAAAGACATTAGTAGGGGAATCAGCTTGTGTGGAGGTTTTGAAAGCAGGAAATGTCATAATAGGAAGGTAAAGTTGGAAATCAATCCTTCATAGGAAGAGGAATGATTACGAAGGGAGAAGTTCGATAATTTCTGACTTGTTCGATATTATTTACGGTAACACAAGATCCGGTAAACAACTGATAGGGAATGAGCCACCTCGGTACAGTCGTAAATGCACATCAGTGGTAAATGTAAAAGCGTATAATTTTACCTTGTTATCAGGACGAAACCATTATGCCTATTGTTTCTTTTCTTTTGGTTGTCTTGTGTTTCTTTCTCTGGTTGGGAATTGTATATTGTTCCTGTGATTGTTGTAGATGGTTATGGTGGCGGAATTTACTGTCAATAGATAAATTTTGGTAGGAATTTATTGTTTTAATGACTTTTCTTATTTCAGAAAAGTACATTTTGTTGACTGCAGTACATACAATTGTGTGTGGAGAGAAGAAAGGTAGTTGACCTGAATGACTTGGTTTACCAGCGCAGTGTACGTACAGGAAGGAGTGATCGTGGTCGTCGTCGTCAGCACACAAAATAAGTGAGTTATTATGCCAGTATTGTTCATTTAGTAATCAAACGTTTTTGTTATAATTTTCTATTTCTCAATATAAATGATGATGATTTGTTGTAACTATAATTTTTTTCGGTCTTTGACCAAGTGGTTTTGCCGTGACATCCAAGTACTTACGATATATTGTGCCATATTTTGTGATGGTTTTCTAATTAATTGCTCTGCCGATAACGACAAAGTGTCGTGACTTATATTGATTGCAAGGGGCGTGTTGAGGGAAATAAATTCAGTCCAGTTTCATTCAGTGACTGGTGTAGATATGTAGTTTTATACCCCACATAAAGATTGAATTAGGTGGATGAAATCTATCCTTGGAACTTTGCACGAAATATAACCAGTTCACGTAAGGAACTCTGTTGTCAGTTCACGTTTAGACACACGTACATGCTTTTTATGTAGATATGTTTATAAGATAGGAGGCTTTGCAGAGCAGGTATTAGGTATACTTACAGTGTGTGTGAGATGTCATGACATTATACCTGGGACAATAATAACTAATCAGCAACTCTAAAAATAGTCAAAATTTCCATAACTGTGATGTATTTAACTTATCGTGACTTCATAGTTATGTTACATTAGCGATGGGTTGTTCATGAACAAACTTAGCTCTTTTGAATGAGTAGTTCAGAAGAGTAATTCCAAAAACAAAAGCTAGTTAATTTCATTGACTCTAGTTCTCTTTTAGTCAGTACAGTAACTGATTTCAAATATTCACGCAGCATAGAGATGCCTGGCCCCTTCATTTGGTGCAATGGTCTTGGAATGCTGTGCCCTTGGTGGACTGAAATGAAGTAGCAAATAACACAACACATTACTTGCCTGTTTAATTCCTGTATGCACTTATCCAATCGGTTAAAGGCAAAGAAACACAATTAAATTATAATCAACTAGTAATGTAACATTACATTTCTAATTCTGACTGTATTGAAAAAAATCATAACCTATGATGTATTGAAAAGGTTGAACCATTATATAACTTATTTCAATTTAATTGTGAACTCAGTTCAATAAAGAACATAATAGAATTCTTATATTTAAATGAGGCTGTAAATATATTTATGCTAGGTGAAGTGGTAGTATAGTGGTAGGCCTAAAATTCAATTCTCAAATATCAGTTATTAGTGGGATCCTTTTTTTTTTAATAACATATTCATTAACTGCATGCTCCATTACAATTTAAGTAATACTACATGCATTAGTGTTCTTTTTGTAGTCGTGATTACATTTCTCTTTTTGTTATGTTACCCGTACCTCCGTGTTTGATTTTAGTGTGTCTAGCCTAGATATCTTTCAGCGATAGTCTTCTTTCTTGACATTACTATGCCGTACATCAGATTATCAAAATTGATGCACTTCACAAATAGTTTAAAGAACTTGAAGTGTGTTTATAAGTTCATTCTTGCTTGTAGGCCAGTGGCCTCCTGAGTTGATTACATTGGTCTTCAGGTTCATCAATTCGTGTTTTAATAATTCACACTCATATAGGATGTGGTCCACGCTTTGCGTTTATTCGCTGTATCGACATGTCACATGCTCTTGGATTTTAAATCTATGCAGATAGAACTTGGAGTGATTGCCAAAATAAGGACCTATCACAATGGGAGTTAATCCGGTTATGACACAGTGCCTCATGTGATGTTGTACGGTAGGCTTTAGCTATTTTAATGTTGATTAGTCATTACATAATTTCAATGTATTATAAAACTTGGTTGTGGATTGTATCCGTAATGGTATTCCACAAGACAGGATATGTGGAATAGCTCTTATGTAGATTATATATATAACATCAGGGCAAAGTCCCAAATTTCTTTTGGCAGACTTTGAGAGAACAAGTTTCGAGCACTTATCAGTTACGTATTGTATGTGCTGGTCAAACTTAAATCTGTTGTCTATAATGACTCCAAGATATTTTGATTACTTCTTTCAGTGTCTTGTTATTTAAATATATTTGCACATTCTACCGTACACTGGATCTCTTGCGTGTTATCATTGTTTGAGATTTCTGCTCATTAAACACAACTTTGTTTTGTGTACCCCAAGTCTATATTTTACTCAGAAAATAATGCAAACATAGAACTATCTCCAGTTTGCTCTTTCCTTTGCATTTTCAGATGTGCTCATCCTAGTCAATCACCTTCGTACACTCGTTGCAGTTGAGATTTAAAAGCGATTCATACTGGATGTTCCAATATTCCGTTCCGCAGCATGAACCCTGTGGACATCCTTTACTTATGCCTCAATGACGCTTCAGCCTGCTTTCAGAGCACATCTCTTCTCACTGAGATAGCTTTGCGTGAGTTTGTAGAGGTTTTTAGGGTAGTTGAATCCTTTCAGTGCGTTCAAGACCCAGGCCACCAGACCGCATCAGAGGCTCCTTTCATGTCCAAACTGATCATTGCGTGTTTGAGTCCATCTTCAGCAAACTTGTTGACTGCCATCAGTGCGTCAACTGTTCCAGTTTGTGGCATGAAACCATACTGGTTTCTGTTTAATAGGTCTCGTGAGTTAATGTGGTGCGTTATTCGATTTATGAAGAGCTTTTCTAGCACTTTGGCGACTACGTTCAACAGACTTATTGGTCGATATTTAGAAACATCATCACTGTTTACTTTTCCAGGTTTGATTATGGGGTACAATGATGGCCCTTTTCCATACTCTTGGGAAGCATCCAGTTTTAACACATGTATATATGATAGTATGATATGTATGATGGTAATTGCTCATAGAATATTTTAGTATGTCAACTGTTATTAAGTCTTCTCCGGGTGCTTTATTATGATGTAGGTCCCGTATGGCTGCGACTACTTCTTGATTGAATGGGATATCGTCATCAGTATTTGGAGGCTGTTCCAACTTCCTTCTTGCTTCTATGTGATGTATGCTGTCTTCAGCTACATCATCGCAGGGGGTAAAATGAGCCATTGTGTAGCTCATTGTATCCACTAAATTAGACGTGTATGTACCGTTGGGCTGTCTTAAGGTTGATATTGTACAATTGTTCCTAATTTTCCCTGAAGCTAATTTGTACACTGTGTTCCACAGGTTTACTGTTTTGGTTATATTACAGTATGTTTTCCATGATTTCATTTTTTCTTTTCTTATCACTATTTGATACTCTCTTTCAACTGCTTCGTATATTAGTTTCCTTTGTTGTTGCAAGGGTTCGTTTTCTATAGTCTTCTGATAACTTCTTAAAGCGTTTAATTTTTTCCTCATTACGGTGAGCTGAGGTACCCATCAAGGAGCCGCCCTGTGTTGTAGCTTGAAGAGTTCTGAATTATTTAGAACAGGCTGCAGTTTCAAAGCCTGTTCTATGTTTTATAACTTTACGTAGTTGTTCATCCATTTCTTTTATGTTATTTATTTTTCTGCCATACTGTTCCCTTGCTGCTGCAGAGAGGTTAACCACAAGTTTTTCTAAGTTCTCTTTTATGTGTCTCATTCCACAGAACTGGAATTCTTCTTCCTTGGGGCTCGATACACCAAGATTTATTAGTGGTTATCTTGATACATACTACGTAAAAAAAGTTAGAGATTACAATGTTCGATCATTTGTCTTACATAGGGTTTTTTCTTTACGTTGCACAGACACAGATAGGTCTTACGGCGACGATGGGATAGGAAAGGCCTAGGAATTGAAACAAAGTGGCCATGGCCTTAATTAAGGTACAGCCCCCGGCATTTGCCTGGTGTGAAAATGGGAAACCACGGAAAACCACCTTCAAGGCTGCCGACAGTGGGGCTTGAACCCACTATCTCCCGATTACTGGATACTGCATTCAAAGATAAAGGGTAGGATTCTCCACCTGTTCAGTACTACTTAAAATGTGATATAATTAAAATGTCACATTTTTATTGTCAATTTTTAGGTACCGGTTTCGGCATTTTTTATGCCATCAACAGCCTAGGGTTAAGCAAACAAGAACATTGAGTACATTACATATGTACGTACACAGATAAACCTTCTCAAATAACTAGCAATTAATAATTGCGTCACAACATAAAACATTTGACTACACAAATATCTCTCTCTCTCTCTCTCTCTCTCTCTATATATATATATATATATATATAGAATCATAATAAAGTTCTAGAAAGGAGGTAAAATTATTCTATATACAGCTCTGTGCATTTCTATCACCTGGTAATGTTAAATGCTGTAATTGTGTTTAGAATTACAGTAACTAACAAGTTTCTTGACCATCTAAACAGCTGATTATATATTGCTCCAAGGTCAATTGTCTAATTTTAAAATCTTTTTGAACGTTCTATCATGAGACATTTGAGCATATATACATTATTAGCTAATTTTTCTGAGTATTACTATATGAGAAGACCATTTTATTGTCCGATGTATGTAAAAAATAGTTGCTCATGGATTATAATCGGAAAGCCATCATAAATTGGTCGGAGTTTTATAATCAAATGAAAAACTTCCTTGGCATGTATCTTGCTTAAATCTTACTGACGTTAAATACTGGATACTGGCTGCACTTAAGCGACTGCAGCTATCGAGCTCGGTTTATATAGTTTTACTATACTGGCTGTGGTAATATTCATGAATTTAGACTCTCGTTGCGTGGTCCAACACTGATCTACAAGAAAATGGCTGAACAGAATAAAATAAAAATGGATTTGTTATGTGGGGGAGTAAGGCAATACAGTCTTATAAATAACTGTATTCATACAGAGTAAAATGGTAATTTAGGGGTTGGCCAAAAATTTCTCACGTCTGTGCTTTTTGTGGTCCTTTCAATAAGTACTACATCATGGATATTATACAGAATACAATTTCTGTTTGTTTATTTCTTAAGGCCAGTTTACATGATGACACTAGGTTTCGCAGCTAATTTTATGGAACATATTTCATGGATGGTTGTTTTGGGATGAAAAATGAAAACCTACAACCTGTTTTCCAGTCATTGACCGGGTCAGGGATGTAATGAATGAAGCAGATATAGACGTTAGTACGATGGGGTTGCCACTCCCAAAGTGATTTATTAATGAATGATAGATGCTATGAAATGAGAATGGAGAGTGTTGCTGGAATGAAAGATGACAGGGAAAACTGGAGTACCCGGAGAAAAACCTGTCCCGCCTCCACTTTGTCCAGCACAAATCTCACATGGAGTGACCGGGATTTGAACCACGGTATCCAGCGGTGAGAGGCTGACGCGCTGCTGTCTGAGCCACGGAGGCTTTCTGTGTTTTGGGATATAAGTGCATATTCTAGTTTCATGGATCTGCATTTTACTTCAATCCACGCTCACATCTTTGCAGCAACTACAGTCACGGCAGCGATGTTGTTAGCGACTCTGAAGGCTGCGAAAAGAAGCATAATAAATATAAATAACTTCCTTTTGAAATTATTTTTGTCATGAACAATGTTGAACTGGGGAATTCTTGGCTTATGAATTTATTCTGCGACTTCTTACTGTTTTCCATCTTTCTTATTGAGAGCTCATTGTGTAGGTATCGCTAATAGAATGCATTTCGTTTTTGAGTTTGACAATTATTGTCAGTTAATGCATATTACTACATTTAAGAATAGAAATACCAGTAGTGCATTCGACTTCATTTTTAAAATAATATTGTTACAATCACGTAAACACGTCTGGACTATTTTGTGTCCCCATTTAAGTTTGCAAACGAAGTAATTGATTAAAACTTTTATAACCTCAAAATTACCCGGTTTGTTTCACAGTAAGTTGGAATTAACAGGAAGCTGTAATTCATGCCTGCGCATTCAAATAATTCGGTTGTGAAACAGTGTCATCGTGTAAACTAGCCTTTGTACTGTTTTATCATACTGGCTATGAAAATATTAATGAATTTAGACTTATTTTACTGAGCGTCGCTAACGTGGAAATACTATTCAGTCGTGTTAACTTCCGGTGGTGGTTTTTGTGGAAATTGTCTTAAGATGAAGAACTGCGTGTTCATCAGCCCATATGGATAAGGGAAATTGATCACTATAAAAATGAAAGAAAATGGTGAAGGAACGATTGTTTGAAGAATAAGACATGAGGAGTTGTGAATGGAGAAATGCCCTAATATCGACTCAGAAGAAAACTAAATGAGAAGGCCTGAAATATTGGATGCCCGTTAATTTGATCAACAGTATCATTACATGTTTGTTGTGATGCTGTTCTGTTCTCACTCACCTCTGATAGATGGCTATACTCCTGCATGGTTGAAGGGAGTTTACTCCCGGAGTAGAACAGCCTGCCTGCATTGTAGTGGGATAAAGGAGATAGTTTGGTAGTTAGATGACTGTTTTTGCATGCCATTCCTCTGGTTCATGCTTGTTCTGATACTGCTGGTACGTGACACACAGGTACATTTGATCCCTGTCAGGAGGTGCTGATAGAAATTGGGAGGGTGAACACTTAACAGGAAACGGCAGTTCACAGCTGTCTGTGGCTGGACCATTCCGGCTCTTGAACTTGATATTGTTAGAACACCAGCATAGTACTGTTCGTGAAAATTGTGAAACTGTCATTTATCATTTGATGGAGCATTTTATATGTAAAGAATTGCTTAATCTCTACATTCTGGTCTGTTAACATTGTATTCTGACAAGAATACAAACATCATTGTAATGACCTGTGTCGAGTATCTGTATCCGCTACAGCATCACGGTAAAACAGTTGGGTGGATTTTAATGAAACATGGCATTTCAGTTTAGAATAAAGCCCAGTATGATATTAGTTATATGTTTAAAAATATTCAGCAGGATGGGGTGCTTCAGAAGGGGCCTAATGCATAAAACTATTCGGGTTGGTTTCGCAGGAAAATAGCGTATGGCATTTACAGTGGAACCTTGGATTGCGAGCATAATTCGTTTTCGCAACATGCTCGTAATCCAAATCGCTCGTATATCAAAGCAAATTTTCCCATGAGAAACTATTGAAATTCGGATGATTCGTCCACAATACAAAAACATTTATTCGCATAACATTTCTAAAGCAAAATATAACGTAAAACAATTAAACTGCACTTTACCTTACTATAGAATCATTGTTGGTGTGAGGGAGACGAGAGATAACATGAGAAGAGTTACTGTGTAGCACGAATTTCACTAACGGAATCACTGCTATCGGTTGGCTCATTGGAAGTGTTTTCTTTTCGTGTAACTTTAACGAGGAACCTGTCCAATGACTGTTGCTTTTGCCTCTCTTTGAGGATTTCACGAAAAAGTGACATTGCATTGTCATTGAACAGATTCATCCACTGTAATCATCTCCTTCTTCCGACCGAATTCCTTGTTAGCCTTCTTTTCGTTCACAGGGTCCATCATTGCAGAACAGTTATATCACAGATGACAGAAACAAAACATGTATACTCGTATGGTGTTGACTACTGTTGTTTATCGCCAGACATTACAACCAAATATTACCTGAATTGCAAGCAGATTATACAAATACTTATCTAACCGCAATTTTGTATATAGTTATATATTTTTACGGACCCATTATATCGGAACATTATAACTAATCAAATACTGTTGTGAAAACCTTGTTAACCCCATTTTACCCCAAGCAATGTATATATAGCACCACATATTAATAATGTTAATACAATGTATTTTTCACAAGGTATATATAATATATACCACTGTTTTAGTTATGTGTCCAATTTAACAAGATTATCCAATGCCTATGCTCAACAAAACAAATAGTTTTTTAAAAGTTTAACCCTATTCCAAGACATAAAATAAGAATAATGGGCTTTATAAACTGATACTTTAGAATTTAAGATATATGCCAACAAGTTATTGCATACTAATATTTTAATCACAAGTGTCCAAACCAATAATTCTACATTTTCATATGACCAATAATCAATTAATGTAATTTAAGAACCAATTTTTAATGTATATTACTGAACTTACTACTATTAATTTACACAAATGTATGTATATCTCATTCCACATTGTACAACCCAAATTAGATAGTGATAACATGAAAAATAGCATGTAATTTCATGGATGATGTATGTTAGCTAACTACTTACCTTGACACTGTATGCTGGGAAACTTAGGATTGACACATACAATAGCTCAAATGTACCAAGACATACATACCAACATTTATGATCAGTTCGATTTAATTTAAGTTTTAATCATTATATGTGATGTTTTTGTAAAATATATCTTTTATGCATGTCAACTGAAGATGCCCCCCTAGGGGTCGAAACCGGTCTTGACCATATTTACTAGCTGAATGTGAATAAATTTTGTATTGATAAGGTGGTGACTTATATTTATATTGTTTTTTGGTGTTGACTATGCGAGCGAGGCACGCCAACTGAAGTCCAGTGCGGGAAATGATTACACACTCTTTCCCAGGAAAGAGAGTGGCAGGGGGAGGGGAAAACAAAGGCACAGGGGAGGTGAAAACGTACGTGATCGTTACGCTCGTATTGCGAAACCTCACTCGCTTATCAAGTCACAATTTATTTAAAATATTTGCTCGTCTTGCAAAACACTCGTAGACCAAGTTACTTGCAATCCGAGGTTCCACTGTATTTAGAATTTGTGTTATATAAAAAATTAAGGGAAATATCAGTGGCAGTCATGTGGAAGTTTATGTCTAAGAGGTGGTAACTAACTTTAGTAATAATGTTATTTGCTTTATGTCCCATGGACTATTTTTACGGTTTCGGAGATGCCGAGGTGCCGGAATTGTGTCCCACAGGTGTTCTTTTACGTGCCAGTAAGTCTACAGACATGAGGCTGGCGTACTTGAGCACCTTCAAATACCACCAGACTGAGCCAGGATTGAACCTGCCAAGTTGGGGCCAGAAGGCCAGCGCCTCAACCCTCTGAGCCATTCAGCCCGGCAACTAGCTTTATAGACTGTCGAGAGAGTTTCTGTTCCCTGGTTGTGTAATGCGTGGAGTACCGAGTGAAATGTCCTGCTGTAACCAACAAACGGTGTGCACTGCAGTAAGCTAAATCTTCATCCTTCTCTATAATATGGTTGAGAGTTTCGATACGGTTTGCCGTACTAAAGCCTTGTTCACATGTTAGGTTCCAGTCTAGGAGTTTCATCAGCCTTCTTGTTATTGTCTTTGAAAACCATTTGTTCAGACTGGGCATAAGACTTATTGCCCTATAGTTGTTCAAATCATCCTTTGGCACTTTCTTGTGTAGTAGAATGATGGTCGGTCCTAGATTTCAATTCCTCTGGTATGACTTGTGTGCAGTTGGTTATGTTAAAGAGTTCCGCTCCCTCTTTTATAAAACTTAATTCCATATGCAGTCTTCTCCAAGGATCATTTCATTCATTTTCATGTCATTCTTTTGTCAGGTAAATACCAAATTTGACACCTGAGATTTTCATAACAAATATTGTATGACATGAAGTGTCAAATGGAGTTTTTCCCACTTTTCAGAAATGACTAGAGCTACTGGGTGTGAACTCCAATCTTGGCATCTACGGACTGGCACTAACACTAATCCACAGAGGTAGCCTCAAGGAATACAGTGAAAATGTTAATTTTCATTGGAACTTGCTGGGTGGTTCATACTAAAGCCTTTCCATTAGTGAAAGAAAGTTGGCTTATAGTTCTGTTGCAGGTTTTACCGACCTGTATAGAAATATTATAGGGCCTACTTCTACTGTATTTGTTTCTCGTGCAGTTATTCAATCCTCTTTGAAAATGAAACGGGAAACAAAGTATTTATCTTCCTAGCAGGATAACTTTTGTCTTCAATTCCCTCTGGTTGTACTTCTATGCGAGCACCAAATGATCAGTGACAAGAAACTTCTGTGGCTAGATTAGGTCTCTCCAGGTGTCTCCAGCTAGACCACTGAGTTTGCAGGAGAAGGTCTTGTGCATCATTAGTTCAGACTTAGACTCTTGGGAAATGCAGTAGAACGTTAAATACCAGGGCATTAGATAGGCCTATCATTTGTTTTCAGATGTTGCTGAAGAAATGTAAAGTGACAATTCCTTCTTTCAGTTATTCTTGTACCATGAACGAAAATGAAGCAGTGTAAAGGAGAAGTGGTATGTTATTCTGGCAAACTACTACTATTATTATTCTTCTTTCTTGTGAACACACATGACTTTTCTACTGAGTATGTGGAGCAAAGTCTGTGTGAAATGTTAATAATTTCTCCTTGTTTTTTCTTGACATTACAAAAGCCCGAAAGCTGCATTACCATGTCTATCAGTACAGGCTGTGAAAGCATCAATCCAAATAATTGATGTTTAATAAACTGTTATCTAATCTTCCTCTGTACTTCGTGAGGGATCTAAATTAACTCGTGTTCATGTTGTACACAGTCGATGACTTAGTCATGTAGCACTTCTGTTTTGTTAATGACAAAATATAATCTGCTCATACTTAGTTCCAGAATTCATTAAGTGGTCAATTCCCATCTGAGAGGTATCAACAAGTTATGCTCGAAAATAATTTGTGTGATAGTTTTTCTTCCTCCCTTCTGTTTTGTACCACTACTTCAAATATTCAGGGGCTACTAAAGAATGATGCTGGGAGTAACATTTATTGTTGGCTCAGTTAAAAGAAAAACCTATTTGCATCTGATGCTGAGTCCCAAGGAGGACAGTACTTACTGTTGGAATAAGCATTCACATTCACTTCAGATAGTTAAATGTTTTTCTGTGGTAGTTAAAATAGTGCCACCCATAAAGTACTGTATTTATCTGCTTTTTCTTGTTGTTAACATGTCTATGGCCTATTTTTACCAAGTTGCCATGGTGAGCCTCGTCAGATTTCCTTGGTCCTTCTGGTCCCCTCCTCATACCTGTCACGGTGAGAACCCCATTACAGTGTTGATCTGAACTTTAATTTTATTCTGTATTTGACTTTCTGTTAGATGTTTGTGTCCTCTGATGACGTTTCAATGTGGAAATGTTTATTCTGGGAGTTTGCCTTGGGTTTGAGTATTGGGATCTGAACTGATTCCATAATATTGGTGATGTGTAGTCAGTCAGTTGGTCCTGTAAAAGTTAATATGATGGACTTTGATTCCATTTTCCTCCATTGCCACATTATTTAGAAAATGTTTAGTCAGGAAGTGTATTTTGTGCAGTATGTATATTTTGTAATTGCTGTAAAGATACTTTCTACTTCCTGAAAGGGTATGTTGTAAAAACAAAATAAGAACAGGTAGGGATAATCATGACTTACAGTAGAACCGTGATTCTCTGAACTGAATGGGACCGGAGGTGATCAGGGCCAACAAAAGACTGATTTACATTAAAGTAGTGGGAAAAAAATGCTATTATCAGTGATCTTTACAGGAATAATAGCAGAGCCACTTCAAACAGTTCAAGGTTACTGTAATTAATGCATGAAATATTGTACACAGTACTGTATTTGAAAAACTTATTTATCATGAGATTTACACATAATTTAGGTACTGTTATAGGTATGGAAATAAAGTACTGTACTGTAATGTGATACGTTATGTGGTCTGCATAATAAATGAATAATAATTTTTGCATAAAATAAGATGCATTTTGCTAAATATGATCCAGAATAATTAAGTTCCACTGTACTAATTTTGAAGGTAAACTGTTTCATAATTTGTTGCATTGTGCTTCTTGCTTAACTCCTCATTTGCTACGTTTGTTGTAATTTAGGTCACATGGAAAAGATAAAATCCTGGTAAAAAAAAAGTCAATTTTCATTGACAAATGTACTTCAAGTGAACTTAACTAATCAGGCAGTCAGTACCTTTCATATTAATATTATATTTGTAAGAAAATATTAAATTCATGTGAAAGGTACTGACTGGGGGATTTATTCTGAATTAAGAGAAAAATGATCAGTAAATCATTCACTACATGTAAAAATTTGTTTACTTTCTTGAAATTTAATCAATTAGAGAATTGAGAATCCACTGATAACATTCAGAATTTGGCAGATACCTCCGCTTGTGCTGAATCCATGTGTGTTTCTGTAATAGTGGCTTGTCGCCTTTAAATGCTGAGCAACCCTTGATGAGTGTGAATTTCACAAATGTGTGTTCAGGCATAACTTTGTGCAGAAATTAACTACATGTTTCAGCACAAACTTGGAGTTGTAGACATTGCCAATCACAGATAACAGAAATGTTTGTGAATAATATACAGTATTTTTAAGGACATTTGAAGATCAATTAATAAAGAAAAAATATTAGTTGTTGCTAAATATGAGTGCATGATATTGTATGTTCTGAGTATTTAATATTTTACCAGATTTAATTTTAATTAACAAATTATATTTCACCTCTCGTGGAATACACGGGGTTTGTATCTACCTAACAAATCTCTGTTCATTTGTTTCTGAGAAAAGTGTGTGTACAAGGAACTCTCACAATTCCATGTGCCCATTCTTTTTTGAGGAACTGTACACACAAAGTGATCAGCTGTTATGTCCCCAGTAGAAGCAACTTATTGTCATAGAGGATTCTTTACTAGTTAATTCAGAGGTTTGTCTGTACTTCGCCACAAAAATAATCAACAGTGATTTTAAAAGTAGTTTAAATGATAGCGCTGTAAACACTGCTTGGTCAACTTTGTGGTACAATGGAACAACAGTTTGACATTGTATATTGGCCTAAGGCTTTTGAAAAATTAAGATAAGGGTTTTTTATTTACAAAAGGCTATAACTTGGGATGGAGTATACTCAGTTTGATGCTGGTTGTTTTGTACAATAGATTTGTGTCAGAAAGTGCACATTTGTTAATGAACTGTTTTTAGTGTGAAGAGGCTATTTTCTTTAATCATTATTGCCAATTAATTATCTGTAGAAAACATTAATTTCATAAAATTTCAACTGTTGTTCAAAGAAGTCGAAGGGAATGGATGATTTTCCCAAAACATGTATGGTAAATTAAATAGTTCCCTATCATTAGGTTTATCAACAAGGTGTGCTCAAGAAAAACTATCTTAAATAGTTCTGTAATAGATTCATAATTTTGACAGCGGTCTTAAAATATTAATATAAATTACTTTGTAATAGATCAGTTGGAAGGCCACTTTGAAATAAAATACTAAAGTGTCGTGCGTTTGAACAACGTGGATATGTCTAGTTCTGTGGCAGATGCTAGTAGTACTTTCTGTAATAATTTGGGTATACTATTTGGAACTGATCAATTGTTATTTTTTTGTATGTATTCTGGGTCTTGAGTTGCCATGCCATATGCAGAGTAAAATTATGAGAAACTTTGTTGTTAGTTCCACAAACTAAACATCCATAATTCCATTAGATAATTTTCCTGTGTTGTATTTCCTACTCCATTTGATGGAAGGAATATTGAATCAGTCAATTAATGTAAAATTTCTTTTCTTGGTCTTTTCATGTGTTACTGTTATGAGGACACCTTCATGTTACATTCGAGATAAGTGAATGACTGGTATTTAAATTAGTTGTAGAGAGGTAATTCAAAATAACCAGGCTAAGTCTAAAATATTGTATTTTATTGATCAACTTCTTTGAGAAGCACTCCTTATGTTCAGGAATTAGGGCAATATTTATTATAGTGTAAGTGAAGTGTGTGACAGGTGTGGCTCAGATAATTACCTCCATGGAAAAAGAAATAAAAAATAAAATAAAAATTGTGTGATGGTCATGTTTTTCATGTTTTTACTTTGTACAACTGCAAGTATTGAGGGACAAGTCAAGAATAGTGTTAGGAATAGCCTTTGTCATAGGGTCTGTTCATTGTTTTAAGTTATTTTCATTTCATATATGCTTATGATTAATAATAATAATAATAATAATAATAATAATAATAATAATAATAATAATAATAGAATCCTATTAGCTGGGCTGAGTCACTCAGCTAGGTTCGAACTTGTCAACTTAGACTCAGAAAGCCAGCGTCTTAACATCTGAGTCCATTGGTACTTAAAGGTGCTGAAATATGCCAGCTCCATGTGGCAGATATTCCAGCATGTAAGAAAACTCGCGCAGGACCAAATTCTGGCACCTCGGAGTCTCTGAAAACCATGGAAGTAGTTGGTGGGACGTTAAACCCATAACGTGATAATAATAATGATAATAATCATCATTATCTTCTGGTAACTCGCAACCAGGATAGCGCTAACATTTTGGACAATGCTTCTTGTTCATGTCCAGTTCATTCAGTCTGTGTGGTGTATTTTTCTTTGCTAACTTAAACTCTAACACCTCTTAATATTGCGAGGACTGTTACTTGTGTCAGTTAGAATATCTCCTTTTCTTGTTGTTAACCTGCCCATGGCCTATTCCTTTCCAAGTTGCCACGATGGGCCTCGTTGGCATGAAGATGTTACATTCCTCAGTCCTTCTGATCCACTTCCCATACCTGTGAGGGTGAGAACAGTAGTTGTTGTTTGGGCTGTTAGTGTTTAAGTTGAATTTTATTTTTAACCTGTATTTAATTTCCTGTTATGAGATCTTGTGCACGGTGATGAATTTCGACAAAGTAAATATCGGAATTTGACTGACTGTCTTCATTGTGGGAGTTGCGGCTGTAGTTTAAGTGAAGGATCAGCAATGACTCCATTAAAGTGCACCACTCCTACAGAGCCAGGAAGATTACCACCTTACATCTTCTGTGACCACTTTATAAGTGGCCAACTTTCTTTTGTCATAGGGTAGGTATATGGTAAGGAGTGCCAGTTCTGTTGGCGTTGAAAATGAAACTGCGTATGGCTTTTAGTGACGGGCGTGTCAGAGGACAAGTTCAGCTCGGCAGATGGAGGTCTCTGACACCCATAGGCAACCTGCAAATCATGACGACACACCTGGCCCCCATGCCAGACAAATTAACCAATTATGGTTAAAATTCCTTACCTTGGCAGGAATCAAACCTGGGACCCCTGTGACCAAAGGCGAGCACGCTAACCATTTAGCCATAGAGCTATTTTCACACTAAGAAAGTTACGGAAAAATGCAAGGAACGTATAATAAACAACACGTGGAACATATCCATTATTTGGTGTGGTACTACTTTTAAGAAATTACATATTTCTGGTCTAGATCACTTGTGATATTTGATAGTATTAAACTACTGCAACGCAGGTGGATGAAATACTATTTAAAAAAAATGAAGTGGAAGTAGCACCTTTTGAACACACTCCTCAATTGTATTGTTGTGAAATCTGAAGGTGTGTGCGTGTGACGGGCTAGCGGTGTTTCGTTCCCAAACATAACACACGCAAATGCGGTAGCTAAATAACTAATGATAGTAATGTATTCATACCTTTGCAGAAGTTTGGAATTACAGTATATATTCTAGGTTATCTCACAGTCCAGCGGTCGTGTTCTTACTTGAGCAATAGCAAATTGTTCTAATTTACTTGTTGAGAAAAAGCTGGTGTGAATCCTCGGCTGGAATTACAAACCTCTGTTGGAATGTGTTTTTGTTGTATGTTAGCTTCTTCAGTCTACCAAAACTTATTTTGAATAAATAAATTTATATACAGCCTGAAGAAGAAAACATATGGTAACAGAAGTGAGTTATAAATGAAATGAGTTGAAACTGAAAAGAGATGGCTTCAGATATCACAAAATACGTGAAGAGTGTTGTGCTACATCAGCAAAAATGTGAATTGTAGGTGTAGGAACTTTTGTCAATGTTACATTAAAAGGTAAGTTATCAAAGGTTTGTGAAGATTAAGTTCTCTATTGGCATATTATTTAGAAAATGTTTAACCAGGAAATGTATTTTGTGCAGTATGTGTAGTTGCTGTAAAGATGCACTTCTTAATTCCTGAAGTGGTATTCGTTGTGAAACTGAAATGAAAACAGATGGTGACAGTCATGACATACAGTAGAACCTCGATTTCCCGAAGTAAACGGGCCCGGAGGTGATCTCGACTAACAAAAACTCAAATTATATCAAAGTAGTGGGAAAATGCTGTTATCAGTGATCTTCACAGGAATAATAGCAGAGCCACTTCAGACAGTTTAAGGTTACTGTAATTAATAAATAGATTATACAGTGTATGAAATGGTGCATACAATACTATATTTTCCAATAACTTACTAATCACCTAAGAGCCTCCGTGGCTCAGGCGATAGCACGTCATCCTCTCACCGCTGGGTTCCGTGGCTCAAATCCTGCTCACTCCATGCGAGATTTGTGGTGGACAAAGTGGAGGCGGGACAGGTTTTTCTACGGGTACTCCGGTTTTACCTGTCCTCCTTCATTCCAGCAATACTCACCATTATTTCATTTCATCAGTCAGTCATTAATCATTGCCTCAGAGGAGTAAAACAGACCTCGGCAGCCGGCACAATTCCCATCATCGCCACAAGATGAGGGCTTCATTCATTCCATTTCTGAGCCAGTCACTGACTGCAAAACAGGTTGTAGGTTTTCTTCTTATTAATCACTTAAACGAGAAATTTAAACACATCATTTACTCTTAGATTACAGTAACTTACAGTACTTTATTTCCAAAACTATAGTATATTATATATTATTTGTTCTGCATAATGAGTGAATATTTTTTGTTTAAAATGAGAGGTTCTTAAATTAATCTGGAAAAAAAGAGCCAAACAAATTAAGTACTACTGTACTAATTTTGAAGATAAAGTGTTTCATAATATTGTTGCATTGTGCTTCTTTCTTAAGAAAATAATAGTAAATTTGTGTGAAAGATACTGAATGGTGGATTTATTTTGAATTAAGATAAAAATTGTCAGTAGTCTACATTAAGTGGAATGTATTAAATCATTCGTTACATGTAACAAGTTTGTTTACTTTTGTGGAATGTAATCAACTTAAGAATTGAGAATCCACTGATAAGATTAAGAATCCATGTATGTTGTTCTGTAATAGTGGCTTGTCACCTTGAACAATAATTTATTTGAATGCTGATCAACCCATGTAGAGTGTGATTTTTACAAATGTATGTTCAGGCATAACTTTGTGCTGAAATCTTCACGTAGCCTGATTTCTGCACTAAGTCAAGAGTTGTAGACATTGCCAATCACAGATAACAGATGTTTCTGAAAGATATACAGTATTTTTAAGAGCATTTGACAAGATAAATTAATAAAGAAAAAATACTAGTTGTCGCTAAATATGAGCACATGGTATTGTATATTCTTAGCACTTAATATTTTATCAGATTTCATTTTAATTACAAAAATATATTTCACAACAAATATGTATGTTCATTTGTTTCTGAGGAAAGTGTACATACGGGAAACTTTCACAATGCCACGTGCCCATTCTTTGACTGTACACACAACAGTGATCAGTGATCCCAGTACAAGAAGCATATTGTCATAGAGGATTCTTTGCTAGTTAATTCAGAGGTTTGTCTGCACTTTGCCAATAAAATAATGAACTCGCACTGATTTTTAAAGTAGTTTAAATTATACCACCATAAACACTGCTTGTCGTTTTGTGTTATAATGGAACAATTTATTAATATTGTATATTGAACTAATTATTTTTGAAGAATGGTGCTGATTGTTTCCTATAAGAAATTTTAGTGTCACAAAGTTCACATTTGTTAATAAACTGTTTATGGTGTGAAGAACCTATTTTGTTTAATCATTATTGCCAATTAATTCTCTCTAGAAAACATATTTTAAGACCACTGTCTAAATTATATAGAATGATTCATATTCATTACTTCGTGATAGATCTGTTGGAAGGCCACTTTGAAATGAACACCACGGGCATGTTTCTGTGGTATTTTTTGTAATAATTTGTGTATGCTGTTTGGAACTTACCTTTTATTAATGTTTATAGTTTTGTTTGTGTTCATCTTAGAAGTAAAATTATGAGAAACGGTACTTTATTTTGTGGATCTAAGAAGAAACAGAAATAATTCCATTAGATTATTTTCCTTAATGTGTAATATTTCTTGCTCCATTTGATGGAAGGAATGATAAACTAGGCAATTAATGTAAAATTTATAATCTTGGTCTGTTTATTTGTTACTGTTACGAGGACACAAAGTTTATTTCAGATAAGCGAATGACTAGTATTTAAAGTAATGTGGGTCTTACAATTTTACGCTTAGTTGTAGAGATAAGACAAAGTGTGTTTTATTAACTACTTTTTGGAGAAGCACTCCTTATGCTGTCCAGGAATTTGGCAGTATATAGTGGAAGTGAAGCGTGTGACAGGTATAGCACAGATACTTACCTCCACGTGGATAATAAAGAAAAGTGTTGTTTGATGGTTATGTTCTTCACCTTCTGAGGAACAAATCGGGAATAGTGCTGGGAATAGCCTTAGTCATGGGATCTGTTCATTGTTTAAAGTTATTTGAATTGTTTATATTCTTCTTCTTCTTCTTCTTCTTATTATTATTATTATTATTATTATTATTATTGATGGTAGAAACATATTAGCTGGGCTGAGTTGTTCAGTTGGTTAAGGCGCTGATTTTCTGTGCCCAAGTTGGCAGATTTGAGCCTGGCTAAGTCCGGTTGTATTTGAAGCTACTCAAATGTGTCAGCCCCACATGTTAGATTTATTAGCATGTAAAAAAAAACTCATGCAGGACAAAATTCTGGCACTTCGGTATCCCTGAAAACCATGAAGGTAGTTGGTGGGATGTTAAAACAATATTATTTTTGCTATTAGGAACCTATAGTTATTCACAACTGGGATAACATAGTTCGGACAATGCTTCTCGTTCATGTCAAGTTCACTCTGTTTGGTATATTTTTCTCTAGCACCCTTTACTGTTACTTTTGTCAGTTAGTATATCTCCTTTTCTTGTTGTTAACCTGCCCATGGCCTATTCCTTTCCAAGTTGCCACGATGGGCCTCGTTGGCATGAAGATGTTACATTCCTTTGTCCTTCTGTTCCACTTTCCATACTTGTGAGGGTGAGAACAATAGTAGTAGTTCAGGCTATTACAGTGTTGAACTGTATTTTAACTTCCTGTTAGATCTTAATGCACAGTGAGTACTTTCAACAAAGTAAATATCAGAATTTGACTGACTGTGTGCATTCTGAGGGTTTAGACTGTAGTTTGAGTGAAGGGTCAGCATTGACTCCATTAACTTGCACCACACCTCCATAGTCAGGAATATTACCACTTTGCATCTTCTGTGATGACTGTGTAAGTGGTAAACTATGTCTTGTCATAGGCATGTACTACAGTACATGCCAGTTTGCAATATTGAGGAGTGTCCGTGGTGTTTCCACCACCCTAAAAAGGTTGTAAAAAATGCAACGAATGCACATGGAAAGTAATCATGTTTTGGTATGGTACTACTTTTAAGGAATTACATATTTCTGGTCTGGATTGCTCGTGACGTTTGATAGTATTAAACTACTGCAATGCAGGTGGACGAAATCCTAAATAAGAAAATTGAAGTGGAAGTAGCACATTTGGAACAGACACTCCTCAATTGTATTCTTGTAAAATGTGAAGGTGTGTGTGTGATGGGCTAGCGGTGTTTTGTTCCCAAACAAATGCGGTAGCAAAATAACTAAACCAAAACTAATTTTGAATAAATAAATTTATAAATGGCCTGAAGAGAAACCATATGGTAACAGAATTATACATGAGAAATTTATAAATGAACTGAGTTCAAACTGAAAAGAGATGGCTTCAGATATCTCAAAATATGTGAAGAGTGTTGTGCTAAAAATATGTGAATTGTAGATGCAGCAACTTTTGTAAATATTACATTCATAGGTTAAGTTGTTAAGTGTTTGTAAAAATGAAGTTCTCTGTTTAGGGCACTTCGATGTGAAAGCTGTATGTTTCTAAGGCCCAATTTGTAGGTTAATATTGAAGAAACTATGTTAAAAGTTTCATAGTCTTTGAACAAATAAACTGCCTATATCCCTTAGTTCTACAACAGGAATAACTTGCATTACTGCCACAACTGTAGCTACAATTTTCATGGATTATATTAATTTGAGTCACAATTATTTGGTGCAAGAATTTTTTTCAAAAAAATATTACTTGGGCAAAATTGGCTCTCAAAAATAGGTAATTTTTCTCAAAAAAAATCTGGAGGTGTTTCGTGCTATGCTACTTTTCAGAAAACAATGTGTATTTTGCAAGTCTTCCTTGTGGCTTATAGACAACTTCAGAAGTGTTCGATTGTTAGACTCTGTTCATTTATAACTTGTTTCTGTTATTCTGTTGCCATGTTTTCTTCTTCAGGCAGTTTATGAATTTATTTATTCAAAATTAGTTTGCTGTGAAAAACAAACTTGAGTTTTAGTGCCGGGCTGAGTGGCTCAGGCGGTTAAGGCGCTGGCCTTCTAACCCCAACTTGGCAGGTTCGATCCTGGCTCAGTCCGGTGGTATTTGAAGGTGCTCAAATACGGCAGCCCCGTGTCGGTAGATTTACTGGCACGTAAAAGAACTCCTGCGGGACTAAATTCCGGCACCTCGGCGTCTCCGAAGACCTTAAAAAAATAGTTAGTGGGACGTAAAGCAAATAACATTATTATTATTATTATTATTATTATTATTATTATTATTATTATTATTATTATTATTGAGTTTTAGTACTTTTCACATGCAGGTGTCATTATGGTAGACTTGATTTGTGGACAGTGTTTCTTAGGTTGAGCTCTCTGTACTTGCCTGAAACAGGCTCCCAGTAAAATATGCATGCACCTCTGCCCCATTCTAAATCTTCTTTTTCAGCAGTTGATATCACAATAGTGGTTTTGTTGTGTAATTCTTCCCAGACACAGTATACACTGTGACTGCATTCAAGTTCTCTCATCGCTCAAAATAACCGCTATCCTATGCAGGTGAAGTCCAAATAGTATGCCACATAAGTGTAGTTCGAAATTTCATCTTGTGCATGGCTCTCTCTTTGCCAAGGTGCTACGATAAACCTCATGGGCGTGAAAATGTAGTCTTAATTAGAGGTGTATAAACTCCGCATTTAGCTTGCCCATGCTGCTAGCCGCACGTAAACAACAGTACAGGCAGGCTGCTGCACTCCTGGCCAGATCAAGCTCAGCCCAACTTGGGCAGGCTACAGGTTAGCTTGCTTGCTTGCTTGCTTTCTTCTTCCTGCGGCATTAATCGATGTTTGCTCGTTCATTGTGCTGATATGAGACTCGCGTGAATGCAGAGAGGAAAGAGGTTGTTATATGCCAGAATTTATATAGGATTCGTCAACATAAATATTATTTTATAGTTATTTAGTATTATGTTAGTCATAAAGTTATGTTGAAATTTATTTCGTAATTTAGACGTCTTATGTAACTAATTAACAAAAATAATATTTCTCTCTATCAAAAATAGTTATTTAGTAAAAAGTAGGTTCTCTGAATAAAATATTTCAATATTTAAATGAACATAATGACCGTTGATGGAAATTTGACCATAAATATAATGTATTAATTATTATTCGAGAAAATTAGAAGCAGAGATATACATAATGTAGGTATAGGTCATAAATATATTTAAAAAGATTAATTTTGTGGGTAACATTTTTGAAATACATTTAATAATTTAGAAATCCCTTCCCCAGAAAACCTAAACTGAATAGTTTTATAATTATTTCTTTTGAAGTGTAATTTTACCACTTGCTCTCTTAGTTTGTGGTTGCCGCGTACTGCATACCAATATTTAATACATGGACACATTATCGTTTGCGTGCGTCACTGAGGTCATAAGTCTTTGCGAATCAAGACGGGAACGTTTTTCGCTGATTACATTTCCCGACCAGTTGACGATCCTCTCGCTGGAGGCACTCGTAGCGGGTATGTTAAGCACTTTTTTCGCTACACAGACAAGTCGGGGCAGCCTGTGCGAATTATTTTTCCACCACCGCAGTATATTTTCGTCACTAATAAACCCCTCTTGCACGTACCTACTGTCCTCATCATATATCATTGGCGAATTCTCTGCCCAATCGCCAAATTTCGCTTTCTTACGTTGCACTGATCTGGAAATATATCCGCCCAAGTTATCGATATTTTATGGTAATGTTAGAATATTAAAAACATCTAATTTGCATAGGTATAATACATAAGAAATAACCACGGAATCCTACCTTGAGCACACATTTGTCGAGCTGCCTCAAAAACAGACATTTGTTCTCCTGCATTTAGTTTCTTTAATGTGCGATATTTAGGCACCAAAAAGTTGCAATTTTGTTTAACATAGCGACTTCAAATTTCTGCTCCAGGAAGACACCACCGGTTTGTTTCAAAAGCTTTAAGTACTGAAAATTAATCTATCTATATATATATAAAAGAGCTTGTCCTGACTGACTGACTGATTCATCATCGCCGAGCCAAAACTACTGGACATAAAGAAATGAAATTTTGGGGATATATTCATATTAAGATGTAGGTGCTCGCTAAGAGAGGATTTTTTGATATTCCGTCGCTAAGGGGGTGAAAAGGGGGGGTGATATTTTAAAAAGAGTGTATCTATATCTCAAAACTTTAAAAGTTTACAGATGTAAAAATTGGTATTTAGAATCTTCTTTTAAAATAAGGATACACGTATTTTTTTTGTTTTCTGAAAACCCCAATAGGAGGGGTGAAAAAGGTTGAAAATGGGGAAAAATGGGTTGAATGCCTTCAATCAGGATACCGGTACTTATATCTCAGAAACTGAAGATATTACAGACCTGAAAATTGGTACATTTGATCTCTTAAAAATAAAGAAACCCGTATTTTTTTTGTTTTTGGAAAATCCAATTAATGGGAGGGTGAAAAGGGGGTGAATTTTTAAAATGAGTGAATCTCTATCTCCAAACTTTTAAAGTTTGCAGATGTAAAAACTGGTATTTAGAATCTTCATTAAAAATAAAGAAACACGTATTTTTTTGTTTTCGGAAAATCGCAATAGGAGGAATGAAAAGGGGTGGAAAAAGGGTTGAATGCCTTTAATGAGGCTACTTATATCTCAGAAACTGAAGATATTACAGACCTGAAAATTGGTGTCTGGGATCTCCTTTAAAAATAAAGAAACACGTATTTTTTGTTTCTGGAAAATCCAATTAAGGGAGGGGGTGAAAGGGGGGTAATATTTTAAAATGAGTGTATCTATATCTCAAAACTTTTAAAGGTTATAGATGTGAAAATTGGTATTTAGAATCTCCTTTAAAAATAAAGAAACACGTATATTTTGTTTTCGGAAAATCCAATTAATGGCGGTTAAACAGGAGTGACAAATTGGGGTGAATTTTTGAAAGACTATATCTACAGAATATCTTGGAAACGTAAAATGTTACAGACGTAAAAAGTGGGTGTTTGGAATCTCCTGTAAATGTAAAGAAACATAGGTGATTTGTTTCTGGAAACTCCACTTAAGGGGAACTCAAAAGGGGTGAAATTTTGAAATGAGAATTTTTACAGTATATCTAAAAAACTTAACATGTTAGAGAAGTGAAAAATTGTATTTTTATCTCTATTAAACATAAAGAAACGTGTATTTTTAGTTTTCGGAAATATCACCTGGGTGGAGGGGGGGGGGTTAAAGTGACTGAAAATGGTGTTGAATTCTTTCAATTAGGCTACTGATATATCAAAAATGAAGATTTTACAGACGTGAAATTTGATATTTTCAATCTGCTTTAGAAGTAAAAATACACGTATTCTCTTAAAATCCAATGAAGCGGGGGGGGGGGGGGGAGGGGAAGAATTGAAAAATTAATTGGCTTAATTGTGTGAGAATAGATACATCTAATAAAAACTAAAGTTATTACAGATGTGAAAATTCGTATTCGGATCTCCTTTAAAAACAAAGAAAAACGCGTTTTGGGCGGGAAACCATCTTGGAGGGCGGGAGTGTAAAGGAGTTGAATTCCTTTCATGAGGACACATAAATCGGAAACTGAAGAAGTTAGAGTCGTGATAATTGGTATTTAGAAGATCCTTTACTATTAAACAAACAAGTATTTTTTTCGGGAAAGTTCACTTTGGGGGGGGGGGGGGAGTAGTGTGAAATGAAGTGAAAAAAGTAAATTACTTTTATGGGGATACTTATATCTCAAAACTGAAGGTAATAGACGTGAACATTGGTGTTTGGAATCTCCCTTAAACATAAAGAAACAAGCCTTCTTTTAATTTTTTTGCGGGGGGGGGGGGGGGGGGTTGTGGCGGTAAATAAACTTAACGGCGGTGGGGTGTAGAAGGAGGTGAGACCAATTGATTTTACTGTTATTAATGTACTTATAAGGATCCTCCGTTGCTCAGGCGGCACCGCGCCGGCCTCTCAAAGCTGGGTTCCGTGGTTCAAATCCCGGTCACTCCATGTGACATTCGTGCTGGACAAAACGGAGGCGGGAAAGGTTTTTCTCCGGATACTCCGGTTTTCCCTGTCATCAGCCATTCCAGCAACACACAATAATAATTATAATGTTCCGGACCGTCGTCAAATGTGCGGACCGCGCTGGCAACGGCTCCTGGACGGGTAATGACTAAGAATGCAGTCCGGCCGCGGGTTCAGTGCCGCCAAATCACCCAATATGACACCACGCCGGATCTCCTGAAGGATTTTATCCATATTAAAAATGATTAAAGGAAAAGATAGCAAAGATTTACGGACCCAACTGACCAGGAGGAATACCTGAGCCTAGCCCGGGAAGTACGAAATCGATTGCTGGAAAGGAATATTGAAAAATGGGAGGAAACGTGCTGTAAAATAATAGAAAACGAGTCAGATCGGGAATTTTGGAGGATTCTCGCAGAAAACGAGTGAGATCGCGAATTTCGGCGGATTATATATCTAAAACAATAAGCATTCAATTATAAATTTCAGTATAATACCGTAGCGAAGCACGGGTATCTTGCTAGTTTAGTATAAAAACATTTTTACATTTAAATATCAATAGTCTCGCATTAAAATTTAAAAGAAATGAAATATTACCTGTTCATCATCCTATGGAGTACAATGGGATTTTAAGGCATAAAACCACGGAAGGACCAGATATAAAGTCGGCTTCCTTAAATGACTTAAGAATGTTATGAGCAGGCCAGTAATGTTCTGATCATACCCGAGCATTTTATAAGAGGCACCCTCCTTATCTAAAATAGTTCTCTTAGCATCTCTCTGGGAGTGAACTGATTGCAGCATGTCAAAATAACTGTTCCACCGAGTGGAAACATACGGTTTCATAGATGGTTGTATCCTCCCACATAGGCCTCTTCTCTTAAAGTACGAAGCCAGATATTTCACTGAATGGACAGCAGCTAACACATTAGGAACACTTTCTTTCAAAAAGAGTCGTTCAGAACATGCTTCAAGACTATTAATAATATGAGCCATGCATGGAAGACGCTTGTATATGCTGAGGGCCTTAACAATATTGCTTCCCTGGCCTGTTACAAATGTAATTTTGTAAATATCTTCATGAGAAACGCCGTGTCCTTTCAAACGATCTTCCAATTCACTGCGAATATTTTCACCAGTTATTGGACAGTCAGGAAAGGCCGAACACAAGTCCGGCAGTCCGAACGGGTCCCAGGCAACCTGTCAGGCTTAGGGAAACCCAGGTTTTGGTTTGCTATGACTAGCGCGCTCAGTACGCGTGCACTCTTGCTTCGCTGGCGCTCAAGCTAAGCTGCTTTGCTTGTTGCAGAGCAGCTTGGGACAGGCAAGCCTGAAGAACAATTTGTACATCTTTAGTCTTAATAGTCTCGTACTTTATAAATATTCACACTTAAGATTTTATGCTCAGAAGTCTTTGGTGTCCATAAATAAGATTAGCGTTCGTCAACTGTGATCTGCATGCAGCCTTGTATTTGATGTAGCTCCTTTGTCACACTACTCGTGTGAGGGTACAGGAGATGGTGACAGTGCTGTGATAACGAGATTCTGTTAATGTAGAATGCTCCACAAGTGACGTGGCACTTAGTCACACCGTAGTTAACAATTTCCTCTTGCCGTTTTAGGGGCACTGAATCATTTATGACCGTCAGTAAAATATTTATTTATTTAATCACTTCAGGCCTTTTCAGTTGTCGATATAAGATAGCAGCATTTTGTGCTGTGTGGCATTCCTCTTCAAAGATGTTAGTGGCTAATGTGCCTTTCAGACTCTGTTCCACTGGACTAGAAACTAAACCTTTGATATAAAAATCAAAGGCTGGTATTTAGCCTATAGGGTTCACATCTCTGCTGGAACACACACTGGATCTTCAAAGGACACTTGTAGTGGCGACTCAACTCCACACTAGTTGCCAACATCTTTGAAGGGTAGGACAGTCCAAGTAATGAGCCCGCTGTCCGACTGGTGCTATATTCTGGTATTCCACAACTGAGTAAGCCCAAAGAGCTTGAATATCTTATATTCTCAAATAAAGGTTTACTGCTGGGAATTGAACTTCTTAAATCCATCTTCGTCAAACACACTTTGTTCAGATTAGTTTATATATATCGTAACCAGGTTGCTTGCAGTTGTGGCCTTTAGTCTGATTTAATTATTTTCTTCTTCTGTGACACTGCATGACTTCTGAATAATGTTATATTATACCCTTCTAACACTTTGGCACATATTGTTGTGAAAGCTTTTGCTCATCTTTAGATGAAGTTACCTTGGTTAGCATTGGACTATGGTAGCAATTCACATGTCAGTACACAACAGTTCACATGTGCAACAGGGAGTTGTATTTGTACTGTCCATCACAAGTGATGCATAAGTAGTGTTACTGCCATCCAGCGAGGGCTTTTCAGAACAAGATTCAGTCAAGTCCAAACTTGGCTGGTTAAAAATTAAAAAAATAAAAATTGCAAATTCGTATTGCAGTCAAGTTGTTCTCTATGGCAGAGACGTAACTTAAACGTGAATGTGCTGGATTCCTTTATCAAATGTGTCTCATCAATTTCGCTAACCAGTACACACATCATTTTTCAAAGAAGTTAAACTTAACTGGATTTAAGAAGCCATCTGAATATTTTCCACCTCATAAGCCTAGGACATAAACTATAAATTGCAAGCCTTCACAACTTTTATGATATTGCTGCATTATACACATGAATGAAACACAGCATTTTATCAAGAGCACATATTCAAGAACATTGCAACCGGCTGTTTATAAGGAGACCTTAATGAACTCTTAACATATAACGGACTTGCAAGTTCTTTACTTGTTATATGTTTTTAATGTTTTAATATTTTCAAAACGGTTTTAAATAGTTTTTACACACCCACTTTAAGTCATATTATGAATTGTATGTATGCCTATTTTTCAATAACAGCTGAGGGTGACACTATTATGTGTCGAAACTAGTTCTGTATAATTCTATAAATGTTGTAGTTGAATAACAGCATTAAATTTTGTATTGAATACGTGGAAATACCAAAACTTTATTTATTTGTAATTCTTAGTTCAATACGGAATAATGAAATTTCTTACGTTAAATTGTAGGCCTTCACGTTTAGTTTTCTTCCGACTCTGAAATACCGCTCTTATCATAGTCGATACAGTAAAACTGATTAAAACATAAATGATTGGAAATCTAATTCTTTATAATTTAAGTTACGGCCGGTTGGGTTTCGAATTGATAGCTTGGGTCATGATCTGAATATCGATATCGGTGGTTGTCTTGAACAAACTTTCAGCGAGGTACCTCCGTGGTTAGTTCCGCGACCTGATATACGTCTAGATCTACTCCGTGGACCCATGGTGGATACGGATTCCTCCGTTTATCGGAGGTATTTCCAAGACTTCGTTCACCAATATCCGGCCGCGAAACATATCTCCACGGATGGTTCCAAAAACGGCGATAATGTTGGTTGCTCTTTCGTCACCAATGACATGAGCACAAAGATCTCGCTTCCTAGTGTGTGTAGCGTGTATACTGCGGAGCTTTACGCCATCTTAGAGGCTCTACAGTTTGCACTGCGTGACGAAAGAAGCCACTTTCTTATGTGTAAGTTACCGACACGTTAAGCTCTCTGAAGTATATTTTAACCTGTTTCACGCAACACTCACTGGTGCAGCAGATTCATGACCTTCTAGCCAGGTTAAGTGATGCTGGCTCCAGAATCACTTTTGCGTGGTTTTCAAGCCATGTTGGGATTGCGGGAAACGAACTTGCGGATGAAGCTGCAAAGGAAGAGGTACTATTACCTCCAAGACCTGTTCTCATCCACGTCGAACCATATTGGCGTCCTGGGAATCGGAGTGGCTAGGTATCTGAATTCCCAATAAGGTGAGATCAGTTAAGAAGACAACTACCGTGTGGCGGCCCTCTTTCCGCCCTTCATGGAGAGAGGCCATAGTATTTTGTAGTGTGAGGATAGATCATTTACGATCTACTCACTCGTATCTCCTAAAGAGGGAAGACCTACAGTGTGTTCTCGTGGTGCCGACTTCACCGTGGCCCACATCCTGACAGAGTGCACCGATCTCTCTGGCCTAAGACGGAGCCTCGGCCTGCAGGAAACCCTCGAACGCATACTAGCCGATGACGCGACTACTGCTTATCCACGGCCAACTCGAAGTTCAAGATGGCCGTGGCTTATCTCGTCATCCGCTTTTTGTGCGACAGTGGATTTATCAAGGGTATATAAATTACATGTGCAATGTTACTCAGGGAACGCACGTTCCCTTTTGATTCGTTAGTAATTTTTCGGTCTAATTAAAACAAAAAATAATTTATTTTATACTGGGTTTCCAAATTCCTTAGTTGAATAAATAAATTTAAAATAAAAAAAATATTTTCCACTAATTTGTTCAAAGATAATGATTACCTCGTTGTACTCCCTCTTAAAACAAAATTCACTAACCCCCCCCCCCCCCCTCGTAAGAATAGCCTCCCATTCCAGCTCGCTCTGTTTATCTTCCTGCTAGGTAGAAATTCTTGCGGTGTTTACAGCTGACAGACAGGAGAAGTGAAAGTTGAAATCCGCCTGCTATGCCAGGAAGGCGTAACCTACTTAGCCCAGGTCTTGACTGGGTCGTGCTTTATTGAGACCTCATTCATGAAGAAGTGTATTTCACACGTGTATTTCATTTTAGATGTCCAGTGATTTTTGGCTTGATTTTCAGGGTTTTTCATTATATGTTTATTTCATTTGTCATGTGTGACAGTGCTTATTTTTCGTTGTCCATGTCTGTTTCAACGTTGTTTTAATTAGCTCCGGGCTAAGTTAAAATGCAAATAATTTTTAAGGGAAATCAGCTTCAGTGCTGATCCATTTGTGACAGAGCGGTCTGTCAGTGGAAGCAGTGTAGTTATAGTAAGATTAGTGAAGCCTGGGTTAGCCTTGTTGTGTTTTATTACTTTGATTTTGTAAATCTGTAAATAATGGATCGAAAGTAGCTAGATTTTCTTTAGTCGAGGAACATCTTATCGGACGATTGTGAGATCGCACCCTTTCGGTGATACCGGCATACTTACTTGTCGGCGTCGATTCAATGCAAGATGTAGATCCTAACCAAGATTTATCATGTTTTTATTTGTTTTCATTTCATCGGCATTTGGTCCGATTATCGTTATTTTTGTGTTTTATTGTAAATAACTTCAGATGTGCTCGGCACATGGTTGTACTTTTATTGACCGTTTGAGTCAAGTTTACTTTTTTTAATTTCATTCTCGAGTTTAGTGTGAATAATTTGTCATGTGTTTAGTTCAATAAATCCATTTTATCCCAGAATTTGCTTGTTATTCACAAAATAATGACACTGTTTCCCATTCATATACCATTGGTATTTACGTCTTTGGGCGTTAAGGCTGAAACTAACTTCCAAAGTTTTAATGAACGTACCACGATGCTCTCAGACTTAGCCTGGCATATTTTTATTTGGGTGGGAACGGTTCAATATGTTGATTGGAATTTATGGTTTTAATTACTTTCATTTCAGGAAAACTTTTTGTCGACTGCGTTACACGTACGGTTTTGCTTGAAAGGGAGAAAGGTTATCAATCAGCATGAATGCCTTGGGACTACCAGCGCAGAGTATGTCCAGGAAGGCGTTACGATTATCATCGGCACACGAAATGGGTAAGTCCATGAACCAATATTCTTCGGCTGATAATCGAATATTTTTGTTATAATTTTCTATTTTGAAATCTAAATGTTAATGATTTTGATTTAATTTCTTTCTATGCGATAGCTACAGTGTGGTTTTTACAGCCGAGTACAAATACTTACGATATTTGGCGCCATTATCGCTTTTTCATACTTTTCTCATCAAATTGCTCTTCCGATAAAAGCAAAATGTTGTGACTTAAACTGTTTCACAAGGGGCATGTTGAGGGTAATTTATTCTCATTGGTTGGATCCATTCAGGAAGAAAGATCGGTTTAGTGTGTTACCGTTCATTACAACTGGATTAAGTGGACGAAATCCACCCTTGGGACCTGCAAGAACTATAACCGGTGCAGGTAAAGAACTCGATAGTTGGCATATAATTTTGGATGCTCATAAATGCTATTTAAGTGGATATGTTTGAAAGATCGAGGACCTGCAGATCAGGTGTCTGGTACATTTACAGGGCGAGTTATGTGTTACGATGTCATAGCTGAGTGTAAGAGAGAGAATTAATATCCTATAACTTCAAGTAAAAATGAGTCGGTTCTCCTAACTGCTATGGACATCGTACTTAAGTCACATTGGTGGTGGGTTGTTCATGAACAAACCCTTAATCTTTTGAATGACTCGTTCGAAAGAGCTGGCTCGCTGCTTGAGAGCTGGTCATTCAGTTCCCAGGCGTTGTTAGTTAGCTCAGTGGCTTACGGTCTTGCTTCCCATCCGGAAGGCTGAGGTTGGAATCCCGGCCGATCCTCGGTTAAGATTTCATCTCAAATCATGTGGTGTCTGGAAGGGCATCCCGCCTTAAACCACCAACCAAAATCAAAATGAGTCTAGGTGTTTCAGAGACCCCAAAATGACTTGGAGAAACAAAATAAAGTTTTATTAATTGGTTAATGAGATGATTGTATCATGAAGTTGCGCTCCAAGAAAAAAGCTAGCTTATTTCATAGTTGACTCTTGATCTTTTTCAGTCATTTTAGTAGCAGACTTCAAATAATTGCATAACATAGGCTATATAATATAGCTTCTTCACACCGTGCTTTGGTCTGGCAGCCTGTTAAATAATAGTAAGGATGTAAAGGAGAGGGCATATGTCTCCAGTAAGACACCAACTGGAGTATGGTTCCAGTGTATGGGACCCGTTACCAGGATTACGTGATTTGAGAACTGGAAAATATCCACAGAAAAGCAGCTCATTTAGTTTCTGGGCGATTTCCGATAAGAGAGTAACGTTACGAAAAAACGAATATGTTACGAAGTTTGAGCTGGGGAAACTTGGGAGAAAGGAGACGAGCTGCTCGACTAAGTGGAATGTTTAAATTATAACCATTTGGGAGATTCACAAAATCAGTGCAGCCTTAATGATCAATTATATTTACAAAACGCACAATACATATTTCGACTCCTAAGAGCCATCCTCTTCTGTTCAAATAGTCTAAATTAATTAGCTATAAATATTGTCTACATAATGGTTGTACAAACAAAATAAACATTTACAACAAGGCCTAACGCATTAAAACATTAACACATTAAAACACTGTATACACAGTATGTATCAAGTACATTCAACATGAATCTTAAAGTTCCCAGTCAAAATTAAAGAAACTGTGTTGTTCAATTTTCAGATTTTAAGGATTTAAAAATGGGACTGTTGTAATTTAATGTTAAAACATATGCCTTTTCTGCATTATTTGTTGAGACTTATGCTGGAGGAACACGTTAAAGGAAGAGGGAAATACTTTTAGGTTGAATCCTATAGCTGTATTGAATTGTACGGAACCTTTTCATTTGTAATAACCTAGTACAAACACATATCTGGAAAGGAAAAAAGAATCTAACGAATACGGCGACAACCAAATTATGAAGTATAAATTTGTGAAAATGGTGTGAAGTAGGGAAACTTACCCTTATTTTGTTCTTTTATACCTCGCTTTATTTTAAGTACCGCAGCCAGGTTTGCGGCCACTGCTGTGCGTCTTGTGTTGTACCTACATAATACATCCAGTACGGGGGCTGTAAGTGGGGGAAGAGGAGGGGAAGGTGGAGGGAAAGGGTAGCTGTGTGTGTGAATGGAATTACTGGGGTGGTCTTTTTAAACGATTGAGCTTTTTCAATACCTAATGTTTCCAATAAAGAGGATATTTGGACAAACAAAAGATTCTTACTTTTCAGGATGTCCTTTACATTATAGTTCCTGTTGGAAAAAAGTGGTCATGAAAAATATATCATTCTTCAATAGTATTCAAAAGATCACCTTTTGTAGCTTTCGTAAGTATGGTTAGGTTTTGCTTAATAGATGAAAAAGCATGATTCGCCTCACTCAAGTGACTACTCATTGTTGAGAATTTCTGGTGCTGCTTCGTATTGACAGGTTCCAGGTACGTAGTTATATGCCCCGTTTGTCCAATATACGTTGACAATTATCAACTTCAGGAATAGCCCTACATACAAAACTTCCCAGTTCATCCACAATTATCCTACTAAGCATTACCTATTTGATGATACGTCCCCTATTAAGAACTCAGCAGATTTTTGTGAGATGTCTTTAATACAGTATCATAGGAACAAACCGTGTGGTGAGGTGTTACACTAAAATTCTCAGACAAGTACTCTGATGTATCCATTAAGGAAACTGTAAACATTATTATGGGCAACTTGACCTCTCAAGGTCATCTTAGTATACCTGAAATCAGTGTCGTTACAGGAGTTATTGAGTTTATATTAAATAATTATTTTACATTTAATTAAAAATGTACAACCAGAAGGGCTTTCCAAAAGGGGCTCCGGTCTCAGGCATTTTGCCTAGTATCATTTTGGACCACTTAGAGTACACAAGAATTATAAGAAAAATCCAAGGATTAGAATTATGGATGAGTGTTGTTAATGATACTTTTATAATAATAGATTCAGGGTAAAGAAACATTACTATCATTACAACACAAAGTTGCGGTTAACTTTCGAAAAGTAATAAATAAAATAGTCACCATTCAGAACAGTGAATACAGCTCCAATAACAAGTAGAAAACAGCTTTATTTTATTCAATATCCCTGACAGAATGAAACAATGGTCTGACAAATCCTCATCAATTTCTTAAATTTCTCAAAATATAATGCCTCTTCATTAATCCTATTCGGTTCTATGACTCGGTGATTATGGTGATAAATCAAAATGAAGGAAAATATTAATCACTAGCTGATGTACCCGTGCATTGCTACGGGATTCTCAGAAAGTCTGACTTTGTAGTTTTCCTAATTGAAGTCAACATAGGTCATTACAGAAACGTCACTAAGAAAGTGGCAATTAAAAGCAATGTTATCGTATAAAATAATCGATCAGATGAATGACCGCACATTTTCTCACTTTCAACGAACAGTACTATGGTGCCGATCTAACAGTCCAAAGTTTCATACCTGGAATGACCAGGCCGCAGACAGCCATGAATACTCCTCTGCCATTATTCCGTTACATATGCACGCTGCTCATTCCAATCAGCGCCTCAGGGTAGGGATTGAATAGCTCGAATGCTATGATGTACCAGTGTGTTACGTACCAGTTATATCAGAAAATTTATGATCCAGAGGAATGGCATGCTAAAGAAGAAAGTTATCTAACTCCCCACCTACTTTCCGCCAATATTCAGGCAGTTTGTTAAACTCGGTACGATCGGGCGAGTTGGTCGTGTGGTTAGGGGCGCGCAGCTGTGAGCTTGCATCCGGAAGATAGTGGATTCGAACCCCACTGTCGGCAGCCCTGAATATGGTATTCCGTGGTTTCCCATTTTCACACAAGGCTGTATCTTAAGTCCAAGGCCGCTTCCTTCGCACTCCTAGCCCTTTCGTATCCCATCGTCGCCATAGGACCTACCTATGACCGTGCGACTTAAAACAAATTCTAAAAAAAGAGCCCTGTCTGTGTCGGTGCGACATAAGGCAAATTTTAAAAAATACTCTGTACGCAGCAGTAATCCTGTTTTTTCGGAGATGAGTGGCAACAGAAGACACAGAGCACATCACAACAGACAATGGTGAATGTTATTGTTAATCAGTTTTATGAGCTTTCTATATCGTAGGACTTCACATTTAATTTTCCTTCGACTCTATGAATAATTTTGACGCCCTAATAGCATAGTGTAGACTGTAGTTCCATATTCTCAGACTTTACATACCGTTTTTCCTGAAATTCTGTTTACCGATTTTAGTAGTGTAGCAAAGGAGATTCTAAAACATTGGGCTCACTGAAAGCATAATTTACCTGCAAAGTTCAGGAAATCATGGATTTTTGCAGTTTCCACGCAACATTTCTCCACCTGCCTTCTCTGGTGGAGTGCTCTTATCTATGTTGGAAGTCATGTTCCTTCCACGAGAGATGACAAAGAAAATTTTCTGGACCAGGAAATTTGTGATCCTATAAGTGATGTATTGTTATTTAGATTCAATACGACATGAATTTCGCACGTGATAAGACTTTTTATAGCTTAATAAGGAACTCACTAACGAGGTTTCATTCTGTTTGTGCAGACATTTTTGTCGTTATTGTGTACAAAACTGGCTCATATTACTAATGTTGTCAAAAGTGCTTAGAAAGCTTCTTGACTTAATCGTAGTGTCGAAGTAAAGTCAACACTATACGACACAAAGTTCTGGTTGTTTTAAGTCTTTCTTCTTGACGGTTTTCGGGGGTGTCACGGAGTTATAATGAAGTCCTACAAGAGTTTTTTACGCTAAATTTAGACGTGAGATTGTCTTGAAGCGATGAGCCGGAATCAAGGCTGTGCTAGGCTAGCACCATGCCTCTGTGGATCAGCGGTAGAGTGTCGGCCTCCGGATCCCAAGATAGCGGGTTCAAACCCGGCAGAGGTAGTCGGATTTTTGAAGGGCGGAAAAAAGTCCATTCGACACTCCATGTCGTACGATGTCGGCATGTAAAAGATCTCTGGTGACACATTTGGTGTTTACCCGACAAAATTCATTAAATCTCAGCCATAGACGCCCAAGAGAGTTTCGGTTTACTCTGCCTGCCATCTAGTAGGAGCCTAGAGTAAAACGGAACGTCGAAATTGACGAGCAGACAGCCAGATGGCGTCAAATTGAAATGTCTGCACACGGTAGCTGAGGCCATACGATTATTATTATTATTATTATTATTATTATTATTATTATTATTATTATTATTATTTATTATTTACCATTCCCTGAGTGCTTGTATGTAATGTTAGGTACATACCAGAGATACCCCCTAGCTGAACATGTCAGTTCCCCTCCACAGTAAGAGGCGACTGCCAAGAGGGACCCTGCTTCCACTTTCTTATACCATGATCCTTCCTGTTTGTCCTCTCTTGATTGGCTCTTGTTCTCTCGCAACTCCAGCAGTGTTACGTTAGTTAGGCCGCGAAAGTTTTTGCACCTTACTCCATCACCTATCCTGTAATACTGTCTTCCTATAAAGCCACCAAAAGACAGTTTTTCAAGTTCAAAAATGTTCCGTTGTATGGTCTAGTGTCCGTACTAAAGGCTACAGCCTTTGAGGAATCGACAAAGTTGGGCTGACGAGAAATGTTCAGGAATCTGGATGGGAGGCCTTATAGTGACAGATGTCATTAGAGCATCATCACTCACTGCAATGGTTCTGAAGAAAATGAGTAATAGATCACTTTCAAGGTGAATCACACAGAAGTGACAGTTCCACCTTCGCAGGCACTGTTGTTGCATCAGCTGATACCATCAAGACTTCAATATATTCATATCCTCTTGTCTGCTTGGTCTGAACTCTCTACTGGTGTTTGGGTGATCACTCCAGCATTTTACAGATTATTCTCGTCATTATTTTTCCCTTGGCGTGTGTATATTTCATGCATGTGATGCATAAGTGGTTATCTTAATTCTTTCCACACAAAATATATTACGGCTCGTTTGAGAGATTTTAATTTCGTGTGGCTATTACTAGCCGATTGCAGCCCTTGTAAGGCAGACGCTCCGAGGGTGGGCGGCATCTGCCATATTTAGGTAACTGCGTGTTATTGTGGTGGAGGATAGTGTTGTGTGTGGTGTGTGAGTTGCAGGGATGTTGGGGACAGCACAAACACCCAGCCCCCGGGCCAATGGAATTAACCAATTAAGGTTTAAATCCCCGACCCGGCCGGGAATCGAACCCGGGACCCTCTGAACCGAAGGCCAGTACGCTGACCATTCAGCCAACAAGTCGGACGTTTGAGAGATAGAAAACCCAAATATTTAGACCTCTAAGGTTTTTTGGAGATAGTTGAAAACAGTAAAATGGTCACTATCTCTACCTCTCATACAGCACAGTACACTTCCGCAAATAGGATTGTGGGGATTAAAATATCCATCCATAATACAACAGTGAACACAAAATCAAAAGGACTGGAAATTGAAAGTTCGTTCTAAATGAGTACCTAGTTAGAATATCAATTACTTCACAGTGCGGTATCATAGAGTATTATTGCCTGCAGTATATGCGACACTACATAATTAACTTCTTTTCAAGAGGAGATTCTAGTATATTTCGCTGTCTCCCACAAGAACGAAAGCCCCTTGTCACTTCTGAGCCAATTGTATTCATAGCTTCTATAAAAACGCTAGTGACCGGATGTTGGAGTGAAAATTTTTTAATTATTCAAGGCGGTTAAAATTTCCTGGCGGCTAGGCGTAATTATATTGTCTTCTTAATCACTACTGCCATCTCAATAATGAGTGTTTTTCCCTTATATTTCATGTGCACATTATCAAGAAGGCTTGTAAGGTAAGAATAAAAGCTGATTGCTAGTTCGGCGATGATCATGATTGTATATTCAGCTGCTCTAAGAATCGTTGAATGTTAATCCACTTTCTGTAGATACGAATAAATTGTTATTTAACGACTGTTTACTTTTAACTAAGTACACTCCTAGCTGTGAAACTACTGAAAAACATGTTGAATAGCATCAGCAGTTCATGTTAAGCGAGATATACTCAATGTAAAAGGATTCCCTGGCTAATTCATAATATAGTCTGGACAGGGCATATCGCGACAAACACAAAATCTTCTTCAGAAAAGTTGCCTTTGTTTTCTGAATTTCTTTTCAGTTGTTTTTGATGAGATAGGGCCAAATGATTTGTATCCCATAGGTGGCGATATGACTTCTTATTTTACTAAAGATTTTCTCAGCTGTGTCAATTGATAGTCTTCGTAGAAGTTCGATATCACTCATCGCACTTACTGCTGCTGTCGCCCTCTTTATTACATGTTTCATGAAGGAGCGTTCAAGGGTTGCAAGGTTACCCCAAGTTCTGTGAAATCATTTACAATTTTAGGGAGACTTGTTCATAGGATAGTTACTCTCTGATGGCAACTTTGCCACCCCTTCTGAATATCATGTGTACCATTTTGTCCATGTTTTACTGGTATGTTTATTTTTGTCCAGGATACCAGTAGATTCCAGCATTTCTGGAAGTCTTATAAATTGGAAGAGCAAAGTCCATTTTATAGGTATGTAGCGAGATTTGCCCTTCAAATCCCATCAGTATTTTCATGATGTCTGCAGTAATCAGGATGAATAAGATCGGACCAATCGGGTCACCCTGTAGATCTCCCCTTGTCTGGATGATAGGTCGTGAGGATTTAAGATTGTCTCTAAAATGACTGTATTTTATCCTGTAGGATGTTTGCCAGTATATTTCCTAAATAATTCCCTAAAATTTGCTCAAGTTTACCAATAAGAATCTGATGATGCATCAGGTAAATAGCCTTCTTGTAGTCTATAAAAATGACATGGTATTTGCCCCCTTTGTCTCAGAGCTTCCGACATCTTCCAGTAAGTTCTGTATTGCATGTAAGGTTGATAATCTTTACCTGAACCATATTGTTGATCGGGAATGATTTCAGTAGTTAGCGAGGTGAGTTTGTCCGTTAGTATTTTGGAAAAGACTTCGATTATTGCATTTTATGAAGTGATACCTCTATACGAATCGGTAGAGTTTTGGTTTCCTTTACCTCTGTATAGTATCTTCAGTAAGGAGGTTTTAGAGCTAGTTGGTATTACGCTCATCTCTAGATACTTATTGAAGAGTGCATTAGATATTTTTCCCAACTGTGGAAAGGCGCTTTTCAGGTGTTTGTTGTTCTCACCTCACCCAGCAGCAGATATCCATTACAGAGGATATGAACCCCGATGTTGGCATCTACAGACTGGCACTGCCACTAATCCGCAGAGGTAGCCTAAAAGGAGGAAGGTAAAAATGTATATTTTCCTTGGATCTTGCTCGGTGGTTTTTTTTATTTGGTGAATGTAAGAGGTTACACAATATTTATGATGTAGGTTTTACAGAGCTCTATATACAGTAAATAGTATAGGGCCTACTTGTTTTTGAGGGTTACTTGTACTGTATTTGTTTCCTGTGCAGTTTAAAGATGAAACTGGAAACTAAGTACAGGTTATCTTCCTATCATGACTTCTATGTTGAATTACCTGTTGGTGTACTTCCCAAATGAGGTCCAAATGTTTGGTGACAGTAGTTGTGTGGCTGGTTTATGCCTCAGAGGAACATGGTGTGCTGGCCTCTAAACTTCCAGGAGAAGACTCTTCAGAGGTGCAGTGGAACCTTAAATAACACAGCATTAAATAGGCCTACCATTTGCTGCTGTAGCAGTGGAAAGTGAGAATTCTTTCAGAAGTAATTCATACCTTCTTTTAGTTACTTTTGCAAAATAAATAAAAATGAAGCAATAAGAAGAGCTTGGTCTGTGATATGTTACTATGTGATAAACTGATCCTTTGGGACAATAAACTGTGTTTCGTATGAGTCTGAACTCATAAAATATGGCTGAACATTTCTTAGTAAGAACTTACGATTTTCAGATCCACCTAACTTAATTGGTACATCATACAGCCATTGTTATAAAGTGGATTAGGTGAATCTGAAAATCATAGGACATTTTTTTTCATAATTTGGTGTAATAATAGAGAATGTATTGGAATTTATTACATGTAATTATCAACTCATATTTGTAAATTTAGAGTTGATCTTGTAAACTGCCAATGACATGTTCATGTAGCACTTGTGTAATATTCAGGACTAAATATAATAAGTTTATAGTTTTGGTGAATACTAGGTTCTAGGATTGCTGAATACTTGGTTCTAGAAATGATAAAATAGTTAATTGCCTTCTAATAGAGGTGAAGTAATTTTGCTGGAATATAATTTGTGTGATGGTTATTTTATTCCTCCATTCTATTATGTACCACTACCGTAAATGTTGAGGGATAGGTAGAGAATGACCTGGGAGTAACATTTGCCTATGGTGAAAGAAAGAAAGAAATGAGCACTTGTTAATCAAAACCTACAGTGTGTTGGAAATGATCCTACGCAGTGACCTTGGCTGGTGATGATACCAGCTGAGAAGAATGCAAGGCTGTTAAAGTGAAGGTCGGGTGAGGTCGTTAGTACAGTGCAAAATTTAAGATTCTTACTATGGAGGAGCAAATGGTTTTAGTTGAGTGGGTTTTCCAGGAAGATGACGAATAAACGGCCTCAGTGAAAAGAGGACTTTTTCTGACTCAGTATCTCAGTGCATTAGAATAGGTAAATTCCATACCTGAAGCAGTTTTTCATTGCTCCGTTGAGTGCTAGACTACCAATTTTAACTGAACACTCAGATAGGCTATACTGCTTACTGCGGAGAGTAATTTCTAACTTACTGTATTATGTGACGGTCCCAAGCACTGTACATTTCTTTGGTATGTGTTTCTTTGGTAGTTTAAGAACTTATATCCTTTTCTTGTTGTTAACCTGTCCATGGCCTATTCTTTACCAAGTTGCCACGGAGGGCCTCGTCGGCATGAAGAAGTTTCATTCCTTAGTCCTTCTGCTCTACTTCCTATACCTATGAGGGTATGCGGAATTATACTAGTTTAGACTATTATAGCGTTGAACTATATATTTGACTTGCTGTTAGGGATGTTAGTACATTGTGATATCTTTTCAACTGCGGAAATGTTCATTTTGGGAGTTTAGCTGTGGTGTGAGTATTGTGGATATGTAGTCTATCCTCTAAAGGTTAATATGAATGTAAATTACATAAACAATTTTGGTCTTTGAATCAGTTTTTCTCTCTTAGCATTTTCTAAATAATATGCTAAATCGGGAAGTGTATTTTGTGTATTCTGTAATAGCTGTTAGACTTATTATTTCTTGGAATGTTTTTTGTTGTGAAAACTAAATGAAAACTTTATAGTGACAGTAATGACCTGCAATAGAACCTAGGTTCTCCGGACTAAATGGGACCGGATGTGATCCAGGCTAAGGAAAATCTGAATTATTGTAAAGTAATGGGGAAAATGCCATTACAATTTCTCACCAGAGCCACTGTAAATAGTTTAAGGTCACTGTTATTAATAGTGTATGAAATAGTTCATACGCCACTGTATTTGAATAACTTGTTTAAATTTAGTGTTTAAGAGGTTCACTAATTACCAAGTTATTTACTATTATGTTATAGTTTCAGAAATGAAGTACTGTGCTGTGTGTTCTGCAAATCAAAAGAATAATAATTGTTGCATAAAATATGACACTGACATTTTAACTAAATTTGATCCAGACTGATGCGGTTCTACTGTGCCTTTTTATAGGACAAACTGTCATTTGTTACATTGTGGCTTTTTCTTAAGTCGGCATTTCCTGCCTCTGATGTGATTTTGATTATCCGGAATGTCATTCTTCTTTCACAAACACACACCTTTGTACTGATACAGTACCTTCACATATGCAGACTACAAACTCACATTGCTGATCATAGAAAAGTGAAAAGTTTCTGAAAAGTATACAGTATTTTAAATTTAAGAAGTAATAAAGCAATGAATATTTACTAAAGAGTATTTTTATATGGTATTGTATGTTCTTTGAGTTTAATTTTTTCAGATGTAATTTTATTTGCAACTAACCTCTTGTGTAGATACAAACACTGTGCTTACCACAACAGAAACATAAGTTATAGGTTCAGTTGTTGCTGAGAAACTTATCCAATACCATGCGCTCATTCTTCGTTTGAATGACTGTTCATTTCTTGACACGCAAAATGAGCTGTTATGTCCCAAGTACAAAACTCAACTTTTCAAAAATTCTCTGAGACAATATAATTCAGAGGTTTGTCTGCACTTAGCCTATAAAGAATCCACCTGCATGACTTCAGTATCAAAAAGTGCTTATTTTTTTTAACAGTGTTTACATTGTGAAGAAACTTTTGTTTGATCATTATTCCTGATCAATTTTCTGTAGTGAACAGTTATTTTATATGATTTAGGTAATGGTCTTAAATATTAATGTAAATTACTTCGTAATATTTATGTTGAAAGGCTTCATTGGAATAGAGAACAAAAGTCTCTTGTTTTTTGAACAACATGGATATGTTTGATTCTGTAGCAGACCGTAATCATATTTCTATATTTCAACTTGTGTATGGTCTTTGGAACTAGTCTATTTTCATCTTTTATTGCTTTGTGTATGCAAGTTGTTTGGTTTGTTTTTTGATCTTCAGCAGTCATGCTGTATTAAAAGTAAAATCATGATAAACTGTACTTTATGGGTGTTTGTTGTTAAATCCACAAAATAGTGGTGACCCTGATGTGAATGTTCTGTATATTATGTTGCTGTACAAATAAGTGACACTAGGGCTATGACAAGCAATTTTTACCTGATGCATCCTGGTGTTCAAGCTTCTGGCATTTTAGTAAGTGGGCACTTCATTTCGCCATCACCAAAAGGATCTGAAAACCTGGACATCAGCATGTGGACCTTGTCTGGAGAGACACTAACTCTGCAATTGGAAGGTACCACCCAACTGCAGCAAGATTGTCATATTAATGTTGAACATTTTGGGTCCATTACTTCCATTGCAAGGATATCTCTACCTTATCACAGTTATTGACTACTTGTGACGATGGCCTGCAACAGTTCCACTAGCAGAGATTACAGCTGAATCTGGCTCATTTGCCCTATTGCCAATGTGTATATTTCATTTTATTGTACCTTAAATCATCACTACAGACTGCAGAAGACAATCTGTATGCCGACTACTGAAATGTCTTGCCAACGCACTAGGCATTTCGTACATAAAAACTAGTCTACCATCCACCAGCAAATGGCAAAATGGAACGGAGTCACAGTCAGTCATAGTCTGCTTTAATGCATGACTGTCTGACAAATGTGTTTTGGATCTTTCGCTGGTCTTTTTGGATCTTCACTCGTACTTCAGCTGGAGTTGTATGAATTTTTAGGATGAAGTTACATCTTTCTATAGTCACGTTACCAGGAGCTTTCCTTAATGAATAAAAGTGGCTCATGGACGTTCAAATCTTTGTTTTCTAATTAAAATAACAGATGAGGAATCTAAAATTCATTCCCACTGAACACTGCAACCAAGAGTAAATCTGTCATCAGTGTAGGGTGAATAAGAAAATTGACATTATGCTGTTAAGACACTCCTTCGGCCAATATATGATGGGCCATATCCAGTCGTCTCACAATGATTAGTATTTAGAGGTGGAGGCAGCTACAGGGAAATAGTCTGCATCAACAGATTGAAACCCGCCTTCATTTTTCAACTTAATTCACCTGCAGACATAGAAGGCAAATCACAAGGAACCATATCTGGTATTCTGAAATCTTGAACCACTGTCACCCCTGAGACATAATCGTCTGGCAATCAGACCAGTGGACCTTCAATACAGACTACAAGATCAGGTCGACATGTTTCCTACCCTCGAAGGTACATGGACGTTCTCACTACAGCGGGAGATGGTTATTTGTAACTTTCTGTTTTGTACAACTACTACATGTGTTGAGGATTTCTTCCGGGAATAGCCTTTGCCGGAAGATCAGTTCTTTTAAATTATTTGCACTTAATAACGATGATGATGATAATAAAAGGAACCTATTACCTAATGGTCTCAACAAGGATATCACTAGCAGTTTGTGAACCCGAAGTGAATTGGAAGAATTGTTCAGAGTTATTTGGTATAATTTTCTTGGGTATTTTAAACTCTACCGCATTTTAATCATGCAAGTGCTGTGTTGCCTTTGTCACTTAGTACAGTATACCTCCTTTTCTTGTAGTTAACCAGTCCATGGCCTATTCTTTTCCAAGTTGCCACGATGGGCCTCGTTGGCATGAAGATGTCGCACTCCTTAGTCCTTATGCTCCATTCCCTGTACCTCTTAGAGTGAGAACAATACTAGTAGGTTAGGCCATTTAATTTTAACCTGTATTTGACTTCCTGTTAGAGGTCTTTATGCACTGTGATTACTATCAACAAAGTAAATTGTATAATTTGACTGTGTGAACTGTGAAAATGTTGATCATTGTGGAAGTTAATATTGTGGTTTGAGTGGTCTGCAGTGATTCCCTTTAAATGCAACCACACATAAATATCCAGGAAGATTACCATTTATACATTAGTCATAGAAGATACAATACAAAGTGGTAAACTTTTCCTTCTGATAGGACAAATACTGTGTAAGGAGACTTGCCACTTTATATTGTATTATTCAAGTATGTTCCACTGTAAGGAACATACTACCATGATGGTGATGTTGATGTAATATTATAGAAATGTTATCTGCGAATACCAGTAACTACTTGAGATATATTTATGTGAGGGTAAAGTTACCTGTTACTATCTAGCATGCAGTGCTGTCAGTAGAGCCTTGTTGATGAGAATGTAGAGGGAGTTTCAGGCTTGATATGTAAAATCTGATGATCTAGCGATGGTTTATTCCCTAACAAATGTGTTAGCAAAGTACTTTTGCAAAAGTTTACAATGATGTGTTCTGAGTTATCTCCCAATGCAGCAAATTCTCAGCCATTTTTTAGGTGACCAATACCAAATTGTTCTAATTTTCTTTGTGGGAGCAATAGCTGGTGGGATTCTTACACTGGATTTACAAACCTGTGTTGTGATATGCACATTTGATGATCTATTTTTGTGATTTGTGAAAAAGAATTATACTTACTGATCCACATCTCCAAAAATATGTGAATTCTAGATGTAGTAACTTTTCCTGTAGATAATGTGCATGAATGTCTTGTGTAGGATATGTAAACATGTCCCTATAGGTTTATTTGATCTCTGTTAAGGGCACCTGGATGTGAAACCTGCAGTTTTCTAATTCCCATTTTGGAGGTTCATAGCTAAGAAACTATTTGTTCCATGGATACCACAGTTTGTCTCCTCTTTCGCTCTATGTCTGAGATGTTGAGTAATTACTCACATTTCTACTGCAATTTTAAGTATAATTTTCACAGATAAAATTACTTTGAGTTGCATTTCCTTTTGAGTTAATAAGACTATACGTACAATGGAGGCTTAATTGTTTCAAAAAAGCATTATATTCCCTATTGAAATGTGTTCTCAAAACTAAGTTTTTGTGCTATGTTACTTTAATTTTCAGAAACAAAGAGTCATCCTCACAACTTAACATCTTAAGAAGTGCTCGATTACTCTAGTTATTACGGTCCCTGAAAAAAAAGTACCTGAAGTAGTTCAGCCATGTAATGTTAGCTGAGGGAGTGACGGTGGTGCTGCCATATTTAAAATACACTTTTGTTACAGGAACATACACATAGTTTCCGATTCAGGAAAGCTTCTTTTTGACTACGGTTTACATCCAGGTACCATTAAGCCAGATGTCGAGCACTTAACTTGTGGACACTGTTTCGTAGGTTGAATTCTCTCTACTTGCCTGGCTATCAGACACAGTATACACTGACTGCACTGAACTTCACTCAGTCCTTATAAGAGATGTTATTGCTAGTCTACGGAAGTGAAGTCCAAATAGTGTGCCACATAACTCCTGTTCGAGATTTACGATATGTATATTTATCTTGTACGTCTTTTCCAACTTTCTATGATCAGCCTCCTGGACATAAAAATGCTGTATGCTTAACACTCCTGTACTTGTTAAATACTCAAAAACTTAGAATCTTATGTTCAGTGAACTTCAGTCATAAATAAGATTTAACCCTCAGTGATATACATGAAGTTTTGTATTGTACATGATGTAACTATTTGTCAGACTACTCATGTAAGGGTAGAGGAGATAGTAACATTGTAGTTATTGTGATGAAGAGACTGTTAATATACAATGTTCCCAGACTACTGTGCCACTTGTAAGCTTATTGAAACACCATAGTTGATACTCTCCTCTGTCCATTTTAGGGACACTGAAGCCTTTATTACAATGTCAATAAAATACATTATTTAAACACTTTGTTACTTTCATTCAAGAATGACAAGCCTAAACATTTTGTCCTGTGTGGCACACCTCTCCAAGATGTTGGTAGCTAGTGCGCCACAGAGACCACTGCAAGTCTCTTTTGCAGTAGGAAGTAGAAACTGAACTCTTTGATATAAAAGTCAAAGGGTGGTATTTATAGAAAGTGGAGGTACATATCTCCTCTGGACCACTCACTACATTGCGCTTGCTGTGTTGTCTCAACTCCACACTACTAGCCACCAACATCCTTAAAAGGTGCAGTACAGAAGTTATTGAGCCCGCTGCCAGACCGATGTTATGTGGTTTTTCCACATCTGAGAAAGCTAAGTAACTTGGATATGTTAAATTCCCAGTTGGGAATCATTAATTATTTTAGAGAATAACTTCCTTAAATCCATCTTTGTCAGACAGTTTGTTCCTATTTGAAATGTCATTGCTGGTAACTTGATAAACAATGTAACTAGGATGGTAGTTCTCACAAACATTCTACGCATGTGTATGACCAATTATTGATTTTTACTGTTTTAAGCTTTTTGAAAGAGTGCAATGAAATTTATTTCTAATACATATTCTGTGTGAATTCAGAACTCAAAAGATTTATGGAGTGGAGTAATTCATTAAAACTTGGCCTAATTATGGCAAATTTATTTAAGTGATGAATGTTCAAATGTTGAGAACAAATATGTTTAAAACTGAATGACTGAAATTATTGTACTGTATAAGAACTTAAATAATCTTGAAGTACTTTTAACGTTTCTGGACCATTTCTGCTTGGAAATGTTTACAAAACTAATTGTTGTAACATTTTCGTGTTTATGGTTAATTTTCTTGTTCTGAATGCTAAGTATCTTGAAATACTGTACACAAGAAATTGATTTGTACATGCCATGTTGAAAGATAAGGTTGGATAAACTCTTTATTTATTGCTAAGTGAAAGAAATGTTTAGTCATAATTTATTTGCATAACAATTTCACTTCATAGAATAAGGTGGCAGACATTATTGAAATTTAGACCATTTGTATAGCTTTGAGCTTTCATTCGGGAGATGACAGGTTAGAAACACACCGTCGGCTGCCCTGCAGATGGTTTTCCATGGATTCTTTTTTTCACCCCAGGCAAATTCTGGGGCTGTATCTGAAAGTAACGGCCTACCTTCCCAATTCCTGCCCTTTCCCATCACTCAGTCTGTTGCGGCCGACGTAACAACATATCGCAAGCACATAACAAAGTTCATTTCCATAGGCGCACAAATACAATTTTGCAAGAAGTCAGATAAAGGAACAGACTGCCCTAAACGAGTAGACAGAACATATCACTGAGAAAGTAATTTAACACATTTATTACACATGAATAAATGCCGCAAATCTACATACACGGTGTTTCAAGAACATACATATTTCGAATGCATGCATTTATTAAACTGTTCGACATACGAATATTGAACATCCGTAATCTGAAGTAGAGAGGTTCGTAAATATGTGTGTAAAGCAGGCGCGGCTCCATAATACGATCTGCAGAGCTGCAGAACCACCACAATGAAAGATACCGGTATACAGTAATATTTAGCGATTAGCGATTCCATCCTTCATATTGAGTGTTTATATCGAGCCAAAGATCGATACCCATACAGCTGCTGGTGATCTGGCAACCCTGTTTAGATCTGTGAACGAGAAAACATTAGGAGAGCACACTTAACTACAGCTTTCTTTCCGATAGGTGGCTAAGGGTCGCCCATAAGATTCTGTATGAACTGCACGCCTTGCAGTACGTCTGACCTATTCCCGTGACCATAGTTAGTAAATAATACACTAGATAGCGCCACCGTCCGTGAGCTAGCGAGCATGTTGAAATCTCAGCTGTTTGGGAAAAGCTCCCTCCATTGTACTCATCAGTGTAAATAGAGAACTTAAACTGTGTGGAATTGATATGGTTTAAAATTCTTACATGTCATCATTCTCAGATACTACAGTATAGTTGTGATGCTTCTGTTCAGTAGAAAGAAAGCTCAAATAGCTTAAATGCAGGATAAATGCGTGATAAAAGATTATGGTTGTGATTAAGTAACACAAAATCAATTTACTGTCCATGTTCAGTCTTCAAACAATGTACCTTATGATTGGGGGTATGTATATTTTTCTATCTTTGGTGTAAATGATCAGGACTTCAAATTCTATCCAAGGACCGAAAACATTCTCTCGTACGAAATGAATGAGCGAGTTCTTAGACCTACAAGTAATCATGACTATATTTCTTCGTAATGGTAGTGATTTCTTCCGAGTTAGGTAGTCATGAAAATGAAAGCAGAAACGCTAGTACCATCAGATGATGTTCCCCCTCCATTAAAGAAAGCCGGCTGCCAAAGATGTATGCAGGTCTCGGAACCTTTGTAAATATGAATGCGTCGATAGGTCAACATTTTTCGATAAGGGGAAGAGGGGCTTTATTTTTTGCAGCTTTTTAATAGTTGTTTTTTGTACAAGTCAGTTATTTATATTGTCGATGTCCCTCGAAATTGGGGTCTTACAAATTGAGATAAACGTTTATCGGTATTATTTTTGTATATTTTCGAGAACTGCACACTGATAGGACATGGAGTAAAGCGTTTCCGCGGGGTTGGAGGACGGATTCACACGAGCTCAGCTGACACTTTCCGCATGCAATATGAATTTAGATTTGTCTATTACACTTACTGCAATGGACTGGGGTCACAGAGCAGAACCACGAACATTATTCAGCACGAGCCGCCACTGGTGTAAAGTTTCATATGTCCTCCAGCGCCGCGAACAATATCACATCGATACTCAAATTCCTCCCATACTCGGGCAAGCCTGTCCTTCGTCACTGATGTTACGGCAGTACGGATGTGGTTCTTGAACTCTTCCAGGCTCTTTGGGAATGGTGGTTCATAAACGTTGTCTTTAACGAAACCCGACAAGAAGAAGTCGCAGGGTGTCAAATCCGGTGATCGTGGAGCCCAGCTGCGAAATGCTAAGTCGCCAGCTCCTTGGCGACCAATCCAACGGTTCGGTAGAGTTTCATTCAGATATTCACGCACTTGGCGACTCCATTTTTCAACAAGACGGGGCACCCCCTCACTGAAGTTGTCTTCGTGCTGCCTCGGAAACGAGTTTGGTAACATAGCGAGATACTGCTGACCGTTAACTGTGTTTCCAAAGACTGGGCCGTAAACAGATGATCGGGATATCGCACAAAACACACTGAATATGTACGAGATTCGCCCAAAGTCAATGACTGCATGTAGGTTCTATAGGTCCCAAATTCGAATATTGTGTTTGTTCACCTGACCACTAACATGGAAAGTCACTTTATCCCTGAACACGATGTGTTGTGCGAAAGTGTTATCATTGTCAATAGCATCAAGAATCTCGTTACAAAATGCCACACGTTTGCGTTTGTCATCAGGACGCAGAGCTTGTAATAGCTGTAACTTGTACGGCTTCATAACCAACCGACGTCTCAAAACACGCCAAATTGTTGTTGTAGGCAGTTGTAACTCCCGACTGGCACGACGAGTTGGTTTTGAAGGACTGTACGTTGGAAAGCAGTTTCAATTCGTACAACATTTTATTCAGGAACACGAGGGCGGCCAGGACCCTTTCCTTTACATACACATCCTGAATCTACAAACTGCCAATACCATCTGCGAATGTTCCACCTATTCGGAGGATCAATTTGGTACCTCAACCTGAAACGTCCTTGCACTGTAATCACGGAATTGCACTTCGCAAACTCGAGAACACAAAATGATTTCTGCTACGGAGTAGCCATTTTAAACATACGAGGTTTACCAAGCAAAACATAAGACAACTGACATCTAGCTGCTATTAATATAAAGTAGACTATGTATTCGTTTCTCCAATAGCCGAACCGAGGCGCAGCGATCGATAGGTTTGACAAAATAATACTTTGTAAAACGTATATCTTTTTGAAACACCCTATAAATCAGAACGTCTGTCTGTGTATCTGTACCTTATAGAAATCCATACCGTTCCACCAATCTGAACCAAATTTGGTATACTTATCTTTTAGGACACTGTGAGTAACCCCATCTACAAGAAATTTTAACATCTCTCTCCATTCCGTAGATTTAGGCCCTTTGGCACATTAACATAGGCTAATATAGGCGAAATATTCTATTTATCGTACAAGGACCAGACAAAGCTCATTTTAAGTCTCACGACGCGTAGAACAAAACTCAAAACTAGAAAACCATGTTTTAAGGGCCTAAAACCAGCTGTTTTGGAGAGGTGGTGGTGGTGGTGATTATAGTTTTCAGAGGAAGTACAACTGGGCAACCATCCTCTATATAACACTAATCAGAGAGAAAAAATGGAAGGGGTTCGACACTTCGAAAAATGAAGATATCGGGCAAAGGAGACAAGGGCCACGAAGGGCATGAAAATGAAAGACTCCCATACGTAATACCGTTGGGGACTGAAAAGAACAAGTGTTGACCAAGGGAGGTCGGATAGGATAGATGAAAGTGAGGAGCCTGGCACAAATAAGTGGAAGCAATGCCAGGACTCAGCTGAGGGCCCCGTGGTCGCCAACCCACGCTCCAAATTTCAGAGCCCCTGAGGCCTCTTTTAGTCGCCTCTTACGACAGGCAGGGGATACCGTGGGTGTTATTGTACCGCCCCCACCCACAGGGGGAGCTGTTTTGGAGATATTGGCATCACACTACCCCACTCGAGGAATTGGATGAAGAAATGACCAGCAGTAATCATGGCAACGTAAGCTCAAGGATTCTGCAGTAGAATCCAGGCCTGGTGTTCGAAGTAGGCACGTAAATGTATGCTAGGCCAAGGAGAGAATCTGCTACACATATGCCCCCACCCCATGGCACTACAACCCTTGAAGGGCCTGGGCCTACCAAGCGACCGCTGCTCAGCCCGAACGCCTGCAGATTACGAGGTGTCGTATGGTCAGCACGACGAATCCTCTCGGCGGTTCTTGGCTTTCTAGACCGGGCCCGCTATCTCACCGTCAGATAGCTCCTCAATTCTAATCACGTAGGCTGATTGGACCTCGAACCAGCCCTCAGGTCCAGGTAAAAATCCCTGACCTGGCCGGGAATTGAACCTGGGGCCTCCGGGTAAGAGGCAGGCACGCTACCCCTACACCACGGGGCCGCTACACATATGAATGTCTCGAAAAAAGCACTATGGGGGTAAGCCACCCATATGGGTTGTGGTCGGGAAGGGGTGGCATATACTGTATAAAAATAATCGAAAGTGTCGAAACCATAGGTTTCAGGGTCGCTAAGATGAACAGTGACACTCCGCATGTCGTTTAAGTCAAAGTTCAGTTCCCATCGGCATGAGGGTGATAAGGGATGAAAAAAGTCCAAAATGGCACAGTTTATGGATTTATGTGTGTGCACCCCTCTGTGCGAGAGTGGAAAGGGGATGAGTTATAAAAGTAATAGGAAACGACCAATGTTAAAGTAGAATCCATAGCTTTGGCATCGCTGATATGGCCTTAAACGACATCTGGAGTGTCAACATTCATGTTCAAGCGCATCGGCAAGGGGGTGAGAAGGAGTGAAAAAGAAAATATCGAAAATAACCGAGATTAATGTTGTGTACAGTTTTCGGTGTCGCTCGGCTGATTGGTGACAGTCCCAGTGACAGCTGGAATTGTGTGCGTTATATCTATAATGCGACGCGTAAATACATTGCGTTATAACTTATTTTCATTATTGTTTGAAAGGATCGACCACTTCCCAGACAATCTGGGCTGCCTCAAGGAAATGCTTTAAGGCGAAACAAAATAATTTCAAGCTAAAACGTAAAATTATACACATAACATTTCAATTTTAAAATTTACAAAAGGATCCATAAACAATCAACGTCACAATTAAGAAAACTTTAAAAAACACTTGAAATAATACAAATCCTATAAGTAAAAGGTGTGAAATAGAAAATTACTTAAATTGTAGGTGTACGTGTGTACAATATCTTCCAGAATAGCTCTCAACCAAACTTCGTACAAATACGAATTACTATCTCGAATGACGTACAAGAATAATCGAAAACGACTAATATTAGCATTAAATACAGTAGACAATCAGTGGCGGCCGGTCAATACGTGCTGCCGGGCTCCAGCACGTAGCTTGGAACTGTAAGGAATTATTATCAGTACAATTATCCTGGTGCCTTTTCTTTGTTTTGAGTACGGTATGAATTTGTGTTTTGTGAAAATCAGGACGAGATCTGTCGACCACCTAGCTCTGTTCTCCCGAGGAACTCCTCTCGTGCTTAGAGCTGGGGACGGAGCTGTTGCTCCTATGATTGCAATCGGTAGTGCGAGTGCAGCGCTCCCTCCGGTATTCTCCGGTAGTCAACTGTTGCTTGGGAACCAATCGGTGGTTTCGGAGGGCGAACGGAGGACGGAGCAACTGTACTGAATGTGTGCTCGCTTGCACTTCCAGTAGTGGAGCGCAACGGATGTGGTAGCGACGTAGTAAATACTGCTTTATAAGTATGAAGAAGGCGAATATATGAAATATATACATTCGCAGTTATCGTTAACGTTTAATAATATATATATATATATATACTAGCAAGATACCCGTGCTTCGCTACGGTATTATACTGAAATTTATAATTGAATGCTTATTGTATTAGATATATAATCCGCCGAAATTCGCGATCTGACTCGTTTTCTGCGAGAATCGACCAAAATTCCCGATCTGACTGGTTTTCTATGATTTTACGGCACGTTTCCTCCCACTTTTAAATCTTCCTTTCCAGCAATCGATTTCGTACTTCCGGGCTAGGCTCAGGTATTCCTCCCGGTCAGTTGGGTCCGTAAATCTTTCCCATCTTTTCCTATAATATTTTTAATATGGATAAAATCCTTCAGGAGATCCGGCGTGGTGTCATATTGGGTGCCTTGGTGGCACTGAACCCGTCCAGGAGCCGTTTCTAGCGCGGTCCGCACATTTGACGACGGTCCGGAATATTATTATTATTATTATTATTATTATTATTATTATGTGTTGCTGGAATGGCTGATAACAGGGAAAACCGGAGTATCCGGAGAGAAACCTGTCCCGCCTCCGTTTTGTCCAGCACGAATGCCACATGGTGTGACCGGGATTTGAACCACGGAACCCAGCTGTGAGAGGCCGGCGCGCTGCCGCCTGAGCAACGGAGGATCCTTATAAGTACATTAATAACAGTAAAATCAATTGTTCTCACCTCCTTCTACACCCCACCGCCGTTAAGTTTATTTACCGCCACCCGCCCCCACCAAAAAAAATTAAACGAATGCTTGTTTCTTTATGTTTAAGGGAGATTCCAAACATCAATGTTCACGTCTATTACCTTCAGTTTTGAGATATAAGTATCCCCGTAAAAATAATTCACTTTTTTTCACTTCATTTCACAATAATTCCCCCCCCCCCCTTAAGTGAATTTTCCCGCAAATAATACTTGTTTCTTTAATAGTAAAGGATCTTCTAAATACCAATTATCACGACTCTAACTTCTTCAGTTTCCGATTTGTGTGTCCTCATGAAAGGAATTCAACTCCTTTACACTCCCGCCCTCCAAGATGGTACCCCACCAAAACGCGTTCTTCTTTGTTTTTAAATGAGGTCCAAATAAGAATTTTCACGTCTGTAACAACTTTAGTTTTTATTAGATGTATGTATTCTCATACAATTCAGTCAATTAATTTTTCAATTCTTTCACCCCCCCCCCCCTTCATTGGATTTTCCGAGAATACGTGCTTCTTTACTTTTAAAGCAGATTGCAAATATCAAATTTCACGTCTGTAACATCTTCATTTTTGAGATATCAGTAGCCTAATTAAAAGAATTCATCACCATTTTCAGTCACTTTTACCCCCCGCCCCCCTTTCCACCCAAGTGGTATTTCCGAAAACTAAAAGTACACGTTTCTTTATGTTTAATAGAGATAAAAAATACCATTTTTCACTTCTGTAACATGTTAAGTTTTTTTAGATATACTGTAAACATTCTCATTTTAAAATTTCACCCCTTTTGAGTTCCCCTTAAGTGGAGTTTCCAAAAACAAATCACCTATATTTCTTTACATTTACAGGAGATTTACACCCACTCTTTAGTCTGTAACATTTTAAGTTTCGAAGATATTCTGTAGATATAGTCTTTCAAAAAATTCACCCCAATTTGTCACTCCTGTTTAACCGCCATTAATTGGCTTTTCCAAAAACTAAAACATACGTGTTTCTTTATTTTTAAAGGAGATCCCATATGCAAATTATCAGTTCTGTAGTATCTTCCGTTTCTGAGATACGTGTATCCTCAATTAAGGCATTCAACCCATTTTTCACCCTTTTACACCCCTCCTATTAGGATTTACAGGAAACAAAAAATACGTGTTACTTTATTTTTAGAGGAGATTCTAACTACCAATTTTTAAAATTTACAGATGTAAAGTTTTAAGATGTAGACACACTCATTTTAAAAATTCACCCCCCAATATTTGGACTTTCCAAAAACGAAAAAATACGTGTTTCTTTACTTTTAAAGTAGATCCAAAATACCAATTTTCAGGTCTGTAATATCTTCAGGTTCTGAAATATAAGTAGCCTCATGAAAGGCATTCAACCCATTATTCACCCTTTTACACCCTTCCTATTGGGATTTTCCGAAAACAAAAGAAGACGTGTTTCTTTATTTTTAAAGGAGATTCTAAATACCAATTTTTACATCTATAAACTTTTAAAGTTTTGAGATATAGATACAGTCATTTTAAAATATTACTCCCTTTTTACCCCCCTTAATTGGGTTTTCCAGAAAAACAAAAAATACGTGTTTCTTTATTTTTAAAAGAGATCCCAAACACCAATTTTCAGGTCTATAATATCTTCAGTTTCTGAGATATAAGTAGCCTCATTAAAGGCATTCAACCCATTTTTCACCCCTTTTCACTCCTCCTATTGCGATTTTCCGAAAACAAAGAAATACGTGTTTCTTTATTTTTAATGAAGATTCTAAATACCAATTTTTACATCTGCAAACTTTAACAGTTTGGAGATATAGATTCGCTCATTTTAAAAATTCACCCCCTCTTCACCCTCCCATTCATTGGATTTTACAAAAACAAAAAAATACGTGCTTCTTTATTTTTAAAAGAGATCAAAAGTACCAATTTTCAGGTCTGTAATATCTTCAGTTTCTGAGATATAAGTACCGGTATCCTGATTAGAGGCATTCAATCCATTTTCCCCCATTTTCACCCTTTTTCATCCCTCATATTGGGATTTTCTGAAAACAAAAAAATACGTGCTTCCTTATTTTTAAAGAAGATTCTAAAGGCCAATTTTTACATCTGTAAACTTTTAGAGTTTTGAGATATAGATGCACTCATTTTAAAATTTCATCCCCATTTTCATCCCCTTACCGAAGGAATATCCAAAAATCCTCTCTTAGCGAGCACCTACATCATAATATGAACATAACCCCAAAATTTCATTTCTTTATGTCCAGTAGTTTTGGCTCGGCGATGATGAATCAGTCAGTCAGTCAGTCAGGACAAGCTATTTTATATATATAGATTTCCGATAAAAGTCCATGCAAATATAACGAAAAATGTCTATTCTATTACCTTTGAAGTGTAATATATATGATGGACTATAACTATTCTCGTACGTCCTCGCGGTGTTGGAGCCAACGCGCCCGCCTATCGCCCGGAGGTCCCGGGTTCGATTTCCAGCCGGACTACGATTTTTTTAAATTGTAATGATTACTATCCCAGTCCTGGGGACTGGGTGTTTGTGACATCCTTAATCTTCCTTTCCTCACACACAACATTCCACACTACCGCCATTCCAATTACACGCAGATTCATACAATATGGTGCCTGTAGGGGCAAAAGATCCACATGGGTCGACGCCCCGAACAAATAGCATTTGGAAGAAAATAACCGATGTTGTAAAACAACGCGAGAAGCGGGACTCGATCCAGCGAACCAGCGCTTTCGGAGCTTGAACGCTAACCACTCGACCACCGCCGTTTCGTGTTCGTGAACCCAAAGCACCGGTACATATTCGACGCGAAAAGTTATCTTGCGATTTTCTCGAGAACGCCTTTGTAGTACGCCGTACTACTTGCACATTATGATGTCCTAATGGACTACGAAATGTGTACAAAGTTGGAAGGTAGTCCGTGATCCGAACGTCATGGCCTCCCCTTGTAAGTGCATTGTACCTGTATTCAGTCTGTGCGTATTAAATTTGCGTCGATATCTCCTGTGCTTGTTGTGTTGTGTAAGTAATGCAAAGTATATTAGAAAATAAGTGTGGTGTTGGTTTGATATTTAATCCCATTTTGAGATGGTATTCGTGTTTTAGAATATTTAAAGGCATTTAATAAATTTGTACAGAAATGTATACCACACATGCCACGAAAACCGTCTGATGCATGGCTTTTCTTTGAAATTACCGATGATAAACATCAGCAAAATGCACGTTTTGCGGCCGCATTTACGCGACGGGCGGTAGTGCATCAAAGTTGTGGGATCGTATCAAGAGGCATCACAAGGATGAAATCAGCACATCGGCTTCAGCAGAAGAAAACAACATTGAGGTATTAAGCGAAATATGTTGTGAGAAAAGGGCATTGAATATACGGGTGAAATACCATTACGTTGTCATGCCGCTACAGTACATTCACTCGGTATAACCGGATGATGACGTCACAACAACTGCAGCCAGCCACTAGCCAGCGCTCTACCGTCAGAACTACTCAGCCCGGTACAGCATATAAACAATTCCAATCACTTCTTTCTTTTCAGTAATACATGAGCTTTCTTTCTTAATCTGCTTACCCTCCAGGGTTGGTTTTTCCCTCGGACGCATCGACGGATCCCACCTCTACCGCCTCAAGGGCAGTGTCCTGGAGCTTCAGACTCTGGGTCGGGGATACAACTGGGGAGGATGACCCGTACCTCTCCAGGCGGCCTCACCTGCTATGCTGAACAGGGGCCTTACGGGGGGATGGGAAGATCAGAAGGGATATATAAGGAAGAGGGAAGGAAGCGGCCGTGGCCTTAACTTAGGTATCATCCCGGCATTTGCCTGGAGGCGAGCTGGGAAACCACGGAACACCACGTCCAGGATGGGTGAGGTGGGAATCGAACCCACCTCTACTCAGTTGACCTCCCGAGGCTGAGCGGACCCCGTTCCAGCCCTCGTACCACTTTTCACATGTCATGGCAAACCCGGGAATCGAACCCGGGCTCCCGGGGGTGGCAGCTAATCACACTAACCACTACACCTCAGATGCGGACGCAAACTGAATTTCAACAGATCAAAATCTGTTATTCACAGCGTAACAAAATAATGAGGCAATCTTGAAACGACTGCAGCATTTGAATGACAAACGTAGAAAGACACATGCACCTGTGGAATTGATACTGAAACGTAAATTGTAATTCCACCCAAGATCACCATTACTACATTGCCCACATTAAAGTATTTGAATTTTCCGCCCGTGAATTCAATCGGAGGACTACCGGAGGTCTCCGGAGGGCGAGCGAAAACAACTGCTCCGCTCCGCTCCTACCGTTCCCAGCTCTACTCGTGCTCATGTGAAATGAGCTCTGGCCTGTAGCCTGGAGGAAGCAATACGCAGGCGCAGCCAAGCTTGCAACACTCCCCGTAGCCGGTAGAGTATACCATCAACCGGGATCAACTTTCACTGATCCCGTCTATAGTTAGTTGTCCTCCCGCAAGGGGGTAGAAGTGCTCGATGCTTCCTGCTACCCTGATGTTGGACGTGATTCTGCCACTAGAGAGCAGCATCGTCTGGGCTGAAATGTACAGCGTAACTGGGGAAAATCTATCGCAAACATAACGTTGTTATTAAGGTAACCAACCAGTATCCATCTTCCTTTTGTGTCAAAAATAAGGAATTCGTACGTGAGTCAAAGAATCTTGGACTGACCCTAAATGTTATCCCGCATTAGAATGTAAATTATAATAGAGGAGGTCTCAATAATTAAGTTGGCAGCACTTTCAGTTGCTTTGGGCGGTGTTTGATCTCGCGATTATATTGTTGGTGCGTGTTTTTCTATCACTGTGTTAGTGTTAAAGCTCATACGGAGATTTATCCAATTATTTATCCACTGCAGTGTATATGAAGTGAAATTAAACTAGTGTTCTTAGTGAGGATCTACATTTCCAAGATCCTATTTGCACTGCAGATTGAAAACAGCGTATTTAGCGTTTTTTGTAGCACGTAGGACGATTTTTTCACGAGCCGCCGCTGCATTTATGCATTACTTTTTTAGCTTTAGGATGCCTGCCTGAACTCTTACGGTTGGAATTGTCTTCTTTCTCATTTAAAAACATTGTATCATCACATTAAGACACTTGTCAATAAAAATATCGGCACATTCCTTACACAATGAAGCAATGAATTAACATTGAATAGCTGGACAATTTTCCTTTTAACATGAAGCCTACTAACAGAAAGAAAATCTATAAAATCCCGGCTTTAATCTGAGAAGTGGAATAAAAGAAAGCATAATCTGAGAAGAGGAATAAAGGAAAGTAAAGTATGAAAATGTTGTCGATAGTGATGCTTTAATTGTATGTAAATATTCCTCAGAGTAAAAATATAACATATAACATACCGTTGGCTGTATAGTCAGGATTTTTAAAGTCGCTGGCCTGGAAATGATATAAGAATTATAAGATCTGTTCAGATAATCGTAACGTCGCTTTTTTCTTGTATACCTTATCCAAATCACTTCTGTGACATTTCAAAACCCACAGATCACACCTACAACAACACATCGGCATACTTGCCAACTTTTAAAAATAGGAAGATTTTTTGATTTCTAATTCTTTGATTTCATCAAGGGTATTGCACCACGGTCTCGGTAAAAAAGAGGACAAGATAAAAGGCATACATATCTACAGTTACAATGCGAGTGCACAATCGTTGATGGCCATGGAATAACGTGTTATAAGAGCAGTGAAGGAATTTCAACGAAAAACTTCGAATTAAATAAGATATAAAGTATACTTTATATAATAATACTAAAAGTATAGTGTCTAGAAATCATCACAACTGTAAACCCCTAGTGTACAGGTAATTTAGCTTGAATTTCGCATCTTATCAAGTACGCATTTCGGGAATAGATCACGATCTATAGGAGCCGCCATCTTACCAAAGGTACAGCAGGCAGCATGGCGAGTATACAAGAGGTTCGGTTAGATACTACTGCTCCATGCGGAGAATGTGGGAAATCGACCATGGAAGCGGATGTAGCTGTCGAATGTGATGGCAGCTGTAAAAGATGGTATCACAAAGAATGTGCAGGTATCAGTGCAGGTGAGTTCGCTGTTATTAAGAAAGCAAAATGTTCGCTCATTTGGTTATGCAAAGAGTGTAAAGATGACTTTGCCATGATGAAGAATGGGAAAGAAGAGCTGAAGGCAATTTGGGAAAAAATCCGTAACATGAAAGATATTATAAAACAGACAGTCTCAGAGGAAATTAGGAACGTTTTACCGCAATTAAAGCAGAGAGATATGAGTGAAATTTCGAGCCACTCAAAGGTTCCAGCATACAATGACAGACAAAAGGAAAGTCTGACCAAGAAGAAAACTGCGCCTAAACCACCTGCTCTACAGCTCAATAATCAAACATCAAATGACCTTGAGTCAAGGTTTGATGCCTCATCTGTCAAGCCGGATCACTCCCAGGCATCCGATACCAACATCCAGTTCACTGCTCCGTTAATCAATGACGGGGAAGATGACGAAAAGAAAGATAAGGAGTGTGAAGTTTGGTCGGAGGTAGTTAAACGCAATCGTACGAGTATACCATTTATTAGAGGATCTAAACAAACTCAAGGTAACAAACTTCAAGCGGCAGCCAGGGTTGCTTGGTTATATGTTGGTAGTTTACATCCAGAGACAGAGTCAGAGGACCTCATGAATTATCTACAAGACAATGGGATTAACTGTAACATATCTTGTTCTCAACTGAACACCAAAGGGGCAAACAAAGCTTTTCGTGTTGGATTAGATTTTAACTTCTTAGACACGGTTAACTGTTCAAATTTCTGGCCTAAAGATGTGCTGGTTAGGCGATTTTCTTTTCGCTCCATTAGGAAAACCAGTACGCATTTCGATACACGCAATTAAGCGACAGGATGACCCGTCCCCTCAAGAAATTAAGCTGCTATCTTGGAACACTGAAGGACTACTAGGTATAGCTTATTCAATTCGAGCAATGCTGCAGACGTGTGATGTTGCAATATTTGTGGAAACTTTTTTAACATCGGAATGGAATGTTAATAGTCACTACTCAGCGCATGTTCTAGCTGACAAAGGACCTACCGGAAGACCTAAAGGAGGAATTTGTTTTTTCTCAGATAAATTCTCGCCTTTCGTTGTACAGCGAAAGTCCAAGAATGCTCTTGTAGTGCGCACTAGACTCTGTGTTCTCATTGGTGTTTATTTTCAACCTTACGCCAGTTCAACGGATATTATTGATGAAATTAGCCGCTGTTTGCAAGTGACAAAAAGAGAGGATACAGTAGTCCTGGCGGGAGATCTTAACTGCCGTATAGACATTCCACTTCAGAAAACAAGAGGTCAGTAGTTACTTAGAGGAGGAGGGTTTTCATCTACTCAATAATAAGGATCAGAGGACATATATTTGCTACAATGGCATGAGTACGATAGACCTTGTATTCATTAACTCAAAATTAACTCTAATCAGTCAAGTAGTCAGAGCAGAAACAGAGAAAAAACATTTACCAGTTGAGACGAGATTGAAACTAGTTAACTTTTACTCGTGCCCAGAAGTACTACCAACTCAAGTGAGCAGGCGGATTGATTTGTCCTTAATTGGTGACTCAGAAAATAGGATAATTATTGAAGAACTACAAAGTGGCACTCTGTCAGAGGCAGCAACAAAACTAGAAAAGATCATTAAAAAGGCTGTCATCTCCAACGACATTCGCCAAAGAAAAGCGAAGCCTTGGTTTACTATGGCGTGTTTCAATGCAAGGAAAATTGCTTTACAAGCCTTACAGGATGCAAAAGTGCAACGGACAAAGGAACGGTTAGCAGTTTACGCTAGGTTAAGAAGAGATTATAAAGTCATTGTCGCAGAAGCTAAGAAACAGTTCAGAGAGAAGGAAGAGAGACTACTAATTGAGGAAGCGAAACAGAATCCATATAAAGCCCTTCGCCCAAGGCAACCATCATTCCCAAAGAATATACTGATGAGTGTATGGGAGACACATCTAACTGCAATCCTACAGGAGAGAGATACGCGGCCGGTTAACTTTCATTTAGCCCACACGGAGGCTAGCGTCCATTACGAGGAATTCACACTTGATGAAATATCAGATACCATCTATAACCTGAAAGACAAGAAAGCATGTGGCCCTGATCTCTTATTCAACGAACATTTGAAAGCTACTTTCCCAGTATTACAGAACTCGATATCACTACTACTAAACGAATGTATGCGTCAAGGTAGAGTACCAGAAAGTTGGAAACGATCGACAATTAAGATGTTATATAAAGGGAAAGGTGATACAGCAGATCCCAATTCTTATAGAGGTATCGCACTGGAGTGTATTCTCTTAAAGACCTTGACTGCTTTAGTTCATAAACGCATTACAGAGTTCATTGCGGACAAACTCCCAGATTCTCAATTTGGTTTCAGGAGTGGTAGGTCAACACTTCAGGCAGTTCAGTGCCTTCAACGGGACATAGAGGAAGCCTTGGATCAACCTAGAGGAAAACTTCATGCCATCTTCATTGATTATTCAAAGGCTTTTGACACGATTGACAGAACTATTCTATTAGAGAAGTTACAAAATATCACCGACCATAGTTTCTATCTTCTTCCACTAATCAAAGATCTGCTCACCAGCAATTGGATAGAAATCAGTGATGGCATTACCAAATCAGGTCCCATTTTACAAACTATTGGTGTACTCCAAGGTGACCCGTTGAGCCCTTTGCTCTTCATTATTGCAACGGCAGACATTACAAAATCGATAACGTCTAGTAATGTCAAATTACTCATGTATGCAGATGACATGGCCTTAACGTCCATCTCAGAGTCTGACCTGCAAAGTAATTTTAACAAAGTGAGTAAATGGGCAGAAGATACTAAGCTGAGACTGAATGAGGATAAGACCGTCTCGATGACTTTTAGGAGAGGAGGCAAGAATGGAACATTTTACTACGGAGACCGGCAGTTAAGATCAGTATCAAGTTTCCGGTACTTGGGAATAACATTTCAATCGGCTGGAAAACAATTTTCCCTTCATGTCAAAGAAAGTCTAAACGCGGCCATTAAAGCAATGGGTGACATCAAACTTCTCAGCAGCTTGTCACTGACGACGGCCATAGAGTTGTTTCATCTCAAAGTCAGTCCAGTTGCGTCCTACGGAATAGAAAACATATGGGTGCATCTTACCAAGGCACAATTGCAAAGTTTAGAGAGTGTAAAATCAGCATTTCTTAAAAGAGTACTTTGTCTATCCAAGTACACTCCTTCGCGCCTCGTTTACGTACTGACAAGAGAACTGTTCTATGTAGAAGAGCTGCGTCTGAAGTTCCTGCTTCCCACCACCGCGGCGTATAAGGCACTACTGCAGGAACTTCTTCAAAAGAGGAACAACATATCGGACGATTTTTACCTCAGTGACGCAATGATTAATTTAGAGTGGATGCAAGGAGGTTATAAATTAAGACATATATCAACAAGGCTCGCCGTACATGGATTTCACCATAAACTGTGTGAATCCATGCAATTTCATGACCCCTGCCATGACTGTAAGTGCAGAAGATGTGGTGAACTCTGTGAGAGATACCATGTACTAAGGTGCAAATTGAGAACAGAATCTCTGAGACACTTTTGTGAATCAGTGTAATACTTGTATTCATGCACATTGTGCGCAATTAAATATTTATTATAATGCGAATTAACTATTACATTTAAAATCTTAAACTAAGAAAACAAAAACGATTGCAAGAAAACGTACCTAATAATCGTTCTCATTTATGACACATCTGTCTAAATGTTACATACGAATAGTATAGGTCAAGAACTGACTACAACTTACCAAATGGTGAAGAATATACACATGTAGGTGATTAAGGCTGCTGTGTTTACTTGTTTAGCATTGAACTGGCAGCTAACTTTGCCCTCTTCAACAATGCACTGTCATACTACTGCTCATAACACTTTCCACTTAGACTTGATTTGACCGCCAATAGTTTACTGAGATTTTCGTCATTCAGAGATGATCGGAATTGTGTCCTCGTCTTTTTTACCTGGCTGAACAATCTTCCACACTCGGCATTGCTGTGTGGAATTGTCAGTATTGAGAGCATTATTTTTGCGATTCTATCATATTTGAAACGCCCATGTGCACCTCGTATATCCCCTATAGCAGACCAAGAACAATCTACTCTTTCTCCTTGCACAACAGACAATGGTAAATTCTCCACTTGGAGAGCACAAAACTGGCACTGTAATGCATCCATTGCTTCTTGTTCATCTTCACCATCTTTCACTGGCAATATAACAGGAAACTTTGAAACGAAATACTTCATGGCATGGAAGGAAGAAGTCTGCAAAGAATTTATCTGAGCTACTTGAACATTAACCAAAACATCACTATTCAAGTTAAATTTATGAATAATATTATCAAAAACTGCAATAAAATAGTTCCTGACGTGCAAATAAAAGTTTTCCTTCTCCTCAGGTGCCACATTTTCTACAAGACGATGATTTAGTAATTGGCTGTTCAACATCTCATCAGCTTTCTGATTCTCTCTCGTGTGATAGACCACTTCTAAAACCGTAGGATATTTTTTTATAACCACTGGCTTAACAAACCTACACAGAATGTCCTTCAACATATCCGTCAGCATTGATCTTGTGATATGAATGTGAGGTGCTTGCAACTGAAGAACTTTATTTCTTTTTCTGTCTTCAAACTTAAATGCCAGAAATTAATAAATGAAGCATTTTGCTTGTTTTCTCAAATGTAGGGATAATAGTCTCTCCTCTCGTGGAATACTGGCAGTGCAACTAGACTCCTTTATTTTCTTCACAGATGGAGATGAACTACTCTCCGCCTTCCTTTTTCCAGAAATAACAGAAGCTTGGTCTTGTACTCTACTGACACAAGGACCACGTTCCATTTCTGTATCTTCATGTGCCTTTAGCTTGGGAATTTGGAAATACTTCAGAGATGTGTCCGTGCTATTGGACCGTTTTACCCCATCCTTAAAGAAACTCTGAATAGGCTCCCACTCTGAAAGCATCTCATCAATTTTTACAGGAAGGGAATCTGCACCCTTCATGGCAGCCAAATTAATCAAATGACATGGGCATCCCATAATAAAGTTTTCGCACTGCTCTCTTTGTTTAGCAGCAACACCGTTTTTTCTTCCCATCATAACAGGAACATTATTTGCGCTAAAAGCTATACAGTTTGCCATCGGAACGTCATATCTTTTCAGAACATCCAGGAGCAAATCAGCAGTATTAATACCAGTAGAATTGCCTTCCAAATTTTCCATGGATAGCAAACGATTTTCGATCTTTTTCAATTCTTTGTTGAAAAACGAGACGACGGTAGGATAGAGCAAGACCGACTACAATATATCAGACCTTAATGTTACTATCGATTGGGAGGAAAATGGCGACTTCGTGGGCGAGCGTTTGAGACGTGTTTGGTTCATATCTGTGTTTACATTCTGTTAAAGAGTGTTATTTTGATCAAGTTATTGAAGTATAAAATATATGTTTGGTAAAATAGTAATCTACAACGGTTTATCAGTATGGTGTTTTGTTAGAAGTTTATTATACATTAAAAATACCATCATATAGTGTTTATATTGCCGTGCTGTAACATAACACAAAATGGGTCGTTCCTGATGCGTTCGTGGTTGTAAATTTAATTATACCGTTGCTGAAGCTTTTAAATTCTCTGCAGATAGATCTCTACAGGAGAAATATATAAGGAATATAACGGGGAAAATTTGGAATTCAAAGACCAAACTGCTATGTGTGTAACCAAAATTTGTGGTTAGGGAAGATCTTTCCAACCGATAATGATGAAGATATTCGTTTTCGTTTTCTTATCCAGTCGGAGTAATTTCATGTAAGATGACGATAAGTATTAGTTTCTGTGTAGAATATAAGTGTGTGTGTATTTATATGGGTCACTGGTCACTAGGATCTGTAATTATACGCAGCCATGTGAGAATGTTTGTTTTGATCGTGTTGTGAACCGGATTTTAATCGAACTATGGCATTGCCTCTCATACATCTATTCTGAATTTCTCTACGGAATAAAACATTAAGAGAGAAGTGGATTAGGAACATACATCGTGAATATTTCTACAAAACAGTAGTGTGCATATGTCATCTGAGAGTAAGTCTGAGGTTAGGGAAGACTATTTTTTCTAATTCTAAATGTTAGACCTATTCGTATTCCTCGAAAAAACAATTCATTTAGATATATGATAATCGATATGGTGATGTTCTTTCAGTGTCTATGTGCTTCAAAGTGTCGTGTGATTTAGATGCAATTGTATTTTGAAAGAATCTGTGCTTGCCTGCGGGAACCTTTGGCTAGATCTTGGTGTATAACAAAACGTATAGTGTTACAGATGGAGCAAACTGTACACTGTTATACAGAAGAAATAGTGACTTGCAGGGATGGTGGTGGTGGTGATTATTGTTTTAAGAGGAAGTACAACTAAGCAACCATCGTCTACATAACACTAATCAGAGAGAAAGAATGGAAGGGGCCCGACACTTCGAAAAATGAAGGTATCGGCCGAAGGAAGACAAGGGCCACGAAGGGCATGAAAATGAGACTCCCTAGGTCTCCATAAGTAATACCGTCGGGGTCTGAAAAGAACAAGTGTTGACCAAGGGAGGTCGGATAGGATAGATGAAAGTGAGGATCCTGGCACAAGTAAGTGGAAGCAATGCCAGGACACAGCTGAGGGCCCCGTGGTCGCCAACCCACGCCCCAAAGTTCAGAGACCTTAGGGCCCCTTTTAGTCGCCTCTTACGACAGACAGGGGATACCGTGGGTGTTATTCTACCGCCCCACCCACAGGGGAGACTTGCAGGGATTAGCTTCGTTCGTAACTCAGGGGTTTTATTGTACCAATACCTTCCGATTCATGCTGTGGATATCTGTTATCAAGCAGTCTACACCAAATTGAAGCTTGTCCATGTAGGTTAAAGACAACATTGTTTAGAGTCAATAGAGTTGTTTTACTCATGTTCTTCAAAGGGAAAAATCCTATTATATCTTTAGTGTCTGAACGCTTCATTGCTAAGTTTACCATCATGGTTGGAAGTGCTACTATATCATATGTCAACATATGATTTAAGAGTTTCCAGTAAGGAAGGCTTAACATTACCGGGGCTGTTCATTGGGCTGGCATAATCATTTCGGGTGTACTTCATTTTCATCGAGTGCTGAACATTAGAAATTGTCCACCACTTCGAAACTATGGCAACACGTTATGTTCATAGTTCTTATGAGAGTGAATAAATTGAGGAATTTCAAACCTTAAATTATTTTTAAACATTCAGAATGATGTTATAAATATCATTTTAACAGATGTATAATGTATTTCCATCTATCCCGCGAAGTGTAATCTAAGAGAAAACGTCATTTGACTAAGTGAAATTTCGAAATAATGAGCTTGTTGTTCTCTTTTGCTGTAGGGCTGTCCATCTATTCTGGCAGAATGTGTGATTCTAGTTGATTATATGTGATGAGTACCTGTTCGCGAAGCGTTTTAATAGGTGCAACAGTGATTTTCCCTATGATGTTACATTTATCATTTTAAATTACCTACCACCGTTTGCAAACTATGTACGTGATATTTTCGTAATTTCTGGCGGATTGAACCAGATATTGTGTAGGTAGCTCTTTCAGTGGTATCAACAGAAGCAATTTAATGTGACGCCGGGCTGAGTGGCTCAGACGGTTGAAGCTCTGGCCTTCTGACCCCAACTTGGCGGGTTTGATCCCGGCTCAGTCCGGTAGTATTTGAAGGTGCTCAAATACGTCAGCCTCGTATCGGTAAATATACTGGCAGGTAAAACAACTCCTGCGGCACTAAATTCAGACATCTCCGAAAATCGTGAGTTGGTTTATCGTCGAAATGAAGTTATTGCGTGCTACCCTAACCTTCATCAGTCTGCAGCTACTGCGCCCACGACGTCCACCATCTTGGTTTTGATATTACGGTCTGATATATTGTAGTCGGTCTTGGATAGAGCTTACTATCTTTATTTTTGCTACCATCAGTTGAAATCGCAAAAGGTTCAGTCTTTAAAGTTTGAATCACCTTACTATCTGCATCACGGGACATTTCATTAATTATGGCAGATGTTTTTGTTCTAGCACTCGCATATTTCTTCGCAGTGTCTGAATCTGGGAACATCTTTCTGAACAATGGCCCTGCGTGATCAGAACAAGACAGTGCAAGGTTATGTTCGACAATGAACGCCGTGAACAAACATTCTGCTCGAGTGACTGCATCATCTTCTTTCCCACCTACAAAAAAAAAAAAAATTACATAATGTTTTGTTCCTCTCGAGACAGCTAGCACTGTGTTTGTGTTTCTGTGTGACACTGTGAGCTACAATATCTGTTTTCCCTTCATGTGAGATATTAATATCACACCGAAACACGGAACAAAATGCATTGTAGTTTCCTTTATTAGACTGTAAAATGAACGGAAATTCAGTTTTATTGGTATCCCTGAACACTTGGAGATAACGTTTCTTATGTTTTGTAGTCATCATGTGAAGAGAAAATACCACAAACTGTCTCCGACACAACTCTCTGAAATACATTGAAGTCATTAAAATTACGAACTCGGGTCAACACAAAAGCACTGAAATACGCGAAACTACCACATACAAAACAGATCAGTATGTCTCGTACATTATTAACATATGACTTCGACAGGGGAAAAAGCACAGAACCGCAAGAAAAAAAAACACGTGGTCTAAAACTCCAACGAAACGAGCGCGCGAACCACACAATAACAAACTCACTCTTTCATCCCGACCAACGGAGTCCCTAGCGGTCGCTAGTGCGCATGACCTTCTCTGACTCGTAGGACGATTGCCGTCCCGAATTCCCACCTGAACAGCACACACGCTGTTGTAGTGAGCGGGAAATACGATACACGAAGGCGACGGATGATCCGCCCGCCAAATAAAGCATCAAATACCAGTAAATATGCTTAAAAATGAGGTTGCGTAAATTACACAAACACATAACAATTCGTCCGAGGGGAAGAGTACTGACCGTACTGGAGGTTATATTTGTCAAAAGTAGGAAGAAATAAAAATAAATCGGAAAACTGGAAGATGAGTTAAAAATCGAAAAGTTTCCGGGTAAATCGGAAGGGTTGGCAGGTATGCATCGGTATTGAAGGTTAACTGTGCACCATACAATAAAATATGCGTATTACATTTTAAGGCAGTAAAAACATGGGTCGAGCAGGTCAGAGGATTATGAAGTACTATAAAAATCTGTCACTGGAAGAATACATATGCAAACACAATATTACTTACATTTTCTTGTCACGAGGGAACCTGAAGAACGACCGCGCATTCTTCCCTACTTCATAGTTACTGCAGCTAAACACAACACATAACTTTCCGCTCATGTTGAGAGGAGATATCAAGGAATGACACACGCTATTATTTATGTCAACTCACTGAAAACGCATACATAACACCAAAAACGTCACACAAAAATACACGTGCTCTTACGACAGAATCAGTAGTTTCCAGGTCTACTCGCTAGAGAGAGCTCCAATAGCTGTCCCGCGATATCTCGCCCAGTGTCGCGTATTGTCTCTACTGTATTTGTTAGCATCGAATCCAAAGTTTCCCTGGTCGCTGAGTTACATTGGGGCACTCTTGATGCCGTTTAAATACCAGTTCAGCTGCGTAGGCATGGCAAAAAGTGAAGAAAATGTCCAAACTTACCGATATTCTTTTGATTAACGAGAAAGAAAATAATCTAGAAGACTTGAAATTGAACACAACAATAATTTGTAAACTACAAAATAGTTCTCAGTCAATCAACGTCATAATAACGAAATGTACAAAAATTTATCTTCACACATAATTAACCGGTAATAAAATACCTTAAGGGAACAATAAAATGTCTGGGCAGCGCCGGGTAATATAGCTAGTTTACACATGCAGTATGTACCAAAAAAATGTAGAAATATACCAAAATGCGTGTACTGCTGCCGGTCGTCATGTTCAGTCTGACTATAATAATGGACGCGGCGGGGCGTGGCCGTTGGCTTCAAGCGATACCAAGGTAGTTAGAGTACCTTGAAGCGATACCCACTGAGAGTAGTGTAGCGGGCAGCTCCCTATATTCTTTACTCCCTGGACGCGGCAGCACGTTGGCAACTGTGAATGTTATAAACGAAATGTGGCAGGCGCGTTGCCAACACAAAAGCCACTACACCGTCGCCGAAAACCTTTGTATTATTGTGACGTTAAACCCACTAGCAGAAGATAAATTAAACATTATACCGTAATAAACTGTGGTTGAATGTGCTCGGAATGTGTAAGTATAGGAGCACCGTAAGCAGTACTAAAGACATCTCCTCAGTCAGATGAAAAATATTGAACAGATAGTTCTTCCATTCTTTCATATTGCTCATAAACCAGTGCAGATTTCTCTCTTGCTCTTGCATCTATTGTCAGCATTGTGTAAATGTCTCTTGCTGTAAGATCAGAAAGCTGTGTTTGATGTCAGTGTTTTGGTACTCTTTAGGTCTGTATGGGTTCACCACTCTTTATTCGATTGTTCCCATATTTCATCGAATCGTGATTTTATCATACGATCTTTGTTTGTTGCAGCTTTATATGTTACAATTATTATTACTTTATTAATTAATTCCAACGAGCCAAAGGCTCATATACAGGAATTGTACAATGCGATTTGTTTAGGGACTAAAATTAATGATACATATACATTGGCTGCACATAAATATATAAATTGTTACAATGAACGTTACTCTAAATATTTCCTTTACGTTACCATTACACAAAGTCTTATAGAGTCAGCACTTTCTTTAATTTAATTTTGAAAGAAGACAGATTGGAAACTGATTTTAAATCTCTTGGAAAATGATTATATGATTGAATGGCTGAGAACTTAAAGCTACAGTTGCCATACTTATATGAGTGTATTTGAAAGAGAGCTATGTTACCTGTTTGTCGTGTGTTATAATTATAAATATCTGAATTCAGGGTGTAGTTACTATCGTGCAGGACACTGTTTAGTTTAATTTTGTGAATTAATATTGATGATCAAAAAGCAGTGCACATAGATAAGGGCATAATTTTACTATTAGCGTATAGAACTCGAGTGGGTGTGTCAAAAGGAAGATTATAGATATTTTTGATTGCTCTATTTTGTATTACCATAAGTTCATGAAGGACTGTCTTTCTGCAACGAGACCAAATTACGTTTAGGTATAGTGAGTGACTGTGGATGAGTAATATACTGTAAGCAGAACTTCCCTACGGACAATATATCTTAATCTTCTCAAAAGCCCAGATACTGGAGCTATCTTTTTTGCAATGTAATCAACATGCTCTACCCAGCTTAAATGTTTATCTATTATTAGACCCAGATATTTTGAAGTGATCGACCTCACCTACTGTATTTCCGTGCTGTTAATATATATCTTTGAATGATTATAACTAAGCCGAGTATACAAAATATTAATCATATATTGAGTTTTATTGACGTTCATAGTTAATTTATTGATACTGAGCCACTTGTTTATTGCGATGATGTATTCTACACTGGTGACAAAGTGGACTCGGTGATCAAAAATATGCAAGAAGACATTTGTGTCATCTACGTATTTAAGAGTATTTCTTTAAGTGGATAAAATCGCTGAGCAAATGCAAGATGCCAAGACCAAAGTTAGATTTCTTTTGTCTTGAACTGGAAGACTGAGGGGTAAGCTGACTTAAACCCTTCTCCTGTGTGGCAGCAGCAAGTCACAGATAACATTGTGAAGTTATCTCCCATAAGTCCTTACTGCTGACAATTCCCTATCCTTGGTTGATAATTGAAGTATCTTGTTTTCAAATGAATTCTAATTTCCCATGGAGGTTCTCGCCGCACGTCTGTTTTGAGACTGGTCTGCGAGCAGACGGGATACTGGCCTCATTGCTCTCCGGACTTGAACCTCAACTGAAATATGTGGGCACAAGTAAAGTTAAGATGTCCTGAAGATTGTAGAAGCTCGTCTGGGATCCAGTGGTTGAGGACAGTAGTTATTTGAAAAAACCTAGTCAGCTCCATGCCCACTTGACGGCAAGATGTGATAATTTGGAGTAATATGGACTAAATATTGAATCGTGCCTTTGTTTCTTAATATACTTTTAATTGTTTTAATTTTCTAAGGCCATGAAGTCTTTGTAGCATAAACAAGAAAATATATATTTGTTGAAATTCAAATGTAAGGAATAAAAGATTTTAAGTACATTAGTTCAATATAAGCAGGGAACTGATTTATATGTACTAATAATTTATTAAACATGAGGTTATATTTATTGAAATATGGAATTATATATGGACTTACAACAAAAAACCCACAATCATTTCTATTCAATAGTAGCTGATGTACCCGTGCTTCGCTACGGGATTCTCAGAAAGACTGACTTGGTGATTTTCCTAACTGAATTCAATATAGGTCGTTACAAAAACGTCAGTAGGAATGTAGCGATTGAAAGCAATGTTATCATAATAAATACTCAATAAAATGAAAAACCGCACACTTTCTCACTTTCAACGAACAGTACTGCTGTGCCGATCTAACGGTCCAAGGATTCAGAGCTGGAATAACCAGGTCGCAGACTGCCGTGAAAACTCCTCTATCATTATTCCCTTAAATATGCGCACTACTCATTCCAATCAGTGCCTCAGATTAGGGATTGAATAGCTCGAATGCTATGATGAACAAGTGTGTTACGTACCAGATATATCAGAAAATGTATGAACCAGAGGTAGGGTATGCTAAAGAAGACAGTTATCTAACTCCCCAGCTACTTCCCGCCAATATACAGACAGGCTGTTACACTCGGTACGACCAGGCGAGTTGGCCGTGTGGTTAGAGGCGCGCAGCTGTGAGCTTGCATCCGGGAGATAGTGGATTCGAACCCCACTGCCGGCATCCCTGAAGATGGTATTCCGTGGTTTCCCATTTTCACACCAGTCACACCAGACTGTACCTTAATTAAAGCCTAGGCCGCTTCCTTCACACCCCTATTCCTTTCCTATCCCATGATCGCCATAAGATCTACCTGTGTCGGTACGACGTAAAGCAAATTTAAGAAACCTAGGTACGCTGCAATAATCTTATCTATTGGGGATAAGTGGAAACAGAAGACAAAGCACATCACAACAAACAATGGTCAATGTAATGTTATTGTTGATAAAGTTTATGAGCTTTCTATATTACAGGCCTTCACATTAGTTTCCTTTCGACTCTGTGATATTAGGGCGTCATACAAAATTATTTATATCGTAGACTGTAGTTCCTTATTCTCAGACTTTACACACCTATTTTCACTAAATTCTGTTTACCCATTTTCTCGTGACTCGGCGCTGATATGGACTTAGTAACAAAAATCCAAATTAACGAATATCTCTGTGGATATATGCGGTACGGTAACAATGTATGAGACATAAGTGATCGAAAATTTAGTTATGTAGAGGTTATGTAAGAAGTTATTAAAGTTATGGTAGTTATGTAGTATTTATCGACACGACCACTTATAACATAACTAACTTATTTGAGAATTACATTTTAGGCCTTCCCCTAAACTACCATTTCACTCAGCGTGAATAAAATAATTTATAGCCTAGATTGTAGTGGTTCATCACCCGACTTTACATTCAGATTTTCATTTAAATTCTCTTCACCCGTTTTCTCGTGATGCGTGTACATTCAGACAGACAGACAGACAGATAGACAGACAGACAGACATACACAGAAATTACGGAAAAGTAAAAAAAATGCATTTTCTTGTGACTGTGGACATGACCGATACAGAAATACCATTCTTTTCAAATTCTGAGCAATGTACAGACAAAGTATATATATATTAAAAACTTGTCCTCACTGACTGACTGACTGACTGACTCATCATCGCCGAACCAAAACTACTGGACATAAAGAAATGAAGTTTTGGGGATACATGCATATTAAGATGTAGGTGCTCGCTAAGAGAGGATGTTTGGATATACCGTAGCTAAGGGGGTGAAAAGGGAGGTGAAATTTTAAAATGAGTGTATCTATAACTCGAAACTTTAAAGTTTACAGATGTAAAAATTGGTACTTAGAATCTCCTTTCAAAATAAAGAAACACATATTTTTTGTTTTTAGGAAATCCCATGAACGGGGGGTGAAAATGGGTTGAACAGCTTTTATGAGGAGACATATCTGTCATGAAAATGAAAATTTAAATTTGGAACCTCCTTTAAAAATAAAGGAAGATATATTTTTTATTTTTGGAAAATCCCAATAGGAGGGGTGAAAAGGAGTGAAAAATTGGTTGAATGCCTTTAATGAGGATCCTTATATCTCAGAAACTGAAGATGTTACAGACCTGAAAATCGGTATTTGGGATCTCCTTTATAAATAAAAGAACACGTATTGTTGGTTTCCTGTAAATCCCAATAGGAGGGGTGAAAAGTGTGAATAACGGGTTGAATGTCTTTAATGAGGATACTTATATATCAGAAACTGAAGATATTACAGACTAGACAGTTAGTATGTGGAATCTCCTTTAAAAGTACAGAAACATTCATTTTTTGTTTTTGGAAAATCTAATTAATGGGGGTTAAACAGGTGTGACAAATTGGGGTGAATTTTTAGAAAGGCTATATCAGAAACGTAAAATGTTTCAGAGGTAAAAACTGGTATTTGGAATCTCCTGTTAAAGTAAAGAAAGAGGTATTATCTGAAAATCAAATGAAGTGAGGGGGGGGGGAAGGGGTGAAAAATTGAAAAATTAATTGAATTGTATGAGGATACTTACATCTAATGAAAAGTAAAGTTGTTACAGATGTGAAAATTGGTATTTATCTTCTTTAAAAATAAAACGACGCGTTTGGGGGGGGGGGGTGGCGGGTGTGAAAAGGAGTTGAATTCGTTTCATGAGGACACACATCTCGAAAACTGGAGATAATCGGTATTTAGAAGATCCTTGACTATTAAAGAAACAAATTTTTCTTCCGGAAAATTCACATAAAGTGGGGGGGGGGGGGAGGGGAAGTGCGTGTAAGTGAATACTTATATCTCAAAACTGAAGGTAACACACGTGAACATTGGTATTTGAAATCTCCTTTAAACATAAAGAAACCTGCCTTTTTTTGGTGGTGGTGGTGGTGGTGGTGGTGGTGGTGGTGGGGGGGTAAATCACCTTAACCGGTGTGGAGTTAAAAGGGAGGTGAGACCAATTGTTTTTACTGTTCCTAATGTACTTACAACGAGCCTCCGTGGCTCAGGCGGCAGCGCGCTGGCCTCTCACCGCCGGGTTCCCTGCTTCGAATTCCGGTCACTCATTGTGAGATTTGTGCTGGACAAAGCGGAGGCGGGACAGGTTTTTCTCCGGAGACTCCGGTTTTCCCCGTCATCATTCATTCCAGCAACACTCTCCAATATTATTTCATTTGTCATTCATTAATCATTGCCCCAGAGGAGTGCGACGGGCTTCGGCAGCCGGCACAGTTCCTATCCTCACCGCTAGTTTGGGGCTTATTCATTCCATTCCTGACCCGGTTGAATAACTGGAAACAGGCTGTGAATTTTGAATGTACTTATTTTGATCATAAACCGATCATTTATAATCTTTCATGGGTTCGTTTCCAAGAGCCATCTTTTCCTTTGGAGAACCTTCTTAGATTACAGTACATTTTTTATTTATATGCCAGAAGAATCTAAACACATTTGAAATAAACGATAGGTGTAAGATTGACCGTGCAATTGTTCACTTCTATAATAAGGTCAATAATACACGGAAGTATGTCGCTCGTATCGTAAGAAGTCCAGCGCACTAGCCTACGGGCGACAATGGTGCTGGTCATACTGTCATCAATGGCAATGGCAACAGATGTAATTTACCGCCAAGTAGAGGTCTTGAATCCATATGTGGGGTCCAGAACATAATAATAATAATAATAATAATAATAATAATAATAATAATAATAATAATATTTTTAATGTTCTGGACCGTCGTCAAAATGTGCGAACCGTGCTGGAAACGGGTCCTGGACGGATGATGACTACGATTGCAGTCCGGCCGCCGGTTCACTACCGCCAAGACACCCAAGACGACACCATGGTGGATCTCCTCAAGGATTTGATCCACATTAAAAATGCTTATAGAAAAGATGGCAAAGATGTAGGGACCCAACTGACCGGGTGGAATACCTGGACCTAGCCCGGGAAGTACGAAATCGATTGCTGGAAAAAAGATTGAAAAATGGAAGGAACGTTGCCGTAATCTCTCAGAAAACGATTCAGATCGCAAATTTTGGGGGAATCCCTCAGAAAACGAGTCAGATCGCGAATATCAGCGGGTTATATATAAAACGATAAGCATTCAGTTATAAATTTCAGTATAATACCGTAGCGAAGCACGGGTATCTTGCTAGTTTAATATTTCACCGTCCTGCGTCCAGGAGAGGACACAAAAGATCCAGGCTAGCTCGTACGGGTCGCTATACATATATATGGGCTATGAGTTCCGGTTGAAAAGAAACAAACACCAAATTATGTTTTAGGAAACCTCTAATCCACGTTGAAGAACGTCTCCTACACGCTACTGGCTAGAATTCCCTATACTTTACCGAGTTGTTATGAAAACAAGTACTTAAGACTGTCACTATTCTATAAAAAAAATTAAAAAAAACATTAAAAGAAAGATAGATGCTTTAACATACAACATTTTATTATGAACTCAGCTTATTCCATATAATAGATATCATGTTTTCCTCTTTGGAGATGATAATAAAATTGGTGGGCTATGCCTACGTATGAGGTTCATTCTTGACGGAATTAGGTTTAAGTTCTCGAAATATCAAGTGTCCTGTCAGAGTACTTGGCAAATTACCTATTTACCATCTTAAAAACTCTCTAGCACTAGTAACTTGTCTGTAATGTCTATTCTTTTGGTGGGAAAGAAATTTAATAAATGTCGGTATCGGACAAAAAACGTTGGGTAGTGGTAATCATAGGTGATTAAGTGATTAACATGTCCGATATTGGAAATATTCAAGGATAATATTGTTGCTCAAATAAAATATTACATAATTAAAATACTCGCTAATGAGAATATTGGTTAGGTTGAAAAATTAACTAGGTAAAATATTAAATTGAGTAAAGGATTATTAGAGTAAGTAAAAAAATATTAGATTGGGATTATTAGATGCATCTAACGAGGAAAAACAATATTTACAGTATAGCACAATATATACAAAGTCGATTGAGGGCGGTTTTGAAAATGTGCAGGACGTATACTTGTATCTAGGATTAAACCTTTTTGAACTGGAATCACAACTTTCCTATATGACATTTCGAAACATTTAAATCGACTATTCTGTTTCCCTGATCATACTTATGTTGATCTACAAAGATGAAATAATTTTTATTCCTTCTAGTTCATTGTGTCAAAATACGCAACCAGATTAACTTGAAAAAAAAATGTTCTCCTAGTATTATAACAGGTGATAGGTGTTGCATTGCACGTAATGTTTATGCTTCTTGACATTCCTTTGCATGAATATCGATAAGTCCCTTTTAAATTAATGTATGCTCTCAAATGGTTAAACATTACATTCATAATATTACGTATATTACTCTTAACTTGAGTTTACTCACGACTTCAAGTGCTTATCTATGCGATTATATTATATCACCAAGTGGATAATATCATAATTTCATCAAAAATATACTTGGCTTACATGGTCTACTTTATATGAAGACTTTACCTCAAAATAGTAACTCATATGCCTGCAGTCAGTCATCAGTGATACTAGATATCGCCTAAGAAATAACCCTAAAGTTTATCTCACATGAGAAGAATCTTATAATTAGGAAATATATATGAAGGTGTGAACACGTTCAAACTTATCCTCCTAGTTAGGAATCCATTGGTGAGTTCACGCATAATTGTCAACAAACGGATGTCATTTCGATCGTATTCTAACCTAGTCTGTGCTTACTCATAGGTAAATTGTGAATTTATGAAGTGTTTAATTAAAAGAAAACATAATAAAGTTTAACTTGGGATATTACTGTATGTCCACATCAACATGACCATGATTATACTCACGAAGAACAACTACTACGATCATTAATTACCAATCTCACATCACCACTTTCATTAAATAACTATTGTTTCACACTTTAAATGAATATCACATTTCAATTACCTTATATATATATCATCCTATTCTCACTCGACGTATCTCTTACCTTTATCATGGCTTGTGAACTTACTTATTCCATTACAGCTTAGATTCCTTCATAATTCCAAAAATAACATTACCACCTTCATGTACCGTTGCCTACGCTATAATACAAGGCCTTGAAATGCAGTAAAGAAAACGGGTGCCATCTTAGTTCACCATTCAACCACTAGGATCGCGTTCTTGCCCCCTTCCTTGCGTTCGTATGGCCGTGTATGTCTACAAGTAAATTATATCCGAAATAAAAAAGAGCTGAAAGTTGTTTTGAGTATTTACAGTACCTTATTGATAGAGCTGTGCTTCATTGGCTTGGATAGGTCTCAAAAGTTTTAAAACTCCTACTCAGGGGCTTCTTATCAAGTTTCAAAACATTCTCACTTCTACTTGAGTGGCTAATAGAGGTCTCAAAAAATTTAAGAGTATAAAAAGAGGTAGTTTGTCGTCTTTACACTCTTCACTTAATTTCACTGATGAACCTGGCTTTCAGAACAAAACGTACACGTTTTTAGTAACTGTCGTCGGGGTAAATACTGCACAGCAGAGGTGACAAATTCCGTCATGCACTGTAGAAGAGCCACGAACGATGATTTCGGGTATATGAGGGCTCCTCGATCTTGAAAGCGAGTAAGACACAATGTTGGACTTTCACTAGCTAGAGAAGAGATATGTTTAAACAGCCTTCACTGTTTGTTTGTTCTTCTGCCACACGCAATAAGTATCCTGCTATCATAGCTAGAGAAATACCAGGCATTGTAGCTGTTGAAACTGAAACAAATTAATCATATTTATGTACTAGCGAAGTATTGTTCCCACAGATCGGATGTAATTTACCTTGCAAGGGTTTAGTAATGTTAGACATTATGTGTTCAGGAAGCTGCGGAATTTGCACATCCTAGCGACTTTCATTCCTTCTATATTTTTCATCCATCTGGCACATTCTTGATTATAGTAAACTGGTTCGTACATTGCAGATCTTATCTTCATCCCTCAGCTCAACATTGTCATGTTTTGATACCGCAATAATTCCTATATGGAGCGTTGTTTCGATTGCGTTAAGGCATGACCTTGCGTTCATTGTGTCATTATATCCTGCTTTGAGTCGTAGGAGGCTAAAGTAAAGCTCGATATCATCGCTTGTTAGGTTCCTCGTCAAGACATAAAGAAAATGTATACTTGCGAGGTATTTTACGCAGGCCACAGTGGATTGGGTAGTCAAGACTCTTGCCAATAATCTGGAATGTAGCCGTCAACGAAGTTTTCTTCTTGTATCTAGTATGGAATTCTAATACTCTGATATCTTCTTTTGGACGATCGACTATGTTGCTCCTCGTATGCAAGTGAAGTGAATGAAGTTTTTCCATTTTTTTTTTTTTTCAATAATCGCTCGTAACAATCTTCTCGCTTCGTTCCTTTTCACTGCCTTCTATGTCTCGATCCTTTTACAAGCACTTGACGAAAATATTGCCATCTTAGTTCATGGTATTGTCTGACGTTTAAATATTCGTTGTTTCTGGAGGTTCAGACTCCATTTTTGTTCCGACCGCATCTTTAGGTAAAAGTGAAATGGCACAAAATATATATAGATTAAAGTTAACTGAAGCCGAACAAAGTAGGCCACCATAAAACATAATGTACCGGACGAGTTGGCTCTTACTGCATTCATTTTCTCCAAATTCGCCTGGTAAACTACTTTTCTGATTAGTTTCTTCACCTGGTTACCATCGGCTTAGGGAACAAAAGAATTTCTGGGTACGGTACGTTTGTTTCTAAAATTAACTCTTATGTGGATTTTGAGAAAAAAATCACGGAGGAAATCAACAATGTCTACTTGAGGTGTAACTGTCTCTTATAAAATGTGCCACATGATGAAAGGCGAGTAGTACATAAGTAAAATGAGTCGTCTTAGGATATAGAACGATTCTCTAGCTTTTTTAAATCATAAGGTGTGGCATCAGTAGTAAAGTGACATTTTGTCATACTTAACACCCTGTGGCCACAGGTTTCCAGTAGCTTCATTCATCTTTTCTGCTTTAGCTTCGTTATTCCAATTTTCTAGGACATCACAGTGTAAAGATTCCTTTTAGAATGATTTTCACGTAACAAACCAGTGATTACGTCCTTAATTTCTTGTATTACCTTCTCAACAGTTTCATCGTACACGGTTGAACAATCGTTTTCAGAATGTTGACTCGTGTGGGATAGTTCGGTTGGCGTATATCTCGAGGAATTCCCTGAAGCACTCATTACTCGGATTGAAGAGAAGGGTGCTGGCAGAGATGATAGCATGGCAGAGATCTGTGTTGAAATCGGATATTACACTCGAAGTTGTTGGTTGTGTCCAAAAAAGTTGTAACCGCTTGGAAATTCCGTGTTTGTTAGCCTGATGTTCTCTGGTTGTAATATGTTGTTGTACCAGAAACCTTCGAGCACTGATAAAGATAAATTACAAAATACTAAGTTCTATGATACCTAAACTGGTTGAGGTAGCTACTTCAGGCATATTGTAACAATTATAATATACAGCTGAACACACTGCTTAGTGGTACGCACGAGAACACTACGATCCATCTCGCTGGCAGTTCAAACCATGAATGACTGGTAGTGAACTGGATGCAGGTATGAAGCAATGAAAGGGAATGCCCGAAAAACGAAATAATAGGGAAACCACAGGCACACTGTCGATTGTTGAGCTGCACATAAGTTAAAATATTGTAAGATTTAAATAAGACTTGTCAGTTTCTCCTTTATTGAGAGGACTGTAATTTAATAAAAATGAATACTTTTTAGTCGAAATGTGGACTGTTGTTTTCATGACAGGGAATATAATGTTTTGCTAAACTCTAATATATACGAGGGTTGGGGCAAAAGGCAACTATTATTTTTTTCTTGAAGATACCAGTCCGGTTGGAAAATGTGACACACAGACGAAAGGACAAGGTGTTAACTACATGTGTGATCAATGAATAGCACTGAAATATCGTAACACACTAATTTATTACGGTATTATACAGAGCAGTATGGCCTTCCCGGTACAAAAAAATGACAACACAGTACACATAAAGTTGACATGACAAACCTGGGCCTAAAGACCCTCAAAGTAGTCCCCTGCTACTGATACCACACGCTGCCAACGATGTGGGAGGCGCTGAATACCATCTGCCTCAGCATTTGCCACACCATGTGTGAATCTGGTCACCTGTTGGCGCACATCATTAGCAATGTCCTCTCGTGTTTCAAATCGCCTACCACGTAGTGGTTCCTTAATCTCTCGAATGAGATCAAAGTCACAGGGCGAAATGTCGGGAGAGTACGGTGGGTGCTCCAATTCTTCCAATCTCCAAAGTCGCAGTAGCTGCCCTACACACTCTGCTTTATGTTGTTTTGCATTGTCGTGCAGGATTATTGCACCGTCCACAAGATCCGGACGTTTCTCCCGAACGCCACGTCGTACCTGTCGCACCAGGAAGTCCTTGTAGTACCGTGCGGTCACTGTTCTGCCATGTTGAACAAAGTGGCAACCGATGACACCCCTGACGTCAAACGCGACGATCACCATCAATTTGACTGGGGAAGGATGCTGACGGACCTTCTGCCTCCTTGGTGATCCAGCATGTCGACACTCCGCGGACTGACGTTTCAGTTCTGGTTCGTATGCCCTGGCCCAAAATTCATCGATGGCGATTATTCGTGGCAAGAATTGATCGTCGTCCTGTTGCCAGCGTGCAAGGTAGTCGGAGGATATTACATAGCGCACCCAACTTTGAACTTCCGTCCGTGCATGCGGTACCCACCGCGATGTGATTTTGCGCAGTTGCAGCTCATTGCGTAATATCCTGTAGGCGTTGCGTTTCTCGATGCCATTTGCCCTCTCTAACTCCAGTAGCATCCATCGTCTGTCTTCATCCAGGAGATGCTCGATGACGGCACGTGGCACGTCGGTCCGCACACTGATAGGTCGTCCCGAACGTTGCTCTTCACTGGCTGACACACGTCCTTGCTGAAACTTCCCTACCCACCGTGCTATTGTACGGTATGGTAGGCCATTATTCCCCAGGGCTTCCACTAATTCACTGTGACATTCCATTGCATTTCTCCCTCGGACAACGGCTATTTTGATATACTTCCATCTCGCACGACACTCACCAACTGACTGATTCCACAGCCCTCGTGCGCTACTACCAGGTATCACTGAGTCATCTGTTGTTCTGCATATGCCTGCAGAACTTCCGCACGACACATATACGTTTGTGATCCGTTCACATATCTACAAGAAAAAAATAGTTGCCATGACTTTTGCCCCAATCCTAGTAGGAAAATATGGAAAATGAAAATTGTTTTTAACCCCACTCGTCATTATTCGTAAACTTAATACAAAGTATAATTATTTATCCAACGAACCTTCCACCTGAGGACTAAATATACATACATAATTAATTTTAGTTCAATAAATAGACAATAGATATGTATTTACATACCCCTTCCTTGATTAGAATTGTAGATATGAGGCCATGTCGGACCGTTGTCCAGCAACATGGAACATTGCCTGTCTCCGAAGACTGGTGAAGGGACCCGAAGGGGACTTACCCTTCAAGTGAGCAGTAACAAGGGAACATCGGCAATGGTTAAGACGCCGATCGCGATGAAACGTGGAAAACACATTGAGGTACACTTAAAAGCATCAATTTTGGGTGCCGACATTCACTAAGGCGTTAACTAAGGGCCTAAAAGTTGCGACATTTTCAAGTTCCGCGCGATCAGCGATGAATACCTGCTGTCCAATGTTAAGCCGCCACACTGCGTGCCTGGAGACACACCTCTGCACCTCCTCCCCTCCCCACTCCAACTAGTTCGCCACCGCACGTTTCCTTTCTCCCCGCGCTTGACGGCTGCTTAGCTGTTGAACGGACCGTCTCTATACTTTGCTTCTTTTTGTACTATAATCATTGAAATCCTTTAAATAACGTTCCGTTTCACACATAATGATAACATTTGAATAAAATATGTATGTTTTCATTCTTGCTAATTCCGGTGAGTTGTCACATTCGTGGGTACAACCTGTGAGTAAAGTACCACCGGGAGTGGTCAAACGTGCGATGGGGTACCGCGTCCTACCTACGCTTAAATTATTATTTACTTCTAAAACGTCTTAAAGCCGTCGGTAGCGTCCTTTAGAGTGGGCATACGTATGGAATTAATTAAATTAAATCACCCACCACTAAATAAATCTCCCACCTTTAAATAAAAAGGTATTTAATGCTGTTTAAAGAAATTACGTACCCGAGTAGATGATCTCAATGAATGTAATGAAATGCGGTACCTCGGGATATGGAAACCTGGTTACAAGTCCAGATCTTTTTATGTCCCCTTCGCCCCACCCATTTTGTGTACGCTATCAGTTGTGTCATAACGAAACGACATCGCGGATGACAACAGCAGCAATTATAATCTCCGAGTTTGAAACTACTGGTATTTTCCGTATTGCTTACTCTGGTATAAGGAATAGGCCTATAGGTAGAATGTTTTTATTTGTGCTTGTACTGAACGATTTATTTATGTTTTGCAGTGATAGACACAACACATTTCAATTTGCAGCAATGGTGGTCGAATATGAATCAATTTAATGCATAGGCAACTTTGATATGAATATGACATGGAATGTAGTAAAGTTTGACGTAAGAATAAAAGCCATGAAAAATCAAAATGTGAATTTATATATGCAGTAGATATGCAGTAATCACAGGCAGACCTGTAGTCTTACTTTACCGGTACTTTTGTGTTATAGCTGACGAAGGTCTATGTATTCAACAAGTACCGGTATTAAAGTATCACACTACAGTCTTCTGGGTATAATGGCAGTAACATACGCAAAAAGTCAAATGGCTATTGTACGAACTGGTACAACGAAAAACAATTACAAGGCAACACAAGAAATGACTCGGTATACATTACATCGGGCAAACTCCCCGTCAATAACTGATAGTAAACCAAAATAATCTTTGGTCTATTCGAAACATTGAAAAATAGTGAAAAGAAAACCGAATCAAAACACAATTAACAACAGGCACCATACATTTTTTTGCTAATTGCTTTACGTCGCACGGGCACAGATAGGTCGTATGGCGACGATGGGATAGGAAAGACCTAGGAGTTCGAAGGAAGCGGCCGTGGCCTTAAGGTACAGCCCCAACATTTTCCGTGGTTTACCATTTTCACACCAGGCAAACCATCTTCAGGGCTGCCGACAGAGGGATTCGAACCCACTATCTCCCGGATGCAAGCTCACAGCTGCGCGCCTCTAACCGCATGGCCAACTCGCCCGGTGCAAACGTTTTCATAAACATTTCAGAAAATGTAAACTAATACAATGTCAGCCTTCATATCTCTCCTTTGCGTACTCTGTGGAAATTACAAAGTTTAGCACCGGTTCTCTTCGACAGCTAAGCATACGTGCAGGCGCGGTTAGAAGGGAAACGTGCGATGGCGAACCAGGAGGGGGGAGGTGTGTAGGGGAGGAGGTGCAGAGGTATGGCACAATGCAGACAGTGTGCCGGCTAAGCACTGGCCAGCAGGTATTCATCACTGTTCGCGCGGAACTTGAAATGTCGCAACGTTTAGGCCCCTTAGTTAACGCCCTAATGAATGTCGGCACCCAAAATTGATACATCATTTTTACCTGTACCTCAATGTGTTTTCCAAGTTTCATCGCGATCAGCGACTTAAGCATTGCCGATGTTTCCTAGTAAGTAACATTCAGCAAAATAAACTCTCTGTGAGAAATGTTGGGGAAATGAAAACCCTTTGATGTACAACATCCATTATATCAAGAGTAAACAAGTTTTTGGCATACTGAAGTAGTATTGATACAGTATCACTCACTTCAAACATTTTGTGTGCTGCCCTGTAGCTTCGACGACTTGCTCCACACGTCATGTGTACTGTTCAGAGAGGGAGAGAGCACCTCTGTAGGATGATAATCCGCTAGAGAAAATCTGGGATGCCTAGCAGATAACACCTGGCCATAAGGCATTTAGGCGCATTATGCAACACTCATTCACAGGTTGTCAGGTAACAATTCTTTGAATCATTGTCTGCCGGAATCAGGAACCCTTCTGTGCATATTTGTGTACGTGCAGTAGGTATTGAGGTATCCTCATTGAGAGAGTTGGGAAAAATCGTAACTGAATTAATGGGTAAAACATTATGGACCTTCTAAGAGTTCTCAATAAAGTATACCTACCTTCCTTACTTATTAGCAATTGGCATGAGATCTGTCTCTTGGGTCGTTAACGGGTTCTTCGTCACTTGCTTAGGTAAAAAGTGGGTTTCAGTAATTTTAATCTATCTACTAAATGAAAGATGAAATCTATGAAATCGCGGTGTATTCCATGAATTATTTAAATGAGGAAACTTAAAAAAAAAAACACAATTTGAACTTCTTCTGGTTCTGTCAACACAATACTAATTACAACGTAGAAGAGAGATATACTGGTTTGAGAAGCTTTGACTCAACTGCCTGATGGGCATCCTTACTAGAAACCCCTGTCATAAGTTAAGAATGACGTAAAGAAAGTCTGGAGATCCTTAAATTCGGCTTCCATGTGAGACTACATGTACCATCATAATGATTCGTGATGATCCAGCCCTCGTAACATGAACTGTGGACTCTTGGTATAATTAGGGCTGTCGTATTCTATGAATAGGCCAGGTTGGGGACTCGGGAGCGTATAGTCAGATTGGCAAAGATTGAATTACTCTTATATTCTAAAACCCTTGAATATATACAAATATATTCAGTGTTACTGTTGACACCATGTATTCTGACACCATTTAAAACTCAAATCTCTTCTCAAATTTCAGATCTTTCTGTAAGTCTTTTAAGGCTTTAAATTACAAGAATATATTTATATTCACTGGCTGAATACTTAACTACGAGATTAAGCCGATCTCCGTCCAGTTGAAGTCCTCTCTCTTCTTTCTTCTATGTTGACGTCCCTGGATCTCGTTACCTCGAAGGCGATGCGAAACTTTCCCAAATAAGATTGAGTGCTGGTTTATAATTATTATATTCCAACACCTAATTGACTACTGGTGTGGAAAACCCTGTGATCGTTCGCTTACGAATCATACTCCGTTCAAGTGCCTATTATCCTTCTAACTTGCTAAAACTTTAGCTACACACTTGCGGCTCTACTCAAGTTATACCAGTACCCTTAACAGTTCTCCCTGGCCGTCCATCAGGGCCTCCGGCTTACATTCTAAATGCTGAGAGTCGAAAAGCAGACAGTCAAAAGTCTATCGTCAAAAGCCTTGTTGTTTCGAGTTACGGGTTTATATAGTTTCTCCCATTCCTTGGAGAACACTCCACTGACCAACACATCACCACTCTTAGTCACTAGTACACGTCACGGCATCACTGCTCTTTGATTGGCTCCCTAGTATGGAACTTCCCTGTCACATTGCAACTACACACGACTTTCTCGAACATTATGGGAGTGTTTCACATGTTCCTTACACGTGACATCCACAAGAAATACGCAGTTCGCTTGCACAAGTATCTTTCGTAAGATTGAGTCACAGCCCTGGCTTACTGGTTTCTACGCAACATAGAATGTTCTGATTCTTTCTTTGGAATATTCTATCATTCCCATTATTATTATTATTATTATTATTATTATTATTATTATTATTATTATTATTATTATTATTATTATTAATAATTACACAGACTTAAACTCTCCTGTAATTTCCCTTCATATATATTGAAACGGGAATGCCCTGGGAGCATTCGCGTTCATGTATTTCTTGAGGAGAACTCGCTAACCAGCGCCTCCTAGAGAACAAGGCCTGGCAATACGATTCGTGACGTCACGCGACTGGGCTCAGCCGTGACCACCACGGCTCAGCGCGAGTGGATAGTAGATGAAGCTAATTCCTTACGAAAATTGAAAAATACTCTGGTTGAAGTGCATTCTACGAATATTATTTCTCGTACACGCGCATATCGGAAGTGAAATGAGTAATATACCGTATTAATTAGAAAGAACAATTAAAAATGCAAAGAATTTTTTTAAGAGAATACTGAACAACTTTAATAATATGTCTATATGACGCTTTCTTACGTATATTTAAGAGTCAAAAATAATCAGTTCCTTTTACAAACTTGCCATAAGACCTCTCTGTGTCGGTGCGACGCAAAAAAAAAAAAAAAAGCAAGCTTTTACAAAACTGAACTTGCTGATAAAGGATAAAAAAAACATGTACGTACAGAAAAAAGCTATTAAATAAAAATAACGTATAAACTACCTTGCTTACAGTATATTAGCAGCAGTCCAGGAACATACAAGCTGTAATGCTCAGTGTTGTCGGTCATGAAAACAGGTAAACCTTTTTTTACAATAGAAGCCTCACATAAATTAAGGGGGTGAAGAGCTCACACAATTTGGCTGTTATACAAAGAGAATGATTACAGTACATGCCATCGATAGTTTGTTCATCAAGTCATCAAAATTATATTCGCATTCCCTACTGTAAATAAATGTACTTATATGATTTTGGATCCTGATTCAAATAACCAGAACAGGGAAAAAATTGACATTCTTAAATTTGAAAAGTAGCATGCCAATTCTTATAACATTTGAACTGACCTTCACCCAGAAATTTTCTGAAATTGTTTTCAATTTTACTTCACCAGGTTGCTTAAAACTGAAATGGACATGAGGTGAACATGATATAAGAAAATATAAAAGGATATCTCTATGAACATTAATTGTTACAATCCTAAGAAACCATATTAAGAACTTTCATCCCTGCCATTACATTAATACAGAAGTAGCAGAACACACACTGAACTACTCATTTCATGCTTTATGAACCAGCTGCATTATATAGATATGACACACGTGAGATCAATTAAGTAATTAATCCCCAATTTTTCACAGATGCATGTTAGATTCATTACATAACAAAAGCTGGAAGGAGTACTTTCTCCCAGAGGAAATTCATAACCACAGTGTGAATAGGCTATAATGCAGGAAGAGGAAATTCATAATTGAATTCACAATTACTCAAACAGGAATGTTTACTACTGAAGGAACTTACAGTGGTTAGCCCTGAATTCAGAGTTTACACATTCCCTTTGAATGTAATTCATAGAGGTTCATCAACTCAGTGATTAATAATAGTAATGTACTAAAAAAAAATGAGAGCCTCAGCTTACCACAGACTAAAGGAAAGGATGGTTAATGATTTTGTAGGATATGTGCCAGCAAAAGCCTCCGTGGCTCAGACGGCAGCGCGTCGGCCTCTCACCGCTGGATATCGTGGTTCAAATCCTAGTCACTCCATGTGAGATTTGTGCTGGACAAAGCGGAGGCGGGACAGGTTTTTCTCCGGGTACTCCGGTTTTCCCTGTCATCTGTCATTCCAGTAACACTCTCCATTATCATTTCATAGCATCCATCAGTCATTAATACATCACTTTGGGAGTGGCGACCCCATCGTACTAACAGCCTATATCTGCTTCATTCATTACATCCCTGACCTGGTCAATGACTGGAAAACAGGTTGTAGGTTTTCATTTTCATGTGCCAGCAAGGTAATGAACAGTATTTGTTAAATGACAAAATACCTGTTTAACATAAAAGGTGTCCTCTCAAATGTAACATCACTCCCTGAAAACATACCACCTGGCAATAAATATGATAAAATAAAAGTGCTCTTGTGTTATTACTGTGTTCTCTTCTAAATAAACTACTATGGAAAATAGAGCTACTAAATGTGTTCCTTTTCAGTGCAGTTCCAGTCTTGTTTTACAGATATTGAACTTAATTTTTCTTTAAATTCCTGGAAGTTCTTGAAAGAAACAGTACTCACATGAGCTTCATAGGTCTCTAAACTTCGAGCAAGAGCCTTGGCGAAACTTTCATTGTCTACTTGACAACGCCTATCGTCTGGAGCTTCTCGGTGGGCAGATGTGGTATCAGACAAGTACTCTGGGCAGTTTGGAAACTGAGAAGGAACAGCTCCTAAAACGTTTAGACCAAGTTAGAATGCATTCGCCTAGATGTAAATGCGCTCGTCTATTAATTCATGGCACCACTTACTTCACAGGACCATGTCATGTCTTAGATATATCTGGTTGATTTTAATATAAAATGAATAGCACACAAGGAGACAGAGAAAATCATTGAACTTATAATAATTATACAGAACCTAACATAATTGCAATAAACACAATAACATTGCTGTCTAGCCTAAACTAAAAATATTAACCCATACTAAGTGGTATTTTCCCTCATGCGATATAATAAACAGAACTGCCTCACTTGCAGTTAAGGGTCCAGCACAGAAGGAATACTTGAAAACCAATACCGTACATGCCGTCATAATTTAGGCCCTATAAGTTTTCCCAGAATATCACTATACCCCCAACAGTAGTCCTATGAAGTATTGTGAATACTTAGCACATCCCAAACTAAATATAATAACTGGTCAATTCAATACAGCAATTGCTTCAATCAGTAAGATAGTAAATTTTTTAGGGTGATTTATATCTTTGCTATTTATGAATGAAATATGAGACCTATCCACAAACCTTTCACAAGCCTTGGATGAGATAAAGGTGCAGTCAATAATTTCCCATTTCTCTCATCGTGCATGCTGGTCGTCCTTTTAACCTCATGAGTTATGAAATGGAGCTCGCACACCTACAACACTGGGCTCCATTTCAAGGACCATTCCACAACTTAGTTGTTAAGTGATTGAATGATTGAAATCATATAAAATACACTAAGACTTATCTTTGCATTTTTGGAAGGAACGAAATGATCTCGGCGAATAGCTCGTAACCACTTAGCTCTCTCCGAGTCGTCAGTTGGAAACGAGAAAACACTCACTTTAGGGCCAGTGCGATAACTGCCCTTACAATTTGGAACACTGCATTTCTGAGGCATCGTTATTCATAATTTGAAAAACAGTGATCGCAATTCACAACACACCATTAAAAATAAACTCGGTTCTAACCTCACGTGGTGGTCATGCCGGCACTTTAAACACAATTTATCAATATCAACAATTTATAAGTACTATCACCTTTAACTGAACTTACACTAATAGGAATATTAAGCGAGTGTTAACACACAAGCCTTGATTAACATTAATATAATCGATGAAAAACACACATAATAGGGAAACGCGTCCTCATACACCAAGCAGTAACAAGCTAACTGAGTTACTGGCATGGGCCTCCTTCAACATACGTCATCAGCTACTCTCATTCGTATTGCCAGGCCTTGTTCTCTAGGAGGCGCTGGCATGCAAGCAAGCGCTGCTACAGAGTGCCAGCCAAGGCCAAGTGACGTCACGCCGAAAGTTCTGTTCGATTGTAAGGTATTTCATCCCGAACGGAAGGTTAAATCGTAATCTGGAGAACCTCACCTTGTAGGCCTGAACAACAAATGCTACTACCCAAAATGTCATTAAAATCGGCGGAAGGATGGCCGAGATATGAATTTTTTAAGATGCTCACATTTTCAGTCTCGCCGTCCGACCTTGGGCAATAAAAGGAGGTCGCCAGCCTAGTGTGTGTCAATGTGTGCGCGAGTGAGCACATCGTCGTGAACCAGTCGCCTCGCTATGTGATACGGTTTGTTACTCTGTCCGGCTTAGGACCGGGGTTCGAAAGTACGTAATACTGGTGTTGAAAGCCTCCTCTGTGGACTCTTAACTTCGCCTGTAAGCGAATGCTTATTCAATGATAATATCGCTCTGTCGAGCCGTGTAACATCAGTTCGTTTTGTGAATTGTGTAATTGAATGGACTGTACAGTAATCACTTCATATTTTGAAACTGTGCTTAAAGGACTTATTCTAAAGCACAGTCTTCTTGCCATAACACAGTCTCTTGTAGAGAAAACAACTATTTTGTGCCCTGGTGAAAGAACAATTCTTTTTATGGACAGTACCACGTTGTTTCGTAAAGGACAGTGCCTACTTTTCTTTCAAAGACTGTATCAATCACTCCGTGAGAAAAACAGTGTCGACATTTTATTTTCATAAAACTGTGCCAACCTTCATTTTTAAAAGACTGTATCAATCCATTTCACAGAACTGTGCTAACATTTACTTTCATAAAACTGTGCCGATATTTCCTTTCAAGGACAGTGCTGATTCGTGGAATAAGGTACGTTTATTTCTTTTCGAGGGACTATGTCAATTCCCCTCATAAAGAGTGTGTTTAAATTTGCGTGTAATATTGTGCATCAGTGAAACTTTTACCTCTGAGATATAACCATGTTTTGAAGCCTAGGTTTCGTGTTGGCTGAATGGTAGATTTTAATTATACGCTCCTGTATTGCGCTCTAGCCTGATTTTCATGGAGGCGTGGTAAAGGAAGAGCACAATCGGACCACGATAATTCTATGAAGGCTCGGTGGTAGAAGTTTATTTTACACCACCGAACTCTATAGCTGCAGTCGCTTGTGTGTGACCAGTGTCCAGTATTCGGGAGATAGTAGGTTCGAAACCCACTGTCGGCAGCCCTGAAGATAGTTTTCCGTGGTTTCCCATTTTCACACCAGGCTAATGCTGGGGCTGTATGTTAATGAAGGCCACGGACACTTCTTTCCCACCCCTAGCCCTTTCCTTACGCATCGTCGCCATATGATCTATCCGTGTCTGTGTGACGTGAAGCAACTTGTAAAAAATACAATTAATAATAATAATAATAATAATAATAATAATAATAATAATGTTACACCACGATAATGCGATGTAGTTGGGTGCCATGGAAGCTTTGCGGTAGAATAATATGCGATCTATGTTTTCATTCATGTAGCCGCCGAAGTTCCAAATATGCCCCTCTGATGGGATCTAGCCTTGGTTTCATGGAGGCTTTGTGGTAGAACCATAAGTAGGCCTTTATAATACGATGTAGCTTTCTTTCACGGAGGCGCGACGGTAGATCAACATTCGCCCCGTATATTGCGCTTTCGCCTGTTTTCGGTAGGCGTGCTAGAACCATCACAACTGGTCCACCTTAATGCCATGTAACCTTGCTTTCATGTAGGCGCGGAGATACAAGTTCAATATACGTATCTGTATTCGGATATAGTCATGGTTTATGGAGACGTAATAAAATGAGCACAATCTGACCACGATAAAGTGGTCTAGTTGGGTGTCCTGGAGACGTTGTGGTAGTACTGCAGTATACGCACCTATAATGCGACGTGGGCTTCGATGTAATGCCGGCGTTGTGGTAAAAGCACAACTAGGCCTTTAAAATGCAATCTAGCCCAGGTTTCCTGTTGGTGTGATGGTAGAAGGCGATCTAGCCTTAGTTTCATAGAGACGTGTTCGTAGAAACGTAAGTGGGCAGTTATGATGCGATCGTACCTTGGTTTGTTTCAGGTGTGCTAAAAGGAGTTCAGCAGGACCTCTATAATGAGATCTACCCTGGGTTTCATGAGACGTGTTGTTACAAGTAGAATTAGGCCCTTATAATGCGATCTAGGTGCTTGGGTAGAAGTTTAACATACGCGTAAATAATGCGATCTAGCCTTGCTTTCATGTAGGCGCGGTGGCAGAAGTTCAATATAAGACCCTATATTAACTGTAGCCTTGATTTAATGGATGCGTATTGAAAGGATCACACCCAGGCTGCTAAAATACTCTCTGGTCTGTTTCATGCAGGGGTGCTCAACTAGACCACTGTAATTCGATTTAGCTTAGCTTTCCTTTAAGCGCGGTGGAGGAATTACATTATACGCCACTATAAATCGATCATCCCGCGTTTGATAGAGTTGTGGTGGTAGGAACAGAAGTAGGGTTTTATAATTTGTTCTAGCATTGCGTTATAGCGGGAAATATTAAACTTCTACCGTCGAGCTAGGCCTTACGTGGAGCCTCCGTAAAAGCAATCTAGCCTGGGTTTATGGCTGCGTGTAATACAACGGTAGAAGTTCAATGTACGACTCTATAATGAGGTCTAGCCTTTCTCTCATAGATATGTGCTAAAAGATTCAGAACTGGACCATGATAATGAAAGCAAGGCTAGATCGGTTTTAAGTCGCGATGGTGGAGTTTCAATATACCCCCTGTAATACGATGTAGCTTGGGTTTCATGGAAGCGTGGTGTAGAACCGCAATTGAGTCTTTATATTGCGAACTTGCCTTGCTTTCATGGAGGCGTGACGGAAGTAGGTCGATATTCGCCCGTATATTGCGGTCTAGCCTTACTCTAAAGGAGTCTTATTGAAAGAAGTAAAACTAGGCCGATATAATGCGTTCTGGCCTGTGTTTCACGGAGGGGTGCTGTAATGATCTCATATGAACTACGATTATGTGATCTAGCCTTGCTAACATGTAGGCGCGATGGTTGAATGTAAATATACGTCTCTATTATCCTTCGTTTCAGGGAGTCGTGATTAAAAAAGCACACGATTATATGATGTAGCCTGGGTTCCAAGGCCTGCTAAAAGGATCACAATTGGGTCACGATAATGAGATCTAGTCTCGCTTTCGTGTAGGTGGGGCGGTAGAATTTCATTATATGCATGGTATAGGCGAATAGGCCCCGGGTTCGATTCCCGTCCAGGTCAGGGATTTTTATCTGGATCTGAGAGCTGGTTCGAGGCCTACTCAGCCTACGTGGTTAGTATTGAAGAGTTCTGACGGTGAGATAGCTGCCCTGGAGAATTACGGACGAGAGGATTCGTCGTGCTGACCACACGACCCCTCACAATCTGCAGGCTTTCGGGCTGACCAGCGGTCGGTTCGTAGGCCAAGGCCCATTAGGGCTGTAGTGTCATGGGGTTAGTTAGTTTATAGTGCGATCCAGCCTTTCTTTCATGGCTGCTTGCTAAAAGTTGAAGAACTTCACCACTGAAGTGTGATATAGCCGTTTTCATGCAGACTCGTAGGTAGCTCATTATATGCCCCTGTAATGCGCTGTAGTCTGGGTTTCGTGGAGTTATACTCCTTATAGCACAACTAAACCAGTTAAAGCGTTCTATCTGGATGCCATGGAAGCTTTGCGGCAGTCAATATATATATATATAAAATAACCGTCTTACTAAAAAAAAAGTCCTTATACAGTTGTTTAACTCCTGTTTAGTTATACAGTGAGTAAACCCTGTATACGCGTTTTACATTTTTCTTACTAATAAACGAGGTATACGCATTGTATTTACTATACAGCACTTATTCCTAAGCCTTGGAACGAGTGTATCTCTTCCTGCAGTTCACTGACGTATTTCGCACGTTCACCGCCTTTATGATCGCTTCTACTGGTTATCTACGAACAAAACTTTCCGGATAGTCGCACAGTAGCACGGCATATCGAAAAGGCAGTGCCAACATTAAGTGTGACAGCTGGAAATTGGCTTATAATGATATCAACATTTCTTCAGCTTGCTTGTGTAATGAACGCAAAAAAAAAAAAAAAAAATGGAAAAGCTTAAGAAAAGATCAATAGCTCCTAACTGGGATAGTACGGAAAACGTAAGCAATTGTAATTGAATCGGCGAGTTGAAAAGGGTACACATTCCAAAATACTTCCTTTTCTTGAGAAAGGAAAACCTGCTTTGTAGCTAAACGAAAGGTTTGATCAAAAATGTTTATATTAGGCATTTATACATCATATTTCTGCATATTCAACTACAAAGTATGGAACTCATATTTCGTACAGTTTTCAAGTTAGACAATTTTTTATGTCAAGGAATATGTCCCTTTTTATATTGAAATTTGAGAAAGATCTAAGATCTTTGTACTCGCAATTTCAAAAGTCTATTAAGCAGTAACACATTATTACACAAAAATACGCCCAACCATCATTTCTTTTATAGTTATTCATTGTCATTCCGTCTCTTTAAAGTGTTTTACTTTACGAAGATGTCTAACCTCCATAACCTCTGAATGGTGTATGTCTTCTATGTTTAAAATATCGTGAAGATAATCAACGTTATCGACCATTCTTTCAATGTGTGTGCAATGTTAAATGAATAAGTCGAATATTTCACCACGATTATATTACTGTAGACAATAAATACCACGAAAATAACCTGCTCACTCGTTTCTTTTTCCGCTACTCGCTGCTATACGACGCTTATACAAGGGTCCTTGTCTGTATAAGCAATTCAATGAATAACTATAACAGATGTATACACAGGAGGCTTATACACGGTTTATTAGTAACGAATTACACATAAACGGTGTATAAACCTTGTATAAAAGTTATACACCGTTTATTGGTAAGACGGTAAGAGTTTTATCTGTAAATTGCTCAGAATTTCAAAAGAATGGTATTTCTGTATCGGTCATGTCCACAGTAACAAGGAAACGCATTTTTACTTTTCCGTAATTTCTGTCTGTATGTATGTATGTACACGCATCACGAGAAAACGGCTGAAGAGAATTTAATGAAAATTGGAATGTAAAGTGGGGTGATGAACCACTACAATCTAGGCTATAAATTATTTTACTCACGCTGAGTGAAATGGTAGTTTAGGAGAAGGCCTGAAATGTAATTCTGAAATAAATAACTTATTAGTGGTCGTATCGATAAATACTACATAACATAAATAACTACTACTAACTTCCGACATAACTAAAGTTATGTAAGAAGTTATTAAATTTCCGATCACTTATGTCTTATACATTGTTACCGTACCGCATATAATCAGTGACATTCATGAATGTGGGTTGTAGTTACTAAGATCAGCGCCTAGTCACGAGAAAATGGGTAAACAGAATTTAGTGAAAATAGATATGTAAAGTCTGAGAATAAGGAACTACAGTCTATGATATAAATACTTTTGTAAGACGCCCTAATATCACAGAGTCGAAAGAAAAGTAATGTGAAGGCCTGCAATATAGAAAGCTCATCCACTTTATCAACAATAACATTACATTGACCACTGTTTGTTGTGATGTGCTTTATGTCTTCTGTTTCAACTCATCCCCGATAGATGGGATTACTGCAGCGTACCGAGACAAGGTCCGTCTCTCCCTAGATCTGGTCACGCTACCACAATCCTTAGCGGTGACGGCCATATGGGGTCTCAAATATCGTTATGTGGGCGTGCCCGATGTAATGATGTGAGTTGTTACTTGTATTTTGAAGGAAAACGGGGTACTGCGCCGCACCAAATTGTCAAAATAAGACAGCTGACGGAATTAGTGTGTTTCGCGTCCCGAGAGATAAGCAAAGGAGAGCTCAGTGGGTACAAAACTGTAGGCGTGACAAATGGCAATCTACAGATAATTGCTTCTTGTGCGAGGTTAGTGAAGTTATCGTTCATATAAACATACATTCGAATGTATGTTTTATATTTATAGGTCTTATTATGTATTTTCTTCTAGCATCATTTTGAAGAATCTCAATTTGAACTAAAGAGGGCAGATAGACGGAAACTACTCAAGTGGAATTCCATCCCAATAATTTCCAATGTCCCTAATCCACCTAAGTTTGTGACATACAGTAGGGAACCTCCCAAAGAAAGAGAATTGTCTTTCAATAAAGCAAGGAAAGTAACAGGAAATGTGTAATCGTAGTATTGATGTTTATGAAAATTTCCTTTTCATATGTCCGGCTCTATGGCTAAATGGTTAGTGTTCTGGCCTTTGGTCACAGGGGTCCCACGTTCGATTCCCGGCAGGTTCAGGAATTTTAACCATAACTGGTCAATTTCGCTGGCACGGGGGCTGGGTGTATGTGTCGTCATCTTAATTTCATCCTCATCACGACGCGCAGGTCGCCTATGGGAGTCAGATCAAAAGACCTGCACCTTGCGAGCCGAACTTGTCCTCAGACGCTCCTGGCACTAAAAGCCAAACGCCATTTCATTCCATTCCTTTTCATGTAAACTACAGACAGTATCATTCTAACCCTACATGCAACGTAGAAATGTTTCACAGATATTTGAAATGCTTGTTCCTGTTCATTTACCAATTATAATCACAACAAACAATAGGCCTATCACTTCAAACCAGCAATTTCTGTCCAGCTGGCTATCATTACAACAATTTTCTTAATAATAGCAGTCTTATACTGTACTGTAGTTATTATTTACAGCTAAATTTAATTCATCTTAAATGCTCTATAGAGTACATTATATGGCTGGACAAATACTTTAAGATCACAACACTCGCTTCACTCGCACTAACCAACTACTGTAATTTAATGTACCGTAGCCTAACATAATATCCTAATGTAATCCCTAAAATAGCCTAACCTAGATTAACTCACTTTAATAGTGACTGAATTTCTATTTCTTATGGAATCGTGTCTACCAATGACTTCAATTTTCTTAACTATAATAATAATAATAATAATAATAATAATAATAATAATAATAATAATAATAATAATAATAATAATAATAATAATAATAATAATAATAATAATTGTACCAGACGGTACACCTCCGCGCCGCTAATTCAAACTTTGCGCCAGTTGAAACTCCTCTACTGGAGGAAGCCTGAACTCTAACAACCATGTTAATTCTAAAGGTTATCAGAAGATGTCGCTATCTGTAAATTTTGAAGAGTTCTGAACTGTGTCTTTTTCGATTTAGTTTTGTTTTCTCTGTAGTGAGAAGTGTGAACATTCTCTTCTAGGTGGCACTACTGAAGAAATTCACTTCGCACTAGGGTGCACCGTTGTAAGAACTTTGTTTGAAGAATTTTAGTATGCATAAGTTTGTTCTCGGTTAAATTTCTTTGTCATTGTTTAGGTTGGCTGTATAACCCTTCTCTTTCCCCCAGTTTTGAATTCGACCAATGAGTAATTTTCGTAATTAATTGTCCACCAATCCTAGATGTCTTCTTCAGTTTTCACTTGTAATCTTTTGGCCGTCCAATAAAAAGCTTGTGGGCGGGTGTTATCATTCATGAAAGGTCTCGAATGTTCCGCGAGGGTATATAAACTGCTGATTTTCGGGTCTCTGCGCCACTTCAGTAACATCTCTCAAAGTGTAAATTATGTAGCAGGGGGCGGGAAGCGCCTCTTTCGTCGGGCAGCGGTTCAGCAATAAGGTAATGGCCTTTTAATAACTTATTTTCTTGCTAGCTCAGCAGTTTAACCCTCGGGGCGGGTTCGAAACTTTTATCATGTAACTTTCCTTTAAAATGTAAAAGACTCTTGGTATAAATTCTATCTCTTTAAACTACAAACTGGGATAGAGAGTGCCTAACCCTCTTGAGCTCCCTTTCATATTGGTTTTGAGGTGACTACGTTTTCTCAACCATTTTTCTTCGTTTCGTAATGTAATAAGTTTTCCTATCGTGTCACCTCTTTAGTATGGGATTAGCCCTTGCATAAGCGGCCTTGTGCCAAAAAGGTTTTACAGAAATGTATGAGTGCAGTTTCGCCTCCTCTCAAGTTGGTATTTTGGAGGCCATGTAATTGTCCTGTTTCTTCACTGAATAGGCCTCAGTAGGTTGGGTATTTTTACCCCTGTGTTATTGTAATTGGAGGACAGCTAAAAGGTGGAGTTCGGTGTGGCCTTTGATAGGCTTGAACTTTTAAGAAAGAGCAAACCCGCTCTCAAAGTTGATTTTGTGTGCCTCGAGGAGGCTTTATTAGGTAATTGGGAGCAAGTGCTCCTGGGCATGGTTGGGGTTTTCTGCCCCTTTACTTATACACAAGGTTTAACAATTGTAATTGTACCTTCTTAACTTGTTGCTATATAACCTAGTTCCTGTTGTAATTATTAATTCTTGATCTTGAAAAGAAAATATAACCTTGTTGAATTTTAAATTCACCTTAATTTCGTAAGTTGAGACCTTATCCCGCCCGCACCTTCTTTCACCTCTAACTACCATGGACAACTCCGTAACAATACTAATAATAATAATAATAATAATAATAATAATAATAATAATAATAATAATAATTGCTTGAATATTAGGACTCAGCTAAGAGCCCCGTGGTCGCCAACCCACGCTCCCTAGTTAGGAGCGCCTGACGCCCCTTTCAGTCGCCTCGTATGACAGGCAGGGGAGACCTTGGGTGTTGTTCTATTGCCCCCACCCACTGGGGGAAATCTATTTTGGGTTGTGACTACGAGGCCCTTAGCTGAGTCTTGACATTGCTTTCACTATTCTAGTCCATCCGACCTCCCCTGGTCAACACTTGTTCTTTTCCGACCGCGACGGCATTAGCGCATTCGAGGCCTAGGAAGTTTTTCATTTCCACGCACTTTGCGGCCTTCATCTTTCTTTTGCCGATACCTTCATTTTTCGAAGTGTTCGTCCCCTTCCATCAGTTTTCTTCTGATTAGTGGTTATAGAGGATGGTTGTCCAGTTATACTTCCTCCTAAAACAACCACCACCACCACTTTGTACTATACAGCTGCATGGGTTATCAATAAACTAGTTAAGAGTAGCTAAGAACATCATAGTTGTTGCACATGTGCAGAATATTTTTGCCTTAGAACCCAAAGAAAGACCACATGAATGGGTAACAACAGTGCCATACATAATTTAATGCACTCAACTGAATAGGCATTCAGTGTTTGTCAACATACTGGGGTAACCTTTTAGAAACGCAGTATCGGTAATTACATTCTTAATAAAGAAAACGCTGAAGGTAATTTATTACAACTGTCGTTTAGTACTTTAAATACAGTACTTCAAGTTCACTATTTCATGTACCGGTAATCATAATATGACACAGTAAGACCAAGTTGTAAGGAAGTAAAAGAGAAGAACATGAGCTTTTCTGTTGATTCTTGTTTCTCAAAAAAAAAAAAAAATAATAAATAAAAAAATAAGAAGACTTTCCGGCTCTGTTAATTATCTTCCTATTCAAATAGCTGTATAACACTTAAATGATATGAATACATTCACAGTTATATATACATGACTAGTAGATGCCCAATTAAATTCTTTAAGAAAAGAGTTGGTATTTTGTTTTTATTTCAGTGTACGGTACCGAAATTCTCTAAATTCGAATACACTTGCCTTTGGATACGCTTGCTTAAAGACCCAATATGGCGGCTCCATAAGTTGCATTCGTGACTTGACCTCACTAGACAGACCTTGACCGAGGTTTTTTTAAATTTGCTTTACGTCGCACCGACACAGATAGGTCTTATGGTGACGATGGGATAGGAAGGGAATAGGGGTGTGAGGGAAGCAGCTTAGACTTTAATTAAGGTACAGATTGGTGTGACTGGTGTGAAAATGGGAAACCGCGGAATACCATCTTCTGGGATGCCTGCAGTGGGGTTCGAATCCACTATCTCCCGGATGCAAGCTCACAGCTGCGCGCCTCTAACCACACGGCCAACTCGCCTGGTCGTACCGAGTGTAACAGCCTGCCTGTATATTGGCGGGAAGTAGCTGGGGAGTTTGATAACTTTCTTCTTTAGCATACCCTTCCTCTGGTTCATACATTTTCTGATACTACTGATACGTAACAAACTAGTTCATCATAGCATTCGAGCTATTCAATCCCTACTCTGAGGCACTGATTGGAATGAGTAGTGTGCATATTTAAGGGAATAATGATAGAGGAGTGTTCACGGCAGTGTGCGACCTGGTTATTCCAGCTCTGAATCCTTGGACCGTTAGATCGGCACCGTAGTACTGTTCGTTGAAAGTGAGAAAGTGTGCGGTTTTTCATTTTATTGAGTATTTATTATGATAACATTGCTTTCAATCGCTACATTCCTACTGACGTTTTTGTAATGACCTATATTGAATTCAGTTAGGAAAACCACGAAGTCAGTCTTTCTGAGAATCCCGTAGCGAAGCACGGGTACATCAGCTAGTAGCCTACACCTCTATAATGCGAAATGCGAAGTACGTTTAATTTCACGGTGTGCTAAAGGAGCGCAACTAGACAGTTTTAGCCTGGGTTTCACGTTGACGCTAAAAGAACGTTTGTACGACGATAATGCGATCCTGCCTTGGTTTCATGGAGACGTGTTGGTAGAAGCACAAATAGTCCTATATAATGCGATCTAGCTTTGTACTCCTTTTAGCACGTCTCCATTAGATCAACTGGACGATGATAGACGCCTGGGTTCATTGTATGCCCCTGAAATGCGCCGTAGCCTGGAGTTCTTGGAGATGATATATTAGAAGCACAAATAGTCATGTACAATGCATCGTGCCTTGGTTTCGTGGATGCGTACTAAAAGGAGCACAACCGGACCACGGTAATGCGTTGTGGTAGTTGAAACACCAATGGCATTTATGATGCGATCCTCCTTGCTTTCACGCTTTGTGACATACGGAGCTCAGGAGCTGAAATTCTCCACTATAAATCCTTCAGTAATGTTGTATTTGCTGTGTCAAGTGTACCTGACAGTTGACAGGAAGAGTGAGAAAGAAGTGAGGCCTACATTAAGCATATCTGTACTGGAATCGTTTATGGCTCAGAAGACGAAGATGCCATCACAGTGGGAAGGATGCTTCAAGAAAAACTACACTGAAAAGCAGCTGCTGTGTGAGAAACAAGCTACAAGGAATGTTTTATCACAGAACCATAGCGAATAGAAAGAGGAAGCGAGAGCACTTCGACTCACTTCCCATTACAGCAATGGTGAAACTAGTGGCTACAGTGCGGAGATTTGTCACTGCAGCGCAACGATCGCTTTGGATGAACAGATGGCATTGTTTATACTAGGTGCGCGCGTTTTTACTTGTAGCGGGAGTGATTTCTTGAATATAACATCTATATGTTGGAATATAGTGAGTGTGAAAATGCCGTCGTGCTTTGTGCCGGGGTATCGATCTGGTTACAGGTCATGTGAAGGTAAACATTTCTTCTCACCATCTAAAAATGAGAAGCATTTCTCTGAGTGGGCTAGAGCGATCCCAGGAAAGGACATGCAACTTACGCGTAAGTCTAGGATTTGTGTCATTTTTCGGAAGATGTTATTATAAAGGTAGACTCGTTTATTATTAATGGGGAGAAAGTTAAGCCGGGAGCTGTCCTTCACACTTTTCCAAACTGACCGTCCTATTTAAGGAAGTCCCTGAAAAATCGAAAACTCCCACTGGAACGAGAGTTACTCAAAGAACATGTTGGAAATGACAATATTAACAGTAGTATCTTAGAATGTAATGGACTAAATTTTTCCTCTACATGTAAAATACTTTATATTGACGATAATGTAGAAATATAGAACCTGGTCTCAGTTTGCCTTGTAAAGTAGGTGATAGTGACGATGATGCTTCTAGAACTATTCTAAATTTTAGGAGACAAGTTTAAGACCTTGGTAGGAATTTTATTAGAATAGTTGCATGCAGAGCTTAAATAAAGTAGATTTCAGCTTCACTTGACACATTGACTTCAGTTGCAGAGTCAAGTTCCTTAGCAAGAAAAGAAAAATTGTGGAAACAATGCTGAAAAAATGTAACACCAGACCCAAATGAATAGTTTGATTTTCAAACTCAAATTCCCTAAGGGTTACAGACCGAAGCCATTTGAGACGACTGTGCAAAGGGTTGAAATGTAATTATGGTGTTAATATATGGCGTGAATTTAATTAAAGATTTGCATTTAAACGAGCAAGGCGAAGACAAGCGACTAGGAATAGTGATAATGAATTGAAATTGAGAGAAGACATTAGATTTAATACAACAACACTGGCAGTTGACGGGTTTGTTGATTTAGGAGATGAAACTCCCTACGACAAGAAGAACGTCCTTGCCAATCACGCGCTTGTATTTGTTTGCCCCTTTGTTGCACAGCTGGATCCAGCCTGTAGCAGTGTGTGCTAGCAAGAATGCAACTTGTGGAGAGCTACTGCAAAAATAACAATTCAGGTCATAATTCAGTTGGAACAAGGTGGGGTGAAAGTAATTGGTTTTACGTGTGATGGAAGTCCATGTAATAAAAGGGTGTGGATGAATTTGGGAATTGCTCCATTGAAAACCCGGCAGATCATCAAAGGCGAGTGTGGGCATTTTCTGATTCCTTGGATATTTTGAAGTGCATATGTAATTATATCCACGATAACGTTATTTGCTGTAAGGCAAAGAGGTGAATTGCAATTTTTATAGACAGTTATATCAAAAGGACATGTCTGAGTTCGCTGGTCTTCGAAGTCGCCCTAAGATAACATCCCCTCACGTAGACCCTACGTCATTTCAGAGGATGAACGCCAGTTTATTACTCATTAACTGAAAAGCTAGTGTAGCCGATGCAATTAAGCTGTTTAGAGAAATTAAGCCTAATGAATTCAGTGATAGGGAGCACACAGAACGTTTCACACGAGAAATCAAGGGCACCTGTAAGATTATATTAAGTTCCCGTAAAAGGGCTTTATAAAAGTTCTCCGTCACACAAAATAATTGTTGAATTTTTAGAATACATCACGGGATATAGGTATGTCCTGACGGGAAAATTTAAACAAGAACCTTTGGAGCGCCATTTCGGTATTTTGCGTTCCCTTAGTTGTGACGATCACCTTTCTACTGTGGACTATTTACATTTACACGTGCTGCAGTTGTAACGTTCTAGACGTCACAGTGTAATTATGTTAATTTTATTATGTGTAATTAATTCAGGAATTTAACGTCGTGATATTTATCTTGGTATGTAATTTTATTATAATTCATGTTTAATCATTTGCTCACTATCATTTCATTACTTTGTAACTACGACTTGTAAACGAGGGCTGAATATCCTAATATTCACTTAGATTCTTGCGACATTCGTTTAAATTTAACTTGCAGTAGATTTCCTCTATCTTGCCACATCACCGAGGAAGAAGGAAGGACAAATTTAGACATCAAATTCTGGGAAAAGCGAGCACGTGTTCAAGCGTTGTAACGACAACTACCGTACTTCGACCAGAATAATTCAAACTGATCACCGCCTATATTTTCAAAGGAGCGTCATGTTGCCATGGATACTGAGTGAAAGGGCTAATAGAAGAACAGTTGATATCTTGGTTGGGACCCATCTACTCTAATATCTGGAGTGGGGAGAGACGTGTCAACTGATTGGACCATGTGTAGCGACCTGTAATTAGAGCCAGAGAAGGTTATAAAAGGGCGTGTTGGAGCTCTTGGCTTCATTACTCTTCTTGATTCTTCTCGATTTCTGCATTCGTTATTATTAATCTTCTTGATTCTTCGATCTTGTATTTCGCTGTAGGTCTGAGAACTTGTCTTATGGTTGTTGTACCATAGTGGACTAGTGTGATAGTTTCACTTCTACATTAATTACTTCATTACCACGACGTGGTACTTAGGAATTTCTGAATGAGGGGTGTATAGCCACTCTCATCAGGAAGTACGTACAGCTCGGCTACTAGACCGGTTTGTACCAGTCTAAGACAATAGGTAGTATTAAACTAGATAGAAATGAAACTTCAGGGCACATTTTCAGTAAAGTTGGAAGGATTATTAATTGAGTATCCTCTCCACATAACCCAAGGAGGTTTTTCTAACTATGACTTAGGGCTCATCTCCAATATATGGAATAGAGCATAATAGGGAGTGTTAGTGTTGAAGCCATCTTCCAATTAGTGGTAGGTGCACTTAGCAAGGCAGGAATGGTAATGAGCTGCAGATGAAGATATCTCAAAGACGACCGGTGATGTTCCAGGTACAAGGATGGAAGGTTTCCAAGGACCAGCAGAACAAGACTACATGGTGAGCAAGCGAGTTAAAAATATTGCAAGTTTTCGCGAAGTAGAGTCATTCAACTTTTTGTTAAATTCATTTCCTATTTTAAATTCAGTTCTCGTTAAACCGTCGTCATTTATATTCAATATAATAAATAGTATTTTCCTAGTTCACTTTAATCAATCTGCCTTAATTAGCCTTTTGATTTCTAATTCTCCTGCTTAATGATTAGTGCACTATCACCCCACCCCTGTGATAAGAGTCCGTCCGAGCTTGATTATAAATTTTTATCTTTAAGTCATCAACTTAAAGATTGGCGCCCTTAGCTTGCATGGTTGCATTTCTCGTTCAATGATTGTTCTCCAAGAGGGGGAAGTCACACAGTCTGCGGTAGAATTTAAGACGAGTTTAGTAGGTATATACACATATTGCGAGTCAGTGATAGATTCCCCCCTCACTTCATTTGTTGGTGATATCCGCGCAATAGCTAAAGATTTCGCAGAAGTCATAATTGAAGAAAAATAGTACTCACGGACTGGGAAAATGAAATAACTCTCCCTTACCAGGGAAACCTCACAAAACAGAACTTCGTATTTTTCTTACTATGTAGCCTGTCAAGTTAAAGTGACAAATATGTTCACTGCTTAGATTGTGCTCGTACCCTTCGTTGCGAACTGCCACCTGAGCTTGCACTGGCAACATTTACCCTAATTCAAGATTATGGCAGGAAGAAAGGCTTCCGATACTTGATATATCCTTCACCATGGGCGCCCGCAGGATCTTTTCCGGGGGGGGGGGCACATTAACAATTTTCTTTAATATAAAAACCAATATAACGTCAGCAACATTAAATTATTTACAGAAACTTCCAGTTATAATATATGCTAGATGACTGTCAGTAATTTCAGTTTAATATCATACCAGATTATTTCATAAACTATTGATCATCTTTAGAATTCCAGGGGGGCAAGTGCCCCCCTTGCCCCCCTCCCCCTTGCGGGCGCCCATGTCCTTCACCGTGTGTGTTTAGGTTACTATTGCAAGTAGAAGAGGTCGTCTCAAAAAAATTGCGATTAGAACAACATTTATGGGGTGATATATTTTTTGCATGTTTGGACAGCGTAGACTATATAGTTGTCCGACCCACAGACCTTGGATGCAGCAGTAATCACAGATATGACCTTGTGGGAAAATTCATTATTCATTACATTAAGTGTCAATTTGCCTTCCGTACGAAGGGAATAAGGGAAGAGCTGTTATCGTCCAAAACAGCAAAATCGTCTCGGAAGTTCTCCAAGGTTTCGGACAACTAACGCTTTCGAGGGTGAGTTAAAACTTTTCTTAGATAATGTGAAATGCATAATAGTTTCAGCTATATCTCTATACTTTGAAAAGATTTGAACATAATTTAATTCTGAAATGACTTCCAGAGGATAACATTAAGCCATTAAATTAGTGTGTTTACCAGCTTCCTCTATTCAAATATTCCTGGACTGTACACAGTGGCACATGCAAGCGAATAATTCAAAGGTCATTCTAGCAACTGGAAATGTTAGAGAATTCGTTTCGTGTATGTTTTGTATGTTGCCGCGCCCGCTTATTGGATTAACGCGAGCAGCGCGGTTCATCCATAGCTATACTAGCGTAGTCTGCCGCCACCGCCTATTAACTACGAGACGGCACTCGCTTCCTCTTACCATGCGCTATGACAGAACTAACAGGTTGTATGAAAATGTTATTGTGTAATATGTTATCCTTTTGGATACATTGCCAGAGGGAAGGGCAAGAGGGGTGTCATTATCAAGAAGGAAGGAGCATGCTTTGGTCTTGCCTTCCGCCCCCGAGAAAAAATTCGAAGCGATTACCGGTACTGATTATCCAATTCAAAGTTTGGCACCTCTGTCATTGTTATTAAAAGTATAGATAAACCGTTTGAAGAAGGCAGTCAAAATAAGTAAACCACGTAACTTGTGCATGTTTGATCCGCTAAATTTTCCAAGAAAGGATAAGTTGTTAACTGTAGTTAACTCGTGGTTAGTTCAAACACAAACGTTTTCGGAAAGGAAGGCCATAAGCAGTTTCTTTCTTTCGCTTGTGGTTCTCCAAGAAATAGCATTTTTGTTGAGGTTAGGTTTTTACAATTATCCCATCGTCGCCATAACTCCCATCTGTGTCGGTGCGACGTAAAGCTAAGAAAGGGCTAGGGGTGGAAAGGGAGCGGCCGTGACCTTAAGGTACAGTCCCAGCATTGCCTGGTGTGAAAATGGGAAACCACGGAAAAGCATTTTCAGAGCTGCCGATAGTGGGATTCGAACCTACTATCTCCCGGATGCAAGCTCACAGCCGCGCGCCTCTACGCGCACGGCCAACTAGCCCGGTAGTCCGCACATTTGACGACGGTCCAGAACATTATTATTATTATTATTATTATTATTATTATTATTATTATTATTATTATTATTATTATTATTATTAGATGTTCTGGACCCCACAGCAAGATGCAAGACCGCTACCTGGCGATAAATTACATCTGCTGCCATTGTTATTGTAGATAATGTGACCAGCACCATTGTCCCGCGTAGGCAAATGTGCGGGATTTCTGACGATACGAATGACATACTTCCGTGCATTATTGACCATATTATAGAGGTGAACAATTTGACGGTCAATCTCATTCCTATCGTTTATTTCAAATGTGTTAAAATTTTTATTTATATACCAGGAGAATCTACTGCAATCTAAGAACGTTCTCTGAAGGAAAAGATGGCTGTTGAAAACGAACCCAGGAAAGATCAAAAATGATCGGTTTATGATCAGAATAAGTACGTCGAAAATCTACAGCCTGTTTCTAGTCATTCGACAGGGTCAGGATTGGAATGAATAAAGCCCCATCTACCGGCGGCAATAGGAATTGTGCCGGCTGCCGAAACACTCCTATGGGTCAATGATCGATGAATGACAAATGAAATGAATGAAATGATTGGACAGTGTTGCTGGAATGAATGATGACAGGGAAAACCGGACTATCCGGAAAAAACCTGTCCCGCCTCCGTTTTGGAGTGACCGGGATTTGAACCACGGAACCCAGCTGTGAGAGGCCGGCGCGCTGCCCCCCGAGCAACGGAGGCTCCGTATAAGTACATTATGAACAGTAAAATCAATTGGTCTCACCTCCTTTTACACCCCACCGCCGTTAAGTTATTTACCTCCCCCCCCCAAAAAAAAATTAAAAGAAGGCGTGTTCCTTTGGAATCTTCCTTAAACACAAACACCAATGTTCAAGGCTATTACCTTCAGTTTTGAGATATAAGTATCCCCATAAAAATAATTAACTTTTTTTCACTTCCTTTCACACTCCTCCCCCATCCCCGCCTAAATGAATTTTCCGGCAAAAAATATTTTCTCTAATAGTAAAGGATCTTCTAAATACCAATTATCACGACTCTAACTTCTTCAGTTTTTGATTTATATGTCCTCATGAAAGGAATTCAACTCCTTTTCACTCCCTCCCCCAAGATGGTTCCCCCCCCCCCCCAAATGCGTTTTCTTGTTTTGCTTTTAAAGGAGATCCAAATACCAATTTTCACGTCTGTATTAGATGTATGTATTCTCGAAAAATTAACTGACTTAATTATATAATTCTTTCAACCCCACCCCTTCATTGGATTTTCCGAGAATAAGTGTTTCTTTACATTTAAAGCAGATTCCAAATATCACATTTCACGTCTGTAACATCTTCATTATTGAGATATCAATAGCCTAATTAAAAGAATTAAACACCATTTTCAGTAACTTTACCCCCCCCCCCCCTCCACCCAAGTGGTATTTCCGAAAACTAAAAATACACGTATCTTTATTTTTAATAGATATATCACCTATGTTTCTTTATATTTACAGGAGATTCCAAATACACACTTTTTACGTCTGTAACTTTTTACGTTTCTCAGATATTCTGTAGATACAGTCTTTCAAAAAATTCACCCCAATTTGTCACTCCTGTTTAACCGCCATTAATTGGATTTTCCAAAAAACAAAAAAAATACGTGTTTCTTTATTTTTAAAGAAGATTCTAAATACCAGTTTTTACATCTGTAAACTTCTCAAGTTTTGAGGTATAGATGCACTCATTTTAAAATTTCACCCCCCTTTTCACCCCCTTAGCGATGGAATATCCAAAAATCCTCTCTTATCGAGCACCTACATCTTAAATTTTGGGGATATATTCATATTAATTTCTTTATGTCCAGTAGTTTTGGCTCGGCGATGATGAATCAGTCAGTCAGTCAGCCAGTCAGGACAAGTTATTTTATATATATAGAATTATGGGTTAAATTGAGCTCGAAACTTTGTAAAGCGTTAAAAATGCACCACAATTTCATCCTATTCATTCTTTTGCATACTCCTATGAACCAAATTTAATGATTCTAGCTTATACATATGGCCTTAAATCGTGCCAATGTGCGCACCAAACTTGAAGACTCTGCCTGATACACTTATAGGAAAGATAATGAATATACATGTAAAAATCTCCAAATTTACGAACAATCCAGAAATACAGCCAAATCTAACGTATAAGGGACAGAGATACGACGAAAAGTCGTAGGACCAAAGTTGTAGATCACTCCAAATTGAACGAAGAGTGTGCCATCCGTTTTGTAATAGGACTTACCGTTTAACCAAGAAATAGCTCAAAAAGGAATGTCTGCATAGTCGTTAAAATTGCCTACATATTTCGATATTTTTGGAGGGCAAAAGTGAAAAATGTGAACATCTTGGAATTTTTCCGTCGGTTACGGGCTAAAAGCTATAATTTCGCCAAATTTCAATTTAGTAGCTCGTCTGGCAGATTATGCCGCCACCTTGATTTGGGGGAAGGGGAATAAAAATTGGGAAATTCACGAATTTTTTTAGGTCCACCAAACGTATAGGTTGTCGCTGTGGATATATTATACGACTGCGTTGTTATGCTGAGCCCAACATTTGAAGCCCCCTTTGCGGAATTTTGTGAATTTTCGAGTTTTCTAAGGATGCCAGGGTCATTAGCTGCTCCGGTACCAAATTTCAAATATCTGAGATTTCTGGAAGTGCCTCATTAATTCACGTCAATTTTCATTTTTATAACTTACTATCAGAAGTACCCGTTTTTCGTACGGGTTATCAGAAACTGGCTTTAGTTACTCATTCAACCGGTGTGACATAAATATCTGAAGAAGTCAGTCACTGGTGTATTTACTTAAGTACGTAGAAATTATTTGTCATGTTTGGAATTATAGTGTAAGTATCTTATTTTCTTCATGGGGGCCTCTAAGAACTAATATTTAATTAGCATCGACCTCTAAGATCTTTTGCTACCATGATTTTACTCCATTTCCACAAAGATATACATGCTCCCTTCACAAACCTGCAGCTGTAGTGTAAGTATACTTCCGCTAGATAGTACCACAAATATAAATATTATTGAATGTATTTGTTTGATCCGACATTTTGTAACTATTACACATGATCAAGGAAATACGCGATGCATAAAAACTACTATAATTACCGAGAATTATAATTCTCAGGGCTTGTCGCTCATGTCGCACATCATATAATGAATCTGAGTATAAATGTTGAGAAATTTATTCAAGTCATGGGCGCATCATCTTAACCTATATACTGTACACAATTGTTGTTTTCATGGTTACAATGATCGTAAAAGTGGACCAAGATATCGGGACTAATAACATCAGTGATACTACTACTCCATGATTTGATGGAAAGTTTAAACTATAGGTAACAGACTCCGCAAAATGCTGAAACCTAAGGCAGTACGTAAAAACGGAGGCCCGTCGGCAACCGCTGGTCGCCGTACTGCGGTGATCTCCGGGGCTATTATTTTTATACTTCACCCCCTATCCATCCCCGCCCAAAGGAGTGCTATGAGCGTCTTGCCCAATAGTTTGTTTTCCAGATAGTAAGTTATATGTGTATCAGTTTTGGCTGGCAGCTATGCCCAAACGTACATGCATAATCTAGCTGCTGTAGAATCCTGGAGCTGACATTGTCATTATTACGGCCGTTCGTTTATTTATCCGATTCCTAGAGCAGGGGTTGTGTGGTTCCAACGCCTCCACAATGTCTGGTTTTAGGGCCTTAAAACATTGTTTACGAACCCGTAGGGTTTACCGTGTTTTGTTCTTTGCGTCAAGGTGCTTAAAATGAGCTTTGTCTCGTCGTTGTACGATAAATTCGATTTTGCCTATATTAGCCTATTATTATAAAAATATTAAATTTCCCCCCTCGAATTGTTTTGAAAATGAAATACAGCCCATGTTACTCACTGGCAATGTAGCTTTCTATAGGTGATGAAATTTTTAAAATCGGTTCAGTAGTTTTTGAGCCTATTCGTTACAAACAAACAAATGTTTCCTCTTTATAATATTAGTATAGATATACAGGGTTATTTACCTAAGATGTTACACGAAAATAACGCCTAAACCATTAAAGATATCGGTATTCTTTATTCATATTATTAAATGATTTCGAGGGGCTTGTAAAATAAAGTGCTACTTATTCTCATCGGATGATTAATAACCGAGATATTAATACTAACTCCTTATTTTTAAATGAAACGGCACAAATACATATAGTTGGCCTAAAAGTTCAACTGCGTACAAGTACAACATGTAAGTATTTTCGAAATCGGTCAGATACTTTTAGAGATATCAATAAAAACGGCATTTGGGCTTTTGCGTGCCGCATCAGACGGCGTACGTTGGGCCAAGGTAGAATTGGCACGCAAGTTATTTCCTGGCATTGATTCCAACCACAGAACGGATACCAGGCATGTACTGTAAAGTATCGTACACAAAATGTGATGTACCGTGTGCAGTGTTGTTATATGACCGGCAAACACACAACGCGGAAGGGAGGTTAAAGTTGTTTGTTTTGTTTTGAAATCCATGTGTAACAGGTTGCGCTCAGTTTGGCGTCTTTCCCCACGGTTGGGAAAGGGAAGTATTTGGAAGGGACGTCGGCCGTGGCCTATCTCAACTATACCAAGTCAAGGTAATTATGTTTTTTAAAAGGAATACAATAACAGGACAGGGAGGGTTAATGAGTTCGCCTGTCATACACACTTTGCAAACCCATCACATGTATACGATATGCTTACATGCCTGGTATCCATTCTGTGACTGCAATCACACCCAGGAAACTACTTGCGTGTCAATATGTCCTTGCCCGACTGCAAGCCGTCTAATGCGGCATGCAGAAATAAACTGTCCGATTTTGAAAATACTTACATATTTGAACATTTATGCAGTTGAACTTTTAGGCCAACTGCACGAATTTGTGCCATTCCATTTATAAATATGGAGTTGGTATTAATAACTCGGTTACCGAGCTCGATAGCTGCAGTCGCTTAAGTGCGGGCAGTATCCAGTATTCGGGAGATAGTAGGTTCGAACCCCACTGTCGGCAGCCCTGAAAATGGTTTTCTGTGGTTTCCCATTTTCACACCAGGCCAATGCTGGGGCTGTACCTTAATTAAGGCCACAGCCGCTTCCTTCCCACTCCTAGCCCTTTCCTGTCCCATCGTCGCCATAAGACATATCTGTGTCGGTGCGACGTAAAGCAAGTAGCAAAAAAAAAAAGAAAAAAAAAACTCTGTTATTAATCCCCCCATGAGAATACGTAGCACATTATTTTACAAGTACCTGGGTCAAGAAGTTAGTAAAATAACCACCGAATCGATACTTTATTATTGCCTCAGGCAAAATTGAATATAAATTAGAACATACAGGACATGTTTCGACCACTTAGTGGTCCTCTTCAGCTGTATAAAGAAAGAATTGAGGAGAAAAACATTAGCACAATAAGCACAAATAATAAACTAACCTCTTGATTATATTCATCGATACGGTCATGAAATAGACAACTTGTAATAAGTACCTGGGTATCATTTACGAATTTTAAAGATCTCGGTATTCTGTTTTCATAGTTCAGGCGTTATGTCTGTGTAACACCTTAGGTGAATAACTCTGTATATATTCCAGACCGACTTGCTTTTATATATAGAGATTACTAGCTGATATACCCGTGCTTCGCTACGGGGTTCTCGGAAAGCCTGACTGTGTTTTCCCTAAGTGAAGGCAATATACGTCATTACAAAAACGTCAGGGGAATGTAGCGATTAAAACCAATGTTATCATATAAAATGCTCGATAAAAAGAAAACTGCACATTTTCTCACTTTTAACGAACAGTACTACGGTGCCGATCTAACAGTCCAAAGTTCCAGAGCTGGAATGACCAGGCCGCAGACAGCCGTGAACACTCCTCTGTCATTATTCCGTTAAATATGCACACTGCTCATTCCAAACAGTGTCCCAAGAGTAGGGATTGAATAGCTCGAATGCTATCGTGAACTGGTGTGTTACGTACCAGTATTATCAGGAAATTTATTCTTTAGCATGCCATTCCTCTGGTTCATAAAGTTATCAAACTCCCCAGGTACTTTCCGCCAAGATTCAAGCACGCTGTTACACTCGGTACGACGGGGCGTGTTGGCCATGTAGTTAGGGGTGCACAGCTGTGAGCTTGCACCCGGGAGATAGTGGATTCAAACCCCACTGTCGGCAGCCCTGAAGATGGTATTCCGTGATTTCCCATTTTCAAGGCCAAGGTTGCTTCCTTCACACTCCTAGTCCTTTCCTGTCCCATCGTGATCATAAGACCTATCTGTGTCGGTACGACGTAAAGCAACTTAAAAAAAAAACTCGGTACGCACCAGTAATCTTATCTATCGGAGATGAATGGCAACAGAAGACGCAAAGCTCTTCACAACAACCATTGGTTAATATAATGTTATTGTTGATCAATTTTATGAGCTTTCTATATTGTAGGCCTTCACATTTAGTTTTCTTTCGTCTGTGATATTAGGGCGTCTTATAAAATTATTTATAGCGTAGACTGCGACTTTAATGTAAATCAGTAAGTTAATTCTGTATACCCATTTTCTCCTGACTCGGCGCTAATATGGACTTAGCAACAAACATACATTGTTACTGTACGGGCTATGATCACAGAGATATTAATGATTTTGGATAAGACAAATGATCGGAAATGTAATACTACATAACTTTAATTCTCAAATATTTATGTTATTAGTGGTCCTATCGATAAATACTACAGTTTAGTCCTTCCCCTAAAGTACCATTTCACTCAACGTGAATAAAATTATTTATGGCCTAGATTGTAGTGACTTATTCCCCAACTTTAATGAAAATCGGTATGCAAATTCTCTTCAGCCGCTTTCTCGTGATGCGTGTACATACATACAGACGCACAGACAGACAGAAATTACGGAAAATTAAAAAGGATGATATTTTCTATATCGGTAATTTCCACAGTAACAAGAAAATGCACTTTTTAAATTCTGAGCATTGTACAGACAAAACTCTTATTTTCTACATATAGATGCGGCCTGAAGTAAATTCGTAAAGTCATTCCAAATGGGAGCAGCGTTTCTCGGACGCGACCCTAGTGGAAGTGAGCTTTATGCACCTTTATAACCACAAAGCAGCCATCCTGGCTATTTTAAATTTCTGGCAGTACTGGGAATCAAATCCGGCCCCTGAGGACTGCAAAATAATAGTTCTAACCTTTGCACTACGTAGGTGTAAATTACACGGGCTCATTTTTGTTAATTGAAGTGAGCTCGGTCTCTTCTGTTGCCGTTGAACTCTGCTTGATGCCATTTACTGCAAATGTTCAAAATGTAACCCGTCAGCGACGGCTACACAATTCCGTCTATAATCAGAATGAGGTTGAATTATTTGTAGGCCTAGTTGAGGAGCGCTGGAACAAAAACCAATGAATCCACTTTTGCTGTGATGGCAGAAAGCAACAAAATGTGATCCCTGAGGGGGTGCACACATCATGAAAAGAAGAAACACACCATGATATAGTATCAGGAAACACTCTGCAGGGAGTCCCATTAATTATCAAATTGCGCTTTCCATTACCCAGGTATTAAACGCGCGAAAAGGGAGATGTCTGGTTCTGATCCGACAGTTTGGAGTTACCGGAATCTGCTCCGACCGCATTGGATATATCGGGTTTTGAGTCGGCAGCATAATACGACGGCCATTTGTAGTGCACTACAGCAATGCGAAGCTATCGAATGCGTTGCGTACCTGTATCGACCATGGTCATGTGCTGCCAGTCCTGTGAGGCTAACACACAGCGACCTACACAAAACACGTTGAGTATATGTTTGTGCTATTGTGGGGTGTAAAATGAAGGACGTGTGGGAGTGAAATGTATGAAAGTAGGTGTGCGACTAACTACAGTACAAGACGAGAAAGGAACGCAGCAGTGGAACGATCCAACCGGTATGTAGGATAGATTAGTATCGCAGTGCACTGTACTACTGCGGTGTGTTGCGGCAATGGATTGTAAAGGTTGCTTGTTTCTAGTTACTGGGATCCTGATCCTCTGGGATTAAACTTTTCAGTGCCTTGCAAGCATAATTCCGCACAGTTACGTCCTACATATTCTTGAACATTGTATCTTATTCAAAGGTGGCACAGGACCTGTTCCTTCTGTAATTTACATGCACCACGACGACGGAGAGGAAGTAGAGTATCAGCAGGAAAGGAGAGGAGAGGACGTAATACCACTTTTTACCTACTGGATAAATGACACCTTCATAAACAATTCTTCACATACAGGTCTATTATTGTGTCTTTTGTAAAAAAGAACAACAACAAAAAACCGCCTCCGTGGCTCAGGCGGTAGCGCGTCGGCCTCTCACCGCTGGGTTCCGCGGTTCAAATCCTTGTCACTCCATGTAAGATTTGTGCTGTACAAAGCGGAGGTGGGACAGGTTTTTCTCCTGGAACTCCGGTTTTCCCAGCCATCTTTCATTCCAGCAACACTCTCCAATATCATTTCATTTCATCTGTCGGTCATTAAACATTGCCATAGAGGAGTGCGACAGGCTTCGGCAGCCGGCCCAATTCCTAACCTCGCCGAAAGATGGGGGCTTCATTCATTCCATCCCTGACCTGGTCAATGACTGTACAACAGGTTTATGGTTGTTTTTCTGTCAAAAACGATAGGCTGCATGCAATAGCTAAGGCAGTGTTTGAGGGACACATTCCTAAAGGAGGACGAGGTGGGGACCCGAAGTCCGTCACATATCAGCCGCGAAGAAGGCAAAATTGAGAAAATGTTTAGGTAAACACCCGGCAACCGAGAGGCACTATAACGGACGTAAATCCGAACGTATTTATCGTGCGAGCTACATAAAAGGAAAATACGTTAATTATACAATTCGGTTCCACAGTATTTACAAGCCAGGAAGTCGATGTTTCACGAAGTATTTACGCGCTCGTTTAATGCTGGTTTTTGGTCACCTTCCTCGGATGCTTGTAGTACAAGCATTCTACTAGCACAGAGAGTAAACGATGAAACCGATCCTCTGGGGTAGAGAGTTTTCATGATGTCAAAACGAGTACACAGGTTATGAAAATCCTTTGCACGTAACATGACTAAAAACAATGCTTCTGATTCAGTATCACTGTTTTGACTAGGTCCAACCCCCCTACGAAGAACTCTTGCATTGCACAAAATGATTCTTGGATAAATCAGTTTCTATACCCTTTGTTTTATCGGCATGGACTTGAGGTCGCCAACGTTTTTTCAATGGTTCGAGGACGCAGGTGTAGAGGGGCTACGGAGGTTGATTCAGCACTCCTGCATTAGTTGGCTTCGTTGGAATTCGATCTAACACAAATGTGGAGATTGTGTGATGGGTGTGGGGGTCAAACCGAAAACTCCCACATCGTAGACACCATTGTTTTTTGTATTTACAACGAATCATATGCCCATTTAGAGGGGAAGAATTTGACATTCCCAGTAAGAGGCCATAGATTTCTGCCGGCATCTCGTGTGTTTCGCGCGTTGAGAAGCACATTCGGACAACGTCGGTTATTACACACAGGGAAGAATATCAAACAATTTACAAGGAACACGGTACTGTACTAACCTTAGAACAGGACTATGTCTTACACAATATTAAATCCCTCGGTGAGTCCTACAAAGAAGTCCCTGAAATAAAGGGCAGGAAACGATGTAACTTCAATAAATACATCGTCATTCAGCGTAAAGGACAGCAAAGACAGGCAGAAAATTCCAAGTAAAGTTCTACAGGAATTACAAGCATGAATCTGTTGAGGATATGATGCAGTTTTTACGTCTCTTGAATATACAAAACCTTCCGCAGACATTGGACACTGTACAGCTACAGCGTCGTCTGGCAGCGGCCAAGATACAAGATGTGCGAGGCTTGCTGGTCAGGCAATTTGGAAGATTGCTACTTTCCTGTCGTACAAGAACCTGCTTAATGACAGTGAAATCCACGAAGACGGTGCAGATGAAGAGCAAGTATCCGCAGATGAGCAGTGCGATTGTTTGGAAGATGAACTGACAGCTTTAATTTAGTGTTCAAAGTGTTTGTTGCCAATAAATTGCCTGTGTTCCCCATTGTATTGCTTACTGGACTGCTGCAGGGTGGTCGGATCAAAGTCCGGTAACTCCAAACAGTTGTATCAAAGCCATACATGTCCATATTTTTGCACGTAATGTCCTGGTTGTTGCATAAACATCCGCTGAAGGGACAACAAAGTATAGAATCAGAATCTCCGATGCAGTACTTCAGTTCCCTACCACATTCAGCAATTGTGCAACCACATGGTTAAGCGGCGTTTTCCTGTTCTCACGTAAGTGTTCACCGGGAGTTATCAGGTTTTGATTCAGTTGCTCATTTCAGTTGCCGATGTAAACGTTATGTCCTTTGTTTTGATTAAAATGATTATGTGGTAACATGCATTTCTCTCATCTCTCCTCCCTGCTCCTCAAACACGCGAAAACAGCAAAAGGAGAGTGCCGGAAGAAAAACCAATAAATCCTATGTTATTATAGTCCTACTTCCATTAGTACTTTGAAACAGAAGTAGTCAAATATTCCCTGGGTCTTTTTACAGGAGAGAGCTAGAAACGAAGAAATAGTGCGTAAGAGAGGTAATAGAATATTACTGTAGAAAATTGTTTGCGTACTTTTGAGGAGGAGTTGCAACACTCGTATGTAGGGGCCGATGACCTTAGATGTGAGGCCCCTTTAAACAACAATCATCATTTCATCGTATCCTTCTAGGCATTACACAAACTTTATAGCGTAATACCCTGAGTTCCACGCGGCTCAGTTCTCTGCCCTGTTGACTGTGCAGTATCAAAGTGGTTCAGTTTCACGTGATCATCCTCTCTCGTTATTGCGCAGTCTCCACACGACGCGGAATTACGTCATCTATCTACTTGTTGATTGCGCAGGATCAGTGCGGCTCAATACCACGCCCTTCTCCTCTCTTTCTCAGCTGCGCAGTACCAAAAGAGCTCTATTCTGCGCAGGTAAGAGGAGGGAGGGGAAGGTGTAGTGTCCGTGCAGCAGAACTCTGTACTACGCCATCTTCAGACCTTATTACAGCCCATAATCCTTGCAGCGATTCGGATGGAATGAATTGCGGCCAGCACTTGTCATGAAGTTTGGTGAGTATCCACTGAGGGAGTATTTCAGATTTTGTGTTATTGATGAAAAAGAATCGCCATAGTTGAACTGACCGAACTGAAACGTTTGGTTGATTTTACTTGTACAATAGTAGGCTATTGTCGAAGAGACATGCTTGATTTTGGCAGTTAACATATTCACCTAACATGTTGACCTGTTGACCTTGGCGCAGGAGAGGATTGTTCTGCTGTGGAGGTATAGTGAAATGTGTAACGTACATGGAATATGGTTAGAGAAATTTATATTTAATTATAACTTGACAAACTGTAGCTTTATTGTATGACATCTTAGTAGAATTTGTATCAGGGACTGGAATCACAAAAGTATGGGCTCTACGTTCGAAGTAGTAGTACTTTAGTAGTGTTTCGGTACGTTATTGTCCACATGTACTTCACGAATAGTAACTTTCTAACAAATTTCTTCTGCAGATGTGTAATGTTTAATATTGAGTAATCGACATTCGAACATTGAATGTTGAGCCCCATATGCCTGTCACGGAGGATCGTTAAGTGTGTGTAGTAAATGAGAAAGTCTAAATGGGAAGAAACTTGCCTAACGATTGAGAATGTAAACATCTGAAAATGTAATATGAACCAAGATGTGTTACGATCGAATTACGTGTTTCAAACTTTAGTGAAAATTCACTCAACGATATTCTACATTTTATTCCAAACTGTCTTAGTAATGCTGCAAACAGTTCCCTAAATATCGTAACGTAACTGTGTTATAGCGATTAATTTTTGGTGCAGTTGTCTTACGCCGATTCAACACATTCAATTTGTGGGGTTTATATTAAAACCTTATGTTTTTCGGAAGCTAGTAAAGAAGTGAGCAACATACTATGTAGTTACTGTTCAGAGAGGTAAGATTCGCCCTTTTGGTCCCGTTGTGAAAATTACTATCGGCGATGGTGGTCTCCTGAAAGGTATATAGGGAATTAATGACAACGCTAGCTCAAAATGGCCGTCACGCCCTTCTCTTCCCTCTTTACTGTGCAGTGTCATGTGGTAAAACGTCACATCCCCTCATCGTCATGCGAATCGTACGCGCAGACAGTCCACTGGAGTGAGCTGCGCCAAGCAATTTGGTGGTGACAATTCTTGGTTGCCTTTTAATGGTGAGTGGCATTAGGGATGATGGGAAAGTACTTTAGTCTTTCAGTTCCTTTTTAGCACTGAATGTATATAGCATGATAAAGTGTAACTCTGTCGAAGTCCGTCATGTAAAACATGTGCATTTCATTCGGTTAATCGTATAATTTAGTCGATAATGGCTGTTGTTCGTTCATAGTTTCTGTGGTGACGGGGTTTATGTAGTTGTAGGCTTTAACTTAGTGGAGTTGTTGCGATAGACTGAAAAAATAATTTTACTCAAAGAATATATTATACTGAACCCATAATTCTACGATGAAAAATAATTGAAGATATTTATTTTAGCTACAAATAATTTTTTCATCGTAGCCATGTTTTATTTAAAGAGTCTCGTTCCCCCGTGGGAACAGAACTCACCGTGACGAGCGAGCCACTCTCGTGAAATGCCGGGATACTTCGGTTGATATCGAGTACTGACTAATTTTGCAATTTTGGAAAATCCTTCACGAAGAGAGATTTTGGCGACATGGTTAATCCAGGAATGAATGATCGAAATTATTAATATACATTACATGGAGATAGAATCCCCAGGGTGAATTAAATGCAATTAAGCCTGGAGAAAAGTTGGCATCCATACTCGGGGATTTGAGACACGTGTCGGTCATCTCTGAAGAAAGCCCGCGAAATTACATGTCAGAAATAAATTTATTACGCCCGTTGCGAGTATGGGAAAAATATAAAATTAACACCATAGTGAATTATAATTCTGTCTGAATTTGTGGAATATATTTCGAGAAAATTTGTCCAGCGGATGTGGAATTAGGATACTGCACCACCAGGCTTCATGGTGAGGGTAACGTCCTCTCAGAGAGTATAAAATAAATCCCCTCCACGTACATTTCAACACTCTATCTGAAGCCCTGGATGGTGGAATCCAGGTCGCTCGTCTACAAGAAAGTGCGGGGCTTATTTCTTAAGTTATTTTAAGTTATATATTCGTGTCGATGATTCAAGTAGAGTATGAAATTGAAGGTGATAAGAAATTTTCCTATGCTTCCGCCGACGAAAACTGTGAAGGCATAGATACCTGTTTAAAAGACATAGCTGATTTCCTCTTACATTGTGTGTGTTTGATATTATTTTTATCTATTGAAACACCTGACCGGGTATTAGGGTGAACTAAAGCAGAGTCCTGAGAAACAGTCGAAGTCGCCAGCAGAGACGGATGTTCGTCGCATGTTAAGAATACACAGATTTTACACTCGCTATCGATTAACAACGCAATTGACGCACTTACTTCGCTTTCTAAGATATATATAAGATTATGTATCATGTAGCCATGAGTGGCTAAATCCGACGTCAGGTGGCAAAATGTAGCCAGAATCTCCAGGATGACTCCGTACAGTTCTGTTTATAATTTGTATTAATGTTGTAGATAGAATTTGTTTGTCCCAATAAAATTTTCCAGTGCGTGTGTCGAATTAATAATGATCAGCCGAAAGTGTTGTATTTCTGGTCGTCGTGTGAAACTCTTCAGGGCAGTAAAAATTCACGTTGAGAAACTGTAAGATGCGAAGTTTAATGTGTTAAAATTCTTTGAGGTATTGTTCAAAGTGAGTAAAGTTAGGTAGGTGATAACGATCATGTAGTCGTGGTGAATACAATAATTTCCAATATCGTATGAGTTCAGAAAAATTTAATGTTATTTGCTTTACGACCCACTAAGTACTCTTTTACGGTTTTCGGAGACGCCGAGGTGGCGGAATTTAGTCCCGCAGGAGTTCTTTTACGTGTCAGTAAATCTAGTGACACGAGGCTGACGTATTTGAGCACCTTCAAATACCACCGGACTGAGCCAGGATCGAACCTGCCAAGTTGGGGTCAGAAGGCCAGCGCCTCAACCGTCTGAGCCACCCAGCCCGGCCAGAAAAATTTAGTCGAAATAATATTATTATTATTAATAAAATTTACAGCGGGATGAAATGTTTCTATGTTAAACATGTACTTAACAGAAATGTTGAGTAAGAATGGCGTTCGTCTCGAAATCCAGTGAAGTCTGAAAAAGTTATATTTATTCGTGGGAAGTTAATTTTTGTGACATCGTGTAGGTCGGTGATATAGGAAATCACGGTGTGTTATTGTGTTCTTGAGGTCCAAAACTTGTAATAAAATGAATGAGAAGATCCTTAAAAAATTGTTCGTCTTGAGAGTATTGAGGTTTGAAAGGGTTTGAAACAGGAAGAAATGGATCATCTGAATGATGTGTTGAGAGAATAGTTGTGTAGATGTTGAAGGCTTAGGAAGCCTGTATTTCATGAGTAATGGCGCCGTGATGATAGGCGATGAAGATGAATTTGGAGACAAGCTATATTTGTCGATGGCGAGGAATGTTTGAGAAAGGCTGTAAATGAAATGTGATATTTCTGAGGCAGGCTGTGTCGAGATTCCGTTAGGAATCCGGAACAGGTGACCGGGTGAATGTTGGGTTGAAGTGAGTGCTTTGTGACGCACAATATGAATTCAAGTCAAGAACTCCCCGTGAAAAAGAACTGCCAAGAGCTACAATCTTCTACAGAAATTACATAAATAGTCATTTGGACTTAAAGTCAGCATAGTGAATGTTAGAGTAAGCAACCTCAAAAATAGAAGGGCATTCTGAATACAACTAAAGAACACCAACCGTGTAACATACACTGATTGGAAATTTATCTTAATCTCCTCTCGTAATATATCATTAAATCGGAAACAGTGTGGGATGAGATATTGGACGTTATTTAAGTGATAGTTTTGCTGTGTAGATTCAAGGAATTTCGCTGCACTGGATAGTTTATGGATATGAATGTTTGGAACAGTGAGATGATAGGCGATTTTGGGCCTCACCCTATAATTAAAGTGTCGATTTTTGCGATGATTACTGTTTTGGCGATATTCACGTAATATTAGACGAGTGATGAAATTCATTATTTTTCCAAACTTCACTGCGTATGTCGAGATCATGTTTGAATCGTGGATTTTGTAGCCGCGCGTTATTTTTTATTTTCAATGTCACGTTTTATTGACAAGAGAGGGACTTGGTTGCATTGAGTTCGTTAATTTTTGTGGCAAGATTCGTTTCATTATGTTCTATAGTTTCGACAATGTTTTCAGCTAAATATCAGAGTATGTTTGAAGTTACGATTTCGCCTGACGTTTTAGAGAATGAGTAGACATCCCAGTTTCCGCTCGACAATAGATATAGGAGGTTACGCGTATCGTAGTAGTATACTGAGGAGTAGACATCCCCATTTACGCTCAGTGATAGGTTTAGGGTGTTGTGTGTGTATATAAATGTAATTGTTAGTGTCTATACACCCTATGTAGGCTTGAAGATAGATTTAGGGTGTCGTCCGTATATATTCAAGTCTTACGTAAGGTGTTTTTGCGAAGTGACTTGAACGATGCAGTAGTGTATGTAAGGCGAAGAGTGTTAGCGAAGTAAGATTGAGACCATGCTTCGGCACAACCCTTACCAGCTGGAAGGTGTTTACATAAGATTATGGAACCACTAGTGGCATGAACGTGAGGGTTGTCCAGCATTGGATACTGAGCTAACGGTGATTATTTACTGCTGTTTGCCACGCGCGTTTGAGTTCATTGAAGTGTAGTATTTTAATTTTAGTTCTTGACGTAATTATTTTGTCGTTAAGACGTCCGATTGCTTTGATAGTGTGTGTGTGTTGACACTTAGCTCATTTATGAGAGACTTGAGTTACGAATGCGGTTTCGATTCGTCAGCTGTGAAATATACTTTATTTTCAATGTTCGTTTTTTCATTTTATAATAGACTAGGTGATATACCCGTGCTTCGCTACGAAATTCTACATCGTACACAGAATTCTAGGTTAGGTAGTGTACTCGTTGTGAGCAAGATTGTATAAAATTGCTTAGCTGTTTACGTTACCCTAGAAATGCGACGGGGAAGTCACCAAACATCTTTGCTCATGAAGACTGAGTTAGGGAATTTTCACTAATGGTAGACCCGTTTGCATATCATCAGTCACAATCAGGTTGGGGAGCTTTCATTATAATTGTAGACACTCTCTCCACCTGCCTTTGTACATCCTCAGAAAGACTGTCTTAGTAGTTTTCCGAACTGAAATGAACATACGTCATTACAATGACGTCATTAGGAATGGCACGATTAAAAGCAATGCTTTCATACGGAATTCTCGATCAAATGAAAAACCACACATTTTCTCACTTTTAACGAACAGGACTAAGCTGCCATAGTTCCAGAACTGGAATGACCAAGCCGCAGACTGCGTTGAGCCGTGAACGCACTCTTCGTCCCTTTTCGGCGGGGAGGGGGTCGAATAGTGGCGACTCCCAGGGCAAAAAGTATGGCCTTTTTACTAATCTGTTTCCGACTCATCGGTTACTCCTAGGAAAGTATCAATTCATTACACTGGCGGCTGAAAAATCTGACTTACAGGCAAATTTTTCCTCCAAGCCAGAGGAGAAACCCCCTCTTCACTAAGTTGGAAAAAAATGAATGTAGAATTTAATAAAAATGAAGAGGAAAAAGCTTTTCTTATTCCCTATAACTTTTGTTATGTAGTACTTTTCGATTGGACCAATAACATATAAGTTTTAAATACCTATCTTAGGCGCCTTCCTCTAAAGTACAATTTTATCCAGGGTGAATAAAATTGTTTATAGCTTAGAGTGTAGTTTCTTATTCCCCGACTATATATGCCGATTTTCATTAAATTCTGTTAACCCATTATGTCGCGGCTCGGCGTTGATATGGACTCAGCGAAAGAAAAAAATACAAATTAATTGATAACTGTGTTTTCATAGCCGTTACGGAAAAATATATGACATAAATGGTTGGAAATTTAATTCTATATAACTTTGGTTGTGTAGTATTTATCGATACTACCACTAATAATATACATATTCGAGAATTAGTTTAGGCCTTCCCCATAACTATCATTTTACTCAGCATGAATAAAAATTATTTATAGCCTAGATTGTAGAGAGTTATTCCCCGACTTTGCATACCGATTATTAAATTCTCTGTAGCCGTTTTCTAGTGATACAGACACAGACAGAAATTACGGAAAAGTAAAAAAGTGCATTTCCTTGTTACTGTGGACATTACAGATACAGAAATACCATTCTTTTACAATTCTGAGCAATGTACAGATAAAACTTATTTTATTGATAGATCAGTCATATATATAGATGACTAGTAGTTAGTTTATTGGGACAAACATAAGTAGATGGATCTCTAATGGTAGGCATTAGTTATGATATGGACAGTCTTCTTTGGATTGGTTTTGGTATTGGTGGATTTTATTTTATCATGTGGACTTGTAAGTTTATTAAACTTAACGTAACCGTTTTTAATCTGAAAGTTTGTTTTATAAGAATATTTGTAACGTGATTTATGTAAGTTTATTAAACTTAACGTAACCGTTTTTAATCTGAAAGTTTGTTTTATAAGAATATTTGTAACGTGATTTACCACATTTTCTTTAACGTCATTGTTTAGCATTTCTTGTCAATGCACGATGAATAAGTGTTTCTGCATTTCGCAGTTTTGTTCCTTCAGAACGACGGAACGTAAGATCCTCTCGGATCGAGTTGTTGTTGGTTCCTTCTGAACAGCTGTTTGGGTGATGCACGTTTCAGCATCGGGATTATTCCGTAACTTAAGGGTGTCACGAGATGTTCTCCATGACACGTTGTGTATGGACAGGAAGAAGTGGAAGAGTCTCATTAACAGTACTGGGGAAACTGGAACTGCACACTACTGAATTTCAGAGGAATAGCTCCTGTCATCAGCAAAGTTAAATTCCATCCATTTACGACTGCCTGACCGTTAACAATGAACTACTTCTCACTATATCACACGACGTTATCCACGACGAGCAAGTCGGTGAAATACACAAGACAAATAGAATGTAGGTGGAAAAGAAGGCGAATGGACGCTGTTCCGAGCTTTTCTGTATTTTATTAACATGCCCGTTAATCAGGTCATTACGGTCGTGCGGTGCATTCGTGTTCATTCCATTGGACTACACCTACGCGTACTATACCTTTCAACTTATGAAACATTTTTCCAACAGATATTTCTCCTTGTCTCGAAATACAGCTTGGTCTAGGTAATCTAGGCATCAGACCGTGGCCTTGGAGGCGAGAGCAGACACCTGCCGCCGAACATTTCCATTTGCACTTCGTAACGTCAACCAGAGAAGCACAAAATAACAAAGACTGCTATGAATTAATTCATGATGCCAATAAAATAATACATGAACATGAGCACCGAATAAGGGCTCAATATAGTATGTGTGAATGACGCTGACCACCTTGACTTTAATTGAATTTTCGGAGACTTGAACCACAGGAAAAGGGGGGTCGTCTTTAGAAATAGGTGTTGTGTACTGCGTGTTATTTTAGTTTGAGTTAACATATTCTCTATGAATATCAGTCTTACAATGTTTGCCAATTTCTACCATATTTCCCTCACTGACATGACGCAACGCCCCTTTTCGTCCTCTGTACTGCGCGTATCTGTACCTAACGGTATTACGTAATGTATCGAAACTTCAGCAGCCCAAAACTCTGTTGTGAATGACTACCTGAGGGCAGTATCTGAAAGTTAATGATGTAATACTATACACGACCCCTGAATTTATCAAAGTTTATGAAAATAGGAAATGTATGTATGGGGGAAGATAAGCCTTCCACTTGTTATCAACTTAACAGGTTGATGATTTGCTTTTTAACTAGAGCAAGTGACACTTTTCAAGAGTTCAGATATATTTCAAATACGAATGTTGAATAACATATTTGTCCTAGTTACGCAATGGAAAACGGTACTGAATAATGACTTTGTTCTCCTTGTAAAGGAAAAGTGTATTATACAAGGTGATTCAGCTAAGTTGTCCACTTCAAATATGTTATGATCCGTTAAGGATATAAACATTCTATTTTCAAATTATTAAATTGCATGAAGGGTATTATAGAATACTGTCCTATTCCTCAAGATACAGAGAAACCGATAACACCTTTGTTTCTGAAACGGGACTGTAGTAATTTCACCCCATACAACAGTATTAATAATCAAGCGACAAATTCAGTGATGTGATTATCTTGCAAATCAGAAGAGTACCCTTGGAGATGTGAAAGGGTATTAAACAGAAAGCGATGCGTCACTCACCGTGATGTCCAGTGTATTGTCCTCCTGCATGACGTACGCTTTGTTGGTAACCACATGTACGGAACATATTCCATTCATAACATATTGTGATGGTATTGTGCATTGTCAAAATGTTTGATCAGCCGCACTCGTACGAATGAAATAAGAGACGTTCACAATGAATTAAATGGGCGAGTTTTAAAATTGAATTTACGTAGTAAAATAACTGCAATTTTCTCAGGTTCACGAATACTGAAAGGGTACATAGAATAAATAAGGTGGTTAGATATTTCTGTCAGGATATTGGACGAGGTTGAGTGGGGGAAATTCTTACGGACATGAGACATGCCACTGTAGTACTATGACGTTCCTGAGTGGACTACTACTGAAGTGGAGGGAAGTGTACTACAGCGACGATGAAAAATTGGACATGCTTCTTTATTTATGGCGAATGTAAAAGAAATCAGGTTTGCGGTAACTTTGACGCTGTCGCAACGGATACCTCCCCGCGTATAATCACAAATGGGCCTTCGGAGATTGTTTCTCTTACGAGGCATCCACTTTCCATCAGATACTTTTCTACATAAAGAGGCGAATCAACGGCAATAGACGTTTTTCCGGCAGTTGCGTACAATCTACAGATGAGCACAAGGGACATTTCGAGATGTTCAGGAATAAGCCAACCATGTGTCATTCGTATTTAGCAATGGCACAAGTACCATCTCTACAAAACACCAGCAACTGCATGCTCGTGATTATGAAAGTAGGGTAGAACTCTGTCTCGTATTTGCGTAAGAAAAGACAGACCCCGACAAACAGTTCCTCCGGCGATTTATTTTCACTAACGAAGCCATGTTGAGTAACCCTGGCAACGTATACCTGAGGAAAATGCACTACTGGGCTACGGACAACCCACGCTGGCTGATGCTCGTGGAACACCAGAGGCAGTGGCGTGTTCAAGCACCTTCCTTGAAGTATGAACCGATCACAAAGTCCTCCAGTATCCCATACCACATATTAACCAGCCAGATACGCAGATTTTCCTGAGGACGTAGTAGCTGTTCTCAAAGAAGTTCCACTCAATGTACGTACGTTCATGGGGTTTCAAGACGACGGACCTGCTCACTACGCACATGTAATGGGCTTCTCTACCTACAAGTCTTTCCCAGACCGGTGGATTTCCCGTGGACGAACAATTAGGCGGCCGGCACGTTCGCCCGATCTAACTCCTGTAGATTTTGTTCTGTGGAGTACAGTAAAGGACAGTCTATCAGCAAACCCCGACGACTCCAGATGACCGTGTGACGGACGGGTTATTACACTTACGGTTAGGTTAATGATAACTGTGACGGTCGGTTAAATATATAAAATATGCGATCAATTTAACACTGAGACGCTGCGCTTGTACTGGGGGAGTAATAATACATACCCAAGTGCTAAGTGGTGCACGTGAATACATGGAGAGTTATAAATTCATCAAATAATTGAGTTTCCCATGTGCTGCGGATTCCTGCCATTAAGTATACACACAGTAACGTAGTAACGACCGGCACCAAATAAGTATAATCAAATAATGGCACAACGACTAAGTGGGTGACAAATACAACTCAAGCAGAAGTAAGGGCCCCATAGCACAGGAATCATTCAAGCTCCAATCTAAGAGTCGCTCCATGGAAGCACTGTGACGTACTGTTATACAAGAGTAAGTTATAATGAAAACATAATCCAGTGACGTGCCGAGTTGCAAGTTAACTTAAAAACACTGTGACATATGGATCACTCAATTAAAAATACAACACAAACACACTAGCCCCAGAAAATTAAAATCAAGATATCACGATGGCTAGGTAAGTAAAAATAAGATACCCGGTACTAGTTTCAGGTTAGGTTAAGAATGACACACCATACACTTACACTCGCAACACAATCTCCGCAGTGGTGTCGTCAAACACAATTAAATACTGCCGTTTAAATTACCTTAACATGCAAAAACAACTTACCTCAATGGGTAAATTAGTGGAGAGTGAACTAGGAGTGGATCTTTCAACGTGACCTTAATATCGGTACCAACTTACCAATTTCAGAATATAATTACCAACGTTGTCTCAAAGGATAACACAGTATTAGGAGCATAAAATTTAATAAAGGTATATGAAGGTTACAAGATTAAATGATCTGTGTTGTCTTTTTTGAAAAAGTTTTGGTGAGGAAAGGAACAAGTAACAGGTAAAATTAACAGAGAAATGACAGAAATGAAACCAGAACCTTAGTACGGAGTAAATACCTTTAAAGTATCACAGGAGCTGAAATTCGTACCAGGAAGAGAGGCCGGAATTCCTGAAACTAAGAAACCCGATTATAAAGCAAGGACGGATCATATAGCCATTGACACCAAAGCACAAGGTCATGCAATTGAGTGAAAACTCCCGATAACTAAACTACGTATTATTTCAAAATGATCAGAATCAAAGTCTTGACACACAGGTCAACCAGAGAGGTGATATCCAATATCAACGGTATCACGTTAAAATCACCAGGCCGAAGTACACAGGGAGTAGAGCACACTCCCTAATTCAATATTTTCATACGTAGAAGGTAAAGTTTACAACAGAGATAATGGCAGATAATCCGGAACAAAACTAGGATGAAAATAGTAAGAGGTAATTAAATATCAAACCGGAATATGCAGGGTAGATCTCACATGAAATCGAGACCTACGTGTCACACCACCAAATCAAATGAGTCCCAACTTGTTCTTTTGTTTAAAAAAAATCAAACGGTAGTCACCAAGGGGACCCCCTCCCCCCCCCCAAAAAAAAAACCAAAACATAAAATGGTTTCATTTTCTCTTTATCATTTAAAGAAGTACCAGTATGTAGTCATTTCCAAGGTTAGCTTCACCAGCATATGGATGAAATACATTAAATACTGAAAGGGGTTTCAAGTGAAGATGAAACCATTCAATCTAAGAATTGGGCAACGTTTCCCATAAAACATGATCTAATACGAGTGGTATCTGACATAAGCAGAATTGTAACTCTGCATCTTTAATTTCGCAGGTTTTAACGGTAAGGTACAAGTTCGAAAGCCTTCTGAATGGAAAGGTGTACAGAAAATTACTGACCTTGGTAAATGTTTAAATCCACAAACCAGAAGGAAAAGGAGTTTTCTTAATTTCATTACTGACCCTTTTCTAAAAGAACGCATGTAAGAAAATGATATATATACTAACTGGAATACCAGAATAGGATGGGAAGTTGGAGGAGAATGCAGATCAAATCATAAAAGGATAAAATTTACATACCAGCTAGTTAAATAATGGTAAAAATGAAACTTTAACAGAATTCTCCCCAAAAGGGGGTGGAAACCGGGATAAACCCCGGAAAAATACCGGAGACTACATTCATTGCACGTCTGTTGGGGGTAGCCATGTTGGTGGTTATTGCCTGACCTTTCTACGAGATACTCACAAAGGCCATCTGCATCCACTCAGCCATACCAAGGGGAGCCATACGTGCAGAGCACATTACAGGACTACACGGACAAAGGTCCATACAGTTCTGTTTACATGTTGAGAGGAACGTGAATTAAGAAATTCATATGTTAAATTATCCTCACAACCGAAAGCACCGCATTGTTACAGCATGCGTATGATACATAGGGAAACACTTCAGACTGAGCGTGCGTCTGTCACCAAAAGATTGCAGATGTGCATAGCAGTTGGTTTTCGAGCACGGGGTAAACTAGCGACTTGAACTGGAATTGCATGTAAGTGAACGAGAGTGTGCAAAAGGAGCATCACCTTTCCATTTCCAGGAGCAACAGTACTATGCGAACACATTTCTGGTGTCTTCCCTATTAATTTCCACTGAAAATGAACGTGTTCATAGTGCGTGTTGAAACTTCACCTGCAGCAGTGTTCGAATTGAGCCGGTATGGCATACTGGTATAACATACAGATGGCAGATTGGGACATGAAAAAGCATATTGACAGCATTTATTTCAATGATTTTCAATGAAACTATATTCATTACTTGAGAGGAATTGGTCCTCTACAGGTCACAAATTAGAAAAACGTAAAACGTGGTTTCATGCATTGTCCTATGTTTCCCTTGCTATTCTTTGAAACTCTTTCAAGATATGTCACTTAACTTTCATACTAATATGAGGGCAAAACCACAAAACAAATGGAATTACCGTTACCGATTTCTTGAAAAACAAATCGGTGACTGCCCCTCTGTAGATTGACAGATCAAATGATATTGAACTAACAGCCAACATTTGAGTACAAGATGATATCGTAATTGGCAACTTTCATGAAAATGACATCTTTCGCAGAGGTGAACGTTTGGCTAAAATTTTCAGTCTTAATTTTAAGTCATGGGACTTACACCCGATAATTCAAAACTGTACACTTAGCATCGACATATTAATACTGAAGATCAAAGGTAGATACTTCTAAATTCCAAGGAATTCAAGAATTATATAGGAAATTGGTTTATCTCTACATATTCTTAACCTAAAAATTGGAGCCATAGTTTTCCTTAAAAATCGGAGCGTTTCCCGACGGCTCCTAAATGGAAACAGATTAGGGCCTAATTCTACGATATGTAAGAAAATTTAGATTTAGAAATAAGTGCTGGTAAATGAAGATAGAGCCCTCTGTCCAGCGTTGATCCCTGGAATTGACTTAACAATAGCCGATAACACTTCCATTTTCTTTCAAGAGGCATCAATTTCTAATTTGCTTAGCATGTTCTATCATGATCAATAACTCCCCAAAGGACGTGAAGGTTCTGTTTACCTCAGCCGGTGTTCAGTCATGGCCAATTTAAGATAACTTAAATATTGCAATGTCAAGACAGATGTTTCCTTATCACTTTTAGCCATTTTCTTTCCCACCATCGTCATAAGACATGTCTGTGTGATGTAAAGAAAACGAAATCCTTCAATCGCCATTGACCGTCATGTCTTCACGGGTTTGAAGTAGTTAATGTTTATCTAGTTAGATTAGTTGCGACTATCAAATTGCTTGCACACGTGGATTTCTACTGCAACCCTTGAGGTAATTTTGCAATGAACAGAATATTCAGCTGTTCTGCAAAACAAAGATTAAAAGGGAAGAAGTTTGTAGCAGTTTATGCATGATGGATGCAGTACCGGTAGCCATGTTTGAGAGGAGCCAGGATATGAAATGTCATATATATACAGTAAAACCTCGTTAATTCGAAGTCGTTGGGACTCAAATCGTACTTGGAATTACGTGATTTCGAATTAACCGCCAATTCGCACTTCAGAAGTATCAACCCTTGCCGCGTTACAAAATATTCTAAGGCCCGTTACTGCATGCATTTAACCTTGATTCACAGTTTATACCTTTGAAGTGCCATGGAAAAAACTATTTCCGAAATGTATCCAACAAGGTGCATTTACAATGTTCAAATAATTCACTTGGATAAATCACTGACAAACATAACCTCACGCAACAAAAGGAAAAAAATCGCACAATTCAAAGATGAGGATAAATTATGGCGGTTCCCCTGTGCAAATGCATTATTTGTTTGGATTTCTTTACTGTTTGCATTTTTATTATAGATGATTTGTACTGGCATGGAAAGTGCCCGACGCTCTTAAAACATTGTGGCTTATCGAAGTTTCCTATGACGAGGGGATAAAGTATCTATCTTCCATGAGCATTGCAACGCACTACTATGACCCCCATCCCTCACACTGTACGATTTCCCGGCTGTCAATTTCTCCTTTAAAACCATAAGACCGTTTGGGCTCGCATTAAAATAAAGCAATGCAGTTTCACCTGCAATGTCAATATTGTTCGGTGCCTACGAATTTATTATATTTGCCACGTTTTTTCGTCAACTGTCGACATCGCCAGTGTTCGCAGATTCTGTTTTCCCGCACACTGCATGTTGCGTGATATTACGGCGTTCCTTAAAAAGTTGAATTCCGATTTCATTCAACTTAGCAGAAGCGCACTGTAGACCCACCGAAGTGAGAGTAAATGCGGAAAGCTACCCCTCCACGTTCCGGAACGCGCGTTCTATGACGCGGAGTGGATACATTTCTAGTTGAAATTACTCTGTAACATACTATTGTTTTAAAATGTAAAGGCAGTTTCGAATTAAGTCTGAATTACGGTAATGGGGCCGACATTGTACTTCGAATTACGAATTATCCGTATTTCGAATTAAACAATTGGAATAACATGCAAAACTGTATCTCATGTTTCCGGGAACGAGAGCTTCTTCAAATTAGGCGGGATTTTGAAATAACCGTTTTCGAATTATCGAGGTTCTACTGTAGCACTCAAAGATTCCATCAAAGAATTGTTGCTAATAATGGCTACTGGGTATTGATGTTTGCACAGTATTTGTAATGCTGATTGTGTTGGTTAGGATGTATTGTTTTATAGCATGAAAATTGCAGGTTTATTAATATTCTGTGTGGGAGATGAAATTTTATACATTTTATGCATTTGTTTCTGTTGAAGGCACGTGCCGTAATGAATCCCTAAATTCACTGTTCACTAATTTGTCAGTCTTTTGTAAATCTTACCAGTTGAAATTCATTTTTTCCTTCTATTTGTTGCAGATGGAATCCTTACCAGAGGGTGTATTGGTAGCGTTGCATACAGCTGTCCTATGCAATTGCTGTAAACTACGAGACTTAACTCCAGATCTAGAGGTGATCAGTTTCTTTAGAAATGAAGGGAAGGATTGGTTCCTGCTGTCATGACTTGTTCAGATATTTAAATGTTTACAAACTAGTAACTGGGGCATTGCTGTTTATTTTTACTGACATCATAAGCACATTCTTCCAGAAGAGTAGTTTTGCTTGCATATAGCTTTAGGAATACTATGGTTCTGCACAAGTTTTTTTCTTATTGCTAGTATGCGTGTAATCTGCAGCTTACGCGAGTATATTTGTAAGAAGTTAATGTAAAATCATGGTACAGAAATATATGAGAAAATTTAGCCTGTAAGGCGTTGTCACCAGTAGTGTACAAAAATAAGGCTCATCTTGATGCAGGTACAGTGAAATTTAAACTGTCCTGATGAAAAATGAGATGGGTGTAAGTTTTTGTGAAATGACAATTCACTGGAATTGGTCCCACTAACTTGTGGGTTGTAGATATTGGAAGCAATTTGGCTACAATCTTCATATCCAAGAGTACCAACATTTTGAAATGTTGAGAAATAGTCTCCCTTACACCATACAGTAGGTAAATGAACGGGCTTACTAAGGGATGAATTAAAATTAGGTTTGTATAATTTATGGGGAGTGACGTTTGATAGTAGACCATAACACAAAGAGTTGAGATAGGTTTGAGACTTCAGAGCAGAGGTGTCTAGCCTGCTGTATTTGAGGGATGTGTTGCTTTCCTGTACAACCATTACACAGTATAAATGAATTGCAATATAGACATGGGAGCAGTGTACAAGGGGTATATCTGTTGTCATACTCATGCTGCTACATTTTCGGAGATGGCAGGGATTTTTGAATTATGCCCTGCAGGAGTTCTTTAATGTGCCAGACCGAGCTGGACAGCTGCAATCTCTTTAAGTGCAGCCAGTATTCGGGAGATAGTGGGTTCAAACTCTATTGTCGGCAACTCTGAAGATGGATTTCCGTGGTTTCCCATTTTTACACCAGGCAAATGCTGGGACTGTACCTGAAGGCCACGGCCATTTCCTTCCCAGTCCTAGCCCTTTCCCGTCCCATTGTCACCATAAGACCTACCTGTGTCGGTACAATGTAAAGACAATAGCACCACAAAAAAAGAAAAAAAAAAAAGAAATGTGCCAGAAAGAAAGTGAGACTTTTGAACTTCAGACACTCTGAAATGGAACCCTTCTTGATGGAGAGTTGTGTAAACATTTGGCGTATCTCTCTCTCGATATATATTATATCATGCGGAGACAAACCAAATTTGCACATATCCTTAATCTAAAAATTGGAGGTATAGTTGTGCTGCTTAAAAATCAGAAAGTTTCCCAATGGCTCTTAAACGGAAAGAGATTGGTATGTGCGAAAATTGTTTACATTTGGTACAAATAAATGAAGATGAAGCTGTATATATTTTTTAAATAATGATGATGATGATGATGATGATGATAAATTTTATTATTGGTTTCTCGTCCCACTAAGTACTTCTACGGTTGGAGATGCCAAGTTTTGGAATTGTCCTGCATGAATTCCTTTATGTGATGGGAAATTACATCACCCTCATATAGGCAGTTTAACATTTTGAAATACCACCAGAATGATCCAGGATCACACCTGTCAACTTCGGCTCAGAACACCATCGCTATACCGTCTAAGCTAATCTGCCTGGTTTAAGGAAATGTTTAGTTCATTAAGGGTCAAGCCACATTAGTAGAAACACAATTGGTACCATTTCATGTCAGTTGTCAGTATCCCATGGTTGTCTTCAGACTTCCCAGTGACCTTTATCTTCAGTTAGTTGACAGGAGGTATAATGTTTACAAATGTGCACACACTTGTTTTGAGAATTGTATTACAAAATATTAAGAAATGATAATACCTTAAGAACGTTATGAAAGTACGTTGGGTTTCAGATCTTTTCCTTCACATTGTAGGTAAACAGTCGTTATTGCTTATGAACTGACAATTTTTGTTTTCGCTGATGTATTTGGTTCAGATAATGTAGGCCTACTTACTAGAAAGGAGTAAACAGTCCATCTCATTAATCATATTAGTTTAGTGTTATAATAGCTGCCTGGTGGTCATGGTTGTTTCTGTGTAATGTGTATTGTCTGACATCGTAATTAGCCGGTTCGAGTCTCGTTGGTGGGGAAAAAGTTGAGAATGTTAGCTGGCAGGGTATGAAGGTGTTAGCGTAAAATGTGTAGTGACTAGATCGTGTGCCAAATGTGTGTATTTAATTCCAAACCTGTCCAGTATATGGCACTGAAATCCATATGCTACATAAATAGTGTTGTAATGAGTAGTGATGCAAACATTGGTTCTGTACTTTGCTTTAAAATTTCTGAAATTACAGTATGAATGATTGGCCTAGAGGAGTGCGAGAGGCCTCGGCAGCTGACACAATTCCTATCCTCGCCACAAGATTGGGGCTTCGTTCATTCATTCCATCCCTGACCCGGTCACTGACTGGAAAAGATTGTAGGTTTTTTTACAGTATGTATGAAATGAAAATGCCATGGAAATCCCTAACTGTGTTCAATGAACTAAGTCCAGTTGTTAGACTCCACACATGCCTTCCATTGAAAGTAATTTCGTTTTGAGCAATTGTAAGTAAGGTAAATAAATAATGTTATCTGACCCCATGCTAGTTACTTTGTCCAACGGGGCCCCAGGGTTGATTTGAGTGTTTTTACCTTCATTGGTTATTTCTTCTGGCTCTGCACGTTAGATTTTATTGTGGTTAGGGCTCCATTGCTGCAGTCACACAAATCGCCCATGGGAGTCGGATACAAATATATGCTGCAGTCCTGACTGAAGGTCATTAACTGAATTGACCTATTGTGGCCTTATCACCTCTAATGGAAACATGGTAGTACTGTACATGTAGGTTGTCATAAAAATGCACTTAAGTGTAGAAGTAATGTCTCGTCAATAACTGCAGGTAGAGTGAACTGGGAAAGGGTCCAGTCTGTGAGACAAAGTGGAAGGTGGAGGGAGAAGTTGATGTGAACAAAGGGCAGAGGAAATAGTGCTCCATGTCTTATATGGGAATATGTATATTACAAGGTTACTAACAGTACAACCACCATTGTGAGGATTTCATTACTGTATAAGCTAGGGCTTATTGCAGTGGGATATTTCATGGGTTGTTTAGATGAGTAAGGAAAGTATACATAGAGATGAATGTTCCGAGTTGGTGATGGATGGATGTGGAGAAATTCCTCTGAAGTGAGGGATGGAACATTGTTGGAACTGTAGGACAGTAATGCGAAGTGATTGATAAAATGTGATACTTGAGATAATTTCTTGACTTATTGGCAGCCACATTTCTTATGGCTTAATTTAGTGTTGATTAGACCTAGAGAAAGTGAAAGTGTATCAGGTGTAGTATTTGTGAAATATTTCTAGGGCTATCCTGAGTAGTGATGAGGTTGAAAACATATGGTGTAAATGTTGTCTGTACTTCAGACCGATTGTTTGGTGAGCTATTACTTAAGGGGAGTTATGACTGAAATTTGAAACTGATACAATTTACTACTTATCACAACAAAATAAAAAAGTTAAGTGTATATTAATAAGAGTACCACACAAAATGTGCAGTTAATTACTCAATTTGTTGCAAAGTTATCAGAAATGAATATTATTTGTTAAAACTGTGCAGCAAGGAACATTTTCCATGCAAGATATTAACTATTGTAGGGCTATAATTTAGTAGACTTATCAAATACCGGTACTCATAATCTTCATAGCTCTGGGTTGTACAGTCAGGTATAAACTATTGGAGGTAGAAGTATTGTCATTATTCATACAATAGGCAAAAAATGTAGTTTGGTGCTATTTTAGGAACAATATCTGAAGGGAATAGTGTACTGATAATAAAATATAGGGCTATGTGTAATTCCTATACATACTGAAAGTACCGGAAAACGTTAGGTGAAAGTGATAAGTGACGTAAGGAGCATTTTATATATCACAATGAGCTTGTAATATTGTAAGAATAGAAAAAGTCAATTGAAAGTTTTAGTGTATGAAACATACAGCCCACAGCAATTTTAAAGCAAGTAAGTTACTTCCTTGGAGTTATCTCCTCTCATGCATAGTGTAGGCATACTACAACGTCGAAAAGAACTTAGAAGCGAATATTGTCTTGACAACGTGAGAAAGGGCGTATGCTTGTTTGATGTACACCGTGGCGCTGCCCTTTAAATCTACCATTTAGAGTTTTAAAAATAGCATCAGGGCATACGTGATAACAGGATTATAAGTTTTAAGGTAATAAAAGAGAAATAAATTTTGGTAAGAAATCACAACATTGCAGTCATAACTCCCCTTAAGGAGATGAACTGGGAGGTCTTTGTCACAAAATAACTGTAAAACAGAAATTTCTAACAACTTGAGAGGTGAAATACTCTGTAGGATAGCAGAATGTTCCTGCTATCCTTATGAAATAATTAACCTTGGTAAAATTTAGGTTTCATTTCAGACTTCTGAAAAGATATTTTAATATTTTTTCCTTGCAGAATTGAAAAACCAATTCCTATAAGTTATATACCATGCAGCCTTTGATTAATGAGTAGTAGCCTGCTTCATCCTAGAAAGTCCTGTGTATTAAACAATGTGAGGGCTGGTGAGAGGTTCCACATTCTGCTCACTTATTGTCATGTTGGCTGTCTTGATTGTGAGATGGTTGCTTCTTTGTGTCAATTCACGATGACAGCCAAGAGATTGGTCATGCTGACTGCAGATTCTTCCCCACTATAATCTGCAGGAATTTGGTCTGAGCATTGGTTGCATGGTCGGCCAAGGCCTCTCAGGGCTGTGGTAATTTCATAAAGTGTCAATAACTGTAAAAGATAAGAATGATGTATAGTATATGGTAAAAGCTCACTTTTGACTGGAGAAAGTAATATCATAGGAGATTTGTTTGTGTTTAATTGATGGGTTCCTTGATAAGGGACAAATGGTACATCACTGAAGAAATTATGGAAGAAGAGAGAAGAAAGAAGAAATGGACTGAAGGTGGAAGAATAGAAATGGCCATAAAATGAAGGGGATTATGAGGGAGGTGAAGGGTGGGATTAGGGAACAAGAGACTTATATGTTTGTCAAGGCTAGAACTTGGAGGATTGAGATTCAATGCTGTTGGGCTCTGGTGTTAGATGTGTCATTGGTGAAGGCCGGCATTCATCAGTGCGCATTCTTTCATCACTAGTCTGACATTAAAGTACTTGAATCTTGTTTTCCATGTTTCTATGTCGCTGATGAACTATAAGTTTCTTGTATGAATCTGTCAATGAAACACAATCTAGTCTCCTGTGATATTATTTTCTCCAGTTGCATTGGTCTGAAGTACTGAAAATGTCTACATCATAAAGTGAATCTCAACACTGCTGAAGTATAGGTTTTGTAAATATTTCTAAAATACTCGTGACCAGGTAACACTTTTCACTGAATGTAGGTTCTTATCCACTATGAGCAATAAGGTTTGTGGTAAAAAAGTCTAGAAGATTTTCTGAGGCTAACATATTTTGAACATTAGCTATGCTTTATATGTTGTTCAGTTGCAGCATGTGCCTTGCTCATTTCTTTATGAGAGATCTCCACCCTGAAGTCCATCACCTTTCTCAGTACTCAGTCTTTCTGTATAGTCTCCTACTTGTATCTGAAATGTCTATGAAATGGGCCATACAGTAAGTGTAGGCTTTGGTAATGAAAGGTGCTCTTCATGGTAGGAATGTATGTGTAGGTAATCCTGTGATATCATATCCCATATCAGACAAGAGCACTCATTTCTCCTTTGATCATGTAAGCTAGTCCCTTCAGCAATCTTGTCCCACAGATTAGGGCCCATATAAGGAAGACAAGCATGGAATGATACTGACAATTGGAATGGTGGAAGGAACTGTAAAACTTCAGAGGTTGTTTGTTTCATTACAATTCCTATGAACTTTTCAATTTCTATGTTTTAATCAGCATGGCTGGTTTGAGATATTCACTGGATTCTGGCCAAAGCATATCGCACTGAGGTAATGTGGCCTTTGTTTAAATCATAGATTCATGTGGAGTTAAAAAAGTCTCCATGTGTTTTAGAATCCACATGGAAACACATCCCGTGGATATGATAAAATTGCATAAAAGGTGTTATGCTTTTGGAAATAAGCTTCCCTCTCAGAATGAAAAACAAACCAAAAGTTATATTTACTTCTAAAGTCACTGAATTCCCTACAAGTGTAGTAGGGATGTGCATTTTAATAAGGTTTTAAATTGTATGGGATATTAATGTGCGGATATAGTTGTGTATGGTTAAAAAATTTGAAGGTCATGTGCACTCCATCTTGCGAGGACTGAGGGCACTGTAGGTACAGAGGTGAAGTTGTTGGATTCAATCCTATGTCACTCTGGTGGTATTTGAAGGTGACAAAGAAACCTGCCTTGTGTTCTGTATACTGGATAAAGAAATGAAAATGGTGAAATGTTAATTCCATTGGTACAGGATAAGTTTAAAATATGCACCATGAAATGCCGTAATGTTTCTGAAGATCATTAAACATGTTAATGAAGGAAGGTTGCTCTGTAAGGAGACACTAAATTACCTCTTTTTACGTACTTGGTACTGAATATTTGTAGGTGAGTGATGTGTTCCTAAAAGTTATTGTTTCTGTAAAACAGGAAGGGTGCGAGAATGGAGTTCAATGAGGAATTAGGCGATATTCGAAGTGTTGTTGGCAAAGGGTAGGTAGACTCCCTGCTGCAGTGTGAGGTGTAGTTTCATCTTGCTGCATCCATTGTTGTTGGAAGAGTAAATTTTTGGCACGTTTAAAAGAGCATAAATCACATGTGAATGGGGTAATGATATTCTATCTGTAAGGAAGTGGTAGGGTGATTTTGGACGTGTTGCAGCATTTTTGGTGAAATAGAAGTCGAAAATGCCATGTTTGCACATAACACCTGTTGAAGTTGTCCATGGTTCTCAGGTGGCCTGTTGTTGCGCCTTTAGTTGACATACTGATCCTGTAGAATGGAACGTATCAAAACAATGTTGCCTATCATTGAGATTTGGTGCCTCCTTATTGAAGAACAGTGCAAGAAGCAATTTAATGTGATGCGAACCTGGCTGGACTACACACTCTGGATGAGTGGAAATAATGTACTGCCTCTGTTATGACAACCTTAATTGCAGAACTGACATTTTGTGATTTCACTGTATTTTTCAAAGTATTGTATACAATAAATAAATGCTATGTTGGTAGGGAAACAGGGGCAGCAGAGAAGAAATCAGTTCAGTCAATTTTGTGTATGCTGGCTTGTAAAAGGATTCCTGCATGACAAAATTGGGCACCTGGGCATCTGTGAAAACTGTAATAGTGTGTGTAGGACATAATCACAATGAGGACTGCTGATATACACATGCCGTGAGTGAATTAAGTAAGAAAGAGTGGTTTCAGAAATAGGTGCATTCAGCAGGGGGAAATGTTGCACTTGATATGAAGACTTAGGGAAATGTTACAAATGTGTGAATATCCTCTGCATAATGCCATACTGTACTTTGTCAAAGGAGAAGTTTGTTGATTAATTTGTAACTTGTTACACATGTAAGGTGTGGATTTATGAAGGAATGTTTTTGAGCCACACTTGTAAGTAAAAGATAAAGTAAGAGAAATTTTATGCATCACGAATGAATACCTTGACTTAACTCTTCAGCACTGAGGTAAAATTGCCAAATTGGCAAAGAAAGGTATTGTCAGTCCCATTATGTACAGGTGAGACAAGTGTGCTACCTTAATGTCCCAAGTTTATTCCAGGAGTAGAGGGTTAAAATGAGGTTCATGTAAGATAGTTCCTCAGTAAATATTCAGGTGGATGGGGTGAGTTGTCTGTGTGGTTAGGGTTGCAGAGTTGTGACCTTGCATTTGGGAGATAGGGGTAAGAACCCCACTGTCCACAGTACTGAATGTGGTTTTCCGTGGTCTCCCATGTTCACACCAGGCGAATTCTGGGGCTGTACCTTAAGGCCACAAGTGCTTCCTTCCCACTCCTAGCGCTTTCCTATCCCATCGTTGCCATAAGACCTATCTGTGGATGTAATGTAAAGGAAATGCTAAAAATGAAAAGGTATCCTGAACAGTATATCTGAGAATGTCAGTCTTAAAGAACTACTACTTCCACCCAGAAAGGACAACCTTCAGATATGAAACTGAGTGTCCTTGGTGAATTGAATGATACCATACTCTTTGTATGTAGTGTGTGCTGCCTGTGGGGAAGTATTCAATTTACTTGCTTAGCTGTTGGCCTCCCACTCAGACAGCTGAGGTTAGATTTGTGGTGGAAGTTGCATTGGGAGTTCTGCCTGAGAAATCACATGTCAGAAAGGGCATCTGGCCTTGAACTCGTGGCAAAAACCCAGAAGTAGACATGTGGCTGCAGATACCTCAGGTATGCCTAGGATAAGTAGAAGGAAACGCATGCAGCATATGTCGGAGCATAGTGGGTTATAATATGGGTACACGCTCAGCAGTGGACAAGTATCGGTAGACTTGACAGTTGACAAGTATCTTTTATTCTAGTGTTCTTTGCTATCCATTGGAGCAGGAACATAGAAAAGAGTACATCTGTACTGTTATAGGAATATTTCTCATAAATTCATAGTAGGGAAGGTGTGATGTAAAGGAAGGTGACTGAAATTTTATGACTACATGAGTAAACATACAAACAAGGTGCCTAATTAATACAAGGCTAGCTCAGTACTTTGTCTGAATAAGGGAAGCGACTTCTGTTGATAGGAACCCACATTGAATGAATGGTTTGACCAAGAATGTTACATGTGCATTATTTGGTCACAGCATATCTTTCATTTTCAGTGGTTACTTAATATTGAGTTACAAATGAAGAACCGTTATTGAACCGCGTTGTCAAAAGATTAAAAAAATTAAACCCGTATATAAAGATAGAAAAATTAAAAAAGAATCAATTTGCGTATTTACCACAGAATTATGTAATAGTTGAATACATCCCAGCACATGTGATTAGAAAGGAAGGAGAAACCATAGGATAAAGCAGAACCATTCCTTCCAGTTTTGTTATGCTGAGATGAAATAAGATATTACTTTAATTTGTCCATTGATGCTTTCAATGGCTGTATTTATAGACATGATATAGGCTTTTCGGCTTATGCCGCGTCAAGAAAATAAGTTGAAATTATTTTCGTTTTGCAGAGAACTTTGCTCTGTGTCTTTGGAAGAAAATCTTGACAACCTACCTAGATCATGTCTATATAACTTTAATTGTTTGTTTTATGTGAAGTATTTTGGAATAGTGCTCCTAGGAAAATTGTGTGAAGGTGGATGATAGCGAGACTGGAATGTCATTGGAAGCCAGCCCTCGAGACATTGAGGAAGAAATGGAGGTAATGTGACAGGTATGAACTAACTTGTCTGTGTGGATAACCTTTATTGTAATTTATAATAATGATGATTATGGTGAGTAACACATGATAGTACTATCATAATGATTTTTTCTAATATTAAGTGTAGAAAGTACACTGATCAGCCAGAACATTGTGACCACCTACCTAATAGCCGGTATGTCCACGTTTGGCATGGATAACATTGGTGACGTTGCTTGGCATGGGAGCAGTGAGTCCTTGGTAGTTCGCTGGAGGGAGCTGAAGCTACATCTGTACACACAAGTCACCTAATTCCCGTAAATTCTGGGTAGGGGTTGGGGCGATGAGCTCCGATACCATGTTCAAGTGCATCCAAGATCTGTTTAATTGGATAAAGATCTAGTGAGTTGGGGGCCCAGCACATCAATTGTAACTCACCAATGTGTTCCTCGAATCATTCCATCACACTTCTGGCATTGTGAAATTGCATGTTATCTTGTTGAAAAATGCCACTGCCATTGGGAAAGATCATCATGAAGGGGTGTACGTGGTCTGAAACCTGTGTAAGATATTTCTTGGTCATCACGATGCCTTGCACGAGGTTCACTGGACTCACTGATGCCCAGGTGAATGTTCCTCAGAGCATAATTGATCCACCGCCAGCTTGTCTCCGTCCCACAGTACAGGTGTCCAGGAGCTGTTCACCTGGAAGATGACTGATATTCACCTACTGTGCCAATGTCCATTGACGGTCACTTGCCCATTTCAGTTGTAGTTTCCGATTTCGTGGTGTTAACATTGACATGTGCATGGGTCGTCAGCTGTGGAGATTCATCCTGAGGAGTGTTCGGTGCACTGAGTGTTCAGACACACAAATGGTGGGCACAGTACAATAGTCTGTTAGTTTTGCCACAGTCTGCTGTCTGTCTTGTTTTACCAGTCTGACCAGCCTATGATGTGCAACATCTGTAATGAGGGGTGCCCGCCCAACGTCTTGATGTTTGGATGTGGTTTCACCATTTTTCCAAGGAACTCACCATAGCACTCTTCGAACACCCAACAAATTGTGCAGTTTCCAAAATGCTGGTGCAGAGCCTCCACACCATCATAATATGCCCTCGGTCAAACTGAGATAATGGTGCTTCTGCATTCTACACATGCACATCAGGCTAGCTGATACTACATGCACCGAGTGTGTGTCTGACTAACAGTCATTCCTCGTCAGGTGACACTGCTATTGCCTGGATGGTTTTGTATTGATAGTAGGTAGGTGGTCATAATGTTCTGGATGATCGTTGTACATGAGTGCACAAGTGGCAAGGAGGAAGATGTGTTATGCTAGTTTATAGCAAATGCCTCCAAAACATATAACATTATAGAGTGCACATTTTGCTGTCAGCAGTGGATTGCATCATTTATGTGATGTTCCGTATGTGATGAAACGGAAGGGCGCGGTAAAAGGTGTCTGAAGGGGAATGTAGGCTTTTTAGTCCAGTTACACTGACATTTCCCAAGAAATGTTCAGTTCGTGGTTAATTTTAGAACTTGGAATCCAAGAGATGGTTCAGCATATGTCTGCATGTGCTTCACATCTTCTCATGAGGTAATTTACCGAAGGCAGTGCCTGCACTTTTGAAGGTGTTGAGCTTCTTTGCCTGAGGTGCCTTTTAGAGTAACATGATGCCCACCTTCAGCAGCAAAGTGACCTTCCACCCTTGTTTTTATGTGGTAGGGAAGACTGTACAGTGAAGAATATACGGAAGAACTGCAGGTGTCTTAGATGACACAGACAGGGCGCATGAACAAAGTCAACCATTCCATTTGCCTGTGGCAACTTAATGAGCATGGTACTCGGGCACTGTTTCATTAACCATTCATGTGTTAAGGTCAAGAATGGGAATTAAAAAGGATGCTAGTTCTAAAGAGCTGTAAGTGAAATACACCTACAGTGGGAAGTAATAGTATGGCTAGGATTTCAAGGAAGGGAATGGAATGATGTTACAGTACTGGATAAAAGTGTAAACCTGAGTGAAGTTGAGTTTTCTTATGGGTTGCAGAAAAAATTGCAGAGTCCTTTGAAAGAAAGTGGAAATGTTATGTCCTGTTCCTGGCCCAGCTGAATCATGTAAAAGATATCTGGAAGTTTTGTATACAGTAAATTAGTAAAGTGTACAATGAAATACGAGGTTATACTGGTATAAAGCTTGAACAGTATATACTATGAAGGGACGGACGTTGACTTTCCATTATGACAATATCACATGAGTTACAAGCTCGGTGTTAAAGTAATGATGGCTGAAGATTAATTTTAAGTTCTTGAGTACTTCGTACATCATTGTCAGATACGAAAAATCACAATATATTAGCTCCTCAGACATATAAGAGCCTTCTAACGAAGTAGTATGATGTGAGCAATGAGCCTTACTGAGGAACGTATTGTTATGCATCCACTGAAGCAACTCTAAGGTAACATGTAAAACGTATTAAGCGACAATCAGGTTTCACTGTATTTTGGATGGTACGAACAAAATTGCATAGTTTATCAGAGATAATTCTTGTCTGAACAGGGTAAGTCTTGATTTATTATGTATAATATTGTGATGAAAGGCAAGGCAAAAGTGCAGATGAAGTTGGACCAAAAATGGGATGCTTGAAAAAAATAGGACATAAACCACACAGTAATGTGAAAAGTATGAAATTTTTTTTTGAGGGTTTATGAGTTATGTTTCAGTTGTTAGAAAGCAGGAACACAGAGATCGTGTAGATGCAGTGGCCTGCAGTCAATGGTGTATGGGCTTCTCCAAACGTATGGCTATAGGGCCAGTGATCTGTACGACTGCTAGGATGGCGCCCTACCTGTGATGAAGATGGCGGAGACACGTACACACACTCTCCGAGGTGGAAGAATTAACCAGTTAACGTTAAACCATGGTGTTAATTGAACGTGAGGCTCCTGAGAACAAAACCTAGCATGGTAACCATTTAGCCATTGGGGCAGCTGGTTGGTAGTGGTTGTGAGGTCTCTTGTATTGTGACTCTTTATGTAGCTGTTTTGTAAAGGAATTGAAGGGTGAATATATCTGTTGTTAATTGCTAAGTTACTTCCCATATTGTCAAGTGTGAAAGTTTTCAGGGTCTGGTGAAGTTGTGAGATGCCATTAGTCTGTTACTACATGAAAATGATGTTCGAAATTGCTGTCTCACTTAACAGAAATCTTACAGAAATTACAATATTCCTATTTTATGATATTCATATTGCAATGTGCTCTGCTTGCATGGTACAAAAGAAACATGGTCTACCTGATACCTTCCAATCTTGAAATGATTTACAAGTGTCCAGGTATATTGTGTGGGAGTTGTGCAGGCTTTTTTTGTTGGGAGATGCGTACTGTGAAGGCATGAGAGGAGCAAGACCGAAGTCTAGTTTGTTGCACACTGAAGGAGGTAATACAGACTATTTGGAAAACACTTGTTTTGCAAAGTTCGGAGTAGGTTTCAGGTGTTGGGGTAGGAAAATGTCACTTCGGTTCCAGAAATGTGATGTATGAAGTTACAATGATCATCAAATTTTGTGTTGTGCTCATAACAGTGCAAGAAATGGCAAGGAATAGTGTAGGTCTTCTGGAAATGACATACACGTATCCACTTGAACCTAAAAATGTTATGTATGAAGAAAGATCTGTGTAATGAATGTTGCAGGAACTGATTGTCACATTGAATTAGAAGTTAATGTAAATGAAAGAAGAGAACCTGTCTTACATCATTATTAGCATGTAATGGATGTTCTTAAATGAAGAGTGTGTGGACTGGAAAAGTGCTTAACGGGTTAGTTAAGTACTGAAATATTCTGCCGTATGAGAATATAGTGTGTGCACTACAGTATGTGCTTCATTCTGCAAGGCACTGGATGATAATGATTGTATGCAGATTATGGGAGGCAACAGAACAATGAGAACCTCCTTTTGAGTATGTCGTGATGAACTACATGAACAGAATGGACTGGAATTGCTCACGTTAGCCAAGGATGATATCGTCCCCCATTAATGGAAGAGTGTGGAGTTTACTAAACTAATGCCAGTAGATCGTAAAGAACATAGTGAATGGATCTGTGTATAATGAATTTCTGTTATGTCTACTATTTTGCTGGAATATGCAGTTTTCTGGTGATGCAAACTACTCCATGTTTGTTGGCAATGAACGTTTTTGTGAAATGTGTGTATGCCTCGGCATACAGTTACTGATTCTTCAACAATGTGCAATGCACCCACTCCTTGACTGGAAGTGTAACCCAAGTGATCACAAACTCTTGGAACGTAATTGTTGTATTTGGACATTCAGGCTGAAATTCTTGGCCACTTGAACGACAAAAGTTTGTCCCATCATTTCTTGTGGGATACAGTTTTGTCTCTCATCTGGGAAGATGACCTTACGGAACATATCTTTTGCCCACTGGGCATGTTCTTTGGCTAATGTGAAGTGAGCTGAAATGACTTCTTTTATAGAACTGAGAGTAGATCTGCAGATTTTGTCCCGTAGTCGGCATCGGCCTGGTTTCACGAACAATTGTTAACATTTTTGTCAATGAAACAAACCTTTTCAAGTATAACACACATAGTTGAATGAAAAGTTAACTTTATGTGTAATTAGGTAACATTTGGAAACTGTTCCAAAACGGCCCATGTGAATTGTGCTTTGAATAATGCTGTTACTCTCTTTTGTCTACAATGTAGTGGGCAAAATTTGTGACCATTATTGAAATGAAATGCCCTTGCATATTGCATGAAGAATTGGCATGAAATAGATTCTGAAATCAGTGTTATAATTGGAATTGTAAGGTAAGGAATTGCACGTAAATTAACGAACTGTCGATATAGTGAAATGACAGTAGTAAAATATATACATCCCATTCATACTGTTAAACAATGCAGTCACTCGGCTGAAATGAAGAAGAAAGAAGGTAGTAATTCATATCTCTCTGCCTTCTCAGTCTCATGGAAGTTGAGCAGTATGTCACACTTGTTAAAAACATGAAAATTAAAAACCACATATTTACAAAGTGAAGTTTAACTGAAGGAGAGTCTTGGAACGTTTGATGTGTAATGAAACGCAGCAGTACATTGACATATTGGTTATGCAATGCAAGTTGAAGGAAAAGATGAAATAATAAGAAATTGAACAATAGACGGAAGTGAAAGTGGGCAAAATATATTGCTGCAAAAGAAAAATGTTGAAAAGTAACATTATTGTAAAATGTAATGAATAGACATGTTATCCAGGTGAAGGGAAGGAAAGGAAAGGGAGTGTATGGAACAAGTGATTAGGGTTGTACCAGTACTGTGGATAACAAGCAGCAGTTAAGTAGTGAGAAGCCATGAAGTAATGACCATAATAAGTCATTTACTGTTAATTAGTGGCAGATCTTGAAAGGAATTCTTATAAATATGCATAGGTGAAGATGAAGTACAACACCTCTGAGGAGCATGCTTATGATATAGTATGTTAGAATGCTGTTAAAATATGTGAAGTAATTTAGCATTTAAATGCAGTGTATTATGAGTAGTATTTAATTTAGTGGTGCATGTGGTGTGGCATGCACATTTAGCAGGCATAGTTGGTTACTGATACATTGATTTCATTTCTTTCAAAGTTCACATTTATTTATTTATTGTGCCTAGGTGAAGGTATGTGTAGTTATTATACCTGCTATTTGCATGTTGTACATCTTCAATGCTGTGGCATATAGCCTATATGATGTGACAGTATGAATACCAAAAGTGATCAGCAAAAGATGTTTACTGTCAAATGGATGTTGTTTGTACGTGAAGATAGTCCAATGTTTAATTGGTCTATGTAAGAAAGTAATTGTGACAAATTCTGCTGATTGAATTTGGTGCTCACAAGGAAGTAATTTTTAATACTGCATTGTAAAATAGGTAGTGTAGTGTGATGATAATGTTACAACCTTGTAAGGACAGTGATGTGTTGTGAACAATGCAGGATGAACATTGTACACAGAGAATGAAATTTAGTGCTACTGGAGAACATGAAAGGAAGATAAAATCTTAATTGAAGGTGCAGAGCATGTGGTAAGGATGGTATGTGTAGTGACATCAAATTTTTGTAGTATAATATATTACTTCACCAGCATGGACTGTTTTTGGATTATTGTTGCTCCTTGTTTTCAAAGTGTTTGAAGGAGACATTGAGTTTTGAATAAGAAGTGACAGGGACGAGATGAAAATGTCGCAAGTATTTAGTAAGAAGATAGTATTCATGTATACATTCCATACCTCATGTTTCCTATTGAATGATTTTGTACTGTTTGCACTGCTTACCAGACAGTGACTCCATGGGAACATGAATCATTCAGGAGAGGCCTGATCAACCTCTGCTGTAATTCATGGCTCCATTTTGGAGGAACTGTGTGGAAAGTGGAATATTTGTTACAAAACATAGCAATATGCAGTTTCCAATAATGTGAATGCATCCAGAGTGTAAAGAAATGGAATATGGTTGGCAGCACTGCTGGGTAACCTGCCTTGTATGGTGTACGGTTGGCAGCACTGCTGGGTAACCTGCCTTGTATGGTGTACGGTTGGCAGCACTGCTGGGTAACCTGCCTTGTATGGTGTACGGTTGGCAGCACTGCCGGGTAACCTGCCTTGTATGGTTGGCAGCACTGCTGGGCAATGTGCTTCATTGTTCGATTTGCAGCACTAGTATAGAGTATGGTTGGGTGGTAGCTCTGGTTAACCTGCCCTGTGAGATGTTCATGCACTAACCAGTGCTGCCAGCTGTACATGTTAGTGTATGAGTATATGAAGTTTTAGTGTGTTGCATATGAGAAGTATTTTCTTCTACTGGAGCAGTTAGTGCATCTAATTCCAACTTCAGATTTACATTAACACAGCAATTGCTTACCACAGGATGAACTATGTTGTGTTTAAGTGCTTAACACCATACCACTGCAGTTAAAGAAGTGATATTTGGTATTGTAGAGAAGATGGGGTTACGCAGTGAACCTGTAAAAGAAATTTCATTTGTATAGTCTCCAAGAAATATGCACAATCTGAAAACTTTGTTATAGATATTTATAACAATGTAATTAAGATCATCCACTATCATGTATAGAAATATTTTGTGTAAATTTGCTTTGTAAATGAATTTGTTGACTGAACTTTGATGGAGAAGACATGATACTACTGTATTGTCATCAGCAGTGTCATACCTTTCAGACTGCAGGTAGCTGTGAATAGTGACAAGTGAATGTCTATATTATAGCATCCTCCACCTGATGTGTATACAAGTACTTGTATGTCCCTGAAGTGAAACATAAACATGTACAATATAGTATGTTTTGTTACAATGTGGGATTGCTGGATGTCGATGTACTTCAAGAATAAATTGAATGTTAGTTGTTATAGCTGTTACCTGAATGCCATACACTAGTGTAAATGATAACCATATAGATTTATTTGGTAAGATGGTGAAATGTAGGTTGAAATTACCAAAGCACTTGTGGGTAATCTTACACAAATCAAATCAAATGCATGTCAGAGAAGGTACATGTGAGAATTGTATGATGCCTCGTATAGTATGTGTGTCCTTGAAATCTTTTGTCTGTAAACTGTAATTTATAAGAGGGGAGTGATCTGGAGTGTAAGTGATGTATGTAAATACTTCACCCATGATGTACTATATTTCAGAGAAAACCAATGCTTAATGATCTCCACTATCCCATATAAAACACCAATAAATTTTCTGTTGTACATGCATATACAAGATAAGAAGTAACAGACATCCACCATATATGAAGATCAAACATCAGAGAAATGGTCTGGCTTCATGGCTAAGTGGATAGCATGCTAACCTTTGGCTGAAGGAGTCCTGGGTTCAATTCTCAGCCAGCTAGGGGATTGTAACTGTTGTTGGTTATTTCCTCTGGCTAGGAGACACAATGAAATCATTATTGGAGACACCACTCCACAGTAAGAGAATGAGGATGATAAACAGCTCGCATAAGGGTGTTTATGTGAACAAGCTGCTTCAGAGGGCAAATAATGTATGTATGCGTAAAAGGTTTGAATGGAAGTGGTTGAAAGGAGGAGTATAGTTCATTGTCTTTTTGAAGGCTTGGACTATTTATTCACCACATCATTGCACCTCATGCTTTGAGCTGAAGTCAGCATTGCTGTGTGGTTAAAGGAAGGAGCTGTTGTCAAAGGTGTTGATGTTCTTGTCTACTGTACATCTTGTAAATAAGTAGTATGTATTATCATGTGTGGGATCTGAATATCATTCTAGGGAGACATAGTTTGGTGGTTGTCTGAAATGGCCATTATGGAGAAAGTAGGAACACAGATACAATTCTGTTGGTATGCAATGACGATTGCTCCCTTACTTGCATATTAAAGTTGTAATGAGTATTGTAATTCATCCAACATTTCACAAACAATATTGTGTAACACACATTAATGAAGACGTTACTACTGAAATGTTTCAGGGAATGAATGATATATATGCAGTGAAAGTGCAAAATAATGGGAATGAATGTAATTTTTTAAAGTGTGTATAAATGTTTAATTAAATGGGCCATGCTGCTCAAACTGCTGTTGTTCTTAGTGTATAAGATGTACCTATCCTAATGTTTATTGATAATGTGTGAAGTAATATATACTTCAAGTACACTGTCTTTTTGGGGCAATCACAGAGGTGACATTGCAACCTTATGGGCACATGGGTCAGTTGTAGCACAAATTATGACATGTACCTCAGGTGACATTTTAATTATCCCATTTTTCCTCCAGGCAAATTTGTTGAGTGATTGTCAAGAGATAACACAGTTCAGCCAACTTAAGATTTAGTATGTGAACAGAAAGAGGAACACCTTACTATAGCACAAACATTAATTGCGTTCATATGATAGTAGACGCGCACAATTTAAAATCAACGTTTACGATATGCCTACGAACTAAACAAAGCAGAAGAAACTGTGAAGAGTGAAATGAAATTGTTAGTATTTCTGTCCACTGTATCAAATGGAAACCTTTAATAATGCTTAAATGACTGTGTCACCCATAGAGGGTTGAAATGCATTGATTTTGTGTGAACGATGTAGATGAAGAAAGCAGTACATAAGGAATGAAAAAGTGTACTGTACATAATTTGGGCCTGTGACCGAGATGTGGAGCCCCTTTAAACAAGCTTCATCCGCGTAGTTCCGTCGGCGACATGATGTGGTACGTAGAGGAAAAGCGGTAGAGTGAATGTGAAAGAAGTAGGGATGGGCGCGACTGAAGCCTGGAATCGAGAGCGTCGACTTCATCGACCCTGAACACGGGTCTCGGTTCGCATGAAGCCTCGCGACTCCAAGCGAACGTGACTCCCATTACGGGGGCCGCGTGCGTGTCGAGGCGCGGAAAATAACATGAAATAGCATACATGTTGCTGCTAATTTGCTCATTGGGTTTTTTAAAGAGTATTGTTGAGTGAAGTACGGTATCGTTAACGAAGACGACGAGTCTAATGGTGTAGTTGAAATAAAAGTGAACGTGTGAATTCAGAAAGTATCGTCATAGCAGACCAACGGACATTGATAAACAAAGACGTGAAAAGAAATTTTCTGATCACGACAAATAAATATCGATAGTAAAACATTATGAATTCCACATGAACGATGAAAACAGTGAATGTACCCACATTAGATGGTTTAATTTCTGTTCGAATTATGTTAAATCTAAAGCCTCCGTGGCTCAGGTGGCAGCGCGTTGGTCTCTAACCGCTGGATTCCGTGGTTGAAATCCTGGTCACTCCACGTGAGATTTGTTTTTCTGGGGCTAGTCCGGTTTTCCCGGTCATCTTTCATTCTAGCAGTACTCTGCAACATTTCATTTCATCTGTCAGTCATTCATCAGTGCCCCAGAGGAGTGCAGCAGGGTTCGGCAGCCGGTACAATTCCTATTCTCGCCGCAGGATGGGGGTTTCATTCATTCCATTCCTGACCGGGTCAGTGAGTGGAAAATGGGTTGTAGGTTTCCATTATACTACAAGGACCACGTGAAGTCTGTACAGTAATAATAATAATAATAATAATAATGCAACAAAAGGCCTTTTTCGCGACAGCACTTGTAGGCCTTGGCCTACCAAGTGACCTCTGGCCAGCTCGAAGGCCAGTAGATTACGAGGTGACGTGTGTTCAGCACGACGAATCCTCTCGACCGTTATTCTTGGCTTTCGAGACCCGGTCTCTACCTCACCGTCATATCGAAACCTGAGAAAAAGGTAAAAATCCCTAACCCGGCCGAGAATAGAACGCGAGGCCGCCATGTGACAGGCGGACGCTTTGCTGACTGCAACGCGGGGCTGAGCGGATGGAAGTTAATATGGGCGATTATCTAAACGTATACTGTCACATTATTATTACCACTACTATTAGTCATCATTATCATCGTCGTCACCAAAATGTTGTAAGTCTATTAACACCAAGGATGATAAGATCCCGAAACAATATTATCCAGCAAACAGTAAACAATCTTGTGGTCATCGTATCAGAAGTTACCAACAGACGAACGCGGAACTATAATTCCAAGCAATTCATACAATACTTCTTAGATTGTGTTAGTGCATCAGTGGAGTTGAGAGTGTCGGTGCCAGACTCCGTTCGCAGCCCATCCCTAGAAATAACGAAACCAGGTATACATAAGTAGGACACTCGAACCCCACATTATCTTTTTCTGGCCCTGCTGTTGGGAATATGCTTACATTGTGTACGTAGACATATCAGTTGCAAGTACACAATATGCTAATAGGGACAATACCTAGTGTATCGTATATTAACTTGATAAAACAGACCACTGACAATTCATTGACACGCAATGTGTCACAACCGTAAAATGTGCTGGATCAGTTTAATTGTACACCGTTATGAACATCTTGAATAATGCTGTATATTGTGTACAGTAAGACCGAAAGGTTGCAGGGGAGAGGTCCTTGCGGAAGATATGTTGCAGTGGCAGGTAAGTATTATGGAGAACCCCACTTATTGGAAAGAGGGCTGTAGGAAGAAATATTACAGCCACGTTAAAGTATTTGTGATGTTGTTTGCATTGTCAAACCTGTAACCTATTAGACGTTCTTTGTAGTACCGGTAGTAGCAGGCAGAGCTGTCCACAGAATACATTCAACCCTGTAACCAATTACAATAAGAAAGTTGTTGAAGCGACATAATGCAGAGTTACTTGAGCCGTATATGGCCGACAGGTATGGTATTGGGGTAATCACAGAATTACCTGTTCGTTTCAAGTGGAGTAAATTCAGAATACGGAGTTGTTTTTCTTCACACTCGTACTGGAATACGAAATGGAACCCGTGAATTATCACGAATGTAAGTGGAGTGTGGCATGCGACGCAGAATAAGAAACGTCTTCAATTGACCGTACTGATGTAATGCACTAGTAATTGCAAGTAAAGGACGAGAGTGTTAATCAAAAGCATGTCCTAAATGTGAAAGAAAAGTGTCAAGCATTCCAACACTGGAGTACGAATGGAATGTGGTACGTGCCGGAGTAAGAGCTAAGATCTGTTAAGTGATAATTGTTGCCTTACTAAGTAGAGGAAGACAAAATCCTGAAGGCAGAAAAAGAAGGGAAAAAGGCAGTGATGAACGTCAGTGGAAAAAGGACATAGATATATGTTTTTCAATGGGTGGGTACAAATGGAAGTCTGGAACATTTCAACTGTACTAAAGATAAAATGGAGTGGAACGGCCTTAGGCTTTTTCCCCATGATACACTCGTGCCTGGGAGTAGGAACAGTGCAGAAATTGAAGGAAAGAGTGTACACCATGTTTGTAAAAGGAAAGAGTGTACACCATGTTTGTAATAATTCCCACTGTTACCGAGGTTTTTTGGTAGTTATACGTGAAAGAAGGTGGGGGGTGGTGAACAGGTCTCGAGGTACTAAAGTAAAATTAATCAAAATTTAACAAGGTTATATTTTCTTTTCAAAACAAAGAAATAACAAGCATGGCAGGTACAAAGTAGCAAGTCCAAAGGGTAGTTACAATATTTACAGGATTTGGGCTTCGCGCCCTGACTTCACAATGCTAGGGCAATCAGCTCAGTTTTACCCCAAACACAAGTTTCCACAGAGGGGCAGAAAACCCCATTCATGCCTAGGAGCCCTTGCTCCAAATTACACTGAAAAGCCTCCACGAGGCATATAACACTCAATTTTCAAAAGAGCCACTCGCTCTCAAATTTAAGCCTCTCCCAGGCCACACCAAACTCCACCTTCAAGCTGTCCTCAACGGACATAAACACAGGGGTAAAATACCCAATCTACTGAGGTCTATTAAATGCAAAGAAGGTTAATAAATTGTTATTTTAGAGGTCATTTAGAGAGGAGGCGAACTTGCACTCCTAATACACTTTGATTAAGACCTACTTGGCACTAGGCCGTTAATACAAGGGCTAATCCCATACTAAAGAGGTGACTTAAGAAGAGAACAATTTGTTTTACGTTAACGCAGAATAGGTTGAGAAAAAGAAGTTCACCTCAAAACAATATGAGTGGGAGCTCGAGAGGGTTAGCACTCTCTATCCTAGTATGTATCTTTAAAAGAGAATATATGAAAAGAGTAGTTACATTTAGGAAAAGGTTACATGGTGGAACGCTTCGAACCCGCCCCGAGAGTTAAACTGCTGAGGTAGCAAAGAAAGAATTTATTAATCGGCCATTACCTTGTTGTTGACCGCTGCCGAGGAAAGAGGCGCTTTCCGCCTCCTGCTATGTACTTTATACACGGAAAGATGGAACAGAAGTGGCCCGGAGACCCTAAAATCAGCAGTTTATATACTCTCGCGGAAGGTTCTAGGCGTTAGGGGAATGAGAACACCCTCCCACGAGGATTTTATTTGTTCATCACTAAACCCCCTACACAATACTAAGAAGAAACACATAATTGGTGGAAAATTAATTTTAGAAATTCGGGATAGGCTAGATTTAAAACAAGGGGAAAGAAGGTGTTAATATTGCCAACTTAACCAATGACTGAAAGAAATTTAGCAAAGAACAAACATTTGAAATAAAAATTCCTCCAACAAAATAGTTCTTTGACTCCGCACTAGGGTGCACTATTGTTGACCTTCAGTAGTGTCCTCTAGAAGAGAAAGTTCACACTTCTTACTTCAAGCGAACAAAAACACACAAAAAATGACACAGTTCAAAAACTCAAAATTTTCCACGTGGTGACATCTGCTGAGAAAGTAGAGAATTAATAGCGTAGATAAAGTTCAGACGTCCTCCAGCAGAGGAGTTTCAACTGGCGCAAATTTTAAATTAGCGGCGTGGAGGTGTACCGCCCGGTACACCCACATACACCATTTCTCTTCTCATTATGTACCCATTAATCCGCCAATAACGGAGCTCGACAGTTGCAGTCGCTTAATTGCGGCCAGTATCCAGGAATTGAGAGATTGGGGCTCGCACCCCCTCTGTCGACAGCCCTGAAGATGGTATTCCGTGGTTGCCCATTTTCACGCCAGGCAAATGGCGGGGTTGTAGCTTAATTAAGGCCACGGCCCCTTCCTTTCACTTCCTAGGACGTTCCTGTCCCATCGTCTCCATAAGACATGTGTGACGTAGAGCATTATCAAAAAAAGGTGTACCGCAATTGTATTGCCAGATCTTTTCTAAGTACCCTTGATCGAAATTATACCAAGCCATACAGAAAGAAGACGAAATGATGCACGTCACCGGTGAAAATGGAACGTATGTCCGTTTGAAATAATAGGCTATCCAAGGGACCAATTTACAGGTAAGTGATGCAGACGGGGTCGGGATCCCTGTGCCTGAATGCTATAGGGAGCAAAAGTGACGTCTTCATAAGGCGACAATCACTTGGATGATCATCGCAGGCGAGAGTGATACCTCACCCATACGTTGTTGCAGGTGTTGTGTTGTGTTGTGTTGTGTTGTGTTGTGTTGTGTTGTGTTGTGTTGTGTTGTGTTGGTTAGGTTAGGTTAGGTTAGGTTAGGTTAGGTTAGGTTAGGTTAGGTTAGGTTAGGTTAGGTTAGGTTAGGTTAGGTTAGGTTAGGTTAGGTTAGGTTAGGTTAGGTTAGGTTAGGTTAGGTTAGGTTAGGTTAGGTTAGGTTAGGTTAGGTTAGGTTAGGTTAGGTTAGGTTAGGTTAGGTTAGGTTAGGTTAGGTTAGGTTAGGTTAGGTTAGGTTAGGTTAGGTTAGGTTAGGTTAGGTTAGGTTAGGTTAGGTTAGGTTAGGTTAGGTTAGGTTAGGTTAGGTTAGGTTAGGTTAGGTTAGGTTAGGTTAGGTTAGGTTAGGTTAGGTTAGGTTAGGTTAGGTTAGGTTAGGTTAGGTTAGGTTAGGTTAGGTTAGGTTAGGTTAGGTTAGGTTAGGTTAGGTTAGGTTAGGTTAGGTTAGGTTAGGTTAGGTTAGGTTAGGTTAGGTTAGGTTAGGTTAGGTTAGGTTAGGTTAGGTTAGGTTAGGTTAGGTTAGGTTAGGTTAGGTTAGGTTAGGTTAGGTTAGGTTAGGTTAGGTTAGGTTAGGTTAGGTTAGGTTAGGTTAGGTTAGGTTAGGTTAGGTTAGGTTAGGTTAGGTTAGGTTAGGTTAGGTTAGGTTAGGTTAGGTTAGGTTAGGTTAGGTTAGGTTAGGTTAGGTTAGGTTAGGTTAGGTTAGGTTAGGTTAGGTTAGGTTAGGTTAGGTTAGGTTAGGTTAGGTTAGGTTAGGTTAGGTTAGGTTAGGTTAGGTTAGGTTAGGTTAGGTTAGGTTAGGTTAGGTTAGGTTAGGTTAGGTTAGGTTAGGTTAGGTTAGGTTAGGTTAGGTTAGGTTAGGTTAGGTTAGGTTAGGTTAGGTTAGGTTAGGTTAGGTTAGGTTAGGTTAGGTTAGGTTAGGTTAGGTTAGGTTAGGTTAGGTTAGGTTAGGTTAGGTTAGGTTAGGTTAGGTTAGGTTAGGTTAGGTTAGGTTAGGTTAGGTTAGGTTAGGTTAGGTTAGGTTAGGTTAGGTTAGGTTAGGTTAGGTTAGGTTAGGTTAGGTTAGGTTAGGTTAGGTTAGGTTAGGTTAGGTTAGGTTAGGTTAGGTTAGGTTAGGTTAGGTTAGGTTAGGTTAGGTTAGGTTAGGTTAGGTTAGGTTAGGTTAGGTTAGGTTAGGTTAGGTTAGGTTAGGTTAGGTTAGGTTAGGTTAGGTTAGGTTAGGTTAGGTTAGGTTAGGTTAGGTTAGGTTAGGTTAGGTTAGGTTAGGTTAGGTTAGGTTAGGTTAGGTTAGGTTAGGTTAGGTTAGGTTAGGTTAGGTTAGGTTAGGTTAGGTTAGGTTAGGTTAGGTTAGGTTAGGTTAGGTTAGGTTAGGTTAGGTTAGGTTAGGTTAGGTTAGGTTAGGTTAGGTTAGGTTAGGTTAGGTTAGGTTAGGTTAGGTTAGGTTAGGTTAGGTTAGGTTAGGTTAGGTTAGGTTAGGTTAGGTTAGGTTAGGTTAGGTTAGGTTAGGTTAGGTTAGGTTAGGTTAGGTTAGGTTAGGTTAGGTTAGGTTAGGTTAGGTTAGGTTAGGTTAGGTTAGGTTAGGTTAGGTTAGGTTAGGTTAGGTTAGGTTAGGTTAGGTTAGGTTAGGTTAGGTTAGGTTAGGTTAGGTTAGGTTAGGTTAGGTTAGGTTAGGTTAGGTTAGGTTAGGTTAGGTTAGGTTAGGTTAGGTTAGGTTAGGTTAGGTTAGGTTAGGTTAGGTTAGGTTAGGTTAGGTTAGGTTAGGTTAGGTTAGGTTAGGTTAGGTTAGGTTAGGTTAGGTTAGGTTAGGTTAGGTTAGGTTAGGTTAGGTTAGGTTAGGTTAGGTTAGGTTAGGTTAGGTTAGGTTAGGTTAGGTTAGGTTAGGTTAGGTTAGGTTAGGTTAGGTTAGGTTAGGTTAGGTTAGGTTAGGTTAGGTTAGGTTAGGTTAGGTTAGGTTAGGTTAGGTTAGGTTAGGTTAGGTTAGGTTAGGTTAGGTTAGGTTAGGTTAGGTTAGGTTAGGTTAGGTTAGGTTAGGTTAGGTTAGGTTAGGTTAGGTTAGGTTAGGTTAGGTTAGGTTAGGTTAGGTTAGGTTAGGTTAGGTTAGGTTAGGTTAGGTTAGGTTAGGTTAGGTTAGGTTAGGTTAGGTTAGGTTAGGTTAGGTTAGGTTAGGTTAGGTTAGGTTAGGTTAGGTTAGGTTAGGTTAGGTTAGGTTAGGTTAGGTTAGGTTAGGTTAGGTTAGGTTAGGTTAGGTTAGGTTAGGTTAGGTTAGGTTAGGTTAGGTTAGGTTAGGTTAGGTTAGGTTAGGTTAGGTTAGGTTAGGTTAGGTTAGGTTAGGTTAGGTTAGGTTAGGTTAGGTTAGGTTAGGTTAGGTTAGGTTAGGTTAGGTTAGGTTAGGTTAGGTTAGGTTAGGTTAGGTTAGGTTAGGTTAGGTTAGGTTAGGTTAGGTTAGGTTAGGTTAGGTTAGGTTAGGTTAGGTTAGGTTAGGTTAGGTTAGGTTAGGTTAGGTTAGGTTAGGTTAGGTTAGGTTAGGTTAGGTTAGGTTAGGTTAGGTTAGGTTAGGTTAGGTTAGGTTAGGTTAGGTTAGGTTAGGTTAGGTTAGGTTAGGTTAGGTTAGGTTAGGTTAGGTTAGGTTAGGTTAGGTTAGGTTAGGTTAGGTTAGGTTAGGTTAGGTTAGGTTAGGTTAGGTTAGGTTAGGTTAGGTTAGGTTAGGTTAGGTTAGGTTAGGTTAGGTTAGGTTAGGTTAGGTTAGGTTAGGTTAGGTTAGGTTAGGTTAGGTTAGGTTAGGTTAGGTTAGGTTAGGTTAGGTTAGGTTAGGTTAGGTTAGGTTAGGTTAGGTTAGGTTAGGTTAGGTTAGGTTAGGTTAGGTTAGGTTAGGTTAGGTTAGGTTAGGTTAGGTTAGGTTAGGTTAGGTTAGGTTAGGTTAGGTTAGGTTAGGTTAGGTTAGGTTAGGTTAGGTTAGGTTAGGTTAGGTTAGGTTAGGTTAGGTTAGGTTAGGTTAGGTTAGGTTAGGTTAGGTTAGGTTAGGTTAGGTTAGGTTAGGTTAGGTTAGGTTAGGTTAGGTTAGGTTAGGTTAGGTTAGGTTAGGTTAGGTTAGGTTAGGTTAGGTTAGGTTAGGTTAGGTTAGGTTAGGTTAGGTTAGGTTAGGTTAGGTTAGGTTAGGTTAGGTTAGGTTAGGTTAGGTTAGGTTAGGTTAGGTTAGGTTAGGTTAGGTTAGGTTAGGTTAGGTTAGGTTAGGTTAGGTTAGGTTAGGTTAGGTTAGGTTAGGTTAGGTTAGGTTAGGTTAGGTTAGGTTAGGTTAGGTTAGGTTAGGTTAGGTTAGGTTAGGTTAGGTTAGGTTAGGTTAGGTTAGGTTAGGTTAGGTTAGGTTAGGTTAGGTTAGGTTAGGTTAGGTTAGGTTAGGTTAGGTTAGGTTAGGTTAGGTTAGGTTAGGTTAGGTTAGGTTAGGTTAGGTTAGGTTAGGTTAGGTTAGGTTAGGTTAGGTTAGGTTAGGTTAGGTTAGGTTAGGTTAGGTTAGGTTAGGTTAGGTTAGGTTAGGTTAGGTTAGGTTAGGTTAGGTTAGGTTAGGTTAGGTTAGGTTAGGTTAGGTTAGGTTAGGTTAGGTTAGGTTAGGTTAGGTTAGGTTAGGTTAGGTTAGGTTAGGTTAGGTTAGGTTAGGTTAGGTTAGGTTAGGTTAGGTTAGGTTAGGTTAGGTTAGGTTAGGTTAGGTTAGGTTAGGTTAGGTTAGGTTAGGTTAGGTTAGGTTAGGTTAGGTTAGGTTAGGTTAGGTTAGGTTAGGTTAGGTTAGGTTAGGTTAGGTTAGGTTAGGTTAGGTTAGGTTAGGTTAGGTTAGGTTAGGTTAGGTTAGGTTAGGTTAGGTTAGGTTAGGTTAGGTTAGGTTAGGTTAGGTTAGGTTAGGTTAGGTTAGGTTAGGTTAGGTTAGGTTAGGTTAGGTTAGGTTAGGTTAGGTTAGGTTAGGTTAGGTTAGGTTAGGTTAGGTTAGGTTAGGTTAGGTTAGGTTAGGTTAGGTTAGGTTAGGTTAGGTTAGGTTAGGTTAGGTTAGGTTAGGTTAGGTTAGGTTAGGTTAGGTTAGGTTAGGTTAGGTTAGGTTAGGTTAGGTTAGGTTAGGTTAGGTTAGGTTAGGTTAGGTTAGGTTAGGTTAGGTTAGGTTAGGTTAGGTTAGGTTAGGTTAGGTTAGGTTAGGTTAGGTTAGGTTAGGTTAGGTTAGGTTAGGTTAGGTTAGGTTAGGTTAGGTTAGGTTAGGTTAGGTTAGGTTAGGTTAGGTTAGGTTAGGTTAGGTTAGGTTAGGTTAGGTTAGGTTAGGTTAGGTTAGGTTAGGTTAGGTTAGGTTAGGTTAGGTTAGGTTAGGTTAGGTTAGGTTAGGTTAGGTTAGGTTAGGTTAGGTTAGGTTAGGTTAGGTTAGGTTAGGTTAGGTTAGGTTAGGTTAGGTTAGGTTAGGTTAGGTTAGGTTAGGTTAGGTTAGGTTAGGTTAGGTTAGGTTAGGTTAGGTTAGGTTAGGTTAGGTTAGGTTAGGTTAGGTTAGGTTAGGTTAGGTTAGGTTAGGTTAGGTTAGGTTAGGTTAGGTTAGGTTAGGTTAGGTTAGGTTAGGTTAGGTTAGGTTAGGTTAGGTTAGGTTAGGTTAGGTTAGGTTAGGTTAGGTTAGGTTAGGTTAGGTTAGGTTAGGTTAGGTTAGGTTAGGTTAGGTTAGGTTAGGTTAGGTTAGGTTAGGTTAGGTTAGGTTAGGTTAGGTTAGGTTAGGTTAGGTTAGGTTAGGTTAGGTTAGGTTAGGTTAGGTTAGGTTAGGTTAGGTTAGGTTAGGTTAGGTTAGGTTAGGTTAGGTTAGGTTAGGTTAGGTTAGGTTAGGTTAGGTTAGGTTAGGTTAGGTTAGGTTAGGTTAGGTTAGGTTAGGTTAGGTTAGGTTAGGTTAGGTTAGGTTAGGTTAGGTTAGGTTAGGTTAGGTTAGGTTAGGTTAGGTTAGGTTAGGTTAGGTTAGGTTAGGTTAGGTTAGGTTAGGTTAGGTTAGGTTAGGTTAGGTTAGGTTAGGTTAGGTTAGGTTAGGTTAGGTTAGGTTAGGTTAGGTTAGGTTAGGTTAGGTTAGGTTAGGTTAGGTTAGGTTAGGTTAGGTTAGGTTAGGTTAGGTTAGGTTAGGTTAGGTTAGGTTAGGTTAGGTTAGGTTAGGTTAGGTTAGGTTAGGTTAGGTTAGGTTAGGTTAGGTTAGGTTAGGTTAGGTTAGGTTAGGTTAGGTTAGGTTAGGTTAGGTTAGGTTAGGTTAGGTTAGGTTAGGTTAGGTTAGGTTAGGTTAGGTTAGGTTAGGTTAGGTTAGGTTAGGTTAGGTTAGGTTAGGTTAGGTTAGGTTAGGTTAGGTTAGGTTAGGTTAGGTTAGGTTAGGTTAGGTTAGGTTAGGTTAGGTTAGGTTAGGTTAGGTTAGGTTAGGTTAGGTTAGGTTAGGTTAGGTTAGGTTAGGTTAGGTTAGGTTAGGTTAGGTTAGGTTAGGTTAGGTTAGGTTAGGTTAGGTTAGGTTAGGTTAGGTTAGGTTAGGTTAGGTTAGGTTAGGTTAGGTTAGGTTAGGTTAGGTTAGGTTAGGTTAGGTTAGGTTAGGTTAGGTTAGGTTAGGTTAGGTTAGGTTAGGTTAGGTTAGGTTAGGTTAGGTTAGGTTAGGTTAGGTTAGGTTAGGTTAGGTTAGGTTAGGTTAGGTTAGGTTAGGTTAGGTTAGGTTAGGTTAGGTTAGGTTAGGTTAGGTTAGGTTAGGTTAGGTTAGGTTAGGTTAGGTTAGGTTAGGTTAGGTTAGGTTAGGTTAGGTTAGGTTAGGTTAGGTTAGGTTAGGTTAGGTTAGGTTAGGTTAGGTTAGGTTAGGTTAGGTTAGGTTAGGTTAGGTTAGGTTAGGTTAGGTTAGGTTAGGTTAGGTTAGGTTAGGTTAGGTTAGGTTAGGTTAGGTTAGGTTAGGTTAGGTTAGGTTAGGTTAGGTTAGGTTAGGTTAGGTTAGGTTAGGTTAGGTTAGGTTAGGTTAGGTTAGGTTAGGTTAGGTTAGGTTAGGTTAGGTTAGGTTAGGTTAGGTTAGGTTAGGTTAGGTTAGGTTAGGTTAGGTTAGGTTAGGTTAGGTTAGGTTAGGTTAGGTTAGGTTAGGTTAGGTTAGGTTAGGTTAGGTTAGGTTAGGTTAGGTTAGGTTAGGTTAGGTTAGGTTAGGTTAGGTTAGGTTAGGTTAGGTTAGGTTAGGTTAGGTTAGGTTAGGTTAGGTTAGGTTAGGTTAGGTTAGGTTAGGTTAGGTTAGGTTAGGTTAGGTTAGGTTAGGTTAGGTTAGGTTAGGTTAGGTTAGGTTAGGTTAGGTTAGGTTAGGTTAGGTTAGGTTAGGTTAGGTTAGGTTAGGTTAGGTTAGGTTAGGTTAGGTTAGGTTAGGTTAGGTTAGGTTAGGTTAGGTTAGGTTAGGTTAGGTTAGGTTAGGTTAGGTTAGGTTAGGTTAGGTTAGGTTAGGTTAGGTTAGGTTAGGTTAGGTTAGGTTAGGTTAGGTTAGGTTAGGTTAGGTTAGGTTAGGTTAGGTTAGGTTAGGTTAGGTTAGGTTAGGTTAGGTTAGGTTAGGTTAGGTTAGGTTAGGTTAGGTTAGGTTAGGTTAGGTTAGGTTAGGTTAGGTTAGGTTAGGTTAGGTTAGGTTAGGTTAGGTTAGGTTAGGTTAGGTTAGGTTAGGTTAGGTTAGGTTAGGTTAGGTTAGGTTAGGTTAGGTTAGGTTAGGTTAGGTTAGGTTAGGTTAGGTTAGGTTAGGTTAGGTTAGGTTAGGTTAGGTTAGGTTAGGTTAGGTTAGGTTAGGTTAGGTTAGGTTAGGTTAGGTTAGGTTAGGTTAGGTTAGGTTAGGTTAGGTTAGGTTAGGTTAGGTTAGGTTAGGTTAGGTTAGGTTAGGTTAGGTTAGGTTAGGTTAGGTTAGGTTAGGTTAGGTTAGGTTAGGTTAGGTTAGGTTAGGTTAGGTTAGGTTAGGTTAGGTTAGGTTAGGTTAGGTTAGGTTAGGTTAGGTTAGGTTAGGTTAGGTTAGGTTAGGTTAGGTTAGGTTAGGTTAGGTTAGGTTAGGTTAGGTTAGGTTAGGTTAGGTTAGGTTAGGTTAGGTTAGGTTAGGTTAGGTTAGGTTAGGTTAGGTTAGGTTAGGTTAGGTTAGGTTAGGTTAGGTTAGGTTAGGTTAGGTTAGGTTAGGTTAGGTTAGGTTAGGTTAGGTTAGGTTAGGTTAGGTTAGGTTAGGTTAGGTTAGGTTAGGTTAGGTTAGGTTAGGTTAGGTTAGGTTAGGTTAGGTTAGGTTAGGTTAGGTTAGGTTAGGTTAGGTTAGGTTAGGTTAGGTTAGGTTAGGTTAGGTTAGGTTAGGTTAGGTTAGGTTAGGTTAGGTTAGGTTAGGTTAGGTTAGGTTAGGTTAGGTTAGGTTAGGTTAGGTTAGGTTAGGTTAGGTTAGGTTAGGTTAGGTTAGGTTAGGTTAGGTTAGGTTAGGTTAGGTTAGGTTAGGTTAGGTTAGGTTAGGTTAGGTTAGGTTAGGTTAGGTTAGGTTAGGTTAGGTTAGGTTAGGTTAGGTTAGGTTAGGTTAGGTTAGGTTAGGTTAGGTTAGGTTAGGTTAGGTTAGGTTAGGTTAGGTTAGGTTAGGTTAGGTTAGGTTAGGTTAGGTTAGGTTAGGTTAGGTTAGGTTAGGTTAGGTTAGGTTAGGTTAGGTTAGGTTAGGTTAGGTTAGGTTAGGTTAGGTTAGGTTAGGTTAGGTTAGGTTAGGTTAGGTTAGGTTAGGTTAGGTTAGGTTAGGTTAGGTTAGGTTAGGTTAGGTTAGGTTAGGTTAGGTTAGGTTAGGTTAGGTTAGGTTAGGTTAGGTTAGGTTAGGTTAGGTTAGGTTAGGTTAGGTTAGGTTAGGTTAGGTTAGGTTAGGTTAGGTTAGGTTAGGTTAGGTTAGGTTAGGTTAGGTTAGGTTAGGTTAGGTTAGGTTAGGTTAGGTTAGGTTAGGTTAGGTTAGGTTAGGTTAGGTTAGGTTAGGTTAGGTTAGGTTAGGTTAGGTTAGGTTAGGTTAGGTTAGGTTAGGTTAGGTTAGGTTAGGTTAGGTTAGGTTAGGTTAGGTTAGGTTAGGTTAGGTTAGGTTAGGTTAGGTTAGGTTAGGTTAGGTTAGGTTAGGTTAGGTTAGGTTAGGTTAGGTTAGGTTAGGTTAGGTTAGGTTAGGTTAGGTTAGGTTAGGTTAGGTTAGGTTAGGTTAGGTTAGGTTAGGTTAGGTTAGGTTAGGTTAGGTTAGGTTAGGTTAGGTTAGGTTAGGTTAGGTTAGGTTAGGTTAGGTTAGGTTAGGTTAGGTTAGGTTAGGTTAGGTTAGGTTAGGTTAGGTTAGGTTAGGTTAGGTTAGGTTAGGTTAGGTTAGGTTAGGTTCGGTTAGGTTAGGTTAGGTTAGGTTAGGTTAGGTTAGGTTAGGTTAGGTTAGGTTAGGTTAGGTTAGGTTAGGTTAGGTTAGGTTAGGTTAGGTTAGGTTAGGTTAGGTTAGGTTAGGTTAGGTTAGGTTAGGTTAGGTTAGGTTAGGTTAGGTTAGGTTAGGTTAGGTTAGGTTAGGTTAGGTTAGGTTAGGTTAGGTTAGGTTAGGTTAGGTTAGGTTAGGTTAGGTTAGGTTAGGTTAGGTTAGGTTAGGTTAGGTTAGGTTAGGTTAGGTTAGGTTAGGTTAGGTTAGGTTAGGTTAGGTTAGGTTAGGTTAGGTTAGGTTAGGTTAGGTTAGGTTAGGTTAGGTTAGGTTAGGTTAGGTTAGGTTAGGTTAGGTTAGGTTAGGTTAGGTTAGGTTAGGTTAGGTTAGGTTAGGTTAGGTTAGGTTAGGTTAGGTTAGGTTAGGTTAGGTTAGGTTAGGTTAGGTTAGGTTAGGTTAGGTTAGGTTAGGTTAGGTTAGGTTAGGTTAGGTTAGGTTAGGTTAGGTTAGGTTAGGTTAGGTTAGGTTAGGTTAGGTTAGGTTAGGTTAGGTTAGGTTAGGTTAGGTTAGGTTAGGTTAGGTTAGGTTAGGTTAGGTTAGGTTAGGTTAGGTTAGGTTAGGTTAGGTTAGGTTAGGTTAGGTTAGGTTAGGTTAGGTTAGGTTAGGTTAGGTTAGGTTAGGTTAGGTTAGGTTAGGTTAGGTTAGGTTAGGTTAGGTTAGGTTAGGTTAGGTTAGGTTAGGTTAGGTTAGGTTAGGTTAGGTTAGGTTAGGTTAGGTTAGGTTAGGTTAGGTTAGGTTAGGTTAGGTTAGGTTAGGTTAGGTTAGGTTAGGTTAGGTTAGGTTAGGTTAGGTTAGGTTAGGTTAGGTTAGGTTAGGTTAGGTTAGGTTAGGTTAGGTTAGGTTAGGTTAGGTTAGGTTAGGTTAGGTTAGGTTAGGTTAGGTTAGGTTAGGTTAGGTTAGGTTAGGTTAGGTTAGGTTAGGTTAGGTTAGGTTAGGTTAGGTTAGGTTAGGTTAGGTTAGGTTAGGTTAGGTTAGGTTAGGTTAGGTTAGGTTAGGTTAGGTTAGGTTAGGTTAGGTTAGGTTAGGTTAGGTTAGGTTAGGTTAGGTTAGGTTAGGTTAGGTTAGGTTAGGTTAGGTTAGGTTAGGTTAGGTTAGGTTAGGTTAGGTTAGGTTAGGTTAGGTTAGGTTAGGTTAGGTTAGGTTAGGTTAGGTTAGGTTAGGTTAGGTTAGGTTAGGTTAGGTTAGGTTAGGTTAGGTTAGGTTAGGTTAGGTTAGGTTAGGTTAGGTTAGGTTAGGTTAGGTTAGGTTAGGTTAGGTTAGGTTAGGTTAGGTTAGGTTAGGTTAGGTTAGGTTAGGTTAGGTTAGGTTAGGTTAGGTTAGGTTAGGTTAGGTTAGGTTAGGTTAGGTTAGGTTAGGTTAGGTTAGGTTAGGTTAGGTTAGGTTAGGTTAGGTTAGGTTAGGTTAGGTTAGGTTAGGTTAGGTTAGGTTAGGTTAGGTTAGGTTAGGTTAGGTTAGGTTAGGTTAGGTTAGGTTAGGTTAGGTTAGGTTAGGTTAGGTTAGGTTAGGTTAGGTTAGGTTAGGTTAGGTTAGGTTAGGTTAGGTTAGGTTAGGTTAGGTTAGGTTAGGTTAGGTTAGGTTAGGTTAGGTTAGGTTAGGTTAGGTTAGGTTAGGTTAGGTTAGGTTAGGTTAGGTTAGGTTAGGTTAGGTTAGGTTAGGTTAGGTTAGGTTAGGTTAGGTTAGGTTAGGTTAGGTTAGGTTAGGTTAGGTTAGGTTAGGTTAGGTTAGGTTAGGTTAGGTTAGGTTAGGTTAGGTTAGGTTAGGTTAGGTTAGGTTAGGTTAGGTTAGGTTAGGTTAGGTTAGGTTAGGTTAGGTTAGGTTAGGTTAGGTTAGGTTAGGTTAGGTTAGGTTAGGTTAGGTTAGGTTAGGTTAGGTTAGGTTAGGTTAGGTTAGGTTAGGTTAGGTTAGGTTAGGTTAGGTTAGGTTAGGTTAGGTTAGGTTAGGTTAGGTTAGGTTAGGTTAGGTTAGGTTAGGTTAGGTTAGGTTAGGTTAGGTTAGGTTAGGTTAGGTTAGGTTAGGTTAGGTTAGGTTAGGTTAGGTTAGGTTAGGTTAGGTTAGGTTAGGTTAGGTTAGGTTAGGTTAGGTTAGGTTAGGTTAGGTTAGGTTAGGTTAGGTTAGGTTAGGTTAGGTTAGGTTAGGTTAGGTTAGGTTAGGTTAGGTTAGGTTAGGTTAGGTTAGGTTAGGTTAGGTTAGGTTAGGTTAGGTTAGGTTAGGTTAGGTTAGGTTAGGTTAGGTTAGGTTAGGTTAGGTTAGGTTAGGTTAGGTTAGGTTAGGTTAGGTTAGGTTAGGTTAGGTTAGGTTAGGTTAGGTTAGGTTAGGTTAGGTTAGGTTAGGTTAGGTTAGGTTAGGTTAGGTTAGGTTAGGTTAGGTTAGGTTAGGTTAGGTTAGGTTAGGTTAGGTTAGGTTAGGTTAGGTTAGGTTAGGTTAGGTTAGGTTAGGTTAGGTTAGGTTAGGTTAGGTTAGGTTAGGTTAGGTTAGGTTAGGTTAGGTTAGGTTAGGTTAGGTTAGGTTAGGTTAGGTTAGGTTAGGTTAGGTTAGGTTAGGTTAGGTTAGGTTAGGTTAGGTTAGGTTAGGTTAGGTTAGGTTAGGTTAGGTTAGGTTAGGTTAGGTTAGGTTAGGTTAGGTTAGGTTAGGTTAGGTTAGGTTAGGTTAGGTTAGGTTAGGTTAGGTTAGGTTAGGTTAGGTTAGGTTAGGTTAGGTTAGGTTAGGTTAGGTTAGGTTAGGTTAGGTTAGGTTAGGTTAGGTTAGGTTAGGTTAGGTTAGGTTAGGTTAGGTTAGGTTAGGTTAGGTTAGGTTAGGTTAGGTTAGGTTAGGTTAGGTTAGGTTAGGTTAGGTTAGGTTAGGTTAGGTTAGGTTAGGTTAGGTTAGGTTAGGTTAGGTTAGGTTAGGTTAGGTTAGGTTAGGTTAGGTTAGGTTAGGTTAGGTTAGGTTAGGTTAGGTTAGGTTAGGTTAGGTTAGGTTAGGTTAGGTTAGGTTAGGTTAGGTTAGGTTAGGTTAGGTTAGGTTAGGTTAGGTTAGGTTAGGTTAGGTTAGGTTAGGTTAGGTTAGGTTAGGTTAGGTTAGGTTAGGTTAGGTTAGGTTAGGTTAGGTTAGGTTAGGTTAGGTTAGGTTAGGTTAGGTTAGGTCTAGGTTAGGTTAGGTTAGGTTAGGTTAGGTTAGGTTAGGTTAGGTTAGGTTAGGTTAGGTTAGGTTAGGTTAGGTTAGGTTAGGTTAGGTTAGGTTAGGTTAGGTTAGGTTAGGTTAGGTTAGGTTAGGTTAGGTTAGGTTAGGTTAGGTTAGGTTAGGTTAGGTTAGGTTAGGTTAGGTTAGGTTAGGTTAGGTTAGGTTAGGTTAGGTTAGGTTAGGTTAGGTTAGGTTAGGTTAGGTTAGGTTAGGTTAGGTTAGGTTAGGTTAGGTTAGGTTAGGTTAGGTTAGGTTAGGTTAGGTTAGGTTAGGTTAGGTTAGGTTAGGTTAGGTTAGGTTAGGTTAGGTTAGGTTAGGTTAGGTTAGGTTAGGTTAGGTTAGGTTAGGTTAGGTTAGGTTAGGTTAGGTTAGGTTAGGTTAGGTTAGGTTAGGTTAGGTTAGGTTAGGTTAGGTTAGGTTAGGTTAGGTTAGGTTAGGTTAGGTTAGGTTAGGTTAGGTTAGGTTAGGTTAGGTTAGGTTAGGTTAGGTTAGGTTAGGTTAGGTTAGGTTAGGTTAGGTTAGGTTAGGTTAGGTTAGGTTAGGTTAGGTTAGGTTAGGTTAGGTTAGGTTAGGTTAGGTTAGGTTAGGTTAGGTTAGGTTAGGTTAGGTTAGGTTAGGTTAGGTTAGGTTAGGTTAGGTTAGGTTAGGTTAGGTTAGGTTAGGTTAGGTTAGGTTAGGTTAGGTTAGGTTAGGTTAGGTTAGGTTAGGTTAGGTTAGGTTAGGTTAGGTTAGGTTAGGTTAGGTTAGGTTAGGTTAGGTTAGGTTAGGTTAGGTTAGGTTAGGTTAGGTTAGGTTAGGTTAGGTTAGGTTAGGTTAGGTTAGGTTAGGTTAGGTTAGGTTAGGTTAGGTTAGGTTAGGTTAGGTTAGGTTAGGTTAGGTTAGGTTAGGTTAGGTTAGGTTAGGTTAGGTTAGGTTAGGTTAGGTTAGGTTAGGTTAGGTTAGGTTAGGTTAGGTTAGGTTAGGTTAGGTTAGGTTAGGTTAGGTTAGGTTAGGTTAGGTTAGGTTAGGTTAGGTTAGGTTAGGTTAGGTTAGGTTAGGTTAGGTTAGGTTAGGTTAGGTTAGGTTAGGTTAGGTTAGGTTAGGTTAGGTTAGGTTAGGTTAGGTTAGGTTAGGTTAGGTTAGGTTAGGTTAGGTTAGGTTAGGTTAGGTTAGGTTAGGTTAGGTTAGGTTAGGTTAGGTTAGGTTAGGTTAGGTTAGGTTAGGTTAGGTTAGGTTAGGTTAGGTTAGGTTAGGTTAGGTTAGGTTAGGTTAGGTTAGGTTAGGTTAGGTTAGGTTAGGTTAGGTTAGGTTAGGTTAGGTTAGGTTAGGTTAGGTTAGGTTAGGTTAGGTTAGGTTAGGTTAGGTTAGGTTAGGTTAGGTTAGGTTAGGTTAGGTTAGGTTAGGTTAGGTTAGGTTAGGTTAGGTTAGGTTAGGTTAGGTTAGGTTAGGTTAGGTTAGGTTAGGTTAGGTTAGGTTAGGTTAGGTTAGGTTAGGTTAGGTTAGGTTAGGTTAGGTTAGGTTAGGTTAGGTTAGGTTAGGTTAGGTTAGGTTAGGTTAGGTTAGGTTAGGTTAGGTTAGGTTAGGTTAGGTTAGGTTAGGTTAGGTTAGGTTAGGTTAGGTTAGGTTAGGTTAGGTTAGGTTAGGTTAGGTTAGGTTAGGTTAGGTTAGGTTAGGTTAGGTTAGGTTAGGTTAGGTTAGGTTAGGTTAGGTTAGGTTAGGTTAGGTTAGGTTAGGTTAGGTTAGGTTAGGTTAGGTTAGGTTAGGTTAGGTTAGGTTAGGTTAGGTTAGGTTAGGTTAGGTTAGGTTAGGTTAGGTTAGGTTAGGTTAGGTTAGGTTAGGTTAGGTTAGGTTAGGTTAGGTTAGGTTAGGTTAGGTTAGGTTAGGTTAGGTTAGGTTAGGTTAGGTTAGGTTAGGTTAGGTTAGGTTAGGTTAGGTTAGGTTAGGTTAGGTTAGGTTAGGTTAGGTTAGGTTAGGTTAGGTTAGGTTAGGTTAGGTTAGGTTAGGTTAGGTTAGGTTAGGTTAGGTTAGGTTAGGTTAGGTTAGGTTAGGTTAGGTTAGGTTAGGTTAGGTTAGGTTAGGTTAGGTTAGGTTAGGTTAGGTTAGGTTAGGTTAGGTTAGGTTAGGTTAGGTTAGGTTAGGTTAGGTTAGGTTAGGTTAGGTTAGGTTAGGTTAGGTTAGGTTAGGTTAGGTTAGGTTAGGTTAGGTTAGGTTAGGTTAGGTTAGGTTAGGTTAGGTTAGGTTAGGTTAGGTTAGGTTAGGTTAGGTTAGGTTAGGTTAGGTTAGGTTAGGTTAGGTTAGGTTAGGTTAGGTTAGGTTAGGTTAGGTTAGGTTAGGTTAGGTTAGGTTAGGTTAGGTTAGGTTAGGTTAGGTTAGGTTAGGTTAGGTTAGGTTAGGTTAGGTTAGGTTAGGTTAGGTTAGGTTAGGTTAGGTTAGGTTAGGTTAGGTTAGGTTAGGTTAGGTTAGGTTAGGTTAGGTTAGGTTAGGTTAGGTTAGGTTAGGTTAGGTTAGGTTAGGTTAGGTTAGGTTAGGTTAGGTTAGGTTAGGTTAGGTTAGGTTAGGTTAGGTTAGGTTAGGTTAGGTTAGGTTAGGTTAGGTTAGGTTAGGTTAGGTTAGGTTAGGTTAGGTTAGGTTAGGTTAGGTTAGGTTAGGTTAGGTTAGGTTAGGTTAGGTTAGGTTAGGTTAGGTTAGGTTAGGTTAGGTTAGGTTAGGTTAGGTTAGGTTAGGTTAGGTTAGGTTAGGTTAGGTTAGGTTAGGTTAGGTTAGGTTAGGTTAGGTTAGGTTAGGTTAGGTTAGGTTAGGTTAGGTTAGGTTAGGTTAGGTTAGGTTAGGTTAGGTTAGGTTAGGTTAGGTTAGGTTAGGTTAGGTTAGGTTAGGTTAGGTTAGGTTAGGTTAGGTTAGGTTAGGTTAGGTTAGGTTAGGTTAGGTTAGGTTAGGTTAGGTTAGGTTAGGTTAGGTTAGGTTAGGTTAGGTTAGGTTAGGTTAGGTTAGGTTAGGTTAGGTTAGGTTAGGTTAGGTTAGGTTAGGTTAGGTTAGGTTAGGTTAGGTTAGGTTAGGTTAGGTTAGGTTAGGTTAGGTTAGGTTAGGTTAGGTTAGGTTAGGTTAGGTTAGGTTAGGTTAGGTTAGGTTAGGTTAGGTTAGGTTAGGTTAGGTTAGGTTAGGTTAGGTTAGGTTAGGTTAGGTTAGGTTAGGTTAGGTTAGGTTAGGTTAGGTTAGGTTAGGTTAGGTTAGGTTAGGTTAGGTTAGGTTAGGTTAGGTTAGGTTAGGTTAGGTTAGGTTAGGTTAGGTTAGGTTAGGTTAGGTTAGGTTAGGTTAGGTTAGGTTAGGTTAGGTTAGGTTAGGTTAGGTTAGGTTAGGTTAGGTTAGGTTAGGTTAGGTTAGGTTAGGTTAGGTTAGGTTAGGTTAGGTTAGGTTAGGTTAGGTTAGGTTAGGTTAGGTTAGGTTAGGTTAGGTTAGGTTAGGTTAGGTTAGGTTAGGTTAGGTTAGGTTAGGTTAGGTTAGGTTAGGTTAGGTTAGGTTAGGTTAGGTTAGGTTAGGTTAGGTTAGGTTAGGTTAGGTTAGGTTAGGTTAGGTTAGGTTAGGTTAGGTTAGGTTAGGTTAGGTTAGGTTAGGTTAGGTTAGGTTAGGTTAGGTTAGGTTAGGTTAGGTTAGGTTAGGTTAGGTTAGGTTAGGTTAGGTTAGGTTAGGTTAGGTTAGGTTAGGTTAGGTTAGGTTAGGTTAGGTTAGGTTAGGTTAGGTTAGGTTAGGTTAGGTTAGGTTAGGTTAGGTTAGGTTAGGTTAGGTTAGGTTAGGTTAGGTTAGGTTAGGTTAGGTTAGGTTAGGTTAGGTTAGGTTAGGTTAGGTTAGGTTAGGTTAGGTTAGGTTAGGTTAGGTTAGGTTAGGTTAGGTTAGGTTAGGTTAGGTTAGGTTAGGTTAGGTTAGGTTAGGTTAGGTTAGGTTAGGTTAGGTTAGGTTAGGTTAGGTTAGGTTAGGTTAGGTTAGGTTAGGTTAGGTTAGGTTAGGTTAGGTTAGGTTAGGTTAGGTTAGGTTAGGTTAGGTTAGGTTAGGTTAGGTTAGGTTAGGTTAGGTTAGGTTAGGTTAGGTTAGGTTAGGTTAGGTTAGGTTAGGTTAGGTTAGGTTAGGTTAGGTTAGGTTAGGTTAGGTTAGGTTAGGTTAGGTTAGGTTAGGTTAGGTTAGGTTAGGTTAGGTTAGGTTAGGTTAGGTTAGGTTAGGTTAGGTTAGGTTAGGTTAGGTTAGGTTAGGTTAGGTTAGGTTAGGTTAGGTTAGGTTAGGTTAGGTTAGGTTAGGTTAGGTTAGGTTAGGTTAGGTTAGGTTAGGTTAGGTTAGGTTAGGTTAGGTTAGGTTAGGTTAGGTTAGGTTAGGTTAGGTTAGGTTAGGTTAGGTTAGGTTAGGTTAGGTTAGGTTAGGTTAGGTTAGGTTAGGTTAGGTTAGGTTAGGTTAGGTTAGGTTAGGTTAGGTTAGGTTAGGTTAGGTTAGGTTAGGTTAGGTTAGGTTAGGTTAGGTTAGGTTAGGTTAGGTTAGGTTAGGTTAGGTTAGGTTAGGTTAGGTTAGGTTAGGTTAGGTTAGGTTAGGTTAGGTTAGGTTAGGTTAGGTTAGGTTAGGTTAGGTTAGGTTAGGTTAGGTTAGGTTAGGTTAGGTTAGGTTAGGTTAGGTTAGGTTAGGTTAGGTTAGGTTAGGTTAGGTTAGGTTAGGTTAGGTTAGGTTAGGTTAGGTTAGGTTAGGTTAGGTTAGGTTAGGTTAGGTTAGGTTAGGTTAGGTTAGGTTAGGTTAGGTTAGGTTAGGTTAGGTTAGGTTAGGTTAGGTTAGGTTAGGTTAGGTTAGGTTAGGTTAGGTTAGGTTAGGTTAGGTTAGGTTAGGTTAGGTTAGGTTAGGTTAGGTTAGGTTAGGTTAGGTTAGGTTAGGTTAGGTTAGGTTAGGTTAGGTTAGGTTAGGTTAGGTTAGGTTAGGTTAGGTTAGGTTAGGTTAGGTTAGGTTAGGTTAGGTTAGGTTAGGTTAGGTTAGGTTAGGTTAGGTTAGGTTAGGTTAGGTTAGGTTAGGTTAGGTTAGGTTAGGTTAGGTTAGGTTAGGTTAGGTTAGGTTAGGTTAGGTTAGGTTAGGTTAGGTTAGGTTAGGTTAGGTTAGGTTAGGTTAGGTTAGGTTAGGTTAGGTTAGGTTAGGTTAGGTTAGGTTAGGTTAGGTTAGGTTAGGTTAGGTTAGGTTAGGTTAGGTTAGGTTAGGTTAGGTTAGGTTAGGTTAGGTTAGGTTAGGTTAGGTTAGGTTAGGTTAGGTTAGGTTAGGTTAGGTTAGGTTAGGTTAGGTTAGGTTAGGTTAGGTTAGGTTAGGTTAGGTTAGGTTAGGTTAGGTTAGGTTAGGTTAGGTTAGGTTAGGTTAGGTTAGGTTAGGTTAGGTTAGGTTAGGTTAGGTTAGGTTAGGTTAGGTTAGGTTAGGTTAGGTTAGGTTAGGTTAGGTTAGGTTAGGTTAGGTTAGGTTAGGTTAGGTTAGGTTAGGTTAGGTTAGGTTAGGTT